>NC_135841.1:9150000-10533750 GCF_029677425.1 Wolffia australiana | reverse complement strand
TGGAATGTCTGTGGTAGAAAGAACCCCGAGGAGTTCCCGTTCCCGTTCATGATGCCTTTCACACAGATGGCCGATATTAACGGAGAAGGAGAGCTCCCCCGCCTAGGAATCAGAACAGCGTCTAAATTTAGTTTGCCGGGATGTCTGTCGATTGGGAGGTAAGAAAGTTTTTAAGAGGGAGCGACAGGATGTCTCCCAACGGTCCAAGAAAATCTCTGTTCTGTTCTTGAGCTAAAGCGCTAGAACTTATTTAAGGGAGAGTGAGTTAAGGATCGAACATTAGAGAGAGAAAATCGGAGAGTCCAGCCAGATCGAAAGGCTAACGGTGTTAGATTTCACTTTAAATAAAATAACTTAACGTGGGGCATTAAAATAAATGACCGCTAATTCTAGATCTACAGGATATTATTCGCTGGCTTGCACGATTACACCAGATGTCTGTTTGTCCCGGCTTCGTTCGAGCTAATAAATAATGGGGGAACGCACAGATGTCGCTCCTCCTTCCCTCTCCCTCTTTGGAGGAAGACAGGCGTTGGAGTGACCTCCATGCTGCCATATCCCGTGGTATGTCTTCCGCTAATAGTTACTTTGTGGCTTTAATTATCTTTTTCGCGTCACTTTAGGTTGAACGATGCACATGTTTCTCCTGAATCAGCACAACGTTTGATTTTTTGGCTTGGCCTTTCCATCCAGTTCTGTGGAATCCATGTTAATAATGTTGAGGGGAAATTTTGCGCGTTAGTACTGCTATAGTTTTCCAAAACCAAGATGATGTTCCCTTGAACTCTCACCTCTATGTCATGGATCAAAGAAAACTCTGGGGTTTGCACTCTGAAGCACTCCATCTAGATTTATGTCGGTTTTGTAATTTCCTGACAAGATTTTCATGTAATTGCACACCCTTTGTCCGCGTGAGGAATGCGGAAATTTTCATCTCGTGTCATCAATCGCAGAAGTAAGTTTTCTGTAGAAGTTTCTGTTCGAAATCTGTTTGCGTAGAAGCGTATAATTTTACCAGTGGGTGGAAAACGAAACAAGGTCACCTGTTTGATTTACTCCATACGCTTTCAGTGATTATAGAATCTTTCGATAGGGTGATCATCTTTCTTCTTTGTCCATTGTTGTGTCTATTATGATGAATGATTCTGAGAATTGTTACAACAAATAGTTTAACGCCAACCCCTTGAGCCAACTTTACGATTTAGAAAAGTATTTCTGGGTTATGTTATTTCTAAGACACAACTCACGTTTCGCAAGGCTTAATCAAAGACATTGGCTACGTCTCTGCGGGATGGGTCCGCGAAAACGACACGTAGGGAAATAGAATTCTAACATCGACCCTCAAAAAACTGAATCTTGATACGCCGAAATTTCTTTATTTGTCTTCAGTAACATTCCGAAGATTTCTGAGATATGTATTCCTTGATTGTTAAAAAACTTATCATGATTACAATACTTTTTATTACTTTTACACTATTATTTCAGACATATCGCGATTATCTGCGCATGTAATAATTTTGTTCCTCTGTTGGTTTTCGCTTAGAGAAAATGGAACGTGTAAGCTGTATGTACATCAATCCAATTCAGAACGAAGTACCTCACGAGAGACACTAAAGTTCAAACATTAAATAAACTATCTTTTTAGAAGTTCAAATTTAATTTCTTGTACCATTATTTTGACATCCTCCGTATGCAAAAAAATAATAATGAGTGAACAACGATTAACAGCTCGCGTTCATCGACTCCTGAAAAGTTAACCTCTCATTGAGCCCAAAACTAGAAGCAAACCAAGTCGCTTTTACCCCAACACTTCATTGTTTCATTAGTTACGTCTATACTCCCAACTTTATCGACGAGTTAACCTGCCTCTCATACTGATTGAAAAGTGCTCAAACTTGCGCGCAGGTTTTACAGTATAGGCACTTACAGCCCAAGGAAAGATCCTCGCTTTCCAGAAAAGATGCTTTCACCTGATTATCCTCTAACAGGATGCAACGTCCTATTAGATTTCAATAACAACTATGCTCAGTCAGATTTCAACCACTTATTCTGCACCGAGCAAGGACTAACCGACGAGCATGAATTCACCTGGCTATGCCCCGGAGACGCTTCAAACCCTTGTCTAATCTCAGAGAAAGAAGAATACTTGCACTCATTGAATCCCTCAAAGATGGACTATTCCTTCGACTCCCAGCTTCACGTTCACGACGCCATGAAAGACATAACCTTTCGAAGAAGCAGCACCTCAGCCTCGCTTGTCGACCTCGACGAGGAGGGCGATGAATGGGCAAGAGAAGGAGACGAAGGATTAGGCCCAGACTTCCCCAGTCCATCTTACCGCATTCGACGGAAAATCAAGACCAGGTATTCCAGCTTATTGGGGAGTGGCAGTAGCGGCGGCAGTTCTCCAGCCTCTCCGTTCTCCATATTTCAGCTATCTCCTGCAGGCCCTCCCGGGGATGAACCGCTGTTCTGGCCGCTCAACCAGCGATCCTACTCGGAGTTCCAAGGAAACTATCTGGGTATCTCTCCTAGAGCTAGCGTGATGAGGATCCAACGGCGGAGCTCGTTCAAGCCCGTGCAGATCAGAGTCCGCGAAAGCAGCGAGGATAATTCACGGCGGATTGCAAGCAGGATCACCGTCAGCTTGCGGGCTTCCCGGTCGCCTTTGGGAAGTCGCAGGCCAGAGAAGACTAAGCTTTCATGCAGCCAGGTCTCGCGTACGACTCGAGGGCCGTCGAGGTTGAGCAGATCGAGTGTAGCTTCTGAGAGCTCGCCGGCTGAGAGGAGGAATCGCCACAAGCTGAGTTCTATCAGGAAGAAGCCTGGGGTGAACAAGAAGCCGCCTATGGTGCAGTGGCTGCTGGAGTTTGAAGCCGGCTACTTTCAGGTATTCCTTGCCGGAGGGATTTCTGTGGAGGCCTTGGTTGGCCTGGAAGAATTCGACGGCCATTGATGGAGTTTCCTGAGATGTTTCATGGGCAAAGATATAAGATGTCAACGAAATGATGAATAATAATTGCTCGTTTTCTAGATGGGGCTTCGCGCTCTCTTGTCAACGACATGGGGACGTCCTGATAGAAAATAACGTGTGTCCATCTCTTGGATGGCTTGGAGTGGACCAATGAAGGGTCTCACCCATTAATGCATCATGGGCATATCAGTTTACAAAACCACCCATATCAGTTATGTAACTGACACTGTTTCTACACTAGGGTTTGCCCAACCGATATCCGTCTGTCTTCCGGTACCGTTATGCGGGAAAAAATGGGACGGGGCCAGATATCAGATATCGGACATCGGACGATATCCGTCTCTGAGGGGTAGACGGATATCGGTACCGGATACTGTAGGTAGAGGGACGTGACGGACACCGGATGCCGGATATCGGTTTTCGATATCCGGATATCGGAACCGATATCCGGATATCGGTACGGGTATCGACTGAAAAAGATTAAGCTATCTACCACATTCATTGGTTTATTTAAATCTAAGGACTTATGTTTTGATAAGTTATCAACCTCGATTAATATATACAGTGTAATATTTTTATTTTCTTCCATATAGGATAACAGGATTCGCAATTTACATTTAAATTCAAATCCTGTTATCCCATATGGAAGATATATAAAATCGTGCGCTGTATATATTATATAAGGTATATATATTAAATGAATTAATATTAAATCGATAGATTTTCTTTATATTATAATCGGCTTATATATAATATATATTTATGATATTAATACTTTGTCTAATAAATACAGGCCTAAATTTCTTTTATCTTCCATATGGGATAAAGTATTCAGAGTTTGTTAATCTCAGAATCCTGCTATTATCCCATATGGAAGAAAAAAAAAAGTTCGACTTGTATATATTACAGAGCCAATAAACATATTAAAAGCTCTAAATACCCTCTACCGCAAGTTGATTCGCCTAATCGCTCTCTGAAAATGAATGAAATATATTTTTATAAAATATATCGGTGTGGGATATCGAAAACCAATATCCACACCCGATAGCCGATATCGTCATCCTTCACCCTGAGACGGAGACGTATCTCGACATCGAGACAGATATCGGTATCGGATATCAGCACTGTAGCAACCGATATCCGATATCTGGAAATCAAAATGAACGGATACCGAAAATTACCTTTTCGGTATCCGATACAGCATCCGTCCCGATACCTTCACCCGGTACCGGTATCGGGACGGGCGAACACTATTCTACACATATGTGCAACCATAGCAATATCAATGATGCCTTAATCCCATCCTTATAAAACCACATTAAATGTGATTAATATTTGTAAAAATAACCATGATATACAGCACATTATGTGTAAGCCCATATTGAGATCCAACAAGTCCAAGTCTTAAGATATCCATCTTTACCTTTATTAGACATATAAAGAGAAATACATTTTAAATAATTTATAAATGTGTAACTAAGGTATAAGGAGCTATATATAGAGTAGGTTGGAGTATTTATTATATTTCTTAAAGGCCCCATAACATGGACAACAGGACCTGATATATGTCTGCCAAACATTTATAAGTCAGGGTGAGTAGAGTGAAGACTATTTTTTAATTATGTTTTTGTTCAAAATTATTTATACTGTTTTAAAAGTTAATGAAGATGATTGAGTAGTTAAGATGGGATCATCTACCCTAGGTATAAGAGGGGACAGCTCAAGGAAGATGAAATACATGTCTAAGGGCAATAGACTATCTGAGAAGGGCTGTCTAATGATTTATGTACTAACTCATCAGAACTAACTTGGATGACCAATTAGGGTTTGATAGTTGAACATACTCTAATCATCCTAGGAGCATCAAGCGGATGAGGGACCATATGTATAAGGTAACCAATGAAGGAGGTTCTACGAGTGAGTCAATACACTCTTTTGTATCTTTTAGAACACATGGTGTAACTTGGCATTCCATGGGCTAGAGACTCAATTTGTTGATTCTGTTAAATTGATTTTTCATTAATTTAACATATACTATAATATAGTTTATTAGTTTGGAAGGTCAATGAAGGTTGTTCGACCACCAAAGTTATAAAATAGACTAATACATGAGCATAGAGGGTCACATGCAAATGGTATTTTAATGTCAAAAGTATACCTAAGGTCTAAGGGTTTTAATGAAAATTCTCACTTAGTATAAATAGGGGAAGGCCTTGAATGACGTTATCCCTTGCCAGAATTGTTCAAGTCCCTACCTATCTTCTCCTCCTTTTGCCTCCTCTCCATTCCCGATGCAATTGGTAGAGCGATGATGGGGCTCGCTAGGATAGAGAAGATTCGATGTGCCAGGGATTGCATGGATAGGTATAGAGGCTACACTTTGATAAGCTTAACATATCTCACTCTAGGATCCAAGCAATCGTGCATCTGATTCGTGCCCAGGTGATTTGATTAGCACTGTTTTTAATGTTGTTATAATTCTGTTCAGAACCTTTCCTTATAGAAATCCCTTCAATTTCATCCAAATCAAGGCCAAAATACCCAACACATTCATCATCTAATGGTTTTTTTTACTCTTGTCCCTGTCATGGACAGCCCGCATTTATAACTTGACGTGCCAATCTCTGGCGGCCACCATCCTTTCCTTCATTGACATTGTCATTATCATAATAATATTAATTGTACAATACAAAATTTTATATCTAAATATAGTAATTCTAATATAGTATGCATGTGTTAAAACAAAATTATTACATTTTTGAAAACTTTATTCACACTTCCGTCATCTAAATCATCATCCGTCATCCAAGGGTACCAAGTGTCACTTCCATCATAAGTAATCAGTCATCCATCCACTTAGATGACGATGGAGAACAAAGTTGGACATAATAGATCTGAAAGAGAGAGAGAGGAGAGAAAGAGAGAGAGAGAGAGAGAGAGAGAGAGAGAGAGAGGGAAAGGGTGAAGGACAATGAAAATGAGAGAGAGAGAGAGAGAGAGAGAGGGAAAGGGGGAAGGACAATGAAAATGAGAGAGAGAGAGAGAGAGAGAAAGAGAGAGAGGGAAAGGGTGAAGGACATTGAAAATGAGAGAGAGAGAGAGAGAGATAGAGACAGAGAGAGAGAGAGGGAAAAGTGGGAGATGAGACACAAAAGAGAAGTGAAGACAATATGAGAGAGAAAGGGATGCGGGATGAGTGGCAGAGAGAGAAAGGGAGAGAGTATGAGTGCAGAGAGAGATACGACGGAGAAATGGAAATGGGATGTGAGGGAGACTTAACAAAAGACATACAGCGAGATAGAGAGATAGAGGGAGGAAGGGAATGAGTGGCGAAGAATATACAAGAGGAAGAGAGGGAGAGAGACAGAATGAGTGGGAGAGGATATGAGAGAGGAAGAGAAGGGGACAGAGTCAGCATGGGTGGGAGTGATATGAGAGGGAGGGAGAAACGATGTTGTCCATAAATAACTCACATGTGTTTGAGAACTTTACTCATCATTATCCTTTTTAATGCACATCATGTTTAACACCTCACATAAATCCTTGTTTCTACTACATTAGTGTTAGATCATTAAGTTTATTTTGGGTGTCAGAAGGAATTATTAGTCACTATCCAAGTCACTAGAATCTAAACTCAGAACCAATTATATTGCCTACTGGCTTTATGAAGTATCATATTATTAAGTAATGGTCAATCGGCATTAATTTTTTATCATGTAATTATTAGTTGATTAAAATGTCATACATAAATTTTCTTCTCCCCCATGGAGAATAAGAAAAGAAAGTTACATCCATCATTGGTGTAATGTAAGAATCAAACTATTTAAAACATGATATTGTTGAAAAACTGAAAAAAACATGGGTGTGTAATGTTCAGAAGTTGATTATGATCTTCATCATCTTTCCACAAATAACATTGTCCTGCGCCATATGCTGATGGCAATGCTCCATAGAAGTATACCAGCACAGCCTGTACAGCAACTCCTCTTGACTTTTATTGCTCCATTTCTCAATCTATCCACTTATTTTTCATTTGGTACTTCAATAGTTTCCCTTCACAATAGGGACTTGCATCAAGGTCTCTAGCAGAGCTATATAGTCACACTAAGGGAAAATTAATTTATATAGATTATACTCCTTGTTACGGATGTATTGTGTTGCACCTGAGTTTCGCAGTTTGAGGCCAGACTAGGCGATGCATGACCATTATACACTTATTGGGCTGCATCTAATCAGGTCTAATGATAATTTTGTATCGGTCCCTCTTATGTTGAATAGAAATATTGAATCTTTTTTATCTTCTTCTCTACTCATTACAGTTCTTCTTGACCGAGAGCTGAAATCATAGTCCATCTACCACATCATGATTGTACTTGTCATCTACATATGCATACAAATCAGTCATCCTTGTCATTGTCATCATCCTGCTGGCACAGAAAAATGGCAAGGATGATGATATCTCATCATTGTCTTCTTGTCACATCATCGAAGAAGCTGAGTCCTACAGATGATTGTAGTGTTACACGAAGAGAGAAAGAGAGATCACTCAAACCAATCTTTATTTTTTATCAAAAAATGCTTCTCTGGGGTCTCATTTCTATCGTATATGTTCATCATTCAATATGATGGTATAGTCTGATAAGCAAAATTTACAGAGAATAAGCCCCACGGCTAGGAATGAGAAGCCACAAAAGTAATGGCATAACAGATCAGGACCTTTTCTTTGGGCTTGAAATTGAATTCTTCAACTTTGCCGTCGCCGTTGCTGTTGCCGTTGCCGTCTCCTTGAAGGCGGATGGGCAGAGATTTTGCACTCCACACTCAGCACAACGGGGCCTCAGTGGTGTGCAGATTGTCTGCCCAAACCCAACCTTAAGAAAAAATAGAAAAAACAAGGAACAAATGAGACAGAAGTTAAAGAGAAAAACGAAAAGTAACAGAAAGAACGAATGATAAAAAACATAATGACACATGACACGGAGTTGTGCGACAAGAGTGTGGCAGTACCAGCAACGGGTTGATTGCAACCCATTCATCCTTGGGTAGCCACGTCTGCAGTGAAATTCTCGTTTCCTCTGGAGTCGATGTTTTCTACCATTTTGTAAAATCATTCAAAGTTTTAATGCAGCATTGGTAGGAACCTTATTGAAATGATTTGTTCACTAACCCTCTTAGTACCAGGCTTTGAGACCCACCCTAGTCGGTTGCATATCCGATGCACGTGAGTGTCAACACAAATGCCATTAACGTCATTCCAGCCAACGTTCATGACCTGTAAGGTAGAGAGAGAGAGATAGAGAGAGAGGCAAAAAGAGAGCAATTAGGGGAGTGAGAGAGGCAAAAAAGAGAGAGCACGAAGGAAAAAGAGAGAGGCCAAAAAGAGAAAGCAAGAAGGAGAGAGAGAGAGAGAGAGAGAGAGACAGAGAGAGAGACAGAGAGAGAGAGGTAGAGAGAGAGAGGTCAGCCAAATGTCTGGGGATCATGAGTCTAGGGGTTAATGAATATTTGGGGTGTTACCAGATGTGCCATCTTGGGGCCTATCCCAGGAAGAGAGAGTAGGCCCTCCAAAGAACTGGGGATGTCACCGTCGTACTTTTCAAGGCATATTTGAGAAACCTTCTTGAGGTACTGAGCTTTTCTGGTGTAAAAACCAACCTAAACGAGAACAAGAAGAGAGTGACAGACAAAAACTTCTATGAAACATCAAATGGATAGAAAAGGTTTTAAGATGGAAAGAAAGAAAGAAATAGATAAATTTAAATCCCTCATATACTAATCATGTTTTCACAATACCAGGAATTCTGAAGATTACCGGGTAAATTATGCTTGAGATAGTTTCCTCATTGTTCTCTACAATGGCCGTGGGGTCAAGTAATCCAGCATTAGCAAGCCTCTGGACAGCTCCTGCGCCATTCAGTTTGAGTAAGTGTTTTGTGACCGTTAAAAAAATGAATGCTATGAAATAAAGATTAAGTCTTAATGGGGTAGGTAGCCCAGCAGGGGAGTGGGGGAGTTGTTTGCAGCCGCAGAAAAAATGATAAAAATCAATTTGCAACTCAGTATTTCTATATTTTTAAGGGAGAAGCAGCAGAAAAACTGAGAAGAAACTATACTTGCCATGCGTAACTTCATCCTTGGTCTGACTGGAAAGAAGAGAAGATACAAGAACAGCAAACCTCTTTTCCTAGAAATTATAAGGTATTTATGTATTAGTTCCTTGAAAAAGGTTAATAAAAGGCACCAAACAAGTCTTTCATTCTTTCAAGTTCACACCAAATGGCTTTTTAAGAGAATATTTTAAACATCCAAAATATCATTAGACCTACACAAACAACAGTTTAATAGAGAAAAATCTCAGATTCTCACGGGCCAAAATTCCAGAGAAACTCAATAAAAGAGATGACTTCATTTTACCTTTGGTGGTAGATAAATGCCAGCTTTCTCGCACCCCATCGAGTCTACTGGGGCATCTCCTGAAGATCTCATATGCCGAATCCCTTCAAGAACTTCTTTCCAGCTAAAAGGCGAGTCCACTGTAAGGTTTAATGTTTAAACCTCCATTCAGAATATGCTAAAATAACAATGCATCTATTATATAAATGCCTAAGTAATTTGAGCGCAAAAAAAACAAATCAAGAAGGATATCAATCATGTATAAATTGTTTACTAAATATCGGATGAAGAAAGCAATTACCATTTGTTTCAGGTGAAACAACGTGTTTCTCGAGCGGTGATAGAGGCATTAAATTTTGTTCTTCACCTGAAATTTCTTTCGCAAAAGTCATAAAAAATTAGAACAGAAGCCAGAGATATTAAATGACGGAATATAATAGCGCCAACAAATTTCATGGGTAGAGACCATCTTTTTATAACTCTATCAGGAGTTTAATGGACGTGTGTTCAGAAATACAGGCGCGAATCAGCTGCATTAATTTATCGATCACATTGATGTAATTCCAAGACAATCAGAAGAAACGATGGTTACGAAACCCTATGATGGTTATCAACAACTCAAGAGAAGAATAATTAATGATTGAAAAAACAAAAAATGAAAAGCAGAAACATTATGACAATATCTTAAAAAAGCAAAATTCAGTTGGCATTCCATAATCGATGGCGCCTGAAGGTTAAAACTCTTACTCGAGACAGTCATATCCTTTCTCTTGTATGCGAATTCCTCAATGTCAGGCAGTACATCCGGTTGTTTGATGGGCTGAATACAAGACATTGTTAAGCCAAATGTATCATACAACCACATCGAAAATTGAAAAAGAAGCAGATGGGTAACCAAAAAAAAATCATGTTCGAACAGAAGTGAATTGAAATCACCTTTTTGAGGACCTTTTCCTGCAGGCTGTCTCCGTTAGTAATCAATCCTCTTCTACTCCTCTTTTTCCTCACGTAAGTTCTAAATTCTGCTTTAAGAGAACCCATGAGTAATTTCGGCGCCAGAGGCAACGACAACAAAATCTTCAAATCCATCGTATTCTAAATGACCCGAGTTTCTGAAAATAATAGTCTGCTAGAGGGCATAAACCGATCAAGGGATGACACCAAATAACGTGCCTTCCATTTCGACGACCTTCTCTTCTGGATTTCGCTGATGATAGGCTAGGGCAGCAGTACCGACTTCAATCTCTATGAAACTAGTGGGAGGCGGCGGCTAAGAGGACAAATATCACTGGTGAAGATGGTGAAGGATCCGATTGTTCGCTGGAGAAAGAGAGATATCACAAAGCAGCAATCAGATGAACAATGGTCATCGCTGGGACGTGTGTTTCCCCCGACATCGACGACAGGTGCTGAAAATACAGTGAAAGACGGACAGGAAGGAGATATGAGAATGGTATGGCGATCGAAGAAGCTAAAGTTGGAAGATTTGAGAGGAATCTTGCAAGAAATTTTACACCCATTTGAAGATTATAGCAGAGAAGCTCGATTGAACATGGAAGAAGAAGCTTGTCGTACTCTGATTGCCGGAGGGACCGTTGGAAGTTTGGGTTCTGCAGTGGTTCAGAAAATTTTAGGGACAATTAGAATCTATTTGGGTGGCTTGATACTTACATTATTTGATAGTATAATTCGTCATGGATTTTTTTATTTTTTGAAGTTATCTTTGACTTTTAGGGATCCGGGTTCAAATCGAGCGGGATCAATTAAATTTTGATCGAACGGTTCGATCGAATAGGAGCAAATTCGATCCAGACAGATTGAATCTTTCTATTTTGATTTTCGATCCCTTTTGATCTATCTCTCTCTCTCTCTCTCTCATTCTCTAGTTCTATCCAGCTCTCTGGTTCTCTCTCTAGTTTTCTCTCTCTCTCTCTCTCATTCTCTAGTTCTATCCAGCTCTCTGGTTCTCTCTATAGTTTTCTCTCTCTCTCTCTCTCATTCTCTAGTTCTATCCAGCTCTCTGGTTCTCTCTCTAGTTTTCTCTCTCTCTCTCTCTCATTCTCTAGTTCTATCCAGCTCTCTGGTTCTCTCTCTAGTTTTCTCTCTCTCTCTCTCATTCTCTCTTTCTCTCTCTCTCTCTCTTTCTCTCTCTCTTTTTCTCTCTCTCTCTCACTCTCTCGCTCTTTCCAGCTCTCTGGTTCTCTCTCTAGTTTTCTCTCTCTCTCTCTCATTCTCTAGTTCTATCCAGCTCTCTGGTTCTCTCTCTAGTTTTCTCTCTTTCTCTCTCTCTCATTCTCTAGTTCTATCCAGCTCTCTGGTTCTCTCTCTAGTTTTCTCTCTCTCTCTCTCTCTCTCTCTCTCTCTCTCTCTCTTTCTCTCCATCTCTCATTATCTAGTTCTATCCAGCTCTCTGGTTCTCTCTCTAGTTTGTTCTCTCTCTTGTTCTCTCTCTCATGTGCTCTCTCTCTGGCTTGTTTGTTCTCTCTCTATCTCTCAAATCAATTATCATACATGTTTACTTTTTTTAATTAATTAGATGATCCAAACCAGGCGGTTCAAATTGATGCATGAAATGTGCTTCGATCAAGTCTGACCCAATGGATTGGATCAAGTCCCTGACAATAATCTGATCCGAGTGAGGTTTGGATTCAATCGATCAAGTGCTCAATATGATTGAACATTTCATCCCTCAGATTGGATCCACCTTTCCTATTGAGTTGGAGAGATAGATAAAGAAGAAAATGAAACATTGCCTTTTTTCACAAATTAAGGACAATTCATAAAAAATAATGTTGGTTGATGGTGTGAGACATATCCAGATGTTTATTGAGCGCCACTAGATCCCGTTTGGCAATCCCCTCTTTCAAAAATCACAGTCCGAACAAGGGAAGATGATTATGATAGATAAAATATTATGTTCATCTTTATTTAAGGTCATTGAATAAAATATTATGTTCATTATTATTCCAGTGTGATGTTTATAAAGAAATCCATGAATACGTGCGATGACATAATTAATTATGAAGAGATCATAATACAATGATCACTAGTCTCATGTATTCTAAATGTTCGTATTCGATAGATAGTAGAGATGGGCATCAAATTATCTAGATAAAATAGCACCTACTGATCCTACTTATATGATGAGTATAGTTGATCTTGTGGCTATTAATGTGGCAACACTAAGTATAGATAGTGGGTATTTTTGGAGAAAGAATTCACTAAATTGATCTGTATCAATCTCTGAATAGTATTATACCTAAACGTCAATCAGGTTGATTCATGTCACAGTTGTATAAGTAATCCATTGACTTGAGACACAAAGGACATCTCATGGATGAACAACTACATTTTGACTACCACTTACAAGCCTCTAATCATGGGATAAACAAGTCATAGCTCGGACGTAGGAAGAAGTTTACAAAGCTGATTGAGTTGTCAAGTTTGGATCATTCACCCTCGGTATACGAGGAGATTGATTCAAAGAAGACGATGCAGCAAATCCTTGGCCAGAGTTTCTAGGATATTGGAGAAGTTGTTCTCCAATGATTCCCTCTACGCATCAGTACTAATCAAATGAAGAATTAGGGTTTGAAAATCAACCATACCCTAAGTCGTTCAAGAGTCTCGTGCGGATGATGGATTAAACATAAACGGTAACTGATTATGGTAAAGGTTCCATAAGAGAGTTCAAATACTACTCTGTATCTTTAAGAGCATGAGGTGTAGATTGGCACTCCACGGTCTGGAAAATCAACCTATGGATTAGGTTAAATTAATCCTTTACTTAATTAGTTTATATGCTGATATAGTGAACTAATAGTGCTAGTCAATAATTATTATTAGACAATTAAAGTTATTAACTAGAATGATATATGGGTTACACACATAGGATCATAGGGGCATTTGTGAATATATTTTACTTTAATAGGTTTTTGGGACTCAAGTAAAATATAAATAGGGAAGAGGCACTCATTTCAAGCACCCAAGCCCACCATAATTGAGAGCCCACCCGTTCTCCACTTTGCTCTCTTCTCTACTCAACCAAGGAGAGTGTCTTCATGGTGAGAAGATCTTGAAGCTTTTCAATGAGAGCTGAAGAAGAAGTAGATATCCAAGTGCAACGTGATCGCATGGATACTTCTAGAGGTACGGCACATGAACGGCTTCAGAATGATCTTAAAGAGACCAGGTCAAGGGTGAAACAAGTTTGCCGTAAGGTACATGTGATGTATTGATTTTATAGATCTATTGAGAATTGATAACACGCTTTCACATCGTGGAAACCAACCATATTTTCTATGGTTGAATCAAGGTACATGACCCAACAGACCATTCAGGCTAGAAATGGATGACTCTGCTCCTATCTTTCGTGATGGGCAATGGCTGTACTTAAATTGCAGCCATGGATCCTTCAATAATTGTGCACCCTTTTTCCACATCAGTTCTGCCCTATCACGATTCATTATGCATGTCGCCTAGTGATCCCAGTTAATGACCGCCCTGAATCACCCACATGCAAAAGGAAATAAAATACAACTAAGTCATACATTTAAATCAGACCATCCAATCTTACATGATAAGATCGGATAGCTATGGCTTTACCATTACCTAAAGTAATGGCTCATAAAGATACAATTTTGGGTTAGGTTGGCTCAAAGCCGATTATTTTTTCTATCTGATCTCCTTAAGATCCCGACCTTTGGGTCTTGATTCTTATATTGATCTTTGCTACCTAGCACGTGCTGAAACTAACAAAGAAAAATCATTTTAACCCCATATGGGAAAAATGAAAACGTATGATCGCTATATCAGGCTCATTGGTTTTGAATTGAAAATAACCCTCCCCCCATGGGCGCCGACTCCACCTTGATATCAGGCTCTTTTCAAGGGGTTTATGGTCTGTGGACATTGTGTCACCATTGGTCGTGCTCAGCTTGCTTGCATGTACTTGTGCTCGGCGATTGCCGTCGATGTGAGCATTAATTCGCTCATTGGCTGGCGGCTAGCTCGAGTGCCTGCTAGGCTAGCCACCATAGTCTATTATCGACAACAATATTTTGTCTTTCTCTCTTTTTTATTTTCATTCTCCCATAAAATATAGAAATCCATAGAAGAATTCCCCCATCTATATAAACCATTTTATCAAAATAAACATGATTCCATGATATAAAATATAAGTTCTGTAAATCATACAAAATTCATAAATAAAATTGTGCGTAATTTAACACAATGAAGCAACTAATGCATGAAATGTGCTTTCACATTGTAATCAGTCAAAGATTAACATAATAATCCCAAAATGACTAAAAAATTGTATAATTTCACACATCAAATTGGATTTTTCAACACCTAAAGGCACATTCAAACCTAATAAATAATAAGGATTATTCAGCTCTAATATCATTGAAATATTAATAACATGAGTTCAATTATAAATATATATTTTAAAAATATGAGAACTGATTTAGTATGGTTTATTTAAAATTCCTTCTTTAGATTATGTGGATATTTAGCAGTTTTTACTTCCATCACTCTTGATCCTTTTTCTTTGTGTTGTTAATCTCTTCATCTTCTATCTAATTTTCTCTCCTCTTAAACACTATAAATTTCAGATTGACAGCGTTCATCTCTTAAGGTTTGAAGGTGCTCCATGTTAGTTCTGAATCCTCACTTAATCCACTTAATCATTGACAAATATATAAACCAATATGTTAGCCCACTACTGATCTCCATATCCACTGCCTACTGCTTATTTCTCTTCTGTTGACAAATACATCGTACCCCTCAGCCTGTTGACTGCCACACACCACTATTGTCTAAATTTATCACAACGTACAAAATTTTTCTCTGCACCGTCATGCGGGCTAGACACATAATAGTCTCCAGCCCAATAAAAAATAACCACATGGTGCATCCTGCTGGTAACATAAATATTATGATACAACAACATCTTGTTTAGCATCAGATACTGCATTTAATTGGTACGATGAATACATGCTAAGATTTATTCATATTCATGTGAATGGTTCATAAACATATGGCAGTAAAAGTTCATAAATTTTAGATAATCAACAAAGAAATTTATTTAAGAAGTGCAATTAAGAACATGTATGAATTATGGTATGGTCTTAAATGATTATTTGATTAACATTTTGGCTTAGAATATTAAGTAAAATTTAAGTATAAACAGACGAGAGTGAAGAAAAAAGTAAGTAACAATGCATAGTGGGTTGTGTACCAATAAATGGGCAATAAACTTACTGCTAAGTGGGTTGCATAGGGGACTACCTGAGTTGTACATAAAACTTCAGGTATGAACTTGAGTCCAGCGCTTTGCCTTGTGTGAGAAAGCCCATAGTCCATATTGGGGTATTATTTGGCAAAGAGATGACCAGATCAAAACTATTTTGGCTTAATTTTGATTAATGAGAAAAAGGCCTTATCAATTTTTAAGATTCATCAAATGATTCCTTTAGGCATTGTTAATATTCATCAGTTACTAATATGTCTTTCCAATTACCAGGTATTCTTCCACCTTGATCTTTAAATATTGAGTTGCTAATTTCTCATCAAAAAAGCCAAAAGTTTTTGAATAGCATTACTAAATTTATCTCCATCTCTCCTTCCGCATCTACCCATGACCTATTTGGAGGCACTTTGAGATCTTGAGTTGATGCCTGTTATGGACTATATGTACATCATATTGGTTGAGAGATAATTACTCATATTTCTTAAATAATGTCAATCAAGATAATTTATACAAGCTAAGTCTGGTAATAAATTTACAATGGTGAAAAATGAGCCTAGGCTAATCCACAGGGGAATTCAGGGCTTGACATTTTAGAATTGCGTAAATTTTGATGAATTAGAAAAATGTTTGAGGGAAAAGGAAGTGCCATACAAAATGACAATAGTTACTGCGAGATAATTAACTCTTTGGTTTTAATAGAATATGGGCTCTGGACTTTCAACTAACATAAACATATAATGAATTTATAAAATAGAATGAGAGTGAAATCAGGACATTAAAAAAGAATTAAAGGAAATAAGAGAAATATGTTATAAGAAAAAATGATATTAGATAAGGATATAGAGTATAATTTCAATCCTTGATTCAACCTAAATTTTTAAAAAATCTGATAAGGATAATATAGGAAAATATAGAGTTTCAAAATAAATGATGTAGATTTTCATTGGGAATGATAATAGAATGGGGATTTCATTTAAGAAGAAGAGAATAGTTGAGTGATCAATTAGAATATGGAATTCAGGTGTGATCAGTTCCAAAAAATGAAACTAGGAGTTAGATCAACTTGATAGGGCATAATAAGATGTAGGTAAATAATTTTGAAGGAACATGGTCTAATTTGGAAAAATTCATCATATTGAATCGTTAATATAATTTTAAGGTATTGTAGAGAATGCTATAGTAGAGAATATAATAAAAAATGAGCCACTATTCCCAAAGAATGGGAGTAGGATATCTCAGAACATTATCATTTTTACTCCAAAATGAGATTTTACCCATCCTAATACCGATATGAAAATGATATCCTGGACAGGAATGGGAAGGATGACAATTATATAGCTAAAAGGATATGCACCTTTTGTCATGAAATATTTTTATTGGAAAATTGATAATGATACTATTTTAAAAAGCTAGTATTATCGATATCTGATATTGTTTATTGTTATCTGGTGTTGGTTTAAGCTGTGTTCTGATATCTAATAGCATGTATATGCACAAAATAATCAAGCATGAAATTCAATGTTTAAGAAGATTAATGATGGAGATGACACAAACCTAGTTGGATGGCTTCTTACACCAAAATCATTGATCCATTATCCTAAAACTTCTTCTCCAATGCATTATTAAACAACAATGGACCATTATTTTTTTTTCACAAGGTTAGCTACTAGCAGAAAAATCCAACGATAGTTAGTAGTTGATACATATGAGAGAAAAGAATTACATCGTTCCAACAAACGCCCCTGAACTCTTCTACTTTGATGCCCCAGGAATGGATTCTCAAAATGAGATGATCTGCCACTCAAATTTACGCCCTTTTTTGGTTCACATCTGGAAAATAGAAACAGACTTAAATTTAGGCCGTATCCACAAAATATGGAACTGTTGTGACCAAGTTTTTGGTACCTAAGTATGTGTGATTTGGACTTATACAGTGATTTTCCCACTCAAAATCTCATTTAGGTCTGTCAGACATGTGACGATGAGGTTATGATGATCTTCATCTCTTTTGACTCAAATCTTGCTCTTTTTTTCTAGGTTATCATCACCGATCACCTAGGTTTTCACCATCATGTAGACCACCTCCAAATCCGTTCCGCGGCCTCCATTTCTATCCCCACTAGAGCCAATAAAATTGTCATCCATCACCCCAGGTAGCCAAAGTGGCATGAAGTTATTTATTAGAACTAATTAGTAATTGTCTATCCTTTTCTGCTGAAATGCTTAAAATTATTATATGAATTCTGAATAATTAGTTTAATTAGGATAAAATATTTTCCCACCATCTTATTTTGAATAAGATTTAATTCATAAGAAAATTAAATGCCAAAAATAAAAATTAAAACTAAAAATAGCTTATTCAATATTTGCTCCATGTGAACTCCACCCTTGCTTTAAATTAAAGTAAAAAATATAAAAAATTACATAATCCAAAACCTAAACAACATATTTAACTCAACTTTATGGATAATTTTACATCTTTATCTAATGGGTAAAATACTTCATCATGAAAAATATTATATAGTTTACATTATTGAGCATATTTTTCTTTGAATGTCTGATTTCTTTTATTTTGTTTTTTCACAATTTTGATGAACAAATACCTAGAAAAAGGAGGGTGTGATGATTTTTTTTTGTATGAGCCTCTTCCAAAACTTTTACCATATGTTTTTGTCATAGTGTTGTATTTAGGAGATGAAATCATTTTTACCATTTTTTCATGGCAGAAAGAACATTACTATAAAGGGAATGCCAAAAAATAACAGTCAACTAGGCTGTTGAATTTTACAAGATTCACTATTCTTCTCCCAAAAAGGCTCAAATACAAGGTGAAGTGGATAATTTATTTACGCCATAAAAATAAATCTCCACTATAAATTGGAAACTCCATCCTATATCAGAACAAGTTCCCTCATTTGTTAATACTATTAATTTGTACCCATGCTGGGGATGAGTAATAAAAATATATGTTTGAATGTGTTTTCATAGTATTAAAGATATTATTATATAAAAATGCATTAATTCTCTATATCGATCCACATTAATTACAACAGAAGACATACTCTAGTCTCAATTTACTATCTCTCGCTAAGATCATCACCTTAATCAAATACGGCACATGTGCCAACCATTTTATTGTTATAACATGTATTATATTATTGTTCATACTACCTTTTCCATTATTTGGGATATTTCAATGATGAATAAGAAGAACTATGTAAAACAATTCTAGCACATCTGCTTGAAAATGAGTCAAAGGTCATTCTATGCCAAAAACATTTTGTACTTTTTTTATTTTAAGTTTCTGGCCACTTCAACACATGATGAATAATGGAATCCATCAGATTTCACATCCAATATTTTAACAAAAGCCCATTGCGTAAAAAATACATTTTTTATTTACTCAAAAAAGCATCGTTATAACTTAAAATTTTCTAATAATCATTATAAGAACACACATATAAAAAGTAAATATATGTTTATATTTTAATTTTAATCGTCAAGACTTATTTTATGCTTCAAAATATATGCATGTAAGTTAAAGACCTAGGAACCTTTTTGATAAGGCATGTAAATTATATTTTATTCGAGATAATGTATACGCAATTTAATAGGTAATTTTCAAGTAATATCATGTTCGCTGTTTATAAATTTTTTATGTTATCATTTACTGAAATTTTAGCATTTGCATGGATAGTTTACTTCCAATACTTTAATAAAAGTCAATTTTTAGAAATATTTATTATTCTTAAGTTAATTAATTTATTTAAATATAACTAAATTTATTTGGATATTTTTTTGAAATATCTGATACAGGAAAAAAAATTATTAAAAGGATAGTATATTTTTTTTACAGAACACATCTAAATCTGACTCTAAAATGATATTATGTGGCTGTAAGTCAATCACACTTCATGTCTCATCGAAATAAAAACTGACTCATTATTGTCGTACCTTGAATTCCTTAAAAGTATGCAATCGTTAATTGAATCAATGATGAGATGAGAATACAATCATTAATGATTCGTAAATTATTCTCAAGATTCACATATAAATATCCATATATAGTAGCACTATCAAATCCTACTTATATAATATGTATCACTAATCCTACAACAATTAGTAGGGAAACACTAAGGATATATGATGGGTGCTCTTTAATTATAGAGTTCAATGAATTGATTTGTATGAATCTAATGGTAATATACCTAATTTTCAATCAGTTTGATTAATTTAATGGTCATGTAAGTGGTCATTATACATGGGATAGCAAAGATTGAATGAAAAAAAAATATTCATTATTATTCATGTGTGATGTTTACAATAAAGTACATAAATACATGCAATGACCAAGTAAATTATGATGATATCACAATACAGTGATCACTATTCTTTAACCATGCATTTAAAGACCCTAAGGACAATGGATAGTCGAGATGAACATCAAATTATCTGAATATAATAGCACTATCTTATCGTATAGGCGTTGCTATGTAGACCTTAAGGACATATGGTGGGTGCTTCTCGGAGAAAGAGTTCATTGAATTGATCTGAATAATTCTTGGAGAAAGCATTAATCAGGTTGATTCAAGACACAGTTGTACAAGTGATCCATCCTGTGGACGATCAATTATGTTTTGGTTATGGGTTATGAGTCGTTAACCATGGGGTTTAAACAAGTCGCAGCTTGGATATAGTAAGCAGCCCATGGAGATGATTGATCAGTCAATAAAGGATTATCCGTTCTCGATATAAGAGGAGATTGATTCAAGGAAGATGGCACAGAAAAATTCCTGGCCAAGGTAGTGAGGATATTGGAGAAGGTGTAATCCAATGATCCATGTTACACGTAAATACTAATCAAATGATGGATTAGGGTTTAATGATTAACCATAGCCTAAGTCATTTGAGATTCTCATGCAGATGCAGGATTATAGAGATATGATAATTTACGATGGTAAAGGCTCCATGAGAGAGTTCTTCTCCATATCTTCTAGAGCATGACGTATAGCTTGGCACCCCATGGGCTGGAAACATAACTTGTCAATTGGGTTAAATTGATTCTTAGTTAATTAATACCTATATTGATATAATGATTAATAAGGTTTTCTAGTAATTGTTATTGGGCCTATAAAGTTATCAACTAGAATGAGATCATAAAGTTATTAACTAGAATGATATAGTTAGTTATGTGGGTCTAGAAGGTCAAACACATAAGATCATAGGGGCATTGGTGTATATATCTTACTTAATGGGTTTTTCTATAAAAAATCTTAAGTAAAACATAAATTGAGGAGGGACACCAATTTAGACACCCAGGCCAGCCAAAGCCAGGAGCCCCCCTCCACCCCCCCCCCCCCCCAAACCTTCCACACCCCTTTTCTTCCTTCTATGTTTTCTCCACTCATCCAAGAAGATAGTCTTCATGGTGAGATGGTCTACATAGATTTTAAGAAGAGTTGGAGAAGAAGAAGGGGAGATCTAAGAGCAACTTAATGCCATGGATACTTGTAGAGGCCTTACACAGGAATGGCTTTCAAACAATCTCCAAGGGAGCAAGCCAAGGGTGGAACAAGTTCCCCGCAAGGTACATCTGATGTTTTATTATTTACATATCGATTTCTAGTCGATGAATGTTTTCTATCATCCAATCAAGGCACTAGAACCTAAAAGACCATACTTATTCTATGAGCGAAACAAGATAGTGATATTTTATTTAGATATTTTGATGCCCTTATTAAGTATCCCATGAGTAGAAATATTTAAAACACATGGTTAAATATTAGTGACCTCTCTATTATAATCTTATTATTTTTCATAAAGTGGGGTCTTAAACTCATGGACTTTATCATAAGCATTACACATGCATTATGATGAATATATTATTTTAATTAACTCTGAATGAGATATGGAATTTTTTCTTGGCTTTTCTGCAACAATATGTTTCCATCAATATCAAGAGGATATTCATAAACCTCACTCTCTTTAAATCAGCCTGATGGAGCGCACCCAAGCATCATCGACAACACGTCATCGGAGCCGTCTTCGTCGACATCAGCATCACCGCCGGTCCGTGTCCAGCCTGACCGGCACACCAAAGCATCCGTGAAGATGCCCAGGTTTATATACACCGGGTAGAGCATGCCTGCGCTCGTATCGTTGTGCTTTCGTCTACGTCCGTATTGTTTTATTTTCACGTCGTTTCATTCCCTATGTCCTTTAGTTGTGTTTTAAAAGGGGGGTCTCTTATTGGACCCCCCTTGTTGGACCCATTGTAAGGGGCCCATCATGGCCCTATATAAGGCCATGATGGCCCCAAGTTCAATCTTAGATCTGGAATTTCTTTGTGTTGATGTTACTATCCCGTTTCAGATTTCACCCCCAAGAAGAAAGGAGGAGAAGAGGAAGAGGAAGAAGAAGAAGGAGAGAAGAGAAGGAAGTAGAAGGAAGGGCCAATCTTTGTCAGTATTGCCGGTTGGGAATTACCTCCAAACACACAGCGGCCAACTCTTTTAACCCAGACGTCCAAGTTCGTATGCCCGTGCAAGAGGATCACACTCAAGCCGGTCAACACCATTACTGACAACCACCCGTGCACTCACGTGCATGCGAGTACGTTCCGTCAGATCTTTTCCACCGCCCGTGCACCCAGGTGGTCTTCCATCGGATCAAAGCTCCTAGATAACCTGGTGCACTCCTGAAGATTTAACGCATGTGAGCGTGACTCTTTGGACAGTCTTTCCTTCTCCAACGAGTGACGCTCCTCGTGACTTGGTATCAACCCCGCGTCGGTCAACGCAATTGCGTTCGCGACCGATTGTGCGCTCGCGGATTACACCAAGGCTTTTCTCTGCCTCTAGTGACTACGTCCGCCCACACCTGGTCACTTGGGCTTGCCTGACTCTGTCGGCAATACTGCCAACTCATGCTTGCACCATCCCAGTTATCATTGGGTGCATCCCTGATGTTTGGTCGTCAACCGAGCGTCTCCCCGCGCAAGCCTGCCTGCTGCCTATTGAAGACACCATCAAAGCACTGTCTGTTCACATCAGTGCTTCCCGTGGCTACCGCTGCCACCACTACTGATGGCCGAGTACTCCGCGACGATCGTTCTGGCACCGACAAACTTCACTAACCCGCTCTGGCCGTCCGATCTACCGAAATGGATGTGGGACGTCGAGCCCCGGCCATTTGCCCGTGCTGTCTTGTCATCACGATTCTTTCTTCCTCGCTTCCGACCTTCCTCGACACGCTCTAGTACCGCACCCTCGCCACCTGTCGAGTCACATCGGAACCATCTCCGACATGTCTTTCACTACATCGGTCTGAACCGATATTTGCATCGACGAAGACACCAACGACGAACGCCGCTACCAACGAGGTACGCCGTCCCTTGCTCGTCCGTTAGATTATCTCTTTCAGTATATCTTTGACTGCACTCCACCGCACTCGGTTAGTTTAAGTGAGAGAAATTATCAAGAAACTATGTGTTGAGCGTCTTTTTAGGTACGGGCCGAGCTTTCTTTCGGTGCCTACGGTACATGCAAGCCCCTACGGAATTACTCCGTTTGGCCCCGTAGTCGCCATCGTCACTTTGACGAGGGTCAGAAGGTCACCGTCATCGTCACCGGATGCCTGCTTTGGAGCTTGGAGTTCGGCGAATCACCACGAGTCGGGGCCGGCACGTACATTCTCCTAGGATACATCGCATCACGTAGTTACATTTACTTTAGCGATTTTACCCATTGGACGAAGTCTTTGACGACGTCCGACATCAAGGCCTCTCTAGGAGGGAGCAATTACAAAGATATCTTTTATCAGATATCAAGGTCTCATTTTATAGATTCAATCATATGGATGGTTAAAGGAGAGAAAGACTAAGCTACCCTCAAAATTAAAGTTTGATCATCCTTCTAGATTGTCAGATATTAACATTTGAAGTTGGATGATTCTCATCCATTATTTTAATCCAAGAATTTCTCTCTCCTCATCACCATTGGCCTTATCACATCACGCCTAAGGTTTATTCCTTAATTTTATAAAATTCTCCCTAATGTTTGGACAGGATTTATTTTCTTCCTCTTCAATCAACCTCCCACAGAGTGTGAAGTATCCGTTCATGTAAATAGACAAAGAACAACATAATATAACAATGATAATGAGTGTGTGATGTGGCATCACATTAGTGTGCCCCATGATCACCATTATATTTTATCAACCACTGTAAAGTTAACACATGGGAAAATTGTATACACATGAGCACCACATGTATATGTGGATTCAACAATGTGGCTCCAAGTGGTCAGAGCTGCAAATAATAATGAGTCAAAACAAATAAAAGGGATAAAGTTATGATTTTTTATTCCTCTTTCTTACCTTTTGAAATCACACTTATTACAATAAATTTGAGTCATTTTTTAATTAGGCCATGTCATCTCCTGGGAGTAAAAAAGTGTTAATTATTATTTGCCATTATGTCATTGCAATTTACAATGCCATAATGTCCCTTTTTTGAATGATTAGCTGCACTACTCATTGTGAAAAGTGGTGATCAATTGCTATTGAATGAATTGAATGGCTACACATGGCTTGGGATAATATTAACCTGGAAAATACTTTATCAATTGTTTATAAATCACATATGAGTTATACAGATATGAAAATTGTATTTTCTGAGTTTCAAATTAATATAAAAATTAAATATGATATTTAGTGCAATAAAATTAAGAGAAAATCATATTTCTGACTCAAAATTAATTTATGTTACCATATGACATCAGAAAATCCCAAAAAATACCCACATATCTGAAAATTTCAAAGCATCAGTATTAGATTACATTTAATCATTTTAGGCTTGACAATACATGCATACAATAAACATTTAAAAATTATCATGTTCATTAATTAAATATTCTCGTTATCAGGTCCATGCAAATCAAAGTGTATTATAACATTAAAATAACTATAAAGACACATTGATTTTATAGGGAAAGGTTTGTTATTCAATTTAAATCTAGTGGCAAAATTTCTACAGGTTCTTAAGCCTTTTGCCAGAAAGTGGATTGATAACTACATATGAAGTATCCCCCATGATCCTAAATGCATGTTTGGCTCAATTGGGACTGTCTCAACTTGGTCGCGGCAACGCCTTCTTAGACTCCAAATTGATTTAGCCAAGTTAAATAATTGGTTAGACTTTGTGTTGACTAGGCTTGAACTAATAAGCTGCATCCAGATGTCATGGTATGGGATGCATTGACTTTATTAAGCCATGGTTGACTCAGTCGTAGGATGAGTTGTCTTACATGATTTTGTACATTTTGGCCTACTCGCAAGATCTGTTGACCCATCGGCCCAGTAGGTACCCATTGGTTGTGAGCCCAACCCCACGACCCCGTGGTCCACTTCGCAGATCTCTTGAGTATGAATAATTATAAAATAAATATAAATGACCCATTAAATATATATTATGGATTAAATAAATATTCACTTATAAAATATTTTCTACAATTTTATAATATATTTTCTAAAAGCTACTAAAATCATAAATAAAGAAAAAATGAATAATATTTGTTGTGCTTCAACTTGGTGCATAGAATTGTAAAAAAATATGTTTCTGTGTGAAAATTTTGAATATGTATAAAAAATGATATCATCCTCTATTTTGATCATTCCATTGCATACAATGATGATAAATAAATGATGTAAAGTATATGCATTGTTAGCAATATAAGATTCAGTGAATGGTAAAATACATTCATATTATGTGTTTACATGTCTTCCTCCTATCAGTACTTTGTTGATAAACACAAAATTGGGGTTAATTTGCATCAATAAAGGATTCTAATTTATACAACAGTATTCATAAGTTTTCTTTCAAGAACAACACAAATAAGGGTAAACATTCTAAGTGAATTTAAATTTCAAATTTCAAATTTCAATTTAATTCCTATTTTTACGATTTGCATATCATTTTAAAAAATTAAAGTTAATATAATAAAATCCAATATTGTAAATTAATTGAAATAATCTAAAATGATGAGAACATAAAAATTATTAATTAAGTAAATTTATCCAGAATTTATAACATAAATTTAATAAGTTAGTGGATTTTTAGAGTAGAAAATACTAATTAGTTCTAAATGAGGACGCTGGCCAGTGCTTCGGTGACAGTGGCATGAATGAAGGGAGCAGATAATTTTCACTATCATAAATATTTACATAGATGGCTGAATATACGCTTCGAAAAGGGCAAAGTGGGACGAGTGATGCAGATTTTACCACTGGTGGTGGTGACAGTGATGTAGGCAGATACATGTCCATTCATCAAAAGGGGAGTCCTAATATTGAAAATGATGAAAATATATGTGGCTGACAAGCAAATCAGACATTCCTCATAGAGTTCCATGTTCATTAATACAAGCTATTCTTTATAATACACACGTGATGCTTATAATGAAGACCATGAATGCATGATTGGACTTAATGAATTATGATGAGATCATAGTACTAAGATCACTAGTCTTTAAGCATGTATTCTAGATTCTTATTTGAAGTATACTCAAGAAAGGCATCAGAGTATCATGATACAACAACACTATCTAGCCTCACTCATATGATGAGTATGGTCTGTCCTCTATTCATAAGTGTGGAGACACGAAGGACTTAATTGAACCCTAATTGTCAATCAAATTAGTTTATGTTGTGGTTGTGAAAATGGTTCTTAGAACTAAGACAAAAAATAATTCCTATAGAAAAATGGTTGTATTTTTACTATGACTTATGAGTTCCTAATCATGGATTTGAAAACAATAATCTTTTAGGTTCCCTAAGTGTAAGAAGAGACAGCTCGAGTAAGATGATGTAATGAAGTCCATGGCCAAGGTAGTGAATCATCTAACAAGAGTCCTTTGAGGCTTCTTGAGTGCATTAGTACTAACTCGAATGACCAATTAGGATTTGACAGTTGACCATACCCGTAGTCATCCGAAGAGCGTTAAGTCCATGAGGGTCAATACATACATAGTAACCAATGTGCTGGGGGACCACCTAGCCTCGAAGACTTAGTTTCTTTGTTTTTTTTTGCACGTGTGGGCCAAGTGTGGTCATACATTTTATGCGCGTAGGCGAGCCCATGTATGGGCGTGTATGTGGAGCTTTCTCTCATTAGGGCCCTCTATGAAACTTTTTGGGCCTTCTTCTCTTTGTTTCTAAGGGGGAAGGCCCATATTTCCCCTAAAAGAGGGGGGGGTATCATAGGAGAAGAAAGAGCGAAGAAGAAAAGATTGAAAAAATGTTGTCCCTTGATTTTTTTATGTGTTTTTTAGTCTAGTTTTAGAGTTCAAGATAATTACGGAATTTCCTCTCAATAAGGAAATTAGGTCAAGAGCCCTATGTTTGCCGGAGCGCTGCCGCCGACATCGCCGGCGCCGCCATCGTCGCCACCCATCAACCTCCCACACCACCGCAAGCCGCGGCTGAGCTGCCAGCCACAACGGCTCCCGCTATTGCCGCCCCAACCGCGGTCGCAACAGCTGTAGCCACAAGCTATGGCCGCAGCCGATAGTGGCCACAGCTGATTGCGAGCGTTGCCGATCACAACCACAACTGACCACGCCCGCAAGCCGCGGCCACGACAATCGAGACTCGCACCGCAAGCATAACCAACGGTCACCGCCGGTCGTGGCCGCAAGCCACATGATGCCGGACGTCATCGAGGACGTCATCCGATGGGTAATTCATTAGGAGATGTAACTACATGATGATGTGAATCCTAGGTGGGTGTATCTGCATGCCCCGACTCGTGGGGAATTTGCCGAGCTCTGAGTTTCGGGTGGATGTCCAATGATGGTGACGGTGACCTTCTGAGCCTCGTCGAAGTGACGACAACGACTATGGCATCGAACGGAAGGCTTCCTATGGACACTCGCATGTAACAGATGGGCTTGACCAGTACCAAAGAATTCACTCAATTCACAATTTTCTCAATAAATTCTCTTGCCTTAACTAGTCCGAGCGCGGTGGAGTGCAGCAAAAAATATACTATAGAAAGTAATGTAACTGACGAGCAAGGAGATTGCATACCTCGTCGGTGGCGTCACTGTTGGGTTCTAGGGGCCTTGACTTGGATGAATAAATCTAAACGATGTGCAGCGGAAGTTTCTTTGCGAATCGAACGACATCAACCCAAACATTGAAACGAGTTACCTTTGCACGAATCTCATTTGTGATTTCTTCGATCCCTGAGTGAGACGAGTCGAGCTGCTCAAGTGTGCAGCCTCTAGACGTATCCACGCGGTCGTCGGCGCGTCGGATCTCCTCCTTCTCATTGACGAGCCCCGTTCTTTCTCCATCGGCGTCGTTACGTCATCCCGATCACATCAGGGATGGAGAGGGGGTGTGGGGAGAGTGTAGAAGAAGGGGAAAGGCCCCTGAACAATTCTGGCCTGAGTGAATTTTGTTTAGGGCCTTCCCCTATTTATACTAAGTGGGTATTTTTCATAAAACCCCCAAAACTTAAGTATATCTTCCAACGTCCAAAAGACCATTTGCGTGTGACCCTCTAGGCCCATGTATCAGTCTAGTGAACGACTCCAACGGCCCAATAATCTTTATTGGCCTTCCAACTTAATTAACTATATCATCATATAGATTAATTAACATCGGATCGATTTAACCCAATCGATAGGTTGAGACTCCAACACGTGGGGTGCCAAGCTACACCTCGTGTCCTAGAAGATACAAAGGAGTGTGTATCGACTCACTCATGGAACCTGTTCATCATCGGTAACCGTGTATGTATAATCCCTCATCCACTTGATGCTCCTTGGACGACTTAGGGTATGGTCAACTATCAAACCCTAATCGGTCATCCGAGTTAGTACTGATGCATTCAAAAATCATCGGAGAACTCTTCTCCGATATTTCACTGCCTTGGCCAAGGACTTCATTGCATCGTCTTCCTTGAGCTGTCACCTCTTATACCGAGGGTGGACGATCCCATCTTGACCACTCAATCGCCTTCGTGTACTTCTTGATGCACGCGAACAAAGACCGTTTAGAATCCCATGATTAGAGACTCGTTGGCCATAGCCAAAGTACAACCGTTCGTCCACAAGATGTCTTTGGTGTCTCAGGTCTAAGGACCACTTACACAACCGTGACGTGAATCAACCTGATTGACAGTTTGGTATAATACCATTCAGGGTTTCATACGGATCAATTCAGTGAACTCTTTCCACTAAAGAGCACCCACTATCTATCCTTAGTGTCGCCACACTAATGGCTACAGGACCGGCCATACTCATCATATGAGTGAGGCTAGATAGTGCTATTCTATCCGGATACTTTGATGTCCTTCTCGCGTATCCTTTGAATAGGAATGTTTAGAACACATGCTTAAAGACTAGCGATCTCCGTATTATGATCTCATCATAATTCACTAAGTCCGATCATGTATTCATGGACTTCATTATGAGCATCACACGTGCACTATAATGAATATGTTCTATTAATGAATATGGAACGAGATGCGGAATGTGTGATTGGCTTGCCGGCCACATATATTTCCATCACTCACTCATCGTCGAGATGTTCATCGGTGCAATCGCCAGTGTGGGCAGCCGTGGAGAGAGAGAGAGAGTGCCAGAAGTAGCATTGTAGGCTGCAACAAAAAACGACGATGCACAGCTAGAGTGGGAACTTGGAGGTTGAAGATGAGGAGAGACGATGATGACAACAAATCAGCTCAAGCGATAGGCCAAAATTGGCAGGTGCACCCAAGGGAGGGATTAGCGTGAGCGGAGGTGGACAGCAAATGCGAGCAGCTGTGGTGCAAGACATAGGGGTGGGGCACGACTTATGCACGACAGCAATGAATTTCACAGTAGGTGAGAAGCAAGGAATCGGAACAGGGGTAGAAGACCAAGATGTTGGCAGCAGCAGGAACCTGGGCGTGGTAGAGAATTACGCAAAATTTTTAGCCCTTGTCGTTGTGAATTTTTGGCTTATGCAATAAAATTTATAAAACTCTACTTAATATGTATAGTGATAAGTATGAGTGTTGTCCAAGGGAGGCAAGTAGGAATTTCAATTTGATTTTATTTTTGGTGTTTTAGATCCTAATTAGAGTGAATTTGATCTTCAATGAGGATCAAGTCACCCTAATTAGGTGAGAATTTAGAGAGGGGGGTAGAAGAGATGAGATGAAAAGAAGAAATGTGGGCTCTAGATTGAATTAATTGATCCAATTGGATGGATCAAAGAATTCAATTAGAGAGGTTGGAAGAAATTTTTGATTTAAGTTTTGGTTGGTTTTGAGAATTTGCTAAATCAGAAATAAAAAGGGAAATCTTAATCTCCTAAGAATTAAAACTAATTTTTTTAGAGTTTTCTTTTGGAATGCAATTGAATGCCAAGGTAAATCCCTCAATTTCTCCTCTCAATCCTAATCAGGGCTTGTACATGCCGCTCAAGCCAATTGATTTAGAAGTTCAGATCAGAATAGAGATGAAGAAACAAACAACTTAACCTAATTCATTCAAAATGCATAAAAGTTCAAATACAATCAAGGAAAAGAAGTACCAGATAACTTGATCCAAGCTAGAGCTCCTCTCTGTCTTGCAGCTGTGATAGAGCACCATCCAGAATGAGCTCCCCCTCTCGAAATTTAGCTTTTATACTTAGGTTATAGGGTAAAAATCACCATTTTACCCCCGTTTAGTACTTAATATTTATCTATCAATGTAGGCTAGATATGAATGATCTAACCATACAGATAGAAAGAGGGGATCGAGACGAACAAATCCATAAAAAAATCATCTCAATCGGACTTCAGGATCAAAAGTTATTAATAAATCAATTTTAAACCAATTTAATCCATTGGATTTAAAATTGATTTATTTATTAGTTTCGTTTTTAAACACGCAATGACGTGTCGCTCTCTCATTGGCTGGCGCATTTTGAATCCTCCTTTTTGCAGAAAAGTCCTTAAAAAGCCTGGAATTGCTTTTGGACGCCGCCCAAAAGTAATTGCGTATATGCCCCTGGCGCACTCTCTCTCCTCCGATTTCTCCTAAAACATTAAAAATATATATTAAAAATTGCAATAAAACCCTGAATGATTTTAAATAGGATCTTTACGCCTGCCGTGGCATCGAGAGTTGTTTTCAGGGTCTTTTGCAACTAAACGCTGCAAAAGGCCCAAAAGTCTAGAAATTGCATAAATACATTTTTTTTCTCTTATAAATATGCCCTTTTTTCATAGAATAAATGCATTTCTTCTTGAAATAAATCCCAGAAAATTCCTAAAAATTCCTAAAAATTCGTAAAAAATTCTAGAAAATTCTAGCGAATTCCCTGATAAATGTCGAAATAAACTTTTTAATGTGCCATTTTCATCCAAAAATAATTATTTCGAGCTTCAATAAATCCTTAAAAATTCATATAATTAACATAAAAATAGGGAAAAATCATAAATTACTTGGAAGCATTATTTTTGTGTAAATATATGATAACAACCCAAATTTAAGCCTTTTAAATGCATAAATCATGCTAATAACATGAAATAAAGACCGAAATTAGGGTGTTATCAGCAGCAGCAGGAACCTGGGCGTGGTAGAGAGCGACTAGAGCAGAACCAATCATGGCCCGACAGTCACCATAGCCACCGACAACGATATGGCAGTATACTCAGATATGGCGTAAATCGATGCAGATCTGTGGCAGAGGGGAAAGGCTGCGGAGCCCCCAAGCTTCATGCTAGGATCAAGAGGTCACAACAGAGTAGGCAATCAACAACCTTCTGCTTGCGAGGTTCACATGATCCGTGGGGCATCGTTCCACAAGTCAAATATTACCGGCAAAGCAACACTATAGCGCACAAGTCAAATATTGCCACCCAAGACCGACCGCCACCAGCTACGGCCGATAGTTGCCAGGCCAATGGCCGCCACTGGAAACAACAGCCACAGTCACCGTCGCAGCCGTAGTCACCGCCGTAGTGATAGCGACAGCCGCAGCCGTAGCCACAGCCACATCCACAACCACAGCCTTAGCCGCAGCCGTCGCCGTAGTGGTAGCGGCAGCCGCAACCTTAGCCGCAGCCTTAGCCAACAACCACAGGTGTCGTCGTTGGCGTAGCTGTAGGCGCCACCGCAGACGCAATCACTGCCATGTCCCATCACCGTGCCTACCGTCCCGCCCGGCTCCACACCTACACGCGCCAACATGCGCTCACCGCTGTCCTCGCCATCGTGCCCGTCACTGAGCCCATCGTCGTGCTGACTTATGCTGCTGCCCCTACTTGTGCCACCGACGACCCATCGCCACCAATTCACCGCCGCAAAGCACCGTCGTAGGAAGAACAGTTGCCGCCGTTGCCATCGATGCCTACCTCTCTCTGCTGATAGCTAGCTTTACAACCGTCATGGTCATCATAGCGACACTAGACATCGTCGTCGCTCAAGTCCGATGCATACCCTGTTACAGTCGCCTTGTGTTGCGGTGCCTTTATGTTGTCCTATGCCCGTCGCTAAGATCTCCTAGAGTAGCTTTAAGGGAGACGTCCGCGGGACGACCTGCCGTTGCCAGTTCACCATCATGAAGTACATGCTGCCACAGGAAGAACACCTACCGTTATCGCCGCCAACGCCTATCTTTGTTGCCTATAGCGAGCCGCAGCCAAAGCTCACCCCGCCACTAATGCCTACGCGACCGCCCTGCGCCACCGGCCAAGGATTTCTTAAGTGTACGACCCACTAGGCCCATGTATCATTCTAGTCAATAACTTTATTGGCCTAATAAAAATTATTAAGAAAACCTTATTAATTAATAATATCAACATATAGATTAATTAAATAAGGATCAATTTAACGCAATCAATAGGTTAAGTTTCTCCCCGGTGGAGTGCAAAGCTACACCTTGTGCTCTAGAAGGTACATAGTTTTTTGAACTCTATAATGGAAATTTTAACGACATCGGATACCGTATATGTATAATCCTTCATCCGCACAAGACTCTTGAATGACTAAGGGTATCGTTGAACGTGAAACCATAATCCGTCATTCGATTAGTACTGATGCATAACAAGGATCGTAGGAGAAATCCTTCGCCAATATCCTGACTACCTTGACCTGGCATTTTCTGCATCGTCTTCCTTTGATTAAATCTCCTCATATACCAAGGGCAGAGGATCTCGGCTTGACTAACCATTCACCTTCGTGAGTTGCTTTCTAGACCCAAGCTATGACTTGTTTGAATCCCATGGTTAGAAACTCGTAAGCCATAGTCAAAACATAGTTGTCCATTCACAAGATGTCTTTGGTGTCTCAGATCAATGGATAACTTATACAACCATGAGATGAATCAACCTGATCGGCATTTAAGTATAATGTCATTTAATTATTCTTCGGATTAATTCAGTGAAGTCTTTCTCTAAAGAGCACACACTATCTGTCCTTAGTGTTGCAAAACTAATAGCCACATGATTAACCATACTTATCGTAAAAGTAGGATTAGATAAGGCTATTCTATTTGGATAAGTCAATCCCCATCTTGTATATACATTGAATAGGAATATTTAGAATGCATCTTTAAAGATTAGTGATTACTGTATTATGATATCATCATAATCCACAAGGTTATTGTACGTATTCATGGACTTCATTATTAACATCACACTCAAATAATAATGAACTAATATTTTATTCAATGAACTTAAATAAGACATAGTGGTGTGATGCGGCTTGATTGGCACATACTCCATCAAATTAATTAAATAGACTAATACATGAACCCATAGGGTCACATACAAATGGTTATTTTGGACGTCAAAATATATACTTAAGGTATTTGGGGGTTTTATGAAAAATACCCACTTAGTATAAATAGGGGAAGGGTTTGAATGAAATTGACTCTGGGACGTAATTGTTTAGGGCTCCTCCCCTTCTTCTCCCATCTCTCATATATCATATCCATTCACGATAGAATCAAAATGGAGTAACAATGATGATAGATCTTGAACAGAGTTCATCATGGTGGAGGAGACTGGACGTGCCAAGGACTACATGGATACATCTAAAGGCTGACACGTAAATGACTCAACACTTCCCACTCAACAATCCAACAAATCATGGATGTACTCTGTGTCCATGTGATTATATTCATTCGTTTTATAGATATCGTTTTGATTCTGTTCAGAGTTTTCTGTTGAAAGTAATCTTTTTATTTTATCCAAATGAAGCTATAGAACCCAACATAAAATGTATGCTATCAAAGATGATAAGCTAGGAAAAAGGAAAAGACAAGAGTTTGAATAATAAATAGATAACAGTAACCTCGTTGTCATGTGCCCAACAGGCCTAGTGGTGCTTTTTCTTGACAAGTGTTGATATGAATGCCACTCCAATCCTTTGATCTAGGAACGCAAGAATGGACCCCGACAAGATTATGGATGAGCAAAGGTCTCCGCATATTGTAACTAGGAGAAAAATTCATGGATCCCTGTTTACAAGAGTGGGGGTGTATTACTTATATATTTGTGGTGGTGGGCGGATATAAGAGGCAGAGGCGGAATAATCCTCAAATTTTCAACTTGCAACTCCTTCAGATGGTTGGAGCATTAGGAGACATCCAATTGTGTCTCTCCTCGATCCAATTTTAGGAAGACAAAAATAGTTTAAAAAATCCTCAAAAGTAGTAAAATAAATGTGAAATTATATATTTTCACATAAACTTATCTTCTTTATGAATTTAGTTGCATTGAATTTGATTAAAATACTAATGAATGGGGAAAAATCAAAATTTTATTTTAAAAGTATAATAAACCCGTAAAAATATTTAAATAATTCCAAATTTATATTTCATGATTCATAATTTTGTGTGAAAAAAATATGTTAAAATGCCATAAAAATTAGAAAAAACTGAAAATTTATAATAAAAGTGTAATAAATCTTTTTAAAACTTAATCACACGAATTTATGACCATTTCAATGAAAATAAGTACATAAACACATGATATTAGCTTGAAAGGTACCATGTAATTTTTATTTATAATCTATAAAGGATGATATTTTAATTTTATTGATGCATATAACAATTTAATATATATGTAGACTTCTGTGGGCATGTACTCAAGGAGAAATCCAAGATTTATTCTTTAGGGGATATATCCAGTTACCTGGGACAGTGATTTGGTAAATATTAACCTTCAAATTAATTCATCAGTTTTAAGAAATTTTACGCTAAATATTGCTTCAAAAAATATTATATCTTTCTATTATTAGGAATGAAACCATGACTAAGAGTGTTATTATGGATGTGTATGCTGATGACACCCTTACAACTAACATTAATGATGCATTCGTGGTTTCCTTGAAGGTTTAGAATCATCACTTCCTATCAAATTCTATCGTTGCATCCTTCTTCTTATTGGGCATAAATTTTCCTACCATATTATAAGATGGTATTTTCAAAAAAAAAATTGTTCTATACTTAATGAGACTGGGATCCTTTGTTGTAAGATGAAAATTCTACCATTAAACTTTCTTAAAATTCGAAGATACATCTTATTCCACAACCATAAATTATTTATACCATGGGACTCTTGATACAACTTGTGCTATAACCTTAACAGTTTCGTAAGGAAGTATCAATGCATGTCTTGGTCTATCTGAAGTAATTCCAGGCATATTTTGACTCTCGTAAAGAGGATGATGGCATGGAAACATTGATGCCTGGGTGATGTTCATATCTTGGTACTCCCCCAAGGCCGCCTGTATATTTCAGAACTAGAAAGTAGTATCTTCTTATAATATATAGATCAATATTGACCTAAGACTGAGAATACTTATGAGATGCTATGGCTGCCCCGATGTCCTTAAAACCAGGCGGACATCTTCATCATAGGAAACCCACCATTATAAGAACATAAAATCACATCAAGGTAGCAATTCTAAAGTCATGGTGAAGTACTTCAAGGGATGATTTTAAATCCTCGCATCACATTTACAGATCAACTTACAAACATGTCTCTTAATTACAGATCAACTTACAAACATGTCTCACAATAATTTCAAGCACTCTGCTTCCATACAAATCCAGACCGCTATCTTCACAGAAATATCGATTGCCTGTTTTTGAAATAATTGATGCAAATCCCTCCTACGATGACAGTGGAACATCAGCATTCTATCCTTCCGCCACTTCCTGCATTGTTTGATTTTTCCTTTGCCTTGATTGTTCCATTGGATTTTGCTTTCAGTAGAATATTCTCAGGAGTGTAGGTCCTTCAGGTGACGTTACGACGAAGGCTTAGACTGCAGTCTCGCCGTCCAAGAAAAAGAAGAAGAAAACAGAAAGAGAATAGCCATTCAAAGTATATGCCGGTTGTCTTTCAGAAAGCTTTCAAGGAAAGACAACCGCCATCGGAGAAGAATAATTATCGTTCTTTCTTGTAGATTAACATTGACTTCATGAAAGGAAGGAGAGATATCGTGTCTCTCTCATCCTCTTCTGATGAACCTTCGCGACAATTCATCTATCTCGGTTTTGAAGCTCAACTCCGTATACGAGCAATGCAGGCCACGGCCTGCGCCCAGAGCCTCAGCCTCGCTTTAACTTCTTCAGGATCGTCCCCTGGAAAAAATAAACTAGTTTTCAGTCTCTTTTTCTTTCCGCCGAATAAAGAAGACGAACTTTGATAAAAATACAGAGATAAATATATTGATAGATATAGATAGACACATAACGACGTAGACTAGCTGAAAAGAAAGGTAGAACGATGGAGAGAAAAGATAGAGAGATTGGCGGAGACGGATTGAGATAGAGAGATGCCGAAAAAGTTCGAGAAGCAGAGAAGTAGAACGATTGCGGCTGTGCGACGGAAAGAAACGCAGAGCGAGAAATTTAGGAGAGAGAGAAAAGGAAAGGCGAACAATGGAAAGAGAAAGGGAAAGATGTCAGGGAAGCAGCGAGATGGATGGATTGAGAGGCGATGACCTGATAGTCTAAATTCTAGAAGCAGAAAAGAGAGAGAGAGAGAGAGAGAGGAAGAAAGAAAAATAGATAAGCGAAGACGGAGAAAATAGATAACAAACACGCACGGAGAGAAGCGCATAGAGAGAACTGGACAGAGTATGTGATAGAAAGAGTTAGAGATAAAGAGAGAGAAAAAGAAAGCGAGAGAGCGAGAGAGATAGAAAGAGCAGTAGAGAGAGAAAGATAAAGGGAAAGAAAGAGAGAGAAAGATAGAGATAGAAAGAGCCATAGAAAGAGAGAGAGAGAGAGCAGTAGAACGAGCAGTAGAAAGAGAGAGCGAGAAAGAACGAGCAGTAGAAAGAGAGAGAGAGAGAGAACCAGCATTAGAAAGAGAGAGGGATAACAAGCAGCAGAAAAAGAGAGAGAGAGAGAGAACGAGCATTAGAAAGAGAGAGAGATAACAAGCAGCAGAAAAAGAGAGAGAGAGAGAGAGAACGAGCATTAGAAAGAGAGAGAGAGAGAGAGAGAGAGAGAACGAGCAGTAGAAAGAGAGAGAGAGAGATATAACGAGCAGTAGAAAAAAGGAGAGAGAGATAACGAGCAGTAGAAAAAGGGAGAGAGAGAGATAACGAGCAGTAGAAAGGGAGAGAGAGAGATAACGAGCAGTAGAAAAAGGGAGAGAGAGAGAAAAAGAGAAGTAGAAAGAGAGAGAGAGAGAGACAGAGCAAGAGAGAAAGAGAGAGAGAGAGAGATAACGAGCAGTAGAAAGGGAGAGAGAGAGATAACGAGCAGTAGAAAAAGGGAGAGAGAGAGATAACGAGCAGTAGAAAGGGAGAGAGAGAGATAACGAGCAGTAGAAAAAGGGAGAGAGAGAGAGAGATAACGAGCAGTAGAAAAAGGGAGAGAGAGATAACGAGCAGTAGAAAGAGAGAGAGAGAGAGATAACGAGCAGTAGTAAAAGGGAGAGAGAGATAACGAGCAGTAGAAAAAAGGAGAGAGAGAGAACGAGCAGTAGAAAGAGAGAGAGAGAGATATAACGAGCAGTAGAAAAAAAGAGAGAGAGATAACGAGCAGTAGAAAAAGGGAGAGAGAGAGATAACGAGCAGTAGAAAGAGAGAGAGAGAGAGATAACGAGCAGTAGAAAAAGGGAGAGAGAGATAACGAGCAGTAGAAAAAAGGAGAGAGAGATAACGAGCAGTCGAAAGAGAGAGAGAACGAGTAGTAGAAAGAGAGAGAGATAGAGAGAGAACGAGTAGTAGAAAGAGAGAGAGATAGAGAGAGAACGAGTAGTAGAAAGAGAGAGAGATAGAGAGAGAAAGAGTAGTAGAAAGAGAGAGAAAGAAAGGGAGAGAAAGAGAAAGAGATAGAGAGAGAACGAGCTGTAGAAAGAGAGAGAAAGAAAGGGAAAGAAAGAGAGAGAGATAAAGGGAGAGAGAGAGAGAGAGATAAAGGGAGAGAGAAAGAAAGAGAGAGATAGAGAGAAGCGCATAGAGAGGGAGAAAGAAAGAGAAAGGCAGACATACGGCAAGATAGATAAAAAGAGGTTCACCTGGCTTGGAGATCGTCCATCGGGGCACGGATCCATCAATCTCGGGGTGAAGCTGTAAAATCACGGCATAGCAGAGCTCCAGAGCCGGCAAGGTATTAGACAGCCCAGGAACGTCCTCGCAAGAGAATCCAAAGCCCAAGTCCAAACACCCCTTCAACTCCTCAAAATCCCTCCGCGTCACCCTCTTCCCCATCATCTCTCTTCCTCTCTCTACCCCTTCATCCAGATCCCTTATCTCCACCATTCTCTCTCTATCTCTCTCTCTCTCTCTCTTTCCCTCTAATCCCCCTTCTCTCTCTCCCTGTCGATCTATCTCTCTCCTTCTTTCTCTTTCTATCTCTTTCACTCTCTCTCTTTCAATCTCTATATCCCTCTTCCCTTCTCTCTCTTTCTTTCTCTTTCTATCTCTTTCACTCTCTCTCTTTCAATCTCTATATCCCTCTTCCCTTCTCTCTCTTTCTTTCTCTTTCTATCTCTTTCACTCTCTCTCTCTTTCAATCTCTATATCCCTCTTCCCTTCTCTCTCTTTCTTTCTCTTTCTATCTCTTTCACTCTCTCTCTCTTTCAATCTCTATATCCCTCTTCCCTTCTCTCTCTCTCTTTCCCTGTCGATCTATCTCTCTCTCTTTCTTCCCTTCTCTCTCTCTCTTTCCCTGTCGATCTATCGCTCTCTCTTTCTTCTTCTCTCTCTCTCCCTGTCGATCTATCTCTCTCTCTTTCTCCCTGTCGATCTATCTCTCTCTCTTTCTCCCTGTCGATCTATCTCTCTCTCTTTCTTCCCTTCTCTCTCTCTCTCTCCCTGTCGATCTATATCTCTCTCTTTTTTCCCTTCTCTCTCTCTCTCTCTCTCCCTGCCGATCTCTCTCTCTCTCTCTTTTCCCTTCTCTCTCTCTCCCTGTCGATTTATCTCTCTCCTTCTATCTCGTCTCTCTCTCTCCCTGTCGATCTATCTCTCTCCTTCTATCTCGTCTCTCTCTCTCCCTGTCGATCTATCTCTCTCCTTCTATCTCGTCTCTCTCTCTCGCTGTCGATCTATCTCTCTCCTTCTATCTCGTCTCTCTCTCTCCCTGTCGATCTATCTCTCTCCTTCTATCTCGTCTCTCTCTCTTTCAATCTCGATATCCCTCTTCCCTTCTCTCTCTCTCCCTGTCGATCTATCTCTCTCTCTATCCTCTTCTCTCTCTCTTCCTGTCGATATATCTCTCTCCTTCTATCTTCTTTCTCTCTCTTTCTTTCTCGATATCCATCTTCTCCCTCTCTCAATAGGCTTATTTATATGTTTACGTAGACCTTGCATTTATCCATTCGGCGTGCCGTGTCTGTGGTGACGTGTCCCCTTCGCTTTGCCAACTCTCTCCGCGTGGAATAACACCGCACGTGTGGTCAACTGCACGTGCCAGTTCGAACTAGCTGGACGTTGGTCAAGCTAAAGTCAGAGAAAGACAAACTTGTACGGCAAGTCAACCGCAGATTGGAATATACTCTGCGGACTATGTTTTATGCCCTTAATGCAAGTGTCTTAGGTCAACGGAGTTGACTGCCTTCGTTGACTATCTTATAAGTTTGGTCAACGCTGGATAAGAACAGATTAGGGTAGAGCACAGAAAACATTGTGCAGAGCGCATTTTTCGCCCTCGAGGGAGGTAGGGATGGGGGATGGATAACGAGTAAAGGTTACAGACGAACGAGATGGGACTGGACAGTCATCAGTCTGGTTCAGTCATTAGTTCCTGACGAAGGACGTGGATGACGGAAGTGACAGAAATGACTCCCTCTCTCAAGCTCTCTCGCTCTCTTTCTCCCTCACTCTCTCGCCTCCTCTACCCAGGCACCCGTCAGCCGTTGCTGCTGTTGCCGCCGCCACTACTCCACCGCCGCCACACGTATCCTCTCTCTCTCTCTCTCTCTCTCTCTGTCCCTCTCTACTCTCTTCTCTCCCAATTCGTTGGAATTAGGGATCAGCAGGCGTCATCCATCATGTCTCACATCACCGTGACGGAAAAGTGGCAGATGATGTGATGGTGACGGTGACAGAATGAGGGGTCTGTGACAGAGACGGTGACTGATGACGGATTGGTTGTGATGGGGACGTGACGGAACGACCGTCATGGATGACGACCATGACGGATTGTTAAAAAAGTTAAAAATGGACAGAAAATACATATTAAATCATTATTTTTCAAGCTTTCCGACCGCCGAGATTTTGCCACGTGGTGTTGCTATTTCGATTTCTTTGCATTTTACACAGAAGTCCCTGTTTTTTTTGCCTGCGCTAACCGACACTACCTATAAATAATGGGAGATATAACCCTCCGATACTGTGTCCTCCAAATTTCCCTAATAATTGAAAATAATTTTATTTTAGGGTTTTTTTCACGTCACCAGTGACAGTGACGCCGTCCGGTGACAGGGACGTGATGGGACGCCACACAAAGGGACGGGTGATGGTAACATGACGGTTTTTTCTCCATATACAGGATGCGTGACGGGACGATGACGTGACAAAAACTTCATCACGTCACCGTCCATCATGTTTCGTCATCTGTTCCGAGACGCCCCAGACGCGCCGTTCCCTAGTTGGAATGTATCAAAACCCACCCCCACCCCCCAATATTTGGGGTTAAGAGAATGACCAAGTTATTGCAACTGTTTAGCTGCAGATCCTAGGAAATTCTAAGACCAAGTTAGTGGAGCTTCATTTAAAAGCTCTTTATATTAAGAGTCTCTATCTTTCCTCTCTCTCTCTCTCTCTCCATTCATGCTAACGGTGTTCTCCTGACGATAAAAGCGCAGGGACGTGACGTGGCTGATGACGAATCTAGAGTATTATCCTGGCATTAATTCACTGATCATCATCATTATCTTCTGGCATTAATACGTATTCCTTGTCATGGTCCCTAATCTTTCCAATCGTGAAAATGCTTACGTGGAAGCCCCAGAGCCGGACACGTAAACGTTGACTGACCTTTGACTCCAAAGTCAGAGAGAGAGATTTGTACGACAAGTCAACGTTGGATAAGAATAAATTCTGGGAAATGGACTGGATTTCACGCTCAACTCGGACTGTTCTTCTTGTTCTGTGAAAGGGGGGAAGAGAATGGCGACGAGCTTCGTTCTTCCTCTCAGATCTGCAAATCTGAAGAGGAGGAACGAGGAATTCGGAGATCGGCATCTCCATTGTCGCAGATTCTACCGCGATGGAGTTTCTTCAATGGAGGTACGGCGATCGAGGTTTCGCTGTTCGGTAACGGCGGAGAAGAGCAGAGAGTTCGACGTCGTCGTGATTGGCGCAGGGATCATCGGTCTTACAGTCGCCAGACAGTTTCTAATCGGATCTGATCTCTCTGTGGCGGTCGTCGACGCTCGCGTTCCTTGCTCCGGTGCCACTGGGGCTGGTATGCATTTGGAAGATGTCGATTTCTTAGTTTAGGTCCATGGTGAGTCGGAAATGATGTCTTCTCGCATTCTTTGAATCATGCTTTTGTTTTAATTTTTTGATTGTGAAGGGCAAGGATATATTTGGATGGGGCATAAAACGCCGGAATCCGATACCTGGGAGCTCGCTCTGAGAGGCAAGCAGTTGTGGGAGGATTTAGCGGAGAGTATACGCTTCCAGGGCATGGATCCTTCAATAGTCCTCGGATGGATGAAAACAGGTACTGATTTTTTTTTTAATGAAGAAATGCACTGACTTGTTGAAGCAAGCAAAATGAATAATCGAAGATGGAAAATAAATAAGTGTTCATCAGAGATTCCTTGAATGTCTCCGGATTTCATTATCTCAGTATAGTTACGCACAACCTCGAGATTAGATTCATCGTGTAGTTACTTACTATTTGTTCTTTAGTTTTATGTCTATGTTCCCATCCGACATAAGAGTTTTCGATTATATTCTCGTTAATAGGGAGCTTGTTGATTGGTAGAACTATGGCGGAACTTGAGATACTGCAAGAAAGGGTGAGAATGCTCAATAAAGCTGGTTTGAGAGCCGAATTCTTGTTTGCCAAAGCGCTTGCTTTGAGAGAGCCATCTCTGGATATTGGCCCCTATACTGGAGCTGCATTCGTGCCGGATGACTGTCAGTTGGATGCCATGAGGGCCGTTTCATACATTGAACAGGTAACCCGTAATTCTAAATTATAATCACAAAAGTTTCTTTCTCTGGTTTTTTTCTCAAGTTCTTTTTATAAATTGATCATCAAAAACATGCAGGTGAACAGGTCTTTTGCATCAGAAGGACGATATGCAGAGTTTTTCAATGATCCTGCTGTTCGCTTGCTCAGGTATGCAGCTCAAATGGAGAGTCACTAATGTTTTCTTCTCAGAGAGTGTATTAGTGTATCCTATCTCTGCCTCAACCTGAAGTTTTCCCATGCTTTAATGGTTAGATCTGCAGAGAATGGAGAGGTTGAAGGCGTTCAGACTTCAAATAACATCTTGTCTTGTAGAAGAGCAGTAGTGATTTCAGCAGGTGCCTGGAGTGGGTTCCTAGACAAAGGCCTCTGGAACACTGAAAAGGCTTTGGACGTCCCAGTGAAACCTCGGAAGGTGTATTCCTTTGAGAAATATGACGGCCAATTTATACTAATTTATTTTAAGGCTTTGCTGTGTCGATTGATGAATTAGTTTCTCCGCTTACATCTTCTTCGCATTTTTTTGGGTATTTGATTATATAGATTCGTTCTTTTCGTGACTGGAAATTGAGGCCACTATCTCACTTTCTGCTTATCTGCTTTTTGTTCGTCTTTAGGGCCATCTGGTTCAGGTGGAGAATTTGAATGGCATAAAGCTGAACCATGGCCTGATGGAGTTCGGATATATGAACCATCAAGCATATAGCCGTTCTGCAGTTTCTTCCTCACAAGATGATCCTGCTTTAGAGCAAGACTCCTTATCCATTTCATTTACGGCAACGACTGATCACTTGGGACGCCTTCTTCTTGGTAAGCATTTGATTTTTCCACGTACTCTAATAGACTCCAGGTCGAGGGCCTCATGGCATCATGGTTCGCTAGAGGGGTAATCAGATAAGGGAGGGGTTGGCCAGGTTGTGGGGAGAGTTAGCTACCTCCATATGTAACTTTGGGTGGTTACCGTTTTGTTGGGTGACCACCTTAAATATCTTTTCAGAAAAAAAAAACAAGTTAGTCTTCTTTGGATGACGAGGAGCTCATATCTTCCACAGGTAGAGTGAGGAGGAGGAAATTGTCATTGACATTGCCATCTGATACGCTCCCTTATAACTTGAGGATTAGGAGAGTGACTCCAAGACGAGAACTCAAGAACTTTCAAAGATCAGTAGCAATAGCCTTTGAATCAAGAGTTCTAGAAAGATGCATCCCGATGAGGAAAGAACACAATGACTGCGATTTAGATAGAATGAAGATTGGACAGATCTCCCTACGCCAACCACCAAGAAATGGGAAAATTTCCAAGCCCTCTTCATCGCCTCAGCAACAGAATATCAAGTGTCTTGTTCTGAAGCCCTCCCTCTTATTTATAGAAATCGATGTCAGCATTGGTTTATTTCTCTCATTCTTAGACCGGCACATGTGGCCTTCGTGTGTTTCCTCCTCATGTATGTCGGGGGAAGATTAGTATCATCATCCTAGTCATAAACAAGTGACTATGAAATTTTTGGCATCATCATCATCCTAGCCCTGACGATTGAGAAGGACGATGCTGATTTATCATTGTCCTCTAGTGGGAAATGCTATTTGACTTTTGATCAAATTTTATCAGAGCATAGGCTTAAAGATAAAAATGTTTGCATGAAGTTTTGGGCGCTGCTTTACCTGGAACTTTGGAGAGTGATTTCACCGACTTAAAATCTCAGTTTCATTATTTTTAAATTATGCTGAGTATATATACATGTTCTCATCTCTCGACAAAGAGGTTGATTTTTTATGTCCACCATTGTGTGGTGCTCAAGCGTAAGTATTTTGTGCAGGAAGCAGCCGCCAGTTTTGTGGATTCAATGTGGATGTAGATGACCTAATCGTCAAGCATATATGGGAGCGAGCTCAAGAATTTATTCCGCAACTTAGAGGAATCCCTCTTGATCCCTCAATACACAAGCAAATAAGAATCGGTCTGCGGCCCTACGGTCAGTTTTCAATCCAGAGAAACGTCTCAACTCAAATACAAATCTATAATTTAGTATCATATATTCTCCTTCTTATTTGCTTCCAGTGCCTGATGGTAAGCCAATCATTGGGCCTGTCCCTGGCATTCCAAAAGCACTATTAGCTACTGGGCACGAGGGAAGTGGACTCAGCATGGTGTGTGTTTCTCTATATGGCAATTTTGTTGATTTTTCCTGCTTAATCTACCTTTTGTCTTCTATTAATCCATCTATTGATGTGTTCAAGCTAATGCTAAGGCTCTGTTTATTATGACGATTGTATTATATGCAGGCTTTGTCCACTGCAGAGATGATCTCTAATATGGTTCTAAGCAATGGACGATGTATAGACCAAACCCCATTCTCTCTTCGAGGTATTCAGTGACATTGATGTGATAAGTTAGCCAGCAGGTATTCCCCTCATCTCTCCTTCATTAGCTCCAGGGTTTTTTTTCTGTCATATTGTCAGCACTCCTTCAATTCAGCTATTATCTGTATGAACACCAAAGAACATGAATTCTGATATCACCTGGAAATTTTACCTGAGCGTTGCCATTTCTCTTGGAATAATCCTAAAGTCTATACCAGACACCATTTAGGTTATGCTATGGGTAGAGATTATGTGAAATGTAAGTGAGATGAATTCTGGAGTCCTAGAGTTTCTGGATTTTGAAAAGTGCTTCCTGGGAAAGTTTTTGAAAAATATGTTCTTGAAAGTGGGATCTGTAATAAGATACATGCATATAATTACTGCCAATTTCTTCAAAGCAAAAACAATTTCTGCCTATCAACTGATATCATTGTTCGAGGAAGAGCGATGGATGGAGGTGGTGGTTTACATAGATCGCATGATCTACTGCATTATGCTTTCTGTAAAATCAGCTCTATTTCATGTCATGATTGAGCATATACTCAATCTAATGGGACAATGTAATACTATTCCCATGTATAGACCGGAAAGTGTGGTGCTACATCAGATTTCGCAACTGCTCATGCGTTGAAGTTACTGGTACGATCTGTATCGAATTCGTAAGAAAAGCATCAAGAAATGCAACTTACAGATGTAATGTCGCAATTCCACAGCCAAATCCTTCTTCAGAAATCCCAGTGGACGCCTATCCTCCTGTAGCTAGCTCCTCTTGTTGGTGTGAACGCCCTTAGGAGACCCCTGCTGCATACAGCTGGTCTCTCCAAGATCTCCCACACCATTCAAGAAGTCGAACTGCCAACAGATGCCTTTCTTTGAGGTCTCACATCTTATTTATAAGTATCCTTCATTCCCTTACTACTCCCAGTGAAGACTGGGAGTTAGTGGCCACGTCAGCACCACATGGGGCATCAGGTCCCCTGCTGCCTGTTGACTGGTCAACATTCTTTATTTAGCTCCCCCTTCTTTTTCTTTTCTCAAATGCTCTAATGGGAACCGTATCAGCTACGTCTTCCAGTTATTCATTTCGCCACTATACAAAAGCTGGAAAACTTGTCCTAAACTGTTTAAAATTACGAAGAAGTTGATGTGATCTGTTTTGCGTATAAGGTGCTTGCACTCCACCAAAGAATTTCCTGAAATTGAAGGGTGTGTTTACATCATGTGTCCTGAAATCTTAGATTTCATGTTTCAGAAGAAACGTTGACAACATTAAAAATTATTTTTATTTCATATAGCAGAAAAAATGGGATACTTATGGCATGCTGCTTGTAGTTCCTTAAATGTTTTATTGATTTTCTAAGCTGTATGTATCATATTGTCGATGAAAGTTGGAAAACTCTAAGTGCAAATCCCTATGGATACAACCTTAGTCACAACTAGACATTTTTGAGTGATTTAAAATGAGGCCTTCATCGATAATATGCCTTTGGTGTCTTAGGTCAAGGGACCACTTATACAAATGTGATATGGATCAATTTGATTGACATTTAGGTCTAATATCTTTCAGGAACTTGTACAACTCATTTCAGTGATATATTTCTCAGCCAAACTTTTAGCTTGCTAAAATATCATAGCCAAAATTCTTGTCCACACTCTCAAGGATATCATAGCTTCACCCCCAAAGTTTTCCTTGAAATTGGAAATATAAATTTAGTACACCTATCCTTAAAGTGGTAAATCCAACTATTTAGAAAGACTTTCATTCCACTAGTCTTTATAATGTATGCACCAGTATTACATATAAGATCATTAAAAATAGACCGAGAACTTCTCTTGATGGGCTTATCTCACCAGAGATATGCGGCCTTGATTGGGCAAGGTAGATTCACAATAGTATCCTACTAGTGCATGAGCTAGACATTTACCTCAAACACGGCTCTAATGTCATTATCAAGATTGACATGTAGAAGGCCTTTGACCAAATAGAGTAGAATCTCTTTAATGAATTGTTGAGATGCTTTGGTTTCACCGAATAGTTCATCAATCTCATTGATGATTGTAGAAGGGGAAATCACTAGTCCATATTAATGAATAGACAGTCCACATATTTCATTATGGCCATATGAGGTCTAAGTTAAGGTGACACTTCATAAATTACCCTCTTTACCATGGTTGAACTGGTTCTCAATCAACCACTTTCTCAAGTGATCATTCAAGGGATTATTCAACCATACCATTCAAAAAGGAGTCGTCTAACTATCTCATAATGTCGTTTTGCTGATGATGTGATACTCTTCCTTCATATATCTAAATATCCATTGATGGATTGATGAGTACTATTTATGCATATGAGAGGTATGATCTCATATGATCAATGCCTCATGGTAGTTTTTTGGTGGAGCTTTCCCCTACCACCAAATGCATGTGCCTCATACAATACTTCATGAGTTAATCTCAAGGACAGCTTTTTGACTATGTTGGATACCCTATCTTGGTCAGTGCAACTAAATATCAAATTTCAAGGCTCGCTAAGAAAGTTCAGAAAATAATTATGGTAGGAAAAATTTTGCTTATCCCTAGAAGGACAAATGCAACTAATACCTTATATCATCGTGAGCATACCATTACATATATCAGCATTGTACTAGATTAACCCATATTGTTCAACGGTTTATGGATTGGCCAACTAAATCATCCTTGATGCTATCGCTATGTTTCTTGAACTAAATCATGTTGAGCACAGGACAAGGGCAGCCTAAAGATTTGGCATTCCAATGACGTCCAAGATATGTTTCAAAAGAAACTCATGTATCATATGAGGACTTTGAACTTTTCCATGAGCTCCTTCGAGTAATACAAATATGGTGAGTGAGCTCGCCTTATGGATGATATCTTAGTACATGCATTTGCTTGATATGTTCATGAATATTTTCTAGAAAGTGTGCCAAGACACCATCATTACTAGGTATGGCACTTGGTTAGCAGAAACTATAGCAACATCATCCTACATGTATCAATGCTATAGTCATAGAAGGTGATCTACTCCCTTGTGAGGAGAAAAAATTTCACAATGTCATCCTAGATTCTCAGTCATATTTCTTATTTAATTAGCTCCATACATGTTATTTTTCACATTTTCATCTTGGAAGCATTTTAAAGGACATCATAAGGTGTCAATAGCTTTGTGAGGAATGATAGACGTTGTGTGGTCGTAAAGCCAATCACACTAACATGTTTATTTAAGTTCATTGAATACAATATTAAGATTCATTATTATTCCGTGTGATATTTATAATGAAGTCCATGAATACATGTAATGACTTAGTGAGTAATGATGAGATCATAATACAGTGATCACTAGTCTTTAAATATGTATTCTAAATATTCTTATTCGATGGATAGTCGAGACGAACATCGAATTATCCGGATAGAATAACACTAATTGATCCTACTTATAGGATAAGTATAGTTGATCCCGTAGCTACTAGTATGGCGACACTAAGGACAGATAGTGGGTGCTCTTTGGAGAAAGAGTTCACTGAATTGATCCGTATGAATCCCTGAATGGTATTATACCTAAACGTCGATCAGGTTGATTGAAGTCATGGTTATATAATTGATCCACTGGCCTAAGACACCAAGGACATCTCGTGAGTGGACGAGTACGTTTTGAATTTGACTTACGAGTCTCTAATCATGATATTCAAATAAGTTATAGATCAGATGTAGTAAGAAGCCTACGGAGATGATTGAGTAGTCGACACGAGATCATCCGCCATTGGTAAAAGAGGAGATTGCTTTAAGGAAGACGATGCAGAAAATTTCTTAGCCAAGATAGTGAGGATATTGGAGAAGGCATTCTCCAATGATCCATGTTACGCATCAGTATTAATCGAATGACAGATTAGGGTTCGGTGATAAACCATACCTTAAGTTGTTCAAGAGTTTCGCGCCGATGATGGTTTATACGCAGACAATAATTGATTACGGCAAAGGTTTTATGAGAGTGTTTGACACTACTATGTATCTTCTAGAGCACGAGGTGTAGCTTGACACTCCACGGGCTGAAAACTTAACCTATTAATTGTGTTAAATCGATCTTTATTTAATTAATTTATATGTTGTTATAATTAATTAATACGGTTGGCCAATAAATATTATTAGGTCATTAAGTTTATTAACTAGAATGATGCATGAGCCTAGAGGGTCACACACACAAGGTCATAAGGGCATTGGAGGATATATTTTACTTTGTAGGATTTTGGACAAAAAAATTTGTGTGAAATATAAAGAGGGAAATGGGTCTCATGTTAAGCACCCATGTATGCCTGATTTGAGAGCCCCTCCCTTTCTCTATTCTCTTCTCCACACAGCAATGTCTTCATGGTGACAAGATCTTCTAGATTTTCAAGAAGAATCGAAAAAGAAGACGTAGAGATTCAAGCGCTAAGTGATCGCGTGGATATTTCTAAAGGCCAAACGTGTGAACAGCTCTAGAATAATCTTGGAGCGGCAAAGTCAATAAGGGAACAAATTTTTCCACAAGGTATATTCAATATATTATTTAAAAGATCAATTGTGAATCAATCGACACACTTCTGCATCCATAGAAACATGTTTTCCATGGATGAACCAAGGCACCGAACCCAATAGGGAGAACCATACTACCAACGCAGTTTGCAATCATATAGGATGTTCCTTTATGCGAACTATTTTCTCCTAATGCCACAACTTGCCTCTAAATGCACATGGCAACAATGAATTGAGCACATGGGCATGCTAATAATCACAAATAAAATGCTAATTTTCATTATAATATCATGTACATTGTGTTTATTCTCCTTGAAATTATCATAAATCCATTTTATTACATTTTAAAATAATTTATTTCACTTTATAATGAATTTCCAATTTTTCTTTATTTTATGGTATTTTAACATAATTTTCTAACGTAAATTTGATGAATAAAATACTTTCACAAGTTAGAACATATCTATGTAGATATATTTAAAATTTTAAAGGCTTTTATTATATTTTATGGATTTTCTAGTATTCTTATGGAATTTTCTAAATTTAAATTCATAATTAAAATAATTTTATAATTTAAAAATATAATTATGAATTTATTTAAATATTTTTAATAAATTAGTTGGTTTTTCCATTCCTAAAAGTTTGTGCCACGCTGACAATCCACCATACAATTTAGAGGAGAGAGAAAATTGGAGGAGAGAGAAAGTATGATGGCTCAGGTCGCTCCAAATTGAAAAGATGATATCTAATGATCTAGAAGAAGTTTAGGGTGAAATTTTGAGGGCAGTTTCACATTTCCTTCCTCTATCCATCCACCATCTTAAATATATGAATATAACCCCCAATCATATTAGAAAAGACACCTTTAGATTTGGTTCCTAATTATGATTGGTAGAGTGATTTGCAACATTCAGATCAAGACACCTGAAGAAAAAGTACTTCTCGGCCAATTAGACAAGTGACGACAAGGTTAATGTGATATTCGTCTTTTCTTACTTACGTTGTCCTTTTTCCTAGGTTATTGATAATCTGAGAACTAAGGGTCTAGGTTATTGATACTAAGTATCACCATCTTAGATCGAGTCAAGGAGTTCCCTAGATTTATCAAGGAATTTATATTCCTCACAAATAAGAGAGTGAGGGTCGAAAACAAAGAGAAAATAGACCAAATTTGAGTAGATTTAAGCTAAAAATGGGTATCTAAGAATTTTAGGACTTGTATTTAATTAAAATTTGATTAAATAGTGTGTAAACGATAGTGAGTTATGAATTTCCCCATGCAAATGATGCTTTATGAGTGTAAAAAAACTGAAGTAAGTTCGAAACGTCTGTTAGTGATTTTAGGTATTTTTCTAAATTTTTATTTGATTTAGTTTTTCAGAATTTAATAAAAAAGAAATTCAGAAGAAAATGGACTTGTTTGAACAAATCTTGGTCAAAAATGTAATTTCGACTAAGATTTGCAAGATTATGTTTAATCACAAACTTGTGGGACCTATCAAGTGTTTTGATTAGAATTGTATGTGATCTTGGGCCAAAAACACCTAATTCCCACAGGACAGGTGGTTTAGAGAGAGAAAGTACCCCTAATCTTGATTTATACCACAACAAATTAAGAATAATCAAGGAAGATAAGGGTAGAGAAAGAAATAATTAGTTTACCAAGCTGGTAGGCCTCTTCTTTCACCTCCACAAATCCTGGACACTCCTCACTTCTTGGATCCTTTGGGAGCTCCAATGTGGAGAGAGAGAGAGGAGGGAACTCATGGGAAAGGGAGTAGAGAGAGAATGACTTCTTTCTCCCACCTAGGCCTTGTCAACTCACCTTTAACTTGGCCCTTACCACCTCTCAGAATTATAGACAGAGAGAGATCAAGAAAATAATCATCTTTCCCTTTCACTAAAATTCCAAATAAAAATTTAGGATGTCTTTTACAAAGGAGTCTAAAGCATTTATAGGCATGTCTTAGATAATAGATCAATTTGACGGGTGAAATTTGGGCCAAGGCCATAGGCCCATTAGTGCCCTTCTAGAAGATCTGAATCTTTTAAAAGGGTTTCTTGGAGTTCCTTCTTAGGTCTTCTCTCAAGATGGAGGCCCATTAGCCCAATGAGTTCCCCTTGGCCTTATGAAGAGTCCTTTGGTCCTTCCATAAAATCAATTTTCCTATCCTAAAAAAGGTCCACAATTCTCCATGAAGAGGCTATATTCAGCCCATTTGGCTGATCGGCCAAGTAGGTCACATTAAGTACAAAAAACTATACTTTTATACTATTTGAAATATGAAAATATGTGGAGAGTTCTAACATGATATTTCATCAAATGCATATGCTCTTAGTTAGGATTTTATATAAAATGTGAATAAAATGTGCCTAATGAACTCTTATTTAATACCTTTATATTGAGTTATCAATTATCATTGCCGATAGCCTAGGTTTCCACTCTCACGCACACCACCTTCAACTCCTCTATTCATCGGCGCGTGTTTGCCTCCATCGCTGCCGCACCAGTGACGTTAACATCGTTATTGCTCGCCTCCACTCCACCGCTCATTGGCGCATATTTGATATCATCTCTGTCGCAATCAGCACGGTATCTCTTTCATCCACTCCACTTCACTCACGTCCATCTCCATCTACCATCAGCCAAAACTCTCTAAGTGTCGGCCAAAGTATTTTATCATTAACATTAATTAGTATTTTTTACTGTAAAGTCATATTAAAATTCTCAAAACTGTTCGATAAAATCTGAACAAATTAGGTTAAATTGGATTAATATTTTTCTGACTTTCCTAAAATTATATTAATTTACTTTTCACTAGTTTGCTTTTGTTAAATTAGATTTTTTTCCTTGAATTAATATCAAAATTATAAAAAATAGAAATCAAAGATAAAAATTCACCTATTTAATACTTGGTCTTTATGGATTTGATCCTTACTCACTACATGATCATAAGGAAATTATAAATATGGTTGTATAAACCAAAAGCATTCAATGACATATTTAATCCTAATTTCTTGTTCATCACATGCCAACCATTTGCATACACCATATGCTTACATTTAGTGGACAACTTTACCTCCCCTTTTGATTGATAATCATCCTGAATTGAACGCTATCTAGTAACATCCTATACAGGGGTATAGTGCCGGATCGTCTCGGATGGGGATGATGGATGGGACAGAATGAAGATCATCACGTCCTATGCGTCAATTTTTGTAGTTTTGTCCTCAATTTTTGAGGATTGTCCAAGGGTTCGTCCAATATCCCTACATTTTGTCCACATCATGTTTGGGCCCAAATTGTACTATTCGAGTTTTACTCTTCCCGTCCCTCATTCGAGATGAAAAAATAGGTCATAAAAATGATAGAAATATATGTGGCCGGCAAGCCAATCACACGCTCCACATCTCGTTCAGTGTTCAATAATTAACCATATTCATTATAGTGCACATGTGATGCTTATAATAAATTCTATGAATATATGAGCAGATTTAATAAATTATAATGAGATCGTAATACGAAGATCAATTGTCTTTAAGCAAGTATTCTAAATATTCATCTTCGATAGATATGTGAGAAGTACATCAAACTATTCAAATAGAATATTACTATCTAGTCTCACTCATATGACGAGTATAATCATTCCCGTAGCCATTAGTGTGGAGACACTAATGATAGATAATGGGTGCTCTTAAGTGAAAAGAGTTCACTGGATTGATACGTACGAATATTTGAATGAAATTACACCGAACTGTCAATTAGGTTGATTCACGTCATGATTGTGTAAGTAGTCCTTATACCTGAGACACCAAAGATGTTTTGTGGACATTTGTACTTTGACTTTGACCTACGTGTCTCTAATCAAAAGATTCCAAACGATTTTAGTTCAGGTCTATCAAGAAGTTCACGAAGATGATTGAGTGGTCAAGATGGGATCTTTCACCCTTGGTATAAGAGGTGACGGCTCAAGGAAGACGATGCAATGAAGTCCTTGACCAAGGTAGTAAAATATTAGAGAATATTTCTCAGATGATTTCTAAACGCATCAGTACTAACTCGGATGACCGATTAGGGTTTGACAATTTACCATAACTTAAGTCGTCCTAGGAGCATCAAGTGGATGAGGGATTATACATACACGGTAATCAATGATAAACATCTTTCATGTGTGAGTCGATACACACTCCTTTGTATCTTTTGGAGCACGAGGTGTAGCTTGGCACCCCACATGCTGGAGACTCAACCTATCAATTGTGTTGAATCGATCCGACTTTAATTAATCTATATGATGATATATGTAATTAATTTGAAGGCTAATAAAGGTTATTGGGCCACTCGAGTCGTTAACTAGACTAATACATGGGCCTAGAGGGTTACTAGAAAATGGTCTTTTGGACGTCGGAAGATATACTTAAGTTTTAGGGGGTTTTATGAAAAATATCCACTTAGTATAGATAGGGGATGGCCTTTAACAAAATTCACCTAGTCCATAATTATTCAAGGTCGTTCCCCTTCTTCTCCCTTCTCCCAAGGCTCATCTCCACTCCCGATGCAATCGGGATGATGTAGCAATGATGACAGAGATTGAACGGGGCTCGTCAATGAGAAGGAAGAGATCCGACGTGCCGAGGCCACGTGGATACATCTAGAGGTTGCACACTTGATGAACTCTACTCGTCTCACTCTATGATCCAAGAAATCACGGATGCGATCAGTGCATAGATCCTTCGTTTAATGATTTTTATGATGTTATACGATTTCGCTAAAGTCTTTTGTTGCAAATCGTTTTATTTTGTTCATCCAGATCTAGGCATCTAGAACCCAACAGAAAATAGGCATTTTTATGATGTTTTACGATTTCGCTAAAGTCTTATGTTGCAAATCTTATTCTCCCTCATGATGCGATGATTTGACTGTGCCATAATCTCCCTCGGCGGCATGCGATGAATCGACAATCCCTCTATAGCACGGAAATCGGCCATAATCTCCAACCCCTTCAACTTCACCAAAAACTGGCTCAACCTTGACGTGACGCATACGATTGAATTCTGAATAAGTAAGATATATTTAATTGTGATAAAACTTATGCATCTGAATGCTAAAATTAAAGGTTATGATGTTGTCCTTATTGACCACTCTCATGTTTGTGTTTTTTTTACAATTGTTGCATTGAATGAATGATTTGTTAGATATATTTTCTTGGTCCATATGTTCATGCAGAGAGGCATTTGAATCATATAATTCAGTTTAAATGTTTCAAGGTTTTCTCTACCGTTCTCAATATATGATGCATTTTATTGAATTTAAAATCCTTTGGGATATGAAATCATGCATATCACAAATCCATGCTTTCATTTAAGAAAACATGATGCTCATGATTATCCATGATCTCGTGTGCATGACTATTTAATTTTTTAGAGATGATTGATATTTAGGTTGGTGGACTGTATTTTTCATCAAAATGTCGAGCGCATACATACCTAATATTATTTCATATCTTTTGTAGAACTTTTGACCCATCTGTAAAAATGATGATTGATATTTAAGATGTAGCTTAGTATTGACTATCCCAAAAATGATTATCTATGGAAAATCATAGAGGTGCAAATTCGTATGTACTAGAGAAAAAACAAACAACATTCATATTCCATTTTAGTAGATAAAAGCTTATTCCTACCAAAATTAAAAACTTCATGTACAGTCTGTCTCTCTCTCTCTCCCCCCCTCTTTCTTGCTAATATGCAGGAAAAAGACGAAAAGGTTTGTATGATGTTTGTGTTAGCCAGTGGAAGAGTAATTCAGTTTTTCAAAAATAAATGAAATACTAATTCATTTTTGGGAAGACTATACAAACTCTTTATTTGTTGAGTGTCCCACCCATTCTAAATTCTTTAATTTAGTTCTATATGATGATTTTTTGGGTTTACAGTTGAAGCTTTGGGGCGTTTAAAGTTGTTATGGTTGTCTGAAGTGTAAGAATTTTGCTTTGATTTTATTGTTGTAATTATCAGCTAATGCTTGACTAGTTTTTTATCCTCTGGTATAATGTTGAGGGTTTGATTTTGGGGATTTTATTGATTCTGTGCAATCAATACTAGGACAATACTGGAAATGCTATTTAGTACGCCCTTTTGTGGTTTCGACTCTGGTTGTGTATTTTAGAGTTCTTGCATGCCAAATAACTTTCATTGGACATCAGAAGAATAATTGAAACGATTCAACGGTTCCTAAGTTAAATTGAAAGCAAGTTCCTTTATTTATTATTCATAAATTTATAATCCGCGTATTTTTAATTACTTGATGATCAATGTATATCATAATAAATCAAAAGTTTTTCATGGTTTGGATTGTCTATCAATGGTCAATTTGGATGGGAGATTTTTCTAGGTCGGTGAAGGAATTTTTGCTATTGTTTCTTTTAAAGCAAAATGCCTTGTGGAATTGTTGTGTCAATTGCTTGTTCTTGACTAACTTTTGACTCTCCATTTAAAGTTTGGTAATTTTGATTTCGACGATGGCCTAGCTCAGCAAAGGGATTTTTTTCTGCTGCTTCTTAATGAGAAACAAATTCGATGCTTCTTGGCTTGGTGGAGGTATAGCTCGCGAATCCATCAGGATGCCTATGTTTGTCGTATACTCTCAGAAACCCAAAAGTAGCAGAATCCATCTGGTGCCAAAATCCCATTCGAAGCTTGGCATGACAAATTCTGAAGCTTTTTTCATGGAAAACTCGCAGAAAGCCACAAAAGATCTTATCTTGCGATTGGGTTCTCCCTCAAATTGATCAACCCATGTGAGTGCCCAAGATAAACTCATCTCTTCTACGCATTTCAGATGAGGGATCTACCGTATAGCTAAGTGAATTTTCGTAACATGTAGAGAAACATTATAGCAGATCATACTGCCTATGTTTGAAAGGGTTCCTACACATTTTTAGACCATCTGCAGCCACATTCCTATGTGTTGAAAAATATATTGTCGAACCATCTCACTTTTGCCTAAACATAGTTAGATGGAAGGAAAGAACTTATGCTTTTTTTTGCCCTCACAAGATGGGGAACTTACTTGAATTAGATGCCTAAACATAATTAGATGGGGATAATTTTCATACCCCACAATTCAATGTAAGCGAAAACTAATTATACAAAAAAATAAAATTCAAGTAAATAAACAACAAATTTTCGTCCTTCCCTTATCGTCCCTCATCCAAGGCCTCAGGACGAGATGGTTTTTTCGTCTGAGGTCAAAAAAACCGTCCCATTTTTTTCATCCCAGGACAAATTTCTGTCTCGTTATTCATCCGACCTCGGAGACGGAGCGATTTTTTTGTCCATGGATGAAAAAACTGTCCCGTCTGCATCCCTGCACTATATATAGGGGTGTTGTACCAGTTTTCTCCAGCCCTCGATTGTTAGCTAGTGACTGCTCTTAGACCATGAGCAGTTAATGATCTTGCCTATTATTGATTCTTTAAGGTAACAGAGATCAAAACCAGGGGTATAACTAGATCAGCCATAGCTCTAGTTTTTTTCACTCCATCTTTCTAGCATATATCCCTATTTGCTCATTTTTACTTTCCAATATTGCAATGAGGGTTCCCACTAGCATACTCTTATGAGCCATATGTACCTATATACTATCAGCCTTCATATCTGTGGGACCAGTGACCAAGGACACCGCTTCCTAGGTTATGTTTCATTTTAACATTGGAAATATTTATTAAAAAAATAAATTATGATATTTTGTGAGCTCGCAAAGAACACAAGATATATGAATGTTCAAATAAGTGTTGTTGATAACATGCGAATTACCATTAAAATAGGATGCATATTACATGAACATTTTCATCAAGTTGTTGTCTTTTCCATGTTATCATGATTCATATTTTGATAAAGAAACCTTTAGTGTGATTTATGATTTATATATATATATATATATATATATATATATTTGGTTTTTATATATTTTTTTGACTTTAAATTGATTAAAGTATTACTTTTAGAAGTCAGAAAAATGTTTTGGAACTAAAAAATGCATTAATCAATTTGTATGCATGTTTTGTTTTTCAGAATTTTATGGCAATTAATTTCTTAAGAAAATATTTATTTATGATTCAGAAAATATACTTCTAGATTTATCAAATACATTTACTTTATATTTCACGGTTCAATCATGGCTCACCACATGCCAGTACCTATTTGACCAGTTGTTGCCACTTATTGAAAAACAAGTCATCATGACGTTGCAATTTGCAATGCCATAATGATTCAATCATTGATTTACGTTTTTTAATCCGACCATGATGTGGCCTTGGTTAAATCAATGCAATCATGACACACAACCATTTTTTTATTATTTATTCTATCGAGGCTTATGCTCCAAGCAACAAATCCAGCTCTTTTCCCAATAAATTCAGCGTGAGTCCTTAGGAAGACTCCAAATTTGAAAACAAAAGAACATTATTTATTATGTACCCAACTTATGTGGTGAGCTTTAAGTGCCCAAACAGGGCATCTTTTTGGTGCTGACATCATGCCATTTGCTGGCCAAGTGATAATCTCAAAATTAGGGTTTTAATTAGTCTTTGTATTTTGATATGATTCAATAAAAATATAAACCTGTAGTCACTTAGTAATCTTAGCTAGTGATGAGTGCGAATCAGCTATACAAGAAACGATGATTAAGGATTTAGCATTTTTAATATGCTGATTATTGAGATGAGAAGATATAATTACTAAACACCAAATCAAAGTGATGAGAAAATATGAGGTGATATAATGATATTAAGTTGAGAAGAGTAGTTAATAGGTTGTGATAATTCAAATTTGAGACGAGAAAGTGAATGCGAGAATGAAATAACGATGACACGAGGTGTGACGGGAATAGGGTTGAGAATGAGTCATATATGATTATTAATGAGTAAAATAACGGTACGATGATGATATGAAGCATGTAAGCTGTGATTTTCAGGACGTATAGTGGTGATAGAATGGTGAGATGTGTAGAAGCGAACAAAAGCACCACAGTGTCGAGAAATAACAATGTAAAGCAAAGATGTTTACTGTAGATCCTTCCATTCCTCTACTATCACAGCGATTTAAGAGTGTAGGTCTCCCTCTTCTTTGTTTCTTCTTCCACACACCCAAGGCACCAAGACTACACTTGATGAATCCCAAAAAAATACTATCTTTCAGTCAGCCCACAGAGTAGGAAGCAAGTTTAAGGTTTATTTTGATAGTGATTCACACCTCTAATTATAAATCAGAGGGTATGGATGGAGAGAGGAGGGAGAGATGAAGCATCTCGAAAAAAAAAGCTAAATCAGACCTATGGATTGTTAGATATCTCATTTTAAATTTGGAGTAATCCTAGTAGTTCACATTTTCTCTATCCTCATCATTGGCGTTGACACCTCCTCTTTTTTTTCTGTTTCAGTTAAGATGTCCAATCATTAGATGCTTTAATGATTGTGCAATGGCCTTGTCTTCTGCAATCGTGCGCTTCAAAATCGCCACGTGTAGCTGTACCAAAAAGTAGATTTTATTATTCCATTATTATGTGATGTGGCGTCGCATTGCCGTGCACCACGTCACAATATTCCCCTTTTTCCCTTTTCCTAGTGAATGACATGCTAACACGTGTCATTCACATAAAAATGGAAATATTGACTCATCATTAGCTAACACGACCCTTGTTTCTGCGTGCTGTGTCAACGTCCTTCCTACTTTTTAATCAATTGCGGGGATACATGTCTGCACCATGTGTACTGGCAAAATTGTTGACTCACTTTGTCCTTTTTTATTCTTTTCTCCCTCAATTCTTCTATCTCGTTTATTGTAATTAATGTCTGATATCCTATATCTCCCTCAAAGTCACCAAAAATTCATTCATCTTCCCTTTCAATTTCAATTTATGTTTTCTCATCATAAAAAAATTGAACGGATTCCATTCAAATTCAATATAATTACGTTCTGCTCCGCATTCACTTTTGTTTATGCTTAAACTTCGGTATAATTTCAGTCTAAATGTTTTTTACCAAAATTAAAATTAAAAAAATACTATTATATTTTAAACATCTGAAAATAAATTACATGTAAAGAACCCATAGTTTTTCTAATTTCATCACATATTTTTATCAAGATATAAACTCATATTTTTATATTTTAATAAAGTCAATTTTATAAACTGTGTAACATAAGGCTAAAAAATGTTCATATATACATATATACATTATAAAAAAACTAATTACATAGAATATTCTGAAAAAAAAATCAGTTTCATGAAAAATATAACTGAGTTTCTTTGAATTTAAGACAAAAAATTTAAAATTTCTCTCAAAAAATGGTCCAAAATCCTCAAAGCTATTCCTAAATGACAAGATTAATCATTTAAGAGTCATTCAGTTTTCTCAGAATATGTATGTAGAAAATTTATTTTTGGAGATCAAATATTTTTTAATATGTATTTAGCCTATTGTACCCAGCCACCCTATCACACCATCTTGAGGATACTCGTTCATTTTATGTAGTCCAGACTATGACTGCAAAGGGTTCTTGAGAGAAAGAGGCATCGTGTCGGGAGAATCTAATGCCTACAATGGGCGACAATGCAGAAAGAACCAGAACAAGAAAGAATGAAAGCAATTGTAGAAGTGACGAGGAACACAAGGTGAATGATGAAGTGATCCATATTATTTTTCTACGTATTTCAGAACCATTGAGGTATGATGGCCTCAATTTTCTACACTCGGTCCAATATATCAAACTTATTCTTGAAGTAAATGATCTTTTAGACCATCTTTATGTTGTGTTTGATCCAATGGAGGAGGGCTACAAAAAATTGGAAGAAGAAATATGCCTTTATTTGAGCTTGCCTCTTGGGATGCATGGCGGGACAAGTGTAAAAAAAATCTTACTACTAAATACTTGTAAAGTGATTTGGGATCATACTCATAAACGGAGTTCCTAAAGAAAGAGACTAGTGTATTTACATCCTGATAATAAAAATGACAAACCATGAGCAAGGAGAGAAGACTGTAGCTGCATATACAAACCATCTGCAAGTGATTCAAAGAGAAATCAATCACTATCATCCAGTTAAAAATCCAAATTCAGAGGAGAGAGAATATGTCATAAAAGACACGCTCCACATATTTAGGATGGGTCTGAATATGGAATATGACCCAATGAGAACCCAGCTATTGAATGGGAAGAAGGTACCTGATATAGAAGAGGCTATCAAACATATGCTTGAAGAAGAAGACAAGTTTGGAGTGGTGTTAGAACCCTCTATAGGGGAGAATGGCGCAATCCTAATGACCAGAATTGTGCAACAGAGGCTACATAAGCATCCACCATCTCAGGGAGACCCAAATACTCAAAAATGGGAATCTAGAGAAGGGCTATTCTATAAATATTACAACAATAAGAACAATGATATCAATTAGTATTATAAGAAGCATGGAAGGCCATCTTGTACAATCCAAGAAAATGCAATAACTTCCTAAGATAATTTAAAAGATGAATTTGAAGCTGAGTACTCTAAAAAGGAAAATCCATGTTTGAAGAATCCAAGGAAATGAGGTAGGAAGTTTGGGGGAGGTACGTGAAAGGCTCAAGAATATTCTTTGATCTACACCATTGGTTAAATTAGGTGAGAACTTTATCTCCTATGGCATCTTTATTGGTTTATGTACCTTGGTTCAACCATGTAAACATGGTTTCCATGATGCGGAAGTGTGTAATCGATTCTCAATGGATCTATAAGATCAATACATCATATATATCTGGAACTTGTTCCACCCTTGACTTTCCCACTCTGAGATCGTTCATAAGACATTCACGTGTCCGACCTCCAGAAGTATCCACAATATCACATTGGCCTTGGATCTTTACCACTTCTTCTTCAACTCTCCTTGAAAATCTTGAAGATCTTCTCACAATGAAGACACTCTCTTTGGTTGAATGGAGAAGAGAGCAGAGTGGGAAAAGGGGGGAGGCTTTCAATTCTGGCTGGCCTAGTTACTTGAAATGAGTGCCCCTTCCCTATTTATATTTTACTTAAATTTTTCTCAAAAACCCTAGAAAGTAAAATATATTCACCAATACCCCTATGATCTTATGTGTGTGACCCTCTAGGCCCATGTATCATTCTAGTTAATAACTTTACTAGCTCAATAAAAATTATTGACTAACCTTATTAATTAGATATATCAAAATATAGATTAATCAAATAAGGATCGATTTAACCCAATCGATAAGTTAAGTTTCCAACCGATAGGTTGAAAAGCTACACCTCGTGCTCTAGAAGATACCAAGTAGTGTTTGAACTCTCTCATGGAACCTTTATCGTTATCGGTTATTGTATATGTATAATCCATCATCCGTGCGAGACTCTCGAATGACTTAGGGAATGGTTGATCGTCAAACCTTAATTCGCCATTCGATTACTATTGATGCGTATTGGGGATCATCAGAGAACTCCTCCAATATCCCACTACCTTGGCCAGAGCTTTTCTACATCGTCTTCCTTGAGCAAGAGATCATGCAACTAGGGAAGCATGCATCCAATATCCTAAATTGCTTGCTATGAAAAACTCCTTCATATCAATATTTATCACCCATCTAGATGGGACTGTTATACCAAGATATGTGGAAGAGGATATGAAAGATATGAAGTGGTAGGAAGCAATGGACCTTGAAAGAAAAGTATTAGAACATAATTATTTTCCAGTATAAGTGGGCATGCACCATCAAGTATAATTCCAATGGCTCACTAGAACACTATAAATCAAGGCTAGTGGCTAAAGGTTACACCACATTATATGGAATCGATTACAGTTAGACATGTGCCCATGTAGAAAAATTGAACACTATCCGAATAATTGGGAATATTAGGATGGGAATGGCAGCATTTAGATGTGAAGAATGTCTTCATGATGATTTAGAGAAGGAGATATTCATGCAGATACCACCTAGGTATTCCCCTCGAACAAAGAAAAAGAAGGTATGTTATTTGATGAAAGCACCATACAGTCTAAAGTAGTTTCTGTGTGCATGGTTTGGAAAATTATCTATTGCTATGAAATATATAGGATATAGACAAAGTAATTAGGATCACACTATTTCTTAGACATACCACTTTAGGGGGGGGGGGGTTGCTAGAGTATGTTGGTGATTTAGTCATCATTGGCATTGACGAAGTGGATATCCATCATTTGAACACTAAGTTATCTAAGGTGTTTGAGATCAAGTCCCTCGGTCTTTTGAGATTTTTTTGGGCATCAAATTTTCTTACTCTGATGAAGGATTTGGAGAGAGTATACGCTTGATCTTCTAAAAGAGATTAATACGTTAGACTACGAACCATCCACAATTCCAATTAACCAAACATAAGGCGTGGAAGTTGTAAAGTTGAAAATCTTCTGAACAGAAATCTTGATCAATTTTTGATTGGAAAACTCATATGTCTAAGCCATACAAGGCTGGACATCTCTTTTATAGTGGGAAGCTTAAGCCAATTCATGCAAAGCCCCAAAGAAACACATATGATTGTCATTCATCGAGTGCTAGTCTTTTTGAAAAGTATGGTGGGACAAGGTCTACTACTAAAGGAGGGGACATTTCTCTAGAAGTGTACACTGATGGAGACTATGGAGGGTTTGTTGTGGACCAGAAATCAACATCATGATATTTCTCATTCTTAGAGGGAGCTTGGTAACTTGTAGAAGTAAAAAAGAAAGATGTGGTTGCTAGGTCCAGAGCCAAAACATCATTATTTGTTGTTTCCAAAGGGATTTGTAAAGCTTTGGGGATCAGGGTGATCCTTACAGATTTAGGATTACTCCAAGACAAACCTGTTATACGTCATTGTGACAGCAAGTTTGTCATCAGCATACCCACAATCCTGTTCAACATTATTGTACCAAACATTTTGAAATAGACAAGCACTTTATCTGGTAGAAGATCGATAAGAGCATTATGAAGATGCAATATGTCTGATCATCCAATCATTTGGCTGATATTCTTACAAAGTGTTTACCGGAGAGCATTTTCCATAAGTTGGTTGGCAAGTGTGACTCCGGAATATTCATCTCCCAGCTTTAGGGGGTGTGTCAGAAGATATCTTCGCTTCTTTACATTTATTTTCTTTCTGTTAAACCCCTGCAAGTCCTACTATTGTAATAATGCACTTACAAGACCTGGTCTTATTGGACCCATCGTATTGGGTCCTTGAGACCTGATTATCTTGTAACCGAATACATATTACTATTGGATTTTTCACATTAAGTTAAATAAGTGGAGAGGTAAAGAAAGATAGATACAGAGGTGGATGGGAATAGACCTGAAGTGGACGTCTTCCTCAAACACTCAGCTTGGGGCGATAATCAGCATCAACTAAGTCTTTTGTGAACCGATCAATGCAAGCCATGCGAATCCTCTCCGGCGTCGCGGGGTTGTCTAGTGTGAACCACTCCTCATAACCTTCCTCTGCCCTAGCAGCAGCAATGGCATCTCTGATGGCAAGGAAGACAGCAGAGGCAAGGAAGAATGGAGGCTCCCCCACGGCCTTTGATGAATGAATAGCTTTTGGATTTGGAAAGCCCTGGCAAGGAGCAGATAAAGGTGAAGATTTGATGATCATGAAGATACTGCTATGATTAAATAACAGAGTTTCGATGAAGACATTACCTGAAGAAGTGAAACTTTGAATTTAAGAGGAATATCATTTACAGTTGGAATCTTGTAGGTTCCAGGGCCAGAAGTGTAGAGATGCCCAGGTTTGATCCACTTGTGTTCACCATCACCCCACTTCAATTCTTCCAAAGTCAGCCACCCCAAGCCTTGAATAAATGCGCCTTCAACCTAAGAAAAGGGAACAAAAAATGAAGTCTTGAAGCCCCAATTCAAGAGGTAACCCATAAATAAAGGGTTAAAGTCAGGATCAATAATTTTGAGGAATCGAAAGGGAAATTTTGATGGTGTATGATGGGATCCCTGATTATTGAATGAATTCCAGATTGGGGATCTATCTTCATGTTCTCCCCCGTGCCCTACTTTGAGTATGTCTTCATCTAACGCAGGGGAAATTATCTTAGATGCAAATGACAGAAATACCCTTCTGCAGTGTCATAGAGTAGTATCAGTGTACCTGGCCTACATCAATGGCAGGGTTGAGAGAATATCCAAGGTCCATGATGATGTCTGCGTCTCGAGTGAGGAAGTCGCCGGTCAATGTGTCGATTTCAACAGAGGCAAATGCTGCTCCGTAGGTATAGTAGCTGAAGGGAGATCCTTTACCCACTTCCCAGTCAAATCCAATATCCGGAGTTATGTAAAACCCATGAGCTGACAAGTCAATACGCTCTAGATAGCATGCCATCGCCACCTGATCATAGAACAGACAAGGCAGGGATTAAATTTCATCCCAACATGAATTTAATATAAAGAAGTACCTCTGATGCAGGGTTACACTTTAAAAGGATATTTTCTTAATGAAAGTACCAACAGGGAAGACATGAAATTAAGAATGGCATAAATACAGCAAATAATTTATGTAACAATCTTCTCTTAATTAAACCTATGGAATGTTTTAAACGTACGTCCTTAAACGATGCGTTTTCTCCCAGCCGAGAAGTAACAGGTTTCATTCTCAATTTTATCTGGTCGCATGCATCTAAGACAGCAGCACCATACATATCTGAACTTGCTGAGGCTGCCGTAGGAGAAGCATTGGGTACCTGGATAAAAAAAAGGATGTGATTAGGAGCTAGAAGTGATCGAAGATGGAATTACTGTATTTTACATTGCATAGGATTCCTATCCCTATGGAAGGGTAGGGAACCCTCTAGTATAATTGAGTCTGTTCTTTTAAGTACAGATTTACACTTTGATACGACCCCCACGTATCTAGGTCTCTTTCGCCATTTAGCCCAATAGGGGCATTTAGGTCATTTGGACCATTTGTAATCCCTTTAAATAGAACAGCCCTCCGTTGAGGAGGACAGTCAAGAAGTATCACAAGAATGTGTTTGGCTTCCTCCGGCGACCTCCATTCCGCCGGACCCCTCATGTAGGCGACGTCCATTCCGCCTTCCCTTATCCTGCCATAGTCCATCCCGGCATGCCGACTACCATCCCTGCGACTTCTCCCTCCCTTCTCGTCTTCTCCCTGATACGAACCAGCAGGTTCGTATCACACTTCTGTCTACATATTTTTCTCCCGGTGGCTCTACATTTATCTTTCCCTATGGGGTAAAAAAAGGGTGACTAACATGATCTTTTTCTTCAAGGATGACCAACAGGATTATAATCACGAAATGAATTTTGAACTTTTACCTTGTCAGTGCTAGTTTCCGAAATAAAAACAGCGCTAAGAGGTATATTGAAGGCGGATGCTGCAATCTGGGCTACTTTCGTGTGCAGGCCCTGTCCCATTTCAACACCTCCATGGGTTACTAAAACACTACCATCGATATACACTTGAACGAGAGCTCCAGCCTGTTAGATAGACATAACTAGAAAATTCATAATGCGTTTCAAGAAAAAGGTGAAAAATGGCTACCGACCAAAAAGTAGAGGCATTGAATACTTGGTTCATGAATTTCGTTGTAAAGGAGATGCCAAATTTTGTGGGGACAAGTGCAACTCCTTGTTTTTTCCACCGATTTGAAGCATTGAAATCCCTCGCTGCCTTATATGCCTTGCGAAAGTTGCAAGATTCCTTCAGTTGACTCCAGACGTGCCCAAGGGTGCAGTTATGAAGCTGTTGACCATAGTGCAGAACATAACCTTCACCCTGAAGATTAATTTCCTGCCATGCAAGAAAATCTAGAATATTGATCTTTATCTTTGATTTCTAATCAATCAGTTCACTTCTGTCTATGAAAATAATGACACTGATTTTTTTTTAAAACAAAAATAATGACACTGATACTTGATGAATATGCTTGTGTCTACATTATTTTCATTTGATGATAATATTTCATCCCCGTGCATATTATTTTAATATCCTGATTAAAATAATAGCATTGAGTGAAGATTATAGAATCAATCATCATTTTAGACTAGAACAAAGACGATGCAGCCAACTTCTCCTTTTCCATTATAAATATCTAGAATCCCATTTCGTTCATTTCTAAAAAACTGCAGAGCATGAATAAGCAATAATATATATGTTTTCAAATTGATAAATAGATGGAGAAAAACTTCACCCGTATCTCCTCAGGGCGTTTGTGGAGCTCTGTGGCAATCTTCTCAATCCAGTTCTCTGCAATAAGCATTCCCTGGGGCCCACCGAAACCCCTAAAAGCCGTATTGCTGGGAAAATTGGTGTAGCAGACTTGACCAGAAACCCTAATATGTGGAATATCATAGCAATTATCGGAGTGAAACATCGCACGCTCAAGAACAGCAAGTGAAAGATCCAACGAATTTCCAGCATTATTATAGATTTCAACGTCCAGAGAAAGAATCCTCCCAGTGTTTGCAAAGCCCACCTGAAATAAGAAAGATGGATGAAGGGATAAGCAGAATATTTAATTAATAAACCTCCAACTTGCCACACACCTTATATTTTCCAAAAAAACTATGTCGTTGACCCGTGGTAGCCATATCTACATCTCGGTCAAGGGTTAGTTTAATCGGCTTCTTTAAATGGTAAGAGGCAACAGCAGCTGCAGCACTAATAAAACCTGATCTGGTTTCTTTTCCACCAAATCCACCACCTAGACGCTTTGTTTTGCACACCACCTTAGATAATGGAAGACCGAGCACACTGGCCACATATTTCTGATTCTTCTGGGGTGCCTGATAAAAAAGGGAAGATTTACCCTATTAGCACATGAAACTTATGATAGTATCCTCCAGCATATCTAGGGTTAGTTTTGTCATTTTAACCCATTAGGTGTGGATTGATCATTTGGCTTTTTATATGTATTCTCTTTAAATAGGGCAGCTTTCCCTCTTAGCAGGCTGGCAATAACAATGAAGTAGAAGTCCCTAGTCTATCCTCCCCTCGATGTCTAAGCCCCATCTCGCCCTCTGAAATCCCCATACCTCATGATCGTCTCTGCTTCACAGCACTGTCAGGCAGCTTGCCCCTGGTTGATCCCTGCCTCCTCCAATTGACCTATCCTCTGATCATTACCGTTGTACTTTCCAACCCCATGAACATCTACTCTTCTCCTCTTCACCCTTCCCCAACATGAACATCTACTCTATTTCATTTGAAATGTCAAAGACATTAGCACATGAAACTTACTTGGGTAGATGAAATCAGATGAACCTCATTTCCACCATCAACTGTCCATACCAAACAACTATTCGGCTCCAAATAAAAATGCTCCTGACCTCCAATCTGAACGTCACCTTCTAGAACATGATCACAAGACTTGAAACTCGAGTCTACATCTCCTTTGGTCAGGACTCTCTTGGTGTTCGGATGAAAGCTTGCGGAGTTGATAGCATCACATATGGATAACACAGCTGGAAGCTCCTCGTAGTTAACGACTACTTTTTGTGCCGCTTTCTTTGCGTTTTCATGCGTGTCAGCAACAATCACCCCAATGACCTGATATGAAACATTAATCGCCCCAAGAATCCCAAAAACAACATGTTAAAGGGCATATGTGAAAGTCTCATACCTGACCCACACAAGTGACAGCACTGGAGGCGAAGAGTTCCTCATCTAGAACCACTGGCCCAATGCGATTGCTACCAGGAATATCATTATATAGAAAGATTCCAGCAAAGCCAGGAAAGGACCTAGCAGAAGAGTCATCCACAGAGAGTATTCGAGCATGTGGCTTTGTGCTTAATATGAAGGCAGCATGCAATCCATTCGGGGGCATTGGGATATCATCTGCATACTCTGCTTCCCCTGAAACCTGAATATAAATAACATTCTACAAATCAATATGTGGTATTGGGATTTCATATGAGGAACATGATTCGAGTGGATGATGTGGTGTAGTTAGAGCTACAATTATAAAAAAGAAAAAGTTAAAAACATAATTCGAGGAAAAGAGGATAATACCTGAAGCTCTGCTGAAAGATGAACGTTGGGCTGTCCCACAGATGTCCCATGGCTTACTACTTCATAATTTTGGGTTCCTACTGATGGTGGCCTCTCAAATGGCCGTATAGCTGAAAGCATACGGGTGGCCTGGTGGTCTGTGTTTTCTGTGCTTGTGTTCAACAGAGAAGAGACCCACAGAAAGAATTTGAAGAAAAAACTTAAAGTCAGAGACTTGCGGAATTCTATCATCCCACCAGGTGCACTGTCATTGAGCAAAATTTCCTCTTTTAGGCTGCTCAATGCATCCTCTAGAAGTTTCTCATCCCATAGCTTCCCTTTGAGAAGTGATTCTGTTCTAAGTGCCCGGAAGGATACGGGAGCCACTCCCCCAAAAACAATGGAGGCCTCTGAAACTTCCCAGTTTGGATGAACTCTCGTGAAATAGACACGCATTCCAGCATTTACAAGTGCTATGTCATCATCTCTTCGGTGAGCCTGCTTAAATTCCTTCACAAATTCAAAGGGTCTTGTCCATGGTAAGAAAATAGACAGGAGGATGTCGCTTGGAGACAAATCAACTTTGCGGTAACCCAGGAAAAAATCCTTTGCATTTTTAGTATTAATTTTTCCTTTGGGATCTAACACATTGAATTTTGCGCCAGCCGCGATCCAAAGCGGATTCAAGTCAGAAATTGGGCTGGCTGTACAGATGTTTCCACCAACAGAAGCCACATTTCTGATCTGTCTACCAGCAAACCATTTCAATTGCTCAACAAAGGCCATGCAAGCTGATGTTTCATGAGAATCACGCTCTCGAACCATTTTCTTAAGAAAACTCTGGAGATCAGTCAGTTTTACAGCCGAACCGATCTCCAATCCCTTGTCTGTAACTTTCAATTCACTAAGCTCAGGTATGCCGGACACAGAAATAAGAACACTGTACGGTGCATTTTTGAACTTCACTTCAATTCCCACTTCTGTATTTCCCGAGATGAGCTTTGCATCTGGATATTGCAGTTTCAGTCGCAGAACATGTTCCAGTTTTAAAGGTCTGAACCACTGAAGCCCATTAGAACCACTTAATTTCAGTGGCATCAGTTTTCTCAGTCTGAGCTCAGGCGGAAAAATCAGCTCTTTTTCTGAGTACAGTGTTCCATCTGTTTCATTTTGAGAAATAGGTTCTACAGTCCTCTCACAAGAAAAATTGCCAGCACCACAGTCACATATTTGACCACTAGAAGGGCATATAAATCCATTAGAAAAGTTACTTGGGGAAGATGAGGCGGTGTAAATGGCATCATTGGTTTTTGCAAACACCCGAAAAGCGTCTAAAATTGGTCTATAACCAGTGCACCGGCACAAATTTCCACTCAGAGTCTCCTCTATTTCTTCATCTGTCGGTAAGGTTCTGTTTGATCTTAGTAAGGCATACATAGACATGACAAAGCCAGGAGTACAAAATCCGCACTGAGAGCCGTGGGCTTGGGCCAGATGTTTCTGGATAAGGATTTGGATAAAAAAAATTGTAAATTGATCAGTCAATCCAGCATACAATTTGGCGCAAAAAAGTTCAGAAACGCGTCTCTCAAAAATACAAAGGAATGTATACTGTCCACGACATGGTGAACAGATAAAATAAGTATTCCATGTCATTCAACGGCTCTTTCATGTGAACGGTTGTAACGGAAGAGAGATATAGAGACACAGAGATATAGAGACCTTGAGAGAGACAGGAAAAGAAACAGAAAGAAAAAACTATAGATCAAAAGAGAAATAAATATAGGAAGAAAGAATGATACCATGAGGCAGTCAAACATGAATATGCAGAATAATAAAGAAACAGATATGAAAACAGCGGCCGAAAGAAACAAGAGAGGAGATACAGCAAGAACCCGGTTGCTTGAGGTGATGTAATAAGAAGACGAAATTAGCAAAAAAGCATATTACATGCAGATTTGCTTAAAAATGCAAATAAATAAACCTGGACAGGATGCAATCCATGCTGACGGCTTCCAATGCCTTCTACTGTGATTATGTGCATTCCTTCCACGGAATACAAGGGAGTCAAGCATGCATTTACAGCATAATGCCTGCAGCACAAAGCAATCGCGCCATTGAGAAGGTGCGCTATTTAATCAATGAAAACGATTTGGTTTTGAAACAACAAAACTTCTTCAAATCCACCCTAAAAGATTCCATAATCTCATAATTCACAGTAAATAACTCGACAGATTAGTTTTCCATCAGTACGATAAACTCGAAAATCCCCGGAAGAACTCAAATTGATAAACAGATTACGACGCCGCACTCACTCTGACTTGTTCGTGCAGTGATCGTAGCGGGAAACCATCACCGTGCAGGCGCCACAACCGCCTTCACCGCAACCCAATTTCGTCCCTGTTAACCCGATATCTGCGGAAACGTAAAATTCATCGCATCAGACACGAATTGATTCATGCAAAATACAAGATATCGGCTAGAATTCACCCCTGAGATACTGGAGAAGCGTCAAGTGAGCTAGACCATCAGAGAGCACGCGACGAACACCATTGACGTAAATGATCGCGTCACGCGACCAGCTCTCTTCATCCCCGTTCGCTAATTCCATCTTCCTCCGACTTCCTCGGATCGACGGAATAAGAAATTGAAGGCGATCGAATATTTGGATTTCAAATTTGCGATAGATCAGCGAAGGAGAGGAAGAACTTCGAGAAGAGCGTTTCCGTTTTAAAGCTTTATGTCTCTCTCTAACTTTCCTTCAAAAGTTTGAACCGTTATGTCTCTCTCTAAGATCCCTATTTAAAGCTTTATGTCTCTCTCCGACTATCCCTTTTTGCATTTATGTCTCTCTCTAACTTTCCTACCTATGTGGCTCGTTATTACTGCAATTTCGTGATCTTATTCTGCGTGCAAGGAAGAGGAACTGTGGTGGTGGCGAGATCGGAGGTCAGATCTCTGACTCCGCGCCAAACGAGAGATTCGACGATTGACCGGCTGGTATGTGTCGATTTTCTCCCTGTGAAAGAACTGGATTTGAGTTTTTTCTTTACTGTAGATCTCTGGGATTCATCTTGAATCTAGTGAAAACGCTTCCTTTTCGATCTTCCGCAGATGGGAGGGCCGCTGAGGAGATCATCAGACGAGTCTGGAAAGAGAACTCGGTGATTGCATCGCGTTCGTCTCTGTTTCATCACTATCTCGATCGAGTTTTCGACCTGGTGATGGCGATTCCGGCGGTGCTGGTGGTGGTTCCTCTTGGCATTCTCTTCCTCCTCTCCGGACTCGTCGTCAATTTCATTCAGGTATAGAATTCGTGCCGCCGGCCGCATGCGTTGAATCTCTCTTCGTTCGATTTTAGGGTTTTCCTTCCGTAAAAGGGGCAGCGTTGATTGCAGTCACAATCATCCAAGGATTGTTCTTTATCTGACGAATTCCTGTAACTGGATCGTGTTTTCGATTCTGAATTCACCGTCGGTTGTTTTTTTCTCTTGGAATCATGTTGAAAAAGCGGAACTTTGCGCAATTTTCATTCGTTTTCAGGCGATCCTCTTCGCCACGGTGAGACCCTTCTCGAAGAGCACGTACAGGAAATTGAACAGAATCGTTGCAGAATTACTGTGGCTGCAGCTCGTTTGGATATTTGATTGGTGGGCCGGCGTTCAGGTTTTTCTTTCTACTCTTCCACTCTCCTCGAAAACTTCACGGCTCCCTCGTTTATATCTGATTTGCATGGAATGAAAGTATTTCATCGATATACTTAAGCAAATTCATCAGAATTCGGAAAGTTGTGTTCAAGATGATGTCCATTGAAGCTATAAATTGTGATGTTGTAATTTAAAAAAAAATTGTGATGTTTTTTGGACTCGTTCAATTTTTAGTTTAGTTTGCGGTTAATCTGTGTGTTGGAGAAAAAAATGGGTCTGTCAGATATTCGTCACTTCTATCAACCCTTTTATTATTTGACGATTAACGTTTTTAGACATTCGCTGAGAGGCACTAATTTTTGACGTATGACGTTATTTAGAGTGCCCAGATTTATCGAGATTAGCGATTCTATTATGATTATATCGCTTCACCTCCCTCGGAAAAAATTACTTGCCTCTATGCTGAGAAGGATATCGACGTCATCTTATTTTTATTTGGTTCGCCCTGTAATTTATTAATCGAGATCATTCTTTTATATTTGTTGCAGGTTGAATTTTTTGCCGATCCAAACATTTTTAATCATATGGGTGAGCGCAGTTTCTTACTTAAAGCTTGAATCTCTCTAATTTATCATCACAAATGTATAAATTATTTTCCAATTGAAATTTTGGTCTCTGAAAATTTCTAATCCTCTAGTTTCTATGTTGGCTCTCCTTTATTTTCAGGTAAGGAACACGCCCTTGTCATTTCAAATCACAGAAGCGACATCGATTGGCTCGTGGGTTGGGTTTTGGCTCAGGTGCATTACACCTTGCTCTCTTTAGCTTTACACTGTAATCGAAGATTGCACAACTTATTTATCAGCTTCATTTCTCAGTGGATTTTTTTTAATTCTAATGATCACTGATTTTTTTTTGTCTCAGCGCTCTGGTTGCCTTGGCAGTGCTCTGGCTGTCATGAAGAAATCATCCAAGTTCCTTCCCGTAAGTTGAAGCCTTCACTCTGCCTCATGTTTCATATCTGATAAGTCGATCTGTATACTGTTATCGTATACTTTCGTCTTGCTTGATAACAATATCGGTTATTGATACTGCTATCTTTCTGTCTTTGGTATCCGTCAGCTGGTAAATTGAAAACAATACTGCTAACAAGAATGGCGCCGATTACATTATTGTGCAAGACAACCATATATGATAACGGCTTAATGGTCGTTAAGGGTTTAATTATAACGATCATGATAAGCAATAACTAAAACGTTATCTCTAATGATAAATGCCTACTATTCTTCCTTCTTCTTATAGGTCATCGGATGGTCTATGTGGTTCACCGAGTATCTTTTCCTGGAGAGAAGCTGGGCCAAGGACGAGAAAACTTTAAAGGTAAATATCAAACCCCTAGCGTCGACCAAACCTTTGACCGTTGACCATATATTTGACTGTTAAATTCTCATATGTGCGGTATATGTGCAGTCAGGACTTCAACGGCTGAAGGACTTTCCCCGACCATTCTGGCTGGCTCTGTTTGTGGAAGGAACCCGTTTCACGCAGACTAAGCTTTTAGCAGCTCAAGAGTACGCTGCTTCTCAGGGGCTCCCTGTCCCAAGAAACGTTCTAATTCCTCGAACAAAGGTAATTACTCTCTTACTTTAGCTAATTTAGGGTTGAAATGAATTTACTTAAAGTCAAATCCTTTTGCCCCCCAGGGATTCGTGTCCGCGGTCAACAACATGCGCGCCTTCGTTCCGGCTATTTATGACATCACAGTGGCGATCCCGAAGACCTCGCCCCCGCCCACCATGCTTCGGATTCTCAAGGGTCAGCCCTCAGTGGTGAGTTCTTCGGGTGGATCTTTGGTCCTCGGCGTTGACCTTAAAGAGTTAAATCGGCGGCTTCTCGCAGGTCCACGTCCACCTTAAGCGCCATTCAATGGGAGAGCTGCCAGAGGGGGAATCTGGGGTATCGCAGTGGTGCAAAGACGTATTCGTAGCCAAGGCATGCCCCCGCCTCCTGCCGCAAATCTATTCCCAAGAACCCAATTTAAGAAAACTGCCGTTGACTTTACTCTTTTCCAGGATGCTCTGCTCGATCAACACGTGGCGGACGACACGTTCTCTCATGCCGTGCGGGTCCCAATTGGTCGCCCGAAGAAATCTTTGCTGGTGGGTATGCTGAGTCAACCCTTTCCTTTTGACTAGGGTTTGACCGTTGACCTTGGCAGGTGGTTGTGGTGTGGTCGGTGTCGTTGATCCTCGGGGCCTTCTGGTTCCTCAATCTGACATCACTCCTGTCCAGTTGGAAGGGCGCGGCCTTGCTGGGCTCAGGCCTGCTTCTTGTCACTGCCCTCATGCAGGTCTTCATCCTCTTCTCTCAGGCAGAACGGTCAAAGCCTTCTGCCCGGAAGAAGGCCGAGTAGTGCAGCCTACCTCCCATTTTCTTCCGTAGTCAACGCATTGGCCAGAGACCCATTCCTTTGATCTGTGCACTCTCCATTTAGCAATTAGTTCAAGTTTTCGCGTCAGCTAGTGAACCAATTCATGGGGCTTCGCATGGACGGCGCAAACCGCCACATGGATGGGGTCAATTATTATGACATAGTTTGGCCATCTAAAGTATTGTTGTTATTCACTAGAAGTCTGTTTTGAAATTCTCCATTTATCCTGGTTTGAGTGGAACAAAGGCCTTAATTTGACTGGTCGAAGAAAAAGACTTATAAAACAAGTGGAATAGACTTCTGTCTTCCTGTTTGAAGCTCAGATTTGATTCATCTTTATCTTAGAGGAGTTTCACTTTAATAGCTGTGCTTTTTGGATCAGAGGAATGCCGAAGAAAAACTATGGCTGAGCTGAATAACTGGGAGAATTAACAGATATTATGTTTAAATAGGAATGTGGTGATGCCGTCACAACACTGATCAAATCATTTGTCAAAATAGTATTGTAATTGTAATATTAAGTAAGGGTCTGATTATATCCAGGGAGCTTTTCTTTTATACTTTGATGATTCCATATCTCAAAATTTAGGAAACCCCCATCTAGGCAATTAATTGTTACAAGTAATGAAAGTAAAAACATTAAAGAAAAAACACAACAAAGAGAACCATATTTCTATACCTGAATATTTTGCTCAATAACCACTTTTGATTAAAGGAGATGCTTCTCTCTGAGAAAAAGCTCCCGTTGTAATACATTTTCATTTTTTCCACAGCTTTGGAAAGTCTGATTGGATGGTTATTTTATAAAATAATTTTAGTAAGAATATTATTAGAACTCAGAGTATTTCTATGATACAAAAAATACATTGCTCGCTATTGTTTACTCATGAAAATGGGGTCTGATTGGGAATATCGATGTGTTATATTCTCAATCATTTTCAGGAGTAAACAATAGTGAGGAATGCTTTTAAGTTATCACTCATGTAATCTAAATTTCTGGTCAACAATCATATATGTTTTAAGTTATTCATCCTTCCACATGAATGAACTACGATTAAAATAAATATTCTTAATGTTACTTAATGTTGTTAAGTTACTAGACATAAGTACCAAATTTGCTAGCTGATTATCGGTAACTATTATCGTTGTTCTCTTGATTCTAGATGAATGAATTTATTCATTGTCATTGGGGTGGTTCATTTAGGCGGAATTCTATGCTCAAGTGAGGATTCTACTCTGTAGAAATATGACAAGTATTGGCATCTGAAAAATAAGAAAGAATGAGACAGATATTAAGTCAGTTAGCAATCCATCGATTTTTTTATTATCCCAAATCATGTGATAAGAGACTTGTAGATCATAGTCAAAATAAAATTGAACATCGACATGATATCAATAGAATCTCAGGTCTGAGGATCACTTAAATAATTGTGGCATGATTCGAGTTGGTTGACAGCTAGGTATAAACCAATACAGATATCTATCTAGGTTAATTATGTGAACTAATTTCCTAAAGAATACCCACTATCCCTACTTAATGTCTCAAATCTAAGGACTTCTCCAAAATTGCCTTGAATCAACCTAGTTGATATTTTGGTTTAAAACCATCCTAGGATTCAAACAGATCAATTCATTGATCCTTCCCCAAAGGGAGGGCACCCACAATCCTTTCATAATATCTCCACATGAATGATTATAATATCAACCCTAAGCATCATGTGATCTAGAATGCCTTGTGCCATTTGAGTAGGATATTTTGATATCAGGCTCAAAGTATCATACGAAAACAAGTATTTTGGATGATGTGTTTAAACATAATCACCGTAGTATGATATCATCATACTTGGACTTGATTATAAACATGGCACCTGAATAATAATGAATATTATTTGTATTCATGAATTCAAATGATACATGAATATATATTTTGTTGTATGCCGTATAATTCTACCAACCCATTGATTTCCATTTCTCACCCTAAAACATGTATCCCAAATGGTACCTACTGAGAAAACAGTTTCAGTTCAGATTTCCCATCATCTTGACCCTTGGATGAGATGGTATGGGACTTAAATGGACAGTGAGCCAAAGGGGGCTTGCATGGCCTTAACTAACCAAGAAAATAGCGGAGAAGAACACACTAGAAATGGTGACATTCTCAGACTTGATGTACAACTCAAGCGTGTCTCTAGAGCTGCATTGGAGGCTTATCTATTATTCAACATCAACTTAAGGGAGCTTAAGCTCATCTCTCATGCAATTTTGAGCTCAAGCTACACACCACCTCCTCACCTGTCCCTTCAAGAATTAGTATGTAATCGATGGAAGGGTTGTGATTGTGTCTCTAAGAAAACTCATCCACAAACCATTACCATCCTTAAACGATTCCATCCCAAATGGGATCACACCATGGTACTCTTTAGATTCCAAACCATCCATCTTTTAAGGATGAATATAGATGTTAAAATAAAAAATTGGGACCAGATATATGACTGATTGTCATGATGAAAAACCTAACTCTGCTCAATCCTTTTCCTTATGATGAGAAGCTTGTATGCTAATTGGAAATGTTGTAATTATGAGTTTTTTTAAACCATTTTTTTATATTATTGGAAGTAAAAAATCTGGTTCATAATAAAACCTTTAATTATAAATTTTGTGATTAATGTGTCATAAATGATGGAATTATACTGGAGTTCCTCTAAAATGGTTTCTTATTGCCCAAATTCTAACAACCTCAGTACCTCTAATTTATAAAATAGGGAACATTGAATGAAAAATTCAAATTTCATTATATATTTAACTCATACCACTAAAGTGCTATCTTATGATCCATAATCTAGTACACTTATATCTAACACACACATTTCAGACTCAAAAAACACATGATTCTTATTTTACCACTAATAAATCACCTTTCTCATCATTTCAGATAGTAGCTCATGTAAAGGTGAATGAATATGAATATTCAGATTAATAAGTCAAATAAATTCCAGATGAATATTCAAATTACAAAGTGAAGGACTCAAATGTTCAACTTTGTTAGTAGGGATGACAAAGAAGTGGAATGAAGATCTATTTTAAATGCTCATCTCACTCTTAGCCATATAGAAAATACAGTTCGAAACAAAAGGCAATAGCTGTATAACCAGCCCAATGTCTATGATTGATCTAAATGTTTCATAAGTGTATTTTCCTCAACTCTAAAGATATTATAATTCTAAATGTCATGAGATCATTCTGGTGAAATACATATCCCCTCCTTTCCCAACACTCATTTATCACACACCTTGGATGAAATTTTCTTTGGGTCACATCTCAGCCTATAAGAAATTGGTTTCACTACAACAGCTGATCCTTCTCCCTCTCTATATATGATAACAACGGAGTTGGTTGGGAATATTGTGAATAGAGAACATGTGGGGGGGGGGGGCATTGAAAGCCTTCTAAAAATTGGCATTTGCAACATAATCTAATCCTGAAATAACTCAAAAGAGTTTGGAGATGTTTGGGTTCAGTCAACTTGTGCTGAGTTACCTCAACTAAATTTGTAACTAATGAATTGTAATCCACATGTGAAATCAACTGGGTTAGACTGTTTTGGATATCTCTAGTTCAATCCATAAATCATTTACCTGAAATGCGTATATGATAATCCTTCCAACCTCTTTAAAGAGCAAAATTAAACTTGATGAGAAACTGGTTTACTTAAATGATATAGATACTAGTGCTCGAAATGCCAAAAATATGGTAACTCCATTATATCCATAAAATGAAAGGATTCAAGGAATTTTCAGAATGATTATGGTCTTCCTTTCATGGACAATAGTTTATATTGGCTATCCCTAAAATAATATAAAAATTTTAAATGATGTGGTTGTGTGATGAATCCACTTTGATGCATGCAATCAGAAATATTTTAAGTATATTTTAGCATCATTTTATTTATAATTATCTTCATTTTAAGGGAATTTCAAATTCATACATTGATTAGAATGTTTTTTTAACTAAAAATTTTATTTCGATTTTAATAGAATTTAAAGGCCCAATTAATTTTCAAGCAAAATGTGTTATAATAATGTGAGCTTTAATGGCTTGTAAAATAATTTTGAGCTTAATCTTTCTCTCAAGTCTATTGTTTATATTTTTACAGAAATAAATTTAAAATTAAATAGAGAATAAAAGAAATAAATTTATAATTAAATAAATAATAATGTAATATAAAGGGGGGTTTTTTTCGATCAACTATGTGCAAAACATCACTCAACCCAGCCCAAAGTTGGGAAGCATAGAGAGTTCAAGCATTCCAAAAGTCGACGAGCACCACCATGTAAGCAGCAATATTCCAAGGAAGCCGAGCAGCACACATGCTGATGGGTTCTAGGGCCTTGCTATAGATGAAACAATGGAAATTCTGAAAATGTGAGACCAGGAGCGAAATCAAAACAACATCAACAGAAATATTAATTGAATCACCAAGGCACAGATTGAATATGTGATTTATTGGATCCTTGATTGAGACGTGTTGAGTTTCTCAAGCGTGCATCCTCTAGACATATCCATGTAATTATTGGAACATTGAATCTCCTCCACCTTGACGAGCTCTGTTCACACTCTGCCTTCATCATAACATCGTTTGAATTGCATCAGGAATTGAGAGGAGCTATGGAGAGAAGGGAGAATAAGGGGAAGAGCCAAATTTGGCTTGGGTGAATTTTTCTCAGGGCATTGCAATTATTTCTACTTAGTGGAAATTTTTCACAAAACTCTCAAACCTTTAAGAATATCTTTCCACGTCCGAAAGACTATTTGTGTGTGATCTTGTTGGCCCATGTATCAGTATATTTAACAACTCCAATGGCCTAATAACCTTTATTGGCATTCAAAATGGTGTATTGATTCGACCTAATCAATAAGTCGACTTTCTACCATATGGAGAACCAAGCTACACCTCGTGCTCTAGAAGATACAAAGGAGTATGTATCTACTTACTCATGGAACATATTATCATTGGTTAATGAGTAAATCCTTAATCGATCATCCAAGCTGATGTGTTAAAAAATTATCAAAGAGTTTTCCAATATTCCCCATATTTGGTTGAGGACTTCATAGTATGGTCTTCCTTGAGATTTCTCTTCTTATATTGAGGGTGGATGATCTCATTTTGGTCTTACTGTACCTAAACTAAGATGGTTTAGAATTTCATGATTGGGAACTCATAGGCCATATTCAAGGAAAAATTGTCTTTCCACAAGATGTCTTGGTGTCTTAGATCAAAGGATAAGTTACACAACTATGACTTGAATCAAAATGATTGATAAGTTTGGTATAATAACTGTTAGAGATTCATACGTATAAATCCAATGAACTCTTTCCTCTAAATCACACACACTACCAATCCTCAGTATCTCTACACTAATGACTTTGGGACCATCCATACTCTTCATTTAAGTGAGGCTACATAGTGTTATTATATCAAGCTAATTTGATGTCCTTGAAACAGGAATATTTAGAACACATACTTAAAAACCAGTGATCTCTATATTATGATCTCATCATAATTCACTAGGTATAATCATGCATTTTTAGACTTCATTATAAGCATCACACATGCAATGTAATCAATATATTGTATTGATTAATATGGAATGAGATATGAAATGTGTGATTGACTAGCCGGTCATATATATTTCCATCAAGTGCAGCCCAAAGAAGAGGCCCAATAGAAGGCCAAATAAAGATCCAAATAAATATACAAAAGCCATAATGTATTATTATCATTTACTTCCTAACCACTGAATAATACAAATACTTATCTCTTAATAACACTGACTAGTCCTTATTATCTTATATTATTCTCTCCCGCTCTACTTAAGTTCTTATTGTTGGAAATATGTGGCATATAGTCCAATCTTACATTCCACGTCTTGTGTCCATATTCATTGATGTAATATATACTCATCATAATGCACATGTGATTCTTATCGTTGAAGTCCATGAATACGTGAAATGATGAAGTGTATTTTTAAACATGTGTTCTAAACGTTCTTATTCAAATGATACGCGAGGAGGATATAAAAATATCCTGATAGAATATCATAGTCTAGTATTCCTCATGTGATGAATGTATATTAGAGACATATAGTGAGTGCTCTTTAAGGAATGAGTTCACTTGAAAGATCCGTAAGAATGCATCGTTGATAGTATACCTATCATCAATACTGTTGATTTGTGTCATAATAGTGTAAGTGGAGCATAGATTAGAGGAGACTGAGTCAAGGAAGATGATACAAATAAATATCTTACATGGTTTGGGGACATATCAAAGAAGGTGTTTTTCGATGTTTTCACCATGCATCAATACTACCTAGAATGATTGATTACGGTTGAGCAATTAACTATACCCTAAGTCATTGGAGAGTCTCACGTAGATGAGGAATTATACATATATCTTAACTGATGATGGTGAATGTTCCATGAGAGATCTGGCATAGTCCTTTGTATATTCTTGGCATGAGTTGTGGCTTGGCACACCATGGGCTAACAACTCAGCCAATCGATTGAGTTATATTGATCCTTGATTAATTAATGTATATGTGATATAGTTCACTAATAAGGTCGGCCCAATAAAGGTTACGGGGCCGTTGAACTTATCAAATAGAGTGATTCACGTGCCTGGAAGGTCACACACACTAGGGTTTTGGACATTGATGGATATAAATTTGTTAGAGACATTTATTAATTATTCACCAGGATAGTTACATTCGTGAAATTTTCCCATGGAGGTCATGAAAATTTCCCCAAACACTCTAAATATATGGGGTATCATCATTTGATACTTATGTGAGTGAGTTCGAGTGGCCCCTCTTTCTTATATTCCTCTTCCTTAAGTATTACTTCCAATGAACTCCAAATAAAGAAGAAATAATATTTCCAATAGCAAAGTTAATGGAATAATATGAGATTTAGGGCTATGAGGATCACATGTATATGTCTAGAGGTATTCTTGGTATGATTATAATGTTAAATAATGACATATTATATGTAAGATATGAGGGATAGATATAGTACCTAAAGGAATATTGTGGTTAAAGGAGTTAGTGAATAGATGTATTAATTTTTGTAGAAGATAAGCAGAAATATGGAAAACAAAATTAGACAAGAATTAAAATAGTATGAAGAAAGGGGATGTTTTTGGTCTTCGTATGTTTTGGTTTTTTAGATCCCTTTTCAATTTGATATTCTGCTGTGCAATTGATTTCATATCATGTCAATTGGAGCCCTGAAATTCCCAACACCTATATTCCACCTAAACAATTAAAAATAATTTCTCTCACACCTCATAATCTTAAACTCTTATCATAAATAAATCTTGAGCTACTTTATTTATGTATATGTAGTTAGTAACCTCTTCCTTAATACTACTTTAATTCTTATCTCATTTCTTCTCCATCCTTCCATTTATCTTCTACTAAAATAAATACGTCAATTCAATAACCCCCGAAATCTCAATATTCCTTTACATACTATATTTATCCCTCATATATTACATATGATCTTTTATTAATTAAAATTTTCAATCAAACTAAGAATACCAACTAGTAAGAAGAGTATCTTAACTAATATCCCTCTTTCTTATTAATTTTATATATAATTCAAAATCTAAATATAATTTTCTGCTATATGTCTTCTACCATATCAATATCATCTCATTACTGTTACGCCATCCCTTATTTTTGTCATGGTAAATACTTATTTCCTCTTATTACATATGTCATCATCTTATTTTACCTAACCCTAGCTCAAAATTTAAATTTATCTCTAAAGGCCAGTCCATGTGGAGATGATCTCATTTGTATTCAAATTTGTGTGAGTTTATATGCTTACAAATTTAATTTGATTCATGATAATTAAATTTTCAATGATATTAAAAATAACATCATGATTTTCCTCCTTAATTGTGCACAAATAATGTAAATATGTGCACAATGAATGATAAAAAGCATTATTTCATTCAGTCATATACTACAATGAAGATTGCTGACAAATGTTATGGGTGATATCACTCACTCTATGAATGGATTGATGCTCATTTTATTTTCTGGCACACATAAATTTATTATTTTTTCTTTCTTGAAGATTGTGTAAAGACACACCTTTATGATAATATTTTGCTAAAGAAAACCTTCATTCTAATCTTCTTTGATGTGACTACTCACTACACATTTAGTTTATGAATTTACTGCATAACCGAGAGTTAAATCTGCATTCCAGTTTAAGTGAATAGGACGATAATCTCTCAGTATAGTGTTAGTTCTGATGAAATCAAACCCTAAGAGTCGCAACAGTTACATAACAATACTTGTATCCAAGAGTCGCAATTATATTTATATTATCGTTTATGGTATGTTCCATCTGATTCATGATTATCAAAAGTAAAAACTTGCATATTTATTTTGAGCCCTCTTCTACTCTTCTACAGACAAGCTTGGGAAGAATAAATACTTATTTGAAAGTGATTTATCTTTCCACAGAAGTGACCCATGTTCCAAACTAGAGATACTTTTTCATATCTATATTTCTAATATTCCAATGTAATGTTCTCGCTTTATGCCTCATACTATCCCATTAAGCATCCTATGTCACCTCAATAAAAGGGAAGACTCATACGACCACAGTGGGAAAATGAGGTAATATTTTCCAAATAAATTTTTTTAGAATTATTCATTCTTTCAGCTTGCCGTCAAATATTTATCTAAAATAAGGAGTTTTACAGTTGAATATTTTTAGTGGATAACATATGGGTCATACAAAACATCCAAATCAAATTTTTTATCCGGGGCAGAAGCATCCTAAAGAACAATCAACATGCCCCAACATTAAGTATAACTTTATCTTAGTTATCTAACTTATTTATAACTTCAGGAGTAACAAATCATGTTAAGAATAAAACCCAAAAATACCATGTTCAACAAAAGTGAATGGTGTAGTGATGAAATGAAACCAGAGGCCCTATAGAAAAACAGCCCAAAAGAAATCCAAAAAAATAATCCATCTCTAAATTATGAAATATGACACCTACATAAACTGCAAAAACACCAAGTTAAACGAAATCGAGTGGAGTGATACAATGAAACTAGAGGCCCTGAAGAAAAACAACCCAAAACTAAGAAATCCAAAAAACTAATCCATGTATAAATTAGAAAATATGAAAACAAAACAAACTACAAAAACACCAATATCACAAATGTGAGTGGTGCAGTGATGATATGAAACCAAAGACTCTCCAGAAAAAGCGCAAAAGCTAGAACTCCAAAAGACTAAACAATATCTAAATTATAAACTATGACAACAACATGAGTTACAAAAACTGCACAAAAACACCAAGATCAACAAAAGTGAGTGGTGTAGTGGTGCGATCAAACCAGAGCCCTACAGAAAAACAACTCAAACCCAAAACACCAAAACATCAAAACCATCTCTAAATTGTTAAATATGAAAACAAAATAAACTACAAAAACACCAACATCAACAAAAGTGAGTGGTGCAGTGGTGCGATTAAACCAGAGGCCTTGCACAAAAACAACCCAAACCCAGAACACCAAAAAATAGAAACCATCTCTAAATTATAAAATATGACAACAAAATAAATTGCACAAAAACACCAACATCAACAAAAGTGAGTGGTGCAGTGGTGTGATTAAACAAGAGGCCCGGCAGAAAACATCCCAAAACCCAGAACTCCAAGAAATGAAACCATCTCTAATTTATAATGTAGGACAACAAAATAAACTGCCCAAAAACACCGACATCAACAAAAGTGAGTGGTGCAGTGATGCAATGAAACCAGAGGCCCAACACAAAAACAACCCAAAATCCAGAACACCAAACATCCAAACCATCTCTAAATTATAAAATATGACAACAAAATAAACTACACAAAAACACCAACATCAACAAAAGTGAGTGGTGCAGTGGTGCAATTAAACTAGAGGCCGTGTAGGAAAACAACCCAAAACCCAGAACACCAAAAGAAGGAAACCATCTCAAAATTATAAAATATGACAACAAAATAAACTGCACAAAAACACCAACATCAACAAAAGTGAGTGGTGGAGTGGTGTGATTAAACCAGTGGCCCAACAGAAAAACAACCCAAAACCCAGAACTCCAAGAAATGAAACCATCTCTAAATTATAATATAGGACAACAAAATAAACTGCCGTAAAACACTGATATCAACAAAAGTGAGAGGTGCGGTGATGTGATTAAACCAGAGGCCCAATAGACAAATAACCCAAACCCAAAACACCAAACATCCAAACCATCTCTAAATTATAAAATATGACAACAAAATAAACTGCACAAAAACACCAACATCCACAAAATGAGTGGAACAGTGATGCGATTAAACTAGAGGCCTAGCAAAAAAATAGCCCAAAACCCAAAACTCCAAAAAACTGAACCATCTCTAAATTATAAAATGTGACAATGAAATAAACTGCACAAAACACCAACATCAACAAAAGTGAGTGGTGCAGTGATGCAATGAAACCAGAGGCACATCCCAAAACCCAGAACACCAAAAAACTGAACCATATCTAAATTATAAAATACGAGAACAAAATAAATCGCAAACTGCACAAAAACACCGACATCAACAAAAAACTAAACCATCTCCAAATTATAAAAATACAAGAACAAAATAAACTGCAAAAAATAATGTTCATTATTATATATTAAAATCTCCATCAAACAATAATAAAATCTCTACTATTATAATAGGAATACATGTACCCTTTTGGCCTCTGATTGGCTAACAAGAGAGTGAGAGAGAAGAGAGAGAGAGAGAGAACCATTTGTTCTAGAGGTTAGGTCGTGCACAAGAGAGAGAAGCATTTCTTCAACGATATGCTCAGGTCGGGGGATTACATCATGCACAAGAGAGTAGGGGTCTGTGATAGAAATATATGTGGCCAGCAAGCCAATCACACATTCCACATCTTGTTCCATGTTCATTAATAGAATATATTCATTATAGTGCACCTGTGATGCTTACAATGAAGTCCATGAATACATGATTGGACTTAGCAAATTACGATGAGATCATAATATGGAGATCACTAGTCTTTAAGCATGTGGTCTCAATATTCCTATTCGAAGGACACAGGATAAGGACATCGAAGTATCCGGATAGAACAACACTATCTAGCCTCACTCATATGATGAGTATGGTCGTTCCCGTAGCCATTAGTGTGGAGACACTAAGGATAGATAGTGGGTGCTCTTTAGTGGAAAGAGCTCAGTGAATTGATCCGTACGAATCCCTGAATGGTATTATACTGAACTATCCATCAGGTTGATTCACGTCATGATTGTGTAAGTGATCCTTAGACCTGAGACACCAAAGACGTCTTGTGGACCGACGATTATACTTTGGCTATGGCCAACGAGTCTCTAATCATGGGATTCCAAACGATCTTTGTTCAGGTACATCAAGAAGTTCATGAAGACGATTGAGTGGTCAAGATGGGATCGCCCACCCTCGGTATAAGAGGTGACAGCTCAAGGAAGATGATGCGATGAAATCCTTGGCCAAGGCAGTGAAATATCGGAGAAGAGTTCTCTGATGATTTCTGAATGCATCAGTACTAACTCGGATGACCGATTAGGGTTTGACAGTTGACCATACACTAAGTCATCCAAGGAGCATCAAGTGGATGAGGGATTATACATAAACGGTAACCGATAACGAACATGTTCCATGAGTGAGTCGATACACACTCCTTTGTATCTTCTAGAACACGAGGTGTAGCTTGGCACCCCACGTGTTGGAGACTCGACCTATTGATTGGGTTAAATCGATCCAACATTAATTAATCTATATGATGATATAGTTAATTAATTTGGAAGGCCAATAAAGGTTATTGGGCTGCTAGAGTTGTTAACTAGACTGATACATGGGCCTAGAGGGTCACACGCAAATGGTCTTTTGGACGTTGGAAGATATACTTAAGTTTTGGGGGTTTTTATGAAAAATACCCACTTAGTATAAATAGGGGAAGGCCCTAAATGAAATTCACCCAGGTCAGAATTGTTCAGGGGCCTTTTCCCTTCTTCTCCACTCTCCCAACACCCCTCTCCCTTCTTGACGTGATCGGGACGACGTAAGGACACTAACGGAGAAAGAACGGGGCTCGTCAACGAGAAGGAGGAGATCCAACGTGACGAGGATCGCCTGGATACGTTTAGAGGCTTCACAGGTGAGCAGCTCGACTCGGCTCACTCTAGGATCCAAGAAATCACGGATGCAATCTGTGGAAAGGTACTTCGTCAAGGCCTCTAGAACCTAACTGTTAGGAGGTTTGTCAGGATCAAGTACGCTCGCAATGCTCGTCTGCGGTATTTGTTCACTAGTGAAGGAAGGGGGGAAAGCGGATCAAGTACATTCGTAATGATCCGCCTGGGGTATTTTTTGCATTCAGTGTTTCAGCATCGCGATGATCACGGTGATTTTTTGGGGCGAGCTTTCAATTGCGAGGCAGATTAGTGGCTGTAGGTTTTCCTAATTTTATTGGTGAATGCCGAGATTTTTGGGGGAAAATTATGAGTTTACAAATGCTAGGCGAGTTAGTGGCTGCAGCTTGCTCTAATTCAACACATTTCTGGAGAGATATTGATCTTTGTAGATCGTGGCATTCTCAGAGCCGCGTGAACTTCCAATCCTCCACCAAAATTTTCTGTTTTGGAATTTGCGGCGAGAAATTTACGTTTGTAAATTAAATTGTTCTCGGAATCGCGTAAAATTTGGGCAAACTGCAGTTAATACTACGCCTGGTAAACTTGCAATCTTCCCTCGATATTCATAGGTTTGGAATTTGCGAAGAGAAATTACAAATATTTTAGATCGACATGATCTTGGAATCGTTTGAAATTTGGGCAAACTTTAGTCAATCAACCTAGTAAACTGACAAGGGGAGATCTCCCACAATAGTCACAGTTTTGGAATTTATGGAGGGAAACTTCAAATTTACCTCTAGAGATGCACTTACAAGAAGCATCTCCATAGAGTTCTGGAAGAAGCGGCTGTGGAGTTTTACCCCCATGCAAAATTTGTCCTCGTATGTTGCTCATACTGACTTCTGAATCCGTCTTATGCTGAAAATGGATCAATGGCAGACATGGTTGAATTTTGACCATCTGTCAAAACATTCATTCAGCCTCCATAAAAATTCACCTTTCTATTCTATCATGAATTCTTCAAAGAACTCTCTGATCATCGTTGTTGAGGTTCATCAGTTTAATATACTACCCTTTATGAAATCCAAACGAAACAAAGAAGTTGGTACATTGAGTGAACTATCTGACACAAGTGCTTGGGAAAGGATAAGGATGAATAGTAAGATTCCAATTCAAAAAATGGTTGTCAATTTGATGGAGCTTTATCTGCAAATGCTTAAAAAAAAGACAACACCAAACCCAAAAAACTTCGGACCTGGAACAGTTCATCTCTGTTTTTCCGTTTGAGCCCACTCGAGATCAAAAAGCAGGTACAACAGCAAAATAAATCTGCGACACTGCATTTTTTCCCTCTTTTCCCCTGTGTCCATCAAGTACCCCACATGTTTGGCAGTGAAATACTGCAATACAATAATTTGAAATCCACATAAATCTATTTTGAACGAAATTAATGAATTATGAAGCTGTTTTCTGTTGAAAATGAATTTTAATGAAATTTTGAATGTACTTTAACGAAATTAATGACTTTTGAATCTATTTTCTGCTGAAAATGGATCAATGGCAGATTCTGTTGACTTTTGTATCTATTTTCTAAGATTTTGAATCTATTTTTGGCTGAAATTTAGAATCTATTTTCTGAAAATGAATCTATTTCCTGCTGAAAATGGATCAACGACAGATTCTGTTGACTTCTGTATCTATTTTATGAGTTTTGAATCTGCTTTCTGAAAATGTATTTTAATGTATTTTAATGACATTAATGACTACTGAATCTATTTTCGATTGAAAATGAATCAAGAGCTTCTTCCTTCATAAAAAGAGTTTAGTCTGTTGCCATTTGTCATCCGGTGGGGCCGCCGGAGACGAGCGGCAATGCAATCGCGTTGCTGCGAAGATGCTGCATGCATCTTGATATTTAAGTATTAAGATCCTCTCGCGCCTCGCCTTCTCCGCTGGTAGCCAAGGAAAACCGTCGAGCACGAGTGAGAATCATTCGCCAAATCAAGACACAAGATACACCCAATACAGATCGTAATATTATAGTCTAATTTTCCGAAAATGACATTAATGACTTTTGAATCCAGATAATTCTCTTGGGGGATCTGAATTACAGAGTTTCATTGCCGGTGCCCACAGCGAGAAGCTTGGATGAGAAGAAGGAATGGGCAACATTGTTGCAGAGGGACCATGTGAGGTCTACTCCGTCACCCGTCGTCTATGCTATCCCCGGCATGTAACCCAAACAAAAGAGCCTTCGTTTGTTTTCTTCTCTGTCGTCCGTCTGCGAGCTTCAATTCTGTGCGGTGCGTATGAGTGGCTGAAGATGGGAATTTTTTCCTATATCCCATAATGAGGATGGCCTTGCTTTCTCTCTCTTCTCTCTCTATACAGGTTTATCCTCTTTGTTGATTTTTGAAGTTTCTCAAAATCTGATGATGATTTATTGATAACATTTATAATTTAAATAATTCAAGATAGTGATTTTCTTCTCTCCCAGGATGAGGATGTACCTGCTTCCTCTCTCATCTCTATCTACGGAAATGAGCATTGAGAGCGGGCCCCACTAGTACTATATATTAAATTTCCATTCCAACATGCACCGATCATGAAAACTCCAAAATACTAAGCCATTTCCAAATTATAAAATACAAGAACTAAATAAACTGCAAAAAAGAAGTTTCATTTCTATATATTAAAATCCCCAATCAAACAGTACTTAAATACTATATATTAAATTCCCATCCCAACACGCGCCGATGACGGGGCCTTTAATGAACTATTCCCTTACCCAGGAAGAAACCTCCCTCCCCCCAAACTCCAACCGCTCCACAGCGATGGAGTTGGGGAGGCTGCGGGCGGAGCGCGTGCTGGGGAGGGGCGGCAAGGGCGTGGTCTTCCTGGTCCGGGACTTAGCCTCTGGGCGCGAGGCGGCTCTGAAGGCCGTGTCGCGATCGGCCCTGGCGACTCGAGCCGCGACCGGCGACGACGAGCCATTCCGCCGGATCTGGCTCGAGCGCGACGTCCTCCTCTCCCTCCGCCACCCCCTCCTCCCCCGCCTCCACGCCTTCCTCTCCACCGACAAGATCTTCGGCTTCGTCATCGACCCCTGCCCCGGCGGCTCCCTCTCGTCCCTCCCCCTCCGTCATCCCGACCTCTCCCTCTCCGACTCCGTCATCCGCTTCTACGCCGCCGAACTCGTCATCGTCATCCACCACCTCCACTCCCACGGCATCGTCTACCGCGACCTCAAGCCCGACAACATCCTCATCCAGTCGAACGGTCACATCATGGTCGTCGACTTTGACCTCTCCGCCTGGTCAACGTCCAAGTCTAACTCCTTCGTCGGCACCGAAGACTACGTCGCCCCCGAAGTCGTCTCCGGCGCCGGCCACGACTCCGCCGTTGACTGGTGGGGCCTCGGCGTCGTCCTCTACGAGCTCCTCTACGGACGGACTCCGTTCCGCGGCCGCAATAGGGAGGAGACGTTCCGTTTTATTCTCCACCGCGCCCCGGCGTTGACCGGGGAGCTGACCCCGCTCCGGGATCTGATCCGACGGCTGTTATGCAAGGACCCCCGCCGGCGGCCTGACGTGAAGGAGATCAAGGCGCACCCGTTCTTCGCCGGCGTTAACTGGTCCGCCGTCGCCGAGATCGCCCGCCCGCCGTACATCCCCCTCACGGATGACGACCAGACGGACGACGCGTCGTCCATCGACGTGGAGGCCGTCGTCGAGATGGAGCGCGTCACGCCACGTGGCGTCCGTTAGCCGCGCCAGGTGGGCCCGCATTTACTCCACCAGCCTGTTTATTTGTAACTATCTTTTGCGGTTATTTATTTCATATAGTGGTGGGTCCACTAAGCCTACTGTTGGAATAATTTCAGAATTTTGATCACAAATTTATAAATGTATCCATTTTGTACGATGAGTGAGGCCTTAGGAGCAGTTCTATCTTCCTATCCAATTTATTCTGCTTTTTTCTTTAGGATTTATTATTTTATTTATGCGATTTTTTTCTTAAGGATTTATTATTTTAGTTTATGGAACTCTGATTTTGTAGCTGCTGCATAGCTGCTTATTTTATAAAATTCTTAGTCGTATTTGCAAGCATGTTTATGAAAAGGGTCAGAATCTTTTTTCATTATGTACGCGTGGGGCCTCAACAATGTCAACTTATCAATCTATCACACTTATACATTATACATATATCGTTTAGTCCAACCAATACATGATATTATTCTAGTACTTCTCGGAGTAGTTTTTATCTACAAATCCAAACTATTTTGCTTTTTTCTTCATGATTGGTTCTTATTTGTGTATTTTTCCGCACATTTATGCAATCTGTTAGGGGGGCCCACGTCATTTCGTTTTTAATGAAACAATTTCTGTTGGGGTGAAATTGTAATCCTCAGAATTATCTGGGCTTTTGTTTAAAAATTAGCCGTTAAATTCCGCGATGAGCCCGGCCACATGTTCATAGATAAATACTAACCTTGCTAATCGCGGATTATTTCTTTTTTAATTTTCGGCCATCGTAAAATCGATTCCTCGGAAGCCAATCCAAACCGATTCCACACAAGAACAGCAACCTCAAATTCATCAAATCCTCGATTTCGATCTCTCGCGAAGCTGAAATTGAAGCTGCAATGGAGAAGGGGAACAGTGTTGAGGTATAGATGGAAGGGCGGCGACTGGCAGTGATACGGTCACACCTTAGCCAAGGTAATCCCTCGATCTCTTCTTGTGGAGTTCATTCGTCTCCATGCGGAGGGGGCAGTGGCGGCGATGCGAGTAGAAGAGGTAGGGCAGCGGACACTATCTGGAAGGGAAACTGCATCTTCTGCAAGATCGCTCGAGGAGAATCTCCTGCTTTTAAGGTTTAATTTCACTTCTCCGACTGTTTGTTTACTCGTCTTTTTTGTTGATCATCGATTTCTCTTTTTGCGTCGGAGTTTAATCCGTATTTAGATGTTTTCTATTAATCTGTCTCGCCGGTAAAGTACTTTTGTAATTTTGACGCCAACGCGGTTCATGAGGGCATTCAGCTCATATCAATAATTAGAGATTTTGCCTTTCTGTGATAGTTCGCGTTATCATGTCTTTGCGCATGAATTTTTGTATCATGAATGTTGGTTGCTCACATCTATGAATGTTGGTTGGTTGGTATTATTTCACAAGAGAGGAGCAGACATTATTAATCTGGAGATTTTCTATGTCTAATGTATTTGCCTTACTTCTGTAAGGAACGCAAAAGAAGAGACCATTCTATTTAAGAAAAACTGTATAGGAAAATAACGCAGATTAGACCTTTCTATAGGTAGTCTATAACTCGTTTATTTGACTCCTGTATAAGTTCCTAATGTGTGATCATTTCATCCTCTGCACCCTAGTTGATGTAGTAGAAGTAACTGCTTCCTGCAAGTATTCTATCTTTTCTAGTTGAAATAAAATCAAGAATTTGGGGCTGATATTTTTTCTGTTTTCTGCTGTGCAGCTTTACGAAGATGATACCTGCCTTTGTATCTTAGATTCAAATCCATTGACGCCTGGGTATGTTCCATATGCAGGCTTTATTTCGCTTTCTGAATTTCATCCTCTTCTGTAGATCAATATTTATTGTACAAAAGATAACCTAATTATTTACAACAAATTGCCTGACTTTAAGAAATACCCAAATTCTGCCGCGGGTGATGGATTTTGCCAAAAAAATTGAGATTCAGGCAAAACGTGGGCATTCTTTCAAAATCTTTGATATTATGGCATCTAATGATCATCGAAGTCATGCTTCTGTACTGTAGCCCGCTTGTTTTTATTATATATAATGATTTTGTTAAATGAACTTTGGACTTGTTTCATCCTCAAAGGAGGAAAATTCGTAGACACTAGATATATTTGTGGAAGATAGTTTTTTTAAGTTAGCCGATGGTCTACAAACTAATTAGTGTTTATTTCTTTAACTACGATGAAGAGAAATACTATATTTATTTTTATAATTTTTAGCGTATCTGTACTTGGTTCTCTTGCAGGCACTCCCTCATCATCCCAAAATCCCACTATCGATCACTAGAAGAAACTCCTCCTAGCGTAAGTTTTAATGTCCAGTTCTTTGTCGTCATTTTCCGTTAGTTACTACAAACTCTCATCAGAGCCTTTTCTTGCTCGGAAAGTTCTTAAATATTTTTCAGAATGGAAGTCTATAATCTTTTGATCGGGATAATTTTGTGTGTTTTCGCCCATAATCCATCCTAGTAACTCCAACTTCCTAATTCACATGTTATTGTTGTGATTTATGGATAAATATTGGCCAACCATTGATGTCCAGTAGCGACCAGCACTCAAACTAGTATGCATACGCTACCATTTATTCTGTATCAAATAACTTTTTCCTAAATCCTTTCTGACGGGTTATTCTTTGAGTGTTTCCATAACCCTGGTCTCCTCCATTTCTTGATAAGGTATCAGATATGGAATTTTGAATGCAATTATTCCTCATTGCTAGCGGGGGCTAGTTTTAGCAGTACATCCTTACAGTCTGAATGGTCTGGGTTCACAGGAATGTTTCTTTGGTGGGGTTAATTTTTAGGCTGAGGTGACTTCGGCAAAAAGCACCTTGCTTCTTGAGCCTCCTTTTTTCTCATCTACTAGTAAGAAAGTTTTTTTTAAATGAATCAAAACTCGATAAACCTCATTGTTACCTCCCGTCCACATTTTTATAGTCATCTGGACGGGTCTTTTTCCTGAGTTTCACCATCTACCTGATAAATCAGTCTGAAATCAATTGACACCTTTGTAGTTTCGCTGATGAAAAAGTTTCACTAGCTTATTCAGCAGGTCAACGAAGAAATAGTTCTACATATATGGGCGCTGGACGTGATGATCTATGAAATGGTTTTTTTCAGGATTCAAGCCATGAGACAAGTTGTGGTCTCATTAGAATGTCTACGCTTCTTATTCTGGGATGTGTTAGATTTTGCACGAGATCTAAGGGGAAAATGGAGGGAACAAGATCACAAACATGCCCCAACTTCCAACTTCATTGAAAAAGATCATGTTGACTGAGTTCTAGATCACACATTTCATGCTCGAAGAAATTCTAAGTTTTAGAGTTTGGTTCTGGAGGATGCTGTTGTTTAATTCTCCAAAGACATCAATGAACCAAAGCCTCCGCTCAACAATCGCCCCATGCAAAGCAGTTTACCATGACACGCATCTCTACTAAACCCAAACAGCCATTTAGGTTTTATTTCACATACTATCAGAGATACACACTAGCCTGCTCCTCATTAATAGTTATTCTCGAGCTCACCCTTTGAAAATTTCTGTAATTCTAGTCCTCTATCCTTTGTTACTCAAGGGCAGAATCTGATGAAATGCAATATCACTTTCTCATGTAAGCTTAACAAGCCCAAAAGGTCTATGGGAGTTTCCTCCCTGATTGCTGAGTTGAAGAGGAAAGGGGCTAAGAATCAGGTATTATGATCTCCGCTCTCCATTATGGCCATCCTCTCATCTATTCCTCCCCTCGGATGCTCTCGCCTCTCTTGCAGGTTCTATTCATGAGAGGGAGTTTCTCCTTCCACTCTGCCATTTCTGTTCGCGTCTTCCTTTTTCTCTTCCTCTCCTTAAAATCTAACGGATGGCTGGAAAGTGAAAATAATTTGGCGTTGTCCTGTTAGATTTTGGAAGATACAACAGATCAGATGAATCTAGGGCACTAATGGGTTAGAGAGTGGTGGTGGAAGTAGTGGTCCGACAATAATAGTAAAGACGGTAAGGGTGATGGTAGTTGTAGTGAAGTGGAGATTGAAAAAACACTGGATTGGGAAACTACAATTTAGCCAATGAGGGCAAAAACAGTGATGGTAAAGGTGTCGGTGGCAAACACTGCAGTGATTTGGGTGACTGTGAATTGGTGTAGATGAGGCCACTGAAGGGTCGCATGGTGGCAACCTGTAGAGAGACTACTAGCAGTGGCAACTGAGGAGCGGTATGTTTCTCAAGATGGCAATGGTGAAGGGGGCTGAGGAACGGCCTCCACTTGTGACAGGACCTACAAGTTTGATTCTGCGAATGTGAATGGCTTTATACCAAGCTTCAAGGACTGGACCTGAAAGCGGGATAGAGATATCCAAAGTCTGGAGAAGATGACGGTAGCCTGGGAGAAGATACTCACGAAGAAGGATACTGTTACGAATCTTCTTAAGCTTGACAAGAAACGCCCCAGAAGGGAAATGCAGGACACACATTCACCCCTTTGAAAAGGGGTGATCAGGCGGGAAAAGGGAAGCACTATAAACAAAGTCCTTTTCCATCAATAAAGCTAACTACCTATTTTCTGTCTGAGGTCGCTGAGGCGCCTGTGGCTGGAGGGGAAATCCTCCATTCAGAAAGGGAGATCGGCTGATGCGTCAGGGATCCCACTCCTTCTCACATTGCTCCATCCTATTCCCACCACTTGCGCTAACAAGATCCTGTGGGTTATCATATTCTTGGGAATGTTGGCCTCTTTTCTTCTCGGATGATGCCTCTATATTGTGATTACCAGGCTCCATGGACATTGTTTTTAATCCTGTATTTCACGAGCAGACCAAGCAAAATGATTTTGGACTGTGGTTTTTATTCATATCAACGCCAAACACAGATTATTATTGCAGCAGCTGTGTCCTTTGTGGCCCAACTTACCATCCTCCTCGCATCTCCCGTAAGCATGCATGATGCTTCCCTCCTCCAAGCATGACTCAGATGCTCTGTACACTCCATCCAATCTCTTATTAAAATGTGTGTTTGTGTATGAACCTAGGCACAATCTCTTCTCTCTCTTTCTCTATTCCCTGATTCTTTCATGACACTTCTCTCATCCAAGCTTTGACTCATGATCTGTACGCTTATCATGGTGGTTCTTGTTAAAATGTATCTGTGTTTATGCTTATGAACCTTGGCCCATCTTATCTCTCTCCTCATTTCCTGTTTGTATCAAAACCCTTTTTATCCTTTTGAGAAAGTTTCTTTAGCTTTCAGCTTCCCACTTATTATTTCTTTCAACTCCCATTTTGAGACATTTGTTATGTCGTTATCTACCTCAACGCAGAAGTTGCACGGCTTTGGTTTCTCATGAATCTGACTAATTCATACCATTTTCCATAAACATGTTCTCAATTTTTCACCCGGGGTTTCGTTCTTATTGTATATTTTCAATTTTGTGTAGGTGGTATCCACCTTGTGCTCTATTATACCGCTCTTAAGCAGCGCAATTATGAAAGCTACAAAAAGTGGCAAGTGATAATTTTATCTTTTTTGGCAGTTCACATTTGTAATCAATTTCATCCTAGAATTTTCAGTTCACTTTATCATAGACCTATATTGTTTGACTGAAATTATTTTAGAACCCTATCATGGACATTGTGAGAACTACTGTAGGGAATATCATGGATAATCATTCCAGTTACCTATCCATCGGATTAATGTAAACATATTAGTGACGTGAGCATGGAAAAATCATTGAGAACAGTAGTCGATATTTGATTTTGGTAAATCAATATTTTAGATGATGAAAACATTGGCAGTGTATTTTTCCTTTATAATGACTTCATTTCTCCGAAGGCGGATATGTGCAGCTTGCCCAAAATAACTGGGCCAAACTATATAAGAAAAAACAACACAAACAATCAAGAAGTAATTCTGAGGCATTCTTAATCATTTTTCACGCGTCATTTTATAAACTACTCGTTCATGCTCCAAAAACAGATTCGTTCAACCTGCTCGCAAACTCAGGGGCAGCGGCTGGCCAAGTCGTGTTTCATGTGAGCTCTCTCAATCCAGGGAGGCCCATAAATTAATTTCATATGGTCTTACTTTTTCCTGCTGAATATGCAGACCCACCTTCACATCATCCCTCGCAGGGAAGACGACTGCTTGTGGAGGTCAGAGGTAATTAACTCAAGGCTATTTTCCGATACACATCAGCCAATTATCAGCTCAATTCTAACTTCAAATTGTCCTTGGATCATGGCAGGGTTCTCTAAGAAAGCCCTTTAAGCATGTCCAAGAGGCGGCCAATCTCGCAGACGATATTCGAGAGCACTTAACCTGCAGAAATCACGAAGAACCGAAGCTCGGTGAAGGGGAATAAGTCGAAGAGGTCTGCTTCGTAATCGCCTTCACTGAATCGTCGTCCAGAGTTGTATACCACCAGGTGTGTGAAACTTGTGATTTTCTCTGTTAGAAAGCGTAAGGCGTGGTTTTGCCAAAGTGTACACAGAGATTATAAAACATTGGGAATGACTTGGGACTGAAATTTGTTTAGAACTGACTCAGACTAAATTTTTGTACCAAATTTTGGACAGACTAAAATTCTGGTCTGGACTGAGGGATATGACTGTATTGACCGGAATTCGGTCCCTGTCCTGTTTGACTGGCAGGTCCACCTTGAAATGATGGGTCATCGATTGTGCTTCAGTTCGGTCTGACCGGTCCCTGGTCCAAAATGGCAAACCCTAAATATTGAAACATGCACGCATTATTTATTCTATTTATGTCTTATTTATTGCAGAATATATAACTGTTAGTGTTGTTGAAATACTTGAGTTATGCATTATTATTAAACATTAGAGTAACTTTAATCAAAATTATTAATTGTAGAGGTGAAGAAGAACCATCGAAAGATGGTTGATGAACAGAAGACTTACACTGAAAGTCAAAATTTTGTGCTAAAAGAGACACATATAATTGCTAGATATGAAGAAGATGGAGAAGCTGAAATGAAGCAAAGGCATTCATGAGTACCAACCCAATCAAATAACAGTGGCGAATGGTAATTGGCTGAAATTTTTCCCAAGGAACACAACTCGGATCAACTTAAAAAGCCAAATATGAAATTTAGAAATTTAGCTTTTGAACATAATAATATTGCTTCATCTAGAGATAAAGTGTGAGAACATGAGTGTGATATTTTAACCTCTACCTATGATCATGAGTGTGATACTTTTGATCATAAATATTTGCATGCAATTTCTATCTTCAAGATTAGAGTAAAATTTTACCTGAACATGATATAATAAATTATAAGGATGAGGCGTAATCAAGAGGAAGAGGACTTTGAAGATAACATGATACAATAAAAATGGTAGATCCAAATCCATATTATTATTGAACAACTCTTCCTTCTCCTTGTGCCTCTAAATCTAAGGAAACCAAAGAGTAATGATCTATCTTTTAGTCCAACAAAGTTCATTTTTTTCTTTTTTGAGTATTGGAAATATCCCTATTCATTTGTCCGAGATCTACATTTATGAATTTAAAGGTACAGACGATCAACTCTGCAACCAGTTGTTAGAATCCATTGATATTTAAATATTTCATTTGAATAAATTGAAATCCTTCTTATCGGATGATCATGATACTTCCCGAAGACTAAAATTCTGGATAAATGGAAGAAAAATATTATCATTTTTATAAATAATATAACAAAGTGGATGATTGATCAATTCTACACAAGAAATGATGCTAGTAAAAATTATGAAAACATGGATCCCATTATCTCAATGATACCCCGGATTCACAATTAGCTGGTTCCGCTGAAACCATTTTTTATAAGTCCATTACCATCTTATTTATAAAGAAAATGAAATAGGATTTTTTAAGAAAGCAAATCAATTTATGTTATCCATTATGTGGAAAAGGATTCCTCCATTATGCAGAAAAGGCCATATCAATAATTATGATATTACAAATAGAGAATTCCTCAATATCTTGTTCATTCACAACAAATAATTTATTTTCCAATTGGCCTACCTTTATGGAGAGAGAAAGATTGTTTTAACAGTCAATTCATAGGTCTCTAACATATTTATATTTGAAATATTTCTAAACCATTGGAAATAAAACATATAACTTGAAAATTATTTCCACTTTCCAATTCTACCTGATCCACTCGTTTGTAGATCTATTTACTCGTATGCATATGCTTGTGTTACAACTATAATAGAGGAATAAATGTTCAAGTTTGAAAAAACATTTTCCAGTATTTATAGGTCTGAATCTATCTGATTAAAAATACGATACATCACATTAGTATTTCAGTTTCAGTTTCAAAATGTTTATCATCTAGAAAGAGTGGAAATTTGAGCTCTTAGTCTCAAAAAATGCACTGAGAAACGTCATTTGTATAGAAGCTTTGAGTGAAATGGTGTTCTTTCAATATTTTGAAATGTAGTATTTTTGAAAAATATATGTGATGGCTCCTTAATTTTATATTGCAAATATCTAATTTTTTACTCATAGATGTTTTTTAGACGCCTTGCCCATTTTAAGTATCATTATATATATATATATATATATATGATATAGAACCGCTATATCATGGCACTTCTTTGAAAAAAAAATGATTGGCGATTATTTCACAATGGAATCTGATAAGTACAATTTCTTGTAGCTCTTTACCTAAGCTACTTTTTTCTGAAGAAACAATTAGTTTGCAAAATGTGTTACCCATTCAATTGAAAGGAAAGGTCTAAGATCAGAAAAATCTTGGGATTCATCTATCCAGTTATTCTTCTATTATTTCTGGACTTATCATTTGTATAGACCTTATCTTTTCATTTTCTGAGCCTATAGTGACAGAAAAAAAGACTAAGAAAATATACAAACAGATTTAAAATTCAATTATACATCTTGGATTTGTGAAAACTTCTGGATAGCTATCACATTGGAACTGAATTCCTTCTGGTTAAATAATCTCTTTCTAGTTTCTCTAGAACATTTAAGAGATTATCTAGAAGAATTACCAGATTCTAATTCTGACAACAATATGCTATCAGGTGGTGGTCTAGATGATGGAGGTCAAATCCATAGTCTCCAAGAATAAATATTTACTATTAATTTCATAAGTCTCATACAGTAACATTTTTAATCAGGAAGTTTGAGACCTGTAATTATTGTTTCCTTTATCCACCTTCAAGAAAGAAAAAAATGATCAAATTTTATTGAGTTTGAATTATAATGATAATTTATTTTATAATGACATGTATTATAAAATTATTGAATAACTATGATTAATCCAGGTATGATACTTAGTTGAGATTGATAAAAATTCTCTATTTTGTAATGAGTTCAATAGATCCTGCAAATAATATCCACCTTTATATCATCTCATTTCTGTAGTTCTTCAGAAAACAAGGATTCAAGAATCTCTTACCTTGACTTGAAAGGTGAACAATGCTTCATCTCTTCTGAGAAGAATGGCCCGAACGATTCAAGAAAAAGGGCAAGCTGGAGAACAGGAAACAAGAAGCTGCTTCCCATTCAAAAAAGGAATACGAGGGTTTTTTCTATCCATGGGGTACCCTCGGAACCCTAGATGGAATGTATATGTACAATGTCATTTAAGTTTGCAATAAAAGGAAAAACATTTATCTTTTACATATTATGAATATATCCTAAAGAATCTTGACTTCCAGAACCATCCAACTCCACAATTGGTCCCCATTAGCTGAGGCATTCTTCTTCTCAGCACTTAACAACAAATTCTTATGGTCCTTCTTTATGGGATTCATGTGAAAATTTCATAGATCACAAGCCTAAAGGTTATCTTATTAACGATATTGATAAAGATGATATAAATCATATTGATTGTGTTAATACTAATTATATCAGTGTTGATGATAGTGATGTTATTTTTCATAACCTATGAGTGAGCTTCTAACTATTAGTAATGTTCTAAATATGCATACTACTTAAGAAGTAGACCGATTTGATACCATCCATCAATTCCAATTAGCGAAGAAAATGGATTCCAAGCAGTCATGATTTTTATTTGAATGAGTCAGATTACTTATTAATTGGTTTATTAGTGAACATTTTCTATAAGAATTTTTTTATAAGTTCCAATAGAATATTTTTGTTTTGTTTCAACTCATATTCCACAAAATGTAGATCCTGCTCTAATGGCGCTGAATAAATAAACTACACACATTAAGATTCAAAATTTTTGTGAGCTCTTTTCAAAGAGACCTTTCCAATTAGTATTAAATAGAAGAAATAATTATAGAAACTAGTAAAATTAGAGTAGCTCGTCAATGCCAAGCTTGGGATTTCTGATCCATTAGAGCAGTGATCTCTGATAAGTTATGTACAAAAATAAATGACTCAAAATAAATTTAAAATGATAAAGGACGTGTCTAAATAAAAAATGTTTTTAATTCAAGTAATATAAGAAATAAAATAATTCTCGAAATATATAATATTACATGGTTATTCAAGGTTTCTAAGACCAACCCACATGAGCCACTCAGCAAAGTGGATAAATTCTCTCATGTTCCGAGATTTCTTTGATGAAATACAGGACTTTGGTAAATTTAATTTAACTGGAGAAGAGGGATATCTTATGCCATGACCGAGATCAGAATTGGAGGCCATGTTATGTAAAGAGTGCAACACTCCTTAGATGCCATGTCAAAAGGAGGGATGATTTTGTGGAACTAACTATATGGTTATAGTTTTATTTTTCAGGGATGAGAACATCCCCAAATTCCCTAGGGTAGATTTAAGGGATGAGAACATTTGAGATCATTTATTAATCTTTGTTTCCCCCCTCTTTGTCTATTGTCCTTCAATTACACCCAGATACATTGTTGAAAGTTGTAGAGCATCGATTTTCTTGGTCCTGCTCTTTTCATAAGGGTATAGGTCTGAGAGTGCAGTGATCCAAATCATTTGATAAGTAGGAGAAGAATGAAGAACAATATCTTGGGCCCTAATTGATTTGGAAAAAGTGTTTATTATTCTTTTTAATTCTTCAGGTGTTTTTTCTTATATTTGTTACTATTATCATTCAGGAAGATAACCTACATAAAATCTTCAATTCTGTCAACCAACCCCAAAATTTCTCTTGTATGATAAGTTACAGTTTTTTTATGTACACCCCTTGTCACAGCTAAATTCTTCACTTGCATGTCCCCAAGCCAAATGGAGGGCTGTTTTCCATGCAGGACCCCCAACTGTCATTTGCTGCACATGTTAAAATAAAATTAATTAATCTTAAGTCATTTCTTGACCTAAATATTCTCCAAAATCCCTCCAAATGATATTTAGTTAATAAAAGGATGTTTTAAATAAAATAAATATTTTCCCACTTTTAAAATACGTTTCACTATTATTTTTATTTTCATTTGAACTATTGTTGGAATATCATAAAACATTAAAAATAGATAAATATATCCTAAAAATTTTAAATAACAAAAAACCAGAGCCTACTATTCAATATATCAAAAAAATCTATGAATAAAGCCATGTAAATCCATTGGGCAAAGTGTGCATCTGATGTATATACTCCAATCACAAATCATTGCTTTAGCTGAGTCATTAAAGTGAGTATATTCAAATTTATCTATCTCAGGTTGATGTATATTCTCGATCATAAAAACTCACACATGGATTGTACACATTCTAGTTGACTGACACTATTTTTATTTGTTACGTTATGAATGAAATATATTCTTAGGGCCACTTCAACCGATTGAGATATTTACAACCAAGGGAAGAGGCACTGACTTATCTTTTGGATAGGCCTTAAAGAAGGAAGGCTGGAATGCCAACGGAATTATTTCTATTCTCTAATTCCCCTACCCATTGGTACTCATTTTGGGAATGTCATGTGCCAAAGTAGCTGAATGGGCAGGCCACCAATCCCTAAAATGGACTCTATAGTGCTGTGTATTTTTTCACAGATCTCTTTGAATGTGTTAAAATTTATTGAAACATATATTTGACTGGGGAAGTATGCAGGGAAGACAATGGCAAAATAGATTCCTCATTCATTAGATAGAAAAGATGTCAAATTGGAACATAGCTTGTACATATATCAATATGAATAATATAAATATGAAATATTATTAACAAGCAAACACTACTAAATCATAAATTCCATATAGAAAAATAAAAAAAGTGTACAATACAACGCTTTTTTTATTCAATATAGGCCAAAAGAAGTCAATATAGTACCTGATAATGATAGATACGTAAAAAAGTGGGCCAGATTACAACCATTAATAATCCTAATAGAAATGCATAAAATAGGGATCCAACTGAAAAAATAATATATATTTATGTATGATCATATGATCATTATGAGACTACATATCTGTATTAAGGTCTGGTCCTGATGTAACACGACGGTCGGAATTGACACGTCGTATTATGTTCCGCAGGTGGATGCTAAATGCGACGAAATGACATGAAATAATGCGTATGAATTGAGTAAATAATAATGAGTAATACGTCAGCTGTCAGATGATAAGAGACGAAGGTAAGCAAACGACACAACGCCTGTTTTGATGCGATCGAATTCCCAGGTAACCCGCGTGATCGGTTCGAAGAGTCGACGTGGTGGGGGACGATTTTCGTCCAAAAAAAGGTCCACTCCACCAACGTGAACAAGTCGATCCCATACCGACAAGGGAATTTCCCTATTAAGAGCAAGATGGTGAAACTATTACACATCTAGTTTTCACTCGTGGCAAGAGCAGTCAAGACCAGCACTAGGAAGGTAACAACACTGTTAAATATAGGGAAGGGAAGAACGTGACCTGTCGATTTGGCGCTATGATAGGATTTCCACGATAGCAGGAGTCGTCCCGGTGCAAATTCGGTAGTCGATGCAGAGTGACGAGCTCAACTGAAGAATTTTGATAACCGAACAGAAGGACTTTCCCCGATCGCGGATTCAGATTGGAGAACACAGTCGCAGGTCGTCGACCGGCAGCCTCTCGAGGGATCACTAACGATGGTATCAACGAAATTGCAGGAATAATCAGCGGCGTGGCGTCAACCAAATGGGCGTACTTTCGGAGGCGTCGGAGTTTCCGGCGGTTGGCTGAGACGACCGGTGGATAGACGGACTGAAAACAATTCTCAATCGATAGATTTCAATCTAGGGATGAAATGACTGTTAAATCCGTCATATTCGCGTTGTTCCCACGATGAAATGCCGACGATACCACTTCCGCTCCACAGATCGATCGCTTCCAACCTGTAGATTACTTGTGAACAACGGTCGGGGAATGAGGACAGAAGTTCGCCCAAGGAACAACACGACCGGAAGCTCCTGGTTCCAGAGACAGTGACGACTGAAAATCCAGGCTAAGGTGACTTCTTCACGCCGGAAAAGTCACCGGTAACCGTCATTTCTCTTCGACCGAACACAAGATAGTACGAATTCTTCAGCAGATGATACCAGTTACGTCCTGGCGGCATTCAACACCAACGAACAGACTAGAATCTTCTTCTTCTTCCTCTCGATGAGCTCTCCTTTTGTCCTCAGAAACAAGCACGATGAACAACCAAAAAAACTGCTACCAACAGAAAACGAGATTTGGAATTTTTCAATACTATGACTTTCTTCTCCCTTCTCCACGTCCGCTCTTCCCTTCTTATACTGGGGAAGTGGCAGTTGTGGGGAAGGTGGCCCTATGGGAGAGCCTATTGGGCTTCCCTTAAGAGGACACTTTAGGAGAAGAGAGAAACCCAATAAGGTTTTCTTCCCCTAAAGAGGACACTAAATCAAATTCAAATGGAGAAAACATTCAGGAGGCCGGTACTCGCGCAGGAGGGGCCTCCCGTCAGTCCAACAACGTTGAAAATGGAAAACAGAAAAATTACATCCTGAAGTAATGGACACGTATCGAGACGATGATGTCGCTTCTCAAGCCTGATAGTGGAATTGTGGATTCTTCACATCGGCTCGGGTTCGGCGACAGGGCTGACGACAGGTCTGGGAACATTTGATTGGATGGCCCTCCATCAGGTCCAGTATGGAATGAAATTGATGATGAAGTTGCTCTCCTGATTATATGCTAATAACACCTTACATTCCTATTTTGGATAATTTTTTTTTAATTATTCTTTATTCCGCATAGTAAGAGGGATCTTGAACCAGTAAATCTGCTCTTGAAGCTAGAATAGCATTTCATCCACAATTGGAAGAATTGGGTGCATTCATATTCCTAAATTCATGGCAAGAGAGAAAAACATACAAGTTATCATGCTTGCATATTCATAAATTGAGTATCCAAAAGTCATCTCAATAATTAAATATATGATTTGACTGATGGACGAGTAGGTAAGCATAGATTTCATGATTGTACAAGATATAGAAATTATATGCCATGAACATGCAGGTTAAATTCACTTTTGTTTAGGTGACATAAAGTCTTCATGGAGTGAAGAATGTTTTGTGTTTCCATATCTTTTTTTACTACAAATAAATTTTACATATATTTTAATTTTTTTCCATTCCCCTCTCAAAAAAAGAATAATAAAATAAATGGAAAATAAAGTAAAAAACAAGTAAAATCTAAGGTAAAAAACAATTATAGGGGCATTTTTTTGAAAGCTAGCTTGTGTCATATTTTTTTCATCAACCTAATTATGAGTCCTGTATTAATTTATTTTGGCACTCCTTTCATCTTATCCACTTTGTTAATGTCGTGTGTTTTGAGTTGTTCATCTACATCTTACTATACTGGGAGTGTGAGTATTCTTGCTTTCACATTTCATTCTTCAAATTACCCTATCACTTTTCCTTTGTGCCTTCCATTTTTATTTTTCTAGTTTACCTACAGATAACTACCATCGATTTCATCCTCACATACCCATGTTTCATTTTTCCACGCTAGATTAGGTGCTTAAACATGAGGAGGTAAACATCTACGCCCGATTTTCAAGTATGATGAATGTTTGTGAGGAATCCCAAGCACTAAGTAGTTACCACTCATGTAATGATCTTGTAAGCAAGAGAGTTGAACGTCCCATGATTTTATTGAGATAAGGAAGGATATTCTAGGATTGTAGTGCCATATGTGTCGAGAATGTTCAAGATACCCATCATGGGTGGATTCTCATGTCCTGAAAAGGAGAGTATCTAGATTTTTTTCAAGGTTATTCAAAACTGAAATGTGATAAATATCTTTAATATTTCATGTTCATGTCTTCCTTATTTTAAGATGAAGGGTCAGCTTAAAAAATTAGTAGACATTTCTAAGGGACATGATAAATGAAAATTACTGGATCCAATAACATTTATATGTAATGCCATTCAAATGACAATATTTGTAATTTATCCTAGCTTATAATGATTAAATTCAATTCACTAATGATTTTTTCTAGATTTTCTGGTAGTTTTGAAGAATTCTATGAATTTCTAGTAGTCATAAAATAAATGCTTTTACAAGTCACAGTACAATTGTATGTTTTGTTAAAGATTTTTGAATTGTACAATTTTATTAAGATTTAATCACACTTTCCTGGTTTTTTGCCATTGATTGGCAAATCTAGTTGCTGTAAATGATGCTATTATTGAGTCGTGATTTGTGATTTCATGCTACACCAATAATATATCTTTCCATTGGAGAAATAAATGCATGGACACATGGATGGCCAGTAAAATTTAAAGATTAAAATAAAAATAAATGTGATAGGAAATGACTGACACACGGATATATGATAAAATTCATGGCTTCAAGTTATAATAAATCTATCTTGAAAGTCAAAGTATGTGTCACAATGTAATTGGAACACATATTTCAGATCTAACGGGAATGCATAAGTTCACACCTACTATTGTGTCTTTTTTTGGATAGACCGATGATGCGTAAACCTAAGTTGATCTGATGATACTACTTTCACAGCTATCATAATTTCATACCTGAGTTTTGGTCTCCGGTTATTAGGTTAGTATTTGTCTGATACAAAAGACAAGGCCAGGGTAGTTGAATCCCCTTTTTGAATATTCTAATCAAGAGCATTGTTGGATTAGTGTTTGGTCAAAAAGTAGCTAAAATATTGTAGTAGTTTCCATATTCGTTCTTCCATCATCGTTGTTTCATCTGTCATGCCCTTCTTGGATCTTGAATATCCTGATCTTTAAGAGGATATTAGGATCTTGTCGACCATCTCAGTACCTTAAATCACATATTCTCACCTAATTTGATCTTTTACTATGTCAATCCTTACTTGAAATTAAAATCAAGATTGTAGATAATTATTCTTGAAATTAAAATCCAGATTGTAGATAATTATACTTTCCAAAGACCTGATAAGTAATCAGCTATTAATATACATGTTGATAAATTATCTTGATCTGATACATCGAATTGAGTGAATAAAATGTGTTTTCATATTTATTTTTACTAATTATTTTCATTCTGCACTTGCATTATTTGCCATTTCAAGATAAAATGAAATCTAATTTATTTTCTGAAGCCCTTTTCATGTATTTTAGAATAAGCATAATTGAAGAAATCTAATTTAGATGTACCGTAATTGAATTCTTACAATCCAATGGATTTCTCACATCTTCTTAGAGTTTCACGTGGATATGATGGTAAATTTTGGATGCAAATGGGAGGGAAATAGAAGCCCAATCCACTTCCAGGAACATATTATTTGTATTATATCATCATTTTAACCCATGCCCATATTAGAGAAAGAGGCCTAATACACGATAAGTCCATTCTTCAAGCCTAGTTAATCTTTCTCTTAGAACAAGTTCCAATCAAGGAAAGAAGTGGAAATAACCCACAATTTAAATTTGAAATGCCCATTTTCAAAAATGGGAAGGAAGACGCTTAGAAAGAGGATATATGATGCAACGCGCTTGGCCGGGATCGACGGTTCGCGTCGCAACACACGGTGGCGGGCAGATGCTACGGACTAACCGTGACGTTAAAGGGGAAACGTGGATGCAATTTTAAAAATGCAACGAGAAATACGATCCCACAACCGGGTAAGACGGGCCTGTCCGCGATCCGTGCGTGCCACGCACGGCGCGACTCCCAATGACTCGTTAGATCGCGAGGGGCACCAGCCCAACCCAGGTAAAGATGGCAAGTGGGGTCGTCCCTCGGCGCATGAGCAGGCGAGAAAATATTGCAATAAGTAATAACATTCGTCGGAGAAAAGGGGGGGGGGGGGTTGGTAGTCGTGACCTGCGGACGTAGTCCGGTAGTCGCGGTGGGCCGCAGCTGAATCCGTTAGCAGGGCGAGACCCGTGACGATGGAGGAAGAGGTGCCGACGATCGGAGTGGCGAGGGCGGGCCGGGCGACGGACTCATGGACCGCCGGTGCAGAAGGCGCAGGGTGGATGTTGACCGGGCTGGCAAATGGACGTGTCGGGGTGAGCAGCTTTCATCGGCGGATGAATTTTAGCGGGGCACCGACGACGACCGCCGCCAATGTGGAGCGCGGCGGTGGGGTGACCGCGGTAGCGGCAGTATCAGCAGCGTCCGGGCACCGGCGTACTCGACGGGCGTAGAACTCCAGCAATGGCAGTTTGCAGTGATCTTCAAGACCCGTCAGTGGGAGACGGCGAGGAATTTCCGCAGCAACAGATGGCGGTGAATTTCCGAATCAGACGGTGAAGGGCGACGTCGAATTTTCCCCAGCGGCAGTTACTCACGACCTTCAGGGCAGACGGCCAGGGGTGGACGAAACAGAAACCAGGAGGAGACTAACCGGCATGGGACGGGCACGACAGCTCCCGACGGCCCCGGCTGGCTGGAGACGAACGATCGGGCGAGCGTCCGGGGCGTCTCGTCAGCGGCTCCGAACGGTGATCGAACTCGGGCTTGGGGTATTGGTGGCTCGAGCCCGGGGCTGGCGGCGCCGGAAGCTCCGAGCAGACTCCTTGGACTGGCGAGCGTTGGAGTAGTGGAATCACAGGTAGAGGCGAGCGGCGGTTCTTTCCGGGCCTGACGGAGACGACGGGAGGGTCGATCGCGGCAGCCGGATCAGCGAGGAGGCTCCTCTGTACTCCCCACGACCCCTTCTCTATCTTCCCCGTAACCCTGGTCTTCCACGGCGAAAACCCTCCGCAATCTGCAAGAACACACAACACTTCGAGACAACTGAGCTTTCATCAACAACACTTTTCTTCATAAAACAACGGCGTCGACCGTGTAATTAAGGGAAAGCAACCCCTAACGAACCGTAAAACAAAATGCGATCCGTGTCGAAAAACAGAACAAGAGAATTCGAACGGACAGAAAGAAAAGAACAAAACAAACAAAGGGGTCGTGGCCGGTGGAACTATCTCTTCAAGCCGTGTATTTGAACGTCGCGTCCTTCACGTCGGCTCGAGCTCCCCGCCGTGGTCGCTCGTGGGTCGCCATGGGTGGAACTTGGGCGTCGACCGGTGGATGGTCCTCCATCAATATAATTCAAATAATCCTAGCCCTCCAAAGCTCTGGAATTAAATCTAAAGGCTTAAAGAGTCAGAGCACTCTTATTTAATATCTTCATCATTTATATTGTATCCCATCTTGGATTTGACTCCTGAATTCATGTTGGAAACCCATGGCATTGGGGTGAAAGAGTTAAAGGTTGACCTAGATTTTTGGAGAAACAAAGACCACTTTGCCAGTGTGGGAAGTGATAACAAGGTTTGTGTGGTCTCTGGTATTTTTTATTTGAATTTTCTATATTTTTTTTTCTACGAAACAGTGAAGTTGATAGCCTAGATAAAAATCTTTCCAGCACATCAAAGTATACTAAAATAATCAACATGTAGCAAAATTTTACAACATTTTTGTCTGCTACTCAATCCGATCCCATTTTTCTGTGGTTAAATTGTGTGCTGGCCTGGGCAGCATCCCACAAATTTTCCCACCAGAGCTATTATAATTTAGTTCCTATTCTTAAAAATCATATAAATCTTAAAAAACATTATAAACTCATAGAGCTTATTAAAATAATATACATATTAATATGATTTAAAAAATTAGTTTTAAATAGTTTTTCTCCATTTTAATGAATGTTCTTCCTAGAAAATATTTAAAACAAAATAAATATAAATCACCTAAAAAAATTTAACATAAGGAAATTCACTAAAATGGATTGCACACTTAACCTGTACTAAGGAAATTTCTATAAATACTGTTGCATGAATGAGAACCCCAAACCAGCATATTTGTAACCAAACACTGTTATATTAGATATCTGATATCCCCTTACAATATATGATGTTGGATAACGTTTGGCTATTTTGCTTGCTGATAGTTAGGACTAGGGTTCGCCCGTCCCGATATCCGTCCGATATCGGATATCGGACAACCGATATCCGATATCCGGACTAAAGAGGGATGGTATAGGATCTCGGATATCGGATATCGGTCGATATCCGTCCCTCAGGTGGTGGACGGATATCGACATCGGATATCGGAGGGGTAGGGACGTGGCGGATCTCGGATGCCGGATATCGGTTTTCGATATCCGGATATTGGTTTTCGATATCCGGATATCGAAAATCGATATCTGGGGAATTCTTTGTACAGTTTTTGCTATCCCATACCGGAAAATTTTAAATTCCGGGAGAGTATAAGTACAGGCGGCCCATTTTTTAATTGAAACGCATTTGAGCCGCCCCGTGGCCCATTAATAACGATGTTAACATTTCAAAACGACCTTAAGGAGTGTGGTCGTAATTGATAGAAATAATAATAAAATTGTATTAATTGAATCAAAAAGTAAATACAATCATCATTTACATGAACAAACTCACGTGTTGTAGTTAGTGTATTTGGCAGTGTAGATGTAGATAACAAAAATATTTATTAACGTGTTGTACTGAACAGAAACAGTAAAAAAATATTAATAATTTTTTTTAATTGAATTAAGAAGTAAAAAAAACTTTTATTTTAAGTGAACAGAATTATGTGATGTAGTTAATAAAAATATTAATAAATATTTGTTAATTGAATTAAGAAGTAAATTTTTTTTAATTTTAAGCTAACAGAATTACGGGTTGTAGTTAATAAAAATACTAAAAATTTTAATGTTATCTTGGGAAAATTCATGGCATTTGATATTTAGTTAGTGGAATTAATAAATTAATGGAGTTTTCTCTTTAAGAGAAGTAAGTCACGTGTTGTAGTTAGTGTATTAAGGAGTGTGGATGTAGTTAACAGAAATATTTATTAACGTGTTGTAGTTAACAGAAACAGTAAAAAATAATAATAAATTTCTTTTAATTGAATTAAGAAGTAAGAACAATTTTTATTTTAAGTGAACAGAATAACGTGATGTAGTTAATAAAAATATTAATAAATATTTGTTAATTGAATTAAGAAGTAAAAACAATTTTTATTTTAAGCTAACAGAATTACGTGTTGTAGTTAATAAAAATAATAATAAATTTATGTTAACTGAATTAAAGAGTAAATACAAATTTCATTTACGTGAACAAAGTCCCATGTTGTAGTTAGTGTATTTGGGAGCATAGATGTAGGTAACAAAAATATTAACTAACGTGCTGTAGTTATCAGAAACAGTAAAAAATTGTAATAATTTTTTTTTAATTGAATTAAGAAGTGAAAACAATTTTTATTTTAAGTGAACAGAATTACGTGATGTATTTCATAAAAATTATAATAAATTTGCGTTAACTGAATTAAAGAGTAAATACAAATTTCATTTACGTGAACAAAGTCCCGTGTTGTAATTAGTGTATTTGGGAGCGTAGTCAGTGTATTTGGGAGCGTAGTTAGTGTATTTGGGAGCGTAGAAGTCACGTGTTGTAGTTAGTGTATTGAGGAGTGCAGATTTAGTTATTAAGAGTAATGAACATATTAAGTTAATTGAGTTTATGGTGTTTCATACATAGTTAATTGAATTAAGAACTAGAAACGATTTTCATTTCAAGCAAACATACTCACGGGTTGTAGTTAATTTTCATTTATGGCGTTTGATAGTTAGTGAATGGAATGAAGAAATTAATGGCAAGTGCATTCAACTGTATTATCGTAGTAAATTCGGGATATTTAATTACATGACTGGCCAGTGCATTAAAACTCTACTAATACAAAAGACACCATACAGTAGTGTTCGCTGGTATCCGGTTTTCCGATATTCAGTCAAAAAATTTACGGGTATGCTATGAATGCAGCCCTGTCAAAAAATCATAAGCCCAACGTCTCTGTCAAAGATTTCTGCTCACCTGATCGTCACCTGCGTTGCATAAGAGAAGTGATAAGTAGTGATAAATACGTATAAATAACATTTGGTTGAGTTATGTGACGTGTACCTTGAGAACAGCTAACCCCACCATCTTCATCGTCCTCAATATCCTCGTCTAGCTCGACGTCATTGTACCAACGTTTGTTGTCCGCACGGAGCCAACACTTCACGGTGATGAGTGTTTCAATGCTTATCAGCGAGAGACGAGAACGCTTGTACGTGAAAATAGCGTTGCCAACCGAGAACATGCGCTCGGCGGGGGCGCTCGTCGCACATACGGATAACAAGTCCCTCGTGACGGCTGCAATCAAGGGGAAACACTTCGCCCCCGTCGTTGCCCACCAAGACAGTGGAGTGTAGACACCCTCGTTCGGCACAGTCTCCGCAAGGAACTGGTCAAACTCATCCCAGGCCGACCGCGTTGTCAACGGTGCCGGTTCCATGTGTCGCATAGTGGTGCTAAGCCACCCAACCAACTCTGCACCTCCTCGCCGCCCCCTCTGAGAGGCCATTCTCGGAACATGGCTCGACCTGTCACCGGGCAACAACGACTGTACGTACGCGATAGTCGCCTCTCGAACCCCCGGGCGGAGCATTGACCCTTTGTGGATTGGGTCCATCTTCGCGTACTGTTTAAGTTAGGAAAGCATAGCTCTACACACCTATGCCATATTCAACCGATCTCCTTCCTGCAAACGTCGAACAGATGTGAAGAATGTGCCGTCTTCAATTTGCTCGACCACTTCCTCCATGTGAACCCTCAGGCCGTCTATGAGATGTAGGACATCGTAGATCACTGGCGTCACGGACTTGCAAACATGGTATGTGGATACGGCAAAAAATCGCCAAGGATGCGACAGAACTGTCCGACCAATTCCCACTCGTCCTTCGACAGCTTCGAGGACGTCGCCTTTCGGCCGAAAGCCGTCGAGACTTCGTCCAGCACATCACGCTTCTCTACGGCGGCCACCAGAATATTGTACGTGCTATTCCATCGGGTGGGGCAGTCTAGGACAACCATGTTGGTGTCCTCAACTTTGGGGTCATCTTCACATGCTTGGGTGTACAGTTCTTGTTGTTGCGTAGAGCTTAAAATACTCCGCACTAAGTTGCGTACCTTCGCAACTGTGTCACCCAGACATAATGGCTTGCACGGCCCATCAATCTCATCGGATACTGAGTAGACATCTCCGAGTTCATTGTCCTGGTCGCTGTCATACTGATCTGCGCTCATCATCACATCGCCTTCTTCAGGTTCCACGCTCTGGACCGAAGGAATGTTGAAGCTTTTCAACGCCGCTTGCACGACAATGTTTAAAATATGTGCGACACAAGGGATGTGCCTCCTGGCAGTAAACGTCGGGTTCACGCTCCTGACCTTCCTCGCCAACAAAGCCAACATCTTCTTGTTCGCAGTCGCATTGTCCGTAGTAACAGCATAGACCTGCATAATTACGTTAGACAAGAAAACTAGCAAGCTCTACTAATAGAACGATCAACACGCTGAGTTCTGACCTTCGTCCGCAAACAGAACTCATCTAGTGCTTGGAGAACAATGGACGCCATGTTCCCCCCATCGTGCTTGCCGACGATTTCCCGGATGGCAAGAACCCGCTCTCTGTACGTCCACGTGTCGTCCACCTAGTGGACGGTGATGCCTAGCAACCCGGTCCCGTTGTCCGCAGTCCACGCGTCTACGGTCAGTGATACTCGGGCCACGGTCTCCCAAAGCTTCCTCACACCAATCTTCATTTGGCCGTGCATTTGGATGGTCCACCTCTTTATGACCTTCGCACTTGGAGGATCCAGGTCTATAAGCGTAGCATACCGCCACATATCCTTGAATGCGACGTTGTCAACGATGCTCCATGGAGAATCTGTCAGGCATACGAACCGCGCAATGAAGTTCTTCGTCTCGTCTGGGGTGTGCCCTCTGATCGGCCCCCGTCGGCTTGGCTCTCCCTGTTGCCTGCTCTGCATTCTGTCGATGATGCGTGTCTGACCACGTTCTTCAGGGACTTCGCCCTTCAGTTTGGCATGATGATCTGGATGGCATGATTTGAAGTGGCGCCAAAACACATTTGTGCTTCTGTCCGCCTGCCTCTTAATGGGTCTCCTCTTACTGTGCGGGTTCAACTCCCGGCACAATAAGCATATATACTACCCATCTTCCGTCAGCTCGAAGTAGTCGATGATGAGGGAACGATTCGTACGAGGCCGACTCTCTACGACACGGGAAGTTCCCTCCTGTGTACGTTCGGGACGTACGACTCCTGACCCAGCTCTTTCTTGGGCTGGGTCACCGCCTCCAGTTGGATTCATCTTTCTGCACAAATTCAAGTTATCCTACATGTTTTGGACCAATTAAATTCAAATCTAGATACATTAATAATCAATTGAAACAGTGGAAGTACAGAAAACTTGGCATAATCAAAATCACGACCTCCATCTTCATCATTGTAATTAACATATTCCCCACAATTTCGACGTTTGTTTTCAGAATCGTGAAGTGATAAAATATGCACGAAAAGTAGATCTAAGTTAACCATAAAAATCACATTGCCTAGACTGACACCTAAACACCAAATCAACAATAAAATCCATAGTGTAATAAAGGATTTTAGGTGAAGAAATACCGTTGAAGAGCTCTTCTTCAGTTGTAATAATGCCCATATGTGGGTCTTTACTCTTCCGGTCCTCAATCAGACAAGCTCGCCTTCAATTAAGAGAGGGAGAAGAAAAAATGGAGTTATGAAATTGAGAGAGGGGGAAGAAAAATAGAGATTTCAAATTGCGGGAGGGAGAAGAAAAATGGAGTTATGAAATTGAGGGAGGGAGAAGAAAAATGGAGTTATGAAATTAATAGATGGAGAAGTAAAATGGAGATATGAATTTGAGGGAGGGAGAAGAGAAATAGAGATATGAAATTAAGAGAGGGAGAGGAGAAATGGAGTTATAAAATTGAGGGAGGGAGAAGAAAAATGTAGTTATGAAATTAATAGATGGAGAAGTTAAATGGAGATATGAAATTGAGAGAGGGAGAAGAGAAATAGAGATATGAAATTGATAGAGATATGAGCAGTAATAGAGTTATGAAATTAAGAGATGGGGAAAAAAATAGTGATATGATATTGAAAGAGGAAGAAGTAAAATAGAGATATGAAATTGAGAGAGGGAGAGGAGAAATGGAGTTATAAAATTGAGGGAGGGAGAACAAAAATGGGGTTATGAAATTAGTAGATGGAGAAGTTAAATGGAGATATGAAATTGAGAGAGGGAGAATAGAAATAGAGATATGAAATTGACAGAGATATGAGCAGTAATAGAGTTATGAAATTAAGAGATGGGGGAAAAAATAGTGATATGATATTGAAAGAGGAAGAAGTAAAATAGAGATATGAAATTGAGAGAGGGAGAAGAGAAATGGAGTTATAAAATTGAGGGATGGAGAAGAAAAATGTAGTTATGAAATTAATAGATGGAGAAGTAAAATGGAGATATGAAATTGAGAGAGGGAGAAGAGAAATAGAGATATGAAATTGAGAGAGGGAGAAGTAAAATAGAGATATGAAACTGAGAGAGAGAGAAGAGAAATAGAGTTATGAAATTAAGAGATGGAGAAGTAAAATGGTGATATGAAATTGAGAGAGGGAGAAGTAAACTAGAGATATGAAACTGAGAGAGAGAGAAGAGAAATAGAGTTATGAAATTAAGAGATGGAGAAGTAAAATGGTGATATGAAATTGAGAGAGGGAGAAGTAAACTAGAGATATGAAATTGAGAGAGGGAGAAGAGAAATAGAGATATGAAATTGAGAGAGGGAGAGGAGTAATAGAGTTAGGAAATTAAGAGATGGGGAAAAAAATAGTGATATGATATTGAAAGAGGAAGATGTAAAATAGAGATATGAAATTGAGAGAGGGAGAAGGGAAATGGAGTAATGAAATTAATAGATGGAGAAGTAAAATAGAGATATGAATTTGAGAGATGGAGAAGTAAAATGGAGATATGAAATTGAGAGAGGGAGAAGTAAAATATGGATATGAAATTGAGAGAGGGAGAAGAAAAATAGAGATAGGAAATTGACAGAGATATGAAATTGAGAGAGGGAGAACAAAAATAGAGATATGAAATTGAGAGAGGGAGAAGAAAAATAGAGCTACGAAATTGAGAAAGGGAGAAGTAAAATAGAGATATGAAAGTGAGGGAGGGAGAAGAAAAATAGAGATAGGAAATTGACAGAGATATGAAATTGAGAGAGGGAGAACAAAAATAGAGATATGAAATTGAGAGAGGGAGAAGAAAAATAGAGCTACGAAATTGAGAAAGGGAGAAGTAAAATAGAGATACGAAAGTGAGGGAGGGAGAAGAAAAATGGAGTTATGAAATTGATGGAGGGAGAAGTAAAATAGGGATATGAAATTGAGAGAGGGAGAAGAAAAATAGAGATAGGAAATTGACAGAGATATGAAATTGAGAGAGGGAGAACAAAAATAGAGATATGAAATTGAGAGAGGGAGAAGAAAAATAGAGCTATGAAATTGAGAAAAGGAGAAGTAAAATAGAGATATGAAAGTGAGAGAGGGAGAGGACGAAGAGAGATAGGAAATTGAGAGAGGACGAAGATAACGGGAGAGAAAAGATAGAGAAAAAGAGGAAGCTGATAGGAAAGATAGAGAGAGAGCTGAAATTGACGGAAACAGAAGAGCAATGGTCCTATTTTGCCAGCAGAAAATCGACTTACCCCTGTTGCCTTCTGCCGCCGTTGCCCGCCGTTGCTCGCCGTTGCCCGCCGGTGCTTGCCGATGCCTGCTCCTGCCGTTGCCAGAAAACAAGGTTCAAAACTTAAAAAAATCAAAATACGTAACTTATATGAAATTTCATAAAAGAACTAACTTATATGAAATGTTTATGAAATTCGATGCGGATATCGAAAACCGATATCCGCATCCGATATCCGATACCGTCATCTGTCCCCCTGAGATGGGAGACGGATCACGGTATCGGACGGATACCGGTATCGGATATCGGCACTGTAGCAACCGATATCCGATACCGATATCCGGTATCTGGATATCGGAAAAAACCGGTACTCGAAGTTTCCGGTACCGGCATCTGTCCAGCATCCGTCCCGATACCGGTATCCGGTACCGGCATCGGGACGGGCGAACACTAGTTAGGACTAAGGAACCAAACTTTTATTACCTAATAAAATTTGCTGAGTCCATCAAAACTCCAATAGAGACAGAGCACCTGAGGCTTTCTTGGAGAAAGGCCTTCGGGTCAGCACAGGATGACCCAACTTCAGTTCCTCTAGTATTTGGGTTCCCAAGAGAGCTAGTTCAACTGTATATCCCAAAGGCGATGGCCCCAATATACATGGGGAGGTAAGCCAAATGCACATTTTGTGCATTTTAATGGATCTATCATTTAAATTGAATTAGACAGCCTTTGCACAAATATAGTCCATACATAATACATTTCTTAATCTCCATGATAAAAAGGGTCTCACTTTAGGCAAAAGCGGTAGATATGTTATAGGATGACGTATATTCTTCCAATGAAGCGATCAAAACATAATCTTCCGATCGGCGAAACCTTTCCATTAGTTAGTTCTCAGCTTCTGTTGATTTCAAGACTCTATCATTTAAATCGAGCTTTTATGAGTTTTTAATATATTGAGCCTTTTTTCCCACTTTTTCTTACTTGGACTTTTGCAGCTGAAAAAAAACGCTCCAGCATGACTTCTGCATTTATTCATTCTGCAAGGAAATCAATCAATTGGTGAAGTCTGTTAAGAAGCATTATCGCATCTTCCCTGGCCTGTGGGGAATCCGGTAATTTATTGTCGATTTCTCAGCATAGAACGTATCGACTGTCTTGGGATACGCTCGTTGGTGTCATGCGTATCAAGAGAACGACATACTATGAGCATTCGAAGGTGGTCTTTTTCAACCGAAACGTAAGCTTCAAGACAAGGCTAGAAAGACAGGGAAAACTACAATGTATCAATTCGATGCCGGTCCTCTTTACTTTTGTTTAATTTTTTGTTCGGGGAGAGTGTCGAGATCGAGAGAGAGAGAGAGCGATAGAGGGAGAAAAAGATAAATATATATAGAGAGAGAGAGACAGAGAGAGAGAGAGAAATAGATAGATATAGAGAGAGAGACAGAGAGAGAGAAATAGATAGATATAGAGAGAGACAGAGAGAGACAAAGAGAGAGAGACAGAGATAGATAGATATAGAGAGAGAGACAGAGAGAGAGAAATAGAAAGATATAGAGAGAGAGACAGAGAGAGATAGAGGGAGAGAGAAATAGATAGATATAGAGAGAGAGACAGAGAGAGAGAAATAGAAAGATATAGAGAGAGAGACAGAGAGAGAGAGAGGGAGAGAGAAATAGATAGATATTGAGAGAGAGACAGAGAGAGAGAAATAGATAGATCGAGAGAGAGACAGAGAGAGAGAGAAATAGATAGATCGAGAGAGAGACAGAGAGAGAGAAATAGATAGATACACAGAGAGAGAGAAATAGAAAGATATAGAGAGAGAGAGACAGAAAGAGAGAAATAGATAGATCGAGAGAGAGAGAGATGGAGAGAGAGAAATAGATAGATACAGAGAGAGAGATAAATAGAAAGATATAGAGAGAGAGAGACAGAAAGACAGAGAAAGAAAGAGAAATAGATAGATATAGAGAGAGACAGAAAGAGAGAGAAATAAAAAGATATAGAGAGAGAGACAGAAAGACAGAGAAAGAGAGAGAAATAGATAGATAGATAGAGAGAGAGACAGAAAGAGAGAGAACGAGAGAAAATAGATAGATGCAAAGAGAGAGACAGAGAGAGAGAATTAGATAGAAATAGAGAGAGACAGAGAGAGAGAGAAATAGATAGATATACAGAAAGACAGAAAGAGACAAAGAGAGAGAGAGAAAGAAATAGATAGATAGAGAGAGACAGACAGAGAGAAATAGAAAGATAGAGAGAGACAGAGAGAGATAGAGAGAGAGAGAAATAGATAGATCGAGAGAGAGAGACAGAGAGAGAGAGAATTACATAGATACAGAGAGAGAGAGAAATAGAAAGATATAGAGGGAGAGACAGAAAGAGAGAGAAAGAAAGAGAAATAGATAGATATAGAGAGAGACAGAAAGAGAGAGAAAAAAGAGAAATAGATAGATATAGAGAGAGAGAGACAGAAAGAGAGAGAAAGAGAGAAAATAGATAGATACAGAGAGAGAGACAGAAAGAGAGAGAAATAGATAGATACAGAGAGAGAGACAGAAAGAGAGAGAAAGAGAGAGAAAGAGAGAGAAAGAGAGAGAAATAGATATATACAGAGAGAGACAGAAAGAGAGAGAAATAGATAGATACAGAGAGAGAGATAAATAGAAAGATATATAGAGAGAGAGAGAAATAAAGAGAAATCGATAGATATAGAGAGAGAGAGAAAGAGAGAAATAGAAAGATATAGAGAGAGACAGAAAGAGAGAGAAAGAGAGAGAAATAGATAGATACAGAGAGAGACAGAAAGAGAAAGAAAGAGAGACAAATAGATAGATATAGAGAGAGAGACAGAGAGAGAAAGAAAGAGAGAGAAATAGATAGATACAGAGAGAGACAGAAAGAGAAAGAAAGAGAGAGAAATAGATAGATATAGAGAGAGAGACAGAGAGAGAAAGAAAGAGAGAGAAATAGATAGATGCAGAGAGAGACAGAAAGAGAGAGAAATAGATAGATGCAGAGAGAGACAGAAAGAGAGAGAAATAGATAGATGCAGAGAGAGACAGAAAGAGAAAGAAAGAGAGAGAAATAGATAGATTTAGAGAGAGAGACAGAGAGAGAAAGAAAGAGAGAGAAATAGATAGATATAGAGAGAAACAGAAAGAGAAAGAAAGAGAGAGAAATAGATAGATACACACAGAGAGAGAAAGAGAGCGAAATTGATAGATACAGAGAGAGACAGAAAGAGAGAGAAATAGATAGATATCGGGAGAGAGACAGAAAGAAAGAGAGATAAATAGATAGATACACAGAGAGAGAGAGACAGAAAGAGAAATAGATAGATACAGAGAGAGAGAGAGACAGAAAGAGAGAGAAATAGATAGATAAAGAGAGAGAGGCAGAGAAAGAAATAGATAGATATAAATATATGTAGAGAGAGAGAGACAGAAAGACAGAGAGACAGAGAGACACCATGAACATGATTATCCTCGTTTTGGGACGCTTTATTAGATTTATTTAAGTCGGACAAGTTTCTTCCTCTGGCTAAAATTGCTATCTACTGGAAAAGGTTTGCCATGGATTTTATAAAATAAGGTTACGAACAAATAAACACGATAATTTAAAGAAGCAAACATCTATTGTCTGATGTTAATCGCTCGAAAGGTTTCCTTCACAATTCTGTACTACCCAATGACATCTAAAAACTGTTTATCATTCCTTTCCATCCCGGAATCAGAACATGTAAGCAATTCTATTTTCCAAAACCATGAACAAAATAGACAATTTTCATTTAAAGAAACTCCCTCGACGATTTCACACACCCGAAACTCTCGAAAAGAAATAAACCCAAAGAAGCAATCTATTTCATCCGCAAATCTCTTGTAATTAACGACAGCCCGATTCGCTTATTCCTCCAGCCGAGCTGTTTCGAAACGTTTCAACGGGACCCACATCGAATCCGCAGTCGTCTTCTTCATCTCTCGCCTTTTCCTCGCTCTTGCTCTCCAGTGACACGCCTTACTTCATCTTAAACCACAAGAAGCACCGCTTCGGTGCATATCACTTGTCTTTTCTTCCCTCTGTTTTCGACTTTGCTAAGGCAAGCTCCGCGCTCTAATGGAACGACCTTCTCCGTCAACGACTATCTCCTGGTGGTGCACTTCGGAAGGCGTCATCTTCAAACGCCTCGTTCTTGAGCTGAAACTAAACCACATTATGGCCATGGGCGTGGTCTCCTTCTGGGCGTGGCTTCAAAGCGTCGGACACCCCGAGTTCATCACCCGGTTGACGTCCCTGCCGATTGAAACCATCATCGGAATGATTATCGAAGCCGAGACTTGTCTCGCCGCGATTCTAATCGACGGCTCTCATCCGCTCTCTTACGGAGCAAGGAGAGACGCGCGAGCTCTGGCTATGGCCGGCGCGATCTCCGCCGTTGATCTTCGGTATCTCTTCTTCTTCTGGGAGGTGGCCCTCGATGGCGTCACGTCTATCTTAAACCGAGTCTATCAGGTCATTTTTAGAGACATCGAAGGTGAAGATATCGGTAAAATGGCGGGTTTGAGTGTTCTGGGGCCGTATGAGAACCGCCGAGTTTCAGAGTTCGGTGGCACTGTAATGAAAAATGGTTTGATTTTATCGTCGCCCCGCTCTCCAACGCAGCTGGGATGCAGCTTGAACGTGACAAGCAGATCAACGTTATCATCGAGGAAATACGTGCCCAGAGATGAGAGGACCTTGTTCATCACATTCTCAAACGGGTACCCGTTAGGCGAGAGTGAACTTTGCCGCTTTTTCCAAGAGTAAGCATTGCCTATTCTTGTTTCAGTACAGAATTTTTATACGATCACACAAGTGTAAGATGCCTTATCTGAATTATAATCGTTTTAGAAATTTCGGGATCAGTAATTCATGTTCAAATGGGTCTGATTACTTGCCCAAAATCTCCTTCATTGTTATCCGGTGTTCACGTTCTTTAATTAGTCTATCGATTTTTAAACATGTGCACTTCAGTCCAACTCAACTGGAAAACTGTCTTCGCCGACGGAACGTGGTTGTACAATTCGATGTTTAATTAGATAGGTATCTAGGACATAATGACGGGCCGAAAGGTAGGAATTTAAACATACAAAGGATTGCCGCGTCCTGAAGTGTATGCTAGTACTATACATGGCACGGATTTACAATTTTTTACGTCGTTCAATATAAGGATTATATATTGACTCTTCTAAAGCAGTGGGCGTCTATAGCATCAAATTTTAATTTCGCACATAATTAGTATTTTTTCCTGTTGTTGGATAACAAAAAAAACGTCTATTCTCTATTTGCTTCGATCTATGAAAATTTATTTTTTCCGAGAGTTATTTCGTTGTAGTGCATGGTCTGTCAGTGTATTTCATCTGAATACTGGTCTATTTTTGTTATAATATCTCTCAACTATTCACCAGTATTTCATTCTTTCAGGCTCTGATTACTAAGGGACATACTGTGTTTGTATTTCCAAATAGTTTTCTCATGTGATTGACACAAAAATATTATTATTCGTTCATAAAAAAGTATTGGAAGCGGCTTCTTCGTCAAGCGCTCCGGGTAAAAGAGTTTTTAGTTATCATAAACAGTTGATTTTTCTAAATGATTAGATTTAAAGACAATATCATACTTTTATTTCATAAATTGAATATCTGATATTGATTCCAAATCATGAACTTAGGTGCCCCAACATGCAGCAGAGCAACATATTATTTGTTGAAAACAAAAACATTGTGCTTTAATCAGAATCCATGTCTAATTACCTATGGAAACTAAATATGTTAGGAATAGAGTAGCCCTATTTATACTGGCCCTAGAGTTAAGGACAATGGCGAGGCGTTTAGTACATAATTCTATGAGAATCCATAATCTTTTTTTGTGTATTTTTCCATTGCCTTGTCGGTCCGTTTCATTTACCATTCCGGATATCAAAAGAGTATTTGATTATTGAACAAAGACTTTTTTAGAAGGAAACTATAAGTAAATTTAGGTTTTGCTAGACATAGAAATGTCTAACCTTCTGCCAATTGCATCAGTGAAATTATCCATCAATGAATCACCCAGTTCCAAGTTAAAATATCGAGGTTGCTGGATTTTAAAAATATTTTACAAGTTTATTCACTTTGGAAAGAAGCATTTAGTTTTATTTTGTACTATTTATAGCTGATGAATGAACCATGAATTCATGCATTGCTTATAATACTCTTCCAAGGCGGATTATTTGTCATCTTACAGAAGGCAGGGCTATTGACTCCGCAGCCATGTTCGAGGACCAGATAAATTCAGATGAAAATTCCCCAATATTTCATCACTTAATTCTTCAAACATCTTATCTAAATTGTCGTACCACATAATTTCATGCATTTTTATATTGAAGGTGCATTATTTTTTTCACTTAGTCGAAGAACGGTAACATTCTCTTGTACCCGAGGTCTTAGGCACCACGAGTTATTACGTAAGAAAACAGCTATTTCTTAGACCTAGGCGCAGCGATGTGCAATGCACAACTGCGTCATCCGGCAGGATAGCGAGAGGACATTTTATTTGCACTTGTGTCGTCTTAAGTGTATCCTATTGGAAGGAAGAGGAGCTTAGTGTCAGTATATCGAGATATATCATTTAATTTGACGAAGATTCTTCATAAAGTTTTGAAACATTCTCGTTGGTGCAGTACCTTTGGTAGGGTTGAGCTGATAAACATGCAAAAGTCGGAGGGCCAGGCACATCCTTTATTTGCTCGGGTTGTCTTCCAAGACCAGGAGACTTGCTTCATAATCATGAACGGCAAGGAGAAAGTGAAATTCATGATAAAAGGAAGGCACGTCTGGGCCAGACACTACGTTCCGAAGAAGAAACGGAAAGACCAGAAAAACAAGCAGTTTGATGAGATGAAACCATTTTATGCGTCTCTCTAAGAGTCTTTACCACGGTGACTTCCTCCATTTACTTCACTACGACTACGTTATTTCCATGTAATTATCGTCCTTCCAAGAAATGTGCGATCAACTATGTTTCATTGGATTTGGAGATCATGTTGGGCGATTAGGATGCGTACATTCTATTTCCTGTAATTCTTCTTTTCAGCTTCTACGTTCCCAGCCGAATTGGTTTCCGGCCTAGTACTTCAGGAGCACAATTCTTGAAAGAACTCGCCAAAATGAAAAATAAGACTTGGATTTCGTTGTCTAACACTTCAGCCGAATTGGTTCTCCGTTTACTGATGTTTAGCGCATATGTTTGTTTCTTGAGGATCCCTCTGAGACATCGCATAAACTTAGTGATGCAGGACGAGCGAGAATTGCAAGCTAGTCAATGCATTAATATTAAAGGATAAGTAAAATCTGTGGGCTGACTTTGAGTAGATGCTTCCCACTTATTTTAATTTCCTGCTCGTGACTCTTTTCACTACAGGATTATGTTCCTTTGATAGAGGAACTATGTTGAAATGCGAAAATTAGAATGAGGGTTTCTGTTTTGTTTTCTGTTCTCCTTCATTATTCTTCCCTTGGTCTATCCCATCAGCACTCTCTCTTGGGTGCTGCCAAGGTGTGGCAGCAGGGATTCAAAAGATAAATTATGATCTTAAGCTAAAAAATGAGTGGTATTGTTTTCTTTGAAATCGTATTTAAGTGTAGAAAAAATGTTTATGAGGAGCTTAGATCAAATGATCGAACTGTTTCATCTCAAACCTAATAGAACCTCCAAGGGGTTATTCCTTAATACAGGTATGAACTCTAAATTCAGCCTCTGATCAAAATGCTGTGGAAATTTTCCGGTGGTAAAATGATATATTGACAATACTTATTTATCATTCAATAGATTAAAAGAAAATGAATAATCAAAGATAGATATTCAAATTTCCGAAAAAGTTGTGGTTTAGTAATACAAATATCATTTAAAACTTTGATTCAAAAAGCTTATGATCAAAATTAAAATAATGAATAACAACTGTTTGGGCTCTAACAGAAAATTCAAGAATTAAAATGAATTCTTAAATAACAAGGTACATTTATTTTAGTCTAAGAAAATTCAGATATCTAGAGCCAAAAATATCAAACATATGCTTTATTCAATGAGCCCTTCTAGTATCGGAGAAGTCTCAATTGTAGGTAAACTGATAGGGAGACACAATCTTCATTGAGTAGCAGAATCAAGAAGCACCCAAACTTTTTCTTGAACCTTTAATTTTGGCAATCAAGAAGAGAGAGCGAGAGAGAGACAGAGACAGAGACAGAGAGAGAAAGAGAGATAGATATATAGAGAGAGAGAGAGAGAAAAAAAAAGGGAAGGGAGAGAGAGAGGGATACAAGGAGAGAGAGAATCATAAATCACCTTTTTCTGAGTTAGTAAGAGATGTTATTTTTTCTATTATTGTATAAACCCCATCATAAATTCCACTTGTTCTAATCATGAATCCCCTTTCTCTTAAACCCTAATAGCCTATTCTTGTCCCACGTAAGAGCAACAAATTGATCTACTCAAATTTAGATAAAGTATGACATAAATTAACTATTCAACTAGTAAATGTATGGATGTTTCTTTTATTATCTCAATTTATAAATTATTAACACCCTATATTCTTGCGCATGGGATCATAAATGAAGTGAAATAAGGGTGAGGGATTATTAAATCTATGATACTATTTGCATGAATTTTCTCATTTAAATCATTTTAAGATAACAAGTTATCCACAATAATCTGGGAATTGGTAATATAAAATATATAACTTCTACAATAAATCCAAATTGGATGAGATGGATAAAATGGCTTTTGATGGATGAGATAGATGGATCTAGATTAAGGTTGTTGAGAGTAAGATGCAAGTGTTAGGGAACAAACCTCGCCTTCTGGGTCAAGGAGTCCATTACTGAAAATTAAAATGGATAGGATCTACTCTTCATATTTTCATATTTTACATAAATATTAAATAAGTGGTTAAATATCTAGTTGACTATAAACCAAAAAATCCTGAAAGTTCCCTTGCATCAACATTTCTCAATAGTTAAGAATGTGTTAAATCCAATTCTTTCATGATTCAAATGGCTATTTTATTTTTTGATACTATAAAGTTTATGGATTACTAATTGATTCATTTATTTTAAAAATAATGGGATAATTTTTAACTAAAAGATTTTGTGAAATTCAGTATTTCAAGCACTAATGTCTATCTCATTAAAACTTTGACTAAAACCTTTTCCTCACTTTGTCATCTAAATCTTTTCCATCTCTTATCATAGGATTATGTTATGATTCTTGGTAAAACTTCACAATTTTATTTCAGTGTTCCTTTTTCTTCATTTCAAACCTTTTTAAGATAATAATTTGGAAAATAAATTTCCTAATTTATGAATTTAATAAATAAAACATAAATCAGGACCTAGGTATTTACCTGACATATGGTATAAAAAAATTGAACGAAACTTTAAAGTTTTCCAGTTTACGAATCTAATATCTTACTACAATCTACTAACAGCCACAAAGTGACACATTAAAAACACATTTTTTAAGACAAGAGTTACCTCGAAGAATAAATCTCATGGCTTTTTAACTCACCTCTTCCCCTAACTAAAAAAATTAAATGAGGCAAACGTCAACCATTTAACGCCGCCCAAATTACTACAAGAATCATAATAAAATTTTGAAATTAAACTTAGATTGAAGGATACTTTCATAATGACAACAGATTATATAAATGCCTTCTTCTGGTCCTATATCTCTAAAAATTATTCTCCAAGGTCCACATTCGTACATGCCAAATTCATTAGATTCTCGTGAAGGTTATTACCTTATTTATTTTAATCTCATTTCCACTGCGCAATGCCTAGTTTTGACAAAATTCAAAATGGCGAATTATTTCTTCATTATTAACTTTAATATTTGTATCAAACATATATTTTGTGTAATTATAAATAGAATTTACCCTCTTTATGTGCTAACTATACTCATCTTTGAAATCAAATTATAAAACCTCTTCCACGGTAATATTGAATTTTTGGAATTTCCTGAGAAATATTGGTCTTCTTGATTAGATATTATTTTCCATGTCATTTTTTGGAAAATATTATTCATTTCTCATGAAATCAAGGTGTACACGGATCAGAAAAAAGCCTTTTTCCTTAACCAACAAATTTCATTCATATATCCATGCTCATTGCCATCGTAAGAGAGTAAACAATAAGCTTCAACATTCCACAATACTCTTAAATTTGTATTTGGTTGACACAAGAAAATTCTGATTTAAATTTACATTATTAGCTAGGATATTTTTCATCTATTTTAATTTTATATGTTGTGTCTATGAAATTTTTAAGGCTTTCATTGAAATCATTTTCCTTTATTTAACATAACTTTAAAATTTTTATTATTTTTTGTAACTGTTCTATTTTCGTCAACTTCATTATATTCCATACCACTTACTTAAAAATATATAATTTATAATGGTCATTATCATGTTTTTTTTAAGAAATTACATGCTTAGGGTGAGAAGAAAATTTGTCAAAATTTTGGTATGCATGGCTATGATTGTGATGCACCTCTTGAAACTATGTTGTATTGTATACATCATGTGATCTTTACATAGAATTCACCTTCTAAGTTATGGTATTATACATAATATATAGGTCAACTATATATTTTAAATAAAAATCATAAATAGTATGTAAAACTAGTAGCACTGAAGTAACTTAAAATTTGAAATTTAGGAGGTTATCATAATACAATCTTGCCTATTTATTTTCCTTTCCCTTTTTTCTATTTTATACATTGTTTCCATATTTTTTATCTCTGAATCTCTTCTACAAAAATGATCCTTCCTTAATCTGGATGTCAAATCCAAGTTCCCCCGTCCATGGGGGTCCTTTGATGACCATCTATATGAAGAGATGTATTAATAGGAATGTTCTGACTTTTGAGAGGGGCCAAAATTAACTTTTGAACAAAGTTTTGTTTCACAAAACTAATGATACACCAAATAAAAAATTTGGAAAACTCAAAACATAAATTTAACCATCATACTATATTGCATATTATCACATTTGCTCCCACTCGGTTGTTCAGTCCACTTGTTTTAAGACATGAAGATATTAAAAATCTGAATTTATCAACACAATATTTGGCATAGAAAATGTATGTCTTTTTCTAAATTAGTCCCAGCAGTGATATCTTAGGATATTCTCACAATTTCCTATAAAAAGAGGGGTAGCCACCAAAGAAAAAGTTATATGAACTTAGGACCCAATTAAAATGTTACATTGGCACTTATCTTTAGGAGCTTATTTTTTTTTAGACCTAATAAAGTTTTTCACAAAAACCCTTATAAGCCCATGTATCATTCTAGGGAATGACTTCATAATCTAAAGAATCTCTCATTGGCTAACCCAGTTGATTGAGTATATATGGCACAAACAATAATTAATATTATTCCTGATATTAGTTAACCACTAGTCAAGTCACCTGCACATGAAGTTCCTAGCTACACCACAACTTCATGTTAGTATAATCAGTTTTATAAAGAATTAATCTTTTTATAAATTAATCTTATTTTTATTTTCATATGGATTTTAATCTCACACACTAACTACAGTAATTCACTAAGGGAATGTAACTACTTGATGTGAAGTAACCTACGAGAATGTACGTGCAGGCCTCGACTCGTGGTGATTCGCCGAACTCCAAGCTCCGAAGTGGGCATCCGATGATGGTGACAGTGACCGTCTGACCCTCGTCGGAGTGGCGACTACGGTGCCGAACGGAGTAATTCCGTAGGGGCTCGCACGTAACGAACGGGCTCGGCCCGTACCTAGAAAGACGCTCAACACATAGTTTATTGATAATTTTCCCTCGCCTATTCTATCCCGAGCGCGGTGGAGTGCAGTTGAAAAATATACTGAAAGACGTAATTAAACTACGAGCAAGGGGAACGGTGTACCTCGTTGGTAGCGGCATTCATCGTCGTTGTCTTCATCGATACGAGTGCCGATGCGATGAGAGTGAGAATACCAGAACAAGCGCTTCGGGGCTCGATAGTGGACGTCGGTGCAGCGCTCGTTGGCGTTGGTGTTCGTCGTCAGTATCTTTGTCGATGCATGAAACGTTACAAGCGGATAGATGGAGGCATGCCGTTGATGAACACGGCTTGGCACAACGGAAGGCGAAGTCGCAGCGCATGAGCATATAGCCGAAGGAGTGGAGTCGAGGACGATGGGGAAGCAGCCAACGGGAGGCGCTCTCAGACGACCGTGACCTGGCAGGTGCAACCGTAACTAAGGTCTCGAGACGATCTGATTATGTCGATCGGCGTTCGTCGGGCAGTGCTCGGGCGTCGCGTCAGCTCAGCAGCAGATTGGGTTGGGGCTAACGCTAGATGAGATTGCAGAACAGATCACACGGTGTGACGATGTAGGGGCGAGCAGCGTTGACACCCTATCGGATTGGGTGGCAGACGGAGCGACCAGACAGAATGTAACACCGCGATTATGGCAATCCTCGACGTCTTGCGCAGGAGTTGACCACGAGCGGAGTATTCGCTCAGAAAACGTAGAGGCTCTGCGGTGCTGGAGAGCTAGGTTGAGCGCCTCAGACTTCCGTATGGTTGGCTGATGGCGTCGAGGGTTTCCTTCGCTGCATGCGGAACCGGAAGACTGTCGCGCGGGCAGTTGTATGCTTGGCGGGCAGTAATAAGTGTTGACTGCCCACGGCAGTACGATGGACTTCAATGGGCGCGGACGTCCAGTAAAGGTATCGGCGACGTGGGGCGATCAATGTTCGCCGATAGGCAACGGTCGATGTGAGCTGCGTACAACAGTCTGGTGGGCACACGACGGATCTTTCCTTTCCCAACCCCTCTCTATCTTCCTCTTCCCCTTCTTCTTCCTCTTCTTCTTCTTGAACGTGAGATATGAACAATGCTTGTAACTGTCAAAATGCCAAATCCAGATTTAGTTTGAACGTGGGGCTCATCATGGCCTTATATAAGGCCATGATGGGCCCCTTACAAGGAGTCCCAACTATGGGCCCAATAAGAGACCTCATTTTACATCTTAAAATTAAAGAAACTAAGAGATTAAAAATGATACGAAATTAAAACGATACGGACGCGTCACGACGAGTAGAGGCACTCGTCGTGACGAACACGGAACATAAATTAAAGCACCGAAAAAGATAACGGAAAATACGAAGATACGAATGCGGATGTGCTCTACCCGGGGTATTTAAACCCGTGAGTCTTCACGGACGCTTTGGCTTGCCGTTCGGGCTGGACACCGACCAGCAGTGATGCTGATGTTGATGAAGACGGCTCCGATGACGTGTTGTCGATGACGCTTGGGTGCGCTCCATCACGGTTACATTAATAAATTTTAAGGTAATTTGTGCATGAATCAAAAGTTCAATATACTTCATGCCAAATGAGTTTTTAAAGTAAGTTGGATTATATTTTTCAGGAAAATAAATAAAATATATAGAAAACATTGTGATTTTATGAGCCCAAGCAGCAGCAGCGCTCAAGCCAGCTGGAGGCAGGCGAGTGCAAAGGCACTCAAGCCCGTCTGCAGCCACCAAACGCCGCTGCACCTAAGAGCTGCAACATGGCCCACATGGAGGCCCACATAGGTGCCCATATAAGGCTCACACATAAGCCCATGCAGTTGCATCAGAGGGAATGCTTATTTCTTCCATACCATAACATCGGACATAATTTATATAGCATTACACATTTCAGAATACTCCAATATGGGATTAATGACTGCTTTTTAAGTTTCCGAATGGCACGGGCCGGGCCGAGAATTTTAAAGATGGGTTGTGGCCTAACAGACTGTAATATGAATGGAATTTAGAAATAAAACATAACCAAGCTTTGAACCAAACCGACCCGAAGCCCATGTCATGTGGGGCCACTTCAAATAAACGGGCAAGATCTCAGCCAATCTGATAACACACAAATGATTGGTCTAATTCTATGATATTTACATATTTCATGCATTAAAATATTTAAATACGTTTGTTATCAAGCATTAGAGGATGAAATATAATTTTAGATTGATATTCTCATTTTTGTGGATTTAAGTGACCTTTTAAGGCCTTTTCCAACATCATATTCTAAAAGAAGTTAATTTTACGGTTCACAATATATTTTTTAGATATGAATTTTTTGGAGTTATATTCAAAGAGATATGAATTTTCTAAGTCAAAGTATATATTACATATTTATGACTTAGAATGCATCCACCACATGTCACCATCAGATTTGTCAAATTGAGACAAATCACGCACTTCGGCAATGATTAGTGTTGCTAATCATTGCAAAATGACAAAATTATGGCACCATACGATGCCATAATGCACCAAGCAATATGTAACATGCTCACAAATTCTTTTGCAAGAGGCGACATGGACCAGTGAACAAAAACAAGCCATTTAAATTCCAATAAACGTGATTGAGAATAGAGAAAAAAATAAATAAGAAAAATCAAAAGTTGTGGCAGTACACATTGTGCGCATGTGTACAACTAGAAATCATTAAAACAGGAAAAGTGCTGATGCAGCATGCGGAAACATGTGGCGCGTGTGACACAGAAGCATGTGGCATGGCATGCCATGGAATATTCTTCTTTTTCTATTTTTCTCTTTTTCTCTACCTTACTCAATTCAGGTATCTCGTCATTCTATTTTCATTTCCACTGTTTTTTGATTTCAAGTTTGAATATTATCTACGATCCTTGACTTGATATCGATATCTTGCCTAGTATTTTCTCGTTATTTCACTTCATATTAAGAATTATCTTTCATCATCTCGATAATCACCATAGTAAGAATCTTAGGTCCTTAATCATCATTCCCTGAGGAGACCATCCTTACTCATCTCTAGCTAAAAATTACTAAATACTGGTTTATATATTTATTTAACAATCTCAACTATCGACAATGAATTAAAACCTGAATTTTGAGATTATCACCATCCAACCTCTTTAAGGAGGATTGGACGATGAGATCTGCATTGTAATATTTAGTCATCTTTCTTTGTTTTTTACCCTTCCTGATTGGCTGCAGCGAATGATGAGGACAAATGGACTGCTAAACAAATGAATCACATGGGCGAAGGCTGATGGGGCATGCTGACAAGGACGCTGACGTGGTGAGGAGTGGTACACCGGTAAAAATGGGTCCACGACTGTGATTTAATCATAGGCGTGAACCCATCGTTATGGAGATCGAATGGTCGGGGGGTACAAACATCCTTCTCCACCCACCATCGTCCTTATCGGCCGGTCGGTGGTGGCCGCCGATGGAAGGGACCATAAAGAAATCCAACAGCTCATAGATGCTGATGGATTGCGAGAGAATGAATGTGATTTTTTTTGGCTTAACAACCCAGGCTTAACCATTCTGGCAGTGAGACGAGGGAGAGGAGAAGGGTGACGCTTCGTCGACAACCCAGACTGCTGAGGACGGCTCCAGAGAGAGATGAAGGAGAGTCAGATCTGAACAAGCATGGAGGAGGCGAGCAAGAATGCGCACCAATGTTCGAGCGCAGGAATCGGCTCCCCTACTCTTGCTCGCCCAAGTCAGGGTATATCCGGTACTTCTCCTTGGTCGATCTGGTTGAGATTTTTTAGCAAAAATTGATAGATTTTGTTCAGTCTAATTCAATGACCCATCAGTTTTGATTTGTCGAGATTTAGTATCGTGATTTCTTTGTGGCATTAGAGCACTTAGTGTGCATCTGAAGATATTCATTGATTTATCTAAGTTCCTTATTTATTTTATCTTATAAAAAAGTATTGAAAAATAACTACTAAATTTATTTCTGTCTAGCTTTCTAATTGAGGCATTCTGTCGAACAGCTTCAAGGTGTCGACAGAAACACCTATTTTTCTTGCAATTTTCTTCTATTAAAAAAAATAAAAACATATATTAATTATATTATTATATAAACCGTACAATAATCCATCTAGAATAACCATAAATATAAAATTGTCAATATATCTTCTTAATATTCTCAATCCATCTACCTCTTCTCTCTTTCTCTCTAACAACCTAATTAACCCCTTAATTATCTTCTGAATTAGGTAACCAGTCTTATTATTTAGTTCTATACATTATTTCCCTCTCGTATTATTTTCCTTTTTACTTTAGCTCTTCTAAAATAAAAAAATTTGATAAAAAAGAAATATCAATTGATCTATCTACTTAATCCTCTTATAAAATTAGAAAATTTATACCTCAACCAATCTTTATAATTCTTAAAATCTAAGCATATATACATATACGTATATATGTCATCCATTTAAACAATCCATAATTCCACTTAAAATACTTATTTCTTTTTTCGAATATATTACTTTTTTATTATCTCTAGCATATATAAAAAGATATAAACAATATCTGATATTTTCTCTCTCAAATCTAGTTCTCTCATCCATTTAATATTTCCTCCATTCAGTAAATATTTATCACTTACTATAGTCACTATCTTTATTAATATTATTACTTTTCCTTAACTATAGTTCAATCATTACATTCACACCTAAATGCCAGTCCACATGGAGACGACCTCGCCTCTACTATACATATGATTGAGTGATTGATTTTATCAAATTTATTTTATTTAATCAAATTAAATTACCATTATATTTCAATGAACATACATAATTTGCCTCCATCAACATGTGTACATATGATCCCTTATATGATATATATATTTACATTTCTTTAGATCATGGTGAACTTATGTCATTCCAGTTAGGGAAAATACACTGGGAAGTGATAAAAAAATCATTTTAAAAAATGTATTTAACTAGGTCATTTAGTTCAGTGCATCATCTTTCCTAGATCTTCTCCAGTCATACTGATTGCATAAAAATCCGCTCATGAGAACACAAGAAACTTCCTAGACTTTTTTATTTATCTAAGTTATGAGTTTTTTTAGTCTCATGGTTGAACATTCTGGTCATAGTAAAAATATAACAATTGATCCAGATGTTTTTTTCAGTCTTAGTGGCACTAGAAACTTTTAGGTATTGAATTTATAAATGATAGCACTGTAATTAAATCTTAATAAAACATTTTATTCATATTTTTGTTTCCTTGTAAATTATTACAATATGGTCACGTATAATAACGAATCTGAATTATAATAGTAAATTTTAACAAGATGTAGCTTTTGATTAGATTTGAGGCTATACACCTCCATCGTCAGATACAATAACAATGTGATCAAATGATACTTAGTTTTTCAAATTGACAGTGAATATCACATCTCCTGCAAATTATTATGGTCCTTTTGAGACCTATGGGCCCAATAGACCCAAAGTTAGCAAAAAAAAAGGAATGTGCATTTTCCTTCATTCATTACTCATTTTTCAGTTGAATGATTAATATAGTAATTTAAAATTTATAAACCTTAAATTATATTTAAATATGAATATCTAGGTTCCAAGGAATTTTAAGTGGGATTATTTAAAATGAAGTCCTTATGATTTTCATAAAATCTTTACAAAATATAGAATAAAGGCAAAATATAGACAGTACATTAAGATGAGATAAATCACTCAGAGTTTTGTTCTAATCTGCCAAGCTTTAGTTCTGAATTATGGGTTTTTGATTCAATTGGTGCCTTTTTAAATGCATCTTATCACTTATCAAAATCATAAATTCAAATTTGATACACTTGTTCATTTATTGAAGTAATCCATAACTGTATTTATAAATTTAAAATTGAGTGAAAAATATGCAATTTATGGATGGAGAGACAAGGTTCTCCAACACGGGGTTGTCCGATTTAAAGGCATTTTGGGCCCTATTTTTTGTTGGAGGTATTTTAGTTGTGTTACAAAGATAATTGAATCAAATTCCATCAAAGATAGATAATTGAACTTATTTACATCATTCCCTATTAGATAAACTGAAACAATGAAGTTATTTTTTATGGAGAATAATCCTCACTTATCATATGATTTTTACTTAAAGTCGTGTTAAGACTCAATCATGATAGGACTATAAACTATAAACTGACTTGGCTGTTGCTGAATTACTTGATGATTATTTTGATAGTTGTATAAAATTGATTCCTCACTATGATAGTGTCTTTGTCTCAAGCCTAATTTTCTTCCTTAAGAAAATAAGTCATGGTGATTTATTCTGTACTTCTGAATGTAATTTTTTGAGTGAACACATGAACACATCCATGGTATATATGCTTCACATAGTCCAAAATATTCAAGTTATATTATGAAGTAAATATGAACAAAGGAGGCATCTTTATAATTTTGAGGAGTAGAACAAGTTCTGTCGGGCCCTAAGGCTTTGATCTGGATGAAAGAAAGATCATTCCTCTAGCAAAAGACTTGAAACATAATCGAGTCCCCTGAGCATGGATCACATTCATGATTTCTAAGATCCTTGAGTGAGACGTGTGCAGCCACTGAAGTCTGCAGCCTCAAGATATATCCATGTGGACATGGCATGCTGCATTTCCTCCATCTTAACAAGTTCCATTAATGCTTTATCATCATCTTTATACTGTCCTGATTGCATCGAGAATGAGAGAAGCTATGGGGAGATTGGAGAAAAAGAGAAAGAGCTTTAAACAATTCTAGCCCGGCTGAATTTCATTGATGGCCTTCCCTTATTTATAATACGTAGTCATTTATCATAGAAAAGCCCCAAAATTTTAATTATGTCTTCTAAATGCAAAAATATCATTTGTGTATAACCTTTGTGTGATGTGTATCAATATAGTAAATAACTCCTATGACCCAACAACATTTAGTGGCCTTTAAAATTAATTATCTATGTAACAATATATTTTAATTATCGATGTATCAGTTTAACCCAACTCATAGGTTGAGTTTCCATCCCGTGGAGTGCCAAGCTACATCTCAAGCTCCAGAATATAAAAGGAGTGTGTGTTGACTCACTCATTGGACCTGTCAGTCTTCAGTTACCTTGTACATATAGTCCCTCATACATTTGATGTTTCTCGAATGACTTAGGGTATGGTTAGGTGTCAAACCCTGATCAATCATCCAACTTACTACTGATGTATTTTCATTTTTTAGGAGGATATATATGGGTAGAGCCATGTCATAGGTGAATTGACTTTATCATAGGGATGTTATTATTACAATATTAAACAATAACTACTTTATTTTATCTTTCCAGAGTGTCACGTGGTGCGATAAAAGACGTCGATCAACAATGATGTGGTGCACTCCAAACCAATCATTGTATATAATACTATGACAAGATACAACACAAAAAATGACATGACGGCTTTGACTAGGACAAGGAGAGAAATAATCATTTGATTAAATTAATGGCTATGAATTGTCCAACTTTAGGGCTTGATAACTATTAGTCTAGAACTCTGGTTAAGTGATAACATGCATGTTTAACGCTTTAGTATGATCATATTTACATATATATTTGCATTAAATCACTCATATTTGCATGTTATCAAGCTTAGAATGATTAAATCTATTTTTAGAATGATTTTTTGAATTTTCTGCATTTTTTGGATTTTTCTAACAATAAATTCTGAAAGGATATAATTTTTGATACAGAAAATGATTTTTCTGGATTTTTGCAACATTAAATTTGGAAAGATATGATTTCTCTAAATCAAGATATATACATATTTTTGGGGTTTTATTTTATTTAATATGAATTTTTAAAGTATTTTTGGTTTTTTTTTGGCGCAGGGTGACGTGGTACGCTCACGTCTACTCATTCAAAACAAAAGAAAAAAGAAGAAAGAAGAAAGAAGAAAGAGGGTGACATGGCACGCTGACTCGCCGCCACATCATCCTCAAGAAAGAGGTTTTTGTAATATTTTTCCTTTGTTTTTCTTTGTCTTTTTTAAGGTACACATGGTGCAGAATACGAAAAGCGCCCACGCAGAATATGAAAAGTGTGGAATCTCAAGCACTTTGAGTTTGGGCACAGAAAACGAGGATGTTGATGAGGTAAGAGAAGGAAATCCAGGAACAGGATTGGCTCAAGTTCTAACTGCTATGATCCTGGCATCATCATTATCATAATTATATTTTTTATCAACTTTTCATTTATCATTTCACTTCCTTACGTCCCAATTATCTCATCTCCACCTTTATCATGATACCGTTCACCCATTCGATCACTATAGTATCCGTCACACCATCCATCTTATTCCCATAACGCTTCGCGTAATTCTAGTTATATTTGCTCGATATCAATATCTGGCCTATTCTATTCTCGTATTTATCTCTTCTCATGCCGATAATCCCTATAGTGAGAAAATTAAATCCTTAATCACCGTTCCCTGTGGAGACGATCCATACTCATCACTAACTAAATATTCTTAAGTACAGTTAAATATAACTTTTATTCAATAATCTCATTTACCAACAAAAAATTAAACCCCTAATATTGAGATTATCAATTGGCGTCGTTGCCAGGGAACAATGGCCATTAGGGATTATTTTCTTTCTAGCAAATTTTTTTCTTTTTTCCCATATACTAATATCTTCTATGGGTTATTCAGTATGCCAAGGACAAGGAAATCATCATTCTCGGGTATGGAATTTTATCTTCCCAATGCTGAAGATAACTCTTAGATGTATTTTTATAATTTTGTGTTTGATACCATATTATGTTTTCAAATCTTCCTAAACGTAATTATGAATTTTATGAGAGAAGATATGAGAGGAATTATGATCCCCATTTATGTGAACCTTTCATTTTGGTTTTCAATCCTCTCGACAAAATTTTATTGATATCTCTAGTTATTTTAAAAATCATGAAACTCCATATAGTCATCATCTTCAATCTTGCCATAATAGCCAAATGCATGAATATTCTAAAAATAGTCATAATGATTATGCATCGATTCAAAATAAATTTCACAACTTGAAATTTATCAATATTTAATAGAGTATTTTAAGAAGTACAACGAGGAATTTAAATATAATTTTATTTTTGGAATGAGAGTACATCATAATATGGTTAAAAATATATTTCCTGAAATTGACATTTACGATAAAGGAGAGTATTATCAAAAAATTATGAACTTTTTACAAAATGTCAATTCTTTATTGCCAAGGTTGTTCGAAGAATGTAGTGACATTGAGAAATTTTATTTCATAATAAAAATGAACAAGATAAAAATTGAAATTTGTTTTGCTGAACCATATTCATATAATTATGAAGAATCAGATGAGGACTACTTTGAGGAAGATTTGGTTGAATGTAATACAAGCAAATGTGTTGAGATTTCTTATCATGTGGTTGCTAATGAAGTTTCTATTCCAAGTGATAGAATCTCAAATGAAGAAAAAGAATTTTTTGAACATAAAGATGAAACTATTTCATATCCTTTTGTTGAAATGTTGAACATTCATATTCTACTTTCAGATGTTCCTTCTATGGATAAAACTTATGAAAATGAAATCTGCTCAACAAAAGAATATTTTGATGAAGATATTTTGTGTCCTTTTGGTGATACTTATAATATTCAGATTTTTTTTAGATGTTCAAAGTAATGAATCTATGGGTGATTAGTAACAAAGTTGCTAATCAGTTTCTTGATGAAGTTCGGGATCATGATGTTCAAACTTTGACTATACAAAGAGAAATAATTTTAGAGAAAGGGTCTCAAGCAGGAGTAAATGGAAGAAGTTTGAAGAAAATATTTTTTACTGATTGGCACGACCATTTATTTAATTTGAGAAATAGTTTCTTCAAATACTCATTATATTCAAAGGAAGCCATCGCAATGTGGAGCTTAAGAAAAACATGCTTCAACATTAGGATTACCATTCCACGAATTTGAAAAATATATTGTTAGGATTTCACTTGAATTATTTGCTACACCCCAATTTTTCATATGAATTAGCAAAAAACTCAACCTTGAAATACAAATTTGTGCACATGGGTGTTGAAAATCTCATAGGCATTATTAATGGTATCATGGTCATGATGTGGTGGCGACGACGTCAACGCACCTTCTGCGGACACGCCGTCAACATCTCTCGAGCCGTCCCGCATCATGACTCGTCGGCAGCATCAGCTACAGAACCGGCCTGACAACGACCAAGTCAACGCACCGGCATCACTCACGTCTCCACCACGCCCCGTCACGCATCATGACACGTCGTCAACGCCAGATCCAGAACTACCCTATGACGTGACATGATAACACGTTGTCCACTTTTATTTTATGTCATTTCTCATATTTTCTATTTCCTCCAAGGCCTATATGTAGCACAATGTTGCAAAACAACACTTGGCCAATTTATTTCAAGAATTAAAGTTTCTTTCTTCTTGGAGGATTTGTCCTAGCCCTCTCTCCCTCTCAGATCACCGATGTTGTCGCCGCCACCGCCGCCGGTCATCTGCCAAGTAAGCCCGCACAGGCCCTGCCTGCGCAGGCCCTGCCCCCATAGGCTGCCTACGCAGGCCGCCCACACAGGCCGCCCGCGCCGACCACCCAAGCGAGCTGCCCACGCCCGCGCTCGTGCAAGCCCTGCTCGCGCAGGCCGCCCACTCAGGCCACCCACACGGGCTGCCCACGCCAGCCACCCTAGCAGGCTGCCCACGCCGGCCGCCCGCGCAAACCCTGCTCGCGTAGGCCGCTGGCGCCGACCACCCTAGCAGGCTGCCCACGCCGGCCAACCGCGCAGACCACCCACGCAGGCCACCCGCGCGCGCCACTGCGCATCGGTTTGCCTGTGCCCATAGAGTCCCCGGCCACCAGCGTGCGCCCACCGTGCCCCCGGACGCCCTTGCGGGCACTGGTCACCGCTGATAAGCTAAAAAAATACGTGGTTATTTGTCGTTATTTAGGGAGTTTTTCAAACTTAATCACTAAATTTATATATCCCTTAATACTTGAGTAAGGGGTCGATCCTAGGGAGGTGACAGTGAATTCAAATTTTCTCTAATTAGGGTTTTAGAATTTGACACCTAAATGAAATGATGTTTAACTATTTATTTAAATGCAAATACTTGTAATTAGCAACTAAAATTATATCTTTTTATGAAATCATATGATTTTGATAATTCTCTGTTATTAATTAACAGAGATTCAAAATCACTTAACCTTATCTTTTATTTGATTTAAAGTCTTTGATTATTTTGGTTATATATATATATATATTTTGTTATTTTTAATGAATTTCAGATCTATTTCTAAAATAGGTTTAACTCTAATTTAGTGTATTTCTTTAATTCGTTTTGTTTATCAGGTGCTTTACTAGTTTTTAAGAATAAAAAGAACTAATACTTATGCTATTATTAAGAGCATTTTTTATATTTTTTACTGTATCCTATTTAATTCTAAATTGTAGATATGTCCTAAAACAGCAAATCGTGAATACGATTCACGATTTGCTAATTCAAGAAGAACGGAATCGTGAATCTAATTCATGATTATATACGATTCAAGCAACTGGTAGGATTCCAAATAGAAATGTCATAATAGATCGACTCGAACTGCTTTAAAAATGACTAAAATCTATGAATCAAGACGATTAATTCGCAAAAAAAAGAAACGGCGAACGTGACGGAGATTGAAACTTTGAGAACACTAAAATGCAAAATGAAGTGTAAAAATGCGTTCAAAATGTGCCTAGAGATACCAGAAACAATCAGGGTCTCGATAGGGCTTGATTCCGCGCAACGAACGCAGAGAAATTTTGATGAATTTGGCTTGAATGAGCTGGAAATGGCGGCGCCGGATCTGCAGAATTATTCAAAGAATTGAGCTCCAACTTGTTTCCTGGTGGATTCTTGAGACTTCGAAGAGGCTAGGCTTCTTTCCTCGAGCTTGAAAATCAAGAATAACCCCAGAAAATTTGTTTTCCGGCCTTTTATCGCCACGGAATCGGAAGAACAGCTCTTCCAATTCTGTTAACACAATGATCTTTTTCGCGTTGTACTCTGAGCGATTGGCTATTAGTGCCTTCGTGTGTCTCCCTTCTGTGCGTGACACGCACGGAATTGCGTGCGTTCGTGTCGTGCACCGAAGGCACGAACAGTGCTTCTGATTCGCTGACGCCCCGCTGCGTGCAATGCATCCTTTCGTACGTTCTGAGGGTCATAAAATAAACAGTTAGCTCTCAAACCGACCCACTAAGGGCCGGTTTTAATAAAAAAAAGGTTTTTATTTTATTTTTTTATGAAAAGAACAAATAAAATAAATTGTAAATATCATTCTAAATGCATAAAAAAAACTATTTTATTCATTTCGAAAAGACCTTTAATTGTTAGCTTCTTTTTATTTATAGAAATAGGCCAATTAAATCATTTAAATTGTTCTAATCATCATTTAAAATCATTTAAATGTGTAAATTGACCTATATATTGATAAAAGGTATTATTTAACTTGAAATTCAAGGAATTTATTATTTTGCCCAAAATGATGATAACATGCATTAAAATTCCATGTTTTATGCATTAAAAGCCCTAAAAATATGATGAAATTAGCTCTTTATTAGCTTCTATTTGCATGTTATCAACCGCGCATACCGTTCAGGTGTCAAGGCGCTGCCCCGCACCCTGCAAGGGGGCGACTCCCCCTTGACTCCCTGCAACCTCGTCGCACACTATCTAGTGCTGAGTTAGATCCACGACACCCTGTCGAAGCACACGCCGATTGTCCCGCCAACGACACTTCGAGAATTCCCCGCCACCTCGCGGCACACTATCTGGTACTGAGGTACTCCTAAACTCTCTAGTGTTCGGTGTTCTTTGTCTAGTATTCCTCAAGAGTTCATCCACCGGCGTCGGGTTTCCTTTGGATTTAAGACTTTCAAGCAAATAGTTGAATCAGTTCTCAAATCTTCAAACAGATGATCATTCAAATTTATTGATTTCGGTGCTTAGCATCATCGCGGTGGTTGAGGACACTACTCCCGCCGTCGACGAGGAAAGGGGCTGCACCACCACTATTTCATTGGATTTAATTCTCAAAATTGATTGTGTGATTTTGTGGTCTAGTTTTATCCTACCGTTTCCCTAGTGGCCCAACATCCTATATCCATCGTTATCCCATCTCGTTCCCTCTAGTCATCCTGCATCTAATCGGTATCAGAGCCTAACCTGTGTCAGCCTACCTACTCACAGTCGTAGACGTCATTCATTCATCATCACATCTTGCATGCATCTGCGTTCAGGCAAACACGTCTCCGCTCAAATGAATGAACCATCCCTAGATAGTCGTGAGGTTTCTATCCCTATCCAAGATTCGTCTCCACCCGCTCCACCATCCTCCTCACATCGGGATGTTGACTGCATGTTTGGCACTGTCCATAATGCTTTTCGTGATGTAAACACCCGATTAACCAACATGGACAACCGTCTATTCAATTCTATCGAGGCGGTTAGTGAGTGAACTTACCAATTAGAGAATTGAGGTCGTGATAGACATCGCCATGATCGCGAAGACCCATACCCGCCTGAACCTAGACCTCGGGATCACGATAGAAATCATCACGAACCCGATGATCCCTATCGACCCGAGAATAGATTTGGGGGTCGTATTCAGAATCATCCCGAATGAGACGATCTGATTCCTCGTGAAGCTAGAATGTCAGGCCATGATAGGAATCGTCGAGACGATTTCTATCCACCTGAGCATAGAACCCCGAGCCACAATAGGAATCGTCCCCCGCGGAACGATCCCTATCTACCTATGGATAGAAACCCGGTACAAGATGGAAGTCTTCCTCCCTGCGACGATTACTATCTACCGGAGAATAGGATCCCAGATCATGATAAGAATCATCCCCCGCGGAATGTTTCCTATCCGCCTGACGATAGGCACAGAGGTTGGAACGGGAATCGTCCTGAACTGGACGATCCCTATCCTCCTGAGAATCTGGCACCACCTCGCGATCACCATCATCCAGATCACGACAATCATTGGCAGCAGATTCAAAGGAGTGTCAAAGTTGATGCTCCGTATTATGAGGGATCTAAGGACCCGAAAGATTATCTAGATTGGGAGTCTAAGCTTAATAGTTATTTCAAGTGGTACGATATGCTCGAATGGCAAAAGGTACAATATGTTGAGATGAGGTTAGGAGGTCAAGGCAAAATCTTTTGGGAGAACCTTGAATTTTCTATCTATAACCGACGAGAGGCACCGATCGACACATGGCCCCAAATGAAAGATAAGTTACGTGAGAAATATGTTCCCCTCGCCTACTTAGATAACCTCCTAGATCAATAGCATAAATTACAGCAAGGTAGACGATCTGTCTCGGAGTATATCACCCAATTCAAGGAATATTATATGAGGTGTCGGTTTGAGGAGAACCCGTGAGTCATCATTTCCCGCTTTAGAACAGGGTTAAATCCTTATCCTGAAACTGAATTACTTGTTAGAAAGGCAGCCACCCTACTACAAGCCTACCAGATCGTAGAGGATCTAGAGCTTTGCCAAACTCTCTATAGTAGTCCAGTCGTGAGCAGTCGTCCCACGCTTAGTGATAGATCTTATTCCAACTATTCCAATAGGACAGCCCATCATAATCCTCCTCTCGCTCTCCTAGTGCCCATTCCTACTCCGACTCATACTCTGGTAGAACATCTTGCCCCGGCTCCTACCCCTCAGTCATCCACTCAAATAACAACTACTAATCGTACCTCTACTTCTCTCGATTCTACCGCGAGAGCTCCGCCTCAATCCAATCCAACACAAATTGGTCCGTCTGGCATGACTTGCTTTAAGTGTCAAGGACGTGGCCATAAAGCCTCCCAATGCCCTTTGCGAGCTCTACATATAGGACAAGAGTCTATGGAGGGTGAACCTATCTTGGAAGAACAACCGACTGACCAAGAAGAATATAGGATAGACAATTATGTGGTAGATGAAATTGTGCAAGAAGATGGGTTGGTGAGCTTCATTGGCATCACTGACTGCCCACCATCCCTTCCTCGTTGTGATCCATCTACATCAGTTAGGGGAATTGTTCGATGCAACCTTATCCAACCATCCACTGATGATTACGCTTTGAGGACATCCATATTTTACACTTATTTTAAGATTGGTGATAAGATGTGTAAGACGATCACAGATAGTGGTAGTTGTATCAATGCTGTCTCCGATGTTATGACTTCACGTTTGGGATTACCGTTGATTGATCACCCTCATCCCTACTATGTATCATGGATTGATGCTACGTCAATTCATGTGAAGAATCAATGCCTCCTTCCTCTCAAAGTTCAATCGTACGAGGAAGAAGTATTATGTGATGTGTTACCCATGAAAGTTGACAGCATTATCCTTGGTCGTCCTTGGCTATACGATAGTGATGTACACATTTTTGGTAGGAGTAACACCTGCTCATTCATCCATCAGGGTAAGAAGATCACATGGCACCCTAACACCCACAACCCTAAAAGACTTTCACCGAAACCTACGTCATTAGGTCTATGCATTCTCAATGGGGGCCAATTTCAGAAGTAGATAGATAATGAGATGTCGATTTGTCTAGCCATGATTCCCAATCATTCATCAGAAAATTCCACGCCCCCACCACCGAAGGTTTCTCAATTACTAGCCGAATTTGAGAGTGTCTTCCCCGAGTATTTGCCCAATGATCTACCACCTATGCGTGAGATTCAGCATGCCATTGATTTCATTCCCGGATCATCCTTGCCAAATCTTCCCCATTATCGTATGGATCCTACGCAGTATAAGGAGCTTCAGCGTCAAGTCTAAGAGCTCTTGGACAAGGGATTTATTCAAGAGAGCCTTAGCCCATGCGTCGTACGTGCATTGCTGGCTCCCAAAAAGGATGGGAGTTGGCGCATGTGTATTGATAGTAGAGCCATTAATAAGATCACCGTTAAGTATAGGTTTCCCATCCCTCGCATTGATGATATGTTCGATATGATGGCTGGTTCAAAGATTTTCTCAAAAAATTGATCTAAAGAGTGGTTATCATCAAGTCCGAATCTGTCCTGGAGATGAGTGGAAAACCGCATTTAAAATCAAGGATGGCTTATATGAGTGGAAAGTCATGCCTTTTGGCTTGTCAAATGCTCCTAGTACCTTCCAGCGATTGATGAACCACATCCTTAGACCATTCATAGGAAACTTTGTGATTTATTTTGATAATATACTCATTTATAGTAAATCTTGGAACGATCATGTCCACCACCTTCGCCTAGTTTGTGAAGTTCTTAAGGCCGAACAATTATATGCCCATCCAAAGAAATGTTCGTTTATTATTGATCTTGCCTCATTCCTTGGCTTTATCTTATCGGCACAAGGCATATCCGTAGATCCCGCAAAAAAGGTTGCCATAACCCAATGGCTGACTCCTAGAAATGTCCATGATGTTCGTAGTTTCCATGGTTTAGCAACCCTCTATCGTCGGTTCATTTCTAACTTTAGTACCATTATGGCACCCATGACGAATGCCTAATGGGTAATCACTTTGAGTGGACCGCATTAGCACAAAAATCCTTTGACGATATAAAGCTAAAGATGACACAAGCTCCCATCCTACGTTTATCCGATTTTAGTTAAGTATTTGAGATCGCTTGTGATGCGTCGCGATTAGGAATTGGAGGAGTGTTGAGTCAAGGAAATCGTCCCATTGCCTTCTTTAGTGAAAAATTGAATGATGCCAACCTCAAATACTCTACTTATGATAAAGAATTATATGCCATTTTTCAATCCTTAAGTCACTGGCGACATTATTTACTATCTAAAGAATTCGTTCTCTATTCCGACCATGAAGCATTGAAGTACCTCCATTCCCAGCAGAAGCTAAATCCTAGGCATGTTAGGTGGGTCGAATACATTCAATCGTATACTTTTGTCCTCAAGCATAAGAGAGGCATTGAGAAGAGAGTTGTCGACGCTTTAAGTAGATGTGTCCACCTTTTGAACGTCATGAAAATTGAGATAATTGGCTTTGATCATATTAAGGATCTATATACTGATTGTTCAGATTTTGCACCTATCATCCAATCCTTGGGAAAATACCCTAACCCGAAAACCCAAGACTATATTCTAGAAAAGGGGTTCCTATTCTATGACCGAAATCTATGCATCCCACAAACTTCTCTTGGAGACTTCCTTGTTTGGGAAACACACGCTGGAGGCCTAAGTTGTCACTTTGGGCGTGATAAGACGATCGCCACAGTTGAGCATAGATTCTTTTGGCCTTCCTTAAAACGAGACGTAGCAAATATTGTATCCCAATGTCATGTATGTGCTCTCGCTAAGTAGGCAAACAAAACACGGGTCCCTATACTCCCCTACCGGTCCCTCCTAAACCTTGGGATAACGTAAGCATCGACTTTGTTCTAGGACTTCGGAGAACTCTCAAGCATCATGATTCCAATCATGGTTGTCGTAGATCATTTTTCTAAAATGGCCCATTTCATTCCATGTTTCAAAACTTCTGATTCTTCTCATGTTGCTCAACTTTATTTTAATGAAGTTGTTTGCGTACATGGACTTCCAAAGAGTATAGTATTGGACAGAGATGTCAGATTCACTAGCTACTTTTGGAAGACCCTTTGACACCTCTTGGCAACAAAACTCAAATTTTCTACGACTTTTTATCCCCAAACTGACTTTCAGACTGAAGTTGTTAATAGAAGCCTTGGCAATTGATAACTTGCAAATTAACATGATTAATTGATGAATTGTACATTATATTTATGTGTTTTAATGACCATATTTGCATGTTATCATATTAAAATGAAGATAAATGACCATATTTTGGTACCATTTCTAATTTTTATCATTTTTTACATGGTATTTGATGCAACACGTACGGCCGGGATCGACGGCGCGCGTTGCAGCACACGGTGGGAATGATGGCAACACGTATACTACGATGTCAATGAGATGTTGCAACGTTAGTAAAAAAAACAAGAAGCACAAGGAAGCAACCGAGATAAGACGTACACCCTGGGAGAGTTCCCGTGCATTCCCTCGCACGATCTAACTCCCAATGACCCCCTAAGTCAATCAATGAACGCCGATGGAGTGGGTACCCCCGACTCGACAACCGTCCCTGAACGGTTTTTTAGAGAGAGAGAGCGAATGGAGGTGGCTACCCGAACCCGACACTTGAAGGGGAGTCAAAGGCTGGACTCGATGGGGAAGCACGATAAGAATATTGCAAAAAAGAACATACGCAATGGGAGGGGTGAGCGTCGTGACCTGCGGACTAAAGTCCGGGAGCCGCGGTGGTTGAAGCCGAGTCATGCTTGGCAAGGGCGGACCGAGGCGACGAGGCAGAGGACGGGACGGGTAGCTTGATGGGAGACGACGGGGTGATCGACTACACCTGGGTGACGAACGGCTCGCCGGCAGCTACCCGGGCGGACACGTCATTCAGGGTCGGCGGCGGGCGGAGCAGCGGTGGGGCTGGCGGCGGCGTCGTGATGCCGGCAGCCGTGGCGACCGCGGTCAGCAGGTTGGGGCGCGCTTGCGGCAAAAGGCGCGCAGACGCACCAAGGGATCGGCGCTGGCGGGAGCTGGCGGCCGGGCAGGCTGGGGCATCAGGAGGGCGCAGAAATGGTAGGGGGAAGATCACTGTGGCGGTGGTGGCGGTGATCGGCGTCAGGCGACCGGGGAGCTGCGAAGATGGCTCACAAACGGCCTAGGTCGCCTCTGACGGGGTTGGACGAACTTGCCCCTCCGGGGGCCAAGATTTACAGGGACTGCCCTTACTTATTTCCGAGTCGACTCAGTCTGATTGACCGAGTCGTGACTCGGTCACGACGCGGACAAGTCCGACTCAAGGCTGGGCCGAGTTGCCTCACCTGTGACTTGGCGCGCCCGTTTCTCTCTCGTTGACGAAGGTCGTCGACGGCGCCCTGGGCCGCTCGGGGACTTTCTTGCGGTGGTGGGTGTTCGGACGACCTGTCTTCGACGATGGAGGTTGGTCCGACGGGCGGAGGGGCAGCGTGGTCGCTGCGAGGAAAGGAGAACGCCTCCCCCTGAAGAAGGGAAAGTGAAAGGCGACGGCGTCGAGGCATGGACTTTCCCCTCCCAGTGGTGGCGATTGGCGGCAGAGCGGTGTTGACCGTTAGCGATGCAGGTAGGGCGGCGGCGGCTCCTTCTCCTTCGTACTCTAGAGTCTGGTTGTCACGGAACTCAGGGCATCCGATGCTCAAGAACAGGCATTAAACAACAAGATTCACTCCTTCAAAAAAAAACAACAACAACAACGTTACCGACTGTAGTCTCTTCTCCTTATAGAGGGGAAGAGAAAAAGGGAGGGTTACCCTAAGGGTAATCCCTGTAAATGTAGGGGAAGGTGTGGTCCAAAAAAGGCCAATCCTCCCCCCCCCTCTAGTGGGTCCTCAAGACAGGTCCAAGAAGCACCAAGAGGGGCCCAAAACGACGGGGGCCCTCCGAAAACACGCATACGCACACGTCTAGGGAAATTAAAAACGCATAAAAGAAAGAACTCGCTGGGAGGACTGCGTTAGGCTGTATACTTGAATGCGGGGTCCTTCTCGTCAGCTCGGGCTTCGCGGCATGGTTGTTGGCATGCCGTCGTGGGCTGACCTCGTGCTTCGGCTCGCAGATGGTCCTCCATCAGTATTTAACCTCATTTCATTGAAGAAAATATTTTTTATGTGGCCTTAAATACTTGGCTAAAGGTTGGTAAGGGTTTTCCAAATTTTTCTGGAATTTTTCCATGTTTATATATAACTTTCTGACCATTCTATAGCCAAGAAATGAAGTTTTATGAATTCAAAGAATATATTTTATTTATATAGTATTTAAAATATGTTTTTTTATTTAATTATCTTGTCCACGTCATTTGCCCAAAAATTTGAGCGAATGATTGGAAATGCAAAACGAACAAATCATTTGCTCCAATGATTTGTGTCGTGTCGATTCGGCACGTGCATTGATTGCACGCAGCCACCGACACCGCGTACATTAAAGAAAAATAAGAATAAAAAATCCCTTGTACGTTCATTCAGGTAGCCGCGTGCATTTAATGCATGCGGCAACCAACACCACATGCGTATTATTTAACGCATGCAGCTGTCGATTCGCCGCGTGCATTAAATGCACGCGATAATCAAAGTTGCGAGCATTAAAAATGCGGTAAGCTGACTGTGTTCTTTTTTTATTTTATTTTTTAGCCATTTAAACACGGGAATTATTCTTCAATCATTTTTTCCTGTGGAATCGCACAACACGTGTCAGAACGTGATCCAAGAAGGGGGGAAAACAAAAAAAAGGCGGCAACCAATCAGAAAAGGCATTTTTTGAGATATTTTGAAGAGAGATAAACAATCCAACTGCCATGATTAATCCTTAGTAAAACCTTGATATCTTGAGATCTATATGTCTGATTGGGCTGAAATTTTGAGGGCATGTTTGTCTTTTCTCCCTCTACAATCAAAAAGGTTGGATCTTCAAATAGAGGTGTAAAAAAGGGCGAAATTTACTTTTTTGAAGCTCTTCTCAAAGATTTGGCCAGGAAGGACATAGGAGTTGCTTTGGAAGTCAACAGATCTTGATCCTGCATTCAAATTTGTAAGTTTCTGATTTGTATTTTGAACTTCTTCTTAAACGATTCTAAAATGCCAAGGCATGGGCAAAATGTGCATGCCCTAGAAGTTGTATTGAATGAAATTAGCATTGCATTTTGAGTCTGATTTGAGATCTGATTGTTAATCTTTAGTTTTAAATAGATTTGGAACAATTCTGCATTTTTAGATTTTTAATTTAGGGTCGGATTTCACATTTTCCCCAAATTCTTTATTTTCTCTCCCTAGGTTAATTCGTCTAGTTTCTCTCTCCAGATTCCAAAATTGATTGTTTGGAAATTTAACTCAATACATAAAAACCCTAAATATAAATTTTCATCCATAAATTCGTCCATTTTGAACTCCAATTTCAAAATCCCTTTCTTGATTATTAAATTCCCAATTTTAATTCATAAAAATTGTCTTAAAATTTTATAATAATTCGTAAATTAATAATCTGAATTTATATGATATTATAATTAAAATTATACTGTCTTGAGTGTTTTCACCAAATTTATATAAAATCAAAAATAAGTTTGTACTTAATTTTGATTAATTAAATACATTATTAAGTATAATTAAGGTTTATTAATCGCAAAATTAATTCATTCCTGAATTAAATTGTTAAAAATTGAATAAAAATTCTTGCCTACTGCCTCCCTGTAGTTTGACCCTTGCTTGGTCTATATTCTATATTTAGTGATTAAGGGTATTTATAAATTTTATTGTATGTCTAAACGCCAAATCAACGACATATTTACCCACATTTTTAGGCTTATCAGCAATATATTACGATCTTTGGTTGGGAACAACCTCAATCTTGGGATACTATCATTTCACACGCCAAGTTTGCCTACAATGCATCTATCAACCGTACTACTGACATGAGTCCTTTTGAAATCGTCCATGGTCACCCACCTCGTAAGCCTACCGACCTCATACCCATGTTGGCACATGCTAGAGTCTCAGACGATGGTCAAGAATTTGCAAATCCTATTAGAAGTCTGCACGAAGACATTCATCATTGCATCACGAGTAGCAACGCATCATACAAACAGACCGTAGATTTACGCCGTCGTTTTCGCAAATTTAATGAAGGTGAGATGGTGATGGTAAGGGTAAGGCCAGATCGATTTTCTCCCCATCGGGCTACCAAGCTTCATGCTCATAGTGTCGGGCCGTTCCTGATCCTCAAGTGAGTTGGGGAAAATGCCTATGCCGTTGGTATACCCTCTACATGGGGGATAAGCACCACTTTCAATATTTTGGATTTGGCCGCATATAAAGTCCCACCTCTCTCATCTATTGACCAATTCCTACCCATGGACTTTCCGGTGAGCGAGTTTGACTTGTCCACTCCTTCATTACCTTCCAATTGGCAAGAGAACATCGAGGCTATACTAGACGAGGTAATCACCTTCAAAAAGGGTGGAACGGTGCGAAAGTTTCTTGTTCGTTGGGAGGGCAAACCATCGACGAACGACACGTGGATTGCAGAAGCGGACTTGCCTCGCCTTCGCCTAGATCTATTGACGCCTCTGGAGCTTCCCGCTAACAACTCGATGCAGTAGAGTTCTTCTGACCCTAGGGGAAGTGGTGACGACAACGTCAACGCACCATCTTCAGACACGTCGGCACTGTCATCCGAGACGCCTCGCATCCTAATGCGTAATCAACGTCAACTGAAGAACCGTCATGATGACAACCACATCAACGCACCAACGGTGAACGCGCCTCCACTTATGCAGGACATATCCCGCGCCATGACACGTCACCAATGACAACTGCAGAACCATTCATGACGTGACGAGTCGACAAGTCGCCTCGTCCTTGACGGTTATTTTATTTCTTATTTTCTCTTTCCTCTAAGGCCTTTTTGTTGGCCAATGTTGCAAAAGAACACTTAGCAAGTTTATTTCGAGTTGAGTTTTTCTCTCCTTGGAAGGCTCGCCCTATCTTCCTGATCCCGTTCTGGTCGCAGGCAACGCTGATCACCACCGCCGCGGATCGCCACCGCGCGCTGCGCCCTTGGCCACCACCCTGTACCCCGGTTGCCCGCGCCCAGTGCCCTGGCCGCCCGCTCCATGTTCCTTGGCCAATGTTGCAAAAGAACACTTAGTGAGTTTATTTCACAAGCTGAGTTTTTCTCTCCTTGGAAGGCTTGCCCTATCTTCCCCATCCTGTTCAGGTCGCAGCCACCGCCGATCACCACCGTCGTCGATCGCTGCCGCGGGCTGCGCCCTTGGCCACCACCCTACGCCTCGGTCGCCCTCGCTAAGTGCCCTGGTCGTCCGCTCCCTGTGTCCTGGCCGCCCTGTGCCCTAGGCGCCAGCCCGCATAGGTGCTCGCCCTGCACAGGCGCTTGCCCTACGCAGGCCACCTGAGCCCGCCGCACGTTCGACCGCCTGCGCCGGCCGCTAGCGCCCCCTGCACACACAGCCGCTCGTGCCAGTTGCGCCCTGTCCGCCTATGCCCACAACATCCCTAGCCGCCAGCGAGCGCCCGCCGTGCCACCGGACGCCCTCACTGCCACTAGTTGCCAGTTGGATCCGCAACACCCTGTCGAAGCGCACCTCAATCGTCCCGCCAACAACGTGTCAAGAATTCCCCGCAACCTCTTCACGCACTATTAAGTGCTGAGGTACTCCTACACTCTTTGGTGATGTGTTCTTCGTCCAGTATTCTTGGAGTGTTCATCCGCCGCCGTTGGATTAGATTTGGATTTTGAGTCTTCTAAGCGAATCGCCAATTCGAAGTTATTGATGTTGGTGCTTTTGCATCACCACGGTGGTTGTAAGACATTACTCCCGCCCTCGACGACGAAAGGGGCTGCACCATTAGTATTTTCACCGGACTTAATTTTTGAACTCGACCGTGTGATTTGTGGTATGTTTTATCCCATCACCCCTAGTCGTCCTAGGATCCAGTTCCCGTCATCACCTATCTCTGTCACATCTAGTCATCCTGCATCACTATATTTTATTGAGAGTAATATAGAAATTTGGGGCATGTAAGGATATTTAGAAGGCATATTTTTGTTATGAGAAGCTCTTTACTTCAAAAAAAATTATGTCACCTAATTCTATAATCTTGCTTTCATGAATGTCGCCTCACGATGCTCGTTTATATCATCCATTTTTTGCCTTAAAGTGAAGCACTAGTGGATAACTATTTTAACCATATACTGAAATCAATTTCTCTAACATATGCCTTGGTGATTAGCGACAATAAGGATGTTGAGACCAAAGTTTGAACACCTTGGTGGTTGAGCTAAGGATGTTGAGCTCTAAATATTTTGAGACAAATATATGATTTGTAATGGTGGTTGAAATGTGAGAAAATTGGAATAGCTTAACCCATACTACTCATAGGATTATTTATGAGTAAGATTCTGATAATCACAAATAACATACTAACTTACTATAGTAATAATATAGAGTTTACATATTTATTATCACTGAAATGATCATATATGCAAGTTATCATGGCTAAAACCACTAAAATAATTCATAGAATAACATTTTGAATTATACCATTTTTTGACATTTTAACAACATTTTTTCAAACACTTTTTGTTAGGAAAATAACTTTATGAGTTAGAAATTTTTTGGCATATTTGTAAATGTTTTTATGGGTTGAATCGACTTTATTATGATTCAGTCCATTACGTGATTTATCACAATCTGATTCATTTGGTTAGTGGAAAAAAATTATTGTTACAAACATTAGTTGTGTCCAATTATTGCTTATGCGAATCATTCAGCCAACCAACATTTAGTTTAAAAATAAAAACCAATGAAAAGTATTCAGAATTAAATTTCAATAAATGTGATCTCATATGCAGGATGCGCGGTGGATGGATAAAAATAAACCATTTAATCTGAAATAAATGCACCAAACCAGCTAGATGTGCCCCAACACATGACAAAAGATAGCTCGACAAATCTATTAAGTGAGCAGTCCAATGGTATTCCTTTATCCCTTTCTAAGTCCATATGGTGAAATGGCATTGGAGGAAAGGCTAAACATGGAGTTTTATACCAAACATTAGCACTTTTTGGGAGACTTCTACCACACCTGTCACAAGCAACTTAAAGCAGTTTTAAATTGGGTATTTTGATGCATAATCTTTGGTAAACTTTGGTTTTCTACGGCCACACTGCTGATCCACGATGTGGATCAAGGATGAGAGAGAAATAATCAAATTTATAGAATTCTTCAACTTCAAAATTTGATATCAAACAATATAGAAGTTTCATGCTAAATTTTAGAGGGTATATATGAGTTTCTCTCCTTGATCCATTCATGGTCTTTAATCAATTTGAAAAGACACTTCTGAATATTAAATTTTGTATAATATTCAAAATATTATTTAGGGTCCATTCATGATTTTAAAGTGCAAAGGTGGCCGTTAATTAGATTGAGAGTTTTGAAGAAAAAGTACCGCTTAGACACAGGCCATGTGACAACTTGGTTATTGTGTCATTCTTGCCTTTTTAATATGTTATTTTCTTCCCTTGTGCTTGATTATCTTCATAGGGAATAGCTTAGGTCCTCATTTTTCTCCAGATAATCAAAATCTATTTTTATAGTAGCTAGTGTCATTTATTTTCATATCATGCTCCACTCTGCCACCATCGAATGTGTATCTGATTTTATTTCCACACAAATCAACCATGGTCTTTTTCAGACGTTTCCTCACTCCACTCTTTTGTGCACACTACATGTTCACCATGATCAACCATCACCCCACACAACTATGAGCTCCAAAAAGTGGATTTTAAATAGGGTTAAAATCTATATTTCTTTCTAGAAAATCCCAAATATTTTTAACAATGTCTACAAAATTTGTAAAAATTAACCTGTAAAATTAATTACTTCCCCAGAGTTATTTTGAATTTTTTTCAACAAGTTTACTTTCACTAGATTAGATTTGATTCCTAAATATATAAATGAATAAACTGAAGTTTTCACTTTTTCAATACCTTCTCTTTATACAGTCAAACCTGACTTTTTATAACTATTGGTTGATGAATCATATATCTTTAAATGACAGTTTTAGAGCAATTTTTTTTTCATCAGGTTGACAGGAGGATGTACCCAAGACAACACTGTGAATTAAAGTATCATAGTGAAGCATGCTTAGTTGCACATCCTTGTCTATATATGACTACATAAATAGACTCCAATGATAATTTGATAAAGTTATTTATATTGACTTGATACAGTTACAATGATAATCAATCATAAAATAGATTTTTAATTATCTAATTCAAGATTTTTTGTTTTTCATTGCTTACAAATCTTATATTTAACCGCGATATCTGATGTCAAGAAGCCAAGGGGATAAACCAGATAACACGATCCCCACATTGAATCCTTATTTATTCTTATTTCTTCATAACTTAATTGTATTAAACCAATCTCAAAGTACTGGATGCCATTTGGTTGATATTTTGAATGTGAAATCATTATTTCATAACTTTAAATATTATGTCCATTTTGATAAACCCTAAAATATATCCCTAAAAGTGTTTTAAAAAATTATCATAAACTTAGTTGACTACATAATATGTGATATAGTTGATGAAATTTCATGCGCACATTGATCGTGTAATTTTACTCTAATTTATCACATTTTAAGCATTCATGTGAATTGGTACCTGGACAACTCCCAACCATGAGGGGGTTGGAAGCATCAGATGTTTCCCATCGTAGTGATCAACTCCCCAAAACTATTGTTTCGTTTGTATCTTTGTGTCTATTGACCTCAATTGATAGAGAGATAAGACTGATAGAGATATAGAAAAGAGATAAGAGAGAAACAGACAAACAAAAGAGACAGAGAGAGAATAAAGTAAGAGATAGGATAACTAGAGAGAAGAAAAGAAGTGGGAGATAAGAGAGATAGAGATAGAGATAGAAGAAGGAGATAGAAAATAGTGAGAGAGATAACTGAGATAGAGATAGAAGAAGGAGAGAGAAGATAGTGAGAGATAACTGAGATAGAGGGAGAAAAAAGTGAGAGATAAGAGAAATAGAAAAGAGAAAGAGAGAAGAAAGTGAGAGATAAGAAAAATAGAAAAGAGGAGAGAAGAAAGTGAGAGAGAAGACAAAAACAGAATAAAGTGGCAGAAAAGAGAGATAGAGATAAGAAAAAGAGACAAAAAAGTGAGAAATAAGAGAGATAGAAGAGAAAGATAGAAGAAAGTGATAGAAAAGAGAGATGGATATAACAAAAAGAGATAAGAAAGTGAGAAATTAGAGAGTTAGAGAAGAGAAAGAGAGAATAAAGTGACCGATAAGAGAGATAGATAGAAGAAAAAGAGACAAGAGAGATGAAAGAGAGTAAGTGTGAAGAGATAGAGATAAAGTAGAGAATAAGAGAGCATATGGAGGAAGAGAGAGAAAGAGAAAATAGGACAAAAGAGAGAACAGAGATAAAAGAAAGAGAACAGATAGAGGGAGCAAAAGAGAGAGAAGAGATAGAAGAAAATAAGGGAGAAGAGGAGACAGAAAAAGAGAGAAGAGGAGACAGAGAGAAAAGAGAGAAGAGATAGAAGAAAATAAGAGAAAAGAGGAGACAGAGAGAAAAGAGAGAAGAGATAGAAGAAAATAAGAGAAAAGAGGAGACAGAGAGAAAAGAGAGAAGAGATAGAAGAAAATAAGAAAGAAGAGGAGACAGGGAAAAGAGATGAAGAAAATAAGAGAGAAGCGAGAGACAGAGAAAAGACGGAGATCCGAGAGAAGAGAGAGAACATAAGAGAGAGGAGAGAGAACATAAGAGAGATGACAGAGAAGGATATACATCGGATAATGATACCATTAAACCGATAACGATATGATCTCGAAAATGGAAATGAATAACTGAATAACATATAATGCGGAGGAGGACCTATTAAATTACTGGATTTAATAAATTGATCTAATTTTGCTATGTAAATGGTGACATTAAATTAAACTAACATTTGAATATCATCCGAGAAATAAGGTGACAACGTGAGAAAATTACCGGAAGAGGATGATAAGAGGAAGAAATTGTGAATAGATAGCGAGAGTGAGAGAGACATCGTCTATTTATGGTCCAACACTGCCGGCCGGCCGCGGGCCGTCGTCATTTCACACTGCCACCGCTCGCCTCACGCTGCCGCTGCCGTGTTCTCAAGCCCTCAACTTTCGACCCACTGGACTGTTTAAATACGTTATAAATTTGAACTTGCGATACCAAAATTTACAAATAACTTAAAATAAATTACGGTGTATGAATGTATTCAACAAATAAAATTTATGTTAACCACTTTCTGAGAAATTGAAACATGACAGAGAATTAAGATAACAAACGTGCACGGATCGCAGTTACGATAAAGAATTCGGTAGTGATAATTCCTTTTTATCTGGATACCTTATCTGATAACGAACATAGTATATTGATATCGAAATCCGCAGTGCTATGGATATCCAATTTCGGATATCGAAATCTGCAGTGAACTTCACTTGGTAAACTGTCGGGAAAGACTAGGAGAAAGCGTTTGGAGGCGTCCCGTTGAGATAGAGATAACGCAGTTCGGATGAGACAGTTCTAACGCAGTCGAAGAAGATATTATACTACATGCAACCTGATGTCCCGACATGTGAACTCTTGGCGGCCCCGCTGTCTAAAATAAATATCATTTCTTCAGGTTGGGTACGTGGAAGCTCCTTACCAATCTTCACGTTTCCTTCTTTACCTTTTATGTTCGAGATTCACGATATCTCGACGAAAACAGAATTAAACAAAAGGCGACGCTTTGGCCTGGGTAAATGACTCTTATTAACGAGATTAACGACCATTATGACCAGAGACGCCTACCGACGAAGTCCCACGACTTCATTTATCGTCACAACGCCCAACGACTGTTGCAATACCATACTATTTACCTTTCCCAACGCTGCACTATAAGATGATGACTTATCATGCAAGCGTCAAGTTCTTTGTGGGAATGACCGCGAGCTTCACAGACTGCTGAAATCATCTCATACAGTAGTAGCGCAGCAGTAAATTTTAGATGATAGGGAGGGTGGCTCTGAACTCTAAAAGGAGATTATAAATTTAATAGGGAGCATTGATTGGGTTTGCACAACCTATTTCAGAGGGACAGGAAAAATGTATATAAAAGCGGAGAGAGAGAACCAGACAGAGAAGAGAATGCGATTTAATGTTGTGGTTGGCACTAGTGAATTGGGGACGGAAGGACCCCATACCTGCCGTCTTTACTCCACTTCTAAAGGTTCTCTAATCAGTGCATGTGGGGTGCGGTGCCGTCGCCGTAGTTAACAGACATTAATATCTCCCCCACCATATCTACCTCTTTCCTCTCTCTCAACTCTCGACCCGCTCCTTCTGGATCACATTAAACTGAGACTTCTTTGTTCTTTGCCATCAATGCGATACCAAAGAGTCCGCAATCCTCAGGACAACTCGGCGTAGGTCAATGCCCCACTCTTGATACCATAAAACTACGGAAATCCTGAGTTGTTTTTACTTAAACGGGTTGTTCTTCGGCGGGTGACAACCATCTAGAATATCGTGTCATACACACTTAACGAACCCAGGAGGATCCAACCAATCTAGCAGGATCGGGAATGAGATTGTACAGTTATCTTGAGTTAACGGTGATGTGTCACTAATGGAGGGGAGCTCAGTTTGATTTCCCAGAACAGCGTTTGAGGAGAATTTGATGCATTTAAGGTCACACTACTCGTCACTATAAATGCGGCCTACCCTCGTAATTGTTGTCTATGGTGGCCATTAAAGAACCGTATTTAGTGACCGCGCCTGCCTGCATGACTCCTCTGTTTCAAGAGGACGAGAGACAGTGGTCTGATGCAGTTGCGTTCCTTCGTTATATCTAGCTTGCCGAGTTCTCTGTATTCCTTCTATGAGATCAATTGCAAAATTTCTCGCGTAGCAAATTGAGCATGATCGGCGAATCCTTCCACAGAGAGAAGACGATGCCTTACGTTCCACAAGTGGGCGTTCGCAGTGGCGACAAAGAGAGAAGGCAGATGACCTCGCCAGAGCTTTCTCTATCCCCTTTGCCAACTATCCCGACTGAGGCTGAACAGACGTCATCTAAGAAGAGGAAATTCTCGTGGAACGAGCCTTCATCATGCCAAACTCCCATCGAGCTTCAGCTTAAGGACCCTCTCCCCTTCGACTGGGAGCAGTGCCTTGATCTCCAAGTGAGCTCTCTCTCTCTCTCTCTCTCTCTCTATTTATCTATCTATATCTATCTTCCTCTACATGTATCTAGATGCATCATGGATTTGCACTGAACCTCAGATTGTGGAACGAACCCCCGCATTCATCCTAGAATAAAGAACATGATTCTTCATTACTAACTACATCTACAGTTTCACATGATATTTTCCGCACGATGATTTAGTGTTGTTTATAAAGACCTGCACAACCCATTTTAGTATCACACCTAAAACGCGCGACTAAAAATCAAGTGTTAATTGTCATGGCCTATTTGCGCCGACTTATAGTTCTCTTTGCTATTATCCATCTGCAGTCTGGAAGGATGTACTACTTGAACAGGAAGACGATGAAGAGGAGTTGGTCTTGGCCTAAGAACCAGGTTCTTGACTTGGAGCTGAATATCTCTCCTCCGCAGAATTTGGAGAAGACTGGTGCTAACATTCGAAGGGACTTCAAGAATGGACGTCATCCAACCGACAGCATGATGGCAGTGGCATGCCCTAGCTGTCATCTACTCGTTATGCTGTCTAGAATCTCTCCGTCCTGCCCAAACTGCAAGTTCGTTCATAATCTGCCACAACCCTCCCAGAAATCTACCCGTTTAGGCGACGAAAGAAGTCATAGTGCCATTGAGACACTGAGCCTTTTGTACTGACTTCAGTGATTAATGATAAGGTCTATCGATGTACCTATCTACCATCATATAGAAGAAATGGCTCATTTTTTGACGCGCGGATCGATGAAGAATTGTTACAGAGGACTAGGGGGGAAGAAATAAATCATAAATATTTTATGGCCGCTTTAGTTTCAACTGCATTTTAAAAAGCTTCCTTTAGAAATTCTATCTGGCGGGGAAATAGCTGGTAACCAAACAATTAGGGTTAACTTTAATGTTTTAAGGCATGTGATAGTGCGAGTATAATTATAATTTCCTTGGGGAGTAAGTATTTTAAATAATATATATTTAAGGAATTTATATTATTTTTAAAGAATTAAATCTATTTTAACAAATTCAGGATACTTCGCTCACTATCTACAGGGCATCTGGGTCATTTGCACTCTTAATTCTTCATAAGATTCTCATAATGATAAAAAATAAGCTTCCAATAAGGCCTCATATCATTCCCTAACTACATTCAACTCATGGACTGCTATCCAGAGTTTATGTGATTTCTCATCCAATAAATTATCTAATTAGTTATTATATCTTTATTAAAAACTTTTAATAAGAGGCTAGAAGAGAGAGCATAATCATAAGATTCGTTCAAAAGTTAACAAAATAATATATGCTAATAAACATATTTAAGTCAGTTCATTTTATTTAAGAAAATATACTCAATATAAAATGATATGCTAGTTTATAAATCGTATGAGAAAGATAGATTACAACTAAAAAAGCCATGAAGATGCATAGTGTATGACACAATAATATATATATATGTGATATCATCATATATTAATTAATTCGAGCTATCACCTCAATTTTTTTGAGATTTCGAAAAATACAGTGAATAGTGGAAACTAATTGTAGATTATAAAATAAAACTTAATAGCAAGATGAAACTAAAAAACTTAATGGATACTAGAAAAATGAATGAAACACCTGTAAAATTAGGTATTTAATTGATACCAGAATTTTAAGTCAAAACTTCAAGTATACATAGCATCTTCATGAAACTGAAATTACTTTATCCTTGATAGAAATATCATCAGATATTTTTTTTAAATAGATCAACCTAAATTCACTGAGAGGAACTGAATTAAAACTTGTGGTTTATATTCATGATTTTTATGTTGCTCTTCATATTTTTGAACTCAATTTACATCATTTTCTTGGAACCAAATATTTACTCACTATAAATCATATATATTAATGTTAGCTTGATGAAGACATAAAGATGATTCAAGCCCAAATAAATTATAAAGGAAAATGTATTCATTATTTAACTTTGCAGTGATGATTACTCAAGTTGTACATAAAATAAATTTTACCGGTCACGTCCAAGTGAAACTCAACATCCAATATGCATCAATCTTTAAATGAAAAGGGACTTCATAATACATATCCACTGAATTCCATATCAGATTATTCTTCCTGATCGGGATTCATTCCAAAAATTAAACTTGACTTGAGTTTTACGACACCCATCCCTCCCTTATATAGGGATGGTAATGGGCCCCTTAAAAAGGGTCCAACAAGGGGGGCCCAATAAACATGTGGGGGGGCCTTAAAAACCAAAACGAATACTAAATTTAAAAACAAAGGTTCGAAAAGGGCCATGCGAGTGAATATGGCCCGAAACTTACAAGTGATGAAGTGTGTTCGCCTTCCTCTTGGCATGCCGATCTGGCGGAGCTCGAGCCGGCAGCTGTCACCTGTGATGGCATGGGCTTCCACGTCATCCTTGATGGAGTGGGATCTCCTGCTCCATCATGGCCTCAATCAAGAACAAAGCACCTTTCCTATCTTCATTTTATTCAGAAAACCTCCAACCTGATTTCTATGTGTTAAACCCCTTCCATCCAAAAGAAAGACACAAATCAGAACTGGATTGACTTGTGTCCTCATAAGAAATGTGTGTTATTGTTATGACAAACTCAGTTTCCTGGTTGGCGTAATGTTTTTAACCTTTCTGGGAATGGTGAGGAGAATTGGCTCATATGCTGTCTGTTTTCTTCATTCCTGAATAATCCATAATCCTGAAGTACAACCAGGACAAGGAGGCGCCAAATTATGTTATCTAATCTTAAAAAAGCAAAATATGCACTATATGTCTGGAGTTTTATTTCCAGTTATATTCCAGCTCATCCATTAAAGTTCTTTACCTTTTAAACTATATGTCTGAAGCAGGATGATACTTTATGCCCAAAAAAATTGGAAAGACCTTCTGCAAAAAATCAGATGCAATCCATATTTCATGTCATCCGTGCAATAATTTATCATCACAGTGTATTAAAAAGAAGGAACAAATTAACGACACCAAGCCAAATGATACTTTCTTGGAATCCCTTAATGTACCACTATTTTGCCCCCTTCATCTTGGAAGATAATTAATATTGATAGAAATAAAAAATATTTTCCGAAAATGATATTTGATATTGTTCTTCCTAGAATGTGATTCCAACCAGATTCATATATGTTAATGACTAGACCAATCCCCAATTCAAAATAAACAAAGGCCTCCTCATTAAGAGAAGCATGCCCAAAAAATTAAAATAAAAGCTCCTATAACAGAGATCAAATCATTGTTGTTTATAAAAATAGAGATTCTAGAAAAAAATCTATATTTGATCACTTATAGTGAAATTTCGTTTAGTGCTTTCCATGTTTGTCGCTGAATTTCTGATCCAGGGGTGCATCCCACTGCACATCTGCAAGATTTGTGAATTTATGAGTTTATGAGTGCTAAATTTATGAGTACTGGATTCAAATGATGTCGACATCTAACAACATATAAAAATAGGGAAATTAAACAACATAGACCAAACACACATGTATCAAGGAAAGTATTTCAACTTTTAACAGGTGCAAACGAGCAAATCAAAACAGTTGCATTCAATCCTTTGTCAGCTACAACATTAAGCAACATATGCATAAAGTAGCATGCATTGGGGGCACTATCTTTTATATGCTATGAAAGATACATGAAAGTTACCCTTGTGTTTGATGTGAGAACTGCAATCCTTCTTCTCTTCACAGTACTTATGTTTTAAAATCAATTTTGTGGGAATTAGAATTCATGATCTTACTAAATTTCATTAAAATTACATCAAAATTAAAGTAATACTTTTAATATACCATTGGGTTCACATACCACATAAATGTTATTTTCTTCCTAAAATATGAAATAATATAATAATTTTAATTACAAAGTGGAAAAATAATCTTACTGATTTTTTAAAACTGATCTTACCTATGTCAATAAAGCTGTTCTTGTTAGAGTAAAATACAAGCCATGCTGCAGGCGATGAAGAGGAAGCGCATGCAGCACCCTGTTTGGTAAACACCCAATCTGTCAATGCCTAGACCAGAATCCAAAAATCTACGGAGAAGAAGAATCCAGTGTCGGAGTTAAGAAGAAAAACCAAAATTTGAAGTCACAAGCCATTTTATTGTCTTTGTGGTTGCATTGAAAGCCCTACCCTAAACCATCTCTTTGGAAATACAAATATAAATGATAGGAAATGAGTAAATATTCAGGTTTAGTGGATTTTAGTTAACATGAATAGGAACCGAAGATTAGGCATTAATGTCATTAGAGTAAACTGGTTTAATCTATGTCTTAATTATATTCAAATGAATGCATGCCTTAATAGGTGTTTTAATCAAGCACGTAGGGTCCTCAATCAACTACTTGACTGGTTATATGTGAAGGTAAACTTGGTTCGTTAGTTATATTAAAAAGATTACTAAGCATGACCATATGGTGAACAACTCAAATCAGTAATTTAGGACTTCAATTTTCTATGACATGAATAAAAACATATTTCTAAAGCTTTTTCAACATTTGTGCGGATTTGACCTCATTTAAGTGGTTTAATGTCTGCACCAAATTCCCTATTACTACCTTCAAGTACTTAAGACTGAATTTATTGATAATTTGATGAACATTAAATACAGGAAGATATTACTATTCAATTTTCAAGCAGTTTTTCTACATTTCCTCAGGATGATATTTTTCCTAACATCAATACAATTCCAAAATATTTTGAACCATGTTTTTAGTGCAAGTTGATTCAAGATCCAAAGGAAAGAAAGCTAGCCTTTGAATTTTGCATGTCATTGACCCATGTGATAAGTTTGATATCTTTAATATAAGGTTTAGTTTGACTTTGATTTTTTTTCAAATTATAACTATAAATTAATTTTCATTAAAATCTACAGAACTTACAGTATCTTCTTTTGGTTCAGTTTTGAAAAAGTTACAGGAGTTTGAACTTGGACATGGAGGGATTGAGCAGTTAATTAAGAATGTGGAAATATCAGTTCTGGATATCGATTCAATTTGGTTTTGAATCTTTTTATGAGATAAGAGTTGGTTCTAATCATATTAAAAATTCATACATGTTAGAATTGTGCCATTTGTGCATTAATTAAGAAGTTATTTTAGTTTGAAGCACCAAAGGCCAAACACGAGTCAACAAATTTCATCCAAAAAGAAACGTGGAGGAGAAGAGGACTAGAGGAATGAGAGACCACAAGGGGAGATCTTGCTGAAGGGAAGTGATGAATCCAAATTGCATATTAATTTTTAATGTCATTGTAATTTTATTTTTCCTCCTTCAAATAAATTTGATAAAGGATATTAAACTCACACGAATGGATAGTAGGATTGAGGTTATCTCTACAGGGTCTGACCTTTAGATGTGAATTTAATAATTGAGTTGTAGTTAAGGAGGAGTAATAATAGGAATAATTATAGTAAATATAGTATAATCTAAGTGATTAGTAGTTGGGGAATAGTATCTGATGGATTAGAGAATTTAAGATAATATTGAATAGTAATTGATAAGAGAAAACTAGAGAGAGATAATTTAATGTTTGCATCTTCTTGTAAATACTAGAGATAATAAACATGCAAGAGGCTTTAAATGGATTAATTGTCATAGATCTATAGGTGATGTTAATTTAGGTTGTGAAGAAGTATACAAGATTAGTGGTGTAGATAGAATAATGAAATACTATTAATAAGAGATAGAGATAATGATAGTGGATATGAAGATTTTAGTAAGACAGGGAATAAAGGGTAATAGTAATAAGATATAAGTATTTAATTTATTGACGCATTTAGTTTAGTAAGAGGTAGGATAAAGAATAAAAGAGGATACAAAGTATTATAAAGATAGGAGAAGTGAGTATTATAAGTTGAGATGTATTGGAGTAGATGAAAAGATGTATATGTTTCCTCTGATTTTATGAACTGGGAAGATAAGTGGAAGTATACATATTATTTATTTAGTAAGATAATTAATTAGATAGGTAAGAAGAGTATCAAAGATAGTAGAGCAAACTACATAGATAGATGAATTAATTTTTTTTGAGTTTAAAAAAACCTTAAGTAGAAGGGATAATAATGAAATGAGAGAGAGATGAGAGGGGTTATCTAATTCATAAGAGATTTAAGGGGTTAATTAGATATATAAAGATAGAGGGAGAAAATATAGAAAGATTAAGAACAAACAGAAGACGGATCTTAATATGCAATTATAATTTTCTAGATTTTCATTATTCTAGGTAGATAAGGTTTATATAGGAACTATATTGTTTAAGGATTTTTTAATAGAAGCGAATGGCAAGAAATATGGGTATTTTTGTCGGTACCTTGTAGGCGTTTGACTGGATGCCTCAATGAGACTGCAAGACAGAAGTGAGCTATTAGGTATTTTTTATACTTTTTATGAATTAGATAGATAAAGTGATGAATAACTTTGAATGCACACTAGAAGCTCGATGAAGTGCCTTAATGAAATCACGATACTGAACTTTGATCAAATCAAACTTGATGAGTAGTTGAACTAACTTCACATGAATCTACAATGTTCTGCTACTGAGCATCAACCACATCGAGCAAAGAGGGTACTAGATCTGCCCTGAATCAAGGGAGCAAGAGTAGGGGCGCTGATCGCCATGCCTGAACATCGATGTGCATTCTTGCTCATTTTTCTCCTCGCAAATGCAGATCTGAGGCTCCCTAGCTCTTCCCTGAAGCCTCCCTAAGCTATCTTCACACTGACATAGCTGCCGAGATGCTTTCAATTACTCCAAACTTGAAATAGGACTTCCGCCATCGTAATTCCTTCCTGAATGAGAGATGTTATTTTAGCCTTCAAAAGCTTATTTTAAGGGGTAGAGAGGTTCTCTTGAACCTCCAAGGAGTCATATTTCATCCAATGGCTCTCTAGGGGCCGTTGGATCAATCTGTGGTTCCCTCATCAGTGACCTCTGTTGCTAGGTTGATGAGGATGATGGTCGAGGGTGGAGACGGATGGGATTACCCCCTGGTCGTCTGATATTCCTTTGATGGGTTGACGGCTGTGATTAAATTGCAGCCATGGACCCATCATTCTGTTGTACCACTGTCGTCGCCCCATCAGCGCTTTGTAAGCTACCCATCAAAAGCCCGATGATGTTTTCTTTGTAAATTTGATTCATATCGTAGCCTATTGGGCCATGATCCATCTTTAAACTTCTCAGCCTGACCCATGCCCTTTTGAATGTTAAAAAAGTAGTCATTAAACCCATATTGGAGTGTTCTAAAATACGTAACACCAACAAATCTGTCCAATTTAATTATATGAAATATATAAACCTGTCTCCTAATGTGCGTGCATGGGCTTCTATGCGAGCCTCATATAGGCTCCCATGTGGGCGTTGTGTGGGCCTCTGTGTGGGCCATGTTGCAGCTCTTAGGCGCAACAGCACTCGCCTGCTGTAGGTTTGCTTGAGCGCCTTCGCACTCCTCTGCCTGTGGCCGGCTTGAGTGTTTATGGAGCTTGGCTTATAAACTAAAATTTTTTTATCTCTTTCCCTGAAAAATATAGGCAAACATACGAGAGAGAGGAGGAAAAAAATCATTTAACATTTTAAGCCTATGTCAATAAGAATCACTCTGTAGGTAAATTATGCCACACATTTTATTAAAAAGTGATTTTTTACCAATCACCTCATCTAATGCTTGAGATTAAAAATCCTATAAAGATAAGGATAAATAGATTAAATGATCTCAAAGTTAAGTAGATTAAATAATCCCATAAAGATAACGATAAAATAGAATGGGTATAATTTCATGATCATTGAGAGTTTATCAAGAAGCCATAACTACATTTACTATTTGCTTATCTCTTAATTAAGAAATTTATGAACTGAATGAATACCCATGCGAAAATACATGCATTATTCCTATCTTGAACGCAACTTATGGAGTCTGATTACATACTAAGTGTTGTTGAGGATAAATCCATAATGTTTAGAAATATATTATTATTGTAAGATGTTTGTGGTGAGTCAAGTTAAGGCTATGGGGGCCATCAGAAGATGGCTTTAGAGGCCAAAGTAGAGTAGGATTTGGGGGCCAAAGTAGAGAAGGCTTGGATAACATGATAACTTAATGGATATTTAGATATATTTTAAATGATTATGGTATTACTAATTCAGAATTTATCATGTTATTATTTGATTCAACTAAATATTTATGCATGAGCTATAAATTCTAATTTTTGCACATTATGGTTATTTTTTACTAAACTCCTTGACTTCTTTGAAGTAAAGCAGTTTTAGTACTGATGAGTATTATATAGTTTCACATGTGCAGAAATACACAGGAATAAGAAGATACAATTCTTCAGGAGTTGGAGAAGTTTTGAGAGTTTAGTGATTCTCAAAAGGGGGCTTGAAAGGAGAAAAAGGATGTTTGGGGCCTTCAAATGAGAAATCAGAGGAAGATGGGCCACTACTGACCTGTCCATTGGCCTCGCAAAAGCCTTCCAAAGAAAGAAGTTGAAGATTACATGGGGAAGCTCTCAACCCATGGAGCAAAAGAGGCAAAAATGGCAAGAAAAGAAAATAGAAAATACCCAAAGGGGAATTTTAGTACTTCTTCCAATCTATAAATAATCTTTTCTCCCTCATTTCCCCTCATTCTGGATGTGCTCTAGCAAGTGGCTGGCCAGCAGGACAAGGCATATTTCAGAATCCATGTTGTTCAACCTGCTTAATGTAAGTTTGTTGAAGTTTCATTCAATCTCGTCTTCTGTTTGCATTGAAAATGCCTGATCCAGACTTGATAGGAAGTATTGAGGGCTCACAAGGCTTGCATTGAGGTTTTGGGAACCTAGATTTCCATTTTTACATCATCATCCATCCATTTACCATTAAATCCATCATTTTCTCACTCTAATACACGTTTTCCCTACTCTCTCTCTAGAATCATTTCATTCTCTCTATATATATTTATTCATATCCCTAGTTCATTATATCAAAATTTCATCAAAATTATCCTTCATTTTCACCTTCAAATTCTATCTCAAACTTCTTCTACACTCTCTTCATTTTCTCTCTCTATCTCTTAATTTCAGTCATTTTATCTCTCTAAAACCATTTATTTCTCTCTCTAAAATCCGTTCCGATCTCTCTCTATATCATCCTTAAATCCTACTTTCAAATTTCAAAAAAAAAGTTCGTGTCTGAATTCCATCATTTAGGGCAAAAAAGTGGAGAGTGAAGGACTTAGTCAAATTGATTAAGTCCTAACCCTATTGGGCTTGGCCCATTTTGCTAAGTCTTGACTTAGCCGAATCGGGCTGAACCTTAGTGGGGTGGTCCACTAAGGGCAGTCCTATACGGGTTACACAAGGACCACTGGATCATCCGGTCCGCCACCACCGCCACCGCTTCGCTGCCGCCACCGCTTCGCTGCCGCCACCGCTTGCGATAGCCAGAAAATTATTTTTATTGCATTATATATTTAGAAATTCTAAAAAAAACATTAAATAGCTAAAATTAATATATAAAATATTCAATATTTTAACATCGACAAAATTAAAAAAAATATTTAACCATCGTTTTTAATATTTCTAGTATTTTTGGTGTTCATTAAATACAAAAAATTCATAAAATATTTATTTCCTATTTCTAGTTAGTTAAAATTTTAAAAAAATGTTCAAAAATATTTTTTAGTGTTTTTATTTGTAATTCTGATTTAATTTGGATCATAGGAATTTAGATAAATTGACTATATCTCAATTTTAAACTCACTTCCTTAATTCCAAGCTTGCAAAAAATATTGAAATTAAAATTCTGCCTCTCTGTGGATCGACCCATTACTTGTCCTACATTAATTATAGAGTATTTAAGTGGAAAATTTTCATAAATATTGTTCGTTAAGTCTGAATCAAAACAATGACATAAAACCCCTAAATTTGGACTCATCAGGCTTTAGGGCCCAAGTTGAAGTTGGTCAAGTGTCGTCGCTCCATGGAAGACTTTGGGGGTCAAGGAAAATAGAGCTTTACCGTCTTTTTCCTTTTTTGAATAACTTCAACTTGGGCCTTGAAGCCTTCTCTACTTTGGCCCCCAAATCCAATTCCTCAAGACCGATACCCCCCAAAAACATCAAGGATTATCCTAAGCTGTCTAAAAAGATGTGCCCCCATTTCTTCCAGCTCATTTCTTAGTTAGAAAAATCCTAGGTTACTTAAAAAAGAAAAAAAGATGATATAGCTAGAGAACCCAATTCATCCCCCCAGGTTAATCCTTAGCCACTTAAACTTAAAGTGACAATTTTGAATAATTTTGCAAAAATGATAATGCTAATTCATTCTTTAATCAAAAGTTTTAACAGTGGATCGTATGTGGTTAGGCATATCATTATGACATCATGAGTAACAAATAACTCAGATGTGGCCATAATGTCTTTGAATCGAATAACTGTATTAGAACTCAAGGTTTGCAATACAGGTAGCTGAAACTATGCTATACTTCTCCAAAAATTCAGATCAATCATAGGCCATGTGATCAGTGATACATGGTATCCAAAGCAGACTACACGCCATTTTTCAAAAAACTCTTCATAGTTTGTCATTTTATATAGCTTACATTAGATAAAATTGGTTTAATGATGTTTCAAATCATAAAGAACGGTACCGAAGAAATAGTTTTTTCAAACATAACTTTTGGCTAGTTTTTCTGCATTTATGTTGAGGAAGAAGAGATAACCATTTACTAAATATTTTATGGGTATTGAAATTAAGGGAAAAGTCATAAAGATGATAATTCAAAATTAAAGGTGTAGCCACTTGTCTTGATTTCTCTCTCTAATTTTAACTACATAGCATCATAATTTACACAGCTAACTGTTGGAATACTAAATTTCACTTTTGAAGTCCATAATTTTTTTGCTGATCCCTAATTTGAGTTAAAAGTAAGCCTCTCTCTCTCACTCACTCACTCACTTTCTCTCACTCACACACTCTCTCTCTCACAGTTACCCTTTATCCCTCAAGAGAGAAACCTTGCATTATGAAATTTATGAGATTATGAGATTATGAGATTATGAGATATATAAGTCTTTAAGCGGATTATGATATTTTTCTAAAAAATGTTTGTTCTCAAATCATCCAATGTCCTTAGGATCCAGAATCTTGTTGCAAGCATAGTACTTCCAAAAGTTAAAGGGGAAAAAATACCTCACTTTTGAGTTAAAAATATCCCTCTCTCTCTCTCACTCACTCACTTTCTCTCACTCACTCACTCTCTCTCTCTCAGAGTTACCCTTCACCGTGCAAGAGAGAAACCTTGCATTATGAAATTTATGAGATTATGAGACTATGAGATCTATAAGTCTTTAACTGGATTATGACATTTTTCTAGAAAATGTTTTTTTCTCAAATCACCCCAAGTCCTTAGGATCCAGAATCTTGTTGCAAGGTTAATACCTCCAAAAGTTAGAGGGGAAAAAATACCTCAGTTTTCCGTTCACACTATCCAGAACCCTAGAGGAAATATTTTCTCTAAAATAAGTCCCAAAATATAATTTTTCAATAATTATATTCAAAATTTTATGTTAAGAAATATACAATGAAATTTTAAAATTAATAAATAAAATATTAATGATTAGATAAAAAAGGACTCATTTTAGTATGATTAATATTCAAAAAACAAACCATAATTTTTATAATTTTTCTGCTGATGATGTTTGTACCATGATAAAAAACATTATCGATGCGCGGGACTCTAGGCTTTAATATGATAATTGAAATGAGATATTTTGGATGTGAAAATATGAGTTTTGTGGATCCTAATATATCATTGTCCTGATTTTTATTTTATGTTTAAAGAGTGCTGAGTAAAGGGAGATTTTTTATGAATAACAGACATATATATATACTTATTTTAGTTTACTTGGTAAAAAAGATAGTGAGTGTTAGAATAGGCACCTAAAAATAGACTAAAAATTTTGATTGCCGATTAGGATGCTCACATTTGTAATTAATCAAATATTAGATAATTATTCAATACAAAATATTAATGACTATGATCTGATGGTGTTAAAGTGTTAATGATAAAGGTTTAATGTTAATGCATTTTTAAAAAATGGAAATCGATTTTAATAAAGGTTTAATGAACTTTATTTGGTCAAACATGATAGTTTGATTGGATAAGGTGCACCCTAAGAGAGGGAATGAATTTGGTCCTTTAAATTTGATTCACTATAATATGCTTAACTACATGAAATATGTTTAACCTGTTTAGGGATGAGGTAGTTATAGTAATGAGTTAGTTAATCTTTGATACATCTAATGTTCGTCCATAATGCTCTCCAGAGGTATCTAGCTATAGTTGATGTTGATCCCTAATCAGGTTTGTATGAATGTCCCCTAAAGAGCGTCAAGTATACCAATGAAAACAATTCTGGTGATGTTCCGTCAGCTTCAACCTCTAAAGTCTTCCATGGAGTGGCAATGCTTGACTACCTTCAACTCAGCCCCAGGCGTCATATTTTTCAACCCCTAAAAGCCTTCACCTATTTCCCCCCAAAGTCTACTAGGATACACTTAAATTTAACACACCTAATTAATCCAAATACTCACATATATGTATTTAATTTCAACCATATACATTTCCAAGCATAAAATTTGCTAAAATCATTTGGATAAGTATATATTGAATATTCTATCAAGTATAACAAGATAGTTCAATATACCCTGCTTTTAACTTCCTCCTAATTCTTTTTTCTGTTCTTGTTCCTATATCGCATCTTTTATTTTGATGTTGATTTAATATTTTTCAGAATTCACTTCACCATCAATTGAAGACTTGTGAAAATCAAGATTCTTCACTTAAGATATGATTGGATTCCTTATTTATGTTTCCTCCTCTTGTCTGTAAATTTAAAAATACTATAGGAAAAAATGTACGCATAAAAAATCCAAGAATCTGGAAATATTAAATAATATTTTAATCTATATTCAAGATCTTATAAAATATAAATCAATGTATATATAAATATCTAAGGTAGATAGAGAAAACCATGTCGGTCATTATGTTTCACTGGCCAAATGTGTTTCATTTGCATAAATATTCGAACAGTGACATAGGACCTGGCTACCCACCTGTCATAGAAATTCGAGGACTGACTCAATTATTTCTTACAGTGACCAATTGATCAAACATCACATATATTTATATACATAGAGGTAATGATCCATTGCATGTGTGATTTGAATATTTTGAACTGTCAAAAGTTGGTTATATTCATATGCATAATTACTGATATGCACTAAAACTTAATCTTTAATCTTAGAGTTTTTGATGAATTTAAAATTTTCAATGATGCATAACTTGATCCTCCTCCTTGAAAGTAACTAAAACGATTAGGATGGATCCCTTAAATTCTAGTTCCCCCTACACAGTAGTTCCTCCTAAATAATAGGTTCCCGTCAATGTGATCATCCTACTTGCATACGGTTATTACTCCTTGGAGAGAATCAAACACTGATAAATCTCATAAGATAATGGGATGTTTGAGACGAGGATCTAAAAGTAATCCACTAAAAATAAAAAACAAACCATCATTAAGTGTAGCAAATGCAAGAGCAGTGTAAATACGGTTATAAAATCACAAAATTAGTATCTTCCCTACATATGTCCTAATTAATCAGATGATACGACAAAAATTAGTAGTAAACACAAAAACTAGAAAAATAAAATAAATTGATTCAAGTAAAAATAGATTCCCCAAGTGTCTCAGTTATATGGGATCCTTTAGAGGGATTGGGAACATCATGTATGGTGTTCCTTAACTATAGTATGGGTCATCACTAACTATCTTGGCATAATATTAAACCTATATTCAATTAGAGGTTTATTTAAGTGAAGATTAGTATCACCTTTGGTGATACAATTTTTAAAGACATGATGGTTCACTTCAATATACTTAATGATTGAATGCCACTAAGGCTTTTGGCCAAATTATTTGTACCCTTATGTCCAATGGAATAAATATCCAATTCAATGTGATCCCATAATCTTCTAAGTGAATTTATACCTAGAGATATTTATCACGACAAAGTCAACTTAGTATATGCTCAGCCTCTGCCATTGACAAAGCAGTAGAACTTTGCATCTTAGATGTCTAAAAGACGAGACATCTCCCCGTAAATGCACAAGTGCAACTTGTGATTTTTCTATCAATTGTGGATCATACAAAGTATGAATCATAGTAGTAGGCCAACATCAACTCTTGACTCTCGTGTTACCAGATTCCAAGAACAGTGTTCCCTTCAATATATATGAGTTTTCTCTTTACTACCATCAGGTCTGGCTCATTAGGATCACTTTGGAAATGATCACAAATACATACATAAAGACTTTATCTTTTCTGATTGATCTCAAGTATTATAATGATTCAATCATCCTTCTGTACATATGTTGGTCAATACTTTGACCAATGATGCCCAGGTACAACTTAATAGTATGAATCATTGGAGACCCCTTTGCTTGGAAATCCTTTGCTTCAAAGTTTTCAGTGGTTCTGTTGAGTACTACTACTGTCATATAAAAATGTGATTCTCCTTGTACATAATTGGGGTACAAGGATATAAGTTATCCCGTAAGATCCATATCCAAGTCTTTCCGCATGAGGTGTGAAAATTTCTCACACAACTTTGGATTTGTAAATCGAAATATAGTTTCATCAATGTAGATTTGGACCAAGATCAAGTTCTTTGCTGCTTTCGTAATTAAGAGAGTAGTATCTATGGTACCTCTTTTGTAGCTATTAGAAGTTAAGTATGTACCTAAGTTTTCATTCAAAGCTCTAGGTGCATGTTTAAAGTTCATATAAAGCCTTGTGCAACTTTAGGTCCCTTTTGGGTTTCTCTAGATCTTAAATACTTCATGTTTGTCTCACATGCACTTCATCGTTAATATCTCCATTAAGGAAGTCAAAAATCACTTCCATTTGGAAGATTTTAAATTCATTGTCACATGCGAAGGCCCCTTGTATTGTAATGGTGTAAAACTCTTGGGGCTGGAGCATACATCTCCTCCTAATAGACTTCTTTTATTTAAACATAACCATCAGCAACAAATCACGCCTTATTTATAACTATATCTCCTTTTTGATTAATCTTGTTCTTCAACGCTATTTAGTGCATACAAAAATTTTCTCTTTATGTGTTTACACTAGATCCCAAATCTTGTTCCTCTCAAGTTAGGCTAAATCTTCATGCATGGCATTAGCCCACCCTGGATCTGTTAGAGCATCATCCACCTGTTTATGCTAAATCTGAGATGTGAAGGTCATATCTACAATGCCCCCAAAGGTGGATCCATTTCTTACAAGAACACTTGGACTACCAAGAAAGCTTTTATTTGGGTGGGTTTTAGCTAGTGTGAACTTTATACTCTTATCCGTAGGTTCATCAATCTCTTGGTATATTTCTCCATCATCATAATATTATTCCACTAAATCTGTAATGATTTATCTACCATTGATCTCCTCATTCATATTCGTTTCATTTTATCCTTTTCATCTTCTATTTGATCATCAATTTTTGTATCCTCTTCAGCATCTTTAATTTAAATTTGAGTTGAGGAGTAAACTAGGATTGACCTTAGAAATAAATAAAAAACTTAACAACAGGTATGAGGACAATAAATTAAAATTTTCTCATTTAGATTTAAATGTCAAATAAAACAAGTGCAAATCTAAAAAAAAGTGATAAAAAAGGAGTATAAAAGCATATTTATAGTAAGCTAATTTTATCTTATCTAAGACAATCAATAAGATATTTATATTTTCTCCATGATTAGGGACATTAAGATCTAGGAATCAAATAAATACCTAAATTGTAATTTCTTTGTCATTCAGCAGTCCAGTTTTATGCTTTATCCAGCCGGTGTAAACCTCCTGGCCTATTCAATACTTATCTTTTTCACTCTTTATAGGTAAAAAATCAGATATGCAGTGATGGGGGACCATTTCACCGACTTCAACACAGGACGATGTCAACCACGCCAAGCAGTTTGAGCCGACGTACATGACCCCGGCTTCAAATACTCGGCGTAGCTGATGTTAGTAAGTAAAGCATTTATTTTTTGTATTTTGGTATTTTGGATATTTTCAGAATTGGGCCACCATGTTTTGGGCCTTATTCGGTGTCTTCGTTCATTTTTCCTCTTCATTGTACGTTAAGAGGATTCTCGTCTCGTGACAGTTTCCCCCTTTGTTAGCCTACTTAGGCATCCTCCCTCTCCTATATAAAGGGATGGTATGCCCAACAATGACTTAAGTTGTCATTTGAAAATTGAAAGTATTGTTTCTTCAGAGTTTTCATTTTCCCATCTAGAGAGAGTTGGATCTATAGATCTAGAGCGAGACAAGATCATGGTTTCCCTTGGCACACGCGCCAGCTTCAACACGTCGAGACCACTCCGTGAAGAACCACTGTCGTCAATGCCCAATTCTACGTCCATTTGAGTTCTTGGATCAGTCCAAGAATGTGTTTGTTCGACTCATAGGCCTATAAGAAGCCCTCTTCGGATTGATTCTGGCACACCTCATCCTTTGTCATTCAAGATCGACATCATTTTTGTGTGTTTCGTCCAAGAAATCCTCTTATTGGGCTATTGCTCAAGCCAAGAATCATCCAAGAAGTCTTCTATCAGCACCAAGCCAGGCAAAGGATTCAACATCCTAGCCGCGCTCATGCTCCGCCATCGTTGCCAAGCCCACATTAATCCAGTGCGGCTGATTCCACGCACCGCCGTGCAGCCCACGTGTACCCAACGCACGCGCCGGTGCATCGTCGTGGTCGTGCCTTGCACTCGTCACCACAACTGGGCGCTGCTCGTGAATCCTGTCTGTGGGCCCACGTGCTGTCACGCCCGTGCCACGCCAGCATGGCTACGCTGCATGTGACAGGTGCAAGCCATCGTGCACACTGCTAGCGCAACTGCCGTGGGCACCACAAGCCAGTCCAATGTGCGCCACTAGCGCCTTCATGCCGTCAACTCTTAAGTGCTGTCGCAACCGAGGGTCCGCCGCTACGATTTCATTCACCTATTGTCACTCAAGCATCCTTGACCAATCAGACTGTAGATTACAACTGTGCTGACTGCTCCTGAATTAACCCGTCTCGATTCTTCTCAGACGATCCTCCGGACGTCCACGGATTGTGTATTCAGTCAGGTACCATCGCTCCCTTATTTCTCAGTATTATTACCTTTTGCGGTGATGTCTCCCACTATCTGTTCCTCTGTGGATTAAAATACAAATCATAGGCTAGACACCTACGTCCAGAGTTAGGAAATTTTGTGGTTAAGGTCTGGTTACTTGATAGAGGAAGTGTGGACGCCATTAGGCTATCGAGCTCCTTGTGTCATAAGTATTCTTGTGATCATCGAGGATCATTGGGAGTCTAATCGAGACAATTCCCCTCCCAGAAATCAATTGAATCGTAATTCTAGGTCAACAGCTTGCCGCTATCTTTTTGTCAAGAGTTATTTCTTAACGTACATTCATATCTTCCTGTGCGTTCATTCATTTTCCTGTGTTGTAACATGTGTCATATGATCCCGGCATATACGTGTTACATCATGCAGTTTTTGGTTTTGTATCAATTTTTAATCTGATATGAATGACCTAGATGAATCCCATACAGTGCCTTCATGTGGTCCAGCTCTGGCAAAGGATTGAGAGACCCATCAAGCTTTGAAGCCAGGTGGAAGTGGTATCCACTGTATGTAAATCTTAATAAAATAAATGACAAATAATGACTTCGGTCAGAAAATTTATCGAGATGGTAATTGGTAAGACCGATGTTAACATTCATATTTTTATACTCAACTCTTATAAGATAATTTGATGCAAATATATTTAATGTGAATATAGTCACATAAGTGCATGATATCAGTCTCAATGACACTGTAGTCCTTCAAAATTTTGCATTAATGTTAACATATATATTGATCTTAAATTCAAGCCTTTTGGAGGAGCTACACAAGTTTACTCCTAACCAAAATTTTGTGCAAATAATAACTTTAGGAATTTACTTAGTGTTATTATGTAAATCATCCTATAATTTATAAAAAAAGTTTGTGTCAAACGCTCAAATCAGCTCATGAAAATTAATTTAAACCACATATGGATAAAAAGCTCCAGTCGACCTGAAAATAAAAATGATTTAAATGTGTAGGGGACAAAAACTAATAAAAATATTAGTATTAAAAAGTAAACTAGGATAACACATCAATAAACTTTTTAAATGATAGGATTTAGATGAATGAGAACTACAGGATTTGTAAAACGCTAAACCCTAATTCAAATGGGTTAGATCTGTAAAAAACACCATGGGATTTAAATTCTTCATTTATGTTCTATTTTAAATGTCACTTGTATATTTTAATGATAACATCTTACAAATTACATTACAAAAAACATTAACAGTCAAATGGAACGTTTCAAATCCTTTCATTTGATAAATTTGAACGTAATATAAAACTTCTTCATTAGAACTGTGTTACATGAGTTGTATGAATTATAGAAAGGTGTTACCTGAGTTATATGAGTAATAGAAATGTGTTACATGAGTTATATGAGTTATAGAAATGTGTTGCCATATACCAAACACATTTAAAATTATTTTAAATAAATAATCAAAACAAAATAAAATATATCAATGATCAAATTTAAAGAGGAAAGAAAATGTTAAACTCAATGATTATTAAAAATAATTTTATTTGAAAAGCAATTCATAAAAAAACATGTAACCATAAAGAACATTTCAACATTTTACTCAGAAAAAGGCTGAACCCACATGAAAATGTTTACAACATACATTATTTACTTTTAAAAATGACTGAAATTTCTAGTTAATTATAAAATTAGTCATTTCTAATCTTAATGACTTCTTGAAACATCAACATTTTACTTGGAGAGAGAACTGAAATGGACCAACAAATAAATAAGGTTAATATCGAAAAGATAAAATAACATTAAAAGCAGGTGAGATAAATTATGGGAGTTTCAAACTTATAATTGATGAACATCCCTATTTCGCAGGAATAAATAAAACCTGTATTGGCTTTTCAATATTAGAAATGACTGAGATCGATGATTAATATCTGAACAATCAATCAGAACATTTGAATTACTTTAGTCGGATAAATTAGCTTTTACCAGTCTAACTATGTTGCATGTGAAAGAACGACGCCACAAATATAAACATGAATGCATTTATTTCATCAATCACTGTGAATTCTTAAAACAACCGTAGCAGAAAAAATTCCAACGTTTTGCTTCTAAAAAACTGAACCCACATGGATAACAACAAATAAAAAGCTCAATAAATGGTGTTTATGAATTATTCTGTTGCCATATTAATTTGGTGACATCCCAATGTCAGAGGCTGTTAGGAAGTTTATGATAAAAGTTAGGAGTTGGGCAAAGGAATAAAAATGATACCATAAGGTATTATACAACACCAATATGAACGAATTTATTTTATATTTTTATTATTGTATTTTTATATTGTATAGAAGTCTTTGATTTGGAGTTTTATGGCTTGTCTTTGATGAGCTTGTTAAAAAAATATGTAGCTTCCCGGCCTGATAGAACTCAGTTTGGTATTTTAATTTCATCTTTTCATTAATGTAAATTCAAATAAAAGATATTTATTATTCATAGTTTAAGGTTTTATAATAGAGCATGAGGTTGCATCCATGTGAACTGGTGTTTTAGAGATAAATCTGATTTAGACGTAGAAAAGAAGAATAATAGTAAGAAATAGAAAGAAAGTATAGAGATATTAATGATAACAGATATAATATTAATAGATGAGTTATATAGATATAAATATATGTATGATTATTTATATGCATATATTAATGTATTTATTCAGTATTAAAGAAGATGCTTGCAGGCACTACATGGCTGCTGGTGCTGTCGACATTTTGCAGAACAGCGGTAGGGTTGTACATTGGAGCTACATGATGCCCATCTGTGTGATGCTAGAACTGTATAACTGTGTCGATGCACACTGCATCTTTGTAACTACACGAGTACACATTGTAGTGGTGGCAAGGCCACATGGATAGAGATGAGCATAAATAAATATTCAAACAGAAAAATAAAGCTCAGTAATTTGGAAAAGGCAACAATGAGGAAAATGATAATGAAAGAGAAATGTTTGAATCCCAGAATGCAAATTATTTTATTATATATCATTTTATGGTTTTAATTACGTATTCATATAAATATAACTTCCATAGAAACCATGTAGCAGTTGTCATTGGCTTCAGACCACCTGCATCATGTCACATCATCATTCATGTATGCCAATGATTTCCTCTCTCCTCTTAGTCCCTTAGAGTTTTTCCAATAAGTTCAAGGGATGTCACCCCTTATATTTATACAAAAAAACATGAATGGATGGTATCATCCATGTTTGATAGGATTTATGAAAAATTTCTTTGGGAAGAAATATTGTCATTGGAGTAATGACAGTGGGCTTTTATAGTCCAGGAGAGAGGGTATTTCACCATTGACCCGGGTGTGATTATTACTTGCACTTTCATTTCACCGTGGGCTGCTCATTCTGCTCATTCATGATGGGTTATTAGATGTTTGTAAAAAACGCTGGATATCTGCAATTAAATTCCAATTGTGAACCTGTTTTAAGTTAGGTGATCCATGATCATCATCATTTTACACTGGCATTTTTCATGATTGAATTGGTTGTCTTCATCATCCACATTAGTGCCACAATTTTTTATTTAGTGCCTAAAAAAAAGAAGACATAAGATATGGCTTTGGCAATCTTCATTGAGAACAATAAACGGTCAATGTTAAAATGTTGAAATTTAAAATCATCCTGCTACGATACCCCTTCAGGGTTGAGTTTCTGCATGATCCATGCATCATTTTCTTCTTCATTGATTAAAACTGCAGCCCATCTGGCCATGCTATTCTTTCTTTCCATTTCAACCCAGTTTCATCTTCGCTGAAATCCACTAAAGACAGTAGTTATAAAAATTGAGATCCAATATAATATGAAACGAATCAAAATGTCAAATTAAATGAAACATTGTCTCCTACGGACCCAAAATTCACTATGGCCCAATATATCAAATTAAATGAAAAACTTTTCAAAATCCTGGTGTATTATCGGTCTGTTTTACATGCTTTTATATAGATTTGTTCCCTTTTGTGCTATACTGAACCTGATAATAACTGTATTTCACCAAGAGCTGACTTCCAAGGCAAGATTGACCCCTTTTCCAAATTCTTTTTGCTATGAACCGCTAAAAACTAGCATAACCTCAAAACAAAAAGATAATTTTGTTAGACAGAGAAATGTCACACATCATAAACTAATGCAATAGAGTAGTAAGGTTATATTTATTATTTCCTTCGAACAAACCATTTATACTTCAAGGGGGAAAAACTAATAAACAGAAACTTTTTTTCCTACTTTTGAAAAGTTATCTCTTCATTGTCCCATTGGATTTTAGCATATATTCTTACTATTTTATAAATTTAAATTATGAGTTCTAGCATAAAAGTAGAGTTATGAAATATAGTGTCTGAACATTAGGCAATAATGTACATGACCTTTGAAATTATACTGGTTGTATTCCTCAACCAGTAAAAGCTGGAGACACTCATATCATACACACAATAAGTTATTATAGTTGTGTGATAGTTGAAATAGAAAAGGATGAATCAAAATAAGACCTCGTTTACAATAAAATCAAAGTTCAATAGAAAAATAAAAAAAATTATTCATTGACATCCAAACGACTTTCCCATAGCTTTTGGTCAAGACCGCAAAAAAGATTTTTGACTTAAGTTTGTTTCTAATAATCATATTTCAGTATAAAATAAAACAATGTAACTGATTACATTTACCTATTTTATTATAAAATAAAATTAGTACTTTTTAGTGGTTTGAGATGAAAAATAAAAATGTTAAACCTACATTTCTAGTAGAGACTTTGAGAGTACCACTTTCCGCCATGTCTTATTTGATTGAACCAAACTAAGACCATCACTGAATTTTTTTGGTCAACCAGTTTTTTGGTTTATTACTGTTTTATGCCTACCTAAAATATGCAATTAAATAATAAAAAACCTACCTATCATCTATCGATCTATATTTGCATTGGAAATAGAGTAAAAGTTAAGTCAGTCTTATTTTCAATTGCTTGAAAAGCTGAATTTAATGGCATTTATCTAAGATTAACTTCATGGAGATGTCCCTTTTATAAAAAAGATCAACACAACTTTGATAAATAAATGTTAAGATTTAGTACATTGTGTTTTTTGAGGACTGGATTTTATGACTGTAAGATGGTATTTGTCAAATTTTCCATGAAATAAATTGAATCTTCTTCTTTACCTCGCTCATATTATTTTTCATTCATGGTGTCCAATTTCTCTGCCCTATATGCTCTCTCATCTTATTCTCTCTTCTATCTATTATCTATCCTGATTTTCTATTTATATCCTACTATCTTGCTCACTTATTCTTCAGTTCTACTTCTCTTTTCTTTGTCTTCGAGTCTTTCTCATCCATTACTCATTCCCTCTTATTTTCTTCCTTCCATCCTTTAATCTTTCATATTAACGATCTGTTTACATTTCACATTCCTTTTCCGCTCCTCCACTTCTATTAAATCTTATTTTATTTTCATACTTTCTTCGTCGGTCTTCATCCCCTGCATTTCATGAAATTTTGTACATTGTTTCTCCCAGGTCCTACTTTATTTCTTCTCTTTCACCCGATAAAATTTTGCTTTGATGGTTATTGCATATTTCTCTCTGTTTTGGATGTGGTTGTTGCACACTCCCTATTGCCACTCACTTCTATAGTTGGGTTCACTTGGATAATAATACCTCACATCAAAATATAATTTTCTTGGATATATATTTATCTTCTGTTTTCCGATTCATCCTTATTATTTTGTGGCTGAACTCAGTTCGCTCTACATAAGTGCCACATTCATTATATTTTAAACAATTATAAAATGTAAGTATTGTCTTATCTTGTATATTTCTACCTCATTCTCTATTACGTCCCCCTTCACTGTCCAATAATTTTCAAAATCTCCCTTATCTTCAATTCATTTCTCCCCTTGTGATAATACTTCTTTGCCCTTTTGTCTAAATCATCCAAAATTTTATTAAATAATAATGTTCATGATTAGATCTTTTGTTGGTATGAAAAAATAAGACTATTAATATTTTTATATTTTTAGATATTGAGATTAATATTTTAAGATTTTTGGTATATAAATTTCTTATATAATTTGCATTCAAAGCTTAAAACTTTATCAGACATATGAAGGATCTACATCAGGTTGAAGGGTGGGACTATGTTGACCAAATATGTGGAAGCATCATTAACTATATACTTAAACTATGTTAATGGGAATGTATGAAATAGTTCTTAAGAAAAATTAAATTGCCTTAAAAGTAATCTTTAAAAGGAGTATTTTTGAATTGATCTTGGAACTGATTGTTGGTTATGTTGCTTTATTCAATCATGGAAAATATGTTTTTCCATAAAGCGGAAGCAATTATTGATTCCAATTTGATCTTTAAAACAACACATGATATGTACCTTTTTGGGGAGCTTAATCCACCCTTGATTAACTTGCTCTGAGATCATTCTAAGTCCATTCACATGTCTGACCTCTAGAAGTATACATGCTACCACGTTGCTCTTGGATCTCTACTTCTTCTCCAACCCTTCTTTAAAATCTTGAACATCTTCTCACCATGAAGACTCTCTCCTTATTTGAACTGATGAGAATGGATAAAGGAAGGGGCCCGGATCAGGCTTCCCTGGGTGCCAAATATTGGTGCCCCATCCCCTATTTATATTATTCTTTTCTCAAAAAACCCATAAAGTAAAATATATTCGCCAAAGGCCCCTATGATGTTATGCATGTGGCCCTCTAGGCCCATGTATCAACCTAATTAATAACTTAATTTGCCTGATAACAATTATTATTCAACCTTGTTAATCAATTATATCAACATATATACATAAATTAACTTAGGATCAATTTAACCCAATGGATAGGTTAAGTTTCCGACTCGTAGGGTGCTAAGCTACTCTCATGCTCTAGAAGATAACGAGTAGTGTTTGAACTCTCTCAAACTTGACTGTCATCGGTTACCGTTTATGTATAATCCTTCATTTGTATGAGACTCTCGAACGACTTAGGGTATTATTGATCGTCAAACCCTAATCCATCATTGACTAGTAATGATGCTTAATGAGGATCATTTGAGAATGCCTTCTCCAATATCCTCACTACCTTGGCCAATAATTTAATGCATCATCTTCTTTGAATCAAATTTCACTTATATTAAGGGTGGATGATCCCGTCTTGACCGCTCAATCGTCTCCATGAGCTCTTACTACAACCGAGCTGTGACTCGTTTGAATCCCATGGTTAGAGACTCATAAGTCATAGTCAAACTATAGTTGTCTATCCACAATATGTCCTTGGTGTCTCAAGTCAATGGATCACTTATAGAACCGTGACATGGGTCAACCTGATTTATGTTTAAGTATACTACCATTCATAGACACTTCTGATCAATGCAGTGAACTCTTTCTCCAAAGAGCACCCACTATCTATCCTTAGTGGCTCCACACTAATAGCCACAAGATCAACTATATTTATGATAAGTAGTATCAGTTAGTGCTATTATATGTGGATAATTCAATGTCCATATTGACTATTCATCAAATAGGAATATTAGAAGAAATGTTTAAACACTAGCAATAATTATATTATGATCTCATCCTAATTCACTATGTCATTGCATGTATTCATGGACTTTATTATAAACATCACACCGGAATAACAAAACATGGTTGTATGATTTGGCTTGATGGCCACATAATATCCATAACTAATGTAATCAGTCCTCAAATGGTAACAGAATCTTGATGGATTATAAGACATCCCGTCGGAAACTTTAACTGATAGATGCATAACCCAACTTGAATTTTGACCTCTCAACTTTCCACTATCCTTACATGTTTGAATGCTAAAGCTGTATCTCATTTTATTTGAATAATTAAGGAGAAATATCCCTTTGTATGGACTATGTGCTTGATATGAATCTTCCTAAAGTATACAAAATAAGAAATATTGATTATGAATAATGAGAGTCATGGGCACCACTCAAATATATCGTTAGAACCTTCTTGGGCATCAAGACAGCATAACAACCCAACTGAGGCATCTGAGGAGACACATCCAATTGAGGCATCTCCTCATGAAGAATCCAGGGGAGGCATCCAACAGACACCACCTTTGGATATGTTCGAAGAAGATAATTGAAGCAACAGCATAACTGCTTAAATTAGGATAGTATAAATATGTGTAGATATGTGTGTATGGCTTAGGAAAAAGACTCTCAAAAAGAAGTGGGAGAATTTCCTAAGGCTCTTAAAATATTCTTAAGAGATTGGGAGGCGAGTCATCATCTTGTGAGATAGTTTCTGTAATTAGCGGTTTGTGTACTTGTATCCAAGACTTGATTAATATATCATTGTTATCTACTTGTTCTAGTCTGAATTTGTACCGTTCGGAGAAAAATGTATCAGTGCCCTACACAAATACCTTAAAGGATATTTTCTTTTTCTATTCATATTCAAATCATATTTTACCTACCATCTAAAAATACCCTTCGACAAAAATAATTGAATTTGATTCCAGAGATCCTTGAAGCAATATGGGAGCAGAGACAAGGGATCCAAAGAAAGTGGAACCCCATGGAAGTCAAGGCTGGTGCTTTTACAATGAGATTCAGAACCGTTAGAAATTATTTTTGTCTTGAAGTTTGGTACATAAAACTTGTTCTAAAATAATTAAATGATTAGACCTGAGTAGGGATGCCAGATTTCAGTTTTCATCAACCAATAAATGTTGTTTATGGACGAATTGACAACCAACTTTTTTCATTTATGTTTGGTTTGTTCACTAATGTTTCGCAAACACTAGATGTTTTAGTGAAAATTTACGACTGAATAATTGAAAGGTATATTCAAATATGATACAAATACACATGCTACAAAATGCATATCCAAAGTAGATTAAAAAATTAAAATTTTCATTTCTCTGGAAGGCACTCAAACACAACCCCAAAAATTTGACCACTTCTGCATCAAATTCACTAGTATCATCTTTAATGGTAGAAAGGTCATTCCTTTGGAGACTGACGAATGAGGCCTCAACAACATATCAGCATAGAAAAAATAAATCTTGATACACCAGATAAGAAAAAACATAACAAGACATGGGAGATCTCTGATTTGCCATTACGAGAACCATTCATCAGATTAATGCGGAAAGGATCCGAATTGGTCCTTGGAAACTATTTTCAAACAGGAAAACATCTTAAGTCAGCAAATTACTAAAAGATAATCATTCTAGAGTTCATTTTATTGCTAAAAAGTGTGTAATACTAGTCAATAAATATTACCGATGAGGAATGGAATAGTCTGTGGATAGCTGCCCAAGACCTAAATCCCATTGCCAAATATTTTGTCTGTTCACGAAGGGATCCAAACACTGTTCACCTATACTTTTAATTGTTTATGTTTATGTTCTTTTACAAGCGTTCGCACATTCTCATACAAACAAAACCTTTTCCCCCATCCCTACTATTAAATTCATTGGACCATTCCATGGAAAGAACTAGACTAAATTCATACCACCTAAATAACAAGAATTATCTTTTGGGCTGAGAAAGCATGGGACATCAAGTTTTCAGTTATACTTCAAATTTTGTATTTCTAAAAATACTACAAAGCAGTCATATTACATTAATAGAGCAGTCTCAGAAATTGCTTTCACAAGGACAAATTATTAACAAACTAATGAACATAAAACCCATAAATTATGATTACAGAGTTACATTCTTGAAAATTGTAGTTGACACAAAACATTCGCATCAACATTGTCAAAGCCAAACATATGAACCTCTGCAAATCATTGAGAATCTTGCCTAAGATTTTCTGATGGGTTTCTTCTCTTTTTTCAGCTTGTAGTTCCCCAGAGTTGGGCAAGGATCTGCAGTAAAAAATAAATATTGCATTAATAAGATATAAAAAGTTTAACATGAGGATCATAGTTTTCAGATCCAATCGCAGAACCTGTTTTTTGCAATAAATAAAAAATGAAAGCAAAACATGAGGAGGGACAGAACAACAACCTGAAACGGATAAATAAGAAGCGGCCCAACAAATGGCACATCTCTCACAATGTTAGTAAGCAATGGTAGAAAACGCCTGTCGAAAGTTTTTAGAGTAAATAACTAAAAAAGAAAAGTTAACCAAAAGTATTAAAGTATTAAACTTGGACAGAGAATGATGAAGTTTGATTTGAAAGTAAAGGGAAGAAATAAACCTGAATAGCACAGAAGCCCCATATATTTCCAGGACAAAGCCAATGAGGGGCCACCGGAAGACTATCAACAGTAAACCAAGCAGTAAACACGTTGAACCCTGAAGGATAAAAATAACGGTGACTCGTTAATTTAACTTAAACCTTGGGAAGTTTTGAGCAAATCAAAAGGACTGAAAAGAAAAGTACTGCAGCCTCTAAGTGACCCCATATGTACAGAGAGGACAACAAATAATTATCTCATTCAACCACAGAGATGGCTCCCAAAGGATGTCAATATGCAAATTAGCCTTTAAATTAATTCGAAATGGGAATGTCATAAATTAGCTTAATCATGAAAAATGTGTGATACGTTCTTCTCAAGAACGTATCGCCAGAACACCAAATAGAAAGCCTGTAAAGCCAGAACACACGTGACTGATCCCTTGCACATGTGAAGGAATGCTAAATGTAAAAGGAGCAGGAAACCAGAAAGGGAGATGTTCAAGAACTGGTTAGTTCCCGTTCAGACAGTACGGGCAGAGGCTGGAGAGCAGGAGGAGCCAGCGTCCAGAGGGAAGGATCTCTCGATCCTTATGGATCTTTATTCTCTTTGTATTGTCATTTTATGATCCTTATGGCTCTCTCACTCTACGTTCTAGTTCAAGAACTTCATTGGTTTGGTATAAGCTTCCTCCAAGACGGTCTAACAAGGCAGGATTGACCTATCTGATACCACCATGGTATCAATGTGTTAATCGAAACGCTCCATAAATGTTAAATTCTGTCAGACATAAATGTAATCATGATGAATGATCCGTAAATCAATAAATATATATTTTTAGTATCTTCAAGGGTAGAATACTGTCGCCAACCAGATAAACTTTCGTATGTCTATGGACAGAAATCCTTGATTATATCAGATTCCACTATCACTTGCCCGCTTCGAGAAAAGTGTTGCTGCACTATGTCAGAATGATCATTCACTAAAGATATTCGATAACCAAGAAATCAACCCTAAGTCAGAATGATCATTCTCTAAAGCTAGTCGATAACCAAGAAATCAACACCAATTTTCCTCTGTTTTGACAAAAGATGAAACGAGAAGAAATACTACCTTTATGATATCCAATGGGACCTTAATACCTCTTACTATTGGCAGCTCACAACAATATTATATGTACTATACTCATCTTTATTTGTGTTTGTTTATTATGGATGTGTCCTGAGATCTGATAAGAATACTTTGGGTCGTGCATTACCAGATCAATAAAGGCTTTTTTTTTAAAGATCTGCTTATTCCTGTGTCTAAAGGCTATCTGAGCATCAGAATGAATTGAACTTCGCTTTTTCTTTTGAATCAAGTTTCCATCGAACTCAATCTCTCTAGCCCAACATGCCAAGCCTGCTACCCCCCATATTTTTCAAAATTTTTTAGGTCATGATACAAAAGGGTGCAAGACACGTTTATAACTCTGCAGAACATTAAACGCAAAAAATAAAAATAGAAAATTTTACTGGGTTATTTAAAAGAGCGAGTTCTATTGATATATTGTTGATAAATCTTAGAAAATTTTGAACCATCAACTCGAAAATAATTTTTCACGATGTACTGTACCTTGTAGTTCGCTTTGTTAAAAAACAACTGCCTTGTGGACTGCCAACCAAGTAGAATAACCACTCCAGCACAGAAAAATATCTGAAAGGACATTGGAAACAATAAAAGGTACAATTTTTAAGAGCAAATGGAGAAATAAAGATAATATAATCTTACATTACTTAAAGCCAAAAGTCCCCTGTCAAAGAAGAGAAGAACGCCTAAAAATGCAAAGAAGGCGCCACAGCCCAGAAGGCCAATGCCAACCTCTACAACGTCATGGAGCACAGAGTTATTATCACGTAGTAAATAACATAAAGAAAGGAACCCTGCTATGTGAAAGACTCGCAGAGAAATTTGATAAGAAATAACAAACATAATAAGTGAAATTTAAATTTTGGATCAACAAATGATCTTGAAATATCAGCATGACACAATCCTAAACATATGCACCAAACTTGAATGTATACGCATTAGATATCAAAAGTCAATTACATTCTTAAATATTAAAAATTAGCAGTTTCCTTAAGAATAAGAAACACTCGCCACAAAAAAGACAAACGCAAATCTTTCAAGCAAAGAACGATCTGAAACTCAAGGTTTTCAGGCTGGCTCTTCAAGTGTCATCTTATTTAGCATCCCATTGTTTTTCTTCAAAACAAAATTAGCAACTCATTATCTTTTAAGCTTTTTTAAAGTATACTGACAGCGTTTACCTGTTATAATTTCCACCTTGAAGGCAACTTTATTAACCTACTGTTAGACTTCTGTCTTTTCACGGCCCTTAAGAAGTGATCAAACAGCTATCTCGTATCTGACGTGAAAGTGATAATTAACATGAAGAAAAGGCTATGAATTGGATGTCCAATGCAAAATAATATGACCGAATGGAAAAAGACATTCAAAAACTGTGGAATGTGAACAGAAGTATAGTGTCAACACAACACAATGATCCAAATGCGACAGCAGGAAAAAAAGTTCTACAGAATCATCCATTCATTTTTCTAAAAATGGCTTCATCACTAATTATATTTTAAACACATCCATAGAGCTGCCGCACTTTTTTTCTCCTCCATTTGCGACAAATGATCCAACGAAGCAGTTCCAGACAAATTGCGCCCTCAGATGAGATAAAACCTAGAGAGGAAGAGGAGAGAATAACATATGGTGATTAGTAACGCCATGCAGCCAAAATTCACTGAATTATCTCCAAAAGACCAAAACATATCCAGCAGTACGGAGCATTAACAAATTTGAATTTGATTATCAAAACAAATAACTCGAATTATGATGAAAATTGAAATTTGCTTCCACGAGAAGGCTCAGATTTCATGTCTATTTTATTCTCTTCGGAATTCATGCATTTCTTTTATTCTGAAAAAAGGTATTCTGTAGATGTTCATGAAAAATTGAGGTCTAAAAGTTGATGGAAATTTTATCTAGTTATGTTTTATTTATTTGCCTTGCCCCAGAAACAGTAATGGATTTTCAATTGCTAGACACCGAAGAACACAAGAAGCAAGTCTAATCCAAAGTTTCAAACCTAAATTTAATCCTCAGATCTATATTACACCGACTCCGATTTTCAGTCAGCTAATTTTATGCCCCGTCGGACACCTTTGACAGGCTTTTTTTCTGCATGGGACACCGAGCTGAAGTATCTAGAAAAGTATCTATAAATTTTCAGACGCATATCTTCGGATATGCATATCGCACTCATCTAAGAACAACTATCCATCGGTCAACCATTATTGAAGGTATGCTCCTCTCTTTCACTTAAATTTGAAACTCAAGATTACTTGAAAAAAAAATAATAACCTACAAGGTGAACCTGAGCAAGACAACGGTGAAATCCACACCTGAATAAAACCAAAACTGAGTAAAAATTAGATGGCCAAACGGCCAAGAAATGTATTTCTACGAAATATAACCTCGAAACGGAAAAAAATCGAAGTTAGGGATGATCTACCGTTCAGAGAACAGCGAGCGCCGTGATGTTCCCTCTGAGAAGATCTCGAACGGAAACTTCGAGCTACTTCAAACAGTTGAGAAATCGAGAGGACTGCGCGGACCAGAACGGGACGAGGTTCCGAATCGGACGGGACGGGACCAAGATCGTCCCGTCCGACGTCCGATATCAGTCCCAAAACGTCCCGTCCGTTCGTCTCGGGACAAATTTCCGTCCCGGTTTTCTTGCAACCTCGCGGACGGGACGACTTTTTCGTCGTGGGACGAAAATCCGTCCCGTCTGCGTCTCTGCACGTCCCGGACGACTAATTCGGAACGGGACGGTTTGGGACGGAACGAAAAATCTCTGGACAAAGGCCCTCTCGTCCGAGATGAAATCTTCGACCTTAAGGCTCTTAAATGGGCCGATCTTGGATGGGCTGATCTAGAATACGAAAAGGGATATTAGCGCGGCCCATACTCTAGAAGACCGCCCAAGCTGCCCCTCTCTTTCTATCTATCTATTTAAGTCTCTCTCTCTAGGTGTCTTTTCCAATATCTCTCTATCTATTCATCTCTCTCTGTATCTATGTTTCTCTGTATCTCTGTCTCTCTCTTTCTATCTCTCTATCTCTCGCTACGTCTCTTTTTCTATCACTCTCTCTCTTTTTCAATCTCTCTCTGTCTTTTTTTCTATCTCTCTCTGTCTCTTTTTCAATCTCTCTCTATGTCTCTTTTTCAATCTCTCTCTATGTCTCTTTTTCAATCTCTCTCTATGTCTCTTTTTCTATCTCTCTCTGTCTCTTTTTCAATCTCTCTCTATGTCTCTTTTTCTATCTCTCTCTATCTCTGTCTCTCTGTATCTCTATTTCTCTCTTTCTCTATATCTCTCTATGGCTCTTTTTCTATCTCTCCCTATCTATTTATCTCTCTCTATGGTTTTTTTTCTATCTCTCCCTATCTATTTATCTCTCTCTATGGCTCTTTTTCTATCTCTCCCTATCTATTTATCTATCCCTATCTATTTATCTCTCTCTATGTCTCTTTTTCTATCTCTCACTTTAAACCTCTCTCTGGATCTCTATCTCTCTTTATTTCTATATCTCTTTCTTTCTACCTCTCTCTCTCTGTATCTCTATCTCTATCTCTCTCTCTCTCTATATCTCTCTCTTTCTACCTCTCTCTATCTCTATCTCTCTCTTTCTATCTCTCTTTCTACCTCCCTCTCTCTCTATCTATCTCTCTTTCTACCTCTCTCTCTCTCTCTGGATCTCTATCTCACTCTCTTTCTACCTATCTCTCTCTCTCTGTATCTCTATCTCTCTCTCTTTCTACCTCTCTCTCTCTATATATCTCTATATCTCTCTTTCTACCTCTCTCTCTGTATCTATATCTCTCTCTTTCTACCTCTCTCTCTATATATATCTCTATCTCTCTTTCTGCCTCTCTCTCTATATATATCTCTATCTCTCTTTCTACCTCTCTCTATATATATCTCTATCTCTCTTTCTACCTCTCTATCTCTGTACCTCCATCTCTCTCTCTGTATCTCTATCTCTCTTTCTATCTACCTCTCTCTCCCTGTATCTCTATATCTCTCTCTCTGTATCTCTATCTCTCTCTCTGTATCTCTATATCTCTCTCTCTGTATCTCTATCTCTCTCTCTGTATCTCTATCTCTCTCTGTATCTCTATCTCTCTCTTTCTATCTACCTCTCTCTCTCTCTGTATCTCTATCTCTCTCTTTCTATCTACCTCTCTCTCTCTGTATCTCTATCCCTCTCTTTCTATCTACCTCTCTCTCTCTCTCTGTATCTCTATCTCTCTCTTTCTATCTACCTCTCTCTCTCTCTCTGTATCTCTATCTCTCTCTTTCTATCTACCTCTCTCTCTCTCTCTGTATCTCTATCTCTCTCTTTCTATCTACCTCTCTCTCTCTCTCTGTATCTCTATCTCTCTCTCTATCTACCTCTCTCTCTCTCTCTGTATCTCTATCTCTCTCTTTCTATCTACCTCTCTCTCTCTCTCTGTATCTCTATCTCTCTCTCTTTCCCCCTCTCTCTATACTTTGGGACCGACCAAGACCGGGGGGTCATCGTCTAGTTAGTGCAACAAGGCAAAGAAGAGTGTCTGCCTTTTATCGGCAACGACTTTCCTTACGGGTTTTGACTAAACCACAATGACTTCCTCCCGAGGAAAGATAGAAGGCAGAGAGAGAAGAGAGAAAGGAGAAAGAAAGCAGAGAGGAGAAGAGAGAAAGCAGAAAGAAAGCAGAGAGGAGAAGAGAGAAAGCAGAAAGAAAGCAGAGAGGAGAAGAGAGAAAGCAGAAAGAAAGCACAGAGAGAGAGAAGAGAGAAAACAGAAAGAAAGCACAGAGAGAGAGAAGAGAGAAAACAGAAAGAAAGCACAGAGAGAGAGAGAAGAGAGAAAGCAGAAAGAAGGCAGAGAGAGAGAAGAGAGAAAGCAGAAAGAAGGCAGAGCGGGAGAAGAGAGAAAGCAGAAAGAAGGCAGAGAGGGAGAAGAGATAAAGGAGAAAGAAAGCAGAGAGGGAGAAGAGAGAAAGCAGAAAGAAAGCACAGAGAGAGAAGAGAGAAAGCAGAAAGAAAGCACAGAGAGAGAAGAGAGAAAGCAGAAAGAAAGAAAGCAGAAAGAAAGCAGAGAGAGAGAAGAAAGAAAGCAGAGAGAGAGAGAAGAAAGAAAGCAGAGAGAGAGTGAAGAAAGAAAGCAGAGAGAGAGTGAAGAAAGAAAGCAGAGAGAGATAGAGAAAAGAGAAAGGAGAGAGAAAGCAGAGAGAGAGAGCAGAGCAGAGAGAAAGGAGAGAGAAAGTTGAGAGTGCGAGAGAGCAGAGCATAGAGAAAGGAGAGAGAAATCTGAGAGTGCGAAAAAGCAGAGAGAGAGAAAGGAGAGAGAAAGCAGAGAGTGAGAGAGAGAAGAGAAAGGAGAGAGAAAGCTGAGAGAGAGAGAAGAGAAAGGAGAGAGAAAGCTGAGAGTGCGAGAGAGCAGAGCAGAGATAAAGGAGAGAGAGAGAGAGAGCAGAGAGAAATGAGTGGGAAAGCAGAGAGAGAGAGCAGAGAGAAAGGAGAGGGAAAGCAGAGAGAGAACAGAGAGAGGCGAGACAGAAAGCACAGAGAGAGAGATAGTGAGAGGTATTAGCGGCTACCTTCCGACGCTTGTCCCTTCTCGTTCTCTCTCTCCCTCTCTCTCTCTCCTCTCTCTCTTCTCGTTCTCTTCTCTTTATCCTCTTTCTCGCTCTTCACTCTCTCTATCTTCTCTATATTCTCTTTGTCTTCTCTTTATCCTCTTTCTCTCTCTTTTCTGTGTCTCTCTTTTCTCTCTCTCTCTCTTCTCCGCTCTCTCCCTCTCCTCTGTCTTCTCTGTCTCTCTCACTTCTCCCTCTCTCTTTTCTCTGTCCCTCTCACTTTTCCTCTCTCTTTTCTCTGTGTCTCTCACTTCCTCTCTTTTCTGTGTCTCTCGCTTCTCCCTCTCTCTTCTCTGTCTCTCACACTTCTCCCTTTCTCTCTTCCTTCTCTTCGGTGTCTGTCTGTCTGTCTGTCTCTCTCTCTCCTCTCTCTCACTTCCCACTCTCTTTCTTTCTCAGGCTCTATTCTGTCGCTCTTCTCTCTCTCTTTTGTCCGTCTCTCACGCTCTTCTCTCTCTCTCTCTCTCTCTCTCTCTTTTCTGTCTCCCTCACTTCCCACTCTCTGTCTTTCTCAGGCTCTATTCTGTCGCTCTTCTCTCTCTCTTTTGTCCGTCTCTCACGCTCTTCTCTCTCTCTCTCTCTCTCTCTCTCTCTCTCTCTCTCTCTTTTCTGTCTCCCTCACTTCCCACTCTCTGTCTTTCTCAGGCTCTATTCTGTCGCTCTTCTCTCTCTCTTTTGTCCGTCTCTCGCGCTCTTCTCTCTCTCTCTCTCTGTCTCTCTCTCTTTTCTGTCTCCCTCACTTCCCACTCTCTGTCTTTCTCAGGCTCTATTCTGTCGCTCTTCTCTCTCTCTTTTGTCCGTCTCTCACGCTCTTCTCTCTCTCTATTTCTCTCCCTCTCTCTCTCTCTCTCCTTCTTTCTCTCTCTGCAGTGCCTCTTTGTTAATTGATGGGTCCAGCTCACAGAGGGATCGCCCAACTTACTGAGTAGAAAGAACGACAAGAAGTAAACAATTTCACACGCTTGCCCTTAAAGAGCATGTCGTTCTTTTAGAAACGATCTCTTCCTCGGAGATCATTACTAAAATAATCAATGCTAGCAATCTCATGAGCCCAAAGAAACAAGGGACGTGGTCTGACCATCAGTACATAGTACCGACATCTAAAGAAAGCAAACGCTATTCAGAGAATTTACTTGAGGAATTGCAGTGCAACTACTCAAGAATGATAATTAGAAGTCCAGGACTATATGTGGATGCCATATCTGCCTCCAGAGAGAAGCTGGGAAACTATGAGTTGGGACGTCAGTGACAGTGTGGCAACTGCTTCGACTGTGACGTATGAAGGACCTTGGTGACCTTGGTTTAAACGCTATTTAGGACTAGCTCTGTAGTAATGTTAGTACCAACTAATTGAACGACCGAGTAATGGCTGTATTGTTCCAGACCGTGTGAAGATTTACAAGATAATGAAGGGTTGAGTTCTATGGTCCCATCACCCCTATAAATTCCCCTTAGAGTTGATACTGTCCACCATCTAAAGTATTGTTCGATTCTTTTGTTCATGCTCCAGGAGATGATGCTAAGGTTTGGGCTGCAGCCAATCATGAATGTGGCCCTGGTTCTCATCTTCTCCATGACCAACTTGGCAGCTGCTTATGCTGAGCCTTATGTCTATGATTCTCCGGCCCCCATGCAAACTCCTCCACCATTTTCCTACAAGTTGCTCCCACCTATGTCTCCTTCACCTCCAGCATACCCCTATAACTCTCCACCACTACCATATACTTCTCCTGCTCTACCTTACCAAGACAAGTCTCCACCACCCCCATCTCCTTTTCCACCTCCACCTTATCTCTACAGGTCACCACCTCATTCATCACCTCCTTACTCCTACAAGTCGCTGCCACCGCAATCTCAATCTTTGCCTCCACCATACACCTATGAGTCGCCACCACCACCTTACCTCTACAGGTCACTTCCCCCACCCTCGCCTTCTCCACCTCCACCTTACCTCGACAAGTCGTCCCCACCACTCTATCTTCCTCCACCTCCACTTTACCACTACAATTCGCCACCACCACCAACCTATCATTCTCTACCTCCACCATACACCTACAACTCACCCCCACCGCCTTCTCCTTCTCCATCTCCACCATATCTCTACAAGTCATTGCCACCACCCTCACCTTCTCCCCCTTACCTCTACAAGTCACCCCCACCACCCTCGTCTCCTCCACCTCCTTACTACTACAATTCACCACCACCACCACCAACCTATCATCCTCTACCTCCAACATATACCTACAAGCCGCCCCCATCGCCTTCTCCTTCTCCACCTCCACCTTATCTCTACAAGTCACCGCCACCACCCTCGCCTTCTCCACCTCCACCTTACTACTACAATTTGCCGCCACCACCAACCTATCATTCTCTACCTCCACCATACACCTACAAGTTGCCCCCACCGCCTTCTCCTTCTCCATCTCCACCTTACCTCTACAAGTCACCCCCACCACCCTTGCCTTCTCCACCTCCACCTTACTACTACAATTTGCCGCCACCACCAACGTATCATTCTCTACCTCCACCATACACCTACAAGTCGCCCCCACCGAAATCTCGTTCTCCACCTCCACCTTACTTCTACAAGTCACCTCCACCACCCTCGCCTCCTCCACCTCCACCTTACTACTACAATTCGCTGCCACCACCAACCTATCATTCTCTACCTCGACCATACACCTACAAGTCGCCCCGACCGCCTTCTCCTTCTCCACCTCCACCTTATCTCTACAAGTCACCACCACTGCCCTCGCCTTCTCCACCTCCACCTTACCTCTACAAATCACCCCCACTACCATATATTTCTCTACCACCACCATACACCTACAAGTCGCCCCCACCACCCTCTCCTTCTCCGCATACACCTTATCTCTACAATTCACCCCCACCACCATATATTTCTCTACCACCACCATACACCTACAAGACGGCCCCACCACCCTTTCCTTCTACGCCTCCAGCTTACCTCCATAAATCACATCCCCCACCATGTCCTTCTCTACCTCCACCATACACTTACAAGTCACCACCACTGCCATCTCCTTATCCATACTCCACCTTGCAGGTAAAAGTTGTCGGTAAGGTATATTGCTATAAGTGTTATGATTGGAGCAATAAAACCAAACCACATGGGAGGAGACACCTTGAAGGTAATAAATCTATTCTTCATGCTATTGTTGTGATTATTATTTTAAATATGTTTCCTCTTAAATCATGAAATCAGGAGCGATAGTGAAGGTGAGCTGTCTGCATGGGTTCAAGAATATTATAGTTTATGCGAAGACGAAGAGAAATGGAAAGTACACTGTTAATTTGGAAGGATACAAACATTTGAAACATGGAGCTGAAAACTGCAAAGCAGAGTTATATGCTGCACCCAAGGGCTCCCTTTGCAACATTCCAACAAATCTTAATGAAGGAAATAAAGGTGGCAAGCTCCATGTACATTTTGCTTCTCAAAATCTCGTAATCCTTAAGTCCAAACCTTTTGCATTTGCCTCAAAGAAGTCTCACAAGGAATGTGAGAAACCTAATCATGTCACTCCCAAATACTATTATAATAAGCCTTCTCCTCCACCCCCAACTCATAGATCCCGACCACCAATACCTACATATCATCCGAATGTCCCACCCACTACCCCTCCAACATATCCTTACAATTATCCACCTCCCCCACTCCCAAATATTTAGCGTCAATATTCACCACATATCCCTACCTACCTTTCCAGTTCACTGCCTTCTTCTGCTCCAACCTGCCTCTCCTACTAACTTTGGCTCCTACTCCAATAAACTAAACATTGTGTGTGTTCTAGTTCACCACTTGCTTCAACGTACCAGTAAGATTCCCAACTCGCCCTATCACACGTTTTACAACAAAGTCCCCCATATCAACCATCTGCCTACCACTATTGTACACCATATGAGCCTACATGCTACATCACATACCATTCCCCTCCCAAGTATTATGTTAAATCCCCTCCCGTCACTGGCACCAAGATACCATCACTTTCACCACCTATTCCTACACCCACATAGCACTTCAGTTCCCCATAGAAAGCAATATCCCATGTTACTACATCTCACCATACTCCCTAACCCTAGTATATACCTATGTTTCCAGGTCACCATAATCCCCTCCATTTCCTCCTAATTACCACTGCATCACCATATTTTGTGATAGATTGTTGATATTATACAAAGTTGGTGCCTTATGGTTTCTGTTGGGTAAGTTTTTCCCCTTCTTAACATATTTTTTTAATTTTTTTTTAGATAACATTCTAATTATCTATCTCTCTATTTTCAACAGCAGGTCCTCAGTCTTATGAAATAAGCTCCACACTTCAAATGATTTCCATTTCGTACCCTCAAATCATGACGTCAAACTAAGATTCTTGTGCTCCAAACTCTCTACAGACAGTGAGATAATTTGTATGTTTTGATGGTCATTATGATATCTTCCCTGTAGGGGTTAGACTGTCCATGTACTGTTTATGGGTTGCATGAGTGCAAGCAATATTATGTATTTTATTTTAATTCAACGCTTGGGTGGCGTTGTACATTAATCAAATTTCTAAGCACTTTTTTGTTCACTTTATGATAACATGTAATATTAAATTAATCAACTAATAAACCAATAAAATAATAACGAACAAACATTAATCAAGATAAAAGTGTGCCATTTTTAATCTTTCTCTTTGCAGGTGTATGATTGAAATCACGTTTTATTTTCTGGGGAAAGTTTATGGATCATCCTATTTTTTGTAATCTTTTTTGTTACTCATTAGTAAAAAACCCGACCACTCAACACCAGGTCACAATAAAATCATCATAGTGGATGATTACCATAATATTATGAAATACGTTTCTTAGTTTCATAAGTTATTTAATTCTTGGTCATTACTTTATTTCTTATATTTTATATTTTTTAGTGGTGAATCGACCAAAAGGGGATGAATTAGGTTGGTCCCATTGATTATATATAGTGTTTTCAAATATATAAGTGTGTGCTTGTCACGAAAATGAGTGTCTAATTATCTAACGTCTGATATATCACACCACTAATCATCCTACTAGAAGGGAGGGTATGAGACCAAAGACAGGCAATTTACGTACAACTTTGCAATATTCTCAACTCTTCTTATAGAGTGATTTATCCTTCCCTAATTATTTTCTAGAATCGTAAATCAACCCAAATATCTCTATAGTTTCATACCTCTTGTGTTGTTGGCCATGCATGCTGCCTCACTTGCCATGAAGATAAAATCAGACAACAACCAGTTTAAGTGATCTCGTTACATAATACAATCCTGTCAATTGTTCTCTTCCATGTGTAGCTCTACATTTAGAGACTACACTATCCTGCACCAACCAGTTTTCTTGGAATGATATCACCTCAAACTTTATGTATAAATGTACTAGAACTTCATCAAAAACAAAATGGGTCATACATATGTTCTCAATATGAAACTCATAATCATAATTAACGGTAAGATTTAATTTTTATTCATTCTTAAAATATGAAATCAAAATAGACTTTGGTATTGACTTTTAAAAATTCATAATAAAAAAATTATTAATAGCCAATTCAATCCAATGAGGTCAAATAATCTTAATGCATATGTTGATTAAGAGGCTTTAGTATTTCATTATTTCTTCTCTATATGTAACGGGTTAGATCATCATGTTCCTCTCAATGATGAAATCAATTTTACGGTGTTCACATTGTCACAAATCATTAACTTTATTCAATAAAAATTTAATTGTCCTTTATTCTTTAAAATATAACTAGATAGTTGAGAGGAGGGGTCCTCTCCAGAGTATATGGTGATTTGGGAATTTAACTAGATAGTTGAGAGGAGGGGTCCGCTCCGGTTGGAGCTCCGTTCTGAACCTCTCCCGCCCTTCGTGCATGAGCAAAGCCGCCCAGCGCGGAAAAGCCTTAGCAAGCGGAGGCGCGACGAGCGTGAAGATGAAGACGAGCGTTCTTAATTCTAAAAATCTATTGACTGTTTTTTTTTAGTATTTTTTTTGTGGAAAAGTTTTTCTATTTCCATCATTAGAATGGATTGGCTATACCTATACTGCAAAAATAGGAATTACTCGCTATTCAGTCGGTTTGTGGTCAATAATAAGATTATGTTATGTAGGAGAGATGGCCGAGTGGTTGAAGGCGTAGCATTGGAACTGCTATGTAGGCTTTTGTTTACCGAGGGTTCAAATCCCTCTCTTTCCTTTTCTCTACCTTCACTTAATTCACCAAGGCTACTTAACACAATTTATTAAATAACGATTTATACCTTTATTTCTCCTCTATAAGATTTCTACCTTTATTTGAGATGAAAAATGATATTTTCTATTCCTAATTACTGTAGTACAAAAATACCAAAAAACGCGAAAAAGGAATAAAAAATTTACTCCTGATTCTTGTAATACAGAATTAGGAAAAATCTAGATCAAAAAGACCTTAGCTTAAACTTGGATTTCCCTTAGCTATTTTTCTCTCTCCGAAAAGGGGACAAAATTATCCAAGCCTTTCCTTGTGATTTTTGTTTGTTTAAGTCTGACGAGAATAATATTCTACGACTAAGAGCTCATTTATTTTCAAACCGATCCACTTACTATCTATTATTTGGTTTACTAATCCTTTATTCTCGATTGAATCAAGAGTCAAATGTTTTGGTACTTCCTCATGGGGGGATGAAGAAATATTATTTTGAATCAGAGCTTTTGATCTTTGATTATCCTTTGTTGAAATAATATCCTGGGGTTTGCAACGATAACTTGGTATATCTACTATACGACCATTAACTAAAACATGTCTATGGTTAACTAATTGTCTGGCTGCAGGAATAGTCGAAGCCATGCCCAATCGAAAAAGGATGCTATCCAAACGCATCTCAAGTAGTTGTAGTAAAACCTGTCCTGTTGATCCTTTGGCTTTTCCAGCGATATGCACAAACCATAATGAAAGCGCAATTTTTGTTTTTCTTCTAAACGAATACGATATTGTGATCTTTTACCGGAACGCAATTGGTTTTTAAGATCACTTCCGGATTTAGGCCTTTTACTAGTTAGTCCTGGTAAAGCCCCCAGACGGCGTATTTTTTTGAAACGAGGTCCTCGGTAACGAGACATAAAAACTCCTTTATGTTATTATTTTATTGAAATTTCATAGAAAAAAATCTAAATTAAGGCTGAACTAAAGCATAAACAAAGCAAAGAAAAATCTACGTAAGTATTAGAAACAAGAACGAAATGGAATTGTATCTATATATACGCATTTTTTTACATGTTTTATTAGAATTAGATATTTTCTATTATAGTTTATTTAGATTTTATAGTTATAGATAGATATCCATATATATTGAGATACATGTATAGAGATATAGATACGAGATTAAGACTACGTTTTATGATGGGTGTTCTTTCTAGAGTTGTTGGATAGAAATCTAATTACTCCAATTTTTGATTCATAGGTGGAAGTTAATGTCGCATAATATAATAAATGAGCAACTCAACATTTCACGAAAGGAAAAAAAGAGCAGTCTTTTGACTTTTTTTGATGTCAATCATCAATCATCAAAAAATCAGATAATAGGGAAAAAGCCAGCTATCGGAGTCGAACCGATGACCATCTCATTACAAATGCAAAGCTCTAACCTCTGAGCTAAGCGGGCTCACATAACCAAACTAACTTATAGCACGCAAATTATGAGTATCTTGAATATTTACAATTCAGTTTATTTTCTTCTTATCTTCTCTTCATTTCAGAATTATTGTATAGTCTTTTCTTTGTATGTTATATTTTTTGTATATTATTATCTTATATATAGCCTATATTATATATATCTCTCTAGTCTAGTATTAGAGTCCTTTTTGTCTAATGTAATAGTAAATAGTTGTGTATTTATTCTTATCTTAAACATTGATTAGCATAAAAAAATATATTACTTAACTATATTATAGTTAATTACAAAAAAAAACAAATAACTAGAGTAGTTAACTTAACTATTATAACTATACTATTTATTAGCTAATCTACTTAATTCTATAAGAACTCTATTAGACCTTATATATTATAAGAATATAAGTTTTTTATAACAATACCAAAACTAACTAAAATCCAATTTGACTATATTAAAAAGTACTAATAAATTTTTTGAATAAATTAGTTAAATTAGTAATGGAAGGAACTAATATATATATAATTTTAATATATAATCAAAATTCATAAGAATGAAATACTTAAATTGATAATTAAATATAACTATAATAAATTATAAAAATGTATTCAATATGAATTGATGAATTCAATAAAAAAAATATTTAATCTAAAAAAATAAAAAAATGAAATCAAATTAGAACAATTATAGTTATACTAGGGTCTTATTATATATAGTCTTTTCTTGGTATTAGTCCCATCTCTTTTATTCGGCGTATAGCAGATCTAGTCTAAGATAAGGATAAAGATACAATCCAGATCATCGTCTTCTGGTTTCATTTGTAAAGTAAGTAAATAGGACAAAACACAGAAGATTAAATATCGACCGTTCCAGTATTCCATGTACCGATGTAAAAATAAAGTTGGTAGAGACATAGATCTAGGGATATATCTTATCACTATTGAATTGCAGATATATCAATGATAGAATCAATTTCGATTGGGATATGGATCATTTGATAAGGTTAAAACGAGAGAATAGATCAAAAAAGAGCAGTAAATACTTTTTCGCTATACTATAGAAATCAGTAGCTAATTTAATTAACTCCACATTTGGATTTCTAAAATATAAATAAAAGAAGTGGAAGGGATGACAATGGAATTCGGTCTGAAATAAAAAGAAAGGGATATGGCGAAATAGGTAGACGCTACGGACTTAATTGCATTGAGCCTTGGTATGGAAACCTACTAAGTGGTAACTTCCAAACTCAGAGAAACCCTGGAATTAAAAATGGGCAATCCTGAGCCAAATCCTTGTTTTGAGAAAAAGGATAGGTGCAGAGACTCAATGGAAGATGTTCTAACAAATGGAGTTGATTGCATTACGTTGGTATCTGGAATTGTTCTTTCTATCTAAGAAAGGCTAGCCCTCTATACCAAACACACACGTATATATACTGATATTTCAACTGATTAATCAGGACCCGAATCCAGAATATTAATTTAAATATTTAATATATCTATAAATAGATAAATTAAAATAAAAAAATTTCTAATTTCAGATTTAAAAGTTACTCTGAATTCATTCCAATTTAAAGTAATTGTGGAATATTCAGTAATCAAATCATTCACTCCAGAGTCTGATTTATTCTTATTTTGACAATAAAATAAATTGGACGAGAATAAAGAGAGAGTCCCATTCTACATGTCACTACTGACAACAATGAAATTTATAGTAAGAGGAAAATCCGTCGACTTTAGAAATCGTGAGGGTTCAAGTCCCTCTATCCCCAAAAAAACGATTTGACTTCCTAAGTTTTTTTCCTCTTTTTCATCGGTGACTCAAAATTCACTGTATTTTACATTTACTCTACTCCTTCACTAAAAGATCCGAGCACTTTATGTTTAGACCAAGGGTTTTTGTATACGTACAAATGAAGATATATGGACAAATAGTCGAGAATAGTGAAGTGACTTATTCACTAGTAACAATTTCTAGTGTTAGGTTATCCTTTCACTTATAATATAAATCTTGAAATTCCTGTTTACGTTAAGACCAAAAAAGTCAAAAAAGTTTTAAACGCCTATTATTTTTTTTTGTCCTGTTATTTTAATGAACACAAACAGAAGTACTAGATGGAGTAAGATAAGGTGATCCATGTCAAATAGTATAGTCGGGATAGCTCAGTTGGTAGAGCAGAGGACTGAAAATCCTCGTGTCACCAGTTCAAACCTGGTTCCTGACAAATAATTAATTCTCGGAAGAATAGAATACAAATTCAGCAAGAAAGAAAGGTCTGAGTACATTAATAGAACTTGATATGTACTTATTCATCCTTATAGCTTATAGTTAGATAAAGAGGAGGATTTGATGACTTTAAGATAAGTGCTGTGGGTGTGGGGTTAAAAATTCCATTATACTCACTTTTTTTGTCTTTAAATTATGACTGATCTCATTGATTCAAAAAGTTTCTTTTTTCATTTTTTACCATTATATTTCTTATATTTTATAATTCTATTACTATTATGTACTTAGATTAATATTATTAGATCTAATTATATTACCAATAAAATAAATTTATTAATGAATAAAAATAACAAAAATGCATAATAATTCCAAGAAAAAAGTTCACTAACTTTATCTATACTTTAAGTAATATATAAATAAAAAAAGTCAAAATAGCACCCCTAACTTATAGGGGTTGAAAGATAAAAAAAGATCAAATTAATTATCCTTTTTATATACAGTACAAATTAAATCTGATTCTTTTTTGATTATTGAATTTCTTCTTTTTCGATGTATTTTTAATTTATTCTTACTTGTTTTACTTTACTTTATTTTATGGGATTTATCTATGTGATATGCGCGGTACAAAGTTCATAGTACAGAACCCTTTTCATTCATTCTATTGTGTCTCCTTATCAAAAAACGAAGAGCATTTTAAATGGGGTTAGGAATAATATAAATCAACCCTTTTTAACTGATTCAGAATACGAATTAGAATCAAGTAACTCTGTTTTATAGGGAACAGACCTTAAAGTAAAAGTATTCTTTGACTTGAAATATGAAGTTGTATCATCTAAGTGACATAAGTTTCTTATCGTTTAATGAGCATCTTGTATTTCATAGAAATTGGGAGTAATATAGTCCTTACGTAAAGGCCAACCTATCCAACTTTCAGGCATCAAAATACGTTTAAGGCGTGGATGATTATCATAAGAAATTCCTAACATATCATAGGATTCACGTTCTTGAAAATCTGCACTCCTCCAAACCCAGAATACAGATGGGACTATAGGATTTTCCCTTGGGACAAAAAATTTTATACATACTTCCTCCCGTTGATCAACTCCATACTGTATTCTCGTAAGATGATATACACTAGCTAAAAATCCACCTGGTGCGACATCATAAGCACACTGAGAACGTAATTAATTGTAACCATACACATATAAAATGACAGCAATGGAATCCCAATCTTCGGGTTTTATTTGTAAAGTCTCTATTCCTTGATAATCAAAGCCCAAGGATCTATGAACAAGCTCATACTTGACTAGCCAAGCAGATAAATGACTCTGCATCTTCTTGATCTCTCCCACATTTGGATTTATAGAAGTCTTTCATATTGACAATGAAATTTATACAGATTGAAGCTTTTTATGATTCTCCTTAACAAAAATAACCTGCTCAATTGACTATTTTTTGTGAAGATATTGAACTTTTGGATCTAAATAATTCTTGAGAAGTTATTTCTGAAGTAGATGATGATTGATAAAGCAATTCTTGATTGTAATTTCCAGTATGAATACTGCGTTGAACATTAAATTTATGATTGGTAGTAAAACATCGATTTTCTTTTTGATAACCAATTCTATCTTCATAGATTTCTTGAGATATCTTCTTACGAATTTTCGTTATTGCATCTATAACTGCCTCTGGTTTAGGCGGGCAACCCGGCAAATAGACATCAACTGGAATTAACTTATCGACTCCCCGAACGGTACGATAAGCATCGGTACTAAACATCCCTCCCGTAATAGTACAGGCCCCCATGGCAATGACATATTTAGGTTCAGGCATTTGTTCATATAATCTGACTAAAGAAGGAGCCATTTTCATTGTTACTGTGCCGGCTGTTAAAATTAGGTCCGCTTGCCTAGGACTTGATCTTGGTACTAATCCATAACGATCAATGTCAAATCGCGAGCCTATTAATGCAGCAAATTCAATAAAACAACAACTGGTACCATATAAATGTGGCCATAAACTCGAGAGTCTTAACCAATTTGAAAGATCATTCAAGGTAGTTGAAATAACTGAATTGGGTATTGTTTGGTCAAGTGACAGCAACTCAATCAAATTCATAACTGTCTCAATAGACTCTTTTTTATTATTTGAATATTCATGAGCTAAGACCATTCCAATGCTCCTTTTCGCCATGCATAAACTAAACCAACAATTAGGATAAGCACAAAAATTAAAGCTTCTATAAATACGGATACACCTAATACATCAAAACTCATTGCCCACAGATAAAGAAAGACGGTTTCAACATCAAAAACAACAAAAAATAAAGCAAACATATAATAGCGAATTCGGAATTGTACCCAAGCATCCCCTATAGGTTCTATACCCGATTCATAACTAGATAGCTTTTCCGGTCCTTCACTAAGGGGAGCTAAAACTCCAGAAACAAGAAATGCCAAGATAGGAATAACACTTGATATTATCAGAAATGCCCAGAAAATATCATATTCGTAAAGCAGAAACATAGATGCACTCCTATTAATTAATGTGGAATATACTGAATTAGTCGATTCGAATTAGAATTAATTGTCAATTCGTCCAGAACAGTTTAACTTAAGTCAAATAAGGATTCTATTATTCTTAGCCTTAGTGATATAACATATAGGCATTAACAAAAGAGGAATTTCTAATCTATTTAATTCTTTTTTTGAATAAAAAAAGTCAGGTATAGAATGTGGCTATTGAGTCAATACAACTATATACAAAAAGGAATACATGTAATAATTATATTATCTCTTTGTGACCTATCCTAAATTTCTATTCTTTTATAAAATACTAGAATTCTTATCTGTAAAATGGAGATAATTTTTGTAAAATGGAGATAATTCTTAATTTTGTGAATTAAATCTCTTTAAGGGCTAGGAACCAAACTAGAATTTTTTTCCATATAAAAAACATTAGTTGGATCTCGACTGTCCCTACCGACTTTATAACAAAAAATAAAAAGAAAGGTGTTTTGTAGAGTTATAATGCAAAAATATTTTGAATAGTAATACTAAAGTAAAAAAAAGGGTCATTTGTAATGAACCGACTTCTTTTTTTTACAGGAATATCACTTAGTCAGATTAACCCCTATTCATATTAGTAAGGCGAATCTTAATTTTTACTACAAGATAAATAAATTAAGTTTGTTTTGAGGCAAACCCATATAAGTCTAGTAGAGTGGACTAATAAGTGGACTCAGAAATTTGACATAAGATACTTTCTAATAGTAATAGAAAATAATAACATATTAGCAAAATCGAAAGATTTGAGAAATGAAATATCGAAACCAACTGAATTCATAGAAATCGAAGAGGCTTAGATTTGTTTGAGTAGGTTTGTCGTTTTTAACCGAGATCATGTGACGATTTTGAGTTAACTTAAAAACAAAGGGATTAGGGATACATACCAAAGTCAAAAAAAGACTATCACAAACCAAACTCTTTGATGAAGGTATTATAATATAAAATGGTTTTATCTCATTTCATTCGACGATTAACAAAAAAAAGAATGAATTTTTTAGCGGATCAGAGATTTTATAAAATAAATAGAACTATTAATTGTATCAATTGAAGTCAAATAAATAAAATTTGGGTTTGCATTTTCTTGTACATATGACTCGATGTTATGAGAAGGTAATACTTCTAGGTCTAGGGACTCACCAACTAACTAGTAAAAAACTAGTAGTAATAAGATTAGGAAAAAAGAATATGTAAATATTCAATATAAGGTATAGGGCTATACGGACTTGAACCGTAGACCTTCTCGGTAAAACAGCTCAAACTTTTTATTATCAAAATGATTCGAACTGTTTCAAAGACCCAACATGCATTTTTTTATTGCATTGGGCTCTTTCATTAACTGATAAAAGGATCAGTTAGTCCACCATGTTTTTTCTTCAACAAAAACAGGAAGATAATCAGATGGCTCCACTTGCTCTGATTCATTATCATTAGTCGAATCATGATCTAAGAGCAATACCAAAGTGTTTCAAAGAAGGATTACTTTGACGTAGGTCTGTTTATGGTTATGGCCTAGATCCAACTAAGTGAAAGTTTAATGGAGTCTCTATATTTCCGCTCTAAGAGTCAAATATGAGACTTCTTACACCTTAAAGTTCATAGGACGAAAAGAGGTTTTTAAGGCCCTTATACTCGTTATGCCTAACATTGAATAGACTGGGTATTCACCTTATCAATTCTCAAATCAATGATGGGCTTTATTTGGCATCAGAATTCACACTCGAATCGGACTGACCAAATAGTTGTTATGTCAGGCTATTGTTCTCTTGTTCTCTTGAATCCATGGAGTAAGACATTAATTTATCAATAAGATCAATTATTTGATTACTTGATTGACTCCTTTGAAAAAACATTGGCGCACGTGTAAATGAGTTGCTCTACCAAATGAGCTATAGCCCTTGTGATAAACATCTTAACATATAGATAATTTCTTGTCAAGATGGGTATTTGATGATCTCCATAATAATTCTTTGCCCATTGCTTTTTAATTAATTTAAGGATTGGTATTGCTTACAAATCCTATTCTATATATAATCCCAAAAGTGATAAGTTGAATTTTTCTTTGTGGTGATAAAAGACCTACTTAACTCAGTGGTTAGAGTATTGCTTTCATACGGCGGGAGTCATTGGTTCAAATCCAATAGTAGGTACAACTTATTAGATACCAGTTATTCCGGTATCTAATAAGTTTTTATACTCATTTCATTTTTTTGTTGTATTTCTTAGATTAGACTTAATCTCATTGTTTTCCATTTTTGGGCTCAAAATAGACAGTCTTGTCTAATAAAGAACTTCTTTTTATTGTTCCGATGCATCAACTAGCGGAAATAACATTGATAGCCTCTACTCGTGTCTTAGCTCATCTTAGAGCTAGATTAGCCTCAATTGCTTGTCTTTTACCTTCTGCTTTACGCAAATTTTTTTCCTCTTTTTCAAGAGCTTCTTGAGCTTCTTGCGGATCAATATCAGTACTTATCTCTGCATCATTTCCTAGAATGGTGATCTCATTATTACCTACTCTAGCAAATCCGCCCATCAAAGCCACCGTTACCCATTGGTCTGTTAGGCGTATTCTCAATAGACCTATATCTACCGCTGTGGCAATAGGAGCTTGGTTTGGTAATATACCAATTTGGCCACTATTAGTCGATAAGATGATTTCTTTAACTTCTGAATCCCAAACAATTCGAGTAGGCGTCAGTACACTAAGATTTAAGGTCATTTCTTCAAATTGCTCTCCACTTCTAAGTTTATAGCTTTCGCAGTAGCTTCATTGATGTTACCCACCAAATAAAAGGTCTGTTCAGGAAGACTGTCTAATTCGCCTGAGAGAATAAGTTTAAAGCCCCTAATGGTTTCTTCAAGGCCAACATATTTCCTTGGAGAACCAGTAAATACTTCCGCTACAAAGAAGGGTTGTCATAAGAAACACTTAATTTTTCGTGCTCGTGCTACAGTTAAACGATCCTCTTCGGATAATTTGTCTAATCCAAGGATAGCGATAATGTCCTGCAGTTCTTTCTAACGTTGTAAAGTTTCCTTAACTCTTTGCGCAGTTTCATAATGTTCCTCACCAACGATTACAGGTTGTAGCAAGGTTGACGTTGAATCTAAAGGATCCACTGCTGGATAAATACCTTTAGCAGCTAATCCTCTTGATAGTACTATAGTCGCATCTAAATTCGCAAATGTCATTGCAGGCGCAGGGTCAGTCAAATCGTCTGCAGGTACATAAACTGCTTGAATAGAAGTTATAGATCCCTCCTTTGTAGACGTAATTCTTTCTTGCAAAGAACCCATTTCTGTACTAAGGGTAGGTTGATAACCCACCGCAGACGGCATTCTACCTAATAAAGCCGATACTTCGGATCCTGCTTGGACGAATCTAAAAATATTGTCAATGAATAGCAGTACGTCTTGTTCATTAACATCTCGGAAATATTCCACCATAGTTAGAGCGGTCAAACCAACTCTCATACGAGCTCCAGGTGGTTCATTCATCTGACCATAGACGAGAGCTACTTTTGATTCTGCAATATTTTTTTCATTAACGACTCCGGATTCTTTCATTTCCATGTAAAGGTCATTTCCTTCACGAGTACGTTCGCCTACTCCACCAAATACGGATACACCTCCATGAGCTTTAGCAATGTTGTTGATCAATTCCATAATCAGGACTGTTTTACCCACTCCAGCTCCCCCAAATAGTCCAATTTTTCCTCCATGGCGATAAGGGGCTAAAAGATCCACTACTTTAATCCCAGTTTCAAAGATTGCTAATTTCGTATCTAACTGGATAAAGGCGGGTGCGGATCTATGAATAGGAGATGTTGTGCGAGTATCTACAGGACCTAAATTATCAACAGGCTCACCAAGAACATTGAAAATTCATCCCAGAGTGGCTCCACCGACTGGAACGCTTAGAGAAGCTCCCGTATCAATCACGTCCATTCCTCTCGTTAGACCATCTGTAGCACTCATAGCTACAGCTCGAACTCGATTATTTCCTAATAATTGCTGTACCTCACAAGTAACTTTAATTTCCTGACCATCCGCATCTTGACCTTGAACTACCAAGGCATTATAAATATTGGGCATTTTACCCGAGGAAAAAACGATATCCAATACGGGGCCAATAATTTGAGCAATACGCCCTAGGTTTTTTTCTTCCAATTGTGAAACCGCAGTCCCAGAAGTAGTAGGATTTATTTGCATAATGATGATAAAGTAAAATATGTCAAAATTTTTTGGAATATTATATTTCCGAATAAAAAAATGTCCGATAGCAAGTTGATCGGTTAATTCAATAATAAATGAAAGTTAGCACTTTATTTAGTTGGTACTATCCAACTGAATCTAATTCAATCATTTACTCATTCAATGAATGAATTTTCAAGTTTAACCACAATTTTTTTTTCAACTAAAGTAGATGAAGATGACTAAGAAGCATGAACAAGTGTGTTTCTTTTATCTACCATTATAGATAATTCCATACATATCATATCTTATTTTATGATTTATGTAATTATGTAATTCGAACCTGAACTCTATCTATTATTCATTTTTTCTATCTCATTGTTCATTTTTTTTTATTTTTTCAGAAGGATTTTTGCCCATTTGTGGGTTAGACTATACCTTTTTGATGGATGAGTTAGGTTAATTTTTACATCTAGGATTTACATATACAAGATATATCACTGTGAAGAGGGATTTTTTTGAGTATTTAGAGAATATTTAATATTGAAATAAGACAGTTAGATAACTATTTAGATAAGAAAGACATTTAAATAAAACCAAGAAAGCGATAAACTACAAACTTGCAAATCAAAGGTTGGGTTGCGCCATACATATCAAAGAGTATACAATAATGATGTATTTGACGAATCAAATACATGGTATTATTAATTAATTGAGAATATTAATTGATAATTGAATTAAAAAAATTTGTAAAAGAATTGATTTTCTTTTCAAATGTTTCATTCACGCCCAATCCATGTCGAGTAGACCTTGTCGTTGTGAGAATTCTTAATTCATGAGTTGTAGGGAGGGACTTATGTCACCACAAACAGAGACTAAAGCAAGTGCTGGATTCAAAGCTGGGGTTAAAGATTACAAATTGACTTATTATACTCCTGAGTATGAGACAAAAGATACTGATATCTTGGCAGCATTCCGAGTAACTCCTCAACCTGGAGTTCCACCTGAAGAAGTAGGGGCGGCAGTAGCTGCGGAATCTTCTACTGGTACATGGACAACTGTGTGGACTGATGGTCTTACCAGTCTTGATCGTTACAAAGGACGATGCTACCATATCGAACCTGTTGCTGGAGAAGAAAATCAATATATAGCTTATGTAGCTTACCAATTAGACCTTTTTGAAGAAGGTTCTGTTACTAACATGTTTACTTCCATTGTAGGTAACGTATTTGGGTTTAAAGCTTTACGAGCTCTACGTCTGGAAGATTTGAGAATTCCTCCTACTTATTCCAAAACTTTCCAAGGCCCACCTCATGGGATCCAAGTTGAAAGAGATAAATTGAACAAGTATGGTCATCCTCTATTAGGATGTACCATCAAACAAAAATTGGGATTATCTGCGAAAAACTATGGTAGAGCGGTTTATGAATGTCTACGTGGTAGACTTGATTTTACCAAGGATGATGAAAACGTAAACTCACAACCATTTATGCGTTGGAGAGACTGTTTCTTATTCTGTGCTGAAGCAATTTATAAAGCACAAGCTGAAACTGGTGAAGATAAAGGGCATTACCTAAATGCTACCGCAGGTACTTGTGAAGAAATGATCAAGAGAACTGTGTTTGCTAGAGAATTTGGTGTCCCAATTGTTATGCATGACTACTTAACTGGTGGATTCACTGCAAATACTAGTTTGGCACATTATTGCCGAGACAATGCTCTACTTCTTCACATTCACCGTGCAATGCATGCGGTTATTGATAGACAGAAAAACCATGGTATGCATTTCCATGTACTAGCTAAAGCATTACGTATGTCTGGTGGTGACCATATTCACTCTGGTACCGTAGTAGGTAAGCTAGAAGGTGAGCGTGAGATGACTTTAGGTTTTGTTGATTTATTACGTGATGATTTTATTGAAAAAGACAGAAGTCGTGGTATTTTCTTCACTCAAGATTGGGTATCTATGCCTGGTGTTATCCTTGTAGCTTCAGGTGGTATTCACGTTTGGCATATGCCTGCACTGACCGAGATCTTTGGAGATGATTCCGTACTACAGTTTGGTGGCGGAACTTTAGGACACCCTTGGGGTAATGCACCAGGTGCAGTAGCTAACTGTGTAGCTTTAGAAGCTTGTGTACAAGCTCGTAATGAGGGACGTGACCTTGCTCGTGAAGGTAATGAAATTATCAGTGAAGCTTGCAAATGGAGTCCTGAATTAGCCGCTGCTTGTGAAGTTTGGAAAGCGATCAAATTTGAATTCGAACCAGTAGATAAGCTAGATGTTAAATAAAAACTAAGCTTACCTAATTCAGTAGTTCCTGTTTGTTCTCCTAATTGCAATTAAACTCGGCTCAATCCTTTATTAGTAAAAGATTGGGCCAAAAAAATGAGGATCTTTTGTATTTACATATATCTTTTTTGCATAAATCTTTTCTTTTATGTATCAATATATACAGAATGTACAAGGACAAGGACCTTACTTAGAATCAATATATCCAAGATATAAATCCAAGACTAAGTTAAGGTTAAAAAAAAGACTTCTTTTTTTCTTATGTTCTATACATAATAAATCCTATGGATCCTTGGGATTGGTGGATTAGTTAACATACCAGAGTTGCAGACCATAGCTCAAGCTAGGGAAATGTGCCTTCCACTGATCCTGTATATTGTATTTTTCGTTCCGTGTCGCGTAGACAAGAATTTATACTTTGAATAAGATGATAATTTGTACACAATATGAGAATAAATCCTTCTTTTGTATTATAATTGAGCAAAAGATTCGATGATTTAAATCCTAAACCTAAATATGATAAATCATAATCTAGATTGATATTAGACCCCATATTCCAGAACACTCTTATTAGTTCTTTATATTAAATAAATACTTAACTTATTCCTATTACTTAACGTAGCGATCCAAACAAAAGAGCTGAATCTCTATTAATTCTAACTCCAACAAAAAATTGTTTATCGAATGACTATTCATCTATTAGATTTTTAAATAAGCGGTGGTAATACTATATGGAAAACCCTTGGTTCAACTCGATCTTCTCTTCTCTACTGATAAATTAGAAACAAGTTTAGGTTAAGTAGATCGATGGATAGTCTTGGTCCTATTAGATATACCAATGCAAGTGAAGACCCGGTTTAAAGTACTATGGATAAGAACGTTTTCAGTTGGAATGAGAGTGGGAGTTGTAATTTCAGTAATGTTGACCAGTTTTTGGATATCATAGACATTTGGAGTTTCATTTCTGACGACACTTTTTTAGTTAGGGATAGTAACGGGGACAGTTTTTCTATATATTTTGATATTGAAAATCAGATTTTTGAGATTGACAATGAGAGTACTTTTATCACTGAACTAGAACGTTCTTTTTCTAGTTCCCCGAATTTGAGTTATATGAATAGTGGATCTAAAAATACTAGTCGATAGTCTTATCGTTACATGTATGATACTCAATCTAGTTGGAATAATCATATAAATAGTTGCATTGATAGTTATCTGCGTTATGAAATCAGTATTGAGAGTTACATTTCAGGCGAGACCCATAACTACAGTGATAATTATGTTTATAATTTTATTTCTAATGAAAGTATAAGTGTTAGTGAAAGTAGTAATTCTACTATCAGAACTAGTATTAATTCCAGTGATTTTAATATAAGAGGAAGATCTAATGATTTAGATATAAATAAAAAATACCGACATTTATGTGTTCAGTGCGAAAATTGTTATGGATTAAATTATATTTCTTAGGTCAAGACTGAATATTTGTGAACACTGTGGATATCATTTGAAAGTGAGTAGTTCAGAGAGAATCGAACTTTTGATTGATATGGGCACCTGGGATCCTATGGATGAGAATATGGTCTCAACAGACCCCATTGAATTTCATTCATAGGAAGAACCGTATAGAGATCGTATTGATTCTTATCAAAAAAAGACAGGTTTAACTGACGCTGTTCAAACAGGCATAGGTCAACTAAACGGTATTCCTATAGCTATTGGAGTCATGGATTTTCAGTTCATGGGAGGTAGTATGGGATCTGTAGTCGGTGAGAAAATCACCCGTTTGATCGAATATGCGACTAATAAGTCTCTACCTGTTATTATTGTATGTGCTTCTGGCGGAGCACGCATGCAAGAAGGAAGTTTGAGTTTGATGCAAATGGCTAAAATATCTTAAGACAGTACCCGACGGTTCACAAGCAGCTGAGTATTTATTTCAGAAGGGATTATTTGATCTAATCGTACCACGGAATCTTTTAAAGGGTGTTCTGGCTGAGTTATTTCAGCTCCACGGTTTCTTTCCTTCGACTTAAATTTTTTGTTAGTTATTCTTTTTTTTTTGTTTGTTATTTTTTTTTATTTACTTAATCTAATTAGATTAATCTTATTTATATTTTATCTGTTTGATTTTTTTTTAGGTCAAAAAAATATAAATTTAATTTAAATGTACTAGTGTTAATGTAATATATCAAAATAAAAGTGAATATATAACCAAATTTAAGATATAAATGAATAAATATCTAGTAATGAAAATTATATAAAAATATTGTACATTTTTAGATATTAATATAAATTATACTAATATAAATAAAAGATAAAATATAGATAAATTTAAACTATAAATAAGAATTGAATTTCAATAGCCTAAAAAAATAGAATGTCAAAATTTTATTATATATAATTTATAAAAAAATAGATTTAATTTCATAATTTATATAAAATTATAAATAGAATAGAATTTATAAAGTACTAAATAATAATTAAATATCATAATGAAATAACAATTATTTTTATTTTCTAGATAATATAAGAAAATAAATATGAAATAAAAAAAATTAAATATACCTATGATATACCTATTTTATAAAATATAAAAGTAGGTAGTAATTGATGTAACCTCTCTAACGTCCGAAACTTTTTTGACTATCAATCCCCCTGGAATTAGTTAGAGTCGCGAACTTATAAAAAGTTAGTAGTATTTTAGTTTTCTTTTAGAAAGAAGATGAGAAAAAAAAACGAATAAGTTTATTAAATGGAATTATCATACATATTCGTGTCAAAAAAAGGGTCCACTTAACGTAGTTTTACATTTGTTGCATTTATTAACTACTTTATATGACTTTTTATATTACTTTCCATTTATTAACTACTAAATATTACTTATAATAGATATATATTTATCATAAGATATCTTTATCAGAGGTTAAAATATTAAATCGAGGCACCCATTCTATGACAGATTTCAACTTACCCTCTATTTTTGTGCCTTTAGTAGGCCTAGTATTTCCGGCATTTGCAATGGCTTCTTTATTTCTTTATGTTCAAAAAAATAAGATTGTATAACTCATCTATGGGACCAAATCTCACAAAGTTATTTTAATCAACACTGAATCATTTTTTTAGTATCTATTTTTGAGTAGAATGTCGATATGATATGGGATTGCTTGTAACGACAAATTCATAAAAAAACCTTTTCCACGTGTATACATTATATCCGTATAAATGAATGTATATGCAGGTCTAGCTGGTTAAAAAATCATCATCTGATATTTTTGGTTTCATATAAAGTGGAAAATCAATGTATCTAACCAATTACTCTTAATGGTTCACATGAAGTGCTAGTTGATGAGAGTTACCTCGGGAGCAGGAAAATAAAAGTCAAATTTATTTGGTTTATTCTCCGAATTCCAAGCGAATGCAATTGGATCTAGTATAGTATGAACTGGCGATCAGACCATATATGGATAGAATTTATAACAGGGTCTCGAAAAACAAGTAATTTTTTCTGGGCCTGTATCCTTTTTTTAGGTTCACTAGGATTCTTAGTTGTTGGAACCTCTAGTTATCTTGGTAGGAATCTGATATCTTTATTTCCATCTCAGGAAATCTCTTTTTTTCCACAAGGGATTGTAATGTCTTTCTATGGAATTGCGGGTCTATTTATTAGTTCCTATTTGTGGTCCACTATTTTCTGGAATGTAGGTAGTGGTTATGATTGATTCGATACAAAAGAAGGAATAGTGTCTATTTTTCGTTGGGGATTTCTGGGAAAAAATCGTCATATATTCCTTCGATTCCTTATGAGTGATGTTCAATCAATCAGACTGGAGGTTAAAGAAGGCCTTTATACTCGACGTGTGCTTTATATGGAAGTCAGGGGCCAAGGAACTATTCCCTTAACTCGGACTGATGAAAATTTAACTCCACGAGAAATTGAACAAAAAGCTGCGGAATTAGCCTATTTCTTGCGCTTACCAATTGAAGGTTTTTGAACTAAAATGGGGGTGCAATGACTACTTTCTAAGCTAAGTATAAGGGAAGGAATTCAGGAATACTCTTCGTCTTTTTTTAATACAACTCAAGTTTATCTTCACAACGCTTGTTCGAGTAGAACATGTTATATTGTATATATTTGTTGGGTTGATGTGGTGACCTATAGAAAAACTCAAAGAAAAAGGGAGGGGGCGCATTTGCAATAAAACGACTAAAATATAATAAGAATTCCTTTTTCGTCTGCCCTTTTTTATGTGTATGTAATTCAACTCAAGTTTTTCAGACTATTAACAAGTCTAATAAGACTAGATTGATCACATATACCCCAACCGGAGATTTTTAAATAGAGAATTCATGTTTTGTTTTTAGTTGAGCAAAATATGCCATTTTATAATTGATAGATTAAGTACATAAAAAGAAAATTTCAGTCAATTTTTTTTTTTTTGTCAACTGATCTTTTATCTTCTTGGTTTTGACGAAAGAAATACTTGGATCTCTGATCATCATAAAATTAATCTTTACTTTAGTTTTACCACCTGTTTCCGATTTGATCATCACTATTTTTCATAAATCTGAAATATCTTCTTTCCTCGGTGTATAACTTTTTCAAAAAATGAGTTGATCCACAGATGGAGTTTTTTTGTCTTGAAATAAAACTCAAACAAAGACTAGTCTTTATTTGAGTTTTGTTTCGAGCAGTAATTGAAAAGAGAACAAAAAAGGATGCAAGACATTTGTTTCTTGTTCAATTCAAATAGCGCAGAACTTTATTCGCTTATTTTTTATACGAAACAAAAGCCTATTTTTCTAGTTCTCTATCTTAGATCTAAAGACTAAAGAAATGAACTAAATAATTATCTCTATATAAAAAATGGAAATAGATCCATAGGTTCCATACCTTGCTTGTTATATAACTCATGCTTCAAGAAAAGATCATATAAGAGAAATCAACAAATGAAGCAGGTTTAGTAACAATTCAAAAAAATGAGAACGAACAAAGTGAAAAAAATAAAGCTTTTATTTTCCTTCCATATATTGAAGCTATAGTATTTTTACCCTGTTGGGTCTCTCTCTCATTTACTAAATGTCTGGAACCTTGGATTACTGATTGGTTAAATAACAGGCAATCGGAAACTTTCTTGAATGATATTCAAGAGAAGAACATTCTAGAAAAATTCATAGAATTAGAAGAACTTTTTCTGTTGGATGAAATGATAAAGGAGTACCCCGAGATAAATTTACAAAAGGTTCGTATAGGGATCCACAAAGAAACAGTACAATTGGTCAAAACGCATAATGAATATAATTTAAATAGTATTTTGCATTTCTCGACAAATATAATCTGTTTCGCTATTCTAAGTGGTTATTTTATTCTGAGTAATAAAAAACTATCATTCTTAATTCTTGGATTCAGGAATTCTTATATAACTTAAGTGACACAATAAAAGCCTTTTCGATTCTTTTAGTCACGGATTTATGGATCGGATTCCATTCTCCACATGGTTGGGAATTAATGATTGGTTTGGTATACAACGATTTTGGATTGGCACATAATGATCAAATTATATCCGGTCTTGTTTCCACTTTTCCAGTTATTCTAGATACAATTGTAAAATATTGTATTTTCCATTATTTAAATCGTGTACCTCCGTCCCTGGTAGTTATTTATCATTCGATGAATGAATGAGACTGAAGAATTTATTGGATCTCCTCATATTTATCCATTCTGAATCTTGCTTCGTGCATAACAAAATTTTAATTTGACTCACTCTTTCTTTATACTTCTACCTGTTTAGTTAAAGTATTTCTATTCCAGTACAACGACAGACTCGTGGATAGGGAACTAGACTAGCTACCTACCTAATTTATTGTAGAAATTTGGGGATCAATAAGAATAATTGAACCATGCAAAATAGAAATACTTTTTTTTGGGTAAAGCAGCAGATGACTCGATTTATTTCTGTATCGATCGGGATATATGTAATAACTCAGACATCTATTGCAAGTGCATGTCCCATTTTTGTGCAGCAAGGTTTTGAAAATCCACGAGAAGCAACGGGACGAATTGTTTGTGCCAATTGTCATTTAGCTAGTAAACCCGTGGATATTGAGGTTCCGCAATCTGTGCTTCCTGATAATGTATTTGAAGCAGTAGTTAGAATTCCTTATGATACACAAGTGAAACAAGTTCTTGCTAATGGCAAAAAAGGTGGTTTGAATGTGGGGGCTGTTCTTATTTTACCTGAGGGATTTGAATTAGCCCCTGCCGATCGTATTTCTCCTGAGCTGAAAGAAAAAATCGGCAATATTTCTTTTCAGAGTTATAATCCGACCAAAAAAAAAATTATTGTCGTGGGTCCAGTGCCTGGTCAGAAAAATAGGAAAATAGTCTTCCCTATTCTTTCTCCAGACCCCGCAACTAATAAGGACGCTTATTTCTTAAAATATCCTATATACGTAGGGGGAAACAGGGGATGGGGTCAGATTTATCCTGATGGCAGCAAGAGTAACAATACTGTCTATAATGCTACATCCGCAGGTGTAATAAGCAAAATAGGCTCTGGAGTACCAAAGGCAAGCATCACGTCGTTATGAACATAAAGGCCTAAAGTATGGAATCCTAAAAACAAGCTGGCCCAACTTAAATGAGATATGATCGCTTCTTTATGGGCTAACATTCTTGCCAATACATTATCTTCATTCTGTTCCGGATTATAATCTCTAATGAAGAATATAGCTCCATGAGTAAATGCTCCTGTCATGATGAGCCCTGCGATGTATTGGTGATGAGTATATAACGCAGCTTGAGTAGTAAAGTCTTGGGCTGTAAATGCATAAGCAGGTAAGGCGTACATGTGTTGAGCTACTAAAGAAGTAATAACACCTAAAGAAGCTAGAGCAAGACCTAATTGAAAATGAAGGGAATTATTGATTGTGTCATAAAGACCTTTATGACCACGTCCTAATCGACCCCCCGGTGGGTTATGCGCTTCTAAAAGATCTTTTATACTATGCCCAATCCCAAAGTTAGTTCTATACATATGCCCAGCAATCAGAAAAATAAATGCAATAGCTAAATGATGATGAGCCATATCAGTTAGCCATAAACTTTTGGTTTGTGGATGGAATCCACCAAGAAGAGTTAAAATAGCCGTTCCCGCTCCTTCGGAGATACCAAATAAATGACTACTAGAATCCGGGTTTTGGGCATAAAGATTCCATTGACCTGTAAAAAGTGGGCCCAACCCTTGCGGATATGGTAATACATCTAAGAAATTATTCCATCTGACATATTGCCCCCTCGATGCAGGAATTGCTACATGAACTAAATGTCCTCCCAAGCCAAGGAACATACTCCGAAAAGTCCTGACAAATGATGATTAAGACGAGATTCGGCATTTTTGAACCACGAAACACTTGGTTTCCATTTAGGTTGTAGGTGTAACCAGCCTGCTATTAAAGAGATAGCAGAAAGGCAAGCATTTGCTGTTTTATTGAATTTGCTGCATTAATAGGCTCGCGATTTGACTTTGATCATTATGGATTAGTACCAAGATCAAGTCCTAGGCAAGCGGACCTAATTTTAACAGCCGGCACAGTAACAATGAAAATGGCTCCTTCTTTAGTCAGATTATATGAACAAATGCCTGAACCTAAATATGTCATTGCCATGGGGGCCTGTACTATTACGGGAGGGATGTTTAGTACCGATGCTTATAGTACCGTTCGGGGAGTCGATAAGTTAATTCCAGTTGATGTCTATTTGCCGGGTTGCCCGCCTAAACCAGAGGCAGTTATAGATGCAATAACGAAACTTCGTAAGAAGATATCTCAAGAAATCTATGAAGATAGAATTGGTTATCAACAAGAAAATCGATGTTTTACTACCAGTCATAAATTTAATGTTCAACGCAGTATTCATACTGGAAATTACAATCAAGAATTGCTTTATCAATCATCATCTACTTCAGAAATAACTTCTCAAGAATTATTTAGATCCAAAAGTTCAATATCTTCACAAAAAATAGTCAATTGAGCAGGTTATTTTTGTTAAGGAGAATCATAAAAAGCTTCAATCTGTATAAATTTCATTGTCAATATGAAAGACTTCTATAAATCCAAATGTGGGAGAGATCAAGAAGATGCAGAGTCATTTATCTGCTTGGCTAGTCAAGTATGAGCTTGTTCATAGATCCTTGGGCTTTGATTATCAAGGAATAGAGACTTTACAAATAAAACCCGAAGATTGGGATTCCATTGCTGTCATTTTATATGTGTATGGTTACAATTAATTACGTTCTCAGTGTGCTTATGATGTCGCACCAGGTGGATTTTTAGCTAGTGTATATCATCTTACGAGAATACAGTATGGAGTTGATCAACGGGAGGAAGTATGTATAAAATTTTTTGTCCCAAGGAAAATCCTATAGTCCCATCTGTATTCTGGGTTTGGAGGAGTGCAGATTTTCAAGAACGTGAATCCTATGATATGTTAGGAATTTCTTATGATAATCATCCACGCCTTAAACGTATTTTGATGCCTGAAAGTTGGATAGGTTGGCCTTTACGTAAGGACTATATTACTCCCAATTTCTATGAAATACAAGATGCTCATTAAACGATAAGAAACTTATGTCACTTAGATGATACAACTTCATATTTCAAGTCAAAGAATACTTTTACTTTAAGGTCTGTTCCTATAAAACAGAGTTACTTGATTCTAATTCGTATTCTGAATCAGTTAAAAAGGGTTGATTTATATTATTCCTAACCCCATTTAAAATGCTCTTCGTTTTTTGATAAGGAGACACAATAGAATGAATGAAAAGGGTTCTGTACTATGAACTTTGTACCGCGCATATCACATAGATAAATCCCATAAAATAAAGTAAAGTAAAACAAGTAAGAATAAATTAAAAATACATCGAAAAGAAGAAATTCAATAATCAAAAAAGAATCAGATTTAATTTGTACTGTATATAAAAAGGATAATTAATTTGATCTTTTTTTATCTTTCAAACCCTAAAAGTTAGGGGTGCTATTTTGAATTTTTTTATTTATATATTACTTAAAGTATAGATAAAGTTAGTGAACTTTTTCCTTGGAATTATTATGCATTTTTGTTATTTTTATTCATTAATAAATTTATTTTATTGGTAATATAATTAGATCTAATAATATTAATCTAAGTACATAATAGTAATAGAATTATAAAATATAAGAAATATAATGGTAAAAAATGAAAAACGAAACTTTTTGAATCAATGAGATCAGTCATAATTTAAAGACAAAAAAGTGAGTATAATGGAATTTTTAACCCCACACCCACAGCACTTATCTTAAAGTCATCAAATCCTCCTCTTTATCTAACTATAAGCTATAAGGATGAATAAGTACGTATCAAGTTCTATTAATGTACTCAGACCTTTCTTTCTTGCTGAATTTGTATTCTATTCTTCCGAGAATTAATTAGTTGTCAGGAACCAGGTTTGAACTGGTGACACGAGGATTTTCAGTCCTCTGCTCTACCAACTGAGCTATCCCGACTATACTATTTGACATGCATCACCTTATCTTACTCCATCTAGTACTTCTGTTTGTGTTCATTAAAATAACAGGACAAAAAAAAATAATAGGCGTTTAAAACTTTTTTGACTTTTTTGGTCTTAACGTAAACAGGAATTTCAAGATTTATATTATAAGTGAAAGGATAACCTAACACTAGAAATTGTTACTAGTGAATAAGTCACTTCACTATTCTCGACTATTTGTCCATATATCTTCATTTGTACGTATACAAAAACCCTTGGTCTAAACATAAAGTGCTCGGATCTTTTAGTGAAGGAGTAGAGTAAATGTAAAATACAGTCAATTTTGAGTCACCGATGAAAAAGAGGAAAAAAACTTAGGAAGTCAAATCGTTTTTTTGGGGATAGAGGGACTTGAACCCTCACGATTTCTAAAGTCGACGGATTTTCCTCTTACTATAAATTTCATTGTTGTCAGTAGTGACATGTAGAATGGGACTCTCTCTTTATTCTCGTCCAATTTATTTTATTGTCAAAATAAGAATAAATCAGACTCTGGAGTGAATGATTTGATTACTGAATATTCCACAATTACTTTAAATTGGAATGAATTCAGAGTAACTTTTAAATCTGAAATTAGAAATTTTTTTATTTTAATTTATCTATTTATAGATATATTAAATATTTAAATTAATATTCTGGATTCGGGTCCTGATTAATCAGTTGAAATATCAGTATATATACGTGTGTGTTTGGTATAGAGGGCTAGCCTTTCTTAGATAGAAAGAACAATTCCAGATACCAACGTAATGCAATCAACTCCATTTGTTAGAACATCTTCCATTGAGTCTCTGCACCTATCCTTTTTCTCAAAACAAGGATTTGGCTCAGGATTGCCCATTTTTAATTCCAGGGTTTCTCTGAGTTTGGAAGTTACCACTTAGTAGGTTTCCATACCAAGGCTCAATGCAATTAAGTCCGTAGCGTCTACCTATTTCGCCATATCCCCTTTCTTTTTATTTCAGACCGGAATTCCATTGTCATCCCTTCCACTTCTTTTATTTATATTTTAGAAATCCAAATGTGGAGTTAATTAAATTAGCTACTGATTTCTATAGTATAGCGAAAAAGTATTTACTGCTCTTTTTTGATCTATTCTCTCGTTTTAACCTTATCAAATGATCCATATCCCAATCGAAATTGATTCTATCATTGATATATCTGCAATTCAATAGTGATAAGATATATCCCTAGATCTATGTCTCTACCAACTTTATTTTTACATCGGTACATGGAATACTGGAACGGTCGATATTTAATCTTCTGTGTTTTGTCCTATTTACTTACTTTACAAATGAAACCAGAAGACGATGATCTGGATTGTATCTTTATCCTTATCTTAGACTAGATCTGCTATACGCCGAATAAAAGAGATGGGACTAATACCAAGAAAAGACTATATATAATAAGACCCTAGTATAACTATAATTGTTCTAATTTGATTTCATTTTTTTATTTTTTTAGATTAAATATTTTTTTTATTGAATTCATCAATTCATATTGAATACATTTTTATAATTTATTATAGTTATATTTAATTATCAATTTAAGTATTTCATTCTTATGAATTTTGATTATATATTAAAATTATATATATATTAGTTCCTTCCATTACTAATTTAACTAATTTATTCAAAAATTTATTAGTACTTTTAATATAGTCAAATTGGATTTTAGTTAGTTTTGGTATTGTTATATAAAACTTATATTCTTATAATATATAAGGTCTAATAGAGTTCTTATAGAATTAAGTAGATTAGCTAATAAATAGTATAGTTATAATAGTTAAGTTAACTACTCTAGTTATTTGTTTTTTTTTGTAATTAACTATAATATAGTTAAGTAATATATTTTTTTATGCTAATCAATGTTTAAGATAAGAATAAATACACAACTATTTACTATTACATTAGACAAAAAGGACTCTAATACTAGACTAGAGAGATATATATAATATAGGCTATATATAAGATAATAATATACAAAAAATATAACATACAAAGAAAAGACTATACAATAATTCTGAAATGAAGAGAAGATAAGAAGAAAATAAACTGAATTGTAAATATTCAAGATACTCATAATTTGCGTGCTATAAGTTAGTTTGGTTATGTGAGCCCGCTTAGCTCAGAGGTTAGAGCTTTGCATTTGTAATGAGATGGTCATCGGTTCGACTCCGATAGCTGGCTTTTTCCCTATTATCTGATTTTTTGATGATTGATGATTGACATCAAAAAAAGTCAAAAGACTGCTCTTTTTTTCCTTTCGTGAAATGTTGAGTTGCTCATTTATTATATTATGCGACATTAACTTCCACCTATGAATCGAAAATTGGAGTAATTAGATTTCTATCCAACAACTCTAGAAAGAACACCCACCATAAAACGTAGTCTTAATCTCGTATCTATATCTCTATACATGTATCTCAATATATATGGATATCTATCTATAACTATAAAATCTAAATAAACTATAATAGAAAATATCTAATTCTAATAAAACATGTAAAAAAATGCGTATATATAGATACAATTCCATTTCGTTCTTGTTTATAATACTTACGTAGATTTTTCTTTGCTTTGTTTATGCTTTAGTTCAGCCTTAATTATATTTTTTTCTATGAAATTTCAATAAAATAATAACATAAAGGAGTTTTTATGTCTCGTTACCGAGGACCTCGTTTCAAAAAAATACGCCGTCTGGGGGCTTTACCAGGACTAACTAGTAAAAGGCCCAAATCCGGAAGTGATCTTAAAAACCAATTGTGTTCCGGTAAAAGATCACAATATCGTATTCGTTTAGAAGAAAAACAAAAATTGCGCTTTCATTATGGTTTGTGCATATCGCTGGAAAAGCCAAAGGATCAACAGGACAGGTTTTACTACAACTACTTGAGATGCGTTTGGATAGCATCCTTTTTCGATTGGGCATGGCTTCGACTATTCCTGCAGCCAGACAATTAGTTAACCATAGACATGTTTTAGTTAAGGGTCGTATAGTAGATATACCATGTTATCGTTGCAAACCCCAGGATATTATTTCAACAAAGGATAATCAAAGATCAAAAGCTCTGATTCAAAATAATATTTCTTCATTCCCCCATGAGGAAGTACCAAAACATTTGACTCTTGACTCAATCGAGAATAAAGGATTAGTAAACCAAATAATAGATAGTAAGTGGATCGGTTTGAAAATAAATGAGCTCTTAGTCGTAGAATATTATTCTCGTCAGACTTAAACAAACAAAAATCACAAGGAAAGGCTTGGATAATTTTGTCCCCTTTTCGGAGAGAGAAAAATAGCTAAGGGAAATCCAAGTTTAAGCTAAGGTATTTTTGATCTACATTTTTCCTAATTCTGTATTACAAGAATCAGGAGTAAAATTTTCATTCCTTTTTTGCGTTTTTTGGTATTTTTCTACTACAGTAATTAGGAATAGAAAATATCATCTTTCATCTAAAAATAAAGGTAGAAATATTATAGAGGAGAAATAAAGGTATAAATCGTTATTTAATAAATTGTGTTAAGTAGCCTTGGTGAATTAAGTGAAGGTAGAGAAAAGGAAAGAGAGGGATTTGAACCCTCGGTAAACAAAAGCCTACATAGCAGTTCCAATGCTACGCCTTCAACCACTCGGCCATCTCTCCTACATAACATAATCTTATTATTGACCACAAACCGACTGAATAGCGAGTAATTCCTATTTTTGCAGTATAGGTATAGCCAATCCATTCTAATGATGGAAATAGAAAAACTTTTCCACAAATAAAATACTCAAAAAAAAAACAGTCAATAGTTTTTTAGAATTAAGGAAAAAGGGATAGACATTACAATTTGGTAAGACGAAAATATTTTTTTATTATATATATATATATATATATATATATATATATATATATATATATATATATATATATATATTAGACTGAATAATACCAATGACTTAACCTCAACTAAATCAACTGACTGAAGTATCGCTATTTTAGACTATGGTTAGATTTAGACTATGGTTCTATTGTAAAAAATGCTTGTCGAGTCAACCCCTGATGTCTCAATGGCAACTCCTCTAATTATCTACCCCATGGATCTATTACAAATGGATGAATTCTTCCGTAAGTTTTTCTATTTTGACTTTATAGTGTATTAGACATTATAAAAACAAACAGGTGAATAGAGAATATTTATTTCTTTCTCTTTCTTTGAATCATGATGAAATAAAACTTCTTAACTTAAGTTCTCAGAATCTGGAGTGGAGGAATATAAAGCTCTTGATTCTTTAAATTAAAAACTTAGTTAAATTAAACGGGTCATACATAGTTCTATTCATTGATATATTGTCAAATTTAGATGAAATTACAATTATAGTAAATCTTATCTCGCCCGACAAAGGGCACAATTTGAGTGTAAAGTCTAGTCTATCTTTTTAGAATTAGTCTGTTTTTATGTTATTTCGTACTGTACAATTCACTTGTTTGTTAGATAATTTTCCTTAAGGTAAATGAGAAGAATTGTAGAATGGGTTGCTAATTATGCGTAGATCTCGGATAAATGGAAATTTTATTGATAAGACCTTTTCAATTGTAGCCAATATCTTATTACGAGTAATTCCGACAACTTCAGGAGAAAAAGAAGCATTTACATATTACAGAGATGGTGCGATTTGATTTTTTTTTAGCTATCAGTCTTACTAGAAAGAGACATTTCTGGGGTTCAAGATAGAAAGAAAATACTTTATGTAAATAAACCTACCCTTCATGAAGGTGAAGTTAATCTTGGAGAGAAAACAATGCCTTCTGTCGTGTATCCTCGATTGATGCGGCCTCAGATGCTTGAATCATTGATTTGAGTATTGAGCGAAAGGTTATACCTATAGATATTGCAATGGCAGGCAGGTCAATTCTAGTTTACATTACATTAGTAGTATGAATGGGTGGCATAGGGGAAGAAGCACTACACTTAGAAATCAACAACGCGAAAACTTTGTTATAAATGACCCCTTTTACTTACTTATCGGTATCGCGACTAATCAAAAAAAGGGTTGGGACAACAGACATCCATCTCGTTTGTATTTTGGATACCCATATAACCATCGAAGATCGTTGAAGTGACTAATTCCTGAAAATGGGGCGTTAGGGACAAAGAAATTGTTGGAGTTACCTTTTCTATCTAACTAACACTTATATGATTGTTGTTAATATAAAAACCTCTTGCAGGAAGGATGGCTAGAGATTTCTTGTAAAAATACCAGTCCCTATCAGTTCATAAAAAAGGATATTTTGATTTATAGATCCCACGGATTATTCCTTTAAAGAATATTCACAGAAAGGAGGAGCCGTATGAGGTGAAAATCTCACGTACGGTTCTGGAACTGGGATTCTTTGAATAGAATGACAACCGTAACGGATGTTGGCTCAATCTGAAGGAAATTATGCGGAAGCTTTACGAAATTATTTTGAAGCTATGCGACCAGAAATTGATCCTTATGATCGAAGTTATATACTCTATAATATAGGCCTTATACACACAAGTAATGGGGAGCATACAAAAGCTTTGGAATATTATTTTCGGGCACTAGAACGCAATCCATTCTTACCACAAGAATTTAATAATATGGCCGTGATCTGTCATTACGTGCGACTATCTCCACTATAGAAAGAAAGAAAAAAGGATCAAATCGGCTAGTAAATCAAAGAGAAATACTAGAAAAAGAAATAGGCTTTCTACATAGGCATCATTGAAAGCAACAATTTTTATAAGCTGTAGCAAAGAAAGAGATTTCAGGGGAACAAAATAAATACCAACATAATATGAAGCCTATATACTCTTTCTATGGATAAAGGATCCAATTGATAAACGAAGCACCGTAAAGATCCATTAACAAGGTTCTCAGTTAATAAAATAAAAACTGCTTATTTATCTTACATGATGAGATAAAAAATTACTTACATGATGAGATAAAAAATTAGGAATCAACTTATGTAATAGAGTTGATCCACTAAGGTATTGAGCAGCGGTGTAGCATCAGATCCCAAAGATAGTCAGTCTTTTTTCTTATATATACTCTAGAAGAAATAGAAGAAAGTCTTTTTCCAAAATTCTATATGAATTTCATCTATGAAACCGAGATAGTTACCTTTCAGAAAAATATAACGATATGGGAAATACCATACCTAACCTATATTTCATTCTTCTGAAGGTGGGAGAAAAGATCAAACTAATTTAATGATTTAAATTAGAGTTTGAAACTTATGTCAGTAATTTCTTCTGTTTACCCCCCCCCCCAAAAAAAGGGATAAATTTATCAGAAATTTCATTCAGTTAAGTTAGATAGGGTAGAGTAAGATGCAACGTCCGTCTAAATAACTGATTGCTGAGCCGTATGAGGTAGGAAACTCTCAAGTACAGTTCTAAGGAAAGGAATTGATTTACCTATTCCGACTGTGGAGAACAGGCCATTCGACAGGGTGATTCTGAAATTGCAGAGGCTTGGTCCGATCAAGCTGCTGAGTATTGGAAACAAGCTATAGCGCTTACTCCAGGTAATTATATTGAAGCACAAAATTGGTTGAAGATAACGAGACGATTCGAATAATACCACTCTCCCTTTTTAATTCATCACAATAGTTTTGTTGCGTCCAGAAAATGGTTATTAAATAAATAAAATCAAATAACAGTATTCTCGCCCTGATAAGATCCAATCAAGAAATTTCATTATATCCCTTCCTTTTGTAACAAAAAAATTATATTGAGTTTTTTATCGTGTCATATATATAGGGTAGCAAGAAGGATGTAGGAATCGAGTAGAGTAGAGACTATAGCTAAAAAGAGAGTAGAGACTTTTAGTCATTTTTAAAGTTAACTAAATCTATAAATAGAGATAAAGACAAGATATTGGAATGATCCTGATGGTATTAATTATCAATGAGGTTATGTTTTGATTTCTAATTAAAGTAGTTCTAATTAGAGTAGAGTAATTAAACTATTTCATTTCTTATATGCATCCACTTGGATGCATATGACACTTACCTATTTATATAGGAATGCGCGAGATTATAAAAAAAGCATTTTTTCGTGAGACCTGGAAAGTGGTTAAAGATTTAAAAAGGTCCGTTGAGCACCTGATCGCTATGTCATAATAGATCCGAACACTTGCCCCGAATTGACTTCAATATCATAATTGCTCTAGTGAATAACTAAAAAAATAAATAGATAGATGGTAAGTAAGAAAAAGGGAACTAATCATAAATATCTATCTCTCAGATGTTCACTAAAAACTTGACTGTTGGCAGGTCTCTTTGTATGTGTTGTCCGGAAAGAGGAGGACTCGATGATTATTAGTTCGCCGGAACCAGAAGTTAAAATTTTGGTGGATAGGAATCCCGTAAAAACGTCTTTTGAGCAATGGGCCAAACCCGGCCATTTCTCAAGAACAATAGCCAAGGGCCCTGAAACTACCACTTGGATCTGGAACCTACATGCTGATGCTCACAATTTTGATAGTCATACCAATGATTTGGAGGAGATCTCTCAAAAAGTATTTAGTGCTCATTTCGGTCAACTCTCCATTATCTTTCTTTGGCTGAGTGGCATGTACTTCCATGGCACTCGTTTTTCTAATTATGAAACATGGCTAAGTGATCCAACTCACATTGCACCTAGTGCCCAGGTGGTTTGGCCAATAGTGGGTCAAGAAATATTAAATGGTGATGTAGGCGGCGGTTTCCGAGGAATACAAATAACCTCTGGGTTTTTTCAGCTTTGACGCTGATAAGCCGAAAATAGGGGTGAAAATTACGCAAATTTTTTAGCCCTTGTCGTTGTGAATTTTTGGCTTATGCAATAAAATTTATAAAACTCTACTTAATATGTATAGTGATAAGTATGAGTGTCGTCCAAGGGAGGCAAGTAGGAATTTCAATTTGATTTAATTTTTGGTGTTTTAGATCCTAATTAGAGTGAATTTGATCTTCAATGAGGATCAAGTCACCCTAATTAGGTGAGAATTTAGAGAGGGGGATAGAAGAGATGAGAAGACTAGAAGAATTAAGGGCTCTAAATTTCCTTCTTTGATCCTAATTAAAGGATCCAAGAAGTCATTTAGAGAGGTTGAAAGAGGGTTTTGATGTCAGATTGGTTGGTTTTTTAGATTGCTGATTCAGAAATGAAATGGGGAAACTTTAATCTCCTAAGAATTAAAACTAATTTTTTTAGAGTTTTTTATTAATGTGCACTCAGAATAGCTAGGTGAATCTCTCAATCTCTCCTCTCAATCTCAGTAAGGGCTTGTATGTTTCGCTCAAGCCTAGCGGTTTAGAAGTTCATACCAAGATCAAGAAAAATGAAGAAGAAATGTCACTAAAACAACATCCAAATACACTAAAAGTTCAAATACAACAAGCAAAATGGTACCAGATAGGTTGATCCAAGCTAGAGCTCCTCCCTGTCTTGCAGCTGTGATAGAGCACCATCAAGAATGAGCTCCCCCTCTCGAAATTCAGCTTTTATACTTAGGTTATATGGTAAAAATCACCATTTTACCCCGTTTAGTACTTAATATTTATCTATCAATGTAGGCTAGATCTGAATGATCTAACCGTACAGATAGAAAGAGGGGATCAAGACGAACAAATCCATAAAAAAATCATCTCAATCGGACTTCAGGATCAAAAGTTATTAATAAATCAATTTTAAACCAATTTAATCCATTGGATTTAAAATTTATTTATTTATTAGTTTCGTTTTTAAACACGCAATGACGTGTCGCTCTCTCATTGGCTGGCGCATTTTGAATCCTCCTTTTTACAGAAAAATCCTTAAAAAGCCTGGAATTGCTTTTGACGCCGCCCAAAAAGTAATTGCGTATATGCCTGGCGCACTCTCTCTCCTCCGATTTCTCCTAAAACATTAAAAATATATATTAAAAATTGCAATAAAACCCTGAATGATTTTAAATAGGATCTTTACGCCTGCCGTGGCGATCGAGAGTTGTTCAGGGTCTTTGCAACTAAACGCTGCAAAAAGGCCCCAAAAGTCTAGAAATTGCATAAATACATTTTTTTCTCTTATAAATATGCCCTTTTTCATAGAATAAATGCATTTCTTCTTGAAATAAATCCCAGAAAATTCCTAAAAATTCGTAAAAAATTCTAGAAAATTCTAGAAAATTCCCTGATTAATTCCCATGTTGATAAATGTCGAAATAAACTTTTTAATGTGCCATTTTCATCCAAAAATAATTATTTCGAGCTTCAATAAATCCTTAAAAATTCATATAATTAACAGAAAATTAGGGAAAAATCAGAAATTACTTGGAAGCATTATTTTTGTGTAAATATATGATAACAACCCAAATTTAAGCCTTTTAAATGCATAAATCATGCTAATAACATGAAATAAAGACCGAAATTAGGGTGTTATCAGACGCGCATCTGGAATAACTAGTGAATTACAACTATATTTTACTGCAATTGGTGCATTGGTCTTTTCAGCATTAATGCTTTTTGCGGGTTGGTTCCATTATCACAAAGCTGCCCCAAAACTGGCTTGGTTCCAAGATGTAGAATCTATGTTGAATCACCACTTAGCGGGGTTATTAGAACTTGGTTCTCTCTCTTGGGCGGGACACCAAATTCATGTATCTTTGCCGATTAACCAATTTCTTAATGCTGGAGTAGATCCTAAGGAGATACCACTTCCTCATGAATTTATCTTGAATCGGGATCTTTTGGCTCAGCTTTATCCTAGTTTTGCTGAGGGAGCAACTCCATTTTTTACCTTGAATTGGTCAAAATACTCAGATTTTCTGAGTTTTCGTGGAGGATTAGATCCAGTAACAGGAATTCTATGGCTGAGCGATATTGCACACCATCATTTAGCCACTGCTATTCTTTTCCTGATAGCTGGTCATATGTATAGGACCGACTGGGATATTGGTCATGGCTTGAAAGGCATTTTAGAGGCTCATAAAGGTCCATTTACCGGTCAGGGCCATAAAGATCTTTATGAAATCCTAACAATGTCATGGCATGCTCAATTAGCTATTAACCTGGCTATGTTAGGCTCTTTAACCATTATTGTAGCTCACCACATGTACGCCATGCCCCCTTATCCATACCTAGCTACTGACTATGGTACACAACTTTCATTGTTCACACATCATATGTGGATTGGTGGATTTCTCATAGTTGGAGCTGCTGCAAATGCAGCCATTTTTATGGTAAGAGACTACGATCCAACTACTCAATACAATGATCTATTAGATCGTGTCCTTAGACACCATGATGCAATCATATCACATCTGAACTAGGTCTGTATATTTCTAGGTTTTCACAGTTTCGGCTTGTATATTCATAATGATACCATGAGTGCTTTAGGGCGTCCTCAAGATATGTTTTCAGATACCGCTATACAATGACAACCCATCTTTGCACAATGGATATAAAATACCCATGCTTTAGCACCTGGTACAACCGCTCCTGGTGTAACAGCAAGTACGAGCTTAACTTGGGGCGGAGGTGACTTAGTAGCAGTAGGTGGAAAAGTAGCTTTATTACCTACTACGTTAGGTACCGCAGACTTTTTGGTTCATCACATTCATGCATTTACGATCCATGTGACTGTATTGATACTACTAAAAGGTGTTCTATTTGCTCGTAGCTCCCGTTTAGTACCTGATAAAGCAAATATTGGTTTTCGTTTCCCTTGTGATGGTCCTGGAAGAGGGGGTACATGTCAAGTATCCGCATGGGATCATGTTTTCTTAGGTCTATTCTGGATGTACAATTCGATTTCGATAGTCATTTTCCATTTCAGTTGGAAAATGCAATCGGATGTTTGAGGCACTGTAAGTGATCAAGGGGTCGTAACTCATATCACAGGCGGAAACTTTGCACAGAGTTCCACTACTATTAATGGCTGGCTTTGAGACTTTTTATGGGCACAGGCAGTTCAAGTAATTCAGTCTTATGGTTCTTCATTATCTGCATATGGTCTTTTCTTCTTAGGTGCTCATTTTGTATGGGCTTTCAGCTTAATGTTTCTATTCAGTGGTCGTGGTTATTGGCAAGAACTTATTGAATCTATTTTTTGGGCACATAACAAATTAAAAGTTTCTCCTGCTACTCAGCCTAGAGCCTTGAGTATTATACAAGGACATGCTGTAGGAGTAACCCATTACCTTCTGGGTGGAATTGCCACAACATGGGCATTCTTCTTAGCAAGAATTATTTCAGTAGGATAATGGGTAGGAGGATTTGAAAGGCATTATGGCAGTAAGATTTCCAAGGTTTAGCCAAGGTTTAGCTCAGGACCCCACTACTCGTCGTATTTGGTTTGGTATTGCTACCGCGCATGACTTCGAGAGTCATGATGATATTACTGAGGAACGTCTTTATCAGAACATTTTTTCTTCTCACTTTGGTCAGTTAGCAATAATCTTTCTGTGGACGTCCGGAAATTTGTTTCACGTAGCTTGGCAAGGAAACTTTGAGTTATGGGGAAAGGACCCTTTACATGTAAGACCCATTGCTCATACAATTTGGGATCCTCATTTTGGTCAACCGGCTATAGAAGCCTTTACTAGAGGAGGTGCTCTCGGCCCAGTTAACATTGCTTATTCTGGTGTTTATCAGTGGTGGTATACAATCGGATTACGCACCAACGAGGATCTTTATACTGGAGCTCTTTTTCTATTATTTCTTTCTGCTATCTCTTTAATAGCAGGCTGGTTACACCTACAACCTAAATGGAAACCAAGTGTTTCGTGGTTCAAAAATGCTGAATCTCGTCTTAATCATCATTTGTCAGGACTTTTCGGAGTAAGTTCCTTGGCTTGGGAGGACATTTAGTTCATGTAGCAATTCCTGCATCGAGGGGGCAGTATGTCAGATGGAATAATTTCTTAGATGTATTACCATATCCGCAAGGGTTGGGCCCACTTTTTACAGGTTAATGGAATCTTTATGCCCAAAACCCGGATTCTAGTAGTCATTTATTTGGTACCTCCGAAGGAGCGGGAACGGCTATTTTAACTCTTCTTGGTGGATTCCATCCACAAACCAAAAGTTTATGGCTAACTGATATGGCTCATCATCATTTAGCTATTGCATTTATTTTTCTGATTGCTGGGCATATGTATAGAACTAACTTTGGGATTGGGCATAGTATAAAAGATCTTTTAGAAGCGCATAACCCACCAGGAGGTCGATTAGGACGTGGTCATAAAGGTCTTTATGACACAATCAATAATTCCCTTCATTTTAAATTAGGTCTTGCTCTAGCTTCTTTAGGTGTTATTACTTCTTTAGTAGCTCAACACATGTACGCCTTATCTGCTTATGCATTTACAGCCCAAGACTTTACTACTCAAGCTGCGTTATATACTCATCACCAATACATCGCAGGGTTCATCATGACAGGAGCATTTGCTCATGGAGCTATATTCTTCATTAGAGATTATAATCCGGAACAGAATGAAGATAATGTATTGGCAAGAATGTTAGCCCATAAAGAAGCGATCATATCTCATTTAAGTTGGGCCAGCTTGTTTTTAGGATTCCATACTTTAGGCCTTTATGTTCATAACGACGTGATGCTTGCCTTTGGTACTCCGGAAAAACAAATCTTAATTGAACCTATATTTGCCCAATGGATACAATCCGCTCATGGTAAGACTTCATATGGTTTTGATGTACTCTTATCTTCAACGACTGGCCCCGCATTTAATGCCGGTAAAAGCATATGGTTACCTGGCTGGTTGAATGCTGTTAATGCGAGTAGTAATTCACTCTTCTTAACTATAGGTCCTGGAGATTTCTTGGTTCATCATGCTATTGCTCTAGGTTTGCATACAACTACCTTGATTTTAGTAAAAGGTGCTTTAGATGCACGTGGTTCTAAATTAATACCTGATACAAAGGATTTCGGTTATAGTTTTCCTTGCGACGGCCCGGGACGAGGTGGTACTTGTGATATTTCGGCTTGGGACGCTTTTTATTTGGCAGTTTTCTGGATGTTAAATACGATTGGATGGCTTACTTTTTATTGGCATTGGAAACACATTACACTATGGCAAGGTAATGTTTCACAATTTAATGAATCCTCCACTTATTTGATGGGATGGTTAAGAGATTATCTATGGTTAAACTCTTCACAACTTATCAACGGATATAACCCTTTTGGTATGAATAGTTTATCGGTTTGGGCCTGGATGTTCTTATTTGGACATCTTGTCTGGGCTACTGGCTTTATGTTTTTAATTTCCTGGCGCGGTTATTGGCAGGAATTAATTGAAACTTTAGCATGGGCTCATGAGCGCACACCTTTAGCAAATTTGATTCGATGGAGCGATAAACCAGTGGCCCTTTCTATTGTCCAAGCAAGATTGGTCGGATTGGCCCATTTTTCTGTAGGTTATATATTCACTTATGCGGCTTTCTTGATTGCCTCTACATCAGGAAAATTTGGTTAATTTAGTTATTCGCTTTATGTCCTGTATTGTATCGTCAAGAATTTCATTCCTTTTATTTTGATGAATAAGGGGAAGCCCCCTTATTATATTTCTACATCTAAGATCCGAACTATATTTTTGATAATAAAATAATAGGAACTGAAAATTATGGCAAGAAAAAGTTTGATTCAGAGGGAGAGCAAGAGACAGGCATTGGACCAGAAATATCATTTGATTCGTCAATCCTTGAAAAAAGAAATAAGCCAAATTCCGTCGTTGAGTGAAAAATGGGAAATTCATGGAAAATTGCAATCCCTACCTCGTAATAGTGCACCTACACGGCTTCATCGATGTTGTTTTTTGACGGGATGACCTAGGGGTAACTATCGACACTTTGGACTATCCGGACACATACTTCGAGAAATGGTTAATACATGTTTGTTACCGGGCGCTACAAGGTCTAGTTGGTAAGGATAAAAATACCGTTCAATTTTGTTTTTATAAATCTCTATGATCCATGATCATGGAGTGGCCCCTCTTTACCATTCTGTATAAATGGACTATTCTAATTATATAGATATGGTAAAGGGGCGTATATTCTTTTTGTCCACTTAGTTCTTCAACGCGGAGTAGAGCAGTTTGGTAGCTCGCAAGGCTCATAACCTTGAGGTCACGGGTTCAAATCCTGTCTCCGCAACATTGTTTTTTGATCAAATCAAAATAGATAAAAGAAATATACATATCTAGATAATCTCACTATTTTCTTATTTTAGGTGTGGTATTATTCTAGTATCTAGTTCTTAATAAGCTTTTTGTTTTTGGATGGTAGGTTTTGTTTTTCGATTGGCGGGTAGATAAAGAAACAGAATCATCTAATGATGACACTCTAGTAGTAAACTATGCTAAATTAGTAACCATAGTAAATTACTTCCCCATGGGCGGAGAGCGGGAATCAAACCCGCGACTTCTCCTTGGCAAGGAGAAATTTTACCATTTGACCATATCCGCTTTTTTGATACGCACACATATGTCCACACATATATGACATATATGATATATCATATATGTGTTTGGATCATATTTGTGCAGGACCTGATACTATTTCTTCTTCTTCTTTCAGGAAGATTCCGATTCCAAAAAACCGATAGATACGATAAAATAAGTAATCAAAAAATGATATCAACGATATGATTGAAAATAAAACAAAAGAAATATCTTTCTTTTTGTTTTCAAACTTTAATTCAAATCTATCTCAAAAGAAGAATTTTATTAGAAGTAGCTGTGTTTTGGATGGAAGAAATGCCGGAGAAAAAGTTCAAGAGATGAGAGAATTGAGGATAGCTACCAAAAAAACTAATCCAATCCATAATGAAGTAGCAGAAAATACAATATTTTTGTTACTTGACCAACCATCAGAAGAAGCAATTATAACAGGTACACTGATCAGTAAGACTGATGAAGTCGCAATTAATGCAAAAACAGCCAATTGGAAAGCAATAGTCATGCTTGTAATCCTCCAAGCTACCAACAAATAAACTATACCATTTGATCCCTTATTTAGTTAAAATTTTGAGAAAATGCATCATGGCGGGATTTAACCATGAATCAATTCATTCATTAAAAGTTATTACCACTTTATTTAGTATTTGATTTAGTTTACTATATATTTAACTAACAAATAGATATACTAGATCCTGTATATACCTATCAATATACACATAGATACATACAAATGAATACATATATAGATCCTATCTAGAATGTCACTTTAACAGGGTAGTGTATCAATTCATATGGCCATGTTCTATTTGGAGAAATAAAATAGAAATTGTCTTTTGGAGAGATGGCCGAGTGGTTGATAGCTCCGGTCTTGAAAACCGGTATAGTTCTAAAGAACTATAGAGGGTTCAAATCCCTCTCTCTCTTTTTTCTTGTTGAATCTTTTTTTATTGGCCTAATATACTGTTATAAATTGTTCTGGCTCGGCTAGACGTAGGATAGCCGAGCCAGAACAAAAAAAGAGATATAAATCAAAAAATATCAATTCAATTAATTAAGAGGGGTCATGAATAGAACAGGTTCCAATTCATGATCGATTCCCTTTTCAAATCCTGCTGCAGCTGCACGGGCTCTTCCCGCATGCCACAAATGACCCACAAAACAGAAGAAGCGTAGAACAAAATGAGAAGTAGCTAACCAACTTCTAGGAGATACATAATTGACTGCATTGATTTTGGTAGCTACGCCACCCACGGAATTTAAAGAACCTAGAGGAGCGTGAGTCATATATTCCGCTGAACGGCATTCTTGCCAAGGTTGTATGTCTTTTTTCAGCCTGCTCAAGTCCAACCCATTTGGACCTCTTAGAGGTTCTAACCATGGAGCTCGTAGATCCCAAAAATGCATGGTTTCCCCTCCAAAAATGATCTCTCCAGTTGGGGAACGCATTAGATATTTACCTAAACAAGTAGGTCCTTGAGCGGAGCCCACATTAGCCCCAAGGCGTTGGTCTCTAACTAGAAAAGTAAAAGCTTGAGCTTGAGAAGCTTCACTAGGGTAAGCAGTATTATTGAACCAGATAAAGCAGCTAAACTATAAGACAAGTAAGCCTCTCCAGACCAGACAAATGCGCGGCGAGCCCACGCAAAAGGCTTGGTTAAGATATGCCAAATTCCACCAAGTATACAAGTGAAACCTAACCATACATGTCCGCCAATTATATCTTCTAAATCGTCCACACTAACAATCCAACCTTCTCCTCCAAAAGGAGATTTTAGTAAATAACCAAATATAACACTTGGGCTAAGGGTCAAGTTGGTAATTTTTCTTACATCTCCCCCTCCTGGAGCCCAGGTATCATATACACCACCAAAATAAACAGCTTTGAATACTAAAAGAAAAGCACCAAGACCTAACAAAGTTAAGTGAATACCTAAAATTGTGGTCATTTTATTTCTATCTTTCCATACATAACCAAAGAATGGAAAAGATTCTTCAAGAGTTTCAGGTCCCAGAAGCGCATGATAAATGCCGCCAAAGCCTAAGACTGCAGAGGAAATTAAGTGAAGTACTCCAGACACAAAGTATGGAAAAGTATCTATAACTTCTCCTCCCGGACCTACCCCCTAACCTAAAGTAGCTAGATGGGGAAGTAAAATCAATCCTTGTTCATACATCGGCTTTTCTGGTACGAAATGAGCCACTTCAAATAGGTTCATTGCTCCGGCCCAAAATACATTTAATCCGGCATGGGCTACATGAGCTTCAAGTAGTTTACCGGACAAATTGATAAGTCTGGCATTACCGGCCCACCAAGCAAAACCGGTGGTTTCTTGGTCACGACCAGCTAAAGCTAAAGTTCCATTAAAGAGCATTTTCACATGGTAGAACCTCCTCAGGGAATATAAGATTTTCATGAACCTGATCCTGAGCCGCCATCCAAGCACGAATACCTTCATTTAATAGAATATTTTTGGTGTAGAAAGTCTCAAATTCAGGATCTTCTGCTGCACGGATTTCTTGGGAAACGAAGTCATAGGCACGTAGGTTCAGAGCCAGACCGACTACTCCAAGAGCACTCATCCATAAACCAGTTATTGGTACAAATAACATAAATAAATGTAACCAACGTTTGTTGGAAAAAGCAACCCCAAAGATTTGGGACCAGAAGCGGTTAGCAGTTACCATTGAATAAGTCTCTTCAGCCTGAGTTGGGTTAAAAGCACGGAATGTATTTGCACCATCACCGTCTTCGAATAAAGTATTTTCTACAGTAGCACCATGAATAGCGCATAGCAAAGCAGCGCCTAATACTCCAGCAACTCCCATCATATGAAATGGATTCAACGTCCAATTATGAAACCCTTGGAAGAAAAGGATGAATCTAAAGATTGCTGCTACACCAAAACTAGGTGCAAATAACCAACCAGACTGACCCAGTGAATAAATCAAGAATACAGAAACAAAAACTGCAATTGGACCGGAAAAAGCGATTGCGTTATAAGGTCGCAATTGAACAGATCGAGCAAGTTCAAATTGACGCAACATGAAACCTATTAGCCCAAAAGCCCCATGAAGAGCAACAAAAGTCCACAGACCACCCAATTGACACCAACGAGTAAAATCTCCTTGAGCTTCTGGACCCCACAGAAGCAATAAAGAGTGAGCTAAACTATTCGCAGGAGTAGAAACTGCAGCAGTTAAAAAATTGCAACCTTCCAAATAGGAACTCGCCAATCCATGGGTATACCATGAAGTGACAAAAGTTGTACCTGTGAACCAACCGCCTATGGCGAAATAGGCACAAGGAAATAGCAATAGGCCGGACCAACCCACAAAAACGAAACGGTCCCTACGTAACCAGTCATCCATAATATCAAATAAATCATTTTCTTCTTTGGTAAATCTACCAAGGGCTATAGTCATAGTGATCCTCCTATTTAACTACTTCAACCATTTTCGAACACCTCATCTCATTTTATTTCCAGGGTATATCATATTTCGATTTTATATAGACGATACCAAGAATCGCCCAATACCCCTTCGAATGGGTTTCAAAGATACAAACTCTTCCTTTAGTAGACTACTAATAGTAGACTACAAATTAGTAGACTACAAACCGACCTAGGTAAATCCATCAGTTACTTTTTTTTCTTAAAAACAACAATTTTGAACTGAACCCCGAATTGTCCTCTAACTCGAATGCAGAGTACTTTTTTAGCGGGCCTAACCAAGAAAAAAAGAAACTTCGAATATGTATCTTTTGACTTTACCTTTACTCGTTAGATCAAAAAATATCGTATTGTATTTTTTTTCTCCTAAATCTAAATTAAATTTGAAATACTAAACTCAATATTAAATAAAGGTAAACTAGAAATGAAAACCCCTTATTGTATTTGTTCTCTATTGACTTGGCTCCAAAAAAAAATCTTATTTTGTAATCAAAGAAAGAGATTGAAAAATTTATTAGTGAAATAAAGTTTTCTTTTTGGGGAAAAGGAATAGCAAATTATTCCTATGGAGCATCCAGTAAAAAGAAGATGAAAACGGGAGATATTAACAAATTCTTGGATGGTTAAGGTTAAAAAAAAAGTCAAAAAAAAAAGAGTCCGCTTTTAGAATTTCATCTCTATAGAATTTGAATATCAGAATAGCCAATATAGTCATGATTCAACATGTCAGGTCCACTTTTTTTTTTGTTACTTTAACTATGGCTTTTATTGGGATACTGTTGAGATTAGGAAGACTTTGGTTTGGTGATTAATATCTAATAGATCAGAGATCTAGAATAGCAATGTCCTAGGGTTAGGATGAAAAATAGATCTAAAAAAGCAAAGGAAGTCTGGTAACTATTATTAGATCAATAGAGGATCAACTCCTCCTCCCCTAAAAGGTTTAAAGATTTATTATTATCTAAAATATATTGAACAACTTTATAACTAGGTTTTAATCATAACTAGAACTATTCATGATAAAAGGTGTTTTATGTTTCTAATATGGTTATCTTTTTCACAAATATCAACAAGATCCATCTATTATACTCTCCCCTAAAAAATGAAGATTCAAATTTGGGTTAAAAAAAAAGCCCCTTATCGGATTTGAACCGATGACTTACGCCTTACCATGGCGTTACTCTACCACTGAGTTAAAAGGGCTTAAAACTAAAACTAACTAAATTATCAATTTTCCATTATGAGTCTACCGCGGGTATATATGTCCATATATTACATCTACATATAGATGTATAGGAACCTATGCAGGAACAAGAAATTATATAGATTTAAAACTAAAGGGTTGAAGTCCTAAGTCAAGTCTAGCAGAAAGTTTGTCAAAAACCTTACCAATAAACTAAAGTGAATTGTTTCAATGTTACTTTAGCTAGTGTATTTGATCTATTGTCTTTGCTTTTGAGGGATCATGAGAACAATATTGAATTAATTCCTACATATACAAACCTTACAGAGATGTATGAGATCAAATCGTATTTTATTTAAAGAAATCTATTAGGGTAAATTAAATTCAATAACTAAAATTTCTATACTTTTGATCTTCCATCAATCACTACTTCAACTAATTTGATGTACTACTTTTTTTTATTTGTTAATCTACTAATATTTTTTAATATTTTTTATTTTTTTATCTAATAAATTAATAGAATTCTATAATATAATATTAGATAAATATATTAATATATAAATAATAGAATATATTATAGAAACATATTAATACATATGATTTTAAGACATATTTCTTTAATAGAAAAAACATATATCTTACTTAATATTTATCTATTCTGAATTTTTATATTCAGGTAAGGACTTTTATATTAATTAAAAGTTGAATATTATAATTGAGTTTAATATTAAATTAAAAGAAAAGAAATTTATAATTCATTTTTTTATTATGACTTTTACTAAACTTATCTAGCTTATTAGCTAGCTTAATAAAAACTTAATTTAATATCGTCTAGTTCATTAAAGAGAATAGGTAGGAAACTTTCCTATTATCTTTTCCTATTATATTTAGTCTAACTAAATAAATAATGAATATTGAACCGAACCTAATTAGATTATATAAGGAAAGAATTCTCAGATAATAAAATCTCAAATTTTAACTATTAAATAAGTCTACACTATTGTATTATATAGTATATATGACTATATTATATGAGTATAATAAATATATAATAGCGGATAATCTAATCGAACTCGGCGGATGACACATTTATGACCCCCTACCTAGAGGGTCAGTCGGGAATCATCAAAGTTGAAAAGCTCTTTATAATCAGACCAGTACTTACATTTTTACAATTACTAGGTCCTTTTTGTATATTTTTCTATTTTTTTAGATTTTTTTATTCATATTGATTTTTTTAGATTCTATTTATTGTATTGACAATTCCAAAAAACTGATCATATTATGATCATAGTATGATGGTGGTCGGGCGGATATGCCCCTATCATCTAGCGGTTCAGGACATCTCTCTTTCAAGGAGGCAGCGGGGATTCGAATTCCCCTAGGGGTAGGGTACTGGGAAAGTAAGTTCATCGTGGATTAGTAATAATTGAGAAGCCCATATCCATATCAATTATCTATTATATATCTATATGATATGGATTCTTCCTGGGTCGATGCCCGAGTGGTTAATGGGGACGGACTGTAAATTCGTTGGCAATTGTCTACGCTGGTTCAAATCCAGCTCGGCCCAAAAGTTTGCCTTTCCGCTTTCTTTTGAGTATGACATCACCTTTTTCTAGAAATACCTGATATGTATGTAAGAATAAATAAAAGTCTAATTTGTGTTCTTTTTTATCATTGAAGGATTGACTATCAATATTATATTAAAAATAACTAATACATATTAGAGCAATAGTAATACTTACAGGTTACTATTTAACCAGTGTTATGATTACTATATGAATCACTAGATATAGTATAGGCTATATCTAGTCTACCTGGATATCCCTATAGCATTCGTGTTTATGTTATAACACAGGAAATAGAGTGTTCTTAGGAAACCCTAAGAATAGACATACTGTCCAGCCTGCTGGGATTGTAGTTCAATTGGTCAGAGCATCGCCCTGTCAAGGCGGAAGCTGCGGGTTCGACCCCCGTCAGTCCCGAACTAAGATCCGACGACCCGATAAATCTTTGAATTTCTGTCTGTATTCTTCCCGACGCACAAGGAGAAAATGGGGAGCAACATATAATTCTAGGTAGGCATCTTTCTCTCTTTTTTTGTTTTAATGTTCGATTTAGTATCACACAAATATAACAATTTATACTTACTAGCCATTAACAATTTCAGAACAAGGAGACATATGTATGTGGATTGGGACAATTGAATTGGTCGTATCACTCTATTTATTAGTTTGATGGATACTCTAAAGGAAAGGTCTGACATGACGTTTTCGATTGCTCTTAATCCATGAAATATATTAGAGTATTAATATTTTTAGTAGGATAGGAGTACACATATAAGGAGTCTATATATGGTATTTATTGCATGATACCTAATGATCTTACCAAAATCAGCTTGACAGAGAATTTTTCATCTACAAAAAAATTATATGATATATATTAAGTTATAATTAGTAGTTTATTATTATTAAATAAGTTATTAGTATTATATTAATTGTATTATATTAATGACTTTTTTTCTTGCACTTCTACTGTTTGTTTGGATGGCCAATGGAATACTGGTCGGTCATATGATATCTCATGAGCTAATTAATGGGAGAAATCTAACAAAAAAAAATGAAGGGGACCTTTTTTTATAGTTTAGTCTAGAAAAGAAAGAGTGAAAACATAAACTCAATGAATTCATTAGAGAATCAGGAATCCCTTTTTTTACTTGGTATGGATAAAAGAACTTCCTATGTTATACTATTCTATTCAATTCTCGATGATGAATCTCTTTGATAGATTAGATATTGTTATTCATACACGGATTTCATTTAGTATCATTAGGATACAATTAATCCAAATTAGATTATAGCAGTCAAATTTATTACCTCTATGGGATTAGATCCCGAGTTATTGCGAAGAAAAAAACAATAAGATTATGGAAGTAAATATTCTCGCATTTATTGCTACTGCACTGTTCATTCTAGTTCCTACTGCTTTTTTACTTATCATCTACGTGAAAACAGTGAGCCAAAATGATTAAGTTAACTGAGACTTTGATTTCTTATCCGTCATTAAAGAAAGGGATTTAAACTCCAAGTCTTAAATGGAACGATTGGACTGGAATCGACACTAGTGGAGATAGTATGGTAGAAAGAACTAAATGATATAATATAAATCTTTCTACCACACTATCATGTGTTCTATTGTAGCATCTCTATATTTAGAGAATATATATTTGTAGACAGATATGGGCTTGAAAACGGAGATCAATCTCCAGTCTGTACACAGACTTTTTAGTTAGGGAAAGAAATATATAAATTCAACTAAACTCAAATTTTGAGTTATTTCGTATTTTCGTCGCTTTTGAATTTTGACCAATCAAAAATAAATCATAATTTAAGGTCAAGAGATTTTTCTAGCTTTCTTTTAATTTATAATGAGTATCCCGAGATAGATGAAAACTGTTCAATATATAAAAAAAAATGGGGGCTAGTTTTCTATAAAACATATAAAAAAAATGAAATAAAGAACTCGAATCATTCTTCTTTTTTTAGCGTTATAAAGAAGTCATTCATCAATCTAGAAACTGATAATCGATGCCACCTTGTATGATCACTTCTTTATATCTGTAAAAGAGGAGTCAATTGGCCCATTTGTTAAGTCATACTTAAACATGACATTACATGAGATTTGTTGATAAAGCCTAAATAAAGAAAATTTCTAGAAATTTTAAATGTTAAATTATGAGACGTAGATCGCTCAACACAAAACGTTTTATCCCTGGTGGCTGTGTTCACTACTACAAGCTTGAGTAGAAAGTATGTATTAAAATAGTAATAACAGAACAAATTTATCTCAGAAGAGTAAAAGTAAACAAAGAAGAAATCACATAAAGCAAAAAAGAACGTTGGCTTGGTTCTTAGTTATTATAATAGCCGTAAGAACCTGTTCAACAAATCAAAAAATAGATATAGTAACAACTTGGTTGAAAAAAAGCCTATCATGAAAAATCTTATTAATATAGATATATTCCGTTGCCTTTTTTACAAATACACCTAGAGAATTTAGTTATTTCATTTTCTGCTCAAATGGTTAGTGTTTATTAGTGTATTGTAGTTTATTATTGCTATTTCACTGTAGCAGAATTTGAAAGATAGACATCTTGATTTCAAACAAACAGGTCGTAAAACATTAAACAGCTGATACAATTTTATGACTCAATAAAAAGTACCTCTAAAGTCCACTCCTACCCCAGACTACTAGTGAAAGAGAAAATGTAAAGACTACCATTAAAGCAGCCCAAGCGAGACTTACTATATCCACGTGATATATCTCCTATCCTTATCATATGAAAGAATTATTCCATTATTGATTTCTAATCATAGTAGAATCAATGGGGCAGAGTCAAAATGGAATTATGACTTACCCCTATTGATCATCCAATAAATAGATTTGTAACAAGTTCCTATAGTTAGAACATTTCTGTTATATGAATTCAATAAAGATTAGACACAAATAAGATAGACATACTTTCTAAATATCAAGCCAAGGATTTTATCCTAAGATAAAGATAGAGGAATAGTAAGACTTACATTTTTGTTCACTTTTATAAGCAACAAAATAAAAACAGAGATATAACTACCTCACCAGCAAGGTAAGGTATATAAATTGCTATTTCATAATTCTATTTTATCTAAACCTATTATCATTCTGTGAAACAATTTAAAATATGATGCGTTCTTATAGTCTTGTTGTTTTCCAATCTCCTATAATGTCAAAATGAACCTTTATTCTATTTCTAGAGGAGAGGGTACAATCAATCAAGAATGACTAGTGATTATTTATCACTAGGATTTTCCAGTTTAGAGACAACGTATCTTTTTTTAGTTACTTACATAACTGAGAAATCAATTTCCCCTCAGCCTAGCCAATTGACTCAGTATAAACTTACTCACTTAACTTAATATTGATTGTATAGTCAACTAATGAAAGTATGAAGATTTGATAGTGTTTCCTATTAAACCTAAGCCGAAAACTAAAATAAAAAAGGAGTCTCTTTTTTGTTATTTTTCGACTCTGCTCTTTCAGTCATGACTAAAATAGTATTTCCTATCTCTTACTATGGTGGATATGAATCTCATAGTTGTCTCTTAATATTTTTTTTTCTGTTTGTTAGTTACTTATCAAGTTTGGTTTGTTCGTAACATACTGAAAACTACCTAGTTTGAAGAATTACAGGCTTTGCTTTTTTGAGAACCGATGGTTATTTAGATTTAAGTATTAAAAAAAAAAAAGGCCTAAACCTTTCGCTCTGTCTGTTTCTCTTTACGAAGAATTAGGTTTAGACCAGCAGGATAGTCTAAGAAATCGCGATTTTTTCTTGATCAAGCGACACCCAGATTTGAACTGGGGATAAAGGATTTGCAGTCCCCCGCCTTACCACTTGGCCATGTCGCCAAATAAAAAGAATAAACGCTAGATATAAATGCTATTTATATTAGAAATATAAACTATTTATTAGTATTTATTATAAATAGAGATTAGCTTTTTTTTTTAATGAGAAAAAAGTCTCAATAAGTATCAATATTATCCCAGTAGAATATTACTGGAGATAAACTCAAGTAAACTCTATTATATAATATAATTCTAAAAATATCAATACCATTTTCAATAAAATCTTAAAAAATGAAGAAATTACTACTAATTTTATATTATTACATATATAAATTAGTATTAAGTACTAAACTAAAATAATATTTTATTTATATATATAATATAAGTAATAGATTATAGAATATACATAAATCCCTTTTTCAATTGTGATTTTGACTCATAACACTAATTATGTATATTAAGTATATATAAAAATATAAACCCCAGAACACAAGTAATAGATACAGAGCGAGCGGGTATCTTCTTTGTATATTTCTAGAAATATTAGAATTATGGTGCTTTAATTTTTTCTTAACTAGAAAAATTATGATATGGCACAACCTGTGTTGCCCTGAGTAGAACTATCATAACAGATCAAATTTACGACTAGCTCACTGTACTTAATTCATAAATACAAGAAAAATGTCTTATGTATTTTAATTGTATTGTATGAATTCGAATTCTACAAAAGAAGCTTCTAATCATTTGTTGAGTATGTCATGTTCAAAAAACTCTTTACTCCTCCCTGTTATTATAATATGGCTTCCTCGCATTACGTGAAAGCCAATTAACTCCCTTTTTTGGTACCCAATCTCATCATAATATCATAAATAATAAGTCAAAATTGGATAAATTTGGACAGTCTATACAAGACTCCCTAAGTTAAGTTTACAAAGTGGCAGAAGATTTTCCAGGAATTTATCAATTTATTTCCATTTGTATCTTTCGCAAATTCGAGTCAAATTTGCGCCGAAAATTCTCTTTATTTTCTTTTTATTCAACCTCTTTTTCTCAGATCCGTTGATATGTCGGAAATACATTTATGGAGTTGTCTAAAATTTTATATAATTCAGTAAACAGAATATATATTCCATCATTGCTAGAGCGATCCATATGGATCGATGAAGAGGCGAACTAATAATGTGATTTTTCGATAAACAGGAAACTTAAGATTAAAATGCTCCGCGATGGAAATGAGGGAATGTTCACAATACCTGGATTTAGTCAGATAAAATTTGAGGGATTCTGTAGGTTTATTAATCAGGGTTTAATGGAAGAATTTAATAAGTTTCCAAAAATAGAAGATACAGATCAAGAAATTGAATTTAAATTATTTGTGGAAACATATCAATTGGCAGAACCCTTGATAAAAGAAAGAGATGCTGTGTATGAATCACTCACATATTCGTCTGAATTATATGTCCTTGCGGGATTAATTTGGAAAACCAATAGAGATATGAAAGAACAAACAGTATTTATTGGAAACATTCCTATAATGAATTCCCTCGGAACCTTTATCGTAAATGGAATTTACAGAATTGTAATTAATCAAATATTGCAAAGTCCTGGTATTTATTACCGTTTCTGAATTGGACCATAACGGCATCTCGGTCTATACCAGCACCATAATATCAGATTGGGGAGGCAGATTAGAATTAGAAATTGATAGAAAAGCAAGGATCTGGGCCCGTGTAAGTAGAAAACAACAAATCTCCATTCTCGTTCTATTATCAGCTATGGGTTTAAATCTAAGACAAATTCTAGATAATGTTTGTTATCCTGAAATTTTCTTGTCTTTCCTAAATGATAAGGAAAAAAAAAAGATCGGGTCAAAAGAAAATGCTATTTTGGAGTTTTATCAACAATTTGCTTGTGTAGGTGGGGATCCAGTATTTTCTGAGTCCTTATGTAAGGAATTACAAAAGAAATTTTTTCAACAAAGATGTGAATTAGGAAGAATTGGGCGGCGAAATATCATCCAAAGATTAAATCTTGATATACCTGAGAACAATACATTTTTGTTACCACGAGACGTATTGGCTGCTGCAGATCATTTGATTGGAATAAAATTTGGAATGGGTACACTTGACGATATGAATCACTTGAAAAATAAACGTATTCGTTCTGTAGCAGATCTGTTGCAGGATCAATTCGGACTGGCTCTTGGTCGTTTAGAAAATGTGGTTCGAGGAACTATATCTGGAGCAATCAGGCATAAATTGATACCAACTCCTCAAAATTTGGCAACTTCAACTTCATTAACAACCACTTATGAATCATTTTTCGGTCTACACCCTTTATCTCAAGTTTTGGATCGAACTAATCCATTAACCCAAATTGTTCATGGTCAAAAATTGAGTTATTTAGGTCCTGGAGGGGTGACAGGTCGAACTGCAAGTTTTTGGATATGAGATATCCACCCTAGTCACTATGGTCGTATTTGCCCAATCGACACCTCCGAAGGAATTAATGTTGGACTTATTGGATCCTTAGCTATTCATGTAAGGATTGGTCATTGGGGATCCATAGAGACTCGATTTTATGAAATCTCTGAGAGATCAAAAGAAAAAGAAGCACGGATGGTTTATTTATCACCAAGTAGAGATGAATATTATATGATAGCAGCAGGCAATTCTTTGGCCTTAAATTGAGGTATTCAGGAAGAACAGGTTGTTCCTGCTCGATACCGTCAAGAATTCCTGACTATTGCCTGGGAACAGGTTCATCTTCGAAGCATTTTTCCCTTTCAATATTTTTCGATCAGAGCCTCTCTCATTCCTTTTATTGAGCATAATGATGCCAATAGGGCGTTAATGAGTTCTAATATGCAGCGTCAAGCAGTTCCGCTTTCTCGGTCCGAGAAGTGCATTGTAGGAACCGGACTAGAACGCCAAGCAGCTTTAGATTCGGGAGTTTCAGTTATAGCCGAACATGAGGGTAAAGTTATTTCTACGGATACTCACCAAATTGTTTTCTCAGGTAATGGAAATACTCTAACTATTCCATTAGTTATGTATGAACGTTCGAACAAAAATACTTGTATGCACCAAAAACCTCACATTCAACGGGGTAAATATGTTAAAAAGGGACAAATTTTAGCCGACGGGGCGGCTACCGTTGGGGGAGAACTTGCTTTGGGAAAAAATGTATTACTAGCTTATATGCCATGGGAGGCTACAATTTTGAAGATGCGGTACTTATAAGCGAGTGTTTGGTCTATAACGATATTTATACTTCTTTTCACATCCGAAAATATGAAATTCAAACTCATATGACAAGTCAGGGCCCTGAAAGAATTACTAACGAAATACCTCATTTAGAAGCTCATTTACTCCACAATGTAGACAGAAATGGCATCGTGCTGCTCGGATCTTCGGTGGAAACAGGTGATATTTTAGTAGGTAAATTAACGCCTCAGATAGTGAATGAATCATCGTATGCACCAGAAGATAGATTATTACGAGCCATACTTGGTATTCAGGTTTCCACTGCAAAGGAGACTTCTCTAAAACTACCTATAGGTGGAAGGGGTCGAGTAATTGATGTGAGATGGATCCAGAAAAAAGGGGGTTCCAGTTATAACCCAGAAATGATTCGTGTATATATTTCACAGAAACGTGAAATCAAAGTGGGTGATAAAGTAGCAGGAAGACATGGGAATAAGGGTATTATTTCTAAAAATTTTCTTAGACAAGACATGCCCTATTTACAAGATGGAACTCCGGTTGATATGGTCTTCAACCCTTTAGGAGTACCCTCACGAATGAATGTTGGACAGATATTTGAATGTTCGCTCGGCTTAGCGGGAGATCTTTTAAATAGACATTATAGAATAGCCCCTTTTGATGAGAGATACGAGCAAGAGGCTTCAAGAAAACTAGTGTTTTCAGAATTATGTGGTATTTAAAACGCCTTCCTAGTTATATCGCGAATATTTTAGATAAACCACATAATGAATTAGAGGGCCTAGTATACTGCGATGTGTGATTTGATCGAAATTAGCCTTTTACAGATTCGAACTAAGAAACTGTTATCCCATTGAATCTGATTGGGATGCCCCTAGTTTGACATGTCTATTGAGACGAGTAACATGAAGCTCAGATTTATGGGTGTATTCAATACTTCCAAAAAAAGGGGAATTGATCCATGGTCGATTCTTTACCAGATAAAAAAGAATTGCTAGTTCTACCTCGTGACAAAAAAACTTTTTCTGTTCAGTTCAAGTTTAAGTAAGCAAATATAGCATGGTTATAGGAGTTTTATTGAATTTGCTGCATTAATAGGCTCGCGATATGACTTTGATCGTTATGGATTAGTACCAAGATCAAGTCCTAGGCAAGCGGACCTAATTTTAACAATGAAAATGGCTCCTTCTTTAGTCAGATTATATGAACAAATGACAGCAATGGAATCCCAATCTTCGGGTTTTATTTGTAAAGTCTCTATTCCTTGATAATCAAAGCCCAAGGATCTATGAACAAGCTCATACTTGACTAGCCAAGCAGATAAATGACTCTGCATCTTCTTGATCTCTCCCACATTTGGATTTATAGAAGTCTTTCATATTGACAATGAAATTTATACAGATTGAAGCTTTTTATGATTCTCTCTATTCTCGCAATTTGGGAATTTAACTTCAGAGGGGTTGGAAAAACCAACGCCCGCTTGGAACAAGTCTCTCTATTTTTATGGGAGCAGAGAAGAAAGAGAATGAACCAAATGGTGATTAGGAAATTATATTAAATATTTTTAAAATAAGATACATAGAAATTCTAAAAATTGAGATTAGAAAGTTATAATCATAGATATTCAGACCATTTAATCCAGATCTATTCAACGATATTCAATAAGAATGGCTTTTTGAATATGTTCCAAAGGATAATAATTTCGATATTCAATTATGTACCACAATATGGTTCAATATAAATATCGTGCATTTCTCATATTCCCTTATTTTAATCTCTATATTGGCTTCTATGTTGATTCATATTTAATATTTTTTAGGAGAAAAGTCAGGACCAGTTTAGATGTGTGAAATCAATAGTTACTTGTCCAAAACCTTGTCGTAGCGCCTCTCAATGTTCTCTCCTTCTCTTTCGTGTATCTTTACAGCTAATGCACCAAAAATAGTGAAGAAACTATCCACATACACAAAAGAACCTAACAAATACCATGAAATTTCTTTCAAGGTCAATTTATTTTGTTGGATTTTAACTTTTCTGGTCCACCGCCAAATTGCTTCACATTTTTATGAATATCTGAAATAAATTTTATTTTCAAAAGACTTCAAATAAAATTATAAAAATCTCCAAAGGATGATTTTTACATGGTAAAACTCGCAAGGGCCAAATTGTTAGTTTAGCACTGCACCAGCCTTAATCTTGTTGAACAAGTCAAGCAGCCTTCACCATCATGGTGTAAGACATGTGAGTGCATAGGACTTTAAAAATGTGGAATCTTGGTAAAGGCATTTTGGTAAAAAAGATTAAGAATTTATAATGCATTTTTGAAGTGATAAATAATCCTTCTGCATTAGTCAACAGGTTTTGAACTACTTTGATTTGAGATTTGGATGGAAATATTCGTACTTTGAGTTGACATTTGATTATGTGGTCTATTTGTCAAATATTTGAGTTATTTAATTGGTAAAGTATCTAATTAGAGATCATTTGACTAGTTAAATATTATATTCAATGCTCATTTATTAAATCTGCATATTTATTGTTGTATTATTTGATAGTACCCATAATAAGGAAAATAAAGTTATTTTTCTTTTGTATTTAAAAAAATATATCCTAATGAGTTGGCCGCTTTATTTTTTCATTTTTTATTAAACAATAAATGTGGAATCAGAGTTAGTTAATTCGTTTTAACCTAAATATTAATTTCATTTACCTTCGATGACATCAGAATTCTCGCATCAGTATGCCAATGATTGCAGCTTTGAATATTTTGGTCCTTGAAAATTAAAGCATTGAGTTGGATGCTAGCATACATATTTGCCACATGTATTTTTTAACCTGTGACATAACATCCATAACTTTCACATTAATCGTATCGATCACAATCTACTCATATCTAGACTCGTGTATTTTTTTAAAAAAATTGATATATGTTTCATCAACCCTTTCTTTCCTACATGGAGGATGGAGACATGTCATGTTTTCCTATACTTTACTAATTATATGTTATGAACATGGTGTTAGAGCTAGGTTATGCCTCAAGATTCATGCCTCATGATAAGCTCAAAAATTAGGTTTTAATATGACATTGGTGTTTTTGAAATTAATCAATAAAAATATAACTTATACTCACTTAAGAAAATTTATCTAGTGATGAGTATGGATCGTCTTCACAAGGAATAGTAATTAAGGACTTAATATTCTTTAACTAGTGATTAGTGAGATGATATGAGATGAGATATGTGAAGATTAAGCTTTAAGGGCATTTTTAGCAGAATTCTTTAATGTGTGTTTTGATGAATGTTCAAAGTGATGCATGCCTCAATAAGGGTTATGATCAAAGCACAATATGCCCTCAGTCAACTAGTTGACTGATTGTATGTGAAGATACAAATAGGAGCCGTGGTTATATTAAAAGGCTACTTAGTTTGACCATACGCTGAACAAGTCAAATCATGTATTTACGACTTGTATTTTCTATGACATGAAGATAAACATATTTTTTAACACTGTTCAGGTATTTTTATGAATTTTTCTTCATTTTATTTGTTTAATAACTTATTTGAATTCCTAATTACTACCTTCAAGTATTTAAGGCTCAATTTATTACTTGAAGATATTACTATCAAATGTTTATATCTTGATTAAAATGATGTACTAAACATACCTAAAAGTTATTTCACATACCTAAAATTTTGATTTCACATCTCTATGAAATATATACAAGAATCATTTCTGGGTTATAACTGGAACCCCATTTTTTCTGGATCCATCTCACATCAATTAATCGACCCCTTTCACCTATGGGTTGTTTTATATAATTAAATTCATTGATTCCTCCTAAAGATTTCATTTCAATTGGAATTTGGTTATTCATGATGTATGATGATCCCTGTTAAGCATCCATGGCTGAATGGTTAAAGCGCCCAACTCATAATTGGAAAATTTGTAGGTTCAATTCCTGTTGGATGCACGCCAATGGGAATGTTCAATTCAATAAGTCTATTGGAATTGGCTCTGTATCAATGGAATTTCATCCTCCATACATAACAAATTGGTATGGTATATTCATACCATGACATATGAACTGTAAGAACTAGAACTCTTATCAATACTGGAAACTCGTAGGGAAGAAAATGGATTTCTGAATGGAATCAAATATGCAGTATTTACAGAAAAAAGGTATTCGGTTATTGAGGAACAATCAATATACTTCTAATGTCAAATCAGGATTGAATAGGACAGAAATAAAGCATTGGGTCGAACTCTTCTTTGGTGTCAAGGTAATAGCTATGAATAGTCATCGACTCCCGAGAAAGGGTAGAAAAGGGGACCTATTATGGGACATTCAATGTAGTACAGCTGTATGATCATTACGTTTCAACCGGTTTATTCTATTCCACCGCTTATGGAGAAAAGAACTTAAATCAAAATACCTAATAACACGGTGATACATTTACACAAAACTTCTACCCTGAACACACGCAACGGATATGTAGACAGAAAAGTGAAATCCAATCCACAAAATAGTTTGAGTTATGGATGGCTTCATTGTGGTAAAGGTCCTAATGCCAGAGGAATCATTACCGCAGGACATAGAGGGGGAGGTCATAAGCGTCTATACTGTAAAATCGAATTTTGGACGGAATGAAAAAGACATATATGGTAGAATCATAACCAAAGAATACGACCCTAATCAAAATGTACACATTTGTCTCATACACTATGGGGACGGTGAGAAAAGATATATTTTACATTCTAGAGGGGCTATAATTGGAGATACCATTATTTCTGGTACAGAAGTTCCTATATCAATGGGAAGTGCCCTCCCTTTGGGTGTGGTTTGAACTATTGATTTACGTAATTTGAAGTAACCAATTAGGTTTACGACGAAACCTATAGGTGACATCCTTATTTTAAAGCTAATATGCTTGGCATAACGGCTAGTTTTTGGCTCTTAACTCTTGAAAGGTATTTTCAACTTATGACAAAATTGTAAATATAAAAATTCGAAATTAAAATGATAATTGTTTTATATTGCTTAACCATAATCAATAAAAATGACTGTTGGACTTTTGAAAAATTACCATTATACCAAATCATATTTCTAAGCCCATTTATACAGTTTTGAGCCCTAATTTCAAACTCCTCCTTGCCCTTTGAAAATTTCAGCCCAAAAGCTAGAGAGATCTCTCAATCCCTAAAGAAATTTTCAAGAAGTTTTTAAGCATTCTTTGAAGAGATCATTTGTTACTAACATCAATCCAAGTATGTATAGCTTAGCATTGTGATTTTTGGTGCAGGGTGTTTCAAGATTTGAAGGAAAGAAAGCTGGCCTCCGAACTTTGCATATCCTCGACCTTGTGATAAGTTTAAACTTATTTTAAGCCTTCTGTTCAACATATTAATTGTTTCTTAAATCCATACAAAACCAAACAAGTTGGAATCGCATAATTTGGTTGAGTTTTGAAAGAGTTATGGGGTTTAAAGTTGGACAAGAAGGAATCGGGCAGTATACTAAGGACGTGAAAAGACTGATCTCAGGAGATTCATTTGATTTGGTTTTGAACAAATTTTGTGAGATAACATGGGTGCAAAATTGTGCTACAGAACCGTTCCAGGTAAAATCATCACATTTGATTCAGTATTGAAAAAATATTTTAGTTTTAAGCACCAAAGGTCAAACGTCAATCAAGAATTTCATCCAAAGAAAAATGTGGAGGAGAAGAGAACTGAAGAAAGAATGGCCACAAAGAAGGAGGTATTACTGAATGGAAGTCATAGTTATATTTATGAATCTCTATCTCTTAATTAATAAAATTTTGACAGAAAAGTATTATTGTTGAAATACATAAAATTGGTCCTTGTCTTGAATACTATTTAAGTAGTTATCATACTAAGTGATGTTGAGGAGAAGACATTATTCATAAATAAACTGTTATTGCTAGATATTTGTGATCACTCAGGTTAAGGGTTTGGGGGCCATAAGAAGAAGGCTTTGGGGAGCAAGTGTAAGTAGATCAAGTGATGTCATTCCGTAGAAGCCTTTGAGGGTTGAGGACGACAAAGCTTCATCGACTTTTTCTTTTTCTTGGTATCCTTGTTCAGCCCAATTTCTAAGTGATTTGCTTGGGGGGCATTCACACAAACACGGTTAGGGCACATCATCTCCTCGGGACGGATACCCCAAAACAGTATTAAGGATTAGCCTAAGCTGTAATTGTGTCTACCATTTCCTCTATCTCAATTCTTAGGTATAAAAATCTTAGGCTAATTAAAAATAAAAATATAACATACATAGAGAACATAATTCACTCCCTTCCCTCTTTGGTTATTCCTAGGCCACCTAAACTAACAATATGTATAAATTATGAGGTCAAGAGATAAGAAAAGATATGATAAAAGGTGATAATTATACTAGATAGTAGAAAATCTTAATTTTAGAAGAACGAGCAAGAGCAAGGATGCAGTGACGACATGAGAGCGACATGATGAAAAGAACGGGTCATGTGAAGGGTATGACTGGTGAGATGATGACAAGATGTGTCGTGAGAGATGTGATCAAATATGTCAGGTCGTAATGGGATTGTTGAACAGGACAGCGAAATAGTTTTAACCTGACTTTGATGAAGAACCAGTGTAAGGTCAGGATACCTATTGTAAATCCCTAATGTATGTCATGATCACAATGATTTACAAGTGTAGGTAAGATCACCTCTTCTCTATTACCTCTTCTCATAGACCCAATACACCAAGAACAAGCTTTATGGATCTCAAAAACTTTCTAGCTTTGAATCACTAGACAAATGTAGGAAAAAAGTTTAAGGATGAATTTGACAAGGATCCACACATTTATTTATAGATTAGTCGGATAGAGAGAGAGTGTAAGGACAAAGCGACCCTCAAAATTTCACCTCAATTGGCCCTCTAAATCATCACATATCACACTTTAGATTCCCTTTTTCTTCCTCCTCATTCTCCATTGACAGTTAGAATGTTATAAATCCTTTCATTTAATGGGTGTCCCGATCACCTCTGTAATGGGCTTCTACGACTTCACCAATTTTTTTCATTGAAACTTTTTCTATTGAATGACGTATTAGAAAAAACCAAGAGATTACTAATGATAGTGTGATGTAGTGATGCATTTCTACATGCCACGTCAACATCTTTTTGTATTTAAACTATTCGGGTGGTTCACCTGCGCGCCACGTGTGCCGCCAACTCTTTTGACTTTTCAAAATGATTTATTTCATCATAATTTCTCTTGATCTTTCTCGCACATTTATTGAAACTTAAAATTGGTCTTATTTTTTATTTTTCTATATCGACCCTGCCAATAAAAAATAAGAAAAGGGGTCAATAATGATTGGGCATTATATCATCACAATTTTTGTGATGCCCTAATTGGACCTTTTGCAATGATTAACACAACTAATCATTGTCGTACATCTTGATTGATCGTTATTTGATTGAATTGAATGGCTACATGCGGCATTGTGCAATTTTAAGATGAAAACATAATAATAAATCTTTATAAAATAAATATTAAGTCATAAAAATATAATTAATATCCCCATGAACATAATGTCAAACCAATTCATAAAAATATATCATGCATCAAAAAAATAATTTCTTTAAGAATATGATGTTAGAAACTCCATTAAAATACCATTAAATCCATAAGTATAATGCTTTCAGTCTAAAAATATATTCGATCATTTTAACATTACAACATGCATAAATTGATAGTTTGAATGCATACAAATGTGTAAATAGCATATAAATAACCCGATAATTTGTGTGTTGCCAAGGGATGGAGACATCTCCTATTTTCCAATACTTTATTAATTATATGTTCTCAACATGGTATTGGAGACAATTTATTCCTCAACAGATGTGTTGATCCCTTTTGAATCTATGTAAAACTTTGGTTTTCCCTAAATAGGGACCTATGTTTGTGTTAACTTGGGTACTCATTGCCTGAGGATATGAGCTTTTTTTTCCATGATGTCAACATTGGGTTATGCGCCTTTGGCCCATCAGTGATAATGTTGTTTGACTTATCTTTTCATGTGATATAAGCTTTTATGCCATCTCATCATCATGGACACATCATTGGCCTTAGCACTGATGGAAATATATGTGGAAACCAATCACATATTCCATATCTCATTCATTGTTCATTAGTACAATTATACTGCATGTGTGATATTTATGATACAAACCATGAATACATATTCCGACTTTGTGAATTATGATGATATCATAATACAAAGATCACTAGTCATTAAGCATGCATTCTAAATATTACAATTAAAAGTATAACCAAGGAGGCAATTGAAGTAAACAATCAGCATAGCAATATCTAGCCTAACTCATATAATGAGTATGGTTTATCTTGTAGCCACTAGCGGGGAAACATTAAATAATATATAGTGGGTGCTCTTTATTAGAAAGAGTTCACTAAACTGATTTGCCTGAATCTTGGAATGGTATTATACTTATTTTCAGTTGCGTTGATTCACGTCATTGTTTTGTAAGTTTTTCTTAGACCTAAGACACCAAAGCCTATGAAATATGAATTCCTATTCATGGATTTTCCAACCATCTTAGGTCAAGTGGAGTAAGAATGTCACAAAAATGATTAATTGGTCAAGATGAGATCATATTCCCTTGTTTTAGGAGGAGACAACTAAAGCACTATGATGCCATAAATTCCTTTAAAAATGTAGTAGGATATTGGAGAAGATTTGACCATACCCTAACTCGTCCTATGAGCGTCAAGCAGAAGGCACTATAAATACACAACAACCAACAATAGAAAGGCTCCATGAGTGAGTGATCAGCCCTTTGTATCTTCTATAGCATGTGGTGTAGCTTGGCACCCCAAGGGCCAGAAACCTGAGTTATCAATTGGGTTAAATTGATATGATATTAATTAATCTATATGATATGTATATAATGAATTTATAAGGACACTAGATAATTAGGTCATTGATTTGTTAACTAGACTAATGCATAGGTCACATGCAATTTGTCTTTTTGACATCAGAAGATATACTTCAAGTTTAGGGGGTTTCTAAAATTATCAGATGGCCTTCCCATTTGTAATGTCATTGGATGGCGCAACAACTGGGCTTGCAAATATGAGGGAGGATACTTGACATGACAGCGATAACATGGACACATTTTAGAGCATGTACGCAATCTAGCTCATGGAACTAAGAAATCATGAATCCAATCTGTACGCAACATAGGTTTTTTATAAGTTTATTACTAGCCTTTCAATGTAATAATCATTTAGGTTTGATCTGAATCAAGGCCCAAGAATCCAATTGGGAACTCAGAGCCAAATTCTGCATTGATTGGAATAAAAAATGGAATCAAAATCATCCAAAATAGAGTGCAAAAATTTTTTCCTGCATTGTTTTTTCCAAATCCCAATACAGAATCCATTTTATTATGTTCAAGTGGTCTCATAGCCTTGACGGACAATGATCTGATCTTGAACGGTGTCCCATTCTGAATTGAACGTGTTTTTTTACGCCGGCAACTACCAGTGGGTGGTGATGGCACAGCAAAGGCTCAGCCTTAGCCTGTACCAGCCCAACGCAAGTCTTCAAATTTTTCCATTATTTTATAGTGGCATAATATATAAAATAATTTCATTTTTATTTCATACTTTAAAGAAATAACTTCATGAATTGATCACGTCGTATTCAATTCAATGTGGAATCAGAGTTATGGTATGTTAACCTAAGTATTCATTTCATTTACTTTATCTGACATCACCACTCTGATGTCATCATCCAAACATGAGCAGTTTTGTAGCTTTTGGCCACTTTATAATGAAAGAGAAAACTCCATTTAGTTTCATAATAGGAGACATATTGGATACATGTATTATTTAACATGTGATACGGTAACCACAACTTCCACATTTATCATATCAATCACAATCTACTCATATGTAGACTTGTATTTTTTCAAAAAATAATATCTATTTCATCGATCCTTTCTCTATTATACAGGGGATGGAGACCTCATCTGGTTTCCTAGACATTATTGATTACACGACCTCAACATGGAATCAGAACAATGTTATGCCTTAAGGTATTTGTGATACCACCTAAGGACCTATGAAAACCTTTGGTTTGTGCCACAAAGGGATTTGTGTTTGTGTTGCCTTGGGAACACGTTGCCTCAAGATTTGAGCTTATTTTTTGTTTTCGTGATATCAACCTTTGTTTCTGTGCCTTTGGCCCATCGGTGATCATGTTGTTTGACTTAATTTTTATTGCAAACTAGAATTTGATGTCATGTCCTGATCATGGACACATCATTGCCCTTGCCACATCTTTGGGTCCAAATTTTATTAAACAATTAAGGTCGGAAGCAACATTGGAACCCAAAACCTATTTTTTGTCAACGAGGTACCTCCCCATTTGAACTACATGCATCAACAGACTAAAATATCTTGTTTTACTATGTCAAATTGTGTTCTACATGTGCTTGTGCATAGTTTGGCTTATGCATGGTGGGCCTTACAAATACATTGGTTATGGATTTCACAAGTCTGGGCTAGAAATCCCCGAAAGGACTATCCTAACTTATAAAAACCTACCTTATGTCATTCCATACATGGAAACACCTAAGATATTCTGGGTTCATAACTTTCACGTCTGACATCGGATCATGCTGAAACTTGTTTCATCGGATTTGAAGGACAAAATCCATTGGAAACAACTCTAAAATCCCTCCAAACATATCAGTATAGCTCCGATTCAAAGATGATTAAAGCTTTGAGATAAGTTCTTATTCTTGATTATTAATTTATCAATATGTTGTATCCTCGAATATGTATACCCCACAAATCTGGACTCAAACTGATCATATTTTTTTCATGCTTTTTATTTTTTAACTCTATTTTAATGATATAAACTTTCATTCACTGCAAACTTTGAGCAGTCTGCAATCCGATGCAGTCTGCTTTGTCAATGGGAGCCTGAAGTCATCCCACTGACGTGTCTAACATGTGAGAGGGATGGACAAAGATCTCCGCCAGCCAGACTAAACCCAAACGCCGCCCTCTTCAAATGTTAGAAGTGTTAAAAAGCCAAGTGTCCTCCAGGTGAGCCACGAAATGCATCCCTGTCATTTGTCACGACAATGTGGATGCATCTGATGACTCCCATATATTTGCATCAGGCCATTTCCTCAGCCCTGTTGTCATTGGAACACGCAACCACCATTGTCTTTTTATCTGATTCGAGTTTGAAGAGGACATCAGGAAGGCATGGAGCCGCACCACATGGACAATTAATTGATCCATCATGCATACATATTTCTGGATTGCAGAGCAAACGGGCAGCTCCCATGATCACTATCCACTCTCTATTCTAAAGTGCATTGGCTTCCTTGGCCAAAAATCAAATCTCTTCACACCCAATGCCCTTGAATCATTGGCCAGCACTGTAGGAACATTTATACATCTTGACAAAGACGTATATTTGTTCAATTACCTTGGATATGCACAAGTCTATGTTTAGATTGACCTATTGGAACCTCTTCACCCTATGATCCTCATTAGGAATGGAGAAGAGCTGATTCATCAGCCCATTGTGTACAAGAATTTACCACAAGTATGTAAACACTGCACTCTTCTTGAACACAGTGTCCACACATGTCGCCAAAGGGCAATGTAGGCTTCCTTGCTGACTACAATAGAGTTTTTTTCCCCTTACCTAAAATGAGTACATCATAGAGGCAAAGAACACTATCCAAGGGTGTCACTCTAATCACAGGTCGCCTCCCCCTACACGACCAAACCCTACGCCGCAGAGAGACGAGCGTGCTGCCCACCCTCATTCATGGCCTTGTCTCTGCCACACCTACATCTATAGCTCAATAGTGGCTGAAGAATTGTGCTACCAAGCGTCCCAAAACTCCCCCTCAGGCTAAAGATGTACCATCTACTACCTTCCCATTGGGCAAGGATAAAAAGAATAAGGTCCCAACATTGACCCCATCTATTTTTCCCTCTTGGAATCACTAGATGGGCATGATTTTACAGACCGCATCAAGATAGGGGAGAGTCGTTCTACCATTGGACGCACTCTGAGTCATTCGCCCCTTAGACCTTCTCGCCATTCATCCCCTCATACATCGCCATCCAGTGTTGTTAGCTCGTCATCCCCAACAACCCCTATATGTACTCCCTGCTCCCTCCCAACATCCCCCATCCTAACCACCTTCCTTATTCATCCACCGCCACATCCCCTCCTCGGCATCTAACACCCCTTCCTCCTTCCATCATCACACCCCCTAGCCACTCGACACTCCTTCCTCATCCATTCACCGTCATATCCCCTAACCACCCAACGCCCCTCCCCATCAATCCAACCCACTTTCCTCGTCCATTTCCTCGCCTGATTTTCACCCATCAGATATACCATTTGCTAGGGAAGAGCACTTAACCAATCGTCAAGCCTCTCTCCCTAGTGATGATACCTATGAGGATACTAGTTGTCTCACCTCCACGAGCCAGGAGGAGGATGTTGAATCCATAGCTAAGGATTCAGATACTGACAGAACCCTTCCACCTGGCCATTACTCGGATACCCTACACCCACGTCGCATCAAATAGCACCTGATCGTGGGTGCGCCATGTGAGCAGATAGTTTTATGATTCCAAGTGTAATCTAGAATTGTAGATGAATTGGCAACCCTCTCACTCAGTCACATCTCCTTTCACTCATCAATAAGTAAAAACTAGGAATAGTTGGGTGTATGGAGCGATGACTACATCATTTAATACCCAATCCATCATGATGACATTCAGAATGGACCATGTCTATTGTCATTATACTTCCGGATCATCCCGGACGAGAACGATGGATGAGACGGGACAAAATTTGTCCCGGCTGACGTCCATCATTTCCCCCGGGATGAAGGACAGGATGGTATCTCGTCCGGGACCGTCCCGTCCTACCTCTCTTGGACGAAGTTTCGGACCCTCCCAACTTTCCTGGATGAATTTTCGTCCCGTCCGGACAAAATTAGAGAGAATTTCACGCGGCCAGCCCTAGTATTGTCCTTCGAAAGAAATTCGGCGGGAGCACGAGTCGTACCCAGTACCTTGCAGAGACATCGGGTTGCCTTCTGAAAACCACCCTTGTCATCCTCCATCTCTGCGACTCGCCCCTTGCCTTATTCTTAGAATCTTCTTTCTTTTGGAAGTCGACGTCATCGTCTTCAACCTCGAGCGAGCTCGTGACAGAGAAACGAGGGCGCGCCACCGACAAGGTACCTATCTATCTATCGATCTTTCTATCGATCTTTCTATCAATCTTTCTATCTATCTTTCTATCTATGTATGTATCTATCTGTCGATCTACCTATCTATCGATATTTCTATGTAGCTATCTATCTACCTATCTATCGATATTTCTATCGATCTTTCTATCTATCTTTCTATCGATCTTTCTATCAATCTTTCTATCTATCTATGTATCTATCTGTCGATCTAGCTATCTATCGATCTTTCTATGTAGCTATCTATCTACCTATCTATCGATCTTTCTATCTATCTTTCTATCGATCTTTCCATCTATCTTTCTATCGATCTTTCTATCGATCTTTCTATCTAGCTATCTATCTATCTATGTATCTATCTGTCGATCTAGCTATCTATCGATCTTTCTATCAATCTTTCTATCTATCTTTCTATCTATCTATCTTTCTATCTATCTATCTAGCTATCTATATATCTAACAGTCAATCTAGCTATCTATCGATCATTCTATGTAGCAATCTATCAACCTATCTATCTATCTACCTATCTATCTACCTACCTATCTATCTATCTACCTATCTATCTATCTACCTGCCTATCTATCTACCTATCTATCTATCTATCTAGCTATCTATCTATCTAACAGTCGATCTAGCTATCTATCGACTGTTGGATAGATATCAAAATGGGGTAATCTAGTCGATCTCTCTCTCTCTTCCTCACTCTCTATTTCTTTATATTTCTGATTTTCTTTCTGGCAGCATCCCACCCTGAAATATTTACCATCAGTTTGATGTTTTCTCTCTCTCGTTCTCTCAATCTATAAATCCATCTAATCCATTCATCCATCTCTATCTCTCCCTATATATATATATACATATATATATATATATATATATATATTTCTCTAGATTACCAAGGTTATCCTTCGTAATTTATGGGCTAATTTTAATCCGTGTTACTTAGGGTTCTTGCTTATAGTGATATCTAACTTGTGAAATATCTTCTAAATATGTGCCATCACTCTCACTCACTCTCTCTTTTTGTGTTTGTAAAAATTTATCTTTATCTAACAAGATTAAAATAGATATTTTCGGAAAATACTTATCCATGACTAATTTAGTTTCAATGTCTATTGGCTAAAAATTGACTAATTTAATTGGAATATCAACAAATTAAGTGGAGACAACCCATTTCTATCCACCTCCCGTTCTGTGCATCTTTTCTCTGTTTCCCTCACCAACCAGCACCATATTTCTGTATGGAACACGGCGTTGTTTCAAAATATCAGTTTTTCTGGAACTCTAAAAATATAATTATCTCTGAATTTTTTCTTATTAAAAATTGTTTTCGCGGTTCAATAAAAGTTTGGCTTATGAAGGTTGGCGCAGGTGCAGGGCTTGGCTGCGTCGTCTCCTTTCTTCTAAGAAGCTCTGCTTGAATATTAAGTGTCTCGTACTTTTTCTCATTTTTACCTGTGTGCCCATTGCTTCCTCTCTCCTTTTCATACGCATGTGTATGGATAAATTTGTGTTAATATAGGAGAGATATATATAGTTTTGTTATCTATGATCTGCACATTTTTTATTTCATGAATCTCATAAATTATATAACCTTATGATGACTTCTGTAGTTTTGTGACACTCAAAAGTTGGATTATGAAATACACAATTGTATGTGACAAAGATTTCATTTATTCAATTGTATAACTTGTAACAAACATCTCTCCTTCTGTGTAGCTATTCTAGCTATCGATCTAGCTATCGATCTTTCTATGTATCGATCTAGCTATCGATCTCTCCTTATGAATGTTGATTGTTGTACACATCTATTACAGTCTCCATTTGTTTAATCATACTTCAGTGTGTCTTTAGTACGGTGTTCAAATTGCTATGTTTGTGGTTAATATGAACGAATATGTATTGTGATTAATTCTGCTATAGATATGGAGTCCACATCCGCTACCACGCCCTCGGAGTCTGCGGAGTGCTACGCGGTAGAGATCGATGACATGTGTCATCTCGAAGTGTTAGACGCAAGCGGTCAAAAGTTTTAGATCGATTTGTTGAACTCGGCCCAGACGAGTACCAATGTACGCTTTGTCAAGCGCAGAACCCCGCTCATAAGGTCATCATCAAGCGGAATAAGGATAGGAGCACGAATGTGTTCTGGAGACATATAGAGAAAGCGCATCGTAAATATCACGATGAACTGAAGGGCGTCCACACGAATCAGAGGAAGCTAATCCAATATGACTTTCTGTCACCCAAGCATTACTTACGCGGCATCACCAAGGAGCGTAAGAAGGAAGAGTTTGTCAGATTCATTTGTGACAATGATCTTCTATGGCGACTTATGAAGAAGAAGTCGTTCCGAAGATTATGGTTCTACGAGACGCAGTTGGTTGGCGACGTCCCTGGCCCTGATGCGGCGAAAGCTACGGCTTCTACCATGTATACAGAAGTCCGAGGGAAACTAGTAGAGATGTTTGCTGAAATTCATAGCGTCTCTCTGACAGTGGACGTGTGGACGTCAAGAAATAACCTCTCCCTTCTAGGTGTAACCGCCCATTGGATCGACGGCGATTGGAAGCTCTGTGATCTACTACTTGCTATCCGGCGGATCAAGGGATCCCATTGCGACACCAACTTGGCGAGGCTCGTCGTGGAGGTTGCATATGAGTATGGAATAGAGTCGAAGCTTTGTGCCATCACGACGGACAATGCGTCTAACAACAGAACCATGATGGCGTCAATTGTAGATAAGCTGAAGATTGTAAATCCACAATTCACTATGGATAGACATGTATCGTGCGTTGCACATGTTCTCAACCTTGTAGTCCATTCCGGACTGAGGATCATATGTAACCCTGAAGCACCAGAAATTAGCATAGTATGAGTTCGAGATCTTCAGCCATATGCTGCGTTCGTCATGGATGAACATATCGACTCGCAAGGCGACGAATTCAGTTCAACAACTTATGCACCCCTGGGAGTAGCCGTCTCACGCGTCAGAGCCATCGTCAACGCTATTCAAGGGTCCACGCAACAGATGGAGAAACATGTTGATATGTGCAAGATGTTTGAGCTTCTGAACTCGAACAAGATAAAAGTGGACTGCCCGACACTCTGGAACTCCACATTCAAGATGTTAGAGCGTGCTCTTGCGAAGAGGAAGGTACTCGACCATATGGTTGTGGGGTTTCTTTCCACATCGTGTAAGGACTACACGCTATGTCAGGAGGTCTGGGATTTAATTGAGGAATATCTCAGTATCTTAGGGCCACTGTGTGAAGGTTTTGACTACGTCTGTTCTGCTAAGAGATTGTCGATCACTGACATGACGTCATTGATCTCGGACCTGAAGTCCCAACTTGAGCAGGCTATGTATAGTGTCGGGGCTACCTTGGATGACAAGCGGAGGGAAGCATTGCGCTCGGCGTGTAGTACCATGTATAACAATTTGATGCAGTACGCAAAGGTCATTTGGGTCAATCACAAAGTGGCGACGGTGGGAACCCTGGATCCATTCTCCAAGATAGATGTCGTGCATCTGTCATATCGCGAAGGCGTGCTTTCCTACCTCGGCGGTCTTCTCGACAGTGCGTGTACAACGAGTGCAACTGGGTGTGATTCAAAGCAGGACGAGTCAGCTGGAAGACGCCATCCGGATAACTTTGTGTCCAACAAGCGACAATATACCCGTTCGTGCAAGTCTCGGCGCCCACGCGCAACGCCTCGGCAGGAGCTAGAAGGGTATCTGAATATCCCGTGCAGTGAGGAGGAAGACAGTCCACTAAGCTTGTGGAAGGATGTTGGAACTCGGTACTTCCCAAACTTGACGAAAATTGCATCCCAATTTCTGGCCGTAAGCCCCACAAGTGCACCAGTGGAGCGGTTATTTTCAATTGGTCGAGGCATCACCACGTACCGTAGAGGTCGCCAAGATGCAGAGTGCATAGAGACACTGATGATGCTCCATGCATGGTTCCGTTGCGTAGAGCAGTGCTCGTCTGACTCCGAGGATGACATTGATGATGATGACAGCTCTTCTGATGGTGAGTTACGTTAAAACATTTTTTGACCTTTTGTTTTTGCATGTTTTTTTTCTAACTCGCTCCTTTCCATGTGACAGCGTAAGAGCCGCAAAAAAGAAGGTGGCCCGCCCATTTACATCCCTCTCTATTTACAGTAAGTCATGCTTCTTACCCCATATATTTTGGTCTGAAATTTAGTTTAAATAACTTGGTGAAGTATTTTCCCCTAAACGAAGGGTGCATACTATTAGCCTGCTCCCAGGCTTAAGCGAAGGGTGCAAAAGGGCGTGTCTCTCTTGGAGATGAACTAGTACTGTCCAAACTGGGAAATTTGCGCTGATTTAATTATCATGACGTCTTCAGTATGCAAGTCATGCTCACCGGCCTAACAGTTCAACGTGTGAAATTGTTGGGAAAATAAATGAAACAGGAACAAGATTTCAGCTGCCAGTGTTTATTCTTATATCTTCTATGTTTCTGTTTAATGTGGTTTCTTCATTCCATCTAATTCTGTTCCTTTTTTCAAGTTTATTCTTTATGTTCGTTCGTTCCTTCTCTTCCTCTTCTCCCTCGCCCTTCTCGTTTCATGTTGTCCTCTCCATTTCTCCCCCTTTTTTTATTTTTCCTATTCTTCTTCGTCATTGCTGATATTTACTTGGACCGGTTCCTGAACCGGCCCAAACCCGCCCTTCTCACCTCTCTCAACGTTCATCGCCTGCTCATCGCCTACGTCGTCATCGCCGCCAAGCTCAACGACGACGCATGAGCTCAAAATCCCATTTTTTTTCTTTCTCTGATCATGTTTCTTGATCGTCTGATCTGGCTTGAGTAAGTTGTTGTTTAAATTTTTTGTTTTTTTTTTGGTTTTTGAAAGAGTGTTATGATTATGGTGGCCTGTGTTTGTGAATTCTTGTTGTCAGATCGTTTAACAATGGTTAGTTTATTATCCGAGTAATCTTTGATCATGGGTTTTCCAACGAGGCTTGAGTTAATTACCGTTTCAAATATTTTTTGTGATTGGTTTTTGGGTGGGCGTTTTGTTAATTGTTTTTTTAAAGAATGTTATTATTATAATTGCTTGAATATATTTTACTGAAAGAATGTTATTATTATGATGGGTTGAGTTTATTAATTATTATTGCATGCTTTTTTAACGAAGGTTAGTTGATTATTCAAGTAATCTTTGTCTAATTATGTTTCTTGATCCTCTGATCGCGGGTTTTCAAACCAGGCTTGAGTTAATTATCCTTTTTTGTGATGGGTTTTTAGGTGGGTGTTTATTAATTGCTTGATTTTTTAAGGACGGCTTAGCTGATTATCCGAGTAATTTTTCTCTAAATAGATTTTGTGATATTTTAGAAATGGGTTTTTGGGTGTTTACCACCATCAGGTTTTTGAACGATGCTCGAGTTAATCTTCCCGATAATCTTTCTTTAAATGCATCTCTGTATAATTTATGATGGGTTTTTGGGTGTTTATTTCTGTCAGGTTTTTTAAGGTTTTGTGTCTGTCATTTATGATGGGTTTTTGGCTGTTTATTTATGTCACGTTTTTTAAGGTTTTATTGCTGTCATTTATGATGGGTTTCTGGTTGTCTATTTCTGTAACGTTTTTTAAAGTTTTATTCTCGTCATTTATGATGGGTTTTTTGGTGTTTATTTCTTTCCTTACGACTTTGATTTGATTTCAGTTTGAACGGATTACATATGGGACATGTGAGACGGCCATCTCAACACGGACTACTTTTGCCCGAGGTGGATGGATGGGTGCATGAACTCTGCCTCAAGATTCTGTCCCAGCTTCTGAAAAAACACTCACTATTTCTGTTTCACCTTTGCTGTTACTGAAGCCTGTTTTTTGAACAATTAATTTGTGTTAATGTGGAAACTCAAAAGATATGGATACAAGTCATCAATGGCGCACAATATTCAAAATTTAAGCACTTCTATATAATGATTCAGATGTGGACTGCCATCACCACGATCAAAGTGTTGAATGTTGATAGTACCTGCTATAATGAATCAGTGAACTTAATTCAGAGCTGTGTATTAAAAATACATCTTTGACTGTTATGCATTTGACAATAATATTGATTGGAATTTGATTAATTCTAATGTAAAATATCATCGTCAAGGGTGGGCAATAATTGTGCATCTCTTGTTACCAGACCCTCATGCCAACTCACTAGGAAGTTGGTGTGCGCAGTATGAAATAAATGAATAATTAAAGAAGAAGCCAACAAAAAAAACTCCAAAGATATGGATCATGGTGCTGCTTTTTGTAAAAAATTCACAGTTCAAGATGGAAATCTCCAAGACAGAGTTGTTTTCTATTAAGACAGAAGTTTTTATCTCTTTTAAATAACTTGGGAATATAAGTATTTCAGATCCCCATAGAATACTCATAAATCATCATCATGATGTTATTTGAGAGCCATTGACAGGTGAAAGAACTGCTGGAAGGATTGATTTAGTCAAGTGTTTGTCATGCAGCAGCCAATGCTCCTTTCTTGTTTCATGTGTCAGTTGGTAACTTATTATACAGGGAATAAATGATCTCCCCATACCACGTGTGCAATGGTTCTAAGTATGATGAATATTTTCTACAATTTCTTCAATTAAGAAGCTATAATTAAGTATAGTTGTAAGGGCTTCATTTGTTACTGTCACATTTTTAGAACAGGGTGGAATTGTTTTCAATGAATGTATTTTGAATATTTTAAATAAACTCTGCCCTGGATTAAAATGATTTGAAGGTCATTCTCACAAAAAATAGAAAAATTAACTAAAAATTATCGTCCAATTCGGACGTCCACCGTCCGAGTACCCCGGACGAACGAACTTCCCACCCGATGGGATGAGATTCGTCATGTCCGGGGTACGTCGGACGATTTTTTCGTCCAACATTTCGTCCGCCCCCGTGCAGGGGACGAAAATTTTGTCCCGGGATGAAATCTTTGTCCCGTCCGCGTCCCAAAAGTATAATTGTCATTCCACGAATAACCTGTGGTTATTTTAGATCAAATATTATTCGTTGGCATTCCTTGCTAAAGGGACTCACTATGTTACCTTCGCAATATAGTACACCCACAGCCTTACACGCTCACAATAGTGTGTGTTGCATTAAAACCTAGTGAGGGAGTCCCTATGGGAGAAACTCACACAACATTTTCAGGACTGCCCTCGGCTAGTTGCTCGCCCATGGTTTATAGCTGGGGATTTCAACTGCATATGCGCAGTTAGTGAACGTCACGACAGATGATCCCCAAGAGAGAGGTATGTATACGCATTCAATTACGTTATAAACCATGCATCACGCATGGAACCACCTACTATAGGCAAGATTTGGACATGGTGCAATGAGCACCAGCCAGTCACGCATATGTACGAGCGTCTTGATCGTTGTTTCACAAAAAACATTGCCCTGATGCATTGCTTTATTATCCTTACACTTTTACCGGGATATTATTAGAATCATTCACCAATCCTCCTCCTCCCTGACACGACTGCAAGAGCCAATCGGCCTCCATTTCAATTCGAAGCCATGTGGCTCCAGCATGTGATATGTCCATATAGGATTTAAATGTCGTTGTTTTCATTCGGACTTAACCAACAATATTTATAAAAATTTCCACTTAAATACTCCATCATTAATGTAGGGCGAGTAAGGCGTCGCTCCAAAAAGAGGCAGAATTTTAATTTTAAAATTTTTCTCGAGCTTGAAATAAAGGAAATGAGTTTAAAAGCCATAAATATAAATTCGGGGATTTTTCTAAATTCTTAGTCAATTTATATAATTTCCTGTGATTTAAATTGAAGCAGAAATACAAACAAAAACACAAAAAAAAATTTAAAATACTTTTTTAATTTTAATTAACACCAGAAATCAGAAATAAATATTTTTTAGAATTTTCTGGAATTTAAATTACACCAAAAACCACGATACATATTAAAAATGAGAGTTAGATATTTTTTAGAATTTATGTTAGATGTTAAAATATCTAGAAATTTATTATATTAATTTAAGAGGGTTTTCCTAATTTTTTTGGAATTTTTAAATGTAGAAAATAGTTTTTTCTCATTTTCCTATTTTTTCCTATTTTTATATTTTTAAAATGCTAAAAATAGAGGAATTACTTGGTCCGGTGATCACTGGCAGCGGCGGCTGTGGCGGAGCAGCGGTGTGGCTGTGGTGGCAGCAGCAAAGCGGCGGCGCACGAGAGTAACGGTGGCAGTGGCGACGCAGAGTGGTGGCGGCAACAGAGCAATGGCGGCGACAGCGACTACGGTGAGCCAGATTGGGCTAGTGGGCTTGGGCTGGCCTGTTTAGGTGGCCTATTGGGTCAACCCAATTGGTTCAGCCCAGTTGGATCAGCCCAATGGGGTCAACCCCATTGGGACAGTCCAATTAGGTCAGCTCAATCGGGCTTGGCCAAATGGTCAAGACTTAGTCAATTTGGCTATGTCCTGCTCAAGGCTCTACTGTGCCTTGCAGTCACATATCCTGCCTGCATGCGGACTGGCAGGTAGAGGGGTATCCCTGCTGCACAAGTGACGCACAACACCGCACGGCAGCGCACGATAGTGGCAAGAGGGGAGCAAATGATTTTTTCAAAGGATAAAAGTGATTTTTTAATGTGATTTTTTCGGGATTCTAAATGGAAAAGATAGAGGATCTAGGGAGGGATAGGAATGGATTTTATAGAGAGAAATAAATGGGTTAAAGAGAAAAAAGGTCGAAATGAGAAGATAGAGAGAGAAAGTGAAGAAGGGGGTAGAGGGAGTTTGAGATGGCATTTGAAGGTGTGAATCAAGATTATTTTATGAAATTATGATTTAATCAAGTAGGGATATGGATGAAGGTCTAGAAAGAGAAAGCACTTATTCTAGAGAGAGAAAAGGTCAAAATGAGGAGGTAGAGAGAGAAAAGGAAGAGAGAGTGAGTAGTTTGAGGTAGAATTTAAAGGTACAAATGAAGAATATTTTTTATAAAAATTTTAGGGGAGTAACTAGAGATATAGAAAAGGGTATAGAGAGATAAAGGGCTGGTTTTAGAGAGAGAAAGTAGGGAAAATGAAATTTTAGAGTGAAAAAGTGATGGATTTTAAGGGTGAATGGAGGGATAGTGATGAGGAAAATATAAATCCAGGTTCCTAAAACCCTAACTCAAGTTTACTGAGCCCTCAATGCTTCCTCTCAAGTCTGAATCCTTATATTTTTCCAGCATCGGGCATTTTTCAATGCAAACAAGAGATGGATTAGGATAAAACTTCAATAAATTTACATTAAGCAGGTTGAACAACCTGGATTCTGAAAAATGCCTTGTCCTTCTGACCAGCCACTTGCTAGAGAAGGTCTAGAATAAGGTAAAATGAGGGAGGAAAAGTGTATGTATAAATTGAAAAAATTACTAAAATACCTCTTTGGGCATTTTCTATTCTCTTTTCTTGCCATTTTGCCTGTTTTTCTTTGTTGGTTGAGAGCTTCCCCTTGTAATATTTAACTTCTTTCTTTTAAAGATTTTTGAGAGCCCAATGGGCATGCTACATTGTGGCCTATCTACCTCAGACTTCTCTTTTGAAGGCACACAACACCTTTTGCTCCTTTTTAGCCCCTTTTGAGAATCACTTAACTCTCAAAAATTCTCCAACTCTTTAAGAATTACCATCTTCTTATTCCTGTAAATTTCTGCACGTGAAACAATAGAATACTCATCAGTACTAAATTGCTTGACTTCAAAGAAGTCAAGGAATTTAGAAAAAATAAACATAATGTGCAAAAATTAGAATTTATAGCTAGTGCATAAATATTTAGTTAATTCAAGTGACAACATGATAAATTCTAAATTAATAATACCAAAAACATCTAAAATTTATTCAAATATACATGCATTCATCATGTTATCAGCATGAAACTTTTCACAGCTTTGTGCACCATCAATGGCATGGGAACATCTCTACATCGCCTATGGAGAACTTCAGTTATCAACTGAATAATTTATAACTTCACCTAAAATGCTAGAGTAGACATGTATTTGGGGATGTGCACACACAGGTTGAGGAGCTCAAGACAGAGCTTACATCAACTGAGGGACAACTTCAAGGAACTTGGACTGATGTAGCAAGGTAGTGCAAGATTCTGATTAGCAAGCACCTTTGAGGATACCATGCGACGATAGGAGATATATTATCTCTAGAAATTGTGCATCCAATGGCTTCGAGAAGGTGATACAAATACATATTTCTTTCACACCTTAATTCATCATAGAGCTCAACCTAATTATACAACCCTATTATCGGTCTATAACTAGGATCCAGAACAGTTAGCGACAATTGGTGTCACGTACTTTCGTTCCCTTCTTACCTCATAGCCAACTGAGGTGACTGCGGATCCACTAGCCTCTTCTCACACTTGGTGACCGACCAGGAAAATATCATACTCACAGCCCTTCCTACACACGCAGAGATCAAGGAGGTGGTCTTCTCCTTTACTAGTAACAAGGCCCCAAGGCCATATGGGTTTTTCAGTTGAATTCTACATCGTTTGTTGGGATATAATAGTCACATATTTAATGCAAGCTATCAAGGAAATCTTTACACATAAACCCTTCCCTAGAAGTTGGAAATCTGCTTTTCTTGTGCTTATCCCAAAATTGGATAATCTAGTTTCTTTTCGAGACTTTCGACCTTTTAGTTTTTGTAATATATGCTACAAAGTTACATCCAAAACCATTAAAAACTGACTTGTGACCTTCCTTGATAGACTCATCTCTCTAGAGTAGTGTGGTTTTGTCAAAGTCGATAGATCCATAACAATTTCATGGTAGTCCACGAGTTAGCCAAGTCAATGGACACTCATATTTCGAGTTCGAATGTCATTATCGAACTTGATATGGAGAAGGCCTTTGATAGAGTCGAGTGAACTTTCATTACCATAGTGTTACGACGCTTTGGTTTCACCGATGCATTCATCGGTCTAGTTGATGCTTGTAATAGAGAGAATCATTTCTCTCTCTTGGTGGACAGAAACTCCATTAGTTTCTTCACTAGCACGTGAGGTCTATGGCAAGGTGACCCTATCCCACCCACCCTGTTCATATTGGTGGAGGAGGTCATTAGATGATCACTCGCACGAGCGATCGCTAGAGGCCTCATCTAACCATATTTTTTGGAAAGGGGTTGCCCGATTATCTCGCATTCTCTAATTGCATATGAAGTTATCATTTTCCTAAATGGCTCTAAAAAATCCATTAAGGAGCTTATGAGTGTACTTACAATGTCTGAACGAGCCTCTAGCCAGCTTGTCAACGTCTCAAAGAGTAGCTTTATGTCCACCACCATAAAACACTCACATATCATCTAGCATTCCACACAATACTCAGAGGATGTCTCCCTTTCGACTATTCTGGATATCTCATCTTTCTCGGCCCCGCACGAAATCATTATTTTGATACCTTGTTGGCCAAGCTGAGAAATAAACTAGATGGATGGAAACTTCACTTTCAATCCTATAGGGGTGCATCCAACTTATATGACACATTCTTATGAGCATCAAGTTTCATACCCTAGTGATACACTCATTGTCTCTCACTATTGAGAGCATATGTGTGCATTTCCTATGGTCAGATCACCTTAAAGGAGGCCATAGACACCATTGGGTCTCTTGGTAGAAAGTATGGTGATCGACGCTTGAGGGGGGTCTAGGGATCAGGTGCCTTCAAGATGTCCAAGACATGCTTTACAAGAAGTTTATGTGATGTATGCATACCACGAGCTTCCCATTGGGATGCTTCATATCGGCTAATACAACAAGTGTGCTTGTTGGGAGTCGGATATCAAGGGCCACAAAAGGTGGCATACTTGGTAGCGTTATTGGCTAGAGATATCAAATTTGACACGTTGGCACGTCAGCCAAGGCAAGATCAGTGCTTAGTATGATACTTGGCTCGCCGACACACCCTTTGCTCACCGCCCTAACTTTATCTGCCATTGCCTATGGTTAATCGTGGCATAGTTATTCATGGGGAACATGTGACTCCTATAGGAGGGACATGGTCTTTTGTTAAATTCATTATCGACGGCTATGGCTACTGCAATAGGGACCTCCCATATCACCCTATCTGGACACTCATGCTTGATGGAAATTTCTCATGTCGGTCCGCTTGGGATCACTTTCAAGAGAGATTCCCTGCCTAGACCTGGGGTCCACGCATTTGGCATCCAGCAATTATTACTCACTTCTTATTCTTCCTTTGTAGATTCATGCATCGTGGCCTCCCTACTAATGATTGAGTGACCTATATTGGACACGCACTTAGTTCGCGATGCCATTGTTGCCCAATCTCTCCTTAGGTTGAGACTATGAAATACCTTTTCTTCCATAGTGAGATTGCTATAGACTGTTGGCGCCAATTTACTCATCATTGGCGTCCGTTGTTACTCACTCATACTATGCTAACATTGATAGAGTATTTTGACAAGATCTTTATCTCGTCAACACGCCCTTATCTACAAATTACCATAGAATACTTCTTATGGGATCTATGGAAAGGGAAAAATTATTCTCATTTTGTACGCTCTACCATGAGACCACTAGATGTCATGTAATGCATCAAGCAATGGTTATGGAGAATGCACCACCTTGTACCATCCATTGCCCAATGCTTCACACTTACGTGCGATATACTTTTTACTAGGGGAATCCCGGTAGCTTTGACCCCCATCATCATTTGGCTACAAATTTTTCACCGGTACACACCGCCAATAGGCTTTCTAAAGCTCAATGTGGATGGTGCGGCCAAAGGAAACCTGGGCCCAATAGGTGGAGATTGTATCTTACGAGACCACACATGGAGTATCATTTTTGCTTTCTCAGGTTTCTATGGAGTGCAGACTAATACAATAGTCAAAGCTATGACAATACGTGATGGTTTGCTCCTCTACGAGAAGTAAAACCTTCACAGTATCATCTTAGAACCGGACTCACAGTTGTGGGTCAACATGCTCCATGCAAGCTCATGCTCCCAGTGGCATCTCTAGAGAGTATGGCCAGACATCATGTGGTATCACACACGCTTGACCAGTATTCATCATCAGTTGCGCAAGGGAAGCTAGACAACGGATGCCCTTGCCAACTATGTGATAAGCTATCACACCCCTTCTCTATATATCACTTGGCCGGACCTTCCTCGGGTGGCTCGCAGCTGCCATCAGGTTGAGAGCCTCAACTTGCCCGCTCTCTGCATACGTCCCATCGGGTCGAGTAGCATATTGCATGAAGCACTAGAGACGGGAGTGCGCGACCTCTCGCCCAATTGCTGTACCCTCTGTGCACCTCAACTATGATATCTAATGGTGTGAGGACAGCTCACACTCCATGCATCATCACCTCTAAGGGACACAAGAACGTTGTAGGCGCCTGCGGCCTTCTCCAAGAGTGGCATCGGTATCACTCTTATATCTTTTTCCTTTTGCAACATGGGTGTGGATTAATAGGGTTCGTGTGTAATTGGGACATTCACACTCGCTCCACACCTATAAACGCTTATAAACACTTCACTTAACATATAAAACTCCCCTAGGCACAGCTCGATCAGTCTATAAGCATAACCTTTTGGTTGGTCATACCCGACACTATTTTTGCCAATAAAAAATATAGTTAAATTAGAGTTCATAAGGGTTTTTTAATAACCTAATTCAATCCCACTCATAGATCATACCTTAGCCCCATAAATACACAACTCCCTTGCACCGTGAACCTCAAAAAATACTTAGCAATATAAATGATGGCATTAGACAATACAACACATAAAAATACACAACCACGACTTGAAAATACTTCTCAAACTCCCCCCAACCCAAGGCTTCCACGATGGAGCTTAATGTGTCCGCCTCCTTTCTCATCCACTAATGTGTCCTCAGATATTTTCTCTTACAAATACCTCTTCCACTTTAATGGTAAAATATTAGGTTTCTCTTTGTCTTAGTTTTTACGTATTATTTAAAATTTTCAAAATTTTCTAATACCTCAATAAAATTTGACTATTCATCTATACCTCAATTAATTTACAAATCCATTTAGAAAAACAATATAAATTTTCTACACTTTCCAATCAGTATTTCTAAGCTGGTCTGATCCTTGCATTCAAATAAAATAAATAATATTTTTCCCATAATATGTATCTCAATTTAAAACAAATTTTCCTTCTCAACATGGAAGTTCAATGAAACTACCAGTTCAGAAATATTTCAGTTGTTATTTTATTATTGTGGGTGAAGTGAATTATTGATATCAAACCAATCTACCTTAAGTTTCCGCTTTTTATCCATTAAGTTCTCTTGGAACATTATTAATCTCTAAATCTCTCTTAAATATTTCTTCATATGTGTAAACAGTTATAATGTATCATGTTTATTCTCTGTATTATAACACATAAAATTAGATTATAAATTAAAGTAACTTTAATTCAGAATTTTCCTCCGTGCTCAAAACTTAATGATTATACACATTCTTTATCGGCTTATTTCCTCTCAACTAACATCTAATTTACATCATTTTTTCCTAAATTTTTGGTCGTTTTTTCCTAAAGATTTGATATTCTTTTCATGGAGTTTCAACTGAAGGCTTATCTAAGGATAAAAAAATCCAATCTCAGAATAAAAGGAATTTCAATTTACAATTGATCAAGATAAAATATCAATAAAAAATAGAAGGATGACAACAACTGTTAAAACCCATTAAAAATGTTGGTGTTCTTTGATAACTATGATTCCTGCACACAAAAGTGAAACAATAATATGTATAGTCACTTTTAATGGTAAAAATTTTATGATTCACATTTCCTGAATGATATCTGTTTTTAAATAGAGATAATAGGAAGAGCTGAGAGATTATCTCTTAATATTGTGACATATTTTCTTGGGAGACATTATCTGTATCAGAGACAAATAGTGAATCTGTATGCAGGAACTCTTTTTCATTTTACCCTTGAATGGATTAATGACCATTTTATCTCATTCAACAAAATAGATTTAATCATTTTTAGCTTCACATCATGATTGCATGGTCAAGATGGGATCATCCACCTCTATGTAAGATGATGGATTCAAATCCCTCTCCATTGTAGTGGAAACTTTAGATAATATGTTCCTGATGATTTTACCACACATTATAAAAATCTATAATGATCAATTATACCTTGATAATCAATAACAAATTATAAAACCATGACTTGTAAAAGAATAAGAATTGTTATTCATGAGCAATGGTCTTCTCCACATGGAACAGATATTAGGGAATTAATTCTTTTAAGAACGATTAAGAATACGGTGGGAATGATGATCAGTATGGATATATGTGATAATTAATGTCAATAATTGGCCACGGTGGTTTGTGGAAGGATATGGATGGATGGATGTGAGTGATGCAGATGGAACTCAAGAACAAGATGATGATGTATCTGAAAGGAAAGTCATCTTAGATTATTCTATTCCTCCAAAATCAATAAAACTTTTGACAATGAGAGAGTTTTTACACTTCCCTTTCACCTTTTTCATTTGATACATGCTCAACACCACAAAAACACAATGGCTCTCTAAATCATTTTATTTCACTCCACCCAATAAAGTAGGAGAAATTCTGATGTAGGATGGCGGTGGGCGGAGACGATACAAATGACAGCAACGGGTCGTCGCAAGGGAGAGGAGGAGGATTTGCAGTCCTAGTGGCGGCGCGGCAGTAACGCGGCGGCGGCAAAGAAGGCAGGAGTGAACATGAAAAAAAAAATCTATTCCAAAATTCACCAACGTTTACGTCAAGGGAGGAGGGGGCCTTTTATAGCCTTCTCCCTTGAGACGTTTGGAATTACGATAAAAAAAAACCGAAAACTATTAAAAGGAAGAAAAGGAAATAAAAAAGGGATAAAAGGAAGTTTATCTCGTTAAGGGGGGGGGGGGGGTTCCCCTGTCGTTCCCCAACCAAATTCAAAGTTGATTTTTACATGGATACATGGGTCTACTTATAAATAAAAGGCTACGGAGGGAGAGAGGTAAATATAACATCAAATTTCAGGCCAAACTCCTCCTAGATTTCTAGATGTGGAAATTTGAAGTTATTCCCAGCCATTAGAATTTTTTTCCACATTGATCCATGTGTTAGATTACTAGTGTGTCACATAATTTTGAAAACTTAGAAAAGGGATAAAAGGAAGTTTATCTCGTTAAGGGGGGGGGGGGGGGGTTCCCCAATCGTTCCCCAACCAAATTCAAAGTTGATTTTTACATGGATACATGGGTCTACTTATAAATAAAAGGCTATGGAGGGAGAGAGGTAAATATAACATCAAATTTCAGGCCAAACTCCTCCTAGATTTCTAGATGTGGAAATTTGAAGTTATTCCCAGCCATTAGAATTTTTTCCCACATTGATCCATGCGTTAGATTACTAGCGTGTCACATAATTTTGAAAACTTAGAAAATACACAAAATTCCTTAAATAATTCAATAAAATATAATGCAATTCATAAAATACGTAAAATAATCCTCACTTAAAAAATATATCCAAATATAACAACATAAAGTATGAATATATATATCCACAATTAGAATTTATATATTAAATAATTCAATGTCATAAATATCTAAAATATTTATTAACAGAATTTAATAATCATTTCATTTATTAGTTTAATGTCATAAACTTATCAAAAAATTATTTTTCCACTGTCAGAAGATTATTCTATTGACAAATTCATAATTAAAATATATATTCATAACTGGTCAGCAATTTTACTTATAAAGTTAATTTCTTCAAATTCTAAATATATATATTCCGACATAAAATTTTATGAAATTTACAAATTTAGTGCCAAAAAATTCTAAAAATATATATTCCAACTTAAAAAAAGAAATTTAGAAATCTTCCGTCGTAAAATATAAAATATTTTCTTACATAGAAAAATATTTTATTTATGAATATCATGTTGGAAAAATCCCTAAAAATTAAAAATAAATCAATAAAAATGAGAACATAATTCTAAAAATATTTTTTAATAATTTTACGCTGGATAAGTCATATATATAATTTTTTTAGTTTAAATATACATTGATGCTTCATGGTAGGAATCGAATAAATTAGGGCGCTATCAATTATCCTCATCACATTCCATAGGTTTTGATACCTTTTATTTGTATTTGACATCAATCTTCAAGATGATATCAGATATATATATATATATATATATATATATATATATATATATATATATATATATATATATAAAGTTTGATATTTACTGCATATCTATTTAATGGGTATTGGATATCGTGATATCCACTAATGGTTTCTGTATACAAATATTTTTTTCAGCATCACCCGCTATACCAGAGTTATTGCCTCATCCACATGTGACATCTCCTTATGCCTATCTGACCATTAGCGCTTCCATTATTTTTTCTAGCAAGGCCTTCTGAAAAACACAAAAAAATACAATTAGGGATTTTAATGTCGGTCATTTGATCTTCTTAATAAATATTTAAAAATCAAGATTACACATGTCATTTTAGGTATCATCCTTACAGCTCCCAGTTTCAGGCCAACAGGTAGAACTCGTAAAATCAAAAGGGTAGAGTATAACTAATCATTTTCCCCTTTAGAAAGGTAAAGAATGATTGATGGACACATGATTTATTGAGTCCCTGACTTTGAGTCCTGGTAGGCATTGAGGTTGATGTTACCATTGGGGTAACCAGAAAGGCACAAGGGTTGGGCCCACTATGCTTTCACTTGGCATTAGCCCAAAGCCCTCATGTCCAGATTCCCTTTTTGCTTTATCTAGGATTGATTGTTTTGGCCATAATTCCTTTAATATAATGTATGCATTCCTTGACTTCTTCAGATATTCTTAAGGTATGCATTCTTTCTCTTCTTCGTATGTGTGCGTCCTTAAAACAAAGTGTTTGATCTACCTTATCATCACTTCCCATACATTCATTTTTCCTTACTCCTCTTCTTCTCCTTTCTAATTTTTCTCTAAAACCTATGAAAGTTTCATACACGCTTCGAAAGCCTTTAGAGACCTGCAAGGTCAAGAAAATAAAGAAATGTGGTGAAAATCAGTGGAATCTTTCATACACACTTTTAAAACCTTTTGTGACTATAAACGTCAGGAAAATAAGAGGTATATTTTTACAAGTATGGAAACCTAATAATGAAATGCCTTAGACAATATTGACAGTATGCATATATGATTGTGTCCATGTTACCTGCAATACTTTATCTGAATCAAAGATTAAAACATGCATGTTATCATTTTTATATATCATTTATCATGCATCATGTCATTCTGGAGCCAATTCTGAATCATTTTCTTAGTGATATATGGTGGACTATTTTTGCTAACCCCATTGGTTTCCAAGAAGCCAAGTTGTTGCATTCTAACATTTTTTGATTTTTAATGATTTTAAGGACTGTAGTGGTTATGGAGGACCAAGAATAAGTGAACAAATTATGCAGCCACCACAGGAATTATGTCCCCACCAGTGGGAGCAATCTCTTCGAGCCGGCATAGTGATAACATCCAATGAAGACAATAAACTGTGCTTGTATACTTGATTTTTCTATTTATTTTAGGTTTTCACTTGAATGAATAACCATTCAGGGTTGAAATATGAAAATTATAATGTATTTCCTAAGGTCTATTTTCATTATTTCATTGCTTACTAAGACTAACCCACTGGACATAGAGTCAAATAGATTTTTCTCATATCTTCTTGGTGTTTTAACTAAAATTCAAGACTAAGTTAAATTAAATGGTGATTTACACATGAATGGGAGAGAAAAAAAGAATCTCAAGCCATGGAACAGAACAGATAACCTAAGAAATGGCCCATACAATAAAACGATGCCCCACACAAAAGAGGTCCATTTTTTTAGCCTAATTAAGGTGTTTTAAGAGCTGGATCAAGTAAAGGCAAGAATTGGGGAACTAACCCAAAATTTGAATTTGGAAAGTCTCTCTCTAAAACTCTGCAATAAGGGACATGGATCCAGGATGGAGATTGATTCATCCTATCCCTCCACACATTTGGAGTCAAATAGCAGGGCTAGGAGAGATAAAACATGTATATTTAAACTCTTCCCTTCTCTCTTTTTTATCTTATATTGGATTTCTTCTCCCAAATTATTTTTTTTCACCTAATGTATCAGGCTTATTTGATCCATCCTTACTATACAAGAGTGTGGGAGAGAGAGTTAAATTTGATCTGGATTCTTGGAGAAAAAACACCACTCAGTTCTTGGGGGAAGTGATGATAAGGTTTGTGCAATCTCCTATTTTTCATTTAAATTTTCTCTTCATGTGCTGGAAACAAAAATTCTAGAGGATACTCTAGAAATAAAGCTTTCCAACACCACAAACCATGTGTAAAATTTCATTTCTAGCTCAAGTTATAGATAATTTATGACACACACGTCATCACTACTCACTTGTACCTACTACTACTCAATCGGACCACAATGCACGCATCCAGCGGTTGACCAGTTGCAGGCTAAACTCACATGTTGATCAGCAATACTGACAAACATATTTTTCTCACTTGGCCACTACTGAGTCAATTCTATCATCTCCAGCCAAACTAAACTAAGTAGAGCTGAACCAAACAAAAACAAAGGTATTTTATTTAGTATCTATTTTTTTAATTGGGAAGATTTCTAAAAGGTCATGAGATTTTCCTTAAAATCAAATAAAAGATATTATAATATAATAAGAAAAAATAAATATTTTTCATAAATTAGTGTGAAATAGTTTCCTTTCATATTCATTGAAATTAATACCTAGAAAAATATTACAAAATCCAAAAATAAATAAATAAAATATGAGGGAGGATGGGGAAAGCTTGGACCTACTTATCCCAATAAGACCCCAACAAGGTTCTACATGAAAGAGGTTACATATGATATTGCTGAGCTGAAAGGGTTATTTATGTGATTGTAGTATGTCATTTTGTCTCATCCCTAGTGAATCGAAGAGTTTGGAGGGATAGGTGACATAGAGAGGTCCCCAATTTTGATTCGCGTCCCATTAGCATTTTTTATCTGAGTCTGTTAGATATTTTCTTTTGGTTTGGATTCAGAAATGAAACATTTTTTTAGGTGATTTCTTCTTTTCTAATTTCATCAGTTCTTTGCCGCTCTTAAACTCGCGCTTGATCTAGATTTGTTTGTTATAATAAATAATAAGACTTCTAAATATATTGAAATACATTGCTTAACAAACCTTTTAATTTTTCATTGCTTCCTGTTTCTGGATTTTACCCTCATTTTGTATTGAGTGATGAATTTTTACAAATATTATTGCATTAATCTGAGCCTTAAAATGGCATAGTTTAACCTAGTTTGTGGTCTACCATGCAGAAAATTGACACATGTGATTATGTGCACGATAATTGTGTACCCTTTTTTGGTGTTCATAAGCATGGGTACCTAGTTTGCTAGGAAACTTCTTGACAATAGGTACAAATCTTCATGTATCAAGTGTATTGCTTGTGCCAAAAACTGATGCCCACATTATAGTTGAGCCTACAAGTGAATTCATGGGTGGGTTAGTTCACGAACCCAGAATCAAGCTCATGTCAACCCCATGTCCAAACTTGTTTCTGAGCTAGTACATGAGCCTATTTCCATGATGTGACAAAGTCCACATGCAACACATGCCGGAAGTCAGCACAGTGCATTAGCATGTACTCATGCCCACACGCAACCCAACCTACATGCATGACAAGTGCCTTTTCCATGACAAAGCACGTGCCAGCACTCATGCCTACCCCTTGCACTTTTTCTCTTGATTTATCTCACTTTTTATCTATGGTTCTAACTGATGGAAATATATGTGGTCGGCAACCCAATCACACATTTCATGTCGTGTTCCATGTTCATTAATAGAACATATTCATTATATGTGTGATGCTTATAATGAAGTCCATGAATACATGATCAGACTTAGTGAATTATGATGAGATCGTAATACGGAGATCACTAGTCTTAAAGCATGTGTTCTAAATATTCCTATTCAAAGGATACGCGAGAAGGACAGCGAAGTATCAGGATAGAATAGCACTATCTAGCCTCACTCATACGATGAGTAGGGCCGGTCTCATAGCCATTAGTGTGGAGACACTAAGGATAGAAAGTGGGTACTCTTTAGTGGAAAGAGTTCACTGAATCCATGAATGGTATTATACCAAAGTGTCAATCAAGTTGATTCATGTCACAATTGTGTAAGTGGTCCTTAGACCTAACACACCAAAGACGTCTTGTGGACAAACAGTTGTACTTTGACTATGACCAACGTGTCCCTAATCATGGGATTCTAAATAGTCTGAGTTCAGTGCATCGAGAAGTTCACGAAGGTGATCAAGTGGTCAAGATGGGATCACCCACCCTCAGTATAAGAGGTGACAGCTCAAGGAAGACGATGTGATGAAGTCCTTGGCCAAGGTAGTGAAATATCAGAGAAGAGTTCTCCGATGATTTTCAAAAATGCATCAGTACTAACTCGGATGACCAATTAGGGTTTGACAATTGGCCATACTCTAAGTCATCCAAGGAGCATCAAGTGGATGAGGGACTATATGTACACGGTAACTGATGACAAAGAGGTTCTACGAGTGAGTCGATACACACTCCTTTCTATCTTGTAGAGCAGAAGGTGTAGCTTGGTTCCCCACATGTTGGAGACTCAACCTATCGATTGGGTTAAATTGGTCTGATGTTGATTAATCTATATGATGATATAGTTTATTAATTTGGAAGGCCAATAAAGGTCATTGGGCCTTTGGAGTCATTAACTAGACTGATACATGGCCCTAGAGGGTCACACGCGAATGGTATTTTGGATGTCGGAAGATATACTTAAGTTTTGGGAGTTTTATGAAAAATACCCTCTCAGTATAAATATGAGAAGGCCCTGAATGAAATTCACCCAGGCAAAAATTGTTCAGGGGCCTTCCCCTTCTTCTCCTTTCTCCCCACACTTCCTCTCCATTCCCGATGCGATTGGGATGGCATAACGACGGTGACGGAGATTAAACGGGGCTCGTCAATGAGGATGAAGAGATCTGACGTGCCGAGGACCGCGTGGATATTTCTAGAGGCTGAACACTTGAGCATCTCAACTCATCTCGCTCGGAGACCCAAGAAATCACAGATGCGATCCGTCCCGAGGTACTTCATTTCAATGGTTTTATTGATACCGTACAATTTTGCTTAAGTCTTCCGTTGTGTATCATTTTGATTTCTTCATCCAGATATAGGCCTCTAGAACCCAACATGAACCAAGATTATTCTTTATTTTATTAAACAAGATTTCATTTTTTAACTCTATCTCCCTATGGATTGAGTCTTCATTCATTCTATACCTGTTTTTTTATAAATTATGGTGAATTAAACATTTATTATATAGTTTTTTTAACAACCACATTTTAACCCCTAACTATTTGGTGTACATGAGAAAAAATTTTAGAATGGCATAAAGACATGGATAAAATGACTTTGGTCAATGAGAGTTAACTCTACTACCAGACGGTAGACTGAAACCTTGTGGTATGATACATTATAACATCAGAATGCATCCTTGCAATATCACATTTCTCATCATTTGATGAGTATTTCTATACGAATGAAATGGAATAAAAATCTATCTAATTCTATATAGTTTCAGATATCTGGAGAACGCTTTAAGTGTGAGTAAATTATGTAGTGAAAATATTTCCTAAAAATCCCTAGTATTTAACTACTAATGGTAAAGGTATCCATGGAATGCAGATAGGGAGCAAGAAATAACACATTATTCAATTACAAGTTTGGAATATTCCCTAATAATGTTTTGGAAATTTTCCCATGATTGAGACTCAGTATCAAGCTATCATAGTTCATTAATTAAGGCCGATAAACTAAAAATAATTTCCCTTTGATATTTCTCATTTCTGTTATGGAAAACAAGGCTTCTGCATATAGGTTGATTCCACATGTATTAACAAGGCCATCATAGAATGTGATACATATAATATTTTCCACCTAGATCCGTTTTGGAGCATTAATCTATTGACAAAAAATGCAAATACTTTATCTCAATCTCAATAAAATTTCATTAACAATTTAAATCATCTCAGACTCCAAATTTTATAAACTCATATCAATAAAATTAATATTAATAATTTTATTTAGTATAAGTACAATGTTAATTATCACACACCATTTGAAATCTTAATATATGTCTGAATCCATTGCTTATGTGTTAATTTATCCTATCCCTCGTCAATGTATGTGTGCCTATATTAATTTATTAGTTCTTTTTAGTTCTTTGTGCCCATTTATTTGGAAACTTAAGTTATTAGTTCTTTTTAGATCTTGTTGCCTATATTAATCAACTCTATGGAAATAAAAAAGTGTCTCTCCTCCCAACATATTCTGCTGGTGCTAAGCAGTGATGTTGCATAGTAATAAGTGTGTATTAGTGACATTTTGTTCATAAATTCATTTTTGAATTGGAGTGCTTCTAAAATACTATTATTGGTTTTTCACGTATTGAATGAAGTTTTTGTTTATTGTTTTATTCTGCTTTATATGGAAATTGAATTATCTTCATAGAGTTCTAAGTTTCAAGAGAATCATCACTTTGCTTCATAATATTAGAGGCCTGGGTTGGCTCTAAATAAACCCTCAGTAACTGACATGTGTCCTTAGTGAATTATGGTTGATTCCTTTGTAATAAGAGTGTAGCAAGAAAAAAAAAAATAATAATAATGGTTATCTATCATTCCCTGAACCGAATTAAAGAGCCTCAGATTCTCTCCCCCAACTCTCATTTCCATCAGTTCTCAAAACATAGATATCTTCCTATTTATAATAACATATCTATATTCCCTTCATTTTTTTGATCCATCAAAATCTTTCATGAAATGTCACTGAAATTTCCATAGTTAGGACTTGAATTCATTTCATGGATCTCAGAAAAAGGTATAAGAACTAAAAAAAGTTTTACATTGATTCTGTAAGTAGAGGTTATTGATCTCTTTTGAGATTGATCTCCAAAGAGAATGATAAATACCAGATCCCACATCCTAGAGAGAGATTCCATTCCAGAGCAATAAAGGAATATGTGGGGTTGTTCATTCATAAGGTCCTGAACAAACCTCCTAGAAATATTTGTACAGTATTTTAAATTCAAAAATGAAAGGAAAATATCAAAACTTTATAAACTGTTTATATGCCCTACTTTCCTAGAAACTAATCTCGACGTCACCTTCTTGAAGTCCTACTTGGCATCCAGACTTGTCCAGCACACCTTCTCGACAAAATCAATTCGTAGCTTACAAATAAATACTTGTGAAGAGAACCTCCCAGTGGCTAACTATTTTAGTTTGTAGGTAGCTTCAAAATGTTTCATAATTTAAATGCCCAAACAATTAATCACGGGGTGCTCATAATTACATGGTTCACATACACCCATTTCCATAGCTTTGTTACGAGGTGATATTTTTTCAATCTCTCTACAGATAATCATTATAAAAAATTAAAATACTATAATATGTGAGGAAATTTTGAGTTTTTTTCCTCTTAACCATTCAAGGGAATTTCTCATTCAAGGCACTGTTGTGGAGCTCAGTAATATTCTTTTATTTTTTAATTCTTGAGGAATTTTTATTCAATACATTTAAACCAAAGTAAAAACTTTTGTTTATATTTTGCACTAAATTTGGGACTAAACTTGGGTGGTGTGCCTCCTTAGCTAAGTGGGAGCCGGCTTATTTTTTTGTTATGAAAAAAAAGGGAGCCTGCTTCTCTTGGGCTTCATCATGGATTAGAGCTTTTCATCTCAACTTGTGGGAGCTCTTTCCAATTCATTCACTAAGAGCTACGCACCTGGTTGGACAAACAAAACAAGCCCTACTTGAGATCAGAAGATGATCTCCATCCAATTTTCTTCCCCTTGTTCAAAAAATGCTGAGAAACATTTGGGATTCAAACCTGTTCCTTCCAATCCAAGAGCAAGCATCCAGCCCAAAACTCTAAGAAACTCTATCCACAGAAGATGGGTACACAGGAAAAAAGAGGAAGCACCCATGAATCAGATTCAGCTGGCGAGCTTGAAGGCGTCGATGAAGAGGCCATAGGTGAAACCCATCTTGAAATTATTCAGGAGAGCAAGAGGGAAAGTCACCTTGGGCCGGCTGTAATAGAACCGGGTCAAGTACTCGGTCACCAGCACGCAAACAACAGCAGCAATCACATCGTTAACTCCCAAAGCGCCGAAGGACAAAGAGATAGTCTGGGCAACGTAGAAGCCGCCGAGAAGAGAGATACCCCCGTACAAGGCGCGCCTGGAAGGGCTCTTGAAGTAGTTCTTTGATATTTCCGGTACGAGCCGGACTATGTCAACGAGCCGCCGCGGCGCGCCGCCGTCGGTTTGACTGGCTCGCACAGTGAGAAGTGGCTTGGGACGCGGCAGCCGGGGAGAGAGCCGGGCGGCGGCGCCGCCGGGTATCGCCAAAGACGCCATCTTGGGAAGAACTTGGAGGCCAAACAGATGTGTGGTGGGGTGAAGGAAAGTTGGTGAAGGCCAATCGTAGCTTGCCACGTGGAGGGCTCTGGTGGGGACATCGGACGGCTGAGATCTGACAGCTGGCCAGGCTCGTTGGAAGACAAGGGAAGTGGGGAACGAATAATGAGAAAATGCATTTTTTGACATAACATTTATTTCTCCAAAAGTCTATTTAAGATAAAGTTTGGGTCTTTGCTAAAAACTGGGAGTGGGCTCGGACCCTCAAACCTAGACATGGTCGTTCTGTTCGCTTTGTGCGAATTGGTGCGAATTGTGTGTTCTGTTCGGATTTCCAAACAGAACAAAATCAAATTCGCACAGAACATCGCACAGACCCGTGTGCAGTTCGCTATGTGCGAATTTGGAGCACAGTGCGAATTTTGTTCGGGTTGTGCGAATTTTGTTCGAATTGTGCGAATGTGCGAATTTGTGCGAATTTTGTTCGAATTGTGCGAATGTGAGAATGTGCGAATTGTGCGAATTTTGTTCGGATTATGCGAATTGTTCGAACATCCGTTCTTATTTATGCACAAAAAAGAACAAAACAACAAACAGACCCCTGTGTGGTTCTTTTGTGCGAATTTTTTGTTCGTTTGAAAAGAACAGAACAGAACTACCGTGTCTACTCAAACCCTAATAGTAATTGCTCTGGTGGGAAGGTCGGATGGCTAAGATCTGTCGTGTGCCCCAGGCGGGGATCGTTGGAAGAAGACGGGTTGGTTGATGGGTGTCAGCCGGAGTATTGGAAGAGAAATTCCGGATTTGGAGGAACCTGAATTTTAGATTAGGGTTATGTCTTTGCTAAAAACCGTGATTGGACTGGGACCCTCAAACCCTAACAGTAATTGCTCTTATTTGTATATCTGTAGAGATTCCTTGCTAATTGCTGCTGATATCTGCCGCGTAACTGCTAGCCGGGCTTGTTGGAAGTCGATGGGTTTGGTTGATGGGTGTCAGCGGCAGTACTGGAGGAGAAACTCCGGATTTGGAGAAACCCAAATTTAGATATGGTTTAGGTCTTTGCTAAAAACCCGGATTGGACTGGGACCCTCAAACCCTAATAGTAATTACTCTTAGTTGTATATCTCTCTAAATTCCTTGGTATTTGTGGTTGATTGCTTACCCATGAATGACAGAGTGCTTTGCACAGGTTTTAATTATTCCACGATTTTATTTAGGGAACTCTCTTATCCTAGTATTTTATGAAATGTTCTGTCCAGAAACCCTAGGCATATTGAATAAGGACATTTTATACATGTACAAATATTTATGCATTGAGAAGTGTCCTACTTTTCTCTTTTTATAAGGTGGAGAAGATTACTGTTTACTATGCTGAGATGTTTTGGGCATAAATCTTAATCCACGGGAACGATCCCTTGATGTCCCGTAGAGTGAAAGAGTTGATTTAGATATTTAAATCTTATTTTACCTTTAAATGTGTTCTCATGTATAATGTATTACCTTTATTAATCTATTCATATCAATACTGAGAGATTCGTACCTAATCATAGAAAACTATTTTAATCCAAAAGCTTAGTGAAAGTCCTTAACTTCTTAGTGCAATACTAAAAAACCAGCCACCAAGTGATGGATATTTCAAATTACGAGCACTTGGGATGGCTAACAATGTATTTATTAGTCGTAACACATCAGACCTCCTAATGGGCAACGATAGAAGTTCACTCTGTATGATTTTAATAGAATATCACCTTATCTGTAAACATAAAAACATAAATATTAAAATCATTTAGATGTAAAATCTAAATTTCACTGTTTCCCTCTTATGGTTCTGTTGAGGAAAATATTAGTTTTGAATTTTCAATGTTTTTAACTTTTTTCTTCATTCATATACATTGAATGAATACAGGTGACATAATATAAACTATTAATCGCTAATTATATCTATTTTATGTCTAGTAATTTGTAATTTTGGCCTAGAATTCAAATTTTAATTTTTATGCAAACAATAAATGTTAATACTGATTTGAAAAAAAGGATATCAATCTCAATGATTACTTATTCTGATTAATTTTAAGGACTAATTTTACAAGCCATAACAATGGATCATACTTTCCTCCACTTTATAGTCAAATTTTAGAATGAAACTTGTAGAAAGTATTATCATATTTGAAGTTGGCATCCTATTTTGAGCATATTCTTGAGAATATTTTTATGGATAATATTTTTGTGTATTTAAATAATAATGTAGACCTTGCAAATTGCCAAAAAGGGAAAAGGCTGGTAACTGAAAACTATGAGCTAGGCAGTGTAAATATTTGGATTTATAAGGTAACATGTGGGTCATTAGGCTGACACATGGCCTAAAAGTGACCGATACACAATGGGTAGTTACAGAAAACTCACGACCCAATGGTCACTATTGCCATGTAGTTGCAGTTGAGGGTGCTGAGTTTTCCTAGTATCTTGACATAGATCTATTTATAACATTTTCTAAAAGAAATTTCTCTTTGATTTCTGAATAAATTAAATTTATGATGAGTAAAATATCGCATTTCATCATGCTGGGGTTTATTTCAAACGTATAAAAGTATCATAAATGTATGTATTTCGCTACATGATATTTGAAGATAATTCATACTTTTATGAATGATTGTCCAAAAAAATATCAGGTTAAAAAAATTCATTACTATTTCAATGATCCATGGTCAAAAACTTTCCAGAACCTGCCTCAAAATCAAAAACTCTGTTAGTCTATTATTTGTGTGTTATCATAATTATTCTCCATCTATAAGACTTCTGCACATGATATCTATTTTTGTTGTGGATTGAATTCAAATATCTGCGGCTTGAAAGAAATATCCAAGCTATTCTATTTGGATAGTTTGATATTCATCTTGTGGGTCCTTCCAATAAGAATATTTAGAGTACAAGTTTAAACATTAGAGATCGTAGTATTATGATCTTATCATAATATACTACGTCATCTCATGCGTTCATGGACTTCGTGATAAGCAACATTCTCACAACAAAATGAATATATCGTATGAAATATGTGATTTTCTTTTTGGATGTATATCCAATGTCAGAGACCTTCGCCAATCAGGCAGACATGAAGATATTAATTTTCTAAAACTTAAGAGGACTTCTGAAAATGGAACAATATTTTCTCATCATGAAAATGCAGATTATTCTTGTAATATTTGTACATATGCTACACCCTCGCAGAAGGTGATTATAAAAATCCATATTTATTACAGTCACCAACATGAATAAAAACTCAAAAGGAATTTCATGCGCAAACTCTTTTTTTCAAAAGCAGGTAATCAAGTTAACGGTATCTAAAAAGCCAATAAACTGATAAAATTGTCATTCCAAAACAAATTGAGTTCCAAAAAAACTCCAAAAGACTGTCTCTATTACACCATCACAAACTCAAAATACTTACAGCAGGCGAAATATTTCCTTTCCAAAACTTTTTCTAATCCAGAAATAGATGCCCATGATTCATCCTTCCAACTAGCAGATCCCAGACATTTTCTCTTCCTAAAAGAGCGACAAAAAAATGTTATCTTTTCTCTCCCCCAGAAAGAAAAGAACCATTAACCCACCTGTAAGTGACCACCCACCCAAATTTAACTCTCAAAAAAAAAATCTCTAACATTCTCTCCCACAAAAAAAGCAAAAAAAAAGGTTATCTTTCCTCTCCCCCAGAAGGATAAGAACCATTAACCCACCAGTAAGTTACCACCCACCCAAATCTAACTCTTTCTCAAAACAAAAAAAGAAGATCTCTCAACGCAGCGAGACAAACAGACGTACACACGACTAGATGTTAGGTCATGGAGGATACTTAGTAGGGTTTAAGCTAACTAATGGGCCCGAGGCCTTGTACTCTGTAATAGCCTAACCCTAGGAGATATTAATAAAAATAACTACTTCAGGCCCAACATGGGCCGCCTAACTTCCCACTAAGGGCCCATTAAGGGCCCATTAGTGTAGGCCTAGTAGGGCCCATATATTAGGCCCAGTAGGGCCCATATATTAGGCCCAGTAGGGCCTAATATATGTTGGGCCTGACCACAGTCAGGCCCAACTCTCCAACGGCTGAAACCCAGCCGTTGGAGAGTCTAGCTGCTTTAAAAGCAGCTGGACCTCTCTGTTTCAAACAGTCATATATTCAAAATATATGACCGTTGGAAACAGGGAATATTCCTTAGGAATATTCCCTTTCTAACAAGTGAAGTTTTTCTTATATAAAAGGGGGCCCAGTTCAGCAATAAAAATTATTCCTTCTTGCCCCAAATTCTTCTCTCTTCTTTTTTCTCTTTCCATTAATCACACTAGACATGCTTGTTCAGTTCCTTTTGTGTGAATTCATGAGAATTCTTCGTTCTGTTCAGTTTTCCGAACAGAACAATATCAAATTCGAACAGATCATCGCACTGACCTTGTGCAGTTCTATTGTTCGCTTTGCGCAATTTTTGTTCTAATTTTGTTCGAATGTGCAAACTTTGTTCGTTTTTGTACAAAAAAAGAACATAGCAAAGAACAAAGCCCTATGCAGTTCTTTTGTACGAATTTTTTATTCGTTTTTGCACAAAAAAAGAACATAACAAAGAACAAAACAGAACAACCATGTCTAATGGCGAACGGACACAAGAGAGAGGAACGCAGCAACATGTTAAACCCATCAAAGAGCAGAAGAACAGAGATGAACACACAACTCACAGAAACCCATCAAAGATCAGATGTAGGGATCGGCAGAGCTAGCATCGCTCTTCCCATTATCACCACCCATGCTAGGAGGGTCTTGCTGCCGGTGTAGCTGCTGCGGCTGCTGCTGCTGCTGCTGGTGGAGCTGCAGCCCATGAAAAACCTGCGAAGAAATCCCAGCAAACCCACCATCGGCAGCGCCCAAGAACTGCCCCACAAACCTCACAAGAAACCCCACAATCTGCGCTTGCGCCTGGCAAGCCTCCAAATGCATCTGCATCATCCTCTTCTCGTGCTCCATCTGCAAACCCATCAATCTCTCCCTCCACTCCATCTCCTCCTCCTCCCTTCTCCACCTCCTCTCCGCCGTCTCCTCCTCTTCCCTCTCCCTCTTGCACCGCCCCTCTTCCCTGCCCAGGAGGGCCTGACCCAGATCGGCGGAGAACCCGCCCCCCTCGTCGCCGTCCGATGCTTGATCGACGACGGAGATGGGTTCGGGGTCGTCGCCGAAGACGAGCTTGTAGCGGAGGAAATTGGGCCAGAGGGTGTCGCCGGAGGGCCAGTCGAAGGAGGGGGAGTGGGATGGGGAAGAGGGGAGGCGGATCTTCTGCTTGACGCCGAGGAATTGGTGGCGCATGTTCTGGATTTTGATGGAGACGTCGCGCCAGGACCAGCGGAAGGGGAAGGCGAGGGGGTCGCGGAGGTGGTGAAGGGAGTTGACGCGATCGGCGATGGGCTGGAACTTGCTCTCTCTGGTTTTCAGCGTGGAAAGAACGCCGGAGGCCGCCATGGCCGAGTACTCTTCGATCAGCGCCGCCTCCTCCTCCTCCGTCCACTTCTTCCTCTTCATCCTCCCCCTCCGATTGCTGAAGATCGATCGATTCCCAGCTCGGAAGTTGGTCTTTTTAGCGGCCTGATTCGCGGCAGTCGCTCAAGATCGATCCTTTTTTTCATTAAGCCTGTTTGCAGGATTGGACGTTTAAGAACCTGCTAGCTGGACTTAACCGGAAGTAAATTATTAAATATTTATTTAGTATTTTATTATTAAATATGGATTCCCGTTGGTCTTTTTAGTGGTCTGATTCTCAGTTTTGCTTACCCTGATCCTATTTGTTGATTAGGACCTGGCTAGCCGGGTTTAGGCCCGAGGATCGAGCCAGACCTGGAGCGGTAGTAAATTATTAAATATTTATTTAATAATTGGTTTGATTCCCAGCTCAGAAGTTAATTATAAAATATCGATTCCCAGCTTGGGGGTAGGTCTTTTTAGTGGTCAGATTCACAGTTTTGCTTGCCCTGATCCTTTTGTTTCTTTTGTTCATTAGGACCCGGCTAGCCAGACCAAACCAGAACCGTAGGTCTTCCATTTTAGCATGGTTTAGGTCCAGCTTTAGGTCCAAGGGTCGAGTCGGACCAGGACCGAAAGTAAATTATTAAATATTTATTTAATAATTTATTATTAAATATTGATTCCCAACTCGGGAGTTGGTCTTTTTAGTGGTCTGATTCACAGATTTGCTTGCCCTGATCCTTTTGTTCCATCTGTTCATGAGGACCCGGAAAGCCAAACTGAACTAGAATCGTAGGTCCTCCATTTTAGTGTGGTTTAGGCCTGAGGGTTGGAGCCAGACCAGGACCGGAAGTAAATTATTAAATATTTATTTAATAATTTATTATTAAATATCGATTCCCAGCTCAAAAGTAAATTATTAAATATTGATTCCCAGCTCGGGATTTGGTCTTTTCAGTGGTCTGATTCACAATTTTGCTTGCCCTGATCCTTTTTGTTTAAATTGTTGATTAGGACCCGGCTAGCCGGACCGAACCAGAACCGTAGGTCCTCCATTTTAGTGTGGTTTAGGTCCAAGGGTTGAGTCAGACTAGGACCGGAAGTAAATTATTAAATATTTATTTAATATTTTTTTGATTCAGAAAAATATTAAATGCAACTCGCAGAGAGCTTTGTATTGTGCTTAGCATAGCTATGACACCTTCGGCCGTCTCCGGACACCCACTTGAGGAAGAGGATTTCCTCTTCAAAACCAGGCTACAAGAACCCATCAAAACCTCAATCTTTATTGAGTGTTTCTTCCTTCCCTATTTATCTTGACAATTATCCATGAAGAAAGGGAGGTGTTGAGGGATAAAGACCTAGAGAGGGAGATAGAGGGAGAGAGGGAAAGAAGGGAAGGGAGGGGATGGGGCATTCGTTTCTAGAAGTTCTAAAGATGGCTATATTGATAATCAACATAACCGTCAACATAAATATCTTACTTTTACTTTGACATTGACTAGTCAACCTTACTAGAACAGGATCAGACCAAGACTAGACTAGAACCAAACAAGAATGTTAAGGAATTGGACCAAAATTTAGTAAATGTTTTGGTCTTTGCTAAAAACCATGAGCATACCGAGACTCTCAAACCCTGCCTGTTAGCCTATTCAAATAAATGTACAATATTAATCATTTGAGCGGGTTTTTTTTGAGAATCTCCACCAACTTCCCCTTGTTGACAAAAATGATTTGTATTGTGCATAAGGTCTTAGATATGGATGATAAGAACATCCAAAAATTTTCAACAAAGAATATTTAGGTCTAATTTTAAGTAGTACTTCATATGATGATTTATTTGAAGAATAGATGTCATTTTATTTATGAGATATGCAACAGATTCTACAACCCCATCCCATAATTTATTGGACATCCTAGCTTGATGAGTTAAATAAGAGTTTTTTCTACGAAGTGTCTATATTTTCTATCTAAAATTATATTTTGTTCTCAGGTGTGTAGACAAGACGATGGATAAAAAATTGAGATGAAAAATTCTATAAAATGAAGAGGATATATACTAAAATCATCAATAAAAAATCATAAAATGAAAACTCATAATGTGATTAAGTGGGTGACAATCCCCACAAATGAGAATGAATACCTAGAGGGATTCATTTGAACTGTGATGTGTAAGAGAATGGAATTTTATGAGACTTAGTTCTACATGATTCAAAACATATAATGATTGATTTAGAATTTTTAATGAAGAAAACTATTGATAAATCTGTTGGAAACATATGTGGCCTGAAAGAAAAGTGGATCTTCCACTTATCTTTCAATATTCATTAAGATAACATACTCCTTAATATGTAATTACTAAGTTATCATGATAAGATGATAATACAGTAATTACATGTCTTTACACATGTATTCTGAATATTATTATAGGAATGAAACTCGAGAAGGACATTGAAATATTCAAAAAGATCAACATTGGTGTGGACATATTAAGAGATGGTGAGTTCTCTTTGGGGAAAGAGGTTACATAATTAATCCATATGGATCATTGAAGGGTATTACATCTAACATCAATCAGGTGGATTCATGCCATGATTGTGTAAGTGGTCCTTAGAACTAACACACTAATGATACCTTTTGAATGTGACCTATGTTTCCTAATCATGGGATTCTAAACTTTCTTAGCTTGGATGTTGCAAAAAACACACAAAGGTAATTGTATGGTCAACATCAGGCTATCCGTCCTTGATACTAGAGGATACAGACTCAAGGAAGAAGATGGAATTAAATCCCAAGCCATGTTAGTGTAAATATCAGAGAATGTGTTCTCTGATGGTTTCGCCATGATCAGTACTAAATAGAATGAATGGTGAGTGCTAATAAAATGAAATATTGAATCATGTCACATAGTCATATCACCAATGAAATCATATAACGAATGAAATATAATTTAATAATTGAAATAATTCGAAATTCTTGTAAATAAACATAACTTTCATGCTTTAAAATTCAAGAAATAATTATTTAAAAAGTTTAAGTAATTTATAGAATTTAATTGAAGCCCATAATAATTTACCTCCTGAATTATTCCCTTCAATAAATCTTAAAATTATAATTTATCAATCTCAAATAATTTTAATGATTTATTTTCAGATTATAAAATACTTTTTCAAAATTTTCAGATTTTTTCCGCAATTTTTTTTTTCCTTAAATAATTTATTTCTAAATTACGTAATTTAATAAATTACATACAAAGTATATAATTATATTATGTGCATATACACTCTCCAAAATGCGGAGTGTAGTGGTAGTGCCCCCCTTTACACTTGGAGAAGTGTGGGATCCAAGTTGAAGTCCCGGCCATCAATTTGAATTTAAATAAAGGTTTTTTGGAATTGATGCAATCCGACCCGATCTATTTGGATCCAACCTGGTCAAGCCGACTAACCCGGCTGACCCTAATCCGATCCACTTGGTACGGTTGACCCCGTTGACCTAGTTGACATGGTCGACCTGATCTGATTAGGTCGGACCCAGTCCTGGGCCATGTGGGAGCTGCCTGACATATGTGTGCCCATCCCATGATAGCAGCCAGTGTGAGCCGCTACCAATTACCAGTGGTTATCAACACTCCTATGCAACGGGTGCTAGCGGCTGCAAGGGGCGCATTCTCGATCACGTGTAGGGCTGCAGCAATTGTGTGTTGCCACTACGTGTGGCTCCATGAGCCTATCACCAGCACTATGGTTAGCGCTACCACTGGTGTTGGTCTGCCTCCCAATGTTGTGGGTGACATTGTTGTTGGCCATCGCTGGTGCTACAAAATGCCCAGTTGGCATTCAAAATCAAAATTGTGGACGTCGTCTTGGGCATTTTTTTTTCTTTTTTAATCATGGCTCAAATTGGCTCTTAATGTTAGGTTCTGGTTGATTGAATGATGGAAAAAACTTTTCATGCAACAGAAGCATTGATTGATTACAAATCGATCTCTAAAATATTATGCATCTCATGTACCTTATGGGGAACTTGTTCCACCCTTTAGTTTCTAATTTTGAGATTGTTCTGAATTTATTCATCTGCCTGACCTTGAGAAGTATCAATTTTAACCCAATCGATAAGTCAAGTTTCTAGCTCATGGGGTGCCAAGATACACGTCTTGATCTAGAAGATACTGAATAGTGTTCAAACTCTCTCATGGAACATTTACCATCATCGGTTACCATATATGTATAATCCTTCATCCGTGCAAAACTCTCAAATGACTTAGGGTATGGTTGATTGTCAAACCCTAATACTTCATTCAATTGGTACTAATGTGTGACGAGGATCATTGGAGAATGCCTTCTCCATTATCCCCACTACCTTGGCCTAGGATTTAGTTGCATTGTCTTCCTTGAGTCAATCTCTTGCGATACCAAGGGCGGATGAACCCGTCATGACTACTCAATCGCCTTTGGAGGCTTATAACTATATCTGAGTTATGACTTGTTTGAATCCCATGGTTAGAGACTCATAGGCTATAGTCAATACATTGGTGTCCATCCGTGAGATGTCTTTGGTATCTCAAGATTAATGGATCACTTATATAACTGCGACTTGAATCAACATGATTGACATTTAGGTATAATACCATTGAGGGATCCATACATATGAATTTAGTGAACTTTCTCCAAAGAGCTCCCACCATCTATCTATGTTATCTCCACATTAACGACTAGAGGATCAACCATACTTATTGTATAATTAGGACCATATAGTGCTATTATATTTGGATAATTCAATGTCCATTTCGACGATCCATTGAATCAGAATATTTAGAATGCATGTTTAAATATTAGTGATCATTGTATTATGATGCCTTCATAATTCAGCAGGTCATTGCACGTATTCATGGACTTCATTATCAACATCATTCATGAATAATAATGAGTCTCTAGCCATGAGAAATTTGGGACTCTCGCATGGAAGAAGGATTATATGTACATGATAACCAATGATGGTAAAGTTTCCATGAGAAAGTAGACATCTCGTTTATATCTTCGCATGCACAGGGTGTAGCACAGGATCGAATATCAATTTTTTTACATCCAACATATAAATAGAAATATTTTAAAATAATTTATCATTTTAATGGGAAATATATAAATGAACATATACATACAATGTTTGAGTATAGATGATATTTATTAATGTAATTCACCAATGTTTAATTAATTTACACTTATTTTTTTAGTAATAGTTCATAATTAATCCAGCCTGGCCCAAAATGAGCCCGTAGTGTGGCCCAATATATGTTAGTTTATGTATTTATTACAGGGAGAATAGAACATAATGTTTTTTCACTTTGTATTTCTTTAAAACCATTTATATTTTTAATTTTTTTTCTTTTTTCCATATTTAGCGATGGATTTTTTTCCATATTTGATACCAATTTGGTACAGATTTCAATATCCGATATTTGAATATCAGATTTCAATGTCAGTTATTGGATACAATGTTCATATATCTATATTTAAATATAAGATATTAGATCTGATATTTGATACTGACATCTGCCATTTTCAGAACCCTACAACAACCCTCCTGATATCCAGTGCTGGATGGATATTTGATATCCATCTGATATAAGGTACCTGATATTGTTTCATGTCATCCAAATATTGGATATCAGTTGATTGATATCATATATCAGGTTGATAGCGAAAGGCCTAACACTACTTTGCACTCTATAAGTTTGCAACTCAACATATCAATTGTGTTGAATCAATTTATGATTGATTAATCTATATGTTGATAATATTAATTAATAAGGTTGGTCACTAATGTTATCAGACCGTTAGAGTTATGAACCGGGCTGAAAAATGGAGGTCACAAGCATAAAATACAAGAAGTTTTCTACATGAATTTAATTTCAAAAAATCCATAAGATACAATAAAAAGATGAAAATTAGAAATTTATTCTAAAATCATAAGAAATCATTTTAAGATTTGATAACATGCCTTTTTAATAATGCAATGATATGCATTATTTATGTAAAATTAGTGCAATAAATGATCTGTGGGTGTCTACTTTAAGACTTATTATACATTGTAGAAGTATTGCCACATAACTTTTCCTTTGTGAGGGCCAATATTTTGAAATTCTAAGCAAGCTATGTGATAGGCCATCACAGCTGCCTATCACAACTCACCACAACCTACTTTCTTACTACCCAACTATTCTTTTATCTATATTGTTTCATTTAGTCTCTTTATTCTTCATCTTTTCCACATTGAACCTAAAAATATTTCTAAAAGTGACACTGTACGGCAGGTCTGGAAGGCAATGGAGCTGCCTAACAAATTCTTGAAAAGGTATATGGCCCCTTGGGCATTCCATCCTTATTTTCTATTCTTCAACATTCCCTCTGTATCTAGGAAATCCCAACAAGCAATTTATCTTCCTCTACCATTTGAAGCCTTCCCAGATTCTCATTGAACCTTTGCCAACCTGAAGGACTGTTTCTTCCATAAGAAAATTTGTAGAATCCTACCTAGATTTCTGAGCCAAGCCCAAGCTGTAAAAGACAAGTAGATGAATGCTACCTAATACTGTATACGAAACCAGGAGGTTAAACATATATCCTCTAATTCAATCTTTTATGCTTCACGGACATAGGACAATGACCTAATGTAAGGGCTGACCAGCTATATTCCATAGAGATGGGTTATGATGTATTTTAATGCATCATGCTTTAGAAAGATAAATTATTTTGATTTTATCAGGTAGCTATAAACCATGACTTTATTTTGACTGGTGTTTCACTCTATCCGGATTTTACTTGAGGGGTGAAAGTTGTGGCAAACCTTGACCTAATTTAGGTAAATGTCCCTCTATGGCTTAATGTTCTAACTTCTCTAACTACTCTCTACACAGTATTTTGGAAAATTTTCAATTGTGATTAAAATTAATGAAATATATGTTTGACCACTATCTAGCAGACCCTAATATTAAAAAGTTTTGACAACCTCTGTCCTTCTTTCAACTTACTTTCTAAACTTGCAAAATTGTCAAACATGACATAAAAAATAAATGGGATGCTTACACTTCCAGGCCATAAAAAATCCATGCGTAGATTGAGAGATAGACATCTAGAGACAAAAATAGATGGATAGATGGATGGAGGGATGAATGGATAGATAGATAAGTAGATAGATAGATATATAGAGGTGATAGAAGACAATGAAGGTATTTTTGGGAGATGCCGTGTCACAATGTTAATGTCACTGTCACATCTTCGTCACGTCTGGACTTGCCGACCCGTAAGTATAGTGCACGTTTGCCTAGGATGGGACGGGAGGAAGATCATCCTATCCTACGTCCGAATTTTTAGAAGTTTGTCCCATCCCTAATATTTTAGTCCATGTCCTGTCCCATCCAAGACATTCTCGTCCTGTTCCATGTCGGGGACGAAGTAGTGCATTAGGGCACTTGGAATTTGACACGTGGCAAAACACTTGTCGATACATGACTCTCGCAGGACGCAGAAGCCCTCCAAGTTCCCGAATGGGACGGTTATTTTGTCCATGGACGAAACAAAAAAAAATGAAATCAACCCGTCCGAGGACGGGTGGACGATTCAACGTCCCGTCAATCGTAGAAACTCCGAGGCAGGATGATTTTTGCATCTATGAACGAAATTACCGTCCTGTCAGCGTCCATGCACTATACCCGTAAGTTATTGCCGAACATAATTAATTAAAATGATAAGTCGAATTTAACTCATATGAATAGAATCAAAATGATTATTTAATGATACGATTTAATTTATAAAGACAAATTTGCAACGGATAGACGAAAGGTGAGTGTCTTATCCCGCGCGGAGTTTCCTCACCTTCAACTGAAGATTTACACTTCGCCGCTTCCGCACGATCGGTAATTTAGTCTTGTCAATTTGTTCTGGCGATTGATCCGAAGATCCTGTATCCGATTCTTGGTCTGTTAGGTCTCTTGCTGTGAGAATCCAACGCAACATCGAATCGCGTTACGAAGTGTTCGACTCCTGATTGATTTTTTTGTTGTCTGATTTTCAGGAAATTCGCAGGTTTTCACCAGCTGTAATTCTCAGGTTTTTGCGAAAAGAGGTTACGCGAACCCTACTGTACGCGATTTTAACCCGATTCATCCTTTTTTCTGATATTTCCAGACACTCTGTGACAATTTGGGGCAACTCCAGTGCCACCGGCTTAGTGTTTAGTTTATTCTTCAGGAAGGAACAATGCGCAGTCGATGATTAGTCTTCCGAATATTAGCCCAGGACCGCGAAAAATGGGCACCGTTTTTGTTCCTTGTTCTTCTAGCCTTCATCCGTCTATGAGACTTGATTCAAGAGCAAGATCGAGTTCTCTCGTCCATGGCCTCCGTGACGGAGCACAGTTATCTTCCTCTAGTTGCATCTCTGTAAGTCTTCAATCGAATAACTGTACAGGCAAGGAAATCTCAAAATTCGTCAACTCTCATTTATTTGATTGGTACATATCGCGATTAGCAGGGAAATTCGTTGCATAATCGAAGATCTTCAAGCTCCCATTGGAGATTCAGGGATTCTTCTTCGTTGATTATTAAATGTTGCTACCCTCAAAACTCTGATTTCCCTCGGTACTACTCGAAGAGAGAGAAGAAACCGTTTCCAATTCCTGTGTTGGAGCTGAGGCGCAACGCTAGAGAACGACAGAAAAGATTTCAGGGGAAGAACAGGAAGCCATTGCCGCCTCCCAAAAACGGGATGCTTGTTCCTAGCTTGATTCCTGTGGCCTATGAAGTGTATAATGCTAGAATCCTGCTCATCAACAACTTGAAACGGCTGTTGAAGGCGATCCCTGTCCACGCATGCAGGTAAATTAACCTTTTTTTGTGGGTAATATTTCTTATTCTTGATTTTTTTATATTCATATTTATCCTGGACTTCAAATTTCTTGTCTAACTGCTTAAGATTTTCTCCTTTCCTCGATGTGTTAACTTTCACCTTCTTAGTTAAGGATACCTCAGAATTCTAGGTTTGTCTATCTTTATCTCCTTGTAATCTTTAAAACTTATTTTCATCGTGTCCCAAAACTTCCATGTTTCAGCCGATTTTTTCCTCTCTTGTTCAACATTTAGAGCTGTTTTTTCTTCTTTTTAAAGTTTGTAATACCCAAGCTTTGCCCATCTTTCACTTCGGCTCGAGTTTCCTCATGTTAAATTCGCTCTTATTTCCTGTTATTATTAATATTATCTTCATCTTTTATATTTTTTTTGGGTTTTATTCTGTTCTACCCTATCTTCTCAAGCTCAAGATTATCGCCCTTTGCCATTCTTATCCTCAATTCCATATCCCCTTAGGATCCTTCAGATTCCGTGTTTAACCTACTCTTCCATGACCAGGTTTAATTTACCATTTTGAATATTGCAAAATCATATCTTCCAGTTCTTATATCCTGCTTAACATATGTCGATCACCAACCATCTTCTGCCTTATTATATCATCCAATTTCATTTTTTCCCAAAAAAACTCAAATTTCATAGTTTTAAAATTTGAATTCGGTTTATATCCTACAATTCTGGAGTATGTTTATATCCAAAATTTGAATTCGGTTCAAGTCACGGTTATTTAGAAACCTTAACTGGTGATCTCGGCTGTTTCCCTTTGGTCGATGAAGCTTATCCCCCATCGTTGAACTGGCCGACCTTTACCTCTGTTATTTTGGGGTCATATCTTGCATTCAAATTTGAATTTTGTTCAAGTCAGGATCATTTAGGGACCTTAGCTGGTGATCTGGGCTGTTTCCCTCAATGATGAAGCTTATCCCCCGTCGTCTCACTGGCTGATCTTTACCTCCATTACTTTGGGATCATATCTAGTATTCAGAGTTTGCCCCGTCCGCAGGCACTGCAACGAGGTGCACGTGGGGTCGGAGGGCCACCCGTTCCGCACTTGCCACGGCTGGCGGGCCGAGGCCCGGCGTGGCGAGCACGAGTGGACCACGGACGCCAAGGTGGAGGACCTCCTCGTCCCGATAGAGGCGTACCACCTGGTCGACCGGCTCGGGAAGCGACTCACCCACGACGAGCGCTTCGCCGTGCCACGGGTCCCGGCCCTGGTTGAGCTCTGTGTCCAGGCCGGGCTCGAGCTACCGGGCCTGCCTACCAAGCGCCGGAGAAAGCCCGTTATCTGGATGGGCCGTGCGGAGTTCATTGACGCTGACGAGGACGATCTGCCAGACGAGCCGGACCCGGGTCCGGAATGGCCAGTCCTGGCCGAGCTGCCGGACGGGGAGGCCGGGCCGCCTGGGTCAGAGGAGGAGACGGTCCGGCTGGCGGAGGAGGCGCTGGCGGCATGGGATGTGGTCCGGGACGGTGCGGACCGGCTGATGCGGAGGTATGCAGTGAGGGTGTGCGGGTACTGCCCGGAGGTGCACATTGGGCCGGGCGGGCACCGGGCGAGGAATTGTGGGGCGCTGAAGCACCAGCAGCGGAACGGGCAGCACGGGTGGCAGGCAGCGGTGCTGGACGACCTTGTGCCGCCACGGTACGTGTGGCACGTGCCGGGGGGCTTTGAGGGCAGGCTGGAGAGAGAGCTGCGGAGCTTCTACGGGCAGGCGCCAGCTGTGGTGGAGCTTTGCGCGCAGGCGGGCGCCGCCGTGCCGGACCGGTACCGGCCCACCATGCGCCTCGACGTCGGCATCCCCTCTTCCCTTGGTGAAGCCGAGAAGGCCATTTGACCGGTAAGACCGTTTCTTTCTTTCTTTTTTAATTATTATGACTAGGTAATGATTCATATCTATATGTATGTATATATATATATATATATCCTCTAGGTGGTGGGGATCGATCGGAAAGACCGATTGATTGATCATGGATCTTTTTGCATGATCCAATATATCAACTTTTTAGTGTCCAGTCAGATCTGATTGCAATGATCATGATGAGATGGCTTAGATCAGATCTGGACAAATTAGTTGATGATCTGGACTGCCAGCTGGCATTTTCTCGTCTTACATCGTATTGATGATCTTTGATTCATATCCTCTTATCTTGTATGGGCCTTATTGTCTTACATCGTGTCATCTCTCATCAGTCATCCCTTGTTTTGCCATCGCGGTTCGTCACTCGCCCTCTCATATTGTACTGTCGTCTCAAACTCATCTCATATTGTGCTGTGTCTCACGTCATACCATCTCATATCATAATATCACATATCGTACTTGTGTCTAATATCATACCATCTCAGATCGTACTATCTCACTAAGTAATGTATCAAATTGTACTGTGTACCATCTGGTGTTGCAGTGTATCTCATATTGTAGTATTTCATGTAACACGATCTCATCTCGTAATTTCGCAGATCTGATCGCAATGCCTCAGGATCGGATCAGATGGGTCGTAATTATGATGAGATGACTCAGATCGTTAAGGGGGGACCAATCAGTTGATGATCTGCATAACGGCCAGTTCGATGTATCACAATATTTGGGTATGATTGGATCTCCTTCCTTTTCTTTTGGCTCGATCTATCTCAACTTTCATGGCGTCCCTAGTATCTCATCCCTGTATTCTGTCTCATATCTCATCTCCTATCTTGTCTCAAATTTGTGCGGAAATTCATATAGCACATGGCACAAATTCGCACGAATGATTGCAAATTGTAGAGAGAGAGTGGTCAGTCGCATAGAGAGGAGAGAAGAGTAAGAGAGAGAAGAACATTAGCGAGAGAGAGGAGTGAGAAAGGAGCGGACGAGAGAGAAGAGGGATAGAGAGATGGGAGTGAACTAGATCGGAGAGAAAGAGAGAGGAGCACGTGTTTAGATCTTGTATGTTGGCTGACACATATCTTACTCTATATTATGGCAAGTAAATATGATTTTAGAAGGATTGGTATGAAGCCATTATTCATTGATGGGTAGTTTTGTAATATGACATGCCCATATGGATCTATAAGTAATGGTTGTAGCAAGGGTTTGACATTTTGAACTGGGGACCGGTCGGACCGGACCGAACCGGGACCGCCGGTCCACCATTTTAGGGTGGACCGGCCGTTCGGGCCGGATCCAGTCCGATGGTCAAACCCTGCTTCCCCCTCCACCCATCGTGTTCCCCTGCCTGGTCGCGTCCCCCCCCCTATCTTTCCCTTGCTTTCTCTCTCTCTCCGTCTCTCGCTTTCTCTCTCGTGCTCTTTTTTACACCCGCTCTCTCCCGTTCTCTCTCTCTCTCTCACACGCTCTCTCTCTCGCGTTCTCTCTCTCTCTCTCACTCTCGCTCTCCCGTTCTGTCCCGCATGCTCCCTCTCTCTCTCTCTCAAGTTCTCTCTCTCTCACCTGTTCTCTCTTTCTCTCTCCTGTTCTCTCTCTCTCTCTCTATCGCACTCTCTCTCTCTCTATCGCACTCTCTCTCTCTCCCGTTCTCTCTATCCCGTTCTCTCTCTCTCTCTTTCTCTCGCACACGCTCTCTCTCGCACTCTCTCTCTCCCGTTCTCGCTCTCTCTTTCTCCTGTTCTCTCTCTCTCTCTCTCTCCCGTTCTCTCTCTCTCGCACACTTTCTTCTCACTCTCCCAATCTCTCTCGCGCGCTCGCTCTCTCTCCCTCTCACGTTCTCTCTCCCACTCTTTGAGTCCCTCTTTCTTGCTCTCAATCTTGAGTGTTTAGTTTAACCTTGTTTTTTTTTGGGTTAATAACACGAAATATCCCAAACTTTTTCAAAAATCTGAGATGTAACCTAAACTTTTTTTTTTGGCACGGAATATCCCAAACTCTCCAAGTCGACGCCGACATATCCCGGTGATGACGTGGAATCCATCGTGGCTGCCAGGTGGATTTCCGGCCAGATTTTGACCTGGCGGAATCCACCTGGCAGCCACAATAGATTCCACGTCATAACGGGGATTCCACCTGCCAGGTGTTTTCCGATAAGAGAGAGAGAGGCATTCTAGAGAGAAAAAGAGAGGCATTCTAGAGAGCGAGAGGCATTCTAGAGAAAGAAAGGGAGAGAGAGAGGCATTCTAGAGAGAGAAAGAGATGCATTCTAGAGAGAGGAAGAGAGGCATTCTAGAGAGAGAAAGAGTGGCATTCTAGAGAGAGAGGCTTTCTAGAGAGAGAGAGAAAGGGAGAGTGAGGCGTTCTAGAGAGACCCGACCGAATCGAATCGCACGGGAGAGAGAGGAGGCGCAGAAACAGAGACATAGACAGAGAGAGAGGGGAAGGTTATCAGCGATAGTCTTAGATGTTGGAGAGAGGAGAGAGAGACGTGGAATCCATCATGGCTGCCAGGTGGATTCCGCCAGGTCAAAATCTGGTCGGAAATCCACCTGGCAGCCACGATGGATTCCACATCATCACCGGGATATGTTGGCGTCGACTTAGAGAGTCTGGGATATACCGTGCCAAAAAAAAGTTTAGGTTATATCTCAGATTTTTGAAAAAGTTTGGGATATTTCGTGCTATTAACCCTTTTTTTTTCTCTCCTCCAACTCTGTCAAGTTTGTTTCATTGTATTTCAAGGTATGTTAGGTTTCTCCACTCTACACTCTACTTTGTCAAGTTTTGTTCATTTCTTTTAGGCTTCTTCTCTTTTTATTTTATTCTTCTTTTCATCATCCGTTCTTCTTTTGCTTTCTTTTTCTCCTCGTTTTTATTATTCTTGTCTTCTTATTTTATTCTTCTTTCTTCTTCTTTCCATTTTCTTTCCATCTTCTTTCGTTCTTATTTTATTCTTCTTATTCTTCTCCTTTTCAAGTCTTCTTTTATTTTTTCTTCTTCGTTACCTTTTTCCTACTATTTCCTTCTTCCTCTTTCTCCTGATTTTCTTATTTCTCATTATGTTTCTCTACCTTCTTCCTTTTGATCTTCCTTTCTTGTTCTTTAATTCTTCTTCTATTGTTCAATTATTCTTCTTTCAACCTTCTTTTCTTCTTCTATTTTCATTTTATTCTTCTTTTCATTTTTCAAGATGGGCTTCATAAGTGACTTTGAAACAAACTTTCCCTTTGATGAGAAGTCCATACCATTTTTTTATCCTGACTTTTTGTTCTTCGACTTTGACTAGTCAACATGACAGGACCGGAACCGGACCGGGACCGGACGAGACCGGACCGGAACTGGACCGATCCTTAGGTAAGGTTTAGGTCCTTATTATAAGTACGGACCGGACTGGGACCGTCAAACCCTATTTGTAGCCCTTGAATCAAATAGTACGTGATACCCTCCACTCCCCATCTGCATCAGAGGAACTAATCCCATCTGCTTTGTTTTATAAGAGTCACTCCCATCCCTCTAGAAAAGATGGATTCCGGTATGCTTATGTAATAATGTCATTTCAATCACAAGTGTGAGAGAGAGAACGCTAAAGGGAGAGGAGAGAGAGAGAGAGGTAGATGATATAAGGGGGGATAGAAAGCTAGAGGTAGAGGAGAGAGAGGGAGAGAGAAGTGAACAAGAGAAGAGCTAGTGAAAGAAAGAGAGGTACAAAGAGAGATGGAGGGGGGAGAGAGGAAGAGAGAGTTGCGAGTGAGAGAGAAAGATAGAGGGAGATGAGAGAGAGAGGCTGGGAAAGGAGCGAACAAGAGAAAGCTAGAGGGCAATGGACGAGCGAGATAGAAAGTGAGGGAGAGGAGTGAGAGAGATAGAGAGTGAGGGTGAGAAGAGAAGAGCAAAAGAGAAAGAGAATGAATAATCAAGAGAGAGAGGGAGAAGAATGAAAATTTTAATTTATATATTTTAAAAATATACAAATATAATTGCACATTGGCACCACACTGTCTCTGTGCGGTGTGCAGCATGATTTTTGGTGTGTGTTCAATGTCCAGTTCAAAATTTGAACCAAACTTCACATCACACCAAAATTGTACAAGTGGCATGAATTGCACCACTATAGAAGCATGGTACTGCTTCTAAATTTATTTCGTTGATTTATTTGTAGATTTATTTCCTTTTAGCAAGTTATCCCTCAATCATATATTGCCTTTTACCAAATTATTTAGCCAGGGGGGATGTTCCCATGACATTGGTTCGCATTCCACACCCTTAGGTCAGATATTCCCAAGAGAGGATCAAGGGACTAGCCTTAGTATAAAAATATTAGTGAAATATTTGTCTTCTATTCCGTTCACTAGTAACTCCAATACTTGGTCATAGACCAAATACCTATGTCTTAGTTAGTAAATTTTGAATGACAAGTTCATCCTCCTCAGGTTATACCTTAAATATATAAACCAATGGCTCAATTCTCTATTTATCCTTTGACAGGTGACTGATTTATGTGCTTGGGCTCAACAAAGCATAATGTTCTCAGTTTTCCTAATGAATCTAAGAACACAATATACAATGAAAACATATTTTTCACGCAGTCCAAAATACATGTAATAAATTGGAGAAGACTTTGAGAAAGAGGATACACAAATAAATAGATTTGGGTTGAGTGTCTAATGAGGATTAGTACAAAAAATATTCACACCCTGCAATATTCTTGGTCTCTATTAATGTGGGCAACAAGTACTCCCACACAATATATTTTCTAAGTTAGATAAGGTATTGTCTCATTCAGAAGGGGAAGGCTATTTCTAGTATCAATACCAATTCTGATAAGTTTGAACTGTTGATCTTGTTGAGATGCTCTAGCATTTTTGCGAGAGGAATTTGAACTCCATGACCTTAAATATTGAAGATTTATTCCCTTTGATATGACTTAATGTTTTTTTCTCTATTTCCATGATTTGAGTGGAGTTTGTTGGCACTCAATAGGTGTTTTAAGACAGTTGAGACCTAAGATGATTAGAGACTTACATGTAATTTGGATTTTTATTTAGTTAGATATTTAGCTTATCAAGATTAAAATAATTTAATATCTACATAACTTGAAATTTATGTAATACAAGAATTGGACACAATATTGTGAGTGTGTTTGATTAATGAAACAAGTGAGACTCTGTTTTAATTAGGTTCTATTCATATGGCATAATAATTTGTCAAATTTTCATTCTGTCATTAGCTTTTTTTATCAAATAATAATTTCATCAAAAAATATTTTATGCGAGGTGAATTTTCACAACTAGTAAAAATAAGATTAATACATAAATTAAAAATATTAATACTATTGAACATTGACTCTTAGTTTACCCACAAGGTCCAAAAAAGCCATAGCTTAGTTCGTTTTCATAATATTATTACATCCAAATAAAATCTTCTAAATATTAATCATTACATCCAAAAAAAGTTTGACTTTAAATAAATTTGATCTGATTGGATCAAGACCATGAGCCTAATCAATAATGGATTAACTCAATTTCTTAAAATAATTATTTTTTATGGTGCTTAATTTGTGGGTGATAATTGAGTTAATAATAATATTTATAAAATCTAGATTCTTCAATAATATTTAAATGGTGATGAGGAAAGGTCGTCTCCCTAGGAAGCAGCAATTAGGAAATTAATGCTTTTATATATGGCTATTAGGAGATCAGAATATATGTTTTATAAAATATGAAATTTGCTGCAGCCCATTTAGAGAGTATGCCCATAGCAGCAAACCAAGGGCTTAATATTTTTCCCGATGTCTCATATTTTGTCACATCGAGTCTCAAATTTTAAATTTTAGAGTATCTCATATTTTGTATCACATTTCGTCTTGTATATCATCTCCTTTGTCTTATCATGTATACTACCTCCTCCCATCTTGCCTTGTACCATATCTTGTAGTATTATAACATGCAAATAAGAGTAAATAAAGTGTGAATTTCATCATATTTTTGGGCTTTTAATGCTTAAAAACATTAATTCTTAAGGCCTGTTATCATGATTTTAGGTTAAAAGAAGAATTTCCTTAAATTTCAAGTTAAATAATATGTTTGATAAAAAATTAGGTCAATACATACTTTTTAAACGTTTTTAAAAATAATTCTAAAAGAAATTTAATGTTTAATTGACCTGTTTCTATAAATAAAAAGAAAGTAAACAATAAAACAAATTTTAGAAATGAATAAATTAGTTTTTATGCATTAAGAAACAATTTTTACAGTTTATTTTAAGTGTTTTTTTAATAAAAACTTTTTTTATTGAAACTGGCCCTCATTGGGCCGGTTTAAGTGCTAAACGTTTGTTAAGTGCGCAGGGAAAATCACAGAGTGGTGTGCAGACGAATCAGAAGCCAGATCCAGAGTTTGGTGCGTGACACGCACCGACGCAGGGTCGTGGGTGTCACGCACCACGTCAAGCACGACGCGCAGCACACGCCGTGCGACGTGGACCAATCACGTTCGACATAATGCTGTTGCCTGCATCACACAACGTGAAATAATAGAAACGCAGATCGAGATTAAGCTGGCGAAGTTTCTTGTGTGTGTTTCATACGCATGCACCGCCATGCGCATGACGCGTGATGCCCCACTGTGCGACGTGGACCAACCGGTGTGCTCTATGCGACCTGTGTGAAAAGCAAAAAAGACAAAGTTAATAACAGAATCAGAAGAACAAGTTCTTCCTATTCCGCGGCGATAAAAGGGCAAAACAATAAATTAAACAGCCATTCTTGATTTTAAGCTCGAGGAAAGAAAACCTAGCCTCCTCGAAGACTCAAGAATCATCCAGGAGTAATTTGGAGCTCAATTTGGACAGGAAATTTGCAGATTCGTCGCTGCATTTCTTCCCAAAGTTCGATCTAAAATCTGTAGAGAATGGGGCATTCGTTGCGCAGAGTCAGCCTGGATTGATTCTCCGAGTATGCCTGGTACTACTAGGTTATTTTTGCAATGATTTTAGCCTTTATTTTGCACTTAATTTCTTCAATTTTATGGTTCCGTTCATGTTCGCCGTTTTCCCTTAAATTCCAATTTTAATCCCCTTAGTTTTGAAATTAGCCTTGTTTTCAATTTAATTAGTTTTCCTAGAGTAGCAATTAACAATTTCAAACTATATTCATCCCTTAAATCATCCAATTTCATATCATATTTCTTAAATTAGCAAATTGGGAATCATATTCACGATTTGCTAATTTAGGACATTTCTACAATTTCGAAGTAGTTAGGATAAAATAAAAATTGAATTAAAAAAACCTTCCTATTCTGCCAAAACCGTGAGAAGTTGAATTGGATTGTACTAGATAATTTCATAAATCAATTTGAACTTACTAAAATTGCTTCCCAATTTAACTATCAATTTCCATTGGAATTTACTAAAACATATTGATTCCACTAAGTCTAATTAGTTAACAATTCAGAGATTACTTTGTGATTCTAACTAAAAATTGTTAACTAAGCATACATCCGAAGCTTATTGATAGATGAATTCTGAAAATTAATCTCCGTTAATTGATATGTTTTGAGCTCAAAAATATAAGGTTGAATACATCTTCAAGCATAATTTTCATTTTTGGGTAAAAAGGATAGCATCTTCACCAAAATTGGAATCTAAACCCTACGTTGATAAACAGTGAATTTTCCCTATTGCCTCGCTAGGGTTCGATCCCTTAAACACTGAGGGATACATAAATTTTATTGATTAAGTTCAGAAAACCCATAAATAATGATATATAAACACACATTTTTTAAACTTATCACTCTCCCATCTCTTCACTTAAATCATCCTGTCCACTTTTTTTTCAACATGTTCTGTCTCACCATTGGCTTGATTTGTCTCTTCTATTTCCCTGTCTCGTCATTCTCTCAATTTTCCTAAATCGTCTCATCTTTTGTTATAATTATGTATCTCGGTGAATATTATTCTCATTATTTCCATCCACATCATTCACTCACCCATAATCTTTTCTCGCATTGTCTTTTATTTTTTCTAATATTGTATATAAGTAACAATACTAGACCTAGGTTCAATTAGCTCTCACTCTCATCAAGGACTGATCTGGTCCAGTCATAGAGAAATTAGGTTTACTTGATAATCACATGTAAAATGACAAATTTAATTGTAAATTATATATTTTATATGTTTATTGCTGTGAAACGGATCATAAATGCATATCATCTAAGCGTAAAATAATTTATTATATTGTTATTATGATCTACACAAGTTTATGGTGTTTTGTGGAATTATCTAATGTTAAATGCATAAATAGAATCATTATAAATAATACTAATATATATTGATTTGTTTAAATATTTTAAGGGTTTTATTATATTTCTAGAATACTTTTTTCTTAATTTTCTGATATTTTATGTATTTTTACGTAAAATTCATGAATATTTTGTGAAATAGTTAAAAAATTTATGGGATATTAACTATCTAAAATAATTATAAAATAGCTTTTCTTTGCTCAGCCAGGTGCAACCAACGATTGGCATCAGCGAAGCATTGGTGAAGATTGAAGACCATTGACTTCAAGTCAATCTATGGATTTTGATGAATTTACCTTATGAAGTCTACATGGAATTTGGACAACCCATGAAACTCTGTAAACCAATGACAGTTCTATTTTCAAAACCAGTTGAAATCATGTCCAGAGTGTTTTTGAGTGAGTTGGAAATTCAGAACAATCTGATACATGCACAAATCATGCATGCTCATGGAATGCCCAAACATAGTGAACTTATCAGGTAAGATCAAAAAACCAGACCAGTAATTTTTGACTCCAAATTTGGGTGGGGAAATATAAATTTCATTTTTTAATAGATCCCAAATTTTTTAGATAAGTTGTAATTTTTTTGTCAGTCAAAAATATCAACCAAGATATGTCTTCTATTTACGGGTAACATTGAGTGATTAAATTGAATATTTTCTACAGGAAAATGTACATTAAATTAATGTTTGATTTGAAATAGAAGTTTCTCTAATATGAGTTAAGAATCCAAGGATTTTAATTACATAATTATATGAATAAATATGTAGCAGAGTAAGGCAGATCAAATAGCAATTAAGTTATGCACCTCATTTTCCTATCAACTATACATGCATTGATTGTACATTTTTTAATGTTTGATAAAATTTAATCAATGGAATTTTTCAAAATAAAACTTGTGATAATTAAAATAATATTTAGAAAAATATTTTTTTTGTAATTTTCTGACAAGTACTTGAGAAGGTAGGTTGTGCACATCTGATGAACATCTATAAGTTAACGGTTCACCTTGCTACCTTGTCCTTATTTTATACCATTCATTTTCTTCTTTACCTGGACCATGTGATGTCATTTTATGGAGCTCAGAGGTTCTATTGAAATCTCAAAATACCCTTCCATGAAGTTGTACTGGTAAGAGAAAGAATAGGAAAGAAAGGTAAGACTTCTCACTTTAATTCAAAAGTTGTGTACATTTTATGCTGCCACCGACTCTCTCTTAAAGGGGAAGAATGTCCCCCTTTTTAGCCCTATCTTTTGAAGTTGAAAGGTCTCTCCTCAAGAAATCTCATGGAAGCAAGATCTCCTAAGAAAGATAGAGAAGGCCTTCAAGCTTTTGCTCCCATAAGGCAACCAAGGCAAGAGGAAGAATCAAGGATTTATTCTAAAGAAGAAGAGAAAAAGGGAGAATTCAAGGGAAAAGAGAAGAGGCAAAGATCTGAGGTTTGAATCATCAAAAGGTGCACATGTCCATTCTTATGTGTCATAGGTCTTATAGGAAAGGGAAATATCTTAGATATATATTGAGAAAAGATAGAAGAGATTGAGAAGGAAAGAGGTGAGAAAGAAAAGTAGATGAAGTTGAAGATTGACGGTTGAAGCAAGAATATAAACAAAGGCTATTGAATAAGAGGGATATATATATATACACTTGAAATACAATGAGATATATTTCATATCTTGAATAAATATCTTGTTGAGTAAATTTACTGAATATATATTATCTTCCACACATATTATCTTGAACACAAATTATCTGTCAAATACTTGTGCATAACACTTGAAAATCATTGATATCTATTTGCGAGTTTGCTTGATTATTACTTGAATTATTAAGAAATTTTAGAGGATTGTGGACATCATCTAGGCTAGGCTAAGTGGGCCAAGGAAAAATCAACCTGTGAGAAGGTGGAGGACTCACACATCATACAGACTTAAGGGGGCTAAGACGTTGAACTCTTCACCAAATATTTTATTTTGATATAGCGTATTCACTTTTACCAAGTGTTTTTTCTTGCAGGGCATTACACTTGGGTTTGGGATTTCAAAAAACTCCGGTAGGAAATATCTGGCACAGTAGTAAGGGACTAGCCCTAACATGTATAAAAATATGTGTGTTGACTTTTTTCAACCATATTACACTAGATAGGAATAAAATCAAATAGATACGAGTAACTTAAACCAAAAAAAATTAAAAATATCCAATTCACCCCCTTCTTAGGCATAACCTAGGCATTATTAACTAACAAGTGATATCAGAGCCTACCTAGACTTATAACCATAACTGTTATCTAAGAGTAGATCCTCTCTGACTAGGGAAAGTGACTTTGGGCCTCCTACTTTTGATGTCACAAATTTCTTATATTGGAAGAACATGATGAGAATGGTTATAATCGGAATCAATATCACACTCTAGAAAGTAGTGCGGGATGGATTGGGAGCCAATCAATCCCACACTATTTTCCAGAGTGTGTTACTAATTCCGATAAAAAGAAAATGTCACTTAACTTTAAGTCCATATTATATTATGTTGCTTGGACCCTTCAGAGAATGGTAAGATATCATCTCTCAACACAACTAAGGAAATGTGGGATAAATTACCAGTTATCTAAGGAAATGTGGCAAAAGGAAATTTACAGTTCTCTACTTTCACAATAACATCTTCTGATTTTTCATAAGGTTGCCTAATTGATCCATCGGCTAATTGTAATTCAAGAAAAATAGGTTCAAGTTCACCAAATTTAAATTTATCATACAAAGCTTTAGGCATTATGTTAATACTAGCAACTGAATCAAGAAGGGATTTGCTAAAAACCATTCCTCCTATTTCACATTTAATGAGAGGAGCCCCTGGATCTCTTCTTTTTCTTGGAATATCATTCAATAAAATTGAACTAATATTTTCAGAAAGTTGTACTCTTTTCTTCTTCCTAGAAGGGATGCACAATTCCTTCACATATTTTGCATAGGAAGGAATATTTTGTATTGCCTCAGTAAGGGGAAAAGTTATGGTTGCATTTTTAAATATTTCAAGCAAATTAGACTTTTCTGGTTTTTGCTTGGTTATATTTAATGCACTAGGAAATGGAATGGGTGGTCTATAATCAACTGGATTAGGGTCTACCATTCTTGGATGCCTTTCCTCATCCTGGTAACCCTTATCTTGTTGATCATTTTCCATCTCTCCATTTTGTTTCTCTTTAGCTTCATACAATCCTACACCCTTTTCATGAGAATCCAACAAAAACTTTCCACTTCTAAGTTTTGAAATTGCATGCACTTGCTCATCATTATTTTTTTCATTCATATCTTCTTGACACCTATGTAAAAAATTATTCGAAAAACCAGTGCATGATGCAACATTATTATTTTCACTAATGCAAGATTCATTCGCATTTTTGGAAGTTACAAAACATGAAGATTCTAAATTCCTATCTGCACACAACATGATATTCTTGGGATTAATACTAGGTTGGGTAGGGAGTTGACCTGGATGGCCTTCTCTTAGAAGGACTTCTTCTGATTTACCTTTCATTCTGAGAGCAGGTTGTTGTGCTTGAACGCCTTGTCCTCGCTTAGCATTTCAATTTATTTTTTGTGTTCTTCTAAGGTCTGCATCAACATCTTCCTTTCTTCATGCATGCTCTTTCTCTCTTCCTGCATTTCCCTGATAAAATCCATTAAAGTTGAGTTAGTGCTTTTGTTATTGTTGTCAGGATGAGAGTAAAAAGGCATGGAAAAATTTTGAAAATTTTGCGGATATTGCTGCGGAGCAAATTGCTTTGATGCGAAGTTGTTGTTTCCTCCTTTGCTCCAATTCTGATTAGGTCTTGCATTCCATTGATTATGTCCTGCATCTTGTCTCCCAAATGCATTAACCTGTTCAACCATAGGACAAGACTCATCAGAATGTTCTTCACTAGAACGAAAACAACAATGGGTGTTAGTGGAATTGTTGCGCTCGTATGTATTTGCCTTTCCTTTAGTTTCCCACAAAAAAGATTTAAAATTATTGCTCATATCTTCTATTAGTTTACCAATCTTGCTCATGTCTCTTTCCAGTTTATCCATTCTGATCTCCGGCTCAACTGCTTTAACATCAATGATTCCTCCACGCTTTGGACCTGCATTTCGGTTAGTGTACGAAAAACTTTGACGATATGTCCAATCTTCCACTAAATTTTCCAGAAGTTTCATGGATTCATCTGCATGAGTGTCAAGGAACATTCCTCCACTAGATATATCCACTAGGTGCCGTTCATGATCATTCAATCCACCATAAAAAATTTGAACTAATTCATGAGGTGGAATTCCATGATGTGGGCACTTCCTAGTAAGTGACATAAATCTCTCCCATGCTTCTCCAAGAGTGTCAGTTCCTTGATAAAAATCTCTTATAGCTTTCCTAATTGAAGTGATCTTTTCATAAGAATAGAATTTCTTTAAAAATCTAGATTGCATCTCACTCCATGATTGAAATTCTTGACCTACCCCTTTGAACCACTCTTTGGCCCTATCTTTCAACGCAAATTGAAATAGCCTGAGTTTGAGAATTTCCTGAGGAACACCTGCATAACTATAAGCAGAACATTTCTGGTTATACTCTTCTAAAAACTCATAAAGCTCATCATTAAATCGTCCATAAAACGTAGGTAATTGATTCATCATATTCGGGTCAATTCTAAAGTTAACATTTTCAGGTAAAGGAGCATAAATTTTAGTGTAAGTTTCACTCTCTGCAGGATCAGAAAACTCTCTCAATCTCATTCTTTTAATTCCTTCTTCAGCTCCACAATTTTGGTTATCCTCCATTCTCTCACAAATGTGTTGATTTTCCCCTTCGGAGCTCTCAAAAATATAATCAAGGCTAGGACTTCCACTGATTGTCTCAAGGTTCACTAGATAGGGTTTTAAGTACCTCCTATTATTCATGCAATGTCAAACACACAAATAGCAAGACAATCAGCTTAGACGAACAAGAAAAATCAAATATAAGATAGAGAGAAATGGTAATTTTTCTTTTTTCTTCAAATATGCGTTTAAAATTCACAAAAAATTGCAAAATTCAATTCAATTCAAGAATTTATAAAAATTGGTGATCACTCCTAAACAGAATTTTTAAAATTCAAACCGTGCCTCCCCGGCAATGGCGCCAATTGATAAGCCTAAAAATGCGTGTAAATATGTCGTTGATTTGGCGTTTAGACTTATACAATAAAATTTATAATTTCCCTTAATCACTAAATATAGAATATAGAGCAAGCAAGGGGTCGAACCACAGGGCGGCAACAAATAAGAATTTTAATCCAATTTCAATGAATGAATTCAAAGATTAACTAATTTTGTAATTAATAAATCTTAATTATGCTTAATAATATTTTTAAATAATTAAAATCAAGTAAGACTTAATTTTGATTTTAAATATTTCGTCAGAAAGCTCAAGATAGAATTATTTCAATGATAAGATCAGATTAATTCAGATTATTAATTTCCCAATTATTATAAAATTTCAGGATAATTTTTATGACTTAAAATTGGGAACTAAATTATCAAGAAAGGTATTTTAAAATTGGAGTTCAAGATGGATGAATTTTTTAATCAAATTTTATTTTTAGGTTTTTTATATATTCAATTAAATTCCTAAACAATAAAAGTCAAAATATAGAGAGAGAAACTAGACAAATTAACCTAGAGAGAGAAAGTGAAGAATTTGGGGAAAAGATGAAATCTGACCCTAAATTAAAAATCTAATGATGCATAAATGTTCTAATTTGATCTAGAATTAAAGATAAAAAATCATATCTTGAATCAGAATCAAAATGTAGTGCTAATTTTATTCAAAACCAACTTCTAGGGCATGTACATTTTGCCCATGCCTAGGCATTTTAGAATCGTTCAAGAAGAAGATTGAAATACAAATCAGAAACTTACAACTTTGAGTGCAGAATTAAGAACTATCGACTTCCAAAGCATCTCTTGTGTCCTTCCTGGCCAAATCCTTGGAGAGAGCTTCAAAAAGTGATTTTTTCCCTTTTCCAAACGTCTATTTAAAGATCCAACCATCTGGATTGTAGAGGGAGAAAAGACGAACCTACGCTCAAAATTTCAGCCCAATTGGATGTCTAGATCTCAAGATATCAAGGTTTTAGTGAGGATAAATCTGGGCCGTTGGATCTCTTTTATCTTCTTAAAAAATAGGACTTTTCTATTGGCTGGCATTGATTTTCTCGTTTTCCCCATCCTCGGATCACGTGTCAACACGTCGTTGTGCACGTCCACTGTCCGCAATCATTGGAGAATAATACATCTATTTGAATGGCTACGAAGAAGCCACGTCACCCCTCTTCCCGTTGAGCCGCAATTTTTGACATGTAATATAATAAAAATTGCAGTGAGCTTACCATTTTTTTATTTTTTATGCATTACGGCATTGATTTCCGCGTGTATGCGGAAAATTAACGCTGTAAAATGTCGATTCCTAAAAAGGATGTCGGTTAGCGAGTGCATTAAATGCACGCACTAACGACTTGTTTTATTTTTAAATAAACTAAGCCTGCATGTGTGTGTCGGTTGCCGTGTGCATTAATGCACGTGGCAACTCGACACCGCATGCACGCTGCTTAATTTTTTTAACGCACGTGCATGCCGGTGGCCTTATTTTAAATTTTTTATACCTTTCGCCGACTGTGGTGTTTATTTCTTATTATTATTATTATTATATATCTATAAAAACGCATCCACGTATTTGCCCGAATTTTGGGCAAATGACGTGGATGCCCCTTGATTATATATATATAAATGCTAAATAAATGATAAAAAATCATTTCTTGTCTAAATATTGGTAAAAAATTATATAAAAATATGGGAAAATTCCAGAAAATTTATGAAAACACTTACCAACCTTTAGCCAAGTATTTAAAGCCTTGTAAAAAATATGTCTTCACTGAAATGAGGTTAAATTCCATGTAAAAATTGATAAAAAATTAGAAATAATAAAATCAAAGTATAAGTCATTTATCTTTATTTCTATGTAACATGCAAATATAGTCATTAAAACACATAAATATAATGTAAAATTCATCAAGTAATGATGTTAATTTGTAAGTTATCAATCATTTTATATTATTAAGGAAATATGTCCCATGTGGAAGAAAATAAAAACATAATGTGGTATAAATACTTCGTTTTGAAAATTCTAACGTTAATCAGTTTAACCTGAGTCAAAATCACTAATTATGCATGCTATTCCGGCTGGGCTAAGTTTATAAATATATTATTCACTTTTTCATATATTTCAATTTATATGTCAGATATAAAAAAACCTATCTAATACAGATATTTGATAATGCCATCCAACACCCGAGATGAGGACATGTGTCGATATCAGAACCAATCACTCAGACAGAGATGGATGTCAATATCAGGATGAAAAACAGTAGAGGATACAGTTACGATAGCCACTAATATCAGATATCATCATCTGATATCCAGGTCAGTACAGACATCCCAAATTTCCCCTTATCCGATATTGGGTTCCTCATATATCCCAATATCATCATTCAATATCAAGATTGAGATGCACAAACAATAGTGGCGAATGGTTGGTTTCAGCCAATCATTTCCTGCAGATAATGATTCAACCACGTTTCTTAAATAATTTATTCTAATTAATTTTTACATGTGAAAATGTGCAATCAATAGAAGAAAAGTTGGTTATTTATCAGTAAATGTAACTTACATTCAGCACAAGGCATCATGATATTTATTAATGAAAAAATGCATAAAAATGCCAATTGTTTTTAACCTTTTGCCTTTTTAGGTATTTGTGGCAGAATGTGATTGGATGTGTGACTACACATTGATTCCACTCTAGTCATTAATATTTTACTGGCAAAATCTGTGGGATTTGAAACTCATACCAACACATGATTCAAATTTATTTCATATGTGGATTTCAATGCAAAACCTTTGCGAAATATGATTTTGTACCATGCTAATGATCCATCATGAGAAAGAAGAAATCAATGACCCAGAATGTTCCAAACTTTTAAGCGTGATGTCTAAATACCTCAAACAATTTTCACATTGAAATTTAAGGGTAGTTACATATTTGACTCCTCTATCCATCCATCCATCATCTTTTATCTATAAATAGACCTCCGTCTTTTTAAGGGTAGTTAGATCTTTCATCTTGTATTTTATTCCTAATTATAACCAACTTAGTGACTTGGTCATTCACAATTCCTTTTGGGTCTGTTTTGATTATCAAGAGGGAAGGATTGAAGAAAGAGCATTCTGATCAAGACTAGTGAAGAGAAAGATCCACTTGACTTATTGGGCATATGACAACGCGATTAGTATGACATTTGAACTTTTTTATTCACATCTTCATCCGTCCTCTTAGCTTATCATTTTTGGAGGATAGTCTAGGTTTTCACCATCTCTCAAGCCATCATAATTCCACCACTCACTAGTGCATACCTGTTTCCATATCTTGCTATCTGCAACAATTAATTTGTATCACTTTCCCTCTCTACCTCTCATCGGGGCGTATCTTCTGCCACCAATGCCATATTCCACAAGAAAATAAAATCACTCACTACAGTCTCCACATTTCTCCATTACCTAGATCTATCAAAGAGAGGGTTAATGTAATTTTATTACATTGTATTATTATTTTCTAGAACATCTCATTGTTGGCACATGTTTTATTTTTATTAATAGTATTTGAAATAATGTTTTTATTAAAGTTTGATTCATCAATTGATAAATTTTTATGCATTGATTATTCTAAGCATGAACTGATAAAATTTTGGCCAGAGTGAGAACATTTCATGAAACATTCTTCTCATTTAACTTCATAGTTTCTTAGTTTGTTTGGATTCATGAAGAGGGTGTAATGATGTTTATTCTAATATCCTATAAATATAGGGGAAGAATTAAAACAATAAGATATAAAATTAAAATAAATCTAGTTGTCCATCTGTGTTGCTTTATCTCCATTTGTGTGTCTCAGCTCTCAAGGATCTGAAAGCCTCTAACAGGAAGTGTCTCTGAGGCTCCAACTCTCCGCAAGATCATGTGCCAAAAGAAGCTTCTGCAAGTTATCCAAACTCTCAAGGATATCTAAGATCATTTGATTAGATATCATTTCCATAATTTGTCTCCTAGTTTTATAATCTCACACCTCTCATTCTCTCAATCACTGGTTCGCTGAGTTGTTTCATTTTTCTGAGACTTGTTTTCTATAAGGAGCTTGCTAAGTTTATCAGTTTGCCATTGGTATATTTTTGGTGAACGGTGAACATGTTTTTATCATGAGTTTAATTTTTTGTTAATATACATCTGGTACATTATTAAATATACTCATTTAACCAGTTTCTATATCTAGAACTTCCTTCCTTGTTTATCTCTCTATCCTTCTAGAAGTTAATTACAGACAAGTCTTTCCCGTTCATATCTCTCTGTATTTTATTGTAGTTCATCAAAAACAAGGCTTTCCCATCCATTTTTCTCCTTATCATCATACCAGGTCATTCTAAATGAGATTTTCTCCCCGTCCATCTTTATCTCTCTATCTTAATGGCTGATCATCCCAAACTATATCTCTCATTTCATCTCTCTTTAAATCGATTTCTCTCATCAATATCTAACTATTTTAATCTATGACGCCCAATGTCCTGTTTTACATCAAACTCTAATGCTCTCAATCTTTGATTAGATCCACTACTGTGCCTATCCATTTTTTGGGTATTTCTGATTTCGAACTTTGACACCTCACATCATTTCCTCGATTCAACTACTTATAAAATGTTAAATTCATATTCCTATTTTCATATATAGATTTATTTCAACACCTATTGCTGGTTAATGGTATTTATCTTCTCATTGTTGTCTACTTGTCTTTTTCTTATTTCCACTAGTTTGAATATTTAATAGTAAGTGAATTTCAACGCTAAGTCTAAGTCAGCCTGAATTTAAGTCAACTCCTGGTCAAATCTAAGTCAAGGGTCGAGTCAAAGTGTACCAAAGACACGGGTCTAGTCAAGGTCAACCCCATCAAGGTTACCTGATTTGGATCAACCTTAAGCCAAAGTTGACTCTAAGTCAGAGTCAACCCCATGTCAAAGACAATTTCATATTTTCAAGCAAGTTAACCATGTTTCTAGTTTGATTTGCACGTCTAGAGCGATGTGAGATCTTAGTGAGGAGTCCAGCCCGAGGAAGTTGGGCGCTCGGCAGCACAGGAGGTCAAAACTAGAGTGGGTAATTATATAAGACAATAGAGTGGTAGAGATCCCCCTTGGGCCATTCTCTCTGTCTTGTATCAAGAGAGTCCTGAAACTTGAGTGAGGGTGTAGAGATCATGATTCCCTAGTGAGAATTGAAGGAGCTGAGGCAGACATACTCTCGATTGGATTAAGGGATTTTTAGATCCCTGGATAGGACCTGTGTACTTTGAAATTGAATGGTGAACGATATCTCCCTGAATCCATAAAAATAATTTAGAAAAAAGGAAAAAGAGTGATACTAATTCAATCCCTCTCTTAGTTACATCACCACCACCTTAGGACTTCACCCATAAAATTCATTAAATTAGTCTAGTAAATTTAAATAAATAAGATTAATAGTAATACTATTTTCTCAGCTTCTAATGAACCCTAATTTATGTTAATAACTAGTAACCATAAGATTCAAAATTAACAATATAACATTTGTTAATTCATCCTTATTATAATTTGTTCAATACATAGAAAACATCATCAATCATCAACCATTTATGTAAACCATTGTGCATCATTGGTCATCTTCACTTGTACTCAAAGTCTGTTGTCATAAGATGGCATGTTTAATTGAAGAAACTTGAGTTGTGTATGAAATAAATGGTAGATTTTATTTTATATAGAAATATTTTAATTGGTACATATTAAAAATAATGAGCCAATTAAATACATACCTATCTATCAATTTATCTATATTTATTTCTTTCTCTTAGACCTCCATTCTCCTTATTTTATTCTAGATTTATGTTTCCCTCTTATTCTCTCTCTATAGAGAATAAAAAATTGTGAAAAAATATTTGGAGATAAAAAATTCATAAGGTAATGAGGAATGTCCAGAGATGAATATAGAGAATGTCCATGTTAGTGTCAACTGCCTCTTCAAGTCCTTGTGTCGTCACCATCAAGAGAATAGCCCGACGATGGGGAGAGAGGTAGAAGAGAAGGAGATAAGTCTTATTTTGTTAGTGTCAGAAAAAAACATTTGAAGAGCAAATATCTCTCAAATCATGTGATACGACACATCTATGTGGTTCGTATATGCGTGAAACATCTAATTATTTGCTAACCATATGGAATGGTGAAAATAAAAAATCTAAGGAACCTCTCGTTTTAGGATCCTTATCTCATTTATGATGAAAATATATGCTGCCGACAAGCCAATAACACAATCCATACCTTGTGACATGTTTATTAATATTATGTATTCATTATAGTAAATGTGTTATGGTTATAATGAAGTCCATGAATACGTGATCCGACTTAGTGAATTATGATCAAATAAAAATATGAAGATCACTGGTCTTTAGGCATATATTATAGATATTCTTGAGTATTCAAATGATACTCAAGAAATATATCAAAGTATCTAGATTGAATAACACTATCTAGATTGATGAGTATAGTCAATTCCGTAGCCATTAGTGTGGATACACTACGAATAGAGAGTTGGTTCTCTTTCGAGGAAAGAGTAAACAAAATTGATCCATGTGAATTTCTAAATCCTATTATACCAAACTGCCAATCAGGTTGATTCGAGTCATGATTGTATAAGGGGTCATTAGACTTTAGATACATCAGACATCTTGTGGGCATATAGTTTTACTTTGACTATGCCAGGTGAGTTCCTATTCATGGAATTTCCAAATGCCTTAGCTCGGGTGCGGCAACAGGTTCACAAAGATGACTGAGTAACCAAGTTGTGAACAGATCACCTGTTTCACTCAAGGAAATGAGAAATCATGGACCTGATCTGTGCACATGTGATTTGATCAATAGGTTTTGAATGACTTTATGATTACGTGCATAGTCTTCAATTGTGCGAATCTCTTTAGTTTCATCCCAATCAAGGCCATAGAACCCAACAATTTATCAATCCCTTTAAACACAAAGCCTTCTTCCTTCCATCGTAGATCTCTGATTGGGTGGTAGTAGATTCAATATTGAATTCAAGCTCACAGGTCTACTAGTCGCCATATCGACTTAAGCCATATTAGATATCTAATGTATGAAATCACCGCCTTATCACTAGTCATGCCAAAGAGATCAACAATCTTCTCAAGGTTACCACTCTTAGTCAGCCATAGGAAATCTAGCTCCCAGTCCTTATGGATCTCCTCACCAAGAATGGCAATCACAGCTCTGAAATTCTTCACGTCAAATTCCTTCCCAATAGTGCTGCACCCACTCTGCGTTTGGCACGCGATCAACTCACCCTCTCGCTTAAAATGGTTAATCAGAGGTGACCCAACCCGTCTTCTTGGTTACTCTCTCACATATAATTAGACAACAATTTTTTTTTGGCAAAAAACCAACCGTACGGTTGTGCCCTAGACCCATCCATCCGTGCCCTGGACGCCACCCAAGGGGGTGTTTATTGATTAAATACATTGTTTATCAGCATTTATAGGCGTGGATCGAGCGTACATGTCCCAATTATATACGTACACACCCATAATGTAGGAAAAGAAAAAAATACATGAGTGATACATAGTAAAAGCTGGGAGGGGTGGAGCCTCGTATCGGTGATGATGCTCGGAGTGATTAGACAACTATAACATGTCCTCTTAAAGATCTTGGGTTGGGCATGGTTGACTTTCTACATAAATTGAAATTGCATCATTCATTTGAATGTGGTGGCCTTTAATGAGTCCCAACAGTGCAGGGCAATTCTTTTAATAAGTATCAAAGAGACCTAACTTAGTAAAATAAAAGGTGGATCCCAGTACTTAGAGAAATTTCTTCTTTGGGGAGGGGGATTTACAAGGAGATAGCCTAAAACCTCGTCATCCGCAAGGTCTAGCTAGCCGCCAGGCATGGCGTCGTCCCTCCTCTGCCCTAACCCGAAGCCCAAGCAATGGTCGTCCTCCGCAAAGCCCTCAACTTTCCACCGACCCGGCTCCGCGTTCTTCAGCAATCCCCCGATCAGACGATCTTCTTCTCAATCCGTGAAGTGCTCGATCGGATCTCGGCCGGAGTACATCCCCAACCGCATTTCCGATCCCAACTATGTCCGGATCTTCGACACCACGCTCCGCGACGGCGAGCAATCCCCCGGCGCCACCATGACCAGCGCCGAGAAGCTCGCCGTGGCCCGGCAGCTGTCGCTGCTCGGCGTGGACATCATCGAAGCGGGCTTCCCCGCATCCTCGCCCGACGACCTCGACGCCGTGAGAAATATCGCCATGGAGGTGGGAAATCGCTCCTTGTCCGAGGATGGGCATGTGCCCGTCATCTGTGGCCTGTCGAGGTGCAATAAGAAGGACATTGACGCGGCGTGGGAGGCTGTTCGGCACGCGCGCAAGCCGAGAATTCATACTTTCATTGCTACGAGTGATATTCATATGCAATTCAAGCTCAGGAAGACGAGGGAGGAAGTTGTTGACATTGCCAGGGAGATGGTGGCGTATGCTAGAAGCCTCGGTTGTGAGGATGTTGAGTTTAGCCCGGAAGATGCTGGCAGGTTGAATGAATCTCTCTCTTTCTCTATTTATATTGTTAATTTTTATCTTTTTCTTCAGAAAAATTGCATAATTGATGATCACTCTCGGGTTGATGGCCGATTTCGGGTGATCTTCCCTCTTTTTCTTCAGTAAAAAGTTGATGGCCACTCAAATACATTTTGGTTTCTCTTGTTTTCTTATGGAAACTGCGTTATTAAGTTATGTTGGTTCACTATCTCCCTCGATTTCTCTATCTCTATGGTCTCACACTTTCATCATCACGAGAATTTCAATCGTTATCTCTTTCTTCAATAATCTGGAAAATGCATTTGTTAGTTGTGTTCATTAATTCTCCCTCTTCGTTTTCTCATTCTTTCATCATCACGAGAATTTCAATCACTATCTCCTTCTTCAATTATCTGGAAAGTACATTCCTTAGGTGTGTTGATTCATTCTCCCTGCCTTTTTCTCATTCGTTCATCATCTCGAGAAATTGTTTTAATATCTCTTTCTTTAATAATCTGAAAAATGGATTCTAAAGTTACTTTGATTCCTTCTCTCTCTTTCTTTTTTCTCATTATCCGTCATCACAAGGGTTTTGATCGGTGTCGCTGTCGTGTTTAAAATCAAAGTTGAATAGTTAGATTGGGGTTTTTTAACATAACCTTGAATTTTTAGGTCTAATTTTGTGTTTATCCCTTAATTTAGATCGGACAGGGATTTTCTGTACCATATTCTTGGGGAAGTTATCAAGGCTGGGGCTACCACTCTCAACATTCCTGACACCGTTGGATACACACTGCCTCATGAATTTGGGAAATTAATCAGTGACATCAAGAGTAACACTCCTGGGGTAGAAAATGCAATAATTTCGACTCACTGCCAAAACGACCTCGGCCTCGCAACTGCGAATACGCTTGCGGTAGGAGTTTTCAGATCTGTAATATCTGATTCCTTTGGGTGTAATTGTTGGATTTTAGAAAAAGCTCTTTTTTGGGTGATTTAGGGCGTCCAAGGAGGAGCAAGGCAATTAGAAGTCACAATCAATGGTATTGGTGAACGAGCTGGAAATGCTTCTTTAGAGGAGGTCCGTGCTTTATCTTTGAGTTCCATATTTTATCTTTTATTTATAAAAAAACTAGGATGATGTGAAATTTCCCTTGCTACTTCAATCATGGTTTCAGGTTGTTATGGCAATCAAGATGCGTCATCAATTGTTGGGGGGACTTTACACTGGGATCAATACCAAGCATATAGTCATGACGAGCAAAATGGTATCTTTTGATTGAAAAAACCCGTTGTGATTTAATGGGAACTGAACCATGTTATGATAAATCGTAGGTACAAGAACACAGTGGGCTGCATGTGCAGCCACATAAAGCTATCGTTGGAGCAAATGCATTTGCTCATGAAAGTGGCATTCACCAAGTATGTGCAGATTATCTTGAAGATGCGTGCCTTTTTTTGTTTTTGATGAGAAAAATGTGTTTTTATAAATACCTTGGGTTTGACTTGTCTCTAGGATGTGTATCTTCATAAATCCATGCATGTTGTGCTTCTCATTGTGTTCGTGTGTATGATTTTTACATGGCATTGATCTCCATATATGTGCATGTTATGAATGTTTTACAGGATGGCATGCTCAAGTACAAGGGCACATATGAAATTATATCTCCTGAAGACATTGGGTTGACGCGTTCAAATGAGTCTGGCATTGTCCTCGGAAAACTGAGGTGGGAAAAAAACATTGAATTATTTTATTATAGAAATTCCGAAAACATTTTCCAAATTTTCGCAAGAACCAGATATGTTTATCTGGATGTTCTAATAATTTAAAATAAATTATAATCCTAAAATAAACATCTGGAGCAGTTCTTTCGCTAAAATAAATCAGATTCCCTTATAGAAAACATTCGGTATAAAGTAGTGCTTCCCTGATCCCCAAGCTTCAGTCTGTATCATCCTTCAGTAGAAAATTTTCGGCGACTGAAATAAATCAGACTGTCTAATATTTCATCAGAAACATTCTTTCGGAGAAAAGTTCACTGAAATCAGTCAATTTAAACTAGTACTTCCTAAACCCTAAGCTTCCTTTTTTATTATCCGTCTGAAGCAGATGTTCTGTCACTGCAAAAAATCGGATTTTCCTATAATTTGATGAAAAAATTCAGTATAAAGTAATGCTTCGCTAAAGCCTAAACATTAGTCCCCAAATTTCTCTGTATTACCCAACTTGAGCAGATGTTATGCCTTGAATGTAATGGAAGCGGTACCTCATATTGTGCTACACAAAGGATTTCCATTATAATTTGATGGCATTTTCATTGTACTTATAAAAACTTCATCGACTTCCAACTGCAGTGGTCGCCACGCATTGAGATCGAGGCTTTTGGAGGTACCTTTTCACAATTCTCAATAACCATATTAATCTCGCGAAGCAGTAGCTAAGAGAGATAGACGCTTGCAGTTTGGATATGATATAAACGGAAAAGAGCTTGATGACGTGTTCAAACGTTTCAAAGAGGTGGCAGAGAAGAAAAAGGTAATTGAACCAGTCAGGTTTTGTGATAGGAAAGAAAATTTAACTCATATTTCTTGGACAAATCTCGTGACAGCATATATCTGATGATGACATCGAGGCATTGATCAACGATGAAATTTTCCAGCCTCCAGTGGTTTGGTCTCTGGTCGATCTCCAGGTCAGCAAAAATTACTTGTTTGAATCTATTGTTTTTGAATTGTCATGGTTTGCAGTTTGACGGTGATGATTTCGTCATCGTCATCCTACTTTCAGATGAACGTCGATTTTAAACACCTTGGTCGTTAGTATTGCTCCTAGTTTTGGGTCATTCGGACTTCTTGAAGAAGCTTTATTTTGTCCAACCTGTGTGTTACCGAAATGGACTTGCAATCCCCTTGGAGATGTTGCTGGGATCTGGACAATGCATCAGGAACAACATTCTTCTTTCCAGCCTTATTGTGTATGTTAAAATCATATAGCCCAGGAGCTTTGACACCCATTGGTGATATTGAATCGGTACCTCTTTTTGATCTGATCGAAAACGTTAAAATTGTTCTGTGTAGATTGAAAATTTGTTGAACATAAGGTAGTGTTTCCGTTTTTGAACAGCCCATATTACCGCCAAAAGCCCCCTTTGATACGCGTACTTGAATCGGTTTTGAGAATGAAATGCGTTGCTGAAGTAAGCTATTTGGTGGTTCTCCTGTAATAGCACTGCCCCCACTGCAAGTTCAGATGCATCTGTCTCAATGCTAAAAGGTAAAGAAAAATTTGGTAATCTGATACGAACCTAGCCGGTTCGTACAGAGGAGAAGACGGTGGAGGAAGAGAGAAGGCGCCGGGGTGGACGTCGGCGTGCAGGGGTGGACTACGGCAGGGTGGGATCGGCGGAGTGGACGTCGCCGGAGAGCTCGACGGAGTGGACGTCGCCGAGAGAGGAGAGAATACTTGAAGGAAACACTTAACGATTCATGCCCCCCCCCTCCAACAAGGAGGGCTACATATTTAAAGGAAACGTAAGGGAAATGTTAAGACGGAAATGCCCCTAGTGGGCTTACTGGATCATATCAATTACTCCCCCCTTCGATACACAGCTTGTCCTCAAGCTGGTGAGTCGTCGTCTGTTGTCGGTTCGGCGGGGATGTCATCGGCGCGCGCGGGGCGTCGTCGGGCATGACGATGTGGATGTTGAGCATTTTGAAGCATCAATGCCCGGGCGAGAACTTCTCATTGCACAGATAGCACAGGCCTTGAGCTTTGCCGGCGAGGAATTCCCCTTCAGTCAGGTTGAGCTGGCGAGGGTGGTTGGACAGGCTGCGGTTGTTGGCCGTCAGCGGGGTGTTGAGGCCCCAGGGTCCTTGAGGGCGCCGGCGTCGGAGTTGAGGCTTGGGAAGTCCTCGATTTCCTGGAGGATTGCTTCCGCTTCGAATGCAGTGTCGATGAGGTCGTTAGTGGTCTGAGGGTGACAGCGGTTGATCTCACCTCGGATCTTGGGCTGCAAGGTGGCGTAGGGGGCGTACATGGTGGTTTCCTCGGCAAGGTCGGGGAGGTAGCCCACCAGGCTTATGAACTTGGACACCAGCTCATCCACGGTGCCCGTTTGGCGCAGGTTGACAAGGCGGCGGTATGCGTCGCGGGGTTTAAGACCAAATCGCCGATTGAGTTGGCACTTAAAGTCTCCCCAACTCTGGAACCCAATGTCGTCGAGGTAGCAGAACCACGCCGACGCGGTCCCGTCCAAGTATGATGAGACCAAATGAATCCGTTCTGCATCATCCGCTGGGTAGGCCTGGAAATATTGTTCGACGCGTCGTAGCCAGCGCTCCGGATCACCGTCTGCGAAGACGGGAAGGTCGGCCAAGCGGTGGCGGTGTCCTGAGGGTGGGTGGCCCGCACGTCCACGGTGGCCACGAACTGGGTGTCTTCTGTGTTGGTAGTCAAACTCGTTGTCGTCGTCCCATGCGTCTTCCTCGTCGTTGTGCACTTGTTCGTGGTCGTGGTGGGGCATGACCGGTGGAAGACGAGTCTGCTGGCGGCCCCCCTGATGACGTGGTCGAATATTGCAGGTGTCGCCCCCCGGTGGGTAGAAGAGGGGTGCTGGAAGCCCCGGCTGGCCAGTCCGACAGAACCGGGAGTTGGGCCGCGCCGAGGGCAGTTCTGTGCGGGCAAAACACCCGGGGCGAGAATGACCCGGGACAGCGTCGCGCCGTGTGTATCCGAGGTCGCTCCCCGTGAACAGACCGGCCCTGGGACCCCTGGGGAGGGCCTCTGGCGGAAGGCCTCTCGCCCGGTCGTTGGGGACGGGGTTGAAGGCGCCCCCGTCTTGGTTTGGGCTTGGGGGGGTCCAGAGTGGGCCCCCAGAGGGGAAATACCCCGAGTTGGGCCCATCTTCTGGGTCGCCCACCCGGATTGGGCCCCTTTGAGGGTAAACCGGGCCGGTCAGGGCAAAGAAGCCCCTGTCCGGCCCGTCTTCCCCCAAAACAGGCCCGCCTGTCTCACGCAGGCAGGCCTTCTCACGGCGGGACGGGCCCAACGAGCCCTCCCCAGGGGCCCGATTTGGCCTAGGGCACACGCCCTGGTCAAAGGGTCCCCAGGGTGGAACCCCGACGGCGGCATCCCTCAAGGGGTCGGGGGCGCCGCCCTCGGGGGCAGTCGCCGCCGTGACGGCCCTCCCCCTTTTGCCTCCTGGGGTGGCGGCGCTGCCATAGTCGTCGGCCCTGGGGAGGGCGGTGGCCGCCCTGCCCACCGCTCTGGACATGGCGGGACTCGTGAGTCTGGGTGCCCTCTCGGCCGGCGGCGGCCCGAGGACAGTGGAGGTGGTCGGGGCGAAGGCAAGAGGCGCCAGAGCCGGAGCCTCACCAGCCGAGTAGGGCTCCGAGGGTGGAAGAGGTGTGGGCGGTGGTGGCTCTGTCGGCAGGGGCGGTTGGAGCGTCGCCATAGCCGCCTCCAGTTGAGCGGAGACGACCGCGATGAGCTCGTTGGTGACAGCCCCCTCCACGGCTCTGAGTTGCTCCGACCAGGCCTCACGGTGGCGCTCGAGACCTTCTTTGAGTGCTTGCAGGGTGGTGGCCTGAGAGACCTCGAGGGCGGCCACCTTGGCCACCAGAGCTTCCAAGGTTGGGAGTGGAATTTCGCTGGATCCTGTGGAAGCCGGGGCAGGAGCCGCAAGCGACGACATTGACCGGGGATGGCGGCGCGAAATGGCTCTGATACCAGTGATACGAACCTAGCCGGTTCGTACAGAGGAGAAGACAGTGGAGGAAGAGAGAAGGCGCCGGGGTGGACGTCGGCGTGCCGGGGTGGACTACGGCAGGGGGGGATCGGCGGAGTGGACGTCGCCGGAGAGCTCGATGGAGTGGGATCGCCGAGAGGAGAGAATACTTGAAGAAAACACTTAATGATTCATGTCCCCCCTCCAACAAGGAGGGCTACATATTTAAAGGAAACGTAAAGGAAATGTTAAGACGGAAATGCCCCTAGTGGGCTTACTGGATCGTATCATAATCTTTGCATTGGAGTCTCTGACAATGCTTTCTTCAGCTTGTTAAATGATTTCTCAGCTTCATCAGTCCAGATAAGACAGTTCTTTTTCAAGAGAGCTGTAAGTGGTTGAGCGACGGCAGCATATTGGTACACACACCGTCGATCATACCCTGTCAACCCAAGGAATCCTCTCAATTATTTCTCTATAGTGGGGATCTGATAGGATCCCAGCCAGGATCGTATCGAGAACAGGGTCGACCATGGCAGAGTGGACGACGCCCGAGGGGATGAGAGCAGCAAGAAGCGGTGGAGTGGGCATCGCCGGAGAGATACTACCGAAAGGAAATAACAACTTAGCAGCTCATGCCCTGCCCTCCAGCGAGGAGAGCTACATATTTAAAGGGAAATGCAAAGGGAATGGGAAAGATGAAAATGCCCCTAGTGGGCTTACTAGACGGAGTGGATCGTAACAGGGTCTTCCATTGTCTGATGACATCAATTTTAGATGGATCAGTTGATACCCTTTCAGCATAGATACCATGCTGATACGACCCCGACATATCTAAGTCTCTTTCATCATTTAGCCCAATAGGGGCGTTTAGGTCATTTGGACCTTTTGTAATCCCTTTAAATAGAGCAGTCCTCCCTTTAGGAGGGCAGCCAAGAAGTATCCCAGAAATCTGTTTGGCTCCCTCTGGCGACGTCCACTCCGTGGACCCCTCACATAGGCGACATCCACTCCGCCTGCCCCACCTGCCGTAGTCCATCCCGGCACACTGACGTCCATCCCGGTGCCTTCTCCCTCCCTTCCCGTCTTCTCACCGATACGAACCATCAGGTTCGTATCACATGCCCTAAATATTCAATGTATTGGCACCCAAATTTGCATTTCTTGGGGTTGATATGAAGATGATTCTTTGTAAGTTAATCAAATTTGATAGCAAGGTGTTGTTCATGCTGTTTAAGGTTTCTGCTGTATATCAATATATCATCAAAAAATACCAGTACAAATTTGTGAAGATGCTGACAGAAAATTGAGTTCATAAGGGTTTTGAAAGGTTGCAGGAGCGTTTGATAATCCAAAAGACATCACCTTGAATTCAAAATGAGCGTGATGCGTTTTAAATGCAGTCTGATGAATGTCGTTTGGGTGCATTCATACTTGGTAATAACCTGATCTCAGTTCTATTTTGGAGAAGATTGACATCCCATGTAGTTCTTCTAAAAGCTCATCAACCACAGGTGTTGGAAATCTGTTTGGAACTGTCATTTGGTTTAGAGCTCTGTAATCAATGCGGAGACGAAATCCACCATCTTCCTTTTTGAGTAATAGGCCTGGGCTTGAAAAACAACTATTGGAATGTCGAATAATATTCAAATTTAGTAGCTCTTGTAGAAGCTCTTCCAGGATGTTTTTTATATATATGAGAATACCTACAAGGTTTTTTGTTGACTGGTTTTGGTCCTGGGATCAAGTGTATCTGGTGATCACAATCTCTGTTTGGGGGTAATGTATTGGGTGACTCAAAAACAAGGGGGTAGCTTCTTTTTATCCAATGAAAGCAATGATCAAGGGATAGAGCATGTACCTCATAAGGATTTGATGTCCGCTGCCTGTTGATATGGTGGATAATATCGATATGGTGGATAGACTCCACCCATTCTTGGTGCCTTGTTCAGTATCAAACTGAGGGAATTAAGATCTGGATCAGCTTGTATGGTGGGAATCTGGTTCTCCCAACATATCTTGAGCATTAGGTGATGGTATTTGCAATGGAACCATCCCAGAGTCTTCAGCCAAGGGATCCCCAGAATCACGTCCAAATTGCCTAATGGAAAAGGAACAAAATTCTGCTTGAAAGTAAGTCCCTGGAAGGATATAGGAATATTGGGGCAAATTCCTTCTGTTTGCCTGCAAAATCCGTCACCTAAAATAATACTGAATTTGTGATATGGATGAATCTTAAGGCTGACCATCTGGATTAATTGTGGACTGATAAAATTATGGGTGGAACTCTCATCTATCATAATTTTGACCTTGTGCAAAAAAGAATTCCCCATAACTTTAGTGATCTATATTTGGGAAGTATTGCTGGGGGGTGCTGACATAAACTCCCCACCATATAGAGGACTCTCATCCATTGGCATTAAATCTTCTTCAGTGATATAGATAACTTTTCTTCTGGCACCTATGACCAGGTGCATACCGTTCATTGCAGTTGTAACATAAACCTTTTTCTTTCCTCTTCAAAATTTGCAGTTGTACCGTTCATCGTAGATAGACAAGTACTTTTCTTCTTGTTCCCACGTTGAGGCAGCTCATTTCTGATAGGATAATGCACTGTTCTGGACTGCAGATTATGCTGTTGAATTGTTAAGCCCTTCTCGCTGGCTCACAAGTGCGAGTTCAAAAGCAACGCATTCCACAAGTTCAAGTCGGGATGAAAAGGGAAATGGAAGAGAATAGAAATAGAGGGAGAGAGATGAGCAGGATGGGAAGCGCCTCTGTCCGCTCTGTCACCGGGAAGGTCTGCGGCGTGACTGACGACTGCTGAAGATACAAGGAGGGAGAGGGTTAGGTCGAGGGAGGGTGGAGAGGAGAAAGGAGAAGCGCTTACTGAGGGTCTGATCATGACGCAGCCTTAGTACACGAACGGTGTAGGAACAGGACTTGAATCCACAAGCCTTGCTCTACTTGAAGGAGTCAAGTCCTGAATCCACAGAACTAGCGTCTTCAACCCTTGAGTCCACAAGGGGTTGTGCTTGAATCCACAAACACTAAAGCACTCTCTAACAAAGAGAACACTCAGAGGGGAGAAACAACAGTTTCAACAAAACAATTGACTTCAATACTACTCATTCAGGGGTACATGGGGCCTTATATAGGTCACAACAAGTGCAGGGTTGTCCATAATGACTGTACCCATGAAATGACAAGTCAAAACATTGAGAAAAACAATTCTAACAAGCTAAAACAGAGGATAAGCAGCCTGACTGGCCTGAGCAGAGATATCCTGCAGATTCTGGGGCATGTGAAGCTGTCAGGAAATATTTGTGTGGCACAAGAAGATCCTGATGGGACAAAACAGAAGATATGCAGCTCTGACTAGTTAGAGCAGAGATCCCGGCAGAAGAAGAATCTGTCAGAGGATTCTGTCAGGTATGAATCTGTCAGAAGATCCTGTCAGAGAAAATCTTGTCAGAGTGATCCTGTTAGAGAAAATCCTGTCAGAGGATCCTGTCAGAGGATTTTGAGGGGCTCTACGTAAATTTCTGCAGATCGTGTCAGTTCTAGAAGAATTTCCTTTTTGGGCCACAAGTTGCTAATTGGCCTCAGAAAATGGGCTTCTGGACAACATCAGATCGCCTGCCTGTTTCTATTCTGCTCCCCCTTCTTATGACTCGCGGTACTCCCGCGAGTCATAATTTCTGTTGGGCCTGCCCCGAGGCAGCCCCCGTTTGGGCCGAAACGACAGAGGGCTGGTTCGTCTTCTGTCTCTGATAGACCCTGATCGGGGTCTTAACATAATAATTTGCCCTCTGCTGGTTATGGGTGGCAGCCCTTTGAGTTCCTAGTGTAATAGAAAATTGATCCCAATCTTCAATCACAGCTAAGTTGCTTTCAGCTTCTATAGAATAGTCCATAATTTATTGTATTCCATAAGGTCTATATTTATTTAACTCAACCCTGACCTCTGGCTTTAGCTCTCTTAGATATGTGCTTTCATGTATGTCAACTGGTAAATGAGAGAGAAAATCAGCTAGATCTTCAAACTCAGATTGATATTCCGACACAGTGCCAGTCTGTTTAAGATTCATAAGCTGAGCACACAAGGATCTTGAAGAGAAATTGTACCTCCTTCCAAAGTGTTGGCTAAAAACCAGCCAATGTTCAAAGCCAAAAATGTTCTTGTGTAGATGAACCACCCTTGGGCCGGCCCTTCCATATGTAGAGAAACCAGCTGTAACTTTTCCTCATCCGATAGTCTATTAATTCTGAAAAACCTTTCAACACAATTCCGCCATATTTGTGCATTTGATCCATTGAAATAAGGTGAGTCACCTTAACGGAAGACAGCTTTCTGGTGGGGGAACAGTTCTTGATTTATTTGCTCTTGGCCATACCTTGGCATATCTTTTTAATCGGCATTGGATGTAGAGGAAGAGTTAGCTTCCAATTTAGAATTCATAGCTTGAAGCTGTTGTAGAATACTTGATAATATTTCTGCTGTAACTGGAATTTCTTCCATCCTTGCCTTCACGATCTTCTTGATCTCCCATGGCAATCACGATAGTCAGTCCGTTCTCTCGCTTTGTTGCAGATCCAATCTCTGCTCTGATACCAGATTGATACACATTGGTTGTATCAATGAAATAGTTTTCAACTTCGAATTCAAGAAAACACTAGAAATCACCAATGTAGGTCTGGACTCAATCAATAGGAAGAATGAGATGATAAAATAAGAACGACACAGACGAAGAGAGGGTTCCTCCCTCCAGGTCGGAGCTCCCCTCCGGACCAGCAGGTCAACTTACGCTGCTCCAGCTGTCCAACGATCATAACTGTCAGCTTCTGATTCAAGAAAGATCTCAGTGCCTTTCCCGCTCTCCTTTTTTCTTATATATAGGGGTTTCGTCCCACATTAGTGAGCATGTGCAGTCAACAGCCTTTGACCGGCTCTCTTCTTATTCCTTCCTTTATATTTCTTTGATTAGAGCATATCATGATTCTATCATCTCTCATATACTGAGTAAAGTTATCTGAGGGAGAATGATGAACGAAATCTTTATGGTCTTTGCCATCCTACTTCCAGACGAGAGACGATGGAAATTTCATCATTGTCATTCTCATTGTTAAGGACAAATGATGGGGAATATGATACGATTATACTCTCGTCATTGTCATTGGTGAACTCTTGTTTTTTCTTTGATATCCTGTCTCTTTTGCCCTCATATCTTTGACAAATTTACCGCTCAGCCTGCGAAATTGCTACACGACACAGGTCACGTGCGGAACACTGGGTCTGTCCACTGCTACGGTTAAACTGGTTGGTGCCGATGGAGAGGAGAAGGTAGCATGCTCTGTGGGTACTGGGCCAGTCGATGCGGCTTACAAGGCCGTTGATTCAATCGTGATGGTAAGAACAGCATGGCGCATCTATCCTATTGCCATTGCAATTTTTTTGGGGGTCTCTTTGGATCTTTTTCGGCTTCATCTTCTCAGATCTTCTTGGACTTTATCTTTTTAGGTTTATTTGAATCTTTTTGGGTCTATTTGGAATTCTATTTCGGGTCTCTTTGTATATTTTTGGGATTTCACTTTTTTGGGTCTCTTTGGATAATTTTGAGACTAATATTTTGGGTCTCTTTGTATATTTTGTTTGGATTTTACCTTTTGGGTTTCTTTGAATCTTCATGGGATTTAGCAGTTTTGGGTCTCTGGATTTTTTTGGGATAATGTTTTGGGTCGTTAGAATCGTTTTGGATTTTTCTGTCTCTTTAGATGTTTTTGGACTTTATCTTTCGGGTCCATTTGGATTTAAAATTTATTTTTGGCTCTTATGGATCTTTTAAAAATATATTTTCGTCTCTTTGAATTTTATCTCGTTAGACTTGATCCATTTGAGTCTCTTTAGATTTTAAAGTTAGCCATAGATATTTTAGATTTTTTGAGATTGAATGATGGGTTTTGCCAGGTGCCAGCTACTCTCTTGGAATACTCCATGAACGCCGTCACGGAGGGCATTGATGCCTTGGCCTCTACCAGGGTGGTCATTCGTGGAGATAACAAGGAGTCTTCGATGAATGGGACCACCGGAGAAGAAGTCCTCCGCTCATTCAGGTTCTCTCTTTTTTATTATTATCAAAAACCTTCCTAGGGGAAATGTGTTTATTTTTTTTTCGAGGGAAAATATGTATTATTTTTATTTTTTCTCCAGTGGAAGTGGTGCCGGGATGGACATCGTTGTTTCAAGCGTCCGGGCATATGTCAGTGCGCTGAACAAGATGTTAGGTTATAGGGTTGTCTCCTCCAAGAAGGCCACCGCCAGTAAGTCTACCGAGTCTTCTTGACATTTCTTTGAATGATGATGATGATGATGATGTTAGGGCTCTCTTGAACATGTAAGGTTTTCATCTGTGATCTTCTTTTTATGGCTTGAGGGAAACTCTCAGTTATTTTCGCATTAGTAGAACATGTTAAGGTTTATGTTTTATCTGGGTAGAGTTTCATGACAACATTCAGGGTTTTCTCCTCCAAGAAGGCTCCCACCTAGTGTTTGCCATCTCAAACTCAATATTTGATGATGATATGCGGATGGATGTGTACCGGATATCAGAAATGGGGAGATCCAATAGATGGTCTGTAAGGTCTGATGACAATATCAGAATTGGTTGCTACAGTACCGATATCCGATTCCACCTTTCTCTTTAGGGTTGGTTGAGGATATCAGATATTGGTTGCTACAGTACTAGTGTCCAACATTGACATCTACCTTTATCTATAAGATCGGATGACAACATCGGAATTCAGTGTGATATCAGTTCTTTGAGCTTCTCAAGACGAAGGGCTAGACACCAATGGAGGTGGAGCGGAAGAGGAGCAACTAGACTAAATGCGACACAGCAGAGAGACCTGGTGCGTCCTTTCTCAGAAACAGAAGTCCTTGCTGCAATCAAAGGACTAAATGGGGAAGGAGCCCCGGGGCCTGATGGCCTCCCAGTCTCTTTTTATAATGTCTTTTGGGAGACAATCAAGGCAGAGGTAATGGCTACGGTAGAAGAATTTCGACAATGAAACTTTGGGTTGGAAAAAATCAACCGGGCTTATTTGGTTCTCCTCCCAAAATGTCAAGGAGCTACTAGAGTGGGAGATTTTAGACCTATAGCGCTATCAAATTCCATATATCTTACCATAGCCAAGGTCTTGGCCAATCGGCTCAGGGAAGTGATAGGCGACTTGGTAGGTCCTTTTTAATCGGCCTTTATTCCTGGGAGACAACTGATTGATGGTGCAGTCGTTGCATCAGAAATCTTGACCGCATGGAAAAGATTGAAAGTCAGAGGGTTCATGTGGAAAGTCGATTTTGCAAAGGCATACGACTGCCTTGACTGGGAATTCTTATGGGCCTCTCTAAGGCGTCGTGGTTTTCCAGCCGAATGGGTAGGATGGATGAAAAGATGTATTACATCCCAGTCTTTCGCGGTGCTGGTGAATGGACACCCCGAAGGAGGTTGGATTCAACCGCAACGAGGGGTTAGACAAGGATGCCCTCTAGCCCCGCTACTTTTTGTCTTGGCCGTGGATGCCCTTTCCATAAGCACAATGGAGGCTTGCTCCAATGGTCTGCTAAACGGTTTTCGGACCTCAAGTTTCCCGGCAGGTATTCCTCTTCTACAATATGCGGATGATACCACCTTTTTCATAGAGGGGGCAGAAGAGGAGGCCAAAAATCTATCCATCCTACTTGACCTTTTCGCAGACTGTTCGGGACTACACATTAACCGTGCCAAATCAGCCTTTGTCGGATTTGGATTATCGCAAGAGGAGGAAGCTCTCTGCTCTAGAGCCTTGGGGACACCTAGCGGTACACTTCCCATGAAATATCTGGGTCTTCTATTGACAGGGGGTCGGATCAAAGCTATAGACTGGCATCCAGTAGTGGAGAAGATAGAGCGGAAGTTGCAGGGATGTCAAAGCAGAGTGTTATCGATAGGGGGACAATTGGTGCTTCTACGCCATGTGCTGTCAGCGATAACTATTTTCTACCTCTCAGTGTTGAAACTACCAGTGGGGACCAAGAAGCTTTTAGAAAGTATGATGAGAAGATTTCTATGGAAGGGTTCAGGATCGGAGGAAGGGAGGGGGATATCCCTCGTATCGTGGGATATTGTATGCAGACTAGTTCTCTTGGGGGGACTAGGAGTTCTTAAATTACAAGATCTCAATCTAGCATTACTGGCCAAGTGGGTGTACAGACTTATGGGACAGGATACATCTATGGCTACACTAGTTTTGAAAGACATGTATGGCTCGAGTTTGAATTGGGAAGTTCGCGGATATCCAGTCCGAGCAGCCTCTGCATTTTGGCAAGGGTTGAGGTATGTGTTTCCCCAAGTCCGTGATTTCTTCGAAGCCAAGCTAGGACATGGCACTTCATTCCGGTTTTGGATAGACGCATGGATCCCCCTGGGCACATTGAAGACAAAATTCCCACGCTTGTATGCCTTGCAAGGACCCCCCAGGCCATTGTGGGCGAGTGTTGGGATGGCACATGGACCCCATGCTTAGTTGACACCTTATCCGACCAAAGACTGGAAGACTATACAAGGTTGCAGCAAACAATAATCCACCTACACCCGCAAGGAGGGACACAAGATGGGTGGAAGTGGATAGGTGCATCCTTTACTGTTCGAGATGCTTATGCGAAGCTTAGCCGCAGACAAGAAGGGGAGGAACCGAGGATACTTGACACATGTCGCACCATATGGAGACAAAAGTTTCCCCTTAAGGTGAAAATATTCTGTTGGCTGCTCCTCCGACGAAGAATAGTGACGAAGGTTTTTCGGAGGAGATGGCTCCCAGAAGCTTCGGCATTATGTGCTGTGTACAAACGGTAATGAGGATTGCGCTCACCTCTTTTTTGATTGTTCCTTTACTGTTGCATGGTGTAAAATCCCAAAGCATCAGAGGTGGTGTTTTGGGAGTCACTGCAAAATGGAGCAACTAGGAGACGAGCTGGACAGGTTCGACCATTTGCAGTGCTATGGGCACTATGGCTGCACAGGAATGAAGTCATCTTTAACGAACGGGAAGCATCGACGGAAGCGGTGATACAGGCAGCTGTGGGCTTTACTGTTGCATGGTGTAAAATCCCAAGGCCAAGGCCCTAGACAGCCTTTTAGGCCCTTCATGTACTTATCGTTTATATTTTTATCTCACTGGGAAGGTCACCGACTTTGTGTGATCTCCCCTATCCTTATTTCAAAAAAAAAAAAAGTACCGATATCTGGTATCGGCATCTACCTTTTTATCTTTAGGATTGGACAACCACATCAGAAATCGGTGTGTAGTATTGGCTTTTAGTACCGGTATCTGATATCTGCATGATATCAGAAAAACTGATATCAGACATAAATTTAAATATACATTCAACAATTTTTGAAATTAGTAGGAAACAAGTAATCAAATAAGTTATTCCACTTTCATCTTCTTCTCTGTTTGATTATAAAAATTATTCACAAGTTTATCTCATTAATTAGGAGAATCCGCATATGATACACAATGTCGAGGTTGACTGGACACATCAAAGATTTTCAAACAAATTCTTAGAAGAATTTGTACTACGTTTTTTTAACTTTTTTCTCCCATATGGATCTGCCTCTTGACAAAACAAGCACAATATCATAGATAGATTGTTATAATGAATTCGTTATGAAGTCATGTAACAGGACATCGAATCAACTGCCATTTCATTTTGCAAATTGCCATTCAGAACTTGATTTATTGGGCCAGCGAAGGATGCATGTGGAATCAATTCTCGCAGTGTGTTTGAAATGAGGAATTTATTGAACTCTTTTTTTTTTGGTTTCTCTTCCATATGGACTAATGTCTCAAACTGTTACTGGGATATCAGTAACTGATCTGAATGTCAGAATCTGATATCCTGTACTGACATCTGCCACGTCCCAACTCCTACAGTTCCCGCCCTGATATCCAATATTGGGTGGATTGTTCAGTATGTTTAATATCCAATATCAGGTATCTAACACTGTCTAGATTTCATCCAGATATCGGTTGGCCGAACAGTACTCTCATCAGTAAGTCTAGCAACTCATCTTGACCTTTCTTTGAATGATGATGGTGACGATGATGGGGCGCCCCTCTTGAACCCGTAAGGTTTTCATATCTGATCGTGTTCTTTTAAACTGTCTGAAATTCTCATTTATTTTCCCATGGCAGATCATGTTAAGATATATTTATCTGGGTAGAGTTGCAGAACACTCAAAGACCTTCAATTTAGCAGCATATAATGCAAGATATATACCGCATTTATACATATAGAGAGAGCCAATGAGGGATAGAGAGAGTAAGTAGAGGGATACTCCTTATGACCCAGAAGGAAAAGGAAAAAATGCCAAACACCACTTTCTGCCTTCATCTGGAGCCAGATTTTGTGCACATTTTTCCTTCCTCTTCACTCCAAGAGAAAAGAGACAAACAAAAAAATAAGAAAAATAAATCTTTTTAAGTAACACACGGCTGCCAGTGCTCTTCACAGGCATACCAACCGTAACTGGAAAGATATACATAAATGGAATGATTTCTTTCATCAATTAGAGTGATGGAAACAAGACCCAAATGTTGTTCTGCTGATAACAGCTCCCCAGCATGACTGCTGACTGGAATCTGAGTCCTAACCAGATGATAAAAGATCTATATACAAATCAAAGAAGATCAAATTAGATAAATCAACACATGTAGGGTCAATTACAAATAAAACAAAAAAAGTTTTTATTGTCCGCTAATAGTCTGGAAAAAACAGTTCTTAGAGAATAATGGTCGGTTAAATAATAGAGGAATGGAAAGATTTCCAGGGATGATATTCAACAAAACTTTCGAGAAAAAAAACAGAGAATCAGAACTACATTATCTGAATTTATGAAGTTTTTTTCAGGAGATTTACATCAAATTAACGCCAGAAGAGAATAAAAAAAACCTTTTGTTTGTCCATCAAGTGGGCAGAAGAGGTTCCCTATCGTCATGTCCTAGTCGGTGGGTCATCTGAGAAATAAACCGCAAAGAAAAGTCAACGAGGAGAGAATTGGTCAACGGAAGAAGAAAGACGAACTGCTCCTTACATCCTGAGTTGCCGCTGCAGCCATATTAACAAAAGATTCTTCCTTTGATCTGAGACCCACCGATTCTACTTCTTTGCCGTTCATCGCATCGTCTCTAGCTTTCGCCATCGGTGAGAAAAACTGAGAAACCCCCAAGATAAAGATTAATCCACCAAATTTTTACCGAAAAATTAGCATAAAATAGGCTAGGCAGTGAATGATTGATTACTTGGTGCATGGAGATGAAGACGATTGATATTCCCAGAACAAAGTTTATGGTCAGGGTGTGACCGAAGAGGGCTGCAGAAGCTATGCCGGTGAAGATAGTGGCCACGGTTGAGGAATACTTCTTCAAAATAGTGTCTGCAATCCCCACAGCATATAACTCGTAATTGTCAAGCATGTCATAAAAAATGATGCAGTTTTGAGACGATGTCTTTGTATTACATAGCTCGTAACTGTCATCCGTGTCATCATAAAATGTCGATATCGAATATAGCTCGTAATTTTAATGCGTGACATAATAAAATGATGCAGTTTTGAGAGCATGTCGAGATCTCATCTAACTTGTAAATACCATGTGTGTCATCATAAAATGATCCACTTTTTTTTTTTTTGAAGAAAAATGATCCACTTTTGAGAGGATGTCGACATAGAATGACGGGTCTCACCTGCATATTTAAAGAAAAAAGATGAGAGAATGCCCTGTGCTGCATTGATGCATATCAATATCATGGTCGCCCTGGAATGGCCCTTTAGGATATCAAAACTATCTGGGCCTGGAAAAAACACAAAATAATTATCATAAACCGAGGAGAAAAATAAATAAACTTTGAGTTTGTCAAACCTTTAAAGAGAGCCATGCCCAGAATTCCAAGGAAGTTGAAAAACGCACCATACCCATAAAGAAATAAGTTCTGCAATTAGAAACAAAAAGATTATCAATCCAAAGTGAATAAATTGACGGCCAAATGGAGAATGGAAACAAATATAGGTGATAAAAAACTATTAAAGAATAACCTGAAGATAAATACTCGTGTCGAACTGGCTCTTTAAAGCATATTCATTAAAAACCGAGGCCATTGAAGGAACGGTAATCTGCAAAACAAGCAAGCAGCAAAAGATCAAAAAATTGTAGTTGTAAAATCTTCACTAAAATCACTAGACACCCCGAAGTATTACAGATACGACAAGAAAATAAATTCATGGAACCAAGAAATATGTTATTACAAAGGACACAAGCAATTGAATGAAACTTAACCTAATACCTCCGATATATTACAGGAATATTTCACTCGAGGGGTCACCTCAAGAAAAATTTCATAAAGATAGAATTAGTTGAATGAATTATTCTTAAGCATTTAAGTTGAATATAGATTTTTGCATCACTTACAAAAATCAACGTGCATATATATGCGCCTGTTGCAACCGGAAGACCAAAGGCACTAGTGCCCTCAGGCAATGATTTGAGCTGATTAACACTGATGCCAATAAGCAAGAGGGCGAGAGCTTCCCACTGCACGAAAAACCAGGAAATCAGAATTTATTTCCATATTTCCATACAAAATGAGAAAGAACAGTGAACCAAGTTTATGCTTGCCTGGATAACGGAGAATCTCCTCCTCATTATAATCTTCAGCAGGATAGCAATGACAAGAACCTAAATCATGGAAAATACTAAAAAATTTGAATGGCTTCTTGATTTTGCCAGAAAAATATTTATGTTATGTTTCAGATAAGAAAGCAGTGATGTACCTTGAGATTACTCAACATTTTTACTGTTGCAGGGTTGAAATATAACTGCAGGAAATGGCCAAATTTGTCAAAAAAGGAGCAGCTGATTTACCAGCAATGACTAAAAATCTTTGAAAAAATGAAATTAGATAGTTAAAATGGATTTAGAAGACCGACCTGCATAGTGAACTTAAGATAATTGTTGATAGAATAAAGAAGAGCAGGAACAGCAAGAAGCACGTTATTGCGAGCAGCCTGAAATTACATGTAGTCAGATATCATTTGACAAATGAATAGAGAATGAGATGAAACAATGAAAGATTGAGACGTAGAGAATATTTTTGCTTCATAAGGTGACGAAGGCTTAAACAAAAGATGACTATTAGTAAGCATAAAAAGAATTCCCAAAAGTGAGTCAGGAAACATTCAGGAAAATTGACCAAGGATATGGTCTGGTCTAATTCTGGAGAGCGTGGTCAGAGAAAAAAATTATGTGGGTCCTACCTCACTAAAATAACGAATACAAATATTGAATGAAGAATAATGTCTCCATAAATATGAATAATATGATGGGACACAGTGAATTAGTTGCAAGAGAAATCAACGCTATACCGGGGATAGAGTGCAGAAAGAGATAAATATATATGCAGACCAAGTGTTTTACCTGAATAAAAGTTGAAAGTGAAAGCAAAGGTTTCTCCCCAATTTTCTGTCGCCGAGCCTGAAATCATTTTAAGGGAAAACAAACGTGAAAATCGTTTCAATATATATACATATAATACACATTCGACAGGTGAAAAAGTATAGCAATTCTTTGGAAGAATTGTCCGGCACAGTGGATATTGATTCGTGATGTTTTGGATGGGCTTGTCTCCTAGTTCAATTTTACCTGTGATACTTATGCTCAAGGGCAGCTTATGATACGAATCCCGACCCCTCCAGGGGTATTTTGGAAATGTCATTAATATATGTTTTCCTTTAAATACTAGTACTCCCTCCCTTTAGGAGGGCAGCATGAATATTTTGGAAGTTTATCTCAGCAAAGTTCGCTGTACCAGTGTCTCCCTCAATAGGTCACTTTACATTCCCCCACCCTCCTTTCCCACTCTTTCCCCAGATTGGTCCTAAATCATGGATCATATTTTATTTTAACACATCAAGAAACATTTTTATCTCTTCGTGGATCTCCTTTTCAAACAGGATTTTACAGCAAAGATGTGAGTTTATAAACTTGCTCATTAAAATTAACATCCCACAAAAAACGAACCTGAATAAGTAGCATTGCAATGGCAAACGTGACCTTTGCACACTCGGTCAGAAAATTAACGCTAATAGGGCTGAACTTGAAACCACCATCAACTTTGCTCATATAAACTAGAATAGGCTGCAGAAAATGAACATGATCTAATTCAGTATACTATAGAAGAAAATTAAAATCGGACTCAATTATTTTTGCGTTAATGGATTTACAATGAATAATCAACGGTTCCGAGATGGCAAAACCTATCGAGATGATCAAAAGAAACGATTTTTTTTCTCTGCACGTAATGCAAAGACGACAGTTTTAAGACGCAAAAATGAAAAATCACCTGAAATCCAACTAAGATACAATCACCAACGACCAAAGCAACATTGAGCGCGCGATGCTTGGAAGATTTTATGCTTCGGTGGCGGTTATATGCCTTTGAGTAGGCTCTGGAACTTGGAGAACCCAGTTTAGAATTACTGTACTCCATAGTCTTGCCTTCTTCTCAGCGGAGCGTCTCAACAGTCCATACAAACTAACCTCTGAAATAAAAGTTAAAGAATTTTCAGTGTGATAGATACAGACACTCTTCGTAAGAGCAATAAAAGTCAAGTTAACAAAAATGTAACAAGGTGCAGCACCACAATATCGATGGCGGATATTAATTAAAATTAACTACAAGATTTGTACAGCTTTCTAAAACTAAAATTAACAATGGGATCATCAACGGACATGGGATTTCTGAGGCATACGTCCCACAAGAATTCGGTGTTAACCAGTAAGATTTCTTTGAAATCTTTGTTTCACTCAGAAATTCTATCTTTATGGTGTATAAATTTCTCGGAAATCTCACGGTCGTCAGAGTCTAGCAGCCGTTTCCCCACATAATAATCTAAAGCATTAAAGCGCCGCCCCCTTCCTACGTACAACGAAATTTAAAGATCGAAGATCAAAGCAGAAACAACATGAAACAAGGATGGTTCGCGAGAAAAATTGTAATTAAACATTAGATCCGGCGAGCCAACGAGAAAATCTCGTCCGACGCTGAAGAGAAACTTACTTGGCAGCGGAAAAAGAATCCCGATTTGGAAGGCCACCCGAAATATAACTATTCCGAAGCGATGACCTTGAGAGACCCTGTATCAAAATTAGGAGAAGCAATATCCTCGCTAGATGAGAAGCGCAGAGGATCTATCAAGCGGAAGCAAGAACGACCCTTCAAAGCGGATCTGGATCAAAGCAGATTCAAATAGGCGTTCTCCACGGGCCGCCCCAAAATCGAGATCTGACGGTGCAAACCAGCCCTCGGCTCCAGGATTTGACCCACGCCGGCGGATTGGCAGATCCAATTAGCGCAGCGGACGGCAGGAAGAAGGCGGGAGGACCCACTTTGCGAGGAGACAACGGGGAAGAAATTGGATCAAAACCCACCACCAAGAACGCGGAAGATTCAGCGAGGAAGGTCGGGAGAGGAATTGGGAAGCGACATGGAAGGGGTGGGGGGAGGATTCGCGTGTTGAACTGGCGCAGAGAGAAGCGCGTTTTATAGGAGGAAGCGGTCACGCTCGCGCCGACGGGGGAATCTACAGACTAGAAGAGCATCTCGCGCGCTGATGTGCTTCTCTCCTCCAGTACTTCAACAAAAACAAGGTAAAACGCGCGTCTTTGACCCTGTGCGCAGCTTGAGAAAGAAAGAGAGAGAGAGAGAAAGGAAGAAAAAGAATAAATAGAAATAAATAGAGAGAGAGAGAGGGGTGGGAGGAAGCAAAGAGAGAGAGAAATAGAGAGAGAGAGAGAGAGGGAGAAAGACAGAGATAGAAGGGGGGAGGGAGCAAGAGAGAGAGTGGGAGAAAGACAGAGAGAGAGGGGGGGAGGGAGAGAGAGAAACACAGAGAGAGAGAGGGGGAGAGAGAAAGAGAGAGTGGGAGAAAGACAGAGATAGAAGGGGGAGGGAGCAAGAGAGAGAGTGGGAGAAAGACAGAGAGGGGGAGGGAGAAAGAGATGGAGGAAGGGAGAAAGAGAGAGAGAGAGGGAGGGAGGGAGCAAGAGAGAGAGTGGGAGAAAGACAGAGAGAGAAGGGGAGGGAGCAAGAGAGAGAGGGAGGGAGGGAGCAAGAGAGAGAATGGGAGAAAGACAGAGAGAGAGAGAAAGGAAGGGAGAAAGAGGAGATGGAGGGAGTAAGAGACAGAGGGAGAAACAGAGAGAGAAAGAGAGAACAAAAGAGAGAGAGAGAGGATGGAAGAGAGAGTGGGAAGAAGAGAGTGGGAAAGAGAAAGAAAGAGTGGGAGCAAGAGAGAGAGGAGGAAGAAAGAGTGGGAGCAAGTGGAGAGAGGGTGACAGAAAGAGAGGGAGCAAGAGTGGGAACCAGATAGAGAGAAAGAGAAAGAAAGAGTGGGATCAAAAGAGAGAGGAAGAAAGAGTGGGAACTAGAGAGAGAGAGAGAGAGAGAGAAAGAGAGAGGAAGAAAGAGTGGGAATCAGAGAAAGAGAGAGAGAGAGAAAGAGTGGGAACCAGAGAAAGAGAAAGAAAGAAAGAATAGGAACAAGAGAGAGAGAAGGAGAAAGAAAGAGTGGGAACGAGAGAGAGGGAGAGAGATAGAAGAAGAAAGAAAGAGTGGGATCAAGAGAGAGGGAGAGAGAAGGAGAAAGAAAGAATGGGAACAAGAGAGAGGGAGAGAGAGAAGGAGAAAAAAAGAGTGGGAACAAGAGAGAGAGGGAGAAAAAAAGAGTGGGAACAAGAGAGAGAGGGAGAGAGAAGGAGAAAGAAAGAGTGGGAACAAGAGAGAGGGAGAGAGAGAAGGAGAAAGAAAGAGTGGGAGCAAGTGAGAGAGAGAAAGAGAGGGGGAGAAAGAAAGAGTGGGACCAAGTGAGAGAGAGAAAGAAAGAGGGAGAAAGAGAGAGAGTGAAAGAGAGAAAGAGAGAGTGAAAAAGACAGACAGAGAAGGAGAGAGAGAGAGATAGAGAGAGATAGAGACAGATTCAGAGAAATCACAGTAGATACAGATATACATCCGGGACGCGGACGAAACGAAGACTTCGTCCTGGGACGAAGATTTCGATTCGTCCAGCGTCCCTGGACGAATCCCGGACGAAGTTTCGTCCGGATAACCCCAGACGAGACGAAATTTCGTCCTATTGGACGAGAATTTCGTCCGTCCGGGATGTCCGGACGGTGGACGGTCGAAATGGACGAAATTTTTTCTGCTTTTTTTCACTACGAAAAATAGTATTACTTTTTTTTTCTCGAGTAGATAGTATGATTATTAATAAATTGTGTTCATTATTAATTTATGATAATAATAAACTTTTACCTCCTGGGAGAATATCATTGAGATTAAACAGGAATATAGGTTGATTATCAACAAATTGTGCTCATCAGCCCATTTTTAGTATTAATTTATTATGTTAATAGTAATTTACGTTCTTCTATTTACTATTTCATTTACCTAAAGCTGGCATTGAACTTCAACTCCAAGAAAAGATTTAGATAAATAAGAAATCAAAACTCACGTCAATTTAATATACCTAAATCTGATAATTATAATTCTCTTACCTGTCATAAGTAGTGTAATATTGATATTTATTTACGGTATTACAATCTTACTCAAGGTTTTCTGTGACTTATCATTTTTCTGCGTTTCGCAGTGGAGAACAAACATAAGGAATTTTTGTAATGACTTTAACATTCAAAATAATTGCCCAACTTACAAAGTGTTCCCCACATAAAAAAAAATTAAATGTTGGAACAACAAGGTCCAGAAACAGTGTTAGTGAAAGAGAAAATGAAATCGTTGTTGAGGAACTGGGATGAAGGTTGAGGCGGACGTCGTGCCCCCATCCATCACCCTTGCGCAAAAGCAGTCACCGTTGAGTTGAAAACCCTGCAGGTAATACAAGTAAGGGAGACGAAGAAGAAGAAATCAGAGATTCAAGAATTAGTAGAAGAAATCAGACATTGAATAATTAAGTACTATAAAATACCAGAAAAGAAGAAGAAGAATAAGGAGAGTGAAGCAGCAGTGATAGTAGTAGTCGTAGAAGAACAAATCAGGTGTTGGAGAAGCTATGTATAAAATCGGAGATTGAAAAAGTTTAAGAGAAAAATCAGGAGAAAAAAGGAGAAGAAGAGGAAATCAGAGATTGAACGACTGTAAGAGGGAAATTAGAAGAAAAAGAAGAGGAATAAGAAGTGGAAAATTAGAAGAAGAAGAAACTACCGAAGAGGAAAATACCAGAAAATTAGGAGAGGAAACTAGAAGAAGAGGAAAATTAGGAGGAAACTAGAAGAAAGAGGAGAAGAAGAAAATACCAGAAAAGAAGAAAAAGAATAAGGAGAGTGAAGCAGCAGTGATAGTAGTAGTCGTAGAAGAACAAATCAGGTGTTGGAGAAGCTATGTATAAAATCGTAGATTCAAAAAGTTTAAGAGAAAAACCAGGAAAAAAAAGGAGAAGAAGAGGAAATCAGAGATTGAACGACTGTAAGAGGGAAATTAGAAGAAAAAGAAGAGGAATAAGAAGTGGAAAATTAGAAGAAGAAGAAACTACCGAAGTGGAAAATACCAGAAAATTAGGAGAGGAAACTAGAAGAAGAGGAAAATTAGGAGGAAACTAGAAGAAAAAGGAGAAGAAGAAAATACCAGAAAAGAAGAAAAAGAATAAGGAGAGTGAAGCAGCAGTGATAGTAGTAGTCGTAGAAGAACAAATCAGGTGTTGGAGAAGCTATGTATAAAATCGTAGATTGAAAAAGTTTAAGAGAAAAATCAGGAGAAAAAAGGAGAAGAAGAGGAAATCAGAGATTGAACGACTGTGAGAGGGAAATTAGAAGAAAAAGAAGAGGAATAAGAAGTGGAAAATTAGAAGAATAAGAAACTACCGAAGAGGAAAATACCAGAAAATTAGGAGAGGAAACTAGAAGAAGAGGAAAATTAGGAGGGAACTAGAAGAAAGAGGAGAAGAAGAAAATACCAGAAAAGAAGAAGAAGAATGTGGAGAATATGAAAATGAGAAGAAGAAAGAGGACAATAAGAAAATAACAAAAAATAAGAAGAATAAGGAGACGAAGAAAATTAGACAAAAAGGAGGTCAGTAGAGATATGAATGGATAGCAAGAGATGAAGAAAGTAAGAAATGAGGCCTAGACGAAGACGAAGAAGAAGAAAGCCGGTTTAGAAGACTGACTTATTGTAAATGGAGAGGGACGTAAATCGGTGGGGCCCCTTCCTCTTTTACCGTTGTTACGCTGTCAGCCAGTCAAATTGCAAGGGGCAAGTTAGGTAAAAAAAATGGTAGAACAAAAAAAAATTGCAAGGAGCAAGGGTCATGTAACTCACCGTCCGAAGAGCTGTCGTAATCGTCAAAGTCGTCCTTTGAGTCAGTCAAGCGCTGCTCTGCGCGGCGGAACCATGCACGGAGCATCATCAACATCTCTATGTTGTCTGCATCTAGGCGACCTCTGCGGTACGTGGTGATGCCTCGACCAATGGAAAATAGCCGCTCTACTGGTGCACTTGTTGGGCTTACGGCCAGAAATTGGGATGCAATTTTTGTCAAATTCGGGAAGTACCGAGTTCCAACGTCCTTCCACCAACACAGTGGACTGTCTTCCTCTTCACTACACGGGATATTTAGGTACTTCTCCATCTCCTGCCGAGGTGTTGCACGTGGGCGTCGAGACTTGCCCGGACGCATATAGTGTCGCTTGGTGGACGCAAACTGACCCGAACGGTGTCTTCCAGCTCCCTCATCCTGCTCTGAATCACACCCAGTTGTGCTCGTGGTACCCGCACTGTCGAGAAGACCGCCGATGTATGAAAGCACGTCTTCACGAAACGACGGATGCACGACCTCTATCTTGGAGAATGGGTCCAGGGTTCCCGCTGTCGCCACTGTCTTGTTGGCCCAAATGACATCTGCATATTGCATCAACTTATTGTACATTGCAGAGCAGGCGGAGCGCAACGCTTGCCTCCGCTCGTCGTCCAAGGTAGACCCGGCATAAGCCATAGCATGTTCTAGTTGGGCCCTGAGGTCTGAGATCAACGACATCACGTCGGTGATTGGCAAAGAGATTATATTCCTCTATTAAATCCCAGTCCTCTTGAAATAGTGCGTAGTCCTTAGATGGTGTGGCAAGGAACCTCACTGCCATATGGTCTAGCACTTCCTTCTTTGCAAGAGCATGCTCTAACATCTTGAATGTGGAGTTCCAGCGTGTTGGGCAGTCCACCTTTATCTTGTTCGCGTCAGGAAGTTCAAACATCTTGCACATATCTTCATATTTCTCCATCCTCTGAGTGGACCCCTGAATGGCATTGACGATGGCTCTGACGTGTGAGACGCCTACTCCCAAGGGTGCATAAGACGGTGAACTGAAGTCGTCACCTTGCGAGTCGATGAGTTCATTCGTCCGCAACGCAGCATATGGCCGAAGATCTCGAACCCGTATTGTGCCAACATCTGGTGCTTCAGGGTTACGTATAATCTTTAGTCCGGCTTGGACTACAAGGTTCAGAACATGTGCTACGCACGGTACATGCCTATCCATAGTGAAATCTGGATTTACGGAATGCAGCTGAGCTACAATCGACGCCATCATAGTTCTGTTGTTATACGTGTTGTCCGTCGTAATGGCACAGAGCTTCGACTCTATCCCATACTGATATGCAACCTCCACAACGAGATTCGCCAGGTTTGTGCCGCAATGAGACCCCCTGATCCGCCGGATTGCAAGTAGTAGATCGCACAGCTTCCAATCGCCGTCGATCTAGTGGGCGGTTACCCCTAGAAGGGAGAGGTTGTTTCCTGACGTCCACGCATCCACTGTTAGTGAGACGCTATGAATTCCAGCAAACATCTCTACAAGCTTCAGTCGGACTTCTGTATACATGGCAGCCGTTGTTGCTTTCACCGCATCAGGGCCAGGGACATCGCCAACGGACTGTGTCCCGTAGTACCATAATCTTTTGAATGACTTCTTCTTCACGAGTTGCCATGGAAGATCGTTGTCGCATATGAATCGGACAAACTCTTCCTTCGTGTGCTCCGTGGAGATGCCACATAAGTAAAGTTTCGCTGACAAGAAGTCATACTCGAACAGCGTCTTCTGATTCTTGGGGACGCCCTTCATTTGATCGTGAATTTTGCGATGCGCCTTCTCTACATTCTCCAGACACGTTCGTGCTCTTATCCTTATTCCTTCTGATAATGACCTTATGATCGGGGTTTTGTGCTAGACACAACGTACACTGATACTCGTCTGGGCCGAGTTCTATAAATCGGTCTAAAACTTTAGACCGCTTGCGCCTGCCACTTCGAGATGACACATCGTCATCGATCTCTACCACGTCGCACTCCTCCGACTCAGACACCGTGGCTCTAGCTGTTGACTTCGGAGTGGTAACAGATGTGGATTCCATATCTACAAATGACTCTATAAATAATAATGTTTTTTTAACCACACTAATGAACATAATGACCTTTGAAAATTTTAACAGTAGGACAAAATCCTAGAAAATGCTTTGAAAAACAACTTAATTCCCCAACAGACTTATTTAAAATTGTGATTTTTTGTTTTAGAAAAACCAATACACATAGCAAACTCCGCTTAAATTAAACATCATGCAGAACCCCTAAAAAGTATTTCAAATACTACTTGTTGTTTTAAAATAGTAATTGTTTTGTATTACAGAAATCCGTACATAGAGAGAGTGTGTGCTAATTAGAGCTAAGGAATTAGAGAGGGAAATCAAGATAGAACACAAAACCAGAGTTAATTAAACAGCCACTGAGATATTGAAAAAAAAGATGGAGAATAAGGAATGCCTACAGATCGTTGAAAGGGTACAGAGCGAGAAAGAGAGAGCTGCAAAGAACACAAAAGCAGGGTCAAAGAAGTCTCCGTGGACAGTGAGGGATGGAAAGAAGGAATGCCTAGAATCGTTGATAAGGTAGAGAGTGCTAGAAAGAACACAAAAGCAAAGTCAGTAGAAGTCAAAAAGGGATAGAGAAAAAGAAAGATGGAGAAATTTAAATTTGGGAGATAGAAACATAGGAATTGAGATAGGGAGAAAGAGAAATAGGGAGATAAGCGATGGATGGTGAAATAGAAAGATGGAGAATTGGAGATAGGGGGATAGATAAGTAGGGAGATAAGAGATGGATGGTGAAATAGAAAGATGGAGAATTGGAGATATGGGGAACTGGGGTAGAGAAATAGGGGGATCAAAAAGGATCAAGAAATAGGGAAAATGAGAATTTGAAATAGGGAGAAAGATAAGTTGGGAGGTCAGAGAGGGATTGACAAATAGGGAGAATGAGAATTTGAGAAAGGGAGAAAAAGAAATAGGGATATCAGAGAGGAAGATCAGAGAGCAATGATTGTTCCTTTAGTGAAGTCTGAAGCGTATGATCAGATATGGTATGGAAGAAGATCAACATGAAGGAAGAATATCAGATATAGCATGGAAATTTTTTTTGCAAAACTCACCAGGAGAGAACGACTAAGAAAATCAGTGTGAACGGGAAATTTCCACACTTCACCTTCACGAATTGCCATAGAAGAGAATTGGAGATATGGGGAACTAGGGGTAGAGAAATAGGGAAAATGAGAATTTGAAATAGGGAGAAAGAGAAGTTGGGAGGTCAGATAGGGATTGACAAATAGAACCAGAGTTTGAGAGATATCGTGAGAGAAAATGAAAAAATTAAAACCACAGATCGAGAAAAAAAATTAACAAATTAAAAGCAGAGTTTGAGAGAGATTGAGAGAGAAGATTTACAAATTAAAACGAGAGATAGATACGTACCTTGCGAAAATCTCACTCCACTCGCCGATTCGTGCTCCAGCAGGTTGGTTCCACCTCTCCAAGCCAAGATAGTCAGGACACCTCTCCAAGCCAAGCCAGGACACCTCTTGTCCTCTCCTCACCAGACAGCAGGCCAGCAACTCACGCAGACACGCAGTCGGTAGTCGGCACTCGGCAGTTGGCACTCGGCAGTCCTGCCGATTTGATTTCAAAAGGCTAGGGCAGCTGGGCAGGGGCGGCTGAAATTTCGTTTATTTTCGTCCCATGGGACAAAATTTCGTCCCATGGACTTGGGACGGATCGAAACATCATCCCAGCGTATGCAGGATGAGACGATCCGGACGACCTATCGTCCCGTCCATCGTCCCGGGTCACTCACCGGATGGTCAGGTGGACGAGGCTTGTCCCGTCCTCGTCCACCGTCCTCGTCCGGGACGATCCGGATGTATAGATACAGAGAAAAAAGAAAACGATAAAGAGAGAAGTAGCGAGAGAGAAATAAAGACAGAAAAAGATGGAGAAAGATAGAGTGTGATCTGAAAGGTGGGACACATTCTCACAGAACTAGGCTTTTCAAGACTATCATTGTGACTAGATTTTGATGTGGATCCTAAGAGATTAATTTGGTGATAGTAGAATTATATTATGTGGTATAAGGCATGTCATTCATCCATAGTATATCATGTTTGACATGAATGTGGGATGTTATCTAGTGTTAGATGTAGTGAATTTGGGGTCAACAAATTGCTTTTGATGTGTTAACCATGTTAAGGTCTAATAAAAGTTTATTGAACAAATAAAAACTATTGCTTGTGTTTGATGAAACTATAAAGTTTCTCATGAGCTGCAAATTATAGCCGGATATAATAATTGAAGTTCAAATGTCCAACATATTGTGTTGATCCTTCTTTGGTTTATTAATTCTCTTTCACTTGTTATTGGCATGATTAGCAGAATTTGAAGTTAATGTGGGATGTTATCTAATGTTAGTTTCAGTAATGGTCTCATAAAAGTTCACTTCTTCAGATTAATGCACCTAAGCCCTATTGTAAGGCCCTAAAGTAGGTAGCATTCCTACGTAGAGGTCTGATATGCCCGCATACTTGGACTCGGGATTGGAAGCCGAGTTCGTAGCATGAAAATCACACGAATCGCAGGTGGTGACGCATGTCCCTCATCGTTGAAGCCAAGGCCCACATGGTGCTTGTACGGATCAGGGCATGCTGCCACTACCCAATGGCCTCAAAGCGTAGGAGCGCCAATACCAAATGGCCTGAGCTGTGCCTTGTCTCGTTACTTTTGTATTGGCCTTGTGCCTCCCTTTTGTATTGGCTACGTCCTTGATGTAATTTTGCTCATGATAATGCACTGTCCTGATTTTATGCTATGGGCCTAGTGATGGAAATATATGTGGCCGGCAAGCCAATCACACATTCCACATCTCGTTCCACATTCATTATAGTGCACGTGTGATGCGTATAATGAAGTCCATGAATACATGATCGGACTTAGTGAATTATGATGAGATCGTAATGTGGAGATCACTCGTCTTTAAGCATGTGTTCTAAACATTCCTATTCAAAGGATACACGAGAAGGACATTAAAGTATCCGGATAGAATAGCACTATCTAGCCTCACTCATATGATGAGTATGGCCGGTCCCGTAACCATCAGTGTGCCGACACTAAGGATAGATAGTGGATGCTCTTTAGTGGAAAGAGTTCACTGAATTGATCCGTACGAATCCCTGAATGGTATTATACCGAACTGTCAATCAGGTTGATTCACATCACGGTTGTGTAAGTGGTCCTTAGACCTGAGACACCAAAGACGTCTTGTGGACAGACGGTTGTACTTTGGCTCTGGCAAACGAGTCTCTAATCATGGGATTCTAAACGGTCTTAGTTCGGGTGCATCAAGAAGTACACGAAGGCGATTGAGTGCTCAAGATGGGATTGTCCACCCTCGGTATAAGAGGTGACAGCTCAAGGAAGATGATGCGATGAAGTCCTTGGCCAAGGCAGTGAAATATCGGAGAAGAGTTCTCCGATGATTTCCGAATGCATCAGTACTAACTCGGATGATTGATTAGGGTTTGACAGTTGACCATACCCTAAGTCGTCCAAGGAGCGTCAAGTGGATGAAGGATTATACATACACGGTAATCGATGACGAACAGGTTCCATGAGTGAGTCGATACACACTCCTTTGTATCTTCTAGGACACGAGGTGTAGCTTGGCACCCCACGTGTCAGAGTCTCGACCTATCTTGGGTTAAATCAATCTGACATTAATTAATCTATATGATGATAACGTTAATTAATTTGGAAGGCCAATAAAGGTTATTGGGCCGCTGGAGTCGTTAACTAGACTGATACATGGGCCTAGAGGGTCGCACGCAAATGATCTTTTGGACATTGGAAGATATACTTAAGTTTTGGGGGTTTTTATGAAAAATACCCACTTAGTATAAATAGGGGAAGGCCATGAATGAAATTCACCCAGGCCAGAATTTTTTAGGGGTCTTCCCCTTCTTCTCCACTCTCCCCACAGCCCCTCTCCAGCCCTGATGTGATCGGGACGACGTAACGACGCCGACCGAGATCGAACGGGGCTCGTCTACGAGAAGGAGGAGATCCGACATGCCGAGGATCGCGTGGATACGTCTAGAGGCTGCACACTTGAGCAGCTTGACTCGTCTCGCTCCGGGATCGAAGAAATCACGAATCAGATTCGTGCAAAGGTAACTCGTTTCAATGTTTGGGTTGATGCCGTTTGATTCGCAAAAGACTTCCGCTGCGCATCGTTTTAGATTTATTCATCCAAGTCAAGGCCCCTTGAACCCAACACCTAGCCCTACCCTCTATGTGCAACCTCAAAGCAATCTTAAGCTGTCCAAAGATACTTCCAATGCACAAGAAAATGTTGCTCAATGTTCCTGTCCAAGCATACAAGCCAGCACATGTTTGATCCACACATTATTCTTAGCTTCAGACTTGACCGCGTGACACCTGTGCATTCTAGAAACTCCAAAGATCATCAGAAATAAATTAGTTGAGATGCAGGATGAGTAGATGTGACAGAGCTAGGTGATGACGGAACTGGATACTAGACAACTAGGGGCGACGGGATAAAACAGACCACAAATCACACGATCAAGTTTGAAAACTAAATCTGGTGAAAATACTGATGGTGCAGCCCCTCTCCTCGTCGAGGCCGGGAGTATTGTCTTACAACCACCGTAGTGATGCAAAGCACCAAAATCAATAACTTCGAACGGGCGATCGATAGAAGATTGAAAGCCCTATTCAATCTGTTCGCTTGAGGATTCAAAATCCAAATATAATCCGAAGGCGGTGGATGAACACTCGTACAATATTGGACGAAGAACACGGCACCAAAGAAGTACCTCGGCACTCAATAGTGCGTGGAGAGGCTACGGGGAATTCTCGACGCATCGTTGGCGGGACGATTGACCTGCGCTTCGATAGGGTGTTGCAGCGCCCCGACACCTAAACGATATGCGTGGTGACCAGTGGCTGTGAGGGCGTCCAAGGGCATGACGGGTGCGTTTTGGTGGCCAAGGACTCTACGGGCACAGGCAGAGGGGCTGCGATAGGCGCCTGCGTGGAGCGGACGTCTGTGTGGCGGGCACCTGCGAGGGGCGGACTCCTGTGCAGGCGGGCGGCCCGTGTGAGCGAGCACTTGTGTAGGTGGGCGCCTGTGAGGGGCGGATGCTTTTGCCGGCGGGCGGCCTGTGCGGGCGGCCTGGTGGGCGGGCGCCTGCGCAGGGAGGACCCTTGTGCAGGCGGCCTGGCACGGGTAGCGGCCTAGGGCACGGGGCAGCCTGGGCGGGGGGCAGCGGCCAAGGACGCAGGCGGCCAAGGAACAGGGGCGCGGAGGCTGGAGCGATGGGCGTAGGCGGCGGGGGCGCAAGGCGGTGGCCAAGGGCGCAGTGCGGGGCGACGATCAGCGGCGGCGGCAACCAGAATGGGACGGGAAGGATGGGGTGAGTCTTCCAAGAAGAAAAACTTCAATTTTTGAAATAAACTCACTAACTGTTCTTTTGCAACATTGGCCTACATATAGGCCTAGGAGGAAAGAGAAAATAACAAATAAAAGAACCGTCAAGGATGAGGCGACGTGTCGACTCATCATGTCACGAGTGGTTCTACAATTATCATTGGCGACGTGTCGTGACGCGGGATATGTCATGCGTAAGTGGAGGCGCGTCCATTGTTGGTGTGCTGATGTGGTCGTCATCATTGTGATTCTTCAGTTGACATTGATGACGAGTTAGGATGTGAGGTGTCTCGGATGACTGTGGTGGCGCGTCCGAAGATGGTGAGTTGAAGTCGTCGCCACCAAGTTGTCTCCTAAGAGACTAAGTGATGTTAGTGAAAATAATCAACATGATATTAATAATGCATAAAATTTAAGACTTTGGTTCAAACTGTGATGATGTCAAATAATTGATAACACTATGATAAAATGTTCACTTGGATATTTAGTTCATGGAAAATAATATATATATATATGGAAAATAATATAGATTTATCATCCATACAACATTATTAATGCATATTATTAGAGATAGAGTTTCAAACATATAGCATGAATTGCCTAAGAATGTTCCTTTTAGACGGATAAATTTCTATGGGACAAGGAGGTTCAAGATGGTCCTTTTTGGAGTCTATGCCCCAAAAAAGTAGGGTGCTAAACGATGAATAGGTCTTTAGATTTAGAGGTCCTTGTGACCTAGAGGGGCACTCCTGATATGGAGTTGGACACAGGCCAGGCACACCACCCATTAGGAGTGGGTCTATCTTTTTTGTTGGCTAGGATTTAAGCTAGCAGCCTTAATATTTTATAGGATACTGGTTGGAATTCTAGTGAATCTACCTTAACTTATTGTAACAAGGAACAAAATCCAAGATTAAGGACAATTCAAGAGTCCGGAGAGACACTAATAAGAGTGCCATTTGGGGTGTGACTAATGATATCCGTGTGCATTATCCGTAATCAGATAATATGTTATCTGTATGAAGAAAAATGTTGGATGCGGACGACATCGGTATCGGATATCGATGACGAATATCGTTATCAATTACTGGACGGATAACGGTTCCAGGCATTGTTTGTTTGATAATGATATCTGATGTTGATATCGTTAAGAGGTTAACGATAATGATAACAATATCGAATTAGATGTTGGAACAGATAACCCATGATATGTATGAAATAGTACTTGTAATGGATAACGAAATACAGAATGGATAACGACCAACGCACAATATGAACATTGATGGACAGTGTATGTACATTGATGGACAGTGTATGTACATTGATGAAACATTATTATAAAATTAATGGTAAATTAATGTTCCACATTGATGTCAAGTTGTTGGAACTTGGCAAAATATACACTATAAAGCACGCCTGATGGTACATAAATATAACAAACATCATAGGCTTTCATCTCACAAGCCATCCATTTCCCCCGCCGACACCTTTGGGTGATAGATTTTCCCATTTATAGAGGTTGTGGGGAACCTGAAACTCGACAAGGTTAATCATTACTAGGATGAAGTTGTAGCGGGTCAAGTAAGTGCGGTTAGCCCATGGCTTAGGAAATGGATGATGACTCACTAGGATGTGTGGCTTTGGTATGGCTCAATTTATGACAGGCTTGCAAGGACTCGTATCTAACTGGCATTGATCAATTCAATTTGCTCTAGTGAGAATTGAGGGGCATTGATATTGTTGTCTCTATAATTTATGACAGGCCTGCCATTATTGTCGTTGTCATCTTCAGAATCAGAGTTGATGACGTGCACAGTTAAGTCTTGTGGTTTATTCACCAGCCATTGAAGGAGTAGTCACATACTCAGACGTGGTATGCGTTGATGTTGTGTTGTTGGTTCATCAACTGACATCATGGCACTTGTAATGGTATTTATGGCTTAGGTAATATTGGGTGTAATACTCAGATATAAAGTAAAAAGTATCACATGTCCAACCAGCTTCAAACAATGTACTTTTATTAACAAAAAAGTAATGAAAGAAAATGCTTCTCCTTTTTCGGAAAAAAGTTAGATTCAGCATCACAATGCTGCACGGACTTCATCATAAACCCCATGCAGTTTGGCATCACAAATGTCCTACCGCTAGATGACAAATGAGAATCATACTTGATAGATCTGGGTCAACATCAATATCACCTTCAAGATAAATGTTGTACCATTTAGTTTTTTCTCCTCGACACCAACACTTTACACAGACAAGTGCCTCAATTCTCATTCTGATGGAGCACATCATCTTGCCCCGTCAATGGCGTCAGCCAAGCCGCCACCATCGTCGTTGACAGCCCGCCGGTTCGCATCCCATCCGACAGCCACGCAAGGGCGTCAGAGAAGACATCCGGTTTTAACACCTTGGGTGAAAAAAGCACGACCGCCATCACACATCCTGAATTTCTCGTCGACTCGTGCTCATCCTATTTGCTGTTTTATCATGCTCGTGTTTTCGTTTACATCGAGTCTATGTCTTTGTGTCATGTTGTGTTCGTCATGCGCCATGTGGCCTTGTCTTTATATCTTTTAGTTTCTTTGTTTTGTTGTAAAAGGGGACCTCATGTATAAGGGCCCCTTAATGAACCCCATATTGGACCTACCTAAGGGAGCCATCTTGACCCCCACATAAGGGAGAGATGGGTCCCTTAGGACAGCATATATGGAATTTCTTGTGGCAGTTATCATTCAACATCCAGGTCTCACCGTGAGAGAAAGAAGAGGAGAACGGAGAGGGAGAGGGAAGAGGATTGAGGGCAAGGTGAAGGAGTTGGGAGGAAGAACAAGGGGATACCGTCTTCTCGCTCCCCTTCGGCTGTTCCTCCCAAGCATGTCGCTACCTCTGCGGACGTATCGGCCACCTGTAACTCACTGCTCCTCCGCAGATCGTTGGCCCACGATTGTGCAACGAGCCTGAGTGGCTCTGTCCTACGACAGACGATGACGGCTGCTCTCCCACCCGGCTCCGAGTTGACCACGAATAGTGCCCCGCCCAATCCGCCGTCCATCGCATAAGTAACAATCGATAACGGCATGCGATGGGAGGACTTTGGCCCACGTACACCATGCTGTGAACTGCATCGGTGACACATTAGGACCACCCGCACCATTCCTGCGATCGTCCGTTGAGCAACCAACCGCCGAACCGTCTCTGCACGGAGATCCACCAAGGTGGTATGCTGCCGGATGGTTACCACACCATGTAGCTATCCTCCATCAGTGCACGCAGGTTGCTTGCCGGAGTGCTGGGAAAACAATGTCGCAGGCCATCTCATAGTCAACGTGCTTCCCCCCTTAACATCGTTGGCTTGAGCGTGGGACCCTTGTGCCCTGGTTAGCCGACAACGCTCGATGCCCGCTGATCATTGAGTCGGGCCCTCCACCGATGTGATGTCTCTAGCCGCTAGCATCCGCTGTTCGACTCCGCCAGCACTGATCTACCCAAGGTCATGCCCGCCGATCTTGGCTGACTGCTTGGGTTGTGTTGACACCAATTGCCCCTTGCCTCTCCTCTCCTCTGATCTCTGACCTACCGCTCCGACGCTGTTACACCAGTCAAACCTCGTCGACGCCTCTTCGGCTTCCCTCCACCGCCACCTTCACCGGCTGCCGCAATTGACGATAAATCTCCATAACAAGACGTGCTAAAGAGGTACGCTGTCCTCCTACTCGCTCGTTATATCATCATTTGTCATATACTGTCGAGAGTCTCTACCGCGCTCGGGCTAGATAGGTGAGAGACGAAAATTGAGAGATAATTATGATCTTTGAGCGTCTTTACCAGTACAGACGAGCCCATATGTTACGTGTGGGCCCCTATGGATTAACTCCATTAGCTGTCGTAGATGCCTTTGTCCCCTTCGACGAGGCTCGAGAGGCCACCGTCTTCGTCGCACGGCAACCCCTTTCGAGCTAGGAGTTCGTCATCTCCATCGAGTCGTCGCACGACACGTAGGACACATTCATTGCATCATAGTTACATATATCCATTTAGGGTTTATCTGTCCATCGGACGATGACACCGTCGACGTCCGACATCACTATCTCGGTACCGAACCATCGCTCTCCATACTGATCGGACGACGTCATTGACATCCGGCATCACATTCCCTCCAAACGCTCTCTCTCGTAAGTGACAACTGCTCTACCAACGGAGTACAACCATTCTAATGAGTACAACGTAGCACACATTATAGAAAGTCATGTGCAATTTTTGATAATACTGGATAGACAAGAGCACCTTAAGAACCCCACCATGCACGTGCAGACTCTCCCCCTCCTTGGTGTGTTGTACGTAGGGATGTCTCTAATTCCTCCAAAAGGGGAAGCTGGTGAGGTTGTCCTTGTAGGCAGTTTGCTGCTAAGGGCCTGATTGATCCAAGCCTTTGATACTTGTTGTTGTCGAGGCATTGTTGTATCACATCGGTCATGGGAAGAGGACGGTGTAGTAGGGAGAATTCCTCAAAAAAAGGATACAGCCTTCAAATAGGATGCCTAGTCAAACATTGACCCCTTGCGAAGTGGGTCAAGCAATGCAACAGCGAGGATGACATCATTGTTCCACAACAACTTCTCAGAATCGGCTAGTTTTTTCTACATGGAGACAACTGTATGTTGCAATGATGCTCGTTGATCTTAAGGCAGTCTCTTGCTGGTGAACAACGTGGACTCAATAGTCCGCTTCATGACATCCTCCATGTGTCATGTTAACACCCGCACAAGGAGGAGGACATCCCCAAAAACAGACTCCTCTGATCCCCTAACATGATCTATTGTGTACGCAAAAGGTACCAGTAAGAAGGCAAACTCCTTAAGAAACTCCCATTCTTCATGCGAGATCTTCTATGTAGCTTTAGGAGTTTTCCCTTCTTACTGGTACCTTTTGCGTACACAATAGATCATGTTTTAGCATCTCGTGAAGAATGCAGCCCCTGCATCAATCACATCTGTCTTGGCAATAGCTTCTTTTAGCATCTTGTGCATGCTACTCCATCATGTTGGGCAGTCAAGTGAGGGCAATCTTGGTTTTAATTTATGCGTCCTACATAGGTTAGCATAATACATCCATCGCTTTGTTGTTCGACGAATAACTCAATTTATTGTTCTCACTTTAATCTCTATGTCACCGAGCGAACCAATGTGACAGTGTAATGAGCTGTCCTCTTGGTCCTCCTCCACATCTGATTCACTGTCATACATGTCGGCTGTCATGCTGATATCACTCTCCGCCTTGACTATGGGTGATCTAGTGGGTATAGAAAAGCTCTTGAATGCAGCTTGAACGATGATGTTCACTATGTGTGTGCGCATGGAACATATCGCCCGGCACTAAACCCTATGCTTCGGCCGCATAATCTTCTTCCTAATATGGCCATCATTTTTTTGTTGCTTGATGCGTTATCAGTGGTAGATGCAGATAACTGCAATGGAAAGCACATTAAACATTATAACTTACATTCAATAGTATTAACTAAATTAGTCTTAACATTACTCTACTTTGAGTTGATTCCAAATTCTTCAAGCACCTCGGCAAGAATTTCTGCCATAAACTCCCCGTCGTGGTTTCATAGAGCTCACGAACGACGTGGACAAGTTCACGATACATCTAATGAGCGTCAATCCAATGAACAGTTATGCCCAGAAGTCCAAAACCATTTTCTGTAGTCTAACTATCGACTGTCATCGCCACACGATCGACATCTGATAATGTGCACATGATCTCCACATTCATCCTCTCATACAACTCATAGTTCATGCCTTGATGACTCGTGCAATAGGCGAGGGTACCTCACTTTGTGTCGCAAAATGCCATGTCTCCTTCCAAGCATCCCTATCAACCCAACTCCATGGCAAGTATGTGTGACAAACTAGCCGACTAATGACGTCCTTGGCATCCTCTGGTGTTCCACCCCTCAATGGTCACCTTCCGCCGAAGAGACCCAATGTCGTGTCATCTGCTAAGTCATCTATACATCGTTGCGTACTAGTGCTGCCCTTCATCTCATCATGCTCTTTTGGAGGAACAAATTTGAAATGACACCAAAAGATGCTTGTACTACCGTCTATTGGGCGCTTGAGATGGATCACCTTTGTCGAATTCTTCTAATGGATATTATGTGGATGTCAAGCCAATCACACTACCATGTTTATTTAAGTTCATTGAATCAAATATTTATGTTCATTATTATTCCATGTGATGTTTATAATGAAGTCCATGAATACGTGCAATGACTTAATGGATTATGATAATATCATAAAATAGTGATCGCTAGTTTTTAAACAAGTATTATAAATATTCCTATTCAATGGATAGTCAAGACAGACATCGAGTTATTTTTATAGAATAGCACTAGCTGAGCCTACTTATACAATCAGTATAGCTGATCATGTGGCTATTAGTGTGGTGACACTACGGACATAGTGGGTGCTCTTTGGAGAAAGAGTTCACTGACTTGATCCGTACGAATCCCTGAGTGGTATTACACCTAAACGTCAATCGGTTGTATAAGTGATCCACTGACCTGTGACACCAAGGACATCTTGTGAGTGGACAAATACGTTTTGACTATGACTTATGAGTCTCTAATCATGGGATTCAAATAATTTATAGATTGAATGTAGTAAGAAGCTTATGGAGATGATTGAGTGGTCAATACGGGATCTTCTAGAGCACAAGGTGTAGCTTGGCACCCCACGGGTAGGGAACTTAACCTATCAATTGGGTTAATTGATCCTTATTTAATCAATCTATATGTTGTTATATTTAATTAATAAGGTTGGCCAATAAATGTTATTGGGCCACTAAAGTTATTAACTAAGATGATACATGGGCTTAGATTGCCACACGCACAAGGTCATAAGGGCATTGGTGGATATATTTTACTTTGTAGGGTTTTTGAAAAAAACCTTTAGTGAAATATAAAGAGGGAAAGGGGTCTCATTTTAAGCACCCATGCAAGCCTGATTTGAGAGCCCCTCCCTTTCTTCATTTTCTACATCACTACTCAACCAAGGAAGAGTGTCTTCATGGTGAGGAGATCTTCTAGATTTTCAAGAAGAGTTAAAGAAGAAGACGTGAAGATCCAAGCGCCGAGTGATAGCGTGGATACTTCTAGAGGTTGGACGCGTGAACGGCTTCAGAACGATGTCGGAGCGGCAAAGTCAAGGGTGGAATGAATGTATGACTTTAAAGATCGATTGTGAATCGATCGACACACGTCTGCATCCATGGAAACGTGTTTTCCGTGGACGAACCAAGGCACCAAACCCAACATCTTCGTGCAAAAAATTTCACACTCATATATTGAGTCCCCAACAAGTGTAAAGTACTTAGTATGGGAGACCCAATGTCTTGTCATCTGCTAAGTTATCTATACATTGTTGCGTACTAGTGCTGCCCTTGAGCCCATCATGTTTGTTCGGATGAACGAATTTGAAATGGCACCAAAAGACACCTGTACTACTGTCTACTAGGCACTTCACATGGGTCACCTTTGTCGCATTCTTTGTACAACAAATTTCACACTCATACGTTGAATCCCCAACAAGTGTAAAGTGCTTTAGTATGAGCTCTGACGCATCAGCATTATGCTTTATTGGTAATTCCTCAAACGCCAACTCCTCATCTATTTGGGGTAAAGCACTCTCCCCCATTGACATGGCAGCTGCCCAAGTGAAGTGTAAGGTGTATATGTAATGTAATGATGTTAAAAAAAGGGATTCTAAATAATATTCAAAAAATAAAATATCACCATAAATAATATTGAAAAAATAAAATAGATAGTCTAGTAATTCCAATGATAACTTATTTATCGAAACACTCTTTGATGGTTAATTTTAATATGACTTGGAATTTGGAATTCGGTGACACAACAATTGCAATAAAAAATAGATGATGCATCAATTGTACATAAACATATATGGACTTTATAGAAACCTGCATCCAATTGATGGAAAAATAAAGGATACAATATATAGGTACGTAGGTAAGAGGCGGAGTGTGTGAATGAATGAAATGGAAAGAATGAGAAAGTGCAAGATGAATATAGGATAGAGTGAGAAGCAATGAGAGAGGGAAAAATTGAGAATGAATGAGAGAATGAAATATAGAGAGGGAAAGAGTGAGAAGGAAAGAGAGAGAGGTTAAGTGAGAGATTGAGAGAGTGAGAAGGAGAGAGTGGGAGAGTGAGAGAGTTAGAAAAAGAGTGCGATATAAAGACTGTGAGTCAGAGATGGAGAGGTAATTAGAAATAAGAGAGTCAAAGATTGGAAAAGATAGGAAGTGAGTCTGTGAGAGAGATAGAGAGGGAGAGATCGAGAAATATAGAAACTAAGGTAGTGAAAGAGATAGAGAAGGAGAGATTGAAAAGGATAGGAAGTAAGAGAGTGACAGATATAGAGTGAGCTAATGAGATATTGAGAGTGTGAGAGATAACAACAAAATAAATTGATTGTCCACCACAATCATCTAATAACTTTATAGACAACAGAATTGTATACAATAATGACGAGATAACTTCAACATAATTGTATTCCCTAGTGATGTCTAATTGATGTGGTACCTTTAATAGAGCATGCCAGTAAAAAAATCATGAAAATATCAAGCTCTGAATTGAATGAGTATAAATTGATCATGATCGTGCAATACAATGGGTTAAGATCATAGATATGAATGTTTCAGCTAATTAGTAAAAATTACGGTCAAAGGACCTTGTTATGATGAGTCAGTGTTAAAAGTGTTTGCTAAACCAGATTGTTCAATAGATACAGTGTGCGTGATGAATATAACTTTTTGACAATAAACTAGTTAAATAACGGTTGTGTGATATAAAAGTTCATTAAATAAACTAGTTAAACAACTTTTGACAATGCACCATAAATCACATGCTCGGCATATAAATCACGCCAAGAGTGTGAGAGTTCAAGATCAAGAGATCGTGAGAGTCTTTACCAGCTCATGGGGAAATGGTGACGTGGCTGACGAGTATTGGTGACTGATGGTGATACAGATCAATGCATGACGATAACATATGTATTAAATGTGTGCGGCAACATGCAATGCAACACTAGGAATAATGAAAAAGATATATACATAAATACATATCGATGCATGATGAACCCTTGTCGAGTGGAGAACATACCTGAAGCAAAGGAGAACCCTTGTCGTGGTATGCGTTTGGACCCGACGTCTTCAACAGCTCCAACATTTGTCTTCAACAAGAGATCTTCAGCAGCAACTCTTTGCCAGCAACTCTTCACATTCAGCAGCTCTTCCAGCAGCAACTCTTTGCCATCACGTGTGGATCCATCGCCAGCAGCTCCTCCACCAGCACCAACTCCACCAGCAGCAGCTCATCCAGCCAAATTGCAGCCCTAATTTGGACTTTGGAGAACAAATTGGCTCCTCCACCTTAGACACACGTATTGGGCCAACAAAACAAAAAACAATATTGTTGTTGTTGTTCCCGTTATCTGATATCCGTACATGATATCGGCTAACGAAACATTGACAACTATTAATTCGCTGAACGGAGACGGATAACAGACCCCTAATGAATAACGTCCAGAATTTTTCTGTAATCCGACATCGATAACCGATAACGGATATCAGATATCGATTATGATCATGCGGATCACGAACAAATGTCGAACGAAATGCTTTGTGTATTCAGTTACCAGCGTCCAGTTTTGTATCCGTTATCTGAATGGTCGCATAGACATGGTCCAAACTGCGCAAGCAAATCCCGCTCGTGCGGTTGGGCGCATGTGCAGTGCGATTGTGCGGTCAATTGCACAGGATTATTGCACGCCGCACTGCACATCGCACAGGGGTCGGTGTGGTGTGAAAATTCGCGGTTGTGCGAATTTTCAGTGTGACTGCCTCCTCCTTCCCCCCCCCCCAGCCCGCGCCGCGCCGCCGGCTTCCCCCTCTAGCCCGCGCCCCCTCAGGCCTCCCCCTCCGGCTTCCCCCTCTAGCCCGCTCCGGCCGTCCCCGCCATCGTCCCTTCCCCTGCCCTGCCGCCCCCCCCCCCCAGCCCCCCGGTCGCGCCTGGGGCGCGGGCCCACACATCTGGCCCTTCCCTCCCGCCCCCTCCAGGTCGCCACCCCCTCCGGCCCTTCCCTCCGCCCGCCCCCTCTCTAGCCCGCACATCTGCCCCCCCTCTAGCCCGCGCCCCCTCCGGGCTAGAGGGGGGGCGAATTAAATATACTTATTTTATTTTCCAAATCGCATTAAATTTTTTTAAAAAAAATCCTTCTAAATGTGCGAATTTAGTGCGCCGTGCGGTGTACTTTTCCGCACAAAAGCGCACCGCACACTGCGCAGGACATTTAGTGGGTGCAAAATTTGCACACTCAGTGCGAATTTTCGCACCGCAATGCACGGCCATCTCTATGGTCGCACCCTAGTGCCATTAGTAAGAGGACTGGTGGAATAGGCTCTATATAAAGAGGGATGGTGGGATTGAGAGATGGACTTTGTCAAGAGGGAGGTAGGGTAATGAGAGGAAGACTTAAATATTTCTTATTGTATGCCTCAGGGGAGGGCTACCTCTTTAATGTGAACATTAAATATGCAACATACCCCTATGAATAGGTTTGGATCATATAAATTTCACTCCAAAGCTTAGAAATTCTTGGGCCCCTAATTTTGCCATCGTTTTTTAATATCAAACGACAGCTCCTTCCCCAGAGCAAACTTAAGCTTTAATACTCTTATTTTGGGTATCTTAGTACATTCCCCTCCTGTGGTCCCATACCGCTGAATGAAAAATTGTGTGGCATTACTTCCCTCTACAATAGCATCCAAAAGTGTTCCTCATGCACTAAGCTTGCACTCAGAGACGACTTCCTGATAGGCCACCCATCTTAAAATTGTGTTCAACAAAGCTAGCTTAACTGCATAATCCTCGGGCTGGGCAACCACCTGGACAGACCTTGGTTCTTAGACCAGGGTATCTGATCCAGTGAGAGGACAATTCAGATTCCCCTAGGAATACCATCTCTCTTGCACACATAGTGGCAATGAATTTGTAAGAGCTTGTGTTTGATTGAGTTCTTGCCATCAAAAACTGTGAATAAGTGGTGGTGATGGCACCATATATCCTTCTGATTTTCTTCATTTATGATGCACCTATGTCATAAAATATGTGTTTCCCATTGACTATCGATACTTGAGTTTGAATTCATATGATTTCACCTGTTTCTTATGTCCTATTTTTATAAATAAGAAGTTTGAGTACATACAAAATCTAATTTAAATATTAAAGATTCCCCATGGATTGTATTAAATTTTCTATGTTTATATATTTCTGAGCTACAATGATACTACCTTAAAGTCATTAATTTTATCTTTGTTATTTTATTCTGCAGGTGAATATTTGTGGTTTTGAATAAGACACAAATACAGTACTAAATTTTCATATTAACTCTAAAAAAGGGTATTATAAACTATAAAAATACACATTTGAGGTGTTCAACCACCCCTTGAGCTCAGCTATTTTTAAAAAACTATTATATGTTAATACTTGAACAATGTTATATACTGTATTTGATATTCTTGCAAATTCTCAAACTCGATTAAAATTTGGGGAATGTACCATAATTGAATAAATTTTAGGGGATATAAAAAATCCCCACAACCAGTACAATTCCACCGCTCCTCCGCAAGTTGTGGATGCCTGCCAGCACTGCATCTGTGCTGAATGTCCACATTGCATTCCTCCATTTAGTGGACTTCTACTTCCTCTAATATCCCTCCATTTAGTTGATTGACTGTAGATAGTGGACAGATATTTACACAATGGATAGGTCTTTCGTTGGCAACCATTTAAGGATTTTGATTCCTTGGTTTTATTTGCCACAGTGCTGTTAGAAAATACTCACACTTCTCAAAAGAGAACAGGGTTGCCCTCATATCACTTAACGTTTGGATTTTATCCCTGCCAGCTTATATTAGTTACTTTTTCTAGGGTCATTTTGAACCATTTTGCCGTTTTGTATTGCATTACTTTCATTGATAATTTTTTGCTTTAAGTATCATAATTTTTTTACAAAATAATGAATAGTCTCTCTTAATTAGCTGCGAATGAATTTTCATATTCATGATGCAGTTCGTAGACTAGACTTTACGGATAACTTGAGATGTAAGTATTGATATTACTGAGCTATATATCTTCAAGGAATCCTGCAAATATTTTATAGTTGCAGAAAAAAGTTATGAAAATTGACCATAACAGGAGAAAAAAACATCCACCACAGAAATTCTGGATAACACAGCAACATGCACAATTTTTTCAAGCTTTGACAATATTGACAATGGGATACATGCAATGGTGGGTTTATCTCATTTGTCGTGTCATTTAATGTAGGAATATCATACTGAAGTAAGGTCTTACAATTGTTATCATCCTATCAAAACAAATTAAGTAAAGATGTCTCCGCCGAGGAAACTTTCTATGAAGAGTAATCCTTTCTTCTTGGGAAGCTTTTTAAGAGAACCTACTTTCCTAGAGAATACTAATTAATTTACTTGAAATCAAGGATATTTTTAACTAAGTATTTTGACAATTAGGTCATGTGCCCCATAAGATTCATAATATCAAATTATATTACTTTAAAAGATTATAACCAAAACCCAACAATGAATGCGCATTTCTTGCATAAATTCGAGAAAATTCTTCATGATATTAAGAGTACCGGTTTCTCTGAGTAAGTGACATCTTTCTCTCTCTAACTTGCTGTATCATTCCTTGTATTCTCTCAGGGGGGATGAAAAAAATGTAAAAGGATTAAGGTGGAAGGCTTTAATCTGTCCGAGTTGCTCCTAATGCAAAACGTACTTATCCTAATGTGAACTACACGAGTTACACAGCTCAAGAAAATTCATTGGATTACCTCGAAAAAATGCAGTTATTTCATCAAAATTATTGCCGGTGACTAAATTAATCAGACGTCAATTATAACTTAAATAACAAATAATTCGAATTTATCGTCTCAGAAAGCTGACCCGGTGGGAGTTCTAGCAGCGGCTGATGAACGAATCCCCGGCGGTGAGGAATAGATGCTCGCCGAGGGTCAAGTCAATGGCAGGTTGACCCTCGATGCAGCTTACGTGGATCTGTGCAAGTCAACAAAAAGAAGATTAAAACTCCAAAATTATGCGTTGACCAACCAAAGAGTCAAACCCATTGACCTTTCCCTTCCCCACGAGAAACTCAGACTTGAGGCTGGAATAATCTCTTGACCACAAATACGTCTGAAGATTTTCAGCGAATATTTTATTTCCTGTATTCGGAAAATATAATATATAATATTATAGAAAGTATTTTTTAAAAAATGTAATTAAGCAGGAGAGGGGAGAGTTGACCAGAGAAAGAAGTCAACACGGCATCGGAATTGAACACCAGGCTGGGCCTCGTTAGAATGATAGAAAACGATGAGCCCAGCACGCCGTAGAATTTCTCCTCAAAAAGAATGACCTGTGAAGAGAAAGATCAGTCGGGAGATAAATAAAAAAATTATAAATAAAGAAATAAATAAAGTAAAAACTTACGGCGTTAGTAGGGAGAAGAGAGAAAGGGAGGAGCGGAGAACCTAGAGCTTCTCGCACGTATTGTTCCTGGACGTACGGAAAAATTAAATTAAATAAAAGAGAAAGCTCCTATACTATGGAAATAAAGAGATAAATGGAAACTTTTGGGAAAATAGAGGGAAAGGAGTAGTTAATTGCTCACATGAGTATTTAATATGCGTTCTAAGACGTGCTTGTCTTCATCCAACGATTGGAAGAAAACTTCCACCACATCCGTCGGTTCTAAACCAGCCTTCTTGCGAGATTTCTGGATTCTGTTTACCACCTTTAAAGAAAAAGGGATCCCTTGAATTGGACAAGAAGTGATGCATAAAATTTATTAGCTAGCTGAATGAAAGTCTACCTCACGGGCCATTCCCAATTCAAAGAGAGAATCATCCGGACGAAGATCCAAGACCACTAACACATCCCCTACACACGCAAACTTAAACCTTAAAATAATTTTAAAAGAGTTTTCCTTTAATTTCATCAAAAAAAGACAGGAGTCAATACCATCGCCAGCAGCGTCTATTTCGTTCTCCTTCACATCGACGGGACGCTTGAATTCTCGCAAAACCTTAAGCAAGAGCAATAAAGAATGTTTCAAAGAGAAGAAGCTGCAAATAATTAGCAGTTTGAATAGAGTTCTAGCGTGCTTATTTGAGAAGAAAAATTGTTATCTTCTTTATCTATTTCGTTCTCCTTCACATCGACGGGACGCTTGAATTCTCGCAAAACCTTAGGCAAGAGCAATAAAGAATGTTTCAAAGAGAACAAGAGAAAGAGAGCACACCTTAATGTCGCCAAGCTTTAGAGTGTGCCCACAAAAGATGCTCTCTCCTGAACCTTCGAAGGCAAGAATGTCGGCCTGCGACATTGATTTCACCTCCTTGGCAACAGCGCCCATAGATTTTCCTAATCGTTTACCCAATGCACTATCCAAGGACAAAAAGAGAAAATTAAGAAAAACGAGAATTAGAGAATCAAATAAAGACAACGCGATGTACTCACTTAAAGTTTGGTTCAGCACGTAGACCAGCATATTTCAGGGGATCATTGCAGGGAACCACTGATCTAATGTTGAGCTCTTCTACAACATACTGCATTGATTACAAGGTTTATTAGCTAAATAGATTTGGGTTTATAATAATATACCTTCTCAGGTAAATTTAAGAGTTTACGACGGTTTTTTTTACAAAATTCAAAGGCAGACCTCTTTTAGCTTGCCGGTAATATCTTCAAGAAAATCTGTGCTAGGATGCACAACGATCATCTCTCTGGAGGAACATTACGAATCTGGATTCAGAAAGTAATTATTAAACCAATTTAAATAATAAGAATGGATACCGTAGTGGTGTTTTGATTGGCTTGTTGTGACGCTCCCGGATATTGCGGCCAAGATCGATGATGGTCATCATCCTTGAGACGCTTTGCTCAATGCGCTCCTCTCTCTGATTGAGATACAGAAGATTCATCACGGACATAGACAAAAATAAAAATACTAGAGTTAAAGTGCAAGGTTAAAAATGTCATTCACTACTCTATTACAGAGTTTTACCAAATATTGTAATAGTCCATCTGCCTGTTCAAGGCAGACGGAACGTGAAAGAAAATGAGTGATTCTACTGATTTTATAGGGTTTATTTCCTTGCCCCCCGGACAGCGGGCTCCTCCCATCACCCTGCCTCCTCTCCCTCCGATCGTCCAAAGTTTGACAACTAGTGTTTAAAAAATGTGTGCTATGGTTTTCAGGAGATCCATCATATCCTGAACGATTTGTGTTTCAAACAATCTAAATAAATACGTGGTAAGGGAAGGTTTAGTTAGACAATTACCACTTGACTAAAGGCAAAAATAAGAAGTGAACCCTGTAAACTAGAAAAGTGGTACCTTTCCTAATGCAGTAGGATAACTGCAATAGTGAATACTTTCTTCAGACCCGTTCACAACCTTCCGCAGGTTTTGAAAGAGAACCTCAGTGAAGAAAGGTGTGAAAGGCGCCATCACCTTGCAAGTATTCAAGAGAACCTAGAAAAGGAACACACGTTGAGGAAATTAGGACAAATATCTCCGCAAGTATCTCGGAAAAAGAATATCAGCAAGTCTAAACTTGCTTACATGATAGAGGGTGGAGAGAGAGACACGGCAATCTTCCTCTCCAGTTCGACCTTTAAGCCTCTTGCGGTTAAAACGCACATATATATTCGTAAGGTTGTTGATAAACTTCAAAAGGTATGGAACAACCTACAAAAACATAAAATGTTAGAGAAAAGGGGAGAATTTACAGACTCTTAGAATAGAAAGGGGTACAACCGTATACAGGCGGTATGCATCCATCTCGCGGCGAACGAACTGTACAAGGCTTTCGGTCGCAGAGTTTATCCATTGATCGAGCACATTGGTAGATAATTGGAGTTTTGAGATGTCAACCGGCACAAAGGGAGCCAAACCCTCAATTTCAAGCCGCTTAGCATTCTGAACGAGGAATCTGTAGGCATTGTACCAAGGAAGGAAGACATCTTTCACCTGCAAAATCGAGCAGTATTCAGATAAGAATTCTGATAGAGACCTTGGGTAGTTTCTCCCCCGGGAATAGTTCATCATCTAAGGAGAAAGCCTTCATCGTCTTCCAGAAATCATCACAAGCTTGTGAGACTTCATCAATGACGATTTTGAAGTGAATTCTGGTCTGCCCTCCTCAGGTATCAAAATTAGAAATATAAAATAAAATGCAAGAAATTACCCTTGCCTGGATCGGGGATCATAAAAAATTAGTGCAAAATTACCAAGAACGGTAATGAGAGGATATTCTCCGGCAGCCATCAACCCTTAAGGGCGAATTAGGGTTTCAACCTCTTGATTACTGAGTAAAGGTTTCCCAGTTTAGGTAATGGGTCTGTTACGTTGGTGGGCCAATTACCAATCACTGGTGAATCACTTATTCTCCTCGTGAGAGAATAAGTGACCATTCTCGTGAGTCTCTTACGCCATTTATTCTCACGTGTAAGAGTAAACAGGATGGGGTTCTTCCTAAACGGAATGGAGAGGTGAGCCACTTAAAAAACATGGCTCATTTACAACTAACAGTAGTAATATAAATTAAAGGTAAAAGGGGCAATCCAACAATTAGTGAAGTATTTTAAATCCTAAAACTTTCCAAAAACGAAAAAAGATAAGATGGGAACAGCTAGTTCAACTCACAACGCCGAAGGTGCCCTCTTTTTTGAACCTCATTGGTTCTCCATGGACAACAGGTGAGTTCACTATGTACAACCGCAAAGCATCCTGATACACAAAAAGGTACACTAAATTCAAGCAAGAAATCGTTGAGGGAAAATGGTTTTAAAGACCTGTCAAAATAAAATTAATATACAGACAACAATAAAAAGAACTCACAGCTCCATATTCATCAATGACTTCCATTGGTGGCGGAAAATTCCGAAGGCTCTTGCTCATCTTCTTCCCATCCTCTGCAAGCACAAGCCCGTTGCAGATGAGATTTTGAAATGCCGGTTTGCCAAAGAGAGCAGTAGATAAAACCATGAGCGTGTAAAACCTGCAACATGCAACCAGAGCGAGATGGTAAATCAAATATTAATCCAAGATATGAAGAAAATCAAACAAAAGATAAGTGGGAATTGAACCAGCCGCGCGTTTGATCAAGGCCTTCAGCAACAAAGTGCCCCGGGAAGTTATTCTCAAAGAGTGCCACATTTTCAAACGGATAGTGGATATATGCGTAAGGCATAGACCCACTTTCAAACCAACAGTCAAACACCTGTATGCAAACTTTTTATGTTAATAAAATATTGTGTCAACAAGATGAAAACTAACAACGCAAAAAATGAATTATGCAATTGGACTCGGCTTGCACACGATGAGCATATCTCTAAGCTTTTGCCCCGATTTTCAGGCCTAAATCATGAATATTTGTTCATCGTAGTTAGTGGGGAATACTAGCATTCCCTTCAAGAAAGATCTAAGAAATATTAATCTAAACAATAGCTCTTTATCCTCTCAAGAGCAGTCTTCTCAAGAAAATATAGCCCGCGTGTAATCATTTATATTCTGTGCTAGGATTCTGAAACATATAAAACGTGATTTAGTTTGACAAACTCACATCCTCCACGCGTCGGAGAGTACCATAAGAAGGACCACGACTCGAGGGAATAGTTATGTGATCAATCTTGTGACGATGTAGATCAGTAACCTAGAGAAGAAGAAAAAAATGAAGTTAGCAAATGTATAATTTCCGACAAAATCCATAAACATAAGGCAAAGTACAAAAAAAGATATCAAAAGATGGATATTCAAAAAGCCAGATAATACGCATCCAAATAAGAAAAGAATTACTGAATCTAGATAACAGATAGAGCATCATTACTCAAAGCAGACCTTCACGCCAGAAAGCTTTTCAAGCTTGGAGATAGAGTCAATAATAACGATTTCCTGGCCATCTTCGCTAATCCATATAGGGAGTGGAGTGCCCCAAAATCTACTCCGACTGACGGCCCAGTCTCTAGCATTTTCAAGCCAATTGTGAAAGCGTTTTTCCTGAAATTATGGCACTTTGAACTTCTGGAACGTAAAAGGAATTAAAAGTAACAACAATAGAGACTGATGGTCCAAATCCTGAACTTCAAGCGAAGCTACCTTACCTTGACGTAATCAGGGACCCAATATGTCTGTTTGTTGCATTCAATAAGTTTCTCCTTAATGTTCTCAACAGCAATAAACCTAAAAGGTTGTAAAGTCAGAGGGCCATCAGTAAGTGATCCATCTCTACTGAATCAGTCCCCAGTCAACAGAATAAGCGGTAGTAAGCAGAGAAAAAACTCCACCATTTCTTTTAAACAGTATCACGTGCCTTAAACATAGGTGCATATCTTTTATACATGAATTCTTGAAAAAAAATCGTTTTAACATGAACGCATGACAATGCAGCTTTTCATCGTAAGACAAGTCCATCATTACATAAATTAATATACTATTTAGATCATAAAACATCGCAAACCCCCTTACCAGCTAGGAACGGCCCTGTAGAGAAGAGGAGTGCCAGATCTCCAGCAGAACGGGTAAGAATGAACCATGCTGCCAGAGCTGACAAGCCTTCCTTTTGCCTGAAAAATCCGTTCATGGTTAGTATGCAAAACAACTGACATGCACCCAAAAAGTATAATACATTATTTTTGAAAAGATGGGAATGTGAATATCAAGTGAGTATTTCCCTTGAAGTCATTCAAAAAGACTATCATGGTATTTTTCTTTACTTCAGTATAAAAAACCGGTTTCAAACCCAGACTTCTCATTTCATTAGTGAAACCTCCAGACGAGATAAAGAATGGGAAAAAAAAGCTCAGCGCTTACCTTGACTGCAGTTATAATGTCCTTATCTGCATCCTTCACATACCTGCCCTTAAAGTCAACAATCCTTTCAGTGAAGCAACCATCAGAGTCTACAGCAACAACAAGGTTCACATCCTTCAAAGGAGAAAAGGTGAAAGAAAATAAGCGGAAGCACATACTGATAGGACAATGACAAGAAAGTATATTTCCTGACATACGGTTTAGAAAAGGACAAAAAAATGACAACCTCCAAACTAGAAATCCGTTCCGGTTTATTTTTAAATGTTAATTGACTAAATTTACACAAATGCAACCCTATGAAACGGTCTCCGAACATGAATAATTCTGTTTCATCAGATAAATCACAAGTATGAAGGAAAACATCTTTAGATCTGCACAAGACTGATAAAATGCTGCTAAGGACTTATCACAGAAAGCCCAAACAGGGCTCATAAGTGCCCATTTAACATTCAGGCAGGAAACTGTTCTCAAGGTTCTTAAATTCATAGCGCTATGAATACCCAGAGTATGAAAGAATCTCAGGAAATGATCACTTGGTCTTTCTTGGAATCTAGAAGCCATATCTCGCTTGACAGGAGGATAAAGATTGCTGCATACAGAAAGTTCTTGATCGTCTTTGTATCTCTCTTCTTCCGTCATTTCTTCTCTCAATTCCCCACCTTTCCCTACACAATCCACAGTCTTGATAGACATCCTTCAGACGTCTATCAGAATATTAACTGCCGTGTTGAATATCAAAGATCAATGATGAGATACAGATTAGAGAGTTTTTGTTTTGTTGAAGAAAATGCAGGTTAGAGAGTATATGCTACTTGTCTGTTGAAATTATAATAAGACATCATAGACAGGCTAATAAAATCCAGTCAACTAGTTCACCGTATTTTTTCTTCTGTGTGAGATAAATGTAAGAGATACTCAGCCGTGATATGGTTGAGTCAATATAGGACCTTACCTTCTGGATGATATTTGACGCAATGCACACACGGTAATCATCTTCACCAAAGGCTGGAGCACAGTGCACTACCCCAGTTCCACTATCGTCCGTAACATAACTATCTCCAACCACCTTAAACGCAACGTCTGAGTAGTCTGAGAAATAGTCAAAGAGAGGCACATACCTGTACACACCAAATTATGGTTGAGACTTTATAACAGACACAAACAACATAACTATGAAAAAAAGGCTCAGAATGTCCTAACGGCATTGATGAAAGGCTGACAGTTTGTAAATGATGGGATCAACATCAACGACAACCAATCTCACCATCTACGTTAACTGTCAATGAGTTCAGACAACGTCAACCAGGGTGTTTGACATTAACGTTGACGGAGTTGACGATTTTTAACTAAGCTGACAGCTGATGTTGACAGACGGCATCACCTGTCCATCATATCTCATCCTCATCAACCACCCTAAAATTCTTCAACATCAATGTCAACCCGGGTCATTGATATTAACAAGAGCCAACCCTAGGAGTCTAAGATATGAGTTGGAAAGAAGGCCGGTGCTCACTTTAAGCCAAGAAGGGAAGTGCCTTGAATTTTCTCTAACACTTCATACTGTCCCGCATCTGCTCCCTTCCTAGGCTTTTCATTAGCCGCCTCCTTTGACTTGGATGTTGAAATCTTTGAACTTTCGACACCATCAGCAGCCCCACCTTTTGGTTTCTTACTGGGTAGCTGAGACAGGCGAGATTCTGCAACAATGTATACGGACCCCGATGTCTTGTCCCTAGCCTGTTATTCGCATTAGAAAATGTTAGAATAAACAGCTTTTTTGACGGGTAGTTTTCATAACTCTTTGAATAACGGAAAATTTGTATTTCCAAGAACTTGAAAGAGCTATTAAAGCTTCACACATACTTAACAGGGACGATGAAAAGAAAAAAAATTCTACAACATATGAGATCAGTTTTCTTAAATATAAAATGAGAAGAGTTATTTGTAAAAAAATGACGCGTAACTAGGACAAAGCAGAATATCTGAATTGAACGAGGAAAACAGAAGTTTTAATCATAGGCTGGATAGTGAGAACACACCGTTGCATTTTTGTGGGTAAGCCTGTTGATTGGAGACATTACTGATTTAATAAACATCTTCTGAGGACATATAATTCAAAAAGAAGGAGAGCCGACAGCTCCACATGTGCGGACTGACCCACACGTGCGGGTCTTTGAATAATTGGTGGGAAAAGATGGCTTGAAGCTGGCAAGAGGAAGCTATAAATAAAGGACAAGCCTTGGAGAAGGGGTTACGAAGCTATTCTTCAAGAAGTCATCCAGAGGTCCTCCGCCGCTGCTGCTGATCCGGCTGCCCTCTTCAGATGCCAGATCTGATTATCGCAGATGCGATAATTCCATTATCCTTCTTCGATCTTATCAATACCTCTGCATTGTCGTTCTTGTGACATTTCCGTCCACCGCAATTTTATTGTCGGAAGTGTATTCACATTGTGAACTTCATCTGTGAAATACACTCTCTGTTTGTTAGATCTGCCAGAACTCTAACATGATTGCACTTTGTTAAATGCTATTTCTTGTCTTTATTCTTGTGAATATGCCACATGTTACAAGTAGCCCGGAAAGTTCGTTTTTCTCTTTAAATCTTTGTGTGTGGGCCACAAACATAAGTGGCCCACGTGACTGTGTACCACGTGACTAATTCTAGGAATAAGTTGTTAGTTGGGCGTGTTTTTTATTTCCTTTTCTTTGTTCTTCCTTATTTGCCCTTCTTAACTCGTTTTATATCAATAGGCCCAATAATATGGGCCCACTTGTAATCCCATAAGTATGGGAAGACCTAAGACAGAGTAACGAGGTTGTTTTCTCTATTCTATTTTTCTCTCCACCGTAACCCTAGAATCTGAGCTCGCCCCAGTGTGTAGCAAGGGAGATCAACGATCAACATAAGTCATGTTAATGAGCCAGGTTCACACCCTCTGTTTATCGGCTGGTACTTAAGACAACGTGGAGGAATAAAAGACAAATTTTTGGCTTATTCAAACCCTAACCTTCAGTGTCTTTGTCTGCTAACACCAGAGAGAGGAGCATCAAAGAGCGAGGATCAAGACATTGAGCTGAGTTTGACAAGGTCCATTATACTTCCCATACAAAAGCAGAGTAAAAACATCTTTACATAATTGTTTTCTTTGATTTGAGTTTCAAACTTTACCAGGCTTGCATGGTTAGACAATGTCATTGTACTGGTCCATACAAGCCTTCTATTTTTCCTTGTATCTTTCAATTACATATTTTTTAAACCCTCATCCTTCCATATTTGAAAATTTACCCTTGTCATGGGCCCGTACATATTAGGACACTTTACGGGAGATACAGGACCTGATCACTCTAGTTGTACCTAGTAATTATACGAGAGTCATTTTTCTTTCTTCGAGGTGAAGATAGCATAGTATCAGGGCGTTGATGGAGATCCTGCTACATACACTGGAGAGACAGAAGCATTGAAAACCCCTCTGCTTGGGGCCAGAAGCCTGTCAATCTCACTGCAAGAGAGAAGAGAGAACCGCTTGTGTACCCATTGATCCAGTACGTGGACTCCTCAACCTTGTGCAGATAATGGTTGAATAGGAAGCAATAAGAGCTCTGGGACTAGCCGTGCTTCCCTCAGAAGGACAGAATCTCTCCTGGCGCATGAGCGCCCTCCAGATTGTTTTCCCAAGCGTTCTTGATCACTTGAAGTACAACGGCTTGACTCTCAAGCATTGGAATCAGTATGTTTTCTTTTTAAAAAAAAGAGGGAAGATCACCCGTAATTGGTGATCAACCCAATTGGAGCCAGTATGTTGAGCTGATCCTCAATGGGAGAGGATTACCATATCATCTTAAACAGGTTGCCGGTCTTGATGACCAAGACTCGCCCCCTTGTCCAGGAAGACTTCCGTATCCATGCCTGGCTCCTTGGGAGTATGGCAGGTGAGAGGGTCAAGAAATTTAAGCTCCTAAAGACTGCGAGGGAATCTGAAATCAAGCTTTTTGTTGGAAAAACCTGAAACCATGTTCACAAAAGCAGCTCAACCAGAGGTATCAATCGGCGCATCTATTGTTTGATTACTCTGTGCTCCTTATTTGGTAATGTGTGATAAACCTGTGGAGTATTCTACCAATTTAACAGGCCGATTAAGAACCCTGATTCCCAAGAATGGCAGTTATTAAATGCGAGGCCTTAAGGAACCAGATTCTGAACAGAGACAGTTCCCAACCTTACAACTGGCCAATTGTATAATCGACAAAAAGGAGATGTGATTGAAGAAGCTCGCTGAGCCAGGCAAATGAGAATCGACCACAATTACAATCAAGCAGGATATGAAGCAGACAATGATGTAGCCCAGAAGCCCATTTTCCGAGGCCCATTGGCAACTTGTGGCCCAAGAAGGAGATTCTTCTGTAACTGACAGGATCTGCAGAAATATATCTAGAGCCCCTAAAAATCCTCTGACAGGATTTTCTCTGACAAGATCTTCTGACTGAATCTTCTGCCAGATTCTTCTTCTACCAGGATCTCTGCCCTAACTTGTCAGAGCTGCATATCTTCTGTTTTGTCCCATCAGAATCTTCTTGAGCCACACAAATATCTCGTGACAGCTTCTACAGGCCCCGGAATCTGCAGGATATCTCTGCTCAGGCCTGTCAGGCTGCTTATCCTCTGTTTTAGCTTGTCAGAATTGTTTTTCTCAATGTTTTGACTTGTCTTGTCATGGGTACAGTCACTATGGACGACCCTGCACTTGTTGTGGCCTATATAAGGCCCCCATGTACCCCTGAATGAGTATTATTGAAATCTATTGTCTTGTTGAAACTGTTGTTTCTCCCCTCTGAGTGTTCTCTTTGTTAGAGAGTGCTTCTGTGCTTGTGGATTCAAGTACAACCCCGTGTGGATTTAGGGTTGGAGAGGCTAGCTCTGTGGATTCAGGACTTAGCTCCTTCAAGTAGAGCAAGGCTTGTGATTTCAAGTCCTGTTCCAACGCCATTCGTGTACTAAGGCTGCGTCAGACAAGGTCTGCCCCACCTGACTTAAAGCAAGGATCCCATTCAATCTGGCAATCAACAGGTTTGGATAAGGTGGGGAGAGGATAAAAATAACCTAAATTGAACTTTTTTGCAAGCATTAGAGACACGCTAAGGAAAGCTATACGAGAGCGACCACCTGCCCAAGCTACTGAAGCACCCAACATGTTCCTCAAGGTCAGATAGGCGAGCTGGACGAGATGAGAGAAGTACTTGAGCAACTGAAGAACATGATGAGCTCTCCCCACTCATGCGAGATCGACCACATGCCCAAGCTACTGAGGCACCCAAAACTGATCTCAACGTCTGATAGGCAAGCTGGAGAAGATACGGAAAGAACTGGAACAACTGAAGAGCATGTTGAGCTCTACCTCCTGGCCCAATCAGGTGTTTGTTGAGTACTCTGCCAGTTTCTTATTCAAGAAATTTTTTATCCAAGAAAGGTATTTTTTCATTATAGAAAAAGGATAACAATCTATCTCCTGACATTTCTCAATTTTGTTCCTATCGGCCCTGTGATGACCAGAAAAAAGATCTTAATTGCAAGAGGTGAGACTCTACCTGTCGCAGGATTGGTGACTTAGAGGCTAACTATCCGGTTGGACTAAGGAATGTTTTGCATATTCCTAAACTAAACACATTTAACATCTCTGTCAAGCTCTAACCCTAATCCGGATTTAGGGTAGAGAATGGAAGAACAAGGAGGAGAAACTCACATTAAGAAAAGAGTAATAGAACCCCATACATTAGACGGCGCCCTAGGGTTTCTTTATAAGTAACCTGGGCGTTTCAGACATCCAAGCTATCGTGGACCCGATAGCCTGGATCCGCTTCACTTATATCCGATAAGGACATAAGTATACAGGAAATATAAACAAGTACAAATACAGATACATGATAAAATCATAGGCAGCTGACACCCCCCCTTAAGCGGGTAAGTAGATGCTCCACATCCCCAGCTTGGAGAATAGCCGCTGAAAAATCTTTCCAGATAGTCCTTTTGTAAGAATATCCGCTACTTGATCTGCCGATGGAACATGCTTGATCTGCACAACCTTGTCATCGATTTTCTGTCAAACAAAATGTCTTCGAATATGCATGTGCTTTGTCCGATCTGGTACTACAGGATTATGAGCCATGTCGATTGCTCATTTGCTGTCACACCAGATTGTGGTAGCTGCCTTTTGTGGAATATGAAGATCTTCCAATATGCCTTGAATCCAGATAACTTCACAAATCCCCTTAAGTAGGGCTCGAAACTCTGATTCAGCACTTGAAAGACATACCTCCCTCTGTTTCTTGCTTCTCCATGTAATAAGATTTCCACCGAAATACGTACAATATCCACCAGTACATCGACTGTCTACCACTGAACCACCATAATCTGAATCAGTATAGGCTTCTAAGATTGGTTGCCCTCCACGGCGAAATAATAAGCCATGTCCAGCTGTCCCCTTCAAGTATGCCAACAGTTTATGAGCAGCTTTCAGATGAGGTTCTCGAGGACTTTGCATGAATTGGCTCAATAGATTAACAGTATGAGAGATATCTGGTCGAGTGTGATTCAGATAAATTAATTTCCCAATTAGTTTTCGATATCTCAGTGGATCAACCAGAGGTGAATCCTCACACAGTCCCAGCGCAACATTTTGATCAATAGGAATATTTGAAGGCTTGCAGTCTTCCATTCCATCCTCGCGTAAAATATCCAAAATATATTTGCCTTGCGAAAAAAAGATACCTTCAGGAGAATAAGCTACCTCAATACCCAGGAAATATCTGAGCAGTCCAAGAGATTTAATTTCAAAATGTTCACATAACCTCTGACTTAATCGTTGTATCTCAGCCTCGTCGTCTCCTGTGATAATAATATCATCAACATATACTAGAAGGGCAGCAAGTTTTCCGTTAGCATTAGCTTTAACAAAGAGTGTATGATCCCCGCTGCTTTGCTCATATCCCAGCTTCAACATAGTTTGGGAGAATTTCCTAAACCAAGCTCGTGGTGACTGTTTTAACCCATATAATGTCTTCTTGAGTTTACACTCCCACCCCTTTGGGGAATTAGAATAATATCCAAGAGGAATTTGAATATATATTTCCTCCTCTAGGTCTCCATGTAAGAAAACATTTTTAACATCATACTGATGTAACTTCCAATTGTAGGTAGCTGCAGCCCCCACAAGAATACGAACAGTACTCAACTTTGCAAGGGGCGCAAAGGTCTCCTCATAGTCAATCCCATATGTTTGGGTGTATCCCTTTGCCACCAAGCGAGCCTTATATCTCTCAACAGATCCATCAGCCCTGTGTTTAATGGTATATACCCATCTACATCCAACTGGTTCCTTTCCATCCGGCAGTTGCACCATCTCCCATGTCCGGTTTTTGGCCAACGCTTCCATCTCCAAATCCATGGCTTCTCGCCACTTTGGGTCACGTGAAGCTTCACTCCACGTCTCTGGAATGGTTTCACTATCAATTGCAGCTAAAAATGCTCGGTATTCAGGATGTATCCTTTCATAGGTGACGAGGTTAGAGAATATATACCGAGAATTCTGAGTACATGCTCGCCGTCCATTCCGGAGAGCTATAGGCCACCCCAAATCTGATTCTAGATCTTCGCCAGAGACGAAAGGAGTTGTTTCCGTCGTTTCATCAGGAGTACTCGATTCCCCCTCAGGAGGATCTCCCATCCGGTCACCTACTTCCGGTAGTGCCTGAATAGATGAGACTTCAGCTTCTGCACGAGATTGAATAGTAGAGGATGGAATTGAATAGTTCATATTTATAGCTTGACAGTCTTTATTCACTGGCTGGTCTGTACTTTCTGTATCTACTAACCACTCATCTAATAGAGGAGAATCACCAAAATAGCTCTCTTGTTCTTGGAAAGTAACATCAAGAGATACATACAACCGTTTTGTTGGAGGATGATAGCATCGATATCCCTTCTATGTAGAGGAATAGCCCACAAAAGCACACTTCAAAGCTCTTGGACTTAATTTATCTACCGGATCATGAACATGGACAAATACAACACACCCAAAGACCCTTGGCTTGAGTCCAGTACGAAACGTCACATTAGGAAATGCTTGGGACATCAGATCAATTGGGCTTTTGAATTCCAGCACCTTGGATGGGAGACGATTAATAAGATGAATTGAAGTTGATAAGGCCTCACCCCAAAGATATTTGGGCACCGATTGATGAAATAGAAGAGCACGAGTTGTAGCAACAATATGACCAATCTTGCGTTCTGCAACACCATTTTGTTGAGGTGTTTTCACGCACGATGATTCATGAATTATACCACGTTCCCTGAAGAATTTTGAGAGGCTATTGTTGAAGTAGTCTTTGGCATTATCGGATCAGAATATCTTAACCTGTGTTTGATATTGAATTGAGTTTGCACTAAGATGCAGAAACTTTTGACTATTTCAGTTACTTCTGATTTGTGCTTCAACAGGTATGCCCACGTGTAACGAGTACAATCATCCACAAATACAATAAAACACCGAGCACCTTTTGGAGAGGTCGTAGGACTTGGCCCCCAAACATCACTATGGATTAATCCAAAGGGTACATTTTGATGCTTACTGTGGCGATTAAAAGTTGCTCGGCGATGTTTTACATATTGACAAGCATCACAGACTATTTTAGAATGGTCACACTTCTTCGCAAAACACGGAAAAATCTTTCCCAAAAGGTCAAAAGATGGATGTCCCAAACGAGAATGAAATAATTTAACTTGTTCCCACACTGGCAGCTCAGTGTCGTTCAACGGATGCGATTCCCGGACAGCCAATCCAGTAGGCGAGTAATCTGCCACGTGAAGCGGCCATCTCGCTCCTCAATTGAGCCAATCCTTCAGTTCAACTTCTTGTCCCATACAAAACAACCATCAGAACTCAGAGTTAGTATAGTTGATGTATCTTTCACATAGCGTTGAGGAGAAAAAAGTTGAGCTTGAATTTGTGGAACATGAAGAACATTATGTATCTTTCCCAACCCATGAATAGAAACAGTGCCTATCCTGTTACTGGTAATCTGTCACCACTTGCTGTAAACACTTTAGGTAGGTTACTTCTAGGAAAATATGTCGAAAAATTAGAACGATGAGGAGTCATATGGCTGGATGCTCCAGAATCTAAAAGCCAACTCGATTTGGAGAAATAGAGGTAGATCCGGGGAGTGCCAAGCTCTTACCAGAGCATGCCATGGATGAGCTCGGTGCATTAGAGTTCATGTTCTTCAACTTCTCGAGTTCTTCTTTGAGTTGAAGAAATTCAGACATTGATACTTCGGAGGCGCTGACAGCTTCTAAACCTTTTTCAGCCTTTACATCCTTGGCGACATGGGCTTGCATGTAGTTCATTGGTTTCCCATGGAGATCCCAGCAAGTCTCCTTTTTGTGGCCCTTCTTGTTACAATGCGAACTGATCCAAACCTCTTGTGGTCTCCCATGAAGATCCCAGCAAGTTTCTTTCTTGTGGCCCCTTTTCTTGCAATGTGAACATACAACTGTCTCCCGGGGCCGATCACCCGAAGACGGAAGTGCAGACTTCCGAGGTTTGAATTTTGCTGCCATGGCAGTGCCAAGATCCTCCGACGATTCATTGGAGTGTAGTCTACATTCCTCTTCAAGTATTTATTGAATAGCTTGCTTCAAGGTTGGGACATGCTCACGATTCAATATTTGACTTTTGAGAAGTCGTAATCACTTTTCAGACCATCAAGGAAATGATAAAGTCGATCCTTCTGCATATACTGTTGACAAGCACAGCTTTCCAAGGTTCCACTTCTAAAATGATCAAGTTCTTGCCACAAACCTTCAAGTTCAGATACATATTGTTGGACTGTTCGATCTCCTTGTTTGACCATAGCAATTTTGATTGTTAAATCGTAAATACGACAGACATTGCTTTGCTGCAGACAACTCTTATGGACTGTGTCCCATATTTTTTTTGAAGAACCCAGAAGTAGATACTTGTTGAAAACCTCGGGCTTCAAGCTACTAAGGAGCCACGCATGAATAGTAGTGTCATTGGCTTTCCATTGTAAGAAATTCGCATCTGAAGAGCTAACTTCCTTGGTCAAATAATGACTCAGACCTTTTCCTTCCAATATCATCTCTACATACTTGCTCCAATGAAGTAAATTGAGGCCAGTATACTTCACTGCTTCCAGAACTGATTGTATCACCAACTGATGAGGAGATGTCTCCGAGATTTGCAAGCTCTTATCTGGAACAGATGTTGTAGCCGCCATCTGAAATACAACCCTTCTGTAGACTGTGGAACTCCCAAGCCTTCACCAGAAGATTAACCCACGAGCTTCAATGTTGAGAAGCTCCCAAAGCAGAAAGAAAAATGCCAGCTAGAAACCGACGGAGAGCAAGGTCTCCAGTGATCTCTACATTTAACATCTCTGTCAAGCTCTAACCCTAATCCGGATTTAGGGTAGAGAATGGAAGAACGAGGAGGAGAAACTCACATTAAGAAAAGAGTAATAGAACCCCATACATTAGACGGCGCCCTAGGGTTTCTTTATAAGGAACCTGGGCGTTTCAGGCATCCAGGCTATCGTGGACCCGATAGCCTGGATCCGCTTCACTTATATCAGATAAGGGCATAAGTATACAGGAAATATAAACAAGTACAAATACAGATACATGATAAAATCATAGGCGGCTGACAATCTCCACAGAGATTAGCTAAAGATCTTCCTTAAAATTTTTTGCTGGAAAACGACGGGTATTATTTTTATGATAAGGCAGTGGACCCGAGGATTGGACGTACAAAAGCTGAAGGTGGATCTACCTTAATCACACTGTTGTTTGTCTTTATGTTGACCAAAGGGTTATCCTTTGATGCAGAAGTTGGGACGAGGGAAAGAACGTCCACCAGTTAACGGGGAAGTCATAGCAGAGGCTTATCAGGAGAATGATCTACCTTAAACACACTCATTCTGATATCACCTTTGCTATGGAGGTATTGTTCCAACACATGCATGACCCAAAAGAGATTCATCAGCAAGCCACTCATAGGCTGCTGTCATACTTGAAGAGTACAGCTGCACAAGGAGTTTTATTCTGAAGGACTGGTGACATATTCGTGAATATCCACTGACTCAGAGATTGCTGCATCTATTCTTGACTGAAGATCCACTTTTGGATATTGTTCATTCATTAAAGGTAGTCTGATAACTGGGGGCAATAAGAAGCAGCACGTTGTGACCAGATCAAGTCCATAATCTGAGCTCAGGGCCCTTGCTCAGGGTGTGTGTGAAGGACTATGAATCAGAAGCATTATGGCAGAACTGGGGGTTAGCAAATTAGATCCTATCAGATTATTCTGTGCTAACAAGTTTGCCATATCTACTGTCAACAGCCCGATTCAACATGAGAGAACAGTAAAAGTTAAAAATCAGCATAAACTCTATAAACGAGAAAGAGGAAGCCGATGTCTTCATTAAGGGCTTGCCGAGTCCAGCCCTTCAGAGACTTCAATTAAGCTGGGCGTGTCCAACATTCATACCCAACTTGAGGGTTAAACAATGCATTTGTATTAGTCCATATAAGCCCCTGTATCTTAACATTGTACCTCTTTATACCTTCATCCTTCCATATTTGCAAATCTACCCTTAAAGTGGGGGCATACAGATGCAGAAGCTTTAGGGCAGATGTTGGGCTCTGCCCAGTTCAGTTGTACCCTGTACGTATACAGGCCTCATCTAACGAATGAATGACAGTCGCTTTTCCTTCTCTTGCAATTCTCATTCATCGTATAAGAGACAGGATTCGAATTATTCATCTGATAAGAGACAGATTTTAATTAACCATCTGATAAGAGACAGCGAAATTTTTGCTAAATTATGAAACATATGATCTCTAAAGGGATTAGTTTCTCATATTTCATAATTTTGTTCGTATACTCTCCCCAGTTATCCCTTGAACGAATTGACGCTTAAACTTGCACCTTCGGAAGATAAATTTTCAAAAAAAGAGAAAAATTCTCAACACGATAGATCAGAAGACAAACCGAGCAAATAAAACCAAAGTCGACTAACCTTCACGTAGGTTAAGTTGGCATTGATGCAAAGAGCAAGGTTACTCGGAAGTGTCCACGGTGTCGTTGTCCAAGCCACTAAAGCTCCACCGTGGGGATCACCAATTAAAGGAAACGATACCATAATTGCAGGGTCCGAAACATCCTAGTTGACACCCAGCGATAAAAAAGATAACATTTTTGAGCAAATTGGATGAGAAAAGTCAGATTAAGACTACAAAATGAGAATCCCCTCACCCTATAATCCAACCCAGCTTCGAAGTTCGACAAGGCCGTCTTCAAACCAGAGCTATAAGGCGTAACCTACAAAAAACCCAGCAGCAAAGCTAATTATTCACAGATCCGAGCACGATAACAAAGAACAGATGTTTACCTTGAATCCCCGGTAAACTAATCCTTTCTCCCACAGCTGCGAAAAAACCCACCACAAACTCTCCATGTAATTCGGATCCATGGTCTTATAATCGTTCCTGAAATCAATCCAACGCCCAACCCTAGTCACCACCTTCTCCCACTCAGCCACGTACATGGTCACAATGCTGCGGCACTCCTCGTTGTACCGATCGATTCCCATTTGAAGCACCTGATCCCGGGTCGTGATGCCGAGCTTCTTATCGATCTCGTGCTCAACCGGAACGCCATGGCAGTCCCAGCCGAACCTCCGGGTGACGTGACGGCCGTTCATGGACTGGTAACGGGTGACTATGTCCTTGATTGTGCCGGCAAGGATGTGGCCGTAGTGAGGCAGGCCAGTGGCGAAGGGGGGGCCGTCGTAGAAAACGTACTCGGGCTTGTTCTCTGTGAGATGAAGCTGGGTCTTGAAGGCATCGATTCTCTCCCATAGCTTCAGAATCTCCTCTTCCTGGCGGGGGAAGGAGAAATCCTTGCCATCGCAGACCTCTTCCATGGCGGATCGCCCCCTCCGCGGCCGCTCGAGCTAGGGTTTTGCGAAGAGAGCTCGAGCTTCTCGGACAAGTTCCTCTGTCTTGTCACTGGAGATTTGACGAGTAGTAAGGGACGCGGACGGGACTGTTATTTCGTCCCCGGACAGAGAGTCGTCCCGTCTGCGAGGTTGAACGAAATCATGACGGTAATTCGCCCCGAGACGAACGGACGGGACGGTTTTCGTCCACTTTGACGAAAAAAACGTCCCATGTCTGGGACGGAAAACCGTCCCGCCCGCGTCCCTGCACTGATTCCGGACGGCGGACGGGACAAACACGTCCACGTTCCGGACGATCTGGAACGCGGACTGGCGCGAGGTTGGATGAAAACCAGGCCGGAAATACGTTCCGAAATGCACGGACGGGATGGGTTTCTCTCGCTTGGACAAAAAATTCATCCCGTCCGGAGGTCTTGGACAAAAAGACCGTCTCGTCCGTATTCCTGCACTGATTCCGCACGTCAGATGGGACGATCTCGTCCCGTCCATCGTCCATTCCTTTGACAATCCGAAAAAATAGATTCCCCCTCTTTGTCTTTCTGATGACGACGACATCAACGCATCGACACCGAACGCGTCACCACCGTCATCTGAAGTCAACGCGACCGCTGAAGACATGACGCCATCGTCATTGGATCAAGTCAACACACCATCATCAGACACGTCTCCACCCACTCACGCCCCTTCACGCATCCTGACACGTCGCCAAAGGCAGATCTAGAACTGCCCCCTGACGTGACGCGAAACCACGTCGTTCGTCATGTCGCTTGTCTTTATTTTATTTCTTTTAATTGTATTTTTCTCTTTCCTCCGAGGCCTATATATATAGGCCAAAGTTTCAAGAAACAGTTCGGCAGTCATTATTCAAGAATTGAGTTTGTTTTAACTCTTCTTGGAGGACTGCCCAGCCTCCCCTATCCCATCTCCACCCCAACCGCCGTTGCCGCCGCCACAGTCGTCGTCGGCCTCCCTCCCGCTCTTCTTTCTTCTTCCTTCGTCATCTCTCTCTCTCTCTCTCTCTCTCTCTCTCTCTCTCTCTCTCCTTCTCTCTCCCTCCCTCTCTCTCTCCCCCTCTCCCTCTCTCTCTCCCTCTCTCTCTCTCTCTCTCTCTCTCTCTCTCTCTCTCTCTCTCTCTCTCTCTCTCTCTCTCTCTCTCTCGTCTTCCCTCTCGTCTTCCCTCTCGTCTTCCCTCTCTCTCTCTCTCTCTCTCTCTCTCTCTCTCTCTCTCTCTCTCTCTCTCTCTCTCTCTCTCTCTCTCTCTCTCTCTCTCTCGTCTTCCCTCTCGTCTTCCCTCTCGTCTTCCCTCTCTTCTTCCTGGTCCGTATGTCCTAGGGTTCGGCCACGTGGCATCAGCCGGCCCCCCAAAAGCGCCCCGGTTCCGCCGACTGCCCAAAACAGCCACGTCGCACAGGCAGCCACCAGCCGCCCACCCGTCACGCCCACGGACAACCGCGGCCACCCACGGCAGGCACGCCCGCGAGGACAGCCGCGGCCGTCCACGGCAGGCACGCCCACACACATGCACGCCCTTCACAAATATCCTACATTAAATATTCATAGACCAGTAATCACTGAAAGCATGTGATGTATATTATGTGGATTGTAAGCCAATCACACCTCCATGTCACATATCTGTCAATTGAAATAAATAAGTATCGAGTTATGTCTATATGAAAGTCCTCAAATACATAAAATCACTCAATGAATTTTCTGTAATATCATAATTCATTTAGTAATTGATGACAAGTGTTTAAACAAATGTTTAAATTAATCTTATTATAAGGATACTCAAGATGGAATAACATTAGCAAAATCCTATTCATATGCTGGCTTTGGATAATCATATAGCCATTTGTGTGTATACGTCGAGGATAGATAGTGGGCACTATTTGGGGAAATAATTCACTAGATTGATCATTGATTTGTTAAATGATATTATACCTACAAATCAATTAGATTGATTCATATCCCATGTGCATGAGTGGTCCTTAGAATTGGGATAACAAGGACAATTTTTAGATGGAAAATTGTGCTTGACAATGACTTACAAGTCTCTAACCACAAGATTCAGATCCGTATTTGTTTGGATGTAGCAAGAAATCCACAAATGCGATTATTGGGTAAGATAATGATTATTCCCCCTTTAAATAAGATCATATTTTATCAAGGAAAAAGACTAAGTAAAATCTATGGTCAGATAGTGGTGTGGGGTTATGCAGCCATGATTGACATGATCCTTGAAGGATTCCCACGAGGGAAGAATGGAGCATAATAAAAAAGAAATAAAAAAATTGATGATTGAATTAAATTGGAACATATTATATCTGAGAATTCTTAGTCCTCAAGAGCGAGATGTGTTAAGTTATTAAAGTGTCTAGCCTCTACGTGTATGCATGTATTGACTTACCAAACTCCTCCATCTCTCTATGCCTCATTATTGATTCATCATCATCTTTTGGCTACTCTAATCAAGGCAGATGGGTGCCCAATGAGCGAATAGAGAAGAATGACTGAAAATTGAAGAATTTTTGCCTAGATAATATTTATTCAGAGTTTTCTCTGCTTTATGCTAAATATAATTTTTCCATAAACCCTTAATTTAAAGTATATCTTCTAAACTCCAAAAGACCATTTGCATATGACTATCTAGGCCTCTATATCAGTTTACTTAATGATAGAATTGGGAAAGAAATGTTTTGTTCATTCGCGAACATGCTAATGAACAAACACGGACATGAACATGAATGCTCCACATCGGACATGAAAATGTGAACCGTCTCTCTCCCTTCTCCCTTTATTCCTCTTCTATGAGTCCCCCACCTGCCCTTCTCCCCTTATCTCTTTCCTGTCAGCTGCCTTCTCTGATGTAGAATGACTAGGACTGACGTGAGTAGGATAGGCTAACTCAGCTAATGATGGATAAAACAAAAGGCAAATCAACACGATTGACTTTGAACATTTCAATCGGAGAAAATGTTGATAGTGCAGCCCATTTCCTTGGTCGAGGGGGGAGGACTATCTTACAACAACCGCGGTGAAAACAAAGCTCAAAGTTCAATACTCTGAACGATTGATTATTAAAAAGACACACACACCTATTCTACTAGGTCTGACGCTAGTGGGAAACACATGAGAAAAACTGGAGGAAGAAATACCAACACCAAAGAGGGAAGAATGAACCTTTAGCACATGCATAGTGCAAAGAGGCGATGTAGCAAATTGTCGACACATCGTTGGCAAGAGCGAGTAACGTGCACTTCGATAGGGTGGAAGAGGATCCGACTACGTGGTTAGTTGGCGGGGGGTCAAGGGGGGAGTCGCCCTTGCGGGGTTCGGGGCAGCACCTTGGAACCTAAACAATAGGGGCGACGAGTGGTGGCTGGGTAGGCGATCGTAGGGCTGGGCAACTACATGCGGCATGCGTGTGGGCCGACAGATGCGCACGGCTCCCTCTTGGGCAGGCGGCTCTGGGCGACTATCACTTGGGTTTATATGCGCAGGCGTCCAAGCGCCAAAGCACCTGTGCGCCTGAGCACCCGAGCGCCGCTAGTCCTGCATGCCCACGCGACCAGCGCCCGCACGCCCGCACACCCGCACACCTAGTGCCTCCACACCCCACGTACAGTGCCACCACCGCCCTCCGTCCACCGTGACCGTCGCCGTCCAGGCGTCAATCCATGCGCGCGTTGCTTGCTTCGGGCGTGCTTCATGGCCTCCACAAACTCCGCGCGTGCTTGGGCGCTTCGCACGCTCCGCGCGCTCAATGCCCCTGCGTGCTGCTCCGTGCGCTCTATGCGCTCCATGCATGCGCTCCACGCACCCTCCACGCTCTCCGCGTGTGCAGGACCACGCCCTTCGCAAACGACGTTTGATATCACTTGTGAGATGACTCCTTGCAATGGACTTCCGAGTCTTGACCCATCGGGTACCGTCGTTCCCTTCATTCACATTCAAATTACTTCTTACAGTGCCATTGATTTTGTGTTCCCTCGCCCTCAAATTTTCTGCACTGTGATAGGATTAGCCACCCAAAATATTAATAGTTAGACTATTTCCTTGTGAAACAGCTAGACCTTAGCGATTGAGGCTTGGACGCCATGGGGTATTAACAATACCTTTCATTACTTAATCGTCTAGTTGGCCAAAGGGACATTGAGGAGTCTGATTCTGACTAGTCAAACTCCGGAACTTTAATTGCACGTCCGAATCAGTCAGTGCTGTCGAATATTAATTCATTGATTTTTTTACTTGTTCATTTAATCATCATTCTTGCATCATTGACCATTTCTCGTGTTCCGTGGGTTGTAATACATGTCAAATTTATCTTGTCCGCATTGAGTTACATCATATTGGTATTAGAGCTTGTCATGTTACTTTGTTTAACATGATCGATGGAATATCATTCTTAAAAATTGTTCTTTCATAAATCACATCATATATTTTGAAATTCATCCATTCTTGCATATTATGTCATTAAATTTCATATAGAATCTGTATAGCTCAAACGAGATAGTTGACCGTAAAATGGTGCAAACACGTGCTCAACTACGATCAACCGTAGAAAACGATTATGTCGAAGAGGATCCCGTATTTGATCCCAACGTTGTGAATATTCTACCCAAAGATCTGAAAGTCGATCACTTTCAGGACAAACGACCTGATGAGGTCGAGGTTGAATGGTCTCCTAAAACTTTAGGGACTATATACCTTGGGTCCTTGCTCTAACTAGTGGGTCTTCTAGGCCCCTCCCACCTACTCGATTCGAGGATCATATCTCTTCCGTCTCGGTGCCTATACCAAGGCTGTTGTCAAACAGTCAGCTTGTAGCACCGTCGGTGGTTGAAGCCCCCCAACGACCGGGTAAGGCTTCGATGAGGAGTTGCCCCATTCCTCCACCAGCTCGCGAAGCTGCACCTCCACCAACTGAATGACCAAACGAACAACCGGCACACCAACAGCGATACCAACATCATTAACAGTGGGAGAATCAACGGCGCAGTTCACCACCTCCAAAGCGGTATCGCCCCTCGTAATACCAAGAGGAATGCCCCTATCCGCTGGATAGGAACTTCTGTTAACTGGATGCCCGATATTCTCCACAAGGGAATGGTCCCATTTCGGCGGGGTATCACGTGACAGATCCTCAGTATGATACCCAAGGATATATGAACGAAGTAGCCCCCGCAACGTATGTTGTACCATTCCCACAAACTGTGCCCTATGTGCAAGGTTGCCCGACGGGTCCGGGCGGGTAATCGTATGCCACCAGACCTATCACCACACCCAGACCATATGGTCTGGCTACTAGCCAAGCCCCTAACCAAGGGCCATATGTTACCACCGTGCCTCATCCATATGTATTCCATCGGTAACCTTGACAACTCTAATATTGTACGCACCAACATCGACGCATGCACCACGATAGCATTACTATACTCCAGACCCTCCTCTCGTAACGCCCACGGCGTACCATTTAAAACCCACTACACGACCTGCACATCAGCACACTTATGTGCCGCCACCGACTTTTTGGCCAACCGTTCCCACAACGACCCAAGTAGCTCCTCCCCCATACATGCACCAAGCACATCAAGGATATGGAGATTACACTCAACAATTGGCTCAACCCGTTTCTCTGGCTCCCGAAGAAAGGGATTACTATGAGGCACAAGATGTCCGGTGACAAATGCTAGGATGTCATCACTATGAAGACGACAAAAGAGATAGCCAAATAGAGGCCCATCGAGCAATGATACAAAAGAGCGTGCGAATGGAAGTTCCTATATACGAAGGTTCACAAAACCCTAAGGATTATACAGATTGGGAATCCCACTTGGAAAGCTATTTCCAATGGTATGACATGGATGATGATCTCTGTGTGTCATACGTTGAAGCTCGGCTTGGAGGACAAGTCAAAATATTTTGGGAAAATGAAAAGGAAGTGGCCCGACATCGTGGAGAACCTCCTCCTTCTTGGGATGAAATGTCATGAAAACTTAAGGACAAGTATGTTCTGAAGCTTTATATGACCAGAATTCTGCTTAAATGAATGAACCTTAAGCAGGGAAAACAAAAACTTAAGGATTATATAGAGGAGTTCGAGGAATTCAGAATGTGGTGTAAATTTGTGGAAAGTCCACAAGTTCAAATTTCATTCTTTATTCATGGTTTACGGAATGACCTAGGGGCTAGAGTTTTGGAACAAAATCCTGCAACGATGGACCAAGCCTTTAGCTTGGTCGAGAGTAATGAGTACACCATTGACGAAGTTACTCTGCACCCCTCCGTTGCACCACAGATTACAGCCTCCTCTACTTCCGCTACAACAATTGCTAGAACCTCGACTAGCTTTGGATGGTCCAGAGGAACCACCACCACAGTTAGGACCACTCCCCCACCAGCCATAACCATGACCTCAGCGCAACTCACTTCATCAGTTTTGTCTACTGCACATGCACCCAACACCGGGTGTGAGCCCATGCAGTGTTTTAAATGCAAGGAGTTCAAACACTGACGTACTGATTGTCTGTCACTCTTGCATATGGGTATTAATGGAAATCTATTAGAATCACCACTAGAAGAAGACTTAGAAGTTGATGAGTGTCCAAGTGAACTCCCGAGGGCAAAGAATATGAGGAACCCCTTGGGTACATACAGATGACCCCTGCCCAACCTTCTCTGGAGTAACAAATAATTGAATTACGGATTCAACAAATCGTCTTAGAATTGGGAAGCTCTAGTACTACCCGACAGCCTCTTACTAGGACCAAAACTCCAAACCCCCACAGTCGCTTACACCACACCACAAAAGGGATTGACGTCAATATCACAACCCCGTTCGATGTTTGTAGAAAACAAAGGATAGCCTGTCCCTACGCCAACAGTCATCTTACCTCCACCGTCGACATCCACGACACCCATGACCACTGACTTATCTTAGTGCACATCTATCTTTTATTTGTAAGTCAAAATTGGATGACGTACTTATAAACTGATAGTAGATAGTGGGAGCTGCATTAATGTAGTATCCGAAGATACGATGACCAAATTAGGTGTTACCCCTCATACCGCACCTATGCTGTATAACATTTCATGGATTGACGCTTCTACCTTACCAGTAAAGTCTCAATGTCATGTTCCTTTAAAAATGAGCACCTCTGATGAGAAGGTGCTATGTGATGTTCTACCAATGAAAATTGGTAGCATTATCTTAGGACGACCATGAATATTTGACCATGATGTATAGTTATCAGAACAAGCCAACACTTGCTCGTTCATTTACGGTGGCCGACGACTAATATGGTATCCTTTGGCATGGCAAGTGATTCCACCCACATTGCCGTCTCCAACTCATACACGACCACCATGGAATCCTATAGTGACTAACGGCTGTATTTTCATATGAGAATTAGAGCAAAACCAGGAATCTTCACCCATATGTTTTGTGCTTACATTGGCCATACCGACGAAAGAACCAGAACAAAATTCTGAGGCACCCGAAGTAATTCAGCTTATGAGTGAATTTGCTGAAGTTTTTTCAGCGAAGCTGCCCAACGAGCTCCCACCAATGCGTGATTCAACATGCTATCGAATTAGTACTGGGAGCATCCCTCGTGAATCTACCACATTACCAGATGGATCCCATCAAGTCTGAAGAGTTACACTGGCAGGTTAAGGAAATCCTATCCAAGGGACTAATCTGAGAAAGTCTCAGTCCTTGCGCAGTATCCAAGGGAAAACGGTATTTAACCGTAATTTTGTTGATGGTCCTGGAGTCGCAACACATGCGCCCAAGAAAGATGGAACTTGGTGCATGTGTTGCGACTCCAGGGCCATCAACAAAATTACGGTTTTAACCGTTTTCCAATTCCTTGAGTACAAGATTTATTCGACGAGATGGCTGGAGCTACTATTTTCTCCAAGATTAATTAAAGAAGTGGTTACCATCAAGTCCTAATTCGACCGCGAGACGATTGGAAAATGACATTCAAAATTAAACATGGTCTATTTGAATGAAATTGTCATGCCTTTTGGGCTATGTAATGCCCCTAGCACTTTTTAAAGGTTAATGAACAAAATGCTTTGCCCTTTCATTGGGAAATTTGTAGTCATTTATTTTGACAATATTTTGAGTTATAGTCAGGACTGACATGGACATCTCCAACATTTAGAGGATGTATGTACAGCAATAGGACGGGGAAATCTTTACCCATTTCTTCACCGTAGAGGTTTCATTCCTATGTTTTATCCTATCAGCCCGAGGAGTAGCTGACGACCCAACTAAATTTGATGTCATTACGTCATGGCCAAAGCTAAAAGACATCCATGGCGTTGGAAGCTTTATGGGCTTAGCAACCTTCTATCGAAGGTTTGTCCTTGGCTTTAGTGGCATCACTAGGCCCACTACAGATCTCATCGAAAAAGAAAAGTTCGGATGGATCCCATGGCCAATATGGCCTTTGAACTCATTAAAAGGATCATGACCGAGGCCCACGTACTTCGACTACCATATTTTTCTTATGTTTTTAAAGTATCCTGTGACACATCCGACATTGGCATTGGAGGAGTCCTTACTCAAGAAGGGCAACCAATTGAATACTTTAGTGAGAAACTAAATGAAACTCAAAAAATATATGATAACTGTGACAGAGAATTCTACACATTAGTGTAATCATTGCGCCATTGCGACACTATTTGTTACCCAAAAAATTAATTTTATATTCAGATCACAGTGCCCTTAGGCATTTACACAATCAAAAGAAGGTCAGCAATTGTCATGCTAGATGGATCACATATCAACAATATTACACATTCGTTATCCAACAAAAAAAGGGACAGATAATGATGTGGCCAATGCCCTAAGTAGACAACCTTTGGTCCTTAACATGATGTGGACCCAAATTCTAGGTTTTGAACAAGTAAAGAATGATTATCAAGAACGTCCTGATTTCGAACTGATATTCCAAGCCCTAAAAGATCGAATGAGTTCTGAATTACAGAACTATTATATTTTGGACGGATGCCTCTTCTATGGAAAGAGGATGTGCATCCCACGAACATCACTATGCAACTTCTTAATCTGGGAGACTCATGCTGGAGGACTTTGGAGTTAACAAGACGATCCAAGCCGTTGGATACCAATTTTACTGGCCTTCACTAAAAAGAGATGTTAGCAAAATCGTCTCACGATGCCTAAAAATCTCCCACATTAATTGACAAATCAAAACTCCGATTTTTACGCACCACTTCCGGTACCCAACGGGCCATGGGATGATGTTAGCATAGATTTCGTCTTAGGACTTCCCAAGAATTTACGCCGGCATGACTCAATCATGGTCGTTGTTGATAGATTTTCTAAGATGGCACATTTCGTGCCATGCTCTAAAATCGCTAACGTTTTGCGCGTCGCACGATTATTCTTTGACAACATTTTCAAATTACATGGAGTACCAAAATCTCATGTCTCGGATCGCGACGTACGATTTATGAATTATTTTTGGAAAACATGTTGGGTTCTTATGGGAACCCAATTAAAGTTTTCTAGTGTCTATCATCCTCAAACGGATGGACAAACCAAAGTTGTCAACCATAGTCTTGGCAACTTATTAAGGTCCATCGTGGGAGAAGACATCACTTCATGGGATCTAGTGTTATCTCGCGCGGAATTTGCTTATAATTCTTTGGTCAACCATACTACTGGTAAGCCACCATTTGACCATACTACTGTATGGTCAATTACCACATAAACACTTACATCTCATGCCATTAGACCCACATACCAGAACTTCCGACGAAGGTTTTGAATTTTCTGAGCATATAAGAAACATGCATCATAGCATTCACTTACGTAGTGCATCTCAAAATGAAAAGTATAAGGCAGTTGCTGACGTAGGATGATGGTTAGTTAAATGTGCGGTGGGAGATTTAGTCATATGATCAGATTACGGCTTGAGAGGAATTCTCCAGGGGTCGTTGCAAAATTATACCCTCGTAGCGCTGAGCCTTTCGCAATTGCCTAGGTGATCAACGACAACACTTACATAGTGAGTATTCCTCCTGAGTGGGGGATCTGTCCTACCTTTAATGTAAGCACTCTAGTACATTATCAACCTATGCACCAATTCATGAGCCGCACACCCCTTCGATCCTGACTAGTATTATGAGTGAGAGCCACTTGACACCCATTACTATTACAAAACCTATGAGGCACGAACACATTGATACGCTAATGCAAAAAGTAAGTCACAATGTAGGGGGACGGTAAAACTGCAAATTTTGAGTCTGTTGGCAGGGCAGGCCTTCATTTGAAGATGCATGGATCATGGAAGGGGAACTACTACAACTTCAACCAGATCTAGTGCAACCTTTGGGGGAGGTCATTGACATCAACTCGTAGGAGTCGAGTTCCTCCCAACCGGGGAGGATGATGGGGGACCATCTCACCATTGACACCAAAGGACACCATCAGCCACTTCGAGCCGCTAGTGTTGATGTCTGCGACCCAACTTTCAAGTACACGACCTAACGATGGGTCGTGATCATTTTATTTCATTGTATTTTCATGTCTTTTATTTTCATTTTGAATTATGGATGGGCCTTCGAGTTTGGGCCTCATCCATTATTTGTTGTTTTCCTTAACATTTGTTAAGGGAAGATCTCTCATCATGAGACATTTTCTCCCAATTCGGCCCGATTGGGCATAACCCCTATACTATGTAAAGGGAGGCATGCCCAAGGAAGGCCTTTGGAGTTGATTTGGATGTTGAGTTTCTTCAATTGGCTCCCGCCCTCCTCTTGGAGTTTTATCATTTCTTAGTTTAGCATAGATCGTGGGAATTGCCCGCCACAACGTCCGTCCAACGTTGAGATTCCCCGTGGAGGAACCATCATCGCCACACCCCTTTAGCTGTTTCTTGGAACTTGCATCAAGAATGTGAGTTTGTGATTTGCTATTGTGCAAGAAGTACCAAGAACTGTTTTATAGGACTTTTCTTGAAGCTGCCACTGCCGCCACCATCGTAGCCAGCGTCGCCACTACCGCTGATGGCGCTATTGCCGCTACTGCTCACGTTAATGCCATTGTCACCACTACAGCTGCTGCTGCCACCATCACCATCGCCGTCGTCATCACCGTTGCTGCCCGCGCACATGCGTCATTTGCCACACGCCCATCACCCTCATGCTCAGTGCCCACGCGCTTGCATGCCCACCCGCACCCCCCCGCTCTCGCACGCTCAATGCCCACACTCACACATGTCCAATGCTCGCGCGCCCAAGCGCTCGCACACCAGCGTCCGTGCGCCTAAGCACCTATGTGCCCCGGCACCCACGTGCCTGTGTGCCCGAGTGCCCCAACTCCAACGTGCACATGTGAATAGCGCCCACGCAATGCGACCAGCTTCTGCGTGCTGCCATGCCTAATAAGCCCAAAAAGTGATGTGTAAATACATTGTTGATTGAGCTTTTAGACTAATGCAAGAAAATTTATAAATACCCATAATCACTAAATGCTGTGTATAGAGCAAGCAATGGGTCAAACCACAGGGAGGCAACAAGCAAGAATTTTATTCAATTCTAAATAAATTAATTCAAGAATGAATTAGTTTTGCAATTTATATGCTGTAATTATATTTAATTATATTTTTAATTAATCAAAATTAAGTAAAAAATTAATTTAGATTTTAAATATTTTCGTTCAAAACATTCAAGATAGGATGATCACAAACTCCTGGTTGATACACTAGGACGTTCGTAGGTCAGCAACAACTGGCTTCTCGCGATGCGACGGGCACATGTTAGATCCGTAGGAGGCTTGCGTTGATTCTTAAGGATGATGAAGATCGTACATAAATGTATATCAATGTAAAACATACTTTGATCCATCGCGTCTTCTCTTAGTCAAATCGAACAAGCTTGAGGGGAGGCCTTTTGGACTCAATACCGGATGACTTTCTGAAGTCTCTGAGTAATGGGATGCTCGAGAGCAAAGTCAATTACCCTATAACCCATGGACCTGGCCTCTATTTATAGGAAGAGGAGATACTAAAGCCTCTTTATCCTATCTTTATTAACCCCATTATGATAATTAAGACAGGCTTAGCCTCTACACAATTAATTACCATACTTAATGTTATAAATGTCTTAATCCCATCATCGAGTGAATCATATATAAATTGGAATGTATAATTGATAGCTTAACAATATGCAATTACACATTTATAATTGTCAATAGATTAATATATTAATCTGATAGCTCAGAGTCACTGGAGTTGATTCGAGCCAGTGTCTGTGAGAGGCAGACAGGTCGGATGCTCTAACGCTGCGAATGACGACCTTCCGATCTCCCTTCTTCACCTTCCTTCTTCCTTAACCTCTTCTCCCTCCTTTTCTCGTTGATGGCGCACACCGGCAAAGTTCATCGACGACATCGTCTGCGTCGCCTGCCCTTGATGTCAGAGACCGGGTGAAAGAAGCTTGATTATAGCTTTCGTTCTCAGCGCTCTTTTTGCATGTTTTGTCTTTTCCCATTCTCATCGTTTTGTTTTTATCACGTGCATGACTTGTCCCCACGCCCGTCGTCGTCATCACGGGAGTAACCCCTTTGCCTCCCTTGTTTTCTTTTTATATTTTTAGTTTCCCCTTTTGTCTTGTAATGGGGGCCAAATTATAAGGTCCCCCTTAATAGACCTCATCTCCCCTTTTGCTGACACATTTAGGGGGCCCAGACCTCTCCCCTATATAAAGGAAGAGGGGGGCGCCCTAAAATAGTCAAACGAGGAAGAAGAATATCGTAAGTCTTGTTTTCTCATGGTCTCACCATTTAGGAAAAAAAAAAGGGAAAAAGGAAGAAAAAAAGGAGGAAGAATATCGCAAGCAGCATGCGACGCCTCTAGCCGCAAGCGCCTTCGCGATCAATGGGCGCCACCGCCAACAACGGGCACTATCGCCAACCGTGGGGGCCATCGCCAGCCGTGGGGGCCATCGCGACCAGCAAGTGCCGCCGTGACTAGCGTGTGCTGTCGCGACCAGCAGGCACTGCCCCCCGACAGTGCGCATAGCCGCCAGCAGTGGGCACCACCACCAGCCGTGGGGGCCATCGCGACCAGCAGGTGCTGCCGTGACCAACGGGCACCGCCCACCAGCGGCGGGAGTCCCCGCAAGCAACAGGCGCCGCCGCCAGCTGGTGCTAGTGGCGGGCGTCGCCGTGATCACTGGCACCGTCGCTAGTCGCGGGCGCCACCGCCAGCAGCGGGCGTCGCCGTGATCAACGGGCGCCGTCGCCAGCAGTCGGCGTTGCCACGACCAGCGGTCGTCGCCGCAACCAGCGGGCGCTACCGTGACCAACTGGCGGCGCTACGACCAGCAGCCGCAGCTGTACTAGCTGACCACAGGTGCTGGGCGCCACTAAAGCCACCGGAGGAGCCGCAAGTTAGGGCGGCTACAACTGTCGATGCCGGACGCCGCCATCGGGTATCACCGTCGCCCCCCTATGCCGCCATCTCTGGGAGCTGCAGACATCTTCACCGCGCCCTGCACCCCTTTCCATCGTCTCTGACCCGCGATGCCTTGACTGATGACACCCGGGGGCACCAGTCCTTGCCGCCCCAAAGGGGTCATCGCCCCGAGCGCAGGACGTCCTCAATGAATCTTCAACCGACCTTAACGAATAGCTCCAGTGCTACCTGGCCTGTGGAGCCGCCGTAATCTCTCCGGCGACTCTTTGCCCCACCCACTCCGAATCGCCGCTGACTATCGACGACACTACACTACGAGCAACCACCGACGAGGTATGCCATCCTCTCCCATTGCTCATTTATTTACCTCTTGTAGTATATCCTCGTCTTGACTCCACCGCGCTCGAGCTAGGTAGGTGAGAGAGGACGAATTGAGAGAACCGTGATCAACTGCGTGTCTTATTGGTAAAAACAAGTACATTGGTTACGTGTGAACTCTAAGGATAGATTCTGTTCGGCCGTAGATGCCTTCGTCGCTCCAACGAGGTTCGAGAGGCCACCGTCACACCACCCGGCGACCCGTCCAATCTTGGAGCCTGGCGCCTCCCTCGAGTCAGAGCCTGAACATACGACATGTAGGGTAGTCAACGCATCGTAGTTACATCAAATTGTTAGGGGTTTGAACTGTCAGATGAAGACACTACCGTTGTCCGATACCATCATCCCTTATCGGCAGTGAGCCATCATAATCGGTGTCGACCGGAGGTCATCCTGAGATGACATCCGACATCACTTGTGAGACCAAGAAATCGATAAAAAATATTTCAAATGATAATTCTAGGTCTAAAATTTCTGGGGCACCAACCCTTCCCTTAAATGAGGAAGTCAAAATGGACCCTAGGGAGGTCCACAATGGCTGGGGGGGTGGAAGAAAATGTCCATTAAGGGGCCTTATATAATGGACCCCTATTACAGTTAAACAAAACAAAAATAAAAACATAAAAGGATGGTTACGAAAGCACGACGGACACATCACGACACAATGAAGATGACTGGACGAGGCCAAAAACATAAATGTGACTAAATGAAGAGGGGGGGAAAAGAAACCAAAATTTGATAAAGATACGAGTGTAATTTTACCCGGGATATTCGAATCCGGGTGTATTCATTGACGCCTTGGCGTGTCGATCAGGCGGAACGCTAATCGGGGGTCCGTCGATGACGAGAATGACAATGCTAAAGACATCTCCGAGGGAGCGAGCTGGCGCGCTCCATCATTTTTCAATGAACACTGATTGGGCTCCTTAGGTATGACAATAAGCGCTGGTTGTAGCCTGGCTTGAGCACCCTACGCTCACCTGCTTGTGGCTAGCTTGAGCACTACTACAGCCTCACTAATGTGCTAGATGTTGGCCTCTTTAAAACTTTATTTTACTTTATTTTTTTATTATGATTTTTTGGATTTATGCCCTCCAATATGTATAATACCCACTTGTGTGAGAATTAATTATTATAATTAATTCTCACACATAAATGTCTAAATGGGGATAAATGGCTTTTAACAATTAGCTAGAAATTTCATTAAAACGGTCAATTTTAAGCTTACTCCAAAATAAATGTCTGAAATAGGAATCCATAACAAAATATAGATAAGATAAATAAAATGATTCATGAATAACTATAAATTAGTGCATTTACATGACTCAATATCATTTTGTAAAATTAATTAAGGGATTATAAAATGTAAATGTTTTATCGAATTGAATAATTACTTATGATATTTTTAATCCTAACTAAATAAAAAATAATATGAATAATTATGAATTTTTGATTAAGGGATGTTGTTTGATGGAAGGCCACAATGAGGTCATGCAACGAATTTTGATTTTGATGCAACCTTACTCAATGTAATTCAAAGTTTTTTCTAACTAAAATTGAAAATAGTGATTATCCAAAGTAAAATACAGTTTATCGATTGTGCAATCCAAAGTAAAAGACATACCATGATTTGTAGAGAAAGGGGCGCTAACCAACCCCCTCCCATTGTCCATGTGCCTGTATGATATGTGCCCTCTGTGCTTATGCATATTTTCATCTCTGCAGAGCTCCTGTAGTGCCTTCTCAAGCTTGCCTAACCACCATAGAGCTATAAACTCTTCAAAACACCTCCCTCCACCTCATAAAGGGTCCTTCTATGTATATATTTTCTGAAAAAAAGATTATCCAATAATTTGAAAATAACTTTGTCAAGGGTTCAAGAAGAACTTTTGTATCATTTGATGGCATGGTACATCCCCAAATGCCCGCCATATAGTCACAACATTAGATCTGCATGTTCACTTTGGTTGTTTGAGCATTGGTGCTTGTTTGAGGACATCTGCTTATTCATCTTGGTTGTGGAAGTGTGCTGCCATGCATGCTTAAGCACTGGTGCTCATATGCTGAACTAGTGCTTGACTGCAGTAGCTGATCTACATCTTCTTTTTACCCCTTCATTTTACTTCTTAACAATATTTTCTTATCTTCAACACCTGAAACGTGATCAATTTTAAAGGCTGATAAGGCTCAAAATTTAATCCATTTTTTAAAGTCCTATTGTCAAAATACAAATGAAATTATCTTTATCATTATTTTTTAAATCAAGTATTTCATACTGGAAATATTAAACTAATACAATGAGACAGTTTTTAAATCAAATGTAATTTGCACTGAAATGAACATAACATGTAGCATAATTATCACCAGTGATATATATTAATTAATGATTTATTTAACCTAATCATATTTTGAATTTCCAATCCATGAGGTGCCAAGTCATGCTACATGCTTAAGAAAATACAAAGGATTATTTCAACTCTCACACAAAATTCTACTATTATCAGTTACTGAAAACACATAATCCTTAATTAAGGGATAACTTAGGATATGGTCAACAACCAAACCCTAATTGGTTATTCTAGTTAGTATTTGACTAGTTAGAAAAGTATTTGAAACCCGTTTGTGATATTCCACTACCTTGGCCAAGGAATTTGTCGCACCATATTCCTTGAGCAACATCCTCTTATACCATGGGCAAAAGATTATGTATTGACTAATAGATCACCTTTTTGAATTTACTTATACATCCTTACGAAGACATCTTGAGGTTCCACGAATAAAAACTAGCAGATCATAGTGAAAACAAACAATCCATCCACATGATTTCTTTAGTGTCCTAAGTATAAAGGTCACTTACACGATTGTGATGTGATTCAGCTTGATTAAAAGTTTGGTGTAGTATCATTCAGAGATTCATACATTTCAATTTACTGAACTCTTCCCATTAATGAATACCCATTATCCACCATTAATTCCTCCACGATAATGGACACTAATCATTCATTCTCACCACATGAGTGGAATGAGAGAATATGATTTTATCCATGTATTTTTGTCTTTCTAAAGTATTCATTCAATAATAATAATAATATATACAAAAAGTATTCATATATTGGTGATCTTCATGTTATGATCTCATCATAGTTCAGCTAGTGGGATCATGTATACGTGGACTTCATTTTGACCATCACATGTATACTACAATAATACATTTCATCAATAACCATTGACAAGACATGGAATGTGCAATTGAATTAATCTTCTAGACAATAGTTTATATAGGATCCAATTCAATCATAAAAGGGCATTCATGATCAGATGAGTAACATTTATTGATCAAACAATATTAGCAGCTAGTTTGCTCGTTCGAAAGAAATAATGATTTTGCAAAGCTTCCAAGCTCAATATAAGATCATTCAATGAGAAATTTTGAAAATTTCCATCTAGGCCATTTACAAGTTCGAAACTCAATAACATCAAAATAATTGAACATCCCCATAAGTTTTGCCTTATTTTGGGCATGGAAGAGTGAATGGCTATGGAATGATGAATGGGAACAATTGAAACACAAGAAGATGAAACATTGGCAAAGTATATTGGGTTTAATTTATGGATGCAAAGTTCATTTGGCACAGTGAATGAATGACTCGACATTATGGAGATTCAATACAGTTTGCACTTGAGAAAATCAAATGCACGCTAAAAGTGAGTGATTTTCAGTTAAACCGCTAGAGACATTTGAATTATATTTTACGAAGTGAAAATACATTTTCATCGTCTACGAAACAATACTAGCGAACTTTAATATAACAGGACGTAACGCATGTTTTTCTGCTCAATTGGATTTCCGCATTCATTATAGTACTGTAAATGAATTAATTTGATCTTAAAAGCTTCTTTTGATGCACATAGCTATTTACCACGCACACAAATACTAGTTCCTTTTTGAAGTCCTGAGAAACCCAAGATGCCCCCGACAAACTATAAAAAAGTTTGACAGCTATGTAAAGGGATGAAAGAACAATTAACACCGTAATGAATGTGGCCAGTGAAGCACACGACGGTTAATTAACAACTTAGTTGTAAGAGAATGTCATCGTGGTTAAAAACAGAGTGAAAAATATATACGAGAATGTTAGCAGAATCTTATTCATAAGAACAGAACCTTATATGGGAAACAGTGGTTCTATCAGGTAATCTGACGGCAATAGTTTAATGGCCTTTGTACTTAAAGTAGACAATGTAAAACTCGGCCCTTGGCACATTATCACGTACAAGGATCTCGTACTTCTTAGAGTCCTCGACCTCAACGGTGAGCCGGTAGTAGTCGCCGTTCACGTAGCCCCTGATCAACCTGACGAACTCCAACTCTTCATCATTCAGCAAGTTATTCCGCCTGATGGCCCTTTGTGCAAGGCTCACAGCTTTCTGATATACGTCCGGTTTCTTTATTCTAATCCAGCCCGGCGGTGTTGGGTCCTCTAATTTGGCATAAGTCTGGATGACGACTGCCAAAAGGATGGTGACGAGCAGAAGGGTGGACGGACGCGGCGACTTCATTCAGCTGTTGTTGCTCGTTGTCTTTAGTTTGATCTGATGTGTTGTTCTGGATGAGTAGAACTCGATCGGGGCCGTGCTATTTATGGGAAAATAAAGGGTTCAAAAGAAAGCCACACAGCACAGCATGGGTTCTGCGTGCGGCTGAAAACTAAGGATGGCAAGGTCAAATGTCGTGGGCCAGACTATTGAAAGCCCTTTACTCCGCGGGCGGCTTAATCTCTTATTTTGCAATTTGCCCGAATAGTACGTGCATGAATATGTTGTCAAGGTCATGGTATTTGACTTATCCTTAGCGTCTACAGAAGCACAATGTTCAAATGGAAAAAGAAGTCAGGTTTTTAATTGGATGTGGTTTGATGGATAATGATACAGTCAGCAACCACAGCCTCAGTTTTTTCTATGTAAGAAGAAACTGGCGCTTAGTCAAATGCTGTGGATCTGAATAATGATGCCGACGATAGCCCCGTTGAACATTTCCACAGCATTTGACTATTTTCGATGGATAATGTTAAAACCACAGCTGCAGTTTATTCAATGTAAGAAAAACGGGCATTCAGTCAAATGCTGTGGATCTGAAGAATGATGCCGACGATAGCCCCGTTGAACTTTCCGTTTTTCGACGATTGCCATGAATTTTATTTTCGATGGATAATGTTACAACCACAGCTTCAGTATTTTCAATGTAAGAAAAACTGGCATTTAGTCAAATGCCGTGGGTCTGATAGTTGTGATGCCGAAGATAGCCCGTTAAACTTTTCCTTGTTTTCGACGATTGCATGAATTGTATTGAGATATGAATTACGTTCCATTCGTCTTTATCTGGTATCGCGATAATCCTAACTTATTGTATTTGCCTTGTTCATGTCAGACCTTGATGAAGGGGGTGACCCTCACCGTTGGATCAAAATCTAACGGGTTTTATGTTTTAAGTGCCGAGGTATGATCATAGCCGTCAGTGCGGAGGAGTTATAACGGCTGAGATGAAGACACGAGGGAAGAGTGGAGCCCGCGACGGTTATAACTTCCTTTGCAGCTATGTGTTTGTATAAATGCCTTGTATGAGGGCGGTGCGTGTGTGTGTAAACTTGTGAGTGTGATTTCTTGCGTTCTTGATTCATTTTCCAGTTTTAGTGAGTTCTTGAGCTTCTTGCGACGCCTCAGATCGTTCCTTGGGAGCATCTTGTGCTTACAAGTGGTATCAGAGCCATCTGATTCCAGGGATCTGCCGCGATGCCGAAGCGAGGTGAATCATCGACGCAAGCAGGGAAATCCATGGCCGAAGACTCAGTGCGGAAGCTTGAGGTCGTGGTGCCGACGCCGCTGACGCAGCTATCAGCGACGAACTACCGGCATTGGGCGATGCGGATGGAGGTGCATCTCGACGCCCAAAATTTGTGGGATGTGGTGGCTGGAACAGAGACAAATCAGCAGAAGGACAGGTTAGCCCTCTCTGCCATGCTAGCTGCGATTCCGGAGACTTCTGGCATCCAATTGGACATCAAGAAGTCAGCGAAGGAGAATTGGGAGATCATCCGATCATTTCACATGGGGATAGATCGTCTCGCCCAATCCAGAGCTCAGGGTTTGCGACGAGAGTTCAAGAATCTCACCATGAAGATGGAGGAAAAATTGAGTGAGTTTACTGATAAATTCACAAGAGTTGTCTTCGAATTACGACAATGTGGTGACATAATTGAAGACAAAGAAGCCGTCCGGAAACTACTTCGGTCAATGCCTCGGAGGTATGATTCCCTGATGCTCTCTCTTGAACAATTCGGTGATATGGAGACCATGTCTCTTGTGGAGGCCATTGGATCTTTAAGGATTCACGAAATGCGTCTTGCTGAGAGAGACGCCAGAGAAGAGGATCAAGCGTTATTGGCTCGAGCGTTGAGTCAATTTAAGAAGACGAAGCCAGAAGAAGGGAAGTCTTCACGTGGCAGAGGAAGAGGAAGAGGAAGAGGCCGAGGCAGAGGGATATCTCAGGCAAATGATGAACCAAAGCAAGAAGGGGAAAGAAAGCCGTTCGATAAATCGAAGGTGAGATGCTATAATTGTCAAGGTTTTGGGCATTTTGCAGATGAATGCACTAATGAGAGAAAGCCAAGGGCTCGAGATGAGGCTGCTAACGTGACTGTGGAAGAGTCAAAATTGTTCATGGCATTCACGGATGTCTTGCTGCAAGGAGCTCAAGAGTTAAATCTTGAAGATGGCGTGTGGTACCTTGACACCGGTGCTAGCTCTCATATGACCTATAAGAGATCCTATTTTCATTCTTTAGATGAAAATCAATGTGGAGTTGTCAAATTCGGCGATGGATCCTCGATCAAGTTTCAGGGAAAAGGATCTATCATAGTCAATTGTCCGGATGGTGATGAGTTGAAGCTTGAAGGGGTATTATATATACCTGATCTCAAGGCTAATATTTTAAGTCTTGGAAAATTGGATGATGCCGGCTTTGACTCTTCACTAAGTGGAGGTTTTCTGACTATAATTGACGATGTGGGCAGGGTGTTTGCCAAAGTGAAGAAAACCGGGGGAAGCATGTATCTTCTCCGATTAGGTGTGTCTGAATTTTGTCAACTCTGATGAAGAAGAGAGACCCGAAAAGCTGAGATCGATTCATTCGATCTATGAGGCAACACAAGAAGTGGGAGATGATGAAATCTGTTTCATCTCGAGTGAAGAGCCCTCGTCATATGCAGTAGCAGTCAAAGATGAAGTGTGGAGGCAAGCTATGAGTGAACAAATTGCAGCAATTAAGAAGAATTCCACGTGGGAATTAGTGAAGACGACTGAGAAGTGCAAGCCAATTGGTGTGAAGTGGGTGTACAGAGTCAAGAGAGACTCTATGGGTGAAGTGACAAGATTCAAGGCCCGACTAGTTGCAAAAGGCTACAGTCAAAGGAAAGGAGTTGACTTTGATGAAGTCTTCTCACCTGTGGCAAGAATGGAATCCATTCGAATCCTTATGGCATTAGCAGCTCAGTCAAAGTGGCGTCTACACCATTTAGATGTTAAACCGGCCTTCTTAAATGGTGAAATTAAGGAGGAGATCTATGTGGCTCAACCGGAAGGTTTTGTGAAGCAAGGCAAAGAGAACTATGCCCTAAAGCTGAAAAAGGCTCTGTATGGGCTTAGCAGGCACCGAGGGCATGGAATTTCAAATTGGATGAAGCATTGACTGAAATTGGGTTTAAAAGAAGTGCAAGTGATCAGGCCGTGTATATCTGAAGCATTAAAGAGCATAGGCTACTGGTGGGAGTGTATGTGGATGATTTAATCATCACGGGTTCAAGTGCTGAGGAAATAGAGAATTTCAAACTCTCTATGAAGACTCAATTCGATATGACTGATTTCGGCTTACTCAACTCATACTTGGGCATTGAAGTGATGCAGAAGAATTCCGAAGTCAGACTATCTCAAAGACTCTATGCCTTAAAAATTCTTGATGAATTCAACATGAGGGAATGCAACTCATCCAAGTCACCAATGGAGTGTCGGTTGAAGTTGAGCAGAGAAGGAGATGGAGCTGAAGTGGATCCTACTCAATTCAGAAAACTAATCGGGTGTCTGAGGTACTTGACATTAACCTGACCTGATCTAGTATTTTCTGTGAGTTATTTGAGCAGGTTTATGAGTAAACCAAGCTCGGATCACATGGCTGATGGAAAAAGGGTACTGAGGTATGTGAAGGGATCTATCAGACATGAGCTAGTGTATGGCCATGACAAGGAGTGCAATTTGCTTGGATTTTGTGATAGTGACTATGCAGGAGACATGGATGATCGCAAGAGCACCTCAAGGCTTATTTTCTTCTATGGATCTAAGCCAATTGCGTGGAATTGTTGCAAGCAAAAGGTGATAGCTCTTTCAGCCTGTGAGGCCGAGTATATAGCTGCCACTTCAGCAGCGTGTCAAGGCATATGGATCAGTCGTTTCATGCGTGAATTGCTTAGAGAAAGCCACCAGCAATTTGATCTCTGCATTGACAACAAGTCGGCAATTGAAATTAGCCAAAATCCAGTTCATCACGGGCAAACGAAGCACATTGACGTGCGCTACCATTTCATCCAAAATTGTGTGGAAGAGAAGAAGGTGGAGTTGAGATATGTGTGGACGAATGATCAGCTCGCTGATTTGTTCACTAAATCACTCGGTATTACAAGGTTCGTAGAGCTCTGCCGGAGGATTGGGCTTTCTCGGGTGAAACAGGACTTGGATCAAGGAGGAGATTGAAGGGGGTGATCCTCACCGTTGGATCAAAATCTAACAGGTTTTATGTTTTGAGTGCAGAGGTATGATCATAGCCGTCGGTGCGGAGGAGTTATAACGGCTGAGATGAAGACACGAGGGAAGAGTGGGGCCCGCCACGGTTATAACTTCCTTTGCAGCTATGTGTTTGTATAAATGCCTTGTATGAGGGCAGTGCGCATGTGTGTGAACTTGTGAGTGTGATTTCTTGCGTTCTTGATCCATTTTCCAGTTTTAGTGAGTTCTTGAGCTTCTTGTGACGCCTCAGATCGTTCCTTGGGAGCATCTTGTGCTTACACTTGAAACTTACGTTACGCTTCGGTCATACAGTAATGGAGAACTAGATATGCCGTGCGATTTTTCGGGTCCAATAAACATGTTCGGCGCACCGAAACGGTGTGTCGAGTTATTACAGAGGATCTAGCTTGGAACAATGCTTAACGAGACCTTGCGCTCTGTTTTTTACGTGAAAGAATAGCATCCATGAAACCAAGGCAAAATTATAAAATGTAGTTAAGCATAAAATGTCAAGAATCATGGTCTGACACAAGGACAACGTCGCCACAGCACAAGCTTCTATGATGATATGACATAGAAGCGTCTAGAGGAACGTATGGACGCCGCCTCAAGCATCAACTCAAGGGCATGTCAGACACCGACAATGCCATATCTTCCAGAAGATCGTACGGACGCCGCCTCAAGGAGTAACTCGAGGCAGCGTCAGAAGACGCCACGACGCTCTACTGCAGAATCCCAAGGCGACAGACGAGCGCCACGGTACCTTGACAAGACAACAAAACCCTGTCATCATTACCGACAGGATGGTAGCAGACGCCGTGGCTGACACCTGCATTTAATTCTCTTAATGCACCTCCTCCCTATAAATAGCTGGACATTTCGTCATTCGTGATCATGGGATTTTCTCCTAATATCCCAACTTCTTCTCTATCCGTTCTCTCTTCCGCTACTACTCCTCCTTCCTCTGATTCTTGTAACATAAAATAGTACGCTCGATTCAAAATTAGAACTATACCATCATCGAATCAACAGTCGCATTCAACTGAATAATTCATGAAGAATCGTCATTTTATTGTCATACCCTCCATGTTATAATCAGCGGTGATTGTTATTTTCTGCCTATAAGCCGCCGTACAATCACGTGCGAGAATGGCGGATCAACGCGCCTAGTGCGAGTCTTTCTTTTTTGGAGATTTTTTCATGACGAAGAACGTATAGAACTGATCTCAAATCCCTTAGTCTTGCTCTAGATAAATCCGGCATGCAAGTTTCTCAGGCCTCCTTATGCCTTGTTTATGCCGCTGTTTTATCTCGTGAAGGCAAGTTGTTTCATGCTGGTATCATTATCTGGATGTGTTCAAGGTTGGTTTTTTTATTATAGTTAAAATAGATTTGCCATAAGAAAACAAGAAAACAAACAAAATACTACTCAGGAGAAAAATTAAGGATGAGTTCTACTGTTTAGAATTAATTTCTGGAAATCTAGCTGCATTCATTGGAGAAAAAGCATCATCAGACGTCTGGCATTTCCGACTTGGGCATCCTCACCTTCGAGTTTTGAATTTTGTTGTAAAGAAATGTGGACTCCCATTTTCAGAATTTTCAAAACAATTTGTTTGTGATTCCTGAAGGATTCCAAAATCGCATAAACTTGCACTTTCTGAAACTCATCATAGATCTAATCAACCTCTTGAAATAGTACATTCAGACTTATGGGGTCCATCACCTCTCCTGTCTAATTTTTTTTCTTCTTATTACGTAATATTTGTCAACGATTTTAGTAAATATGCTTGGCTATATCTTTTAAAACGTCAAAATGAAATACAAGATAAATTCATTAAATTTCAAAGAAGGGTAGAAAATCAATTTTGTACCAAAATTAAGTATTTTCAGTCTGACTGGGAAGGAGAGTATCAGTCCCTCAACTCAATCTTAAAAACACAAGGCATTGTTCATCGGGTATCATGTCCTCATACCCCTGAACAAAATGGAACATCAGAAAGGAAGCATAGACATATAGTAGCTTTGTCTTTATTAAATCATGCATCTATGCCTAAAATGTCTTGGGATGAAGCAGTGTCAACAGCTACGTATCTTATAAATAGATTGCCTACTCCAGTTTTAGAAAACAGATCTCCTTTCGAAATTTTACATAAAAGTAAACCGGATTACTCCTTTTTGAGAACATTTGGATGTCTTTGTTACCCCTATTTGAGATCATATGCACAGCATAAACTGGATGCAAGATCAGAACGATGCGTCTTCATGGGGCACAACTCAATGCACATTGGGTACAGATGTCTCTCTCTACAATCAGGTAAAATATTTATTTCAAGGCATGTCATATTTGATGAACATATATTTCAATTTTCTATTATTTCAGATAGAAAAGAATCATGAATACTTGGATCTTACCCAAGTGAAGTATCCAGTATTCCAAACATTGATAGACCAAGTATGTTATTACCAACATCAGAAGAGATCATTGGTAATAATATATATAACACTTCAATATCTCAATCTACAATGGAAGATAATTCCGATGTTTTAAAGTCAAATAATACTGAAGAAAAATTTTCATCAAATACTGGTAATACGCCTGTTTTAGATGTTTCAAATACAAAAAATGAAACATCTAAATTTGATAAGTCGATTCTAGATATATCTTGTACATTTGATCGAACACCTGAACCAGGAATTCCAATCAAAATAAAAACACTTCAGGATGTTTATTCCAGAGATGATCACAAGAATACTCATCTATCCTTTTCCACTATTAAACATCCTATTCCACAATGTTTACTTGCAAGTGCTAGCAACATAGAACCAAATACTTATAATGATGCATCAAAGGATAATAATTGGATGTTAGCAATGAAAAATGAATATGATGCTCTTATACAAAACAAAACTTGGGTTCTAGTACCCAGGAATCAAAATTTTCATTTAATAGGATGTAAATGGGTATATAAACTAAAACATAAACCCGATGGTACAATTGATAGATACAAAGCGAGACTCTTAGCTAAAGTTTTTAAACAACAAGAACGATTTGATTTTAATGAAACTCTTAGTCCGGTAATTAAACACACTACAATTCGATTACTACTCTCTATCGCGATTAGTAAAGGATGGAAAATACATCAACTTGAGTGTATCAAACACATTTCTACATAGAGAGCTTGAAGAAACCGTTTATATGGAGCAACCACCAGGTTTCAAGGATATATCTCACCCCGATTCTATTTGCTTACTCAAAAAATCAATTTATGGTTTAAAACAGTCTCCTAGAGCATGGTTTCATAAATCGTCAACAGCATACAAACACTTGGTTTTGTTGGATCAAAAACTGATACCTCTTTATTTTTTCGTACTAAGAATGTTCCAATTTTTATTTTAATATATGTAGATGATATTCTTATAATTTCTCCAGAAGCCAAAGAAATTCAATATGTTCTCTCAAAATTACATGAAAATTTTGCTATTCATGATTTAGGACCTGCTAAACACTTTCTAGGGATTGAATTAGTACCTCATTGAGATGGTTTTCTATTAACCCAATCAAGATATCTTTTGTCAATCCTTAAAAGATCAGATATGGAACATTCCAAACCATTATTGACTCCCACTGCACTTTCTTCTTCTTTCACAATTAAAAATGAAAATATAGTTGATTCTTCTTTAGATACATTGTACAGACAAATAGTAGGCGCTCTTCAATATTTAAATCTAACTCGCCTTGATATAGCATTTGCAGTGAATAAGGCCTGCCATAAGATGCAGTCCCCAAACACAAAAGATTGGAATGCACTTAAACATTTACTTCGATATCTCAAAGGCAGCCTATTACATGGATTACTTTTTTATAGAAAATCCAATACTAACATTACTGCATCTAGTGACTCTGATCGGGCAAGAGATAAAGAAGACAGAAGATTGACTGGAGTATATTTGATTTTTATTGGTAAAAATTTGGTGTCTTGGAGCTCAAAGAAGCAGTCAACTGTAGCAAGATCAAATACAGAAGCTGAGTATACGGCTCTAGCAAACGCTGCAACAGAAATTATATGGATCAAGTCTTTGCTAAAAGAGTTAAAAATTTCAGATGAAAGCATTCCAACATTGTGGTGTGATAATCTGGGTGCAGCCTACCTTGCTGCAAAACCAATTTTTCATGCAAGGATGAAGCACATAGAGATTGACTACCACTTTGTCCGTGAACAAGTCGTAGCAGGAGCTCTCAAAATACAATTCATTAACACTGACAGTCAATTAGCTGATTGCTTAACTAAGTCTCTTCCAAATTCAAGGTTCTTTTTTCTCAGGGACAAGCTCAACGTCGCCTGCGCCGCCGATGATCTTGCGGGGGGGGGGAGTATTGAGGAGTTTTACTTGTCTCTGTCGAGCAAGAGCTGTGAAGTCAGCTCGTGAGGCTTCCCAAGCAGTTGACTCTTCAGTCAGCCTGGCCGGTATCTTAAGAAGACGACTCTTCAGTCAGCCCGGCAGGCGTCTCAAACAGAGGACTCTTCAATCAGCCCGTCGTTCTTCTGATAGGGACTTAAGAAGATTAGTTAGTAAAATTGATATATAATATATACTCGTTTGAGATTAGAGAATAGGATTCAATATAGGTTTAAACATATAATAGGATTCAATATAGTTAGGATAAAACAATAGATGGTCAGGATTAAACAATAAGGAGTTATAACAGTCATGATCAAATCTTGATATATCCGTTGTAACTGATGGGTCCATCGCACCGATCAACGACTGTGATCGGTGCACCCGACATGTTATGACGGTCAAGATTAGTTTGTTATAAAGACAGGTATAAGGCACCCATGAACAGCCGAGATCGGCGCCCCCGATCTGTTATAACGGACGAGATTAAAACAGCATTTTGAAATGATATATCCGTTGCAAACTGTTACAACAGTTATGTATATAATTAAGCATAAATATACAACCAATGTTGCAGGAAAACTTGTGGGTTAAATACAACGATCTTGATCTATTCATGTGTCTCTTCTTCCATATCTTTCTCTTCAATCTCTCCTCTCTTCTCAAGTTCTACATTCTTTCCCTTCGCTATTTATTGTGGTGATCCAAGAAGATCAAACACCCAGTTGACAGTAATCATTTTTGGTGACTCTAGGTGTCTTCATTTATTCATTGGCGAAGGCTCTCATATTAAATCTATACTCGAGCATGAAGAAATAGCATAGCAAAAGGCTGGCTGCTTCTTCACATTTTCTCTTATGTTATTCTTTGTAGTCTGAGTAATATTAGGCTTAATGAATCACAATTTTGTTGAACACTGGGAAACATGGCCGTCAGTCTTGTTTAATGAACCAGATTGATTGCTGAATGTCATATAGATCATAATTCATTTCGTTTCCCGAGTAGTTCAACGCACAATATTTCATCCAAACTTAGATCCGTGAATAGGCCATTCAAATTGCTCAAATTCGATCATGGTGTAATGATGTATTTTAAAACGTCGTATATTTTTTCTTGTCACACTTGTCAGTGTACTAAGTTTAATAAGACTGGGATACTTTTTTGCCCAATAAATGTAACATACTCATAGTCATAAAGATCACAAATCAGAGGTCGATCATACTCATAGTATCTGTGGCTACGAGTGAATTAAAGAACCATCCTTTCTTTCCTAAATTTTTCCCCCAAGTGAGTCCAGTACTATATTTACTAATGTCAAATATCCTTCTACTAATTTCATGATCAGAGGTGCAGCTAATCAGATGTGTAAATGAATTTAGCTGCGAATGTGTTGGTAAGTTTGAGCCTTCTAATGAGTATTTTATTCAGCACTTGAACTTACCACATAAGTTTTTCAAAATTACTTTCATTTTCATTCAAGTACTGATTGTAAAATTTTCTTGCATATCTTAAAATTATATTATACTATTTTTATTTAATCATTTTAACAAATTTCACATAAATTTTATATTATCCATATAAAATTTGTATATTATCTACGTAAACTATGTTGATATTTTACTCTTTGGATTCTTCATATTCCCCTAATTCCATCAACACTGGTAAATAATATAGTCAGTAAACACACAATATGATTCGGCTTTTCTTGATTTAATACAACGTCCGAGTAAGTGAATTATCCTTCATAAATTATATAATTTGCATGCCAATACAAACTCTATTTTTTTAGAAATGGAATAACCCATAATTTAACTATGTTAAATACCAACTATATCGTAAAAATAATAACTGAAAATGAGGTCAAATATTTTTTTCATGTTGACGATATGAAGGTGTTAAATAGTGTAGGATCTACTTTTTATAATATTGTGATTTTTTTGTTTCCAGAACTGATTGACATGAAACGTTAACAAATTTCATACCTAAGGACGAAACATAACTTTTACATAATTTTAAAACCCGATGATTAAATCACATTGCTGAAAAGCATAAATATAGAAATTTAATCACTATAATCATGTGCTTAACATATAATCATGAAGTACATTTCATCAACTTCCCTTTGTCAAAATATAGAATAAGTATGCCGAGAAAGGGGACAAACCACATTCAGATAAGTACCAATAAAAATATGAATTTATATATATATTAACTTTTTTGAAGAAATTATGGGAAGAAATAATTACAACTATGATGTTTAGAGGATTTTCAGAAGATTATAATTATTTCGTGGATTGTAATTTATTCATAAAATTATAAATGCAATCTTTCTGAAGATCAGATGAAACTGGAAATAGATTGCAAGAGTGGACGTAGGTAGACGATACTTTGAATGATATATTGAATAAACAGAAATTCAAAGTGAAGCTGAAAATGAATAAATATATTTATAAACTTTTGGGAAGAGCTATGTTAGACATGGAATTTAATTAGGATAACTTGGTTCCAAGTTTAGAACAAGAAGCTACAATAGTGATGTAGAGATAGGGTGGAAAACATTGAAGGAATTGCATTTCTTGTTTTCTCCATGGAGAAATGATTGGCTTCCACATGTCTATAAACAGAATAGAGAAAACAAGAAAAATGAAACATCGTGAATGATTAACTAAGATGGAATATTTTAAAATCCAAAATAACTATTGCACCATGCGGGCAATAAGCCCCTTTACAGACTTTTAAAATCAAATTAAAATGCATCTTAGTTCAAAATATTATATAAATATAATGAAATCCATAAAAATTAGCAATCACTTTTAGGAGTTTCAAATAAAATATATCTGACTTGAAAATATGATTTTAAATGAAATTAAATTCAGAAAAAAGTAAAAGAATATCATACAATTTTGAAAAAATTAAAAGCATACCTAAATGATATTTTATTCAACTTGAACATTATATCATCCCAAAAAGGGATGTGCATAATGGTTCTTTCAGAATTCGCATTTCATCATACCCCCAATTTAAAACATTTACACTGAAAAACTATATAATTATTAGCTGTGTAGTTATCCTTGAATCACTGCGTCATCTGTGAAATAAAAACAGGTTTGTATGAAGTGTGGGAAATATAAAATTACAAACTGGGAATGAAACTTCTTAAGGACAATTTAGATTTGAATTTTTAGGAATTTTGGAGCCATCCCTCCTAGTTTCTGTTAAGCTAGTTAAGTGAGATATAAAATGTGATTCTCTCAAGTTATTGCACCATGATCCCAGACTGTCTATCGTCTCTCTAATGTGTTTGACCTCGCTTCTTATATCAATCTCTATTTCTCTCGAGTAGTGGATTATATATAATATTATTGTCATAAAATTTATTCAACATTGATTTTTATATTATTGAATAATCATATTCTTCATCCCTTAGCTCCTAGAGTTCATGCATCTGCAAAAAATAATTTTCCCAGATGCATATAACAAGAGGTCAAGTTTATTATTTGGCTAGTAGGCTTTATGTTCAATTTTCATTTGGAAGTGGCAATTCTACTGAATACCAAACTATAAGAGACTTCCAAAGTGGTAGTTCTATATGCCCATATAATATCGTAAAGCCTTATTCACTAGCCCTTAACATAATCCCTAATAATCATTTTAATAGTTTTCTAAGTTTCCCTGTTTTATTTCTCAACTTGCCCACAAGCCTAGGGGTGATATTCTGTGTTTTCGTCATATGATCAGCCATCTCAAATGAGAATCATTAGTGACTATCCCTATCCCTGACGGTTTCTCTTGGGCAACCAAACCTGTAAAACATATGTTGATTGATAAATTTAAAAACTACACTAAGATCATTTGACCTAGTGGTTATACCTTCAACCTATTTGGACAAATAATTTTCCCCCGTGAGGATTTATAGGTTGACATCTGAGATTGAAAATGGTCACATGAAGACATCACCATATTTAAAAATATCTACCTCAATAATAAGGTATAATGGACGCATGTATATTTTCTCTTCATGTTCATTGTAGCTTAAGATTTCAAATAGCTTGACCAGAACTTAAATGCACAAGAAAATAGGATTGGCCAAATGGCATTTATTTTAGGGTCATAATGTCTGCTACCTAATCAGGAATGGAAGGCATTTATGATGATCCACTTTTCCTCCTCAGTCACATATCTATTTAACATATGGGCAACATCTAACTTAAAAGATTTCAGTGATGTAAAACAACAGATGCCGGGATTGAACGGCTCAGGTTACACCATACTAAGGGTCAGTGCAGTCAAGTCATGTAGCGGAAATAACTAACGTAGATGTAATGCAAGTCCTGATTGATAAGACCAAATTTAGGGGTTTTATGTTGTTATTTTGATTTAGACTTAACCAACAATTTTTATGGAACTTTTCCATTTAAATACTCTATAATTAATATAGGGAAAGTAATGGGTTGATCCACAAAGAGGCAGGAAATTAAATTCAGAATTTGTCTCAAGCTTGGAATGAAGGAAGTGAGTTTAAAGGTGAGATATATAACTTCAAAGATCGTTATGGAACTACAAAGAAAAACTCTAGAAATAATTAAGAAAAACACTAGAAATGTTTTAGGCTAATGTTTAAAATTTTAATTAACACTCAAAATAGGAAATAAATATTTTTTTTGAATTTTCTTGAATTTAATTAACACCAGAACTACTATAAATATTCAAAAGAAGAGTTAAATATATATTTGAATTTTTTTATATGTTAAAAATACTGAATATTGATTATATTATTTAAGGGAATTATTTATGTTTTTTTGGAATTTATAAATATATAAAATAAGAAAATACCTTTTCCCGCTTTTGCCGGCTGTGGTGGCAGAACGGTGGCGGAGCGATGACGGCGGCGATGGAAGACTGGATGAGCCGCTGGTCCTTGTGTGGCCCTTATAGGGCTGGCCTTAGTGGGTCTGCCCACTAAGGTTCAGCCCAATTTGGCTAAGCAAGACTTGGCCAAATGGTTAGGACATAGTCAATTTGACTAAGTCCACTTTCCACTTTTTTGCCCTAAATGATGGAATTCAAGCATGTTTTTTTTTGAAATTTGAAAGGTAGAGTGAAGGAAGATATGGATAGAGACTGGAATGGATTTTAGAGAGAGAAATAAATGGTTTTAGAGAGATAAAATGACTGAAATGAAGAGATAGTGAGAGAAAATGAAGAGAGTGTAGAAGAAGTTTGAGATAGGATTTGAAGGTGAAAATGAAGTATAATTTTTATGAAATTTTGAGAGGATTTACTAGGGATATTTATAAATAACTTTAGAGAGAATGAAACAATTCTAGAGAGAGATTAGGAAAAATTGAATGTTTAGAGTGAGAAAATGATGGATTTTAGGGGTAAATGGATGGATGATAATCTGAAAGTGGAAGTCTAAGTTCCTAAAACCTCAATGCAAGCCCTGTGAGCCCGCAATGCTTCCTCTCAAGTCTAGATCCTTATATTTCACCAGGATCCGGCGTTTTTGAATGCAAACAAGAGATGAAATTAAATGAAAACATCAATAAACTTACATAAAGCAGTTTCAACAATCTTGATCCTGAAATATGCCTTGTCTTGCTGGCCAGCCAATTTCTAGAGTACGTCTAGAATTAGGGCAAATGATGGAGAAAATAATATTTATATATTAGAAGAATTACTAAAATACCCCTTTGGGTATTTTCTATTTTCTTTTCTTGCAATTTTTGCCTCTTTTTCTCCACGGGTTGAGAGTTTCCCCTAGTAATCTTTAACTTTTTTCTTTTTAAGGCTTTTGAGAGCCCAATGGCCAGGTCAAGTAGTGGCCCATCTTCCTCTACTTTGTCATTTGAAGGCCCCAAAAAACCTTTTTCTCCTTTCAAGCCTCCTTTTGAGAATCACTAAACTCTCAAAAAATCTCCAACTCTTAAAGAATTGTATCTTCTTATTCCTGTAAATTTCTATACATGTAAAACTATAGAATACTCATAAGAGATAAAACTACTAGACTTCAAATAAGTCAAGGAGTTTAGTAAAAAATAACCATACTGTGGAAAAATTATAATTTATAGCTCATGCATAAATATTTAGTTGACTCAAATAATAGCATGATAAATTCTGAAATGATAATACCATAATCATTTATAACGTATCTAAATATCCATTAAGTTATAATCTTATCAATGATGCTACGCTGAAATCACGGAGATGATTGATGAGCGTACCAGCAGGATAGGCGCGGGTGTTGTCTGATTTGCCAGTAGTGGAAGGCGAACAACAAGGTTCGACGGCATCAAGGCACCGATGTGCAATGCGCACCGATAAGCCTCAAATTGGTGTGTAAATACATCGTTGTTTGGGATTTTAAAATTATGCTCTAAAATTTATAAATACCCTTAATCACTTAATACTGTGTATAGAGCAAGTAAGAGGTCTAACCACAGGGAGGCACTAAGCAAGATTTTTATCAGATTTAAATAATTTAATTCAAGAATGAATTAATTTTGCACTTAGTAGACTTTAGTTATGTTTATAATTAATCAAAGATAAGTAAAAACTTAATTTTTATTTTTATTATTTTTGCTCAACACACTTGAATACGATAATTATGATTATAATATCAAATCAATTCAGATTGTCAATTTTCCAATCAAATTAATTTTATTAGTCAATCTATATATTTAAAATTGGGAATTAATAAACACAAAAGGGGGTTTTAAAATTGGACTTCAAGATAGACGATTTTTTTATGAAATTTTGGATTTAGGTATTTTAGATGTTTAATAGAATTTTTATACAATCAATTCCAAAATATAGAGGGAGAAAGTAAGAGATCTAACCTGGAGAGAGAAAGTGGAAGAATTTGGGGAAAAGGTGAAACTTGACTTAAATTTTAAAATCTAAAATTGCAGAATTGTTCAAAATCTATTTATAACTAAAGTGTAAAAGTCAGATATCGAATCAACGTCAAAATGCAATGCTAATTTTATGTCAAAACAACTTCAAGGGCATGCACATTTTGCCCATGCCTTGGCATTTTAAAATCGTTCAAGAAAAAAAAAATCGTTCAAGAACACACAAATTAGAAATTTACAATTTTAGATGATGAATTTAAATCTGTCAACTAACAAAGCATATCCTATGTCCTTCCTGGCCAAATCCTTGGGGAGAGCTTCCGAAGTTAATTTTGATTTTTTTCCAGACCTCTATTTAAAGATCCAATTGTATGTATGATAGAGGAGTAAAAGAAAAACATGCCCTCAAAATTTCAGATCAATCAATCTCAAGATATCATCGGTTTATCAAGGATTAATCTAGGCCGTTGGATCTCTTTTATCTATCTTAAAAATGGCCTTTTATGATTGGTTGTTGCTTTTCTTTCTCATTTTGTCCATTCTCGTTTGTCGTTTCAACACATTTTGCGCTTAGACAGTGTGCAATCTTTGGAGAATGACGCTTCATTTAAGTGGTTAAGACGCCACGTTGCCCTGTTTTTTTTTTAAACCAAAGGACAAGCTACACTCTTTGTCACAATTAATGGCAGGCAATTGATTTCCGCATGCATTTAATGCACATGGGAAATTGATTGCAGGCATATATTAAATACAACCCACTTTTTATTGAAGCACGTGTGTCAATAGCCATTTGCAATCAATGCACGCGGCTACTTGAGTATGAGGATTCGTTTTCAATAAACGCGCACAAAAATCATAAAAATACCTTTTTTGTTCTCACCTACTGCACCACGCGTATATGATTTGCTCATTATGGCATCATGGTGCGCGATGCCATAATGAGCCTATCATTGATTAACTTGGCTCTTCCAATCATTTACCTGAATTTTTGGGTGAATCACGTGGACACCATAAAGTTAATAAAAATCATATTATAAATACTAGATAAATAATAAAATATATTCTTTTAATTTTGTAAAATCATTTCTTGGTTACAGAATGGTCAGAAAATTATATAGAAATATGGGAAAATTCCAGAAAAATTAGGAAAATGCTTTTCAATTTTTAGCCAAGTGTTTCGGGCCCCGTGAAAAATACTTATTCAATACAAAGAGGTGAAATATCATGTAAAAAATTCCAAGAAAATTACAAACCATAATAATATCATAGTGCTAGTCATTTATCTCCATTTATATATGATAACATGCAAATATGGTGATGAAAACATATAAATGTACTGAAATATTCATCAATTAAACACTATAATTTGCAAGCTATCATAGCCCCCCCACTTAAATCATTGCTTGTCCCTTAGCACCATTGTTACTTTAGATGACTTCTTCATCCATCAACCCTTATTCATTTGCATGAAGTGTTAGATACATCAATAACATGCTAAAAAAGAACTCACCTTGACAATTTGGGTCCCACCTTGTCAGGAATATGGGTGCCATCCCTCTTGGTTGGAGTAGAGCGAATGAAATGAGATAGAAAGATGTACTTTTCTCTAGATTTGACTCTATGATCTAATGGTTCCTTACTGCACTCTTGGAAGATGTAAAAAAAACGGGCACTTAGTCAAATGCTATGGATCTGAATAGTGATGCCAAAGATAGCCTGTTGAACTTTTCCGCGTTTTTGGCGATTGCAATGAATTGTATTTTCGATGGATAATGTTACAACAAAAGCTTCAGTTTTTCTATATAAGAAACACTGACGCTTAGTCAAAATGTTGTGGATCTGAACAGTGATGCCGAAGATAGCCCCGTTATATGTTTCTGTGTTTTTTACGATTGCAATGAGCTGTATTGAGATATGAATTACGTTCAATTTGTCTTTATCTGTTATCGCGATAATCCTTACTGATTATATTTTACTTGTCGATGTCAGACCTTAAAACTTACATTACGCTTCAGTCATACAGTTACAGAGAACTAGATAAACCGCTCGATTTGTTGGGTCCTGTAAACATGTTCGGCGCACTGAAACGGCATGTTGAGTTATTACAGTGGATGAAGCTCGAAACAATGTTTGACCAGACCTTGCGTCTTGTTTTTTATGTGAAAGGATAACATCCATGAAACCAGGATGACATTCTAAAAATGTTGTTATGTATAGAACAGTATCCTTGATTCCAAATCAGAACTACACCATTAATCGAATCAAGAGTTGCATTCAACTGAATAATCATGGAGAATTCGCATTATATCGTCATACTCACAATGTTATAACCAGCGATGATTGGGGTTTTCTGCCTATCAACTGTCGTACAATCATGTGTATGGAAAGCAACTACTATTGGTCAATAGCACTGTATGGAAAGGAACCCACCCGTGGGTTGACTAATTCAACGCTTCCTTAGGACAATCACGCTGATCCACGTGGATTGCCCCTGCTACGCTGACCTCCCTCGAGCTAGGATCTCAGGCTGTTGAATGACCAGGACTCCTACACGCCTGCCGATGTGCCTCAAGTGCACCTTCTCCTAGGTGTTCTGTATTCATGTTTAGGAATTCGCCATGCTCCAAGAGAAATGTGTGGAGTCATGAAGAAAGATTGAGCTGAGGAGCATCAGTGAAGAAGAAGGTAACGCAAAGATGCCGAGCTACCATGTTGACCTTCGACCCCACCTCCACCTCCAAGCTCAACCTATTGCCCTTGTGCCATACCGCCAGCTAACCCACGCCGAACCTCTCTGGCTCCTCTCCACCACACCTGCATCGGCTGCTGCCATCGACAAGATTATGCACAATGAACTGTTCACCGACGAGGTACATCGCCCTCTCACCCACTCGTTATATTATTCCTTGAAGTATATCTTCAATTGTCTCCGCCAAGTTAGGGCTAGATAAGTGAGAGAGGATTGAGAGAAAAATATGAAACTTGAGTGTCTTTACTGGTACAGGACAAGCTCGTCCGTTACATGTGAGCCCCTATGGATTGACTCCGTTTGGTGATGTAGTCGCCTTCGTCTCCTTCGACAAGGCTCAAGAGGCCAATGTCATCGTCACCCGGTGACTCCTTGAGAGCTTGGAGTTCAGCACTCTCATCGAGTTGGGCCTGCAAGTGTGACCATGTAGGCCCAACATCTCATTTGTAGTTGCACACCAATTAGGATTTATCCGTCAAATGACTTCGTTAACGACGTCCAACGCCACTATCTAGGTAACCGAGCATAGACTCAGTACCGATCAAATAATGTCCTAGACGATGTCCGACATCAAATTGGTATTAGAGCATCATCTCGATACCTGTACGGACAATGTCCTTCAGGTTGTCCTTCATCATCAGCAGTCTGGATGGCCAAGGCGAGGGTGGATAGATCCCTTCGTCTTGGTCTGACAACTGCGATTAAATCACAGTCATTGACTTGGATTAGTTTGTTATATCCTCACCTGCCACGTCACCACACCCTGTCAGCATCTCCTTTCTTCTAATTTCCCATAAAGGGTCTTGCAATTTGAGTCAGTGCCCACAACCACTTAGAGGACCTAAAAATGAAAATAAAAATAGATTAGATAAGATGGCCAGATATCACCATCTGATATTTTTAAAGAAGATCAAAAGGACGAGATCATATCGCCTCTTAAAATAAGCTTGAAAAGATGCGGGCTTCGAGCCAGGTTAGCTCGAAGCCCGGACCCAATTATTTTCTCGTTTTCTTCAGATTGCACATTGGGCCACAATAACAATCTTGCCTTTGACCTGGCCCGATGCGAGTGAGATGTATTGTCGAATTCCAAATCCTATATGTAGGACATGCAGAAAAATGTATTTATTATCACTTGCTCTATTTAGTGGATGAAATGCAAAATTCTTGTAAAATTGAAGATAATACACATGAAATGTGCTGAAAATCACTTAAAATGTGTATGACTACAAACCACATTTCAGATAAATCACTGACCTAGGGGTAAAGACAAGAAAAATGATACAAGAGGTCTAGGGTAGCAGTCAAGCTGCCAATGGCCCGAGGGACCTGCTCAAAGACCAACAGGGTGGATGACAATCACTGTCCACAAGCGTCCACGACCATCGTCAATAGGCATGACTCCAACACTAGAAGAGAAATTTCTATCTCTTGATTTGGTGACTAAACGTACGACTTCAAATTTTACAGCGTGGGAGCAAGCGATGATGGCACAAAAGAAAGTAATAATACTAGAAATAATACTCAAATATGACGGGGAGGAAGGGAGTATCTCAAGCTCAGTCGAGGACAACGCGGCTGCTTGAGTAGACAACAACGACGAATGGTGAACGTCGTCAAGCAGAAGTTGAATGGACACCAGCAGCAATATAGCATGCAAAGCGCGCTATCTGGGTCGCAAGCAGAGCGCATGGAGGGCACGTGGAGTGTGCTCGGGCATCACGACAGCTGAACATTCACAAGGCAGTGTTGTGCAAACAATGCATGTGTGCAGGCTGAGGCTATAGGGAACCTCGCAAGCATGTTGATAACTTGAAAATTAACATGTCTAATTGATGAATATTACACTACATTTATGTGTTTTATTGGCCATATTTGCATGTTATCATATATAAATGAAGATAAATAACTGACACCTTGATTCAATTATTATTATGAATTTTTAGTATTTTTTACTTGGTATTGGACCTTTTTGCATTGAATAAATATTTTTTATAGGGCTTAGAATACTTGGCTAAAGGTTGGTAAGTGTTTCATTAATTTTCTGGAATTTTTCCATATTTTTTCATAATATTCTGACCAATAATTACCCAAGAAATGATTTTCCATATTTAAATGATACATATTTTATTTATTTGGCATTTTATAAGGCATTTTATAATATTATATATGTATATATATATATCATGTGGCATCCACGTCATTCATCCAAAATTTGGGCAAATAAGTCGATGCATTTAATAATAAGAGATAAAGAAAAGAGAGCATTATTAGCTCATTATGGCATCGCAATGGACAATGCCATAATGAGCAATCATTGGCTAGAAAGAAATAATGCAGCACGGTCAGCGAGAAAAAGTTACTTTTGTCATTTTGTTGATTTGCTTTTTTGTGCAATTATGATACGAAGAAAATCAACGCACGCAGAATGGTCAGCCACTTGCATTAATGCTCGCGCTAACCAATACACGTGCATTTATATAAATTAAAGGATTCCAATTCTATTTCATACACGCGGCTTCAATCCACCACATGCATTAAATACATGCAGAAATCAATGATGCGTGTCTAAAGGCCCAAACAACGATGTAATTACAAATCAATGTTAGGCTTATCACAGGGGGAAGTTGTAGGCGATGGCTATGATCCAGAGTGGGGGCAAGGGTGTGGCCGAGGTTGGTAACCAGAATCCGAACGATGAGTGCACAGTGGGGGCCACAAGTGGCGAAGTCGCAACCAGGAGAGACCCTTGTAGCTCGTGCATGTACATCGACCGTGATTGAGCGGTGGCTGTGCATGGGAGGTACATGCGGGTGGACGACGGGCCTAGGTTGGGACATCCTTGGGTGGTGACGTTAACGAACAAGGCAGCGGCGATGGTGGTGGGGCCGAGTGAGGGCTGTCAGATAGAACAAGGCTACTTTATAAATGCACAAGGCGTGGAGTCAGCAGCGAGCAGCGGCACCATCGGTAGTCACAATAGTGAACTTGGCAGTGGCAGGTTGCCAGGGGATTGTCTTCCTTGGGGGCCCTCTAGAAAGGAAGAAGATAGGTCTCTAGGGTGGTGGAATTCCAAACTCAAAACTCAAATTTCTCTCATAGAATTCCAATAGTCTCTTTGGGCATACCTTCCCTTAAATAGAGTAGGGAGGGTTGCCTTAATAGGCTAATTAAGGGAAACATCCAAAGTGCCAAGAATGTTCCGCCCAAATCTAACCGAAAAACACAAATAAACTATAGGGAGCCCAAAATACAAGGACCCTCCATAAAATCCATAAAAACAACGCGCAGAGAATAAAAAAAAACCCTTGAGACCTATTGTCAAGCCTATTACTTGAAGCTCGAGTCCTTCACGTTGGCTCGGGCTTGACGGTGCGGCTGCTCACAAACTTGGGCCTGCTCTTCCAGATGGTCCTTGACGGCGCAGCACCGTCTGACACCACAGGGTCATCACGCGAGGAGCCATCACCGGCATCGAGCCCGCCACCGACACGTGTCCAGCCGACACAACGAGCCGCAGCATCGACGCGTAACCCCGGGGTCAGATATTCGGCGTGATGACACGCCACCTTTGGATCGTTTTACTTGTTTCTTATTTTCTCATCATCGCTTTTCATCTTTTTCATTTTGTCGTTGTAGCGAGGGGAAGAACCCATATGAGGATATCTTCCCCTCCCACCTACCTTAGTGGGCCTTACAAGCCCTTTTTATTTCCTTTTTCTTTTTCCCTTTTGTAGTTTAAGGGGGGCCCAGTTCATCCTTCCTATATAAGGGAGGGGTGGGCGTGCCCCCAAAGTACTCTTGATTTTTCATTTGAAAGTTATAACGTTTTGGGAGACCAAGAGTCACGTTCGTGAGAAGAGGAAGAAGAAGAAAGAAGAAGAAAGAAGAACAAGAAGAAAGAAGAAGAAGAAGGAAGAAGAAGAAGGAAGAAGAAGGAAGAAGAAGGAGAAGGAGGAGAAGGAGGAAGAAGAGGGAGAAGAACGAGGAGGAAGCTGATCCGCCGCCGACCATGCACCGCCGTGCGCTCGTGCGCCGCCGCCGCCTAACCCCGTTGCCGTCTCGCACACCGCCGCCGGTCTGCGCACTGCCGCCGTCCCACGCCTCGACGCCAGACGCTCACCTGCACCGTGCCCCGCGCGGTCGCCCACCCGCGCGATGCCGCCGCCTGCGCATCTGCGCCCGTGCCCGTGCCGCTAGCGCGCCGCCGCTGATCCGCGCCCCACCGCCGTTCCACGCCCTGACGCCATGCCGCTTGCCTGCGTCGTGCCCCGCGCGGTCACCTGCCCGCGCGATGCCCTTGCCCTGCATGCCTGAGCGGCTGCCGTCCGCGCGCCCGTGCGCTGGCCATGTTCCCTTTGCATGCCTCTACTGCCACGCCCGAGCTGCTCCTACCGCACGTGCCCGCGCGCCGACAGGGTTCCACCTGCACAGCGTTCGCGCATTGCCGTTGTCCTACATGGCCGCGCGCTGCCTGTACAGTGTCCGCACACCGCCAGCGCATTGCTCGCGCCTTGCGCTGCGACGCTCGTTCTTGAGCTGCGCCTAGCACCGTGCCCTTCCCCGCGCCACACCAACTCCGAGCTCAGCGCCGCAACCAACCCCACGCCACGCCTACCAGTCACGCCCGTGTCATCCCACTGCACCCCGCGCCAGGTCCGAGCTCTACACCGTGCCCGCACTTTGCACCGCACCTTGCGCTATCGCTGCCCATGCCTACGCCTCACCCTCAACCTACCAGCTATCTTCGGAACTTGTGGATACGAAATATCCGTCGCCAGCGCGACGAAGGTACCCCCTACCCCGCTACTCTTTATGTCTCTTACTTTCTTCAGTATACTTTCGAATTGCCTCTTCCGCGCTCGGGTTAGATATAGGTGAGAGTGAGACAGGTTGAGAAAAATGACGACAATTGTCACGAGAGTCTTACCTGCCCGGTACGAGTCGGGTTCTCCCGACGCGTGTGAGCATTTCAGCGGGGTATTCCCGTTTGGCGACGTACTCGCCCTCGACCCTCTCGGGCGAGGTTCGGGAACTCCGTTTGACCTCACCAGAAGCGATCCCGTCATTCTCTGGAACAACACTGCATTTTGACGCACGCACGTACGACAGTAGGACCTCCCACGCATTCACGTCATCATTCATACCTGTTCATCTGCATTGCTCGGACGACGCTGAACGTCGTCGTCCGATAGAGATCCTGATTCGATACTGAGCCGCTACCCTCGGTGTCGACCGGACGACGTCTTGACGACATCCGGCATCAGTCCACGATCACCTAGAGCTTTATAAGTTGCAATCGTGTATGTCAACTCTTTCATGGAACCTAGCCATCATTAATCACTGATCACATATAATCATCCATCCCCATGAGGCTCTCATTATAACTTTGTCTTTTGATAACTATCATACCCTGGATTTAAAGGTATGTTTATGGAATTTCTTAGTGTGAAACTTATGAAGAAAATAATAGTTATCAGGTTTATAAACAAGAAAGATTAGTTGACTTAATCTGCTAAAATATGTGGCACAATCCTGTTAATTTTTATCGTGCTTAATGATTGAAGCCAGCCAACCCTAGACTAAGGCAAATGCTTGACATCAATCAATGCATTTTTGCAATAAATAGACTCAGGGAATTAGTGTGTAAATTTTCCTTATTTTTACCATTTTCAGCTACACAGGGCATGGTGGAATTTCAAATATTGAATTTAAACCAAATCATTGAAGCCTTTTTTTAACTTATCTGGGATGTTTTCCATAAAATAAAGATCAAGACTTCTTGTGCTATTCATTATCATGTTTTTAAAGAAAAAGAGTACAAGTTTCAATAAAAGAGTGAAGCTTCAACTCCAATGTGGATTTTAATGCATAGGTTATTAGAAATAGGAGATTGTGTGCCACAATGGTGACCTGTAATGAGGATGCAGGGCCTACCAAAGCATTGGTAAATTTAATTTCATTATTACTATTCTTTATAAAATCACACCAAAATTCATAATATTATTGTAGTAAATTTGGGAAAATTACTTCAAATAAGTTCCGTAAATTTCTTACCTTCCAATGATTATTCTTTATTGTTTTCACTAATTTAAGTTTATTTAAGCATACTTAATTATTTAAAATAAATATAATCCCTGAAAAAATTTAATTAAAAATATACTGTGTCAATATTCGTGTCGTCCAGAATTGAGAATTACTCATCATGTGTAAGAAAGTTTCTTAACATTTTTTCTTAAATCATAACCTTTAAATAATATAATTAACCTAATTTATCGTTTATCATAGTCATTTGGTTAGCAACTTATAGATCATAGTCAAAACACAACTGTCTATGTGCAATACATCATTTTACACCCCCCCCCCCCAACTTAAATCATTGCTGCAGAGGGTCTAGCAATGATTTAAGTGGGGGTTATGATAACTTGCAATTTATAATATGAAATACAAATATGTACGTATTCTATTGGCCATATGTTCATTTTATCATAATTAAATGGACATAAATAGGTTTCACTATAGTTCCACGATTGTTTTTAATTTTTTTGTATGTTTACATTGCATTTTGACCTCAATGCACTGCAGATTTAACTTTTCTCGAGGGTACAGTACTTGCCTAGAGGCTGTTAAGGTTACCTCTTTAGGTTACCTCTTCATCCACCAATCCTCATTCATTCGCATGAAGTGTGAGAGATATCAATAACATGCTTGAAGGAAATCCCCCTTAACAATTCGGATTCCACCTTGTCAAGAATGTGGGTGTCATCCCTCTTGTGTGGAGTAGAGCTAATGAAGTGGGATAGAAAGATGTACTTCCCTTCAGATTTGACACTATGATCTAAAGGTTCCTTACTGCACTCTTTATGTGATGGGCCTCTAACCTCTCATATCAAGGTCACTCTCTTCTAGGTAGCGGCTACCTGATGTTAAATTTTCCCACTAACCTTACACCTACTTTTATGATAAAACCTAAACCTTCTCCGCCTCCCATTTGGCACAGAATATCAAAGTGTTGTACTAGGGAGATATGCGTAGTAAGGTTGAAGACATAAAAGATGGCATGGATAAGAGAATGAGAAAGAAAATGAATTTGGTTTGTATGTTTTAATAGTGCTCATATCATTTCAGGTTGCCCTCATAGAAATAGAATACAAAATTCATGAGAAATGACTCCTTGTGGTTTGACCTGTTTCTCATCCTATATTTCATAATTGTGATTATCGGAAGTTCCAAACAACATTACCACTAAAATGTTGTCACCCAAATTTTAGGCTTATCAATTGGCATCATTTCTGGTGAGAATGGCGCTTCCCGATTCGCCAGGCATCTTCCTAGTTTTCTCTGCCATCAAATGAAGCGCCCGCACATCACTGCACAAAAAATGACAAATTAATTCTTGTTAAAAGAGGAGGATAAATATACCTTTTGAGAGGTTGGTAGCTCACCATGTTACCCATTATGTGTCAGCATGCTTGATTTTCACCTAAAAAAAAATATTACTGTGAATATTATAAACGCAATATTGAGAAGCATCATTGTATAATTATGGCATCGCGAATTTAGATGCCATATTTATCCTATGGCATCTGATTTCTGCAGCGAATCATTCACCTGAGTTTTTAGGCAAAATGATGTGGGAAACACTTAAACTTGTTAAAAATAATTTTTAAATGCCAAATAAATCATGAAATATATTATTTTAATTCTAAAAAGGATTTCTTGGCTATATAATGGTCAGAAAATAAAACAAAATATGGAAAAAATACATAAAATTTAATAAAGGCATTAACAATCTCTAGACAAGTATTTTACGCCCTGAAAAAATTAAACATTATGTGCATTGATGTCAAAATGTCATGTAAAAATACTATAAAATCAAAACCAATCATGAAATTATATTTCAATCTATTTATGTCCACTTGGTTATGATAACTTGCAAATATGGCCAATAGAACACACATATGTACATAATATTCATCAGTTTTATACTATAATTGCAAGTTATCAATATTGTCATGATGATATATGGTATGATCAAATATGATGCACTATTAAAGTTGGCTAAAAAGTACTAAATTTTAAATCAAAATACCTGGAAAGCAATATTTCTATACTTTTAAATAATGGACTAGCAGATTCTAAAGTTAAGCATGTACTTATTTGCTACTACTGAAAGTGCTATTTTAAAATCATGGAATATCTGCTAACTTATATAACCAATGGAACTCTTGAGCCAAGAGTTCTAAGACTTGGTGCTGGACAGGCTAAGGCGACTCAATTTTCACACCTAGGTATTTGTGCCATAAATGTAATATGGGAAAATGCAAGTGCTTAATGATATTGAGTTGATTTGATTGTGTGTAAAAATAACTGCACGTATAGGTCATTTTGCAATACATATTTATCTTAAACAAAATACCTTGTATTATTCCCCAAGGACATTGTATATTTGTATCTGAACCAATATCACATGTTCAAAAGTCATGTGATCACGCTTAGGTACACATGAATTTGAATATAATTAAAATCTCTTTGTATCCAAAATTTCTAAACTCCACAACAAAACAAAACGAAAAACCTACTTCTATTTCATGTCCAAGTGTTATTGATACCAGTGCTGTGCTATTAAGAGGAAAAATTCCTTCATACATGAAACATCTTTTCATCTAACCTAAATGAGAAATGGTATATATGTTTGATATGCCTCAATTATTCTTGTAAAGATTTTCACCATTCAATACTTTATGCCAATATAAGTTTCCATTATAATACAAAAATTTTAGTTATATTTATAAAAAATTGTGCCTCTTAGTATTTAGCCAAAACTAATCAAATATCAACATAATTTAATAGATTATGAAATAGAAAAGTAGTTTTTGTCCTAAACCTTTTGTGGAATAAAAGGATTACTATTCCTTTTAGGGAAAGGTAAAGTCATGGAAACCAATTTTTATTTGAGTTTCTTTGTGACCGTAATAAGAGCAGTACTCAAGGCAAGGTGATGGGCGAACCACTTCGTCGAGCGAGGGCTCATGCGTGAGACCTAGCCTTCGGAGTACTCAGCCTAGTCAACGGGCGACAAAGGCTTGATGTTATCGCTCCTTATTTTCCTTGTTTTGTAGGCCTTGTTCGTCGGTCGCATATGTGTCTTTTTGTTTGTTCACACGTGTTTAGACCATTGTATGGACCCACATGTTTGCGTGTGTGTGAGCCCATGTGTGTTAGTGGTTTTCTCTCTCTTATTAGGGGGCCCTAATGTATACTACTATAATAGGAATTGGTGTACCCTTCTGGCCTCTGATTGGCTGAAAAGAGAGTGAGAAAAAAAGAGAGTGAGTGAGAAGATGGAGATGGACGATGTTCTCGATCACTACCTGGATGTTTGCCCTGCCATCAATCAGATCTTGGAGGCAAGTATGCACAAATTGGACGGCTCAATTCAAGGGAATTATATCTTTGACGGAGGGCGAGGGGGACAAACTGGATGGCTCGATTTAAGGGATTTAGATTCCCATGCCCTGTTTCCATCATCGCAGAAGTCGACATCTAAAAGTTGGACCCTTAGGATATGGGAATGACTTATAATGGAAGAGGGATAGGGGTTCTCCGTGACATCTCATGCTCAGAAATTGAGAGAAGCAGCAGCAGAGATTAGCTATTGCACGTTACGAGGTCTTCAATTTCTTTGGATTTGGTTTTGAATGATTCCTCAATATGCTGGGCCATTGCTTGATCACCCTCCATCTAGAGCTCGCATGTTTTGCAGCACACCTTGATTTGTTTCGATAATTGTTGTCCGGTCGTTAATTTTTTATTTCTACATGTGCATCTGAACCTCTTCAACAGACGGCGCCAGATTTTAGTTAGGGTTGTCTGCAAAGAGTTGATTGATTCGTCAATGAAATCTATGATAGATCAAAAGATTATATTTATTTAAAGGGGTTGGCTGGATCCTGATGGCGGCTAAGAGGCCGATCTGATCAATAGGGCATTTAGTTGATCAAATTGATCCAGGGTTGTAGTAAGTGGTTTTTGAAACCCATGGAGGCTCAGAAGTCAACGAGGGCCTCGCGAAGGCTCTGGTAAACGATTTGGCCTTCAGAGATGACAATGATGTCGTCGAAGAGGGTATACATCTCTGGCGCACGCTGGAGGAGGGCGATGGCCGTTGTCCTATTGAGAATATGCACCGACTGTTGAAGAGCATTCACAATCTGGAATGTCGTCGAGCTGTCCAACCCCTCAAAATCTCGATCAAATCAAAATTCGTCTCTAATTTTTAAAAATATTAGAGCAAATGGAAATTTTGATTCTTAAATTACATTTTGGCTTTCGATCAGGAGACAGAGATCTGTGATGGTTCATGGTTGATTCAAAGAGTTGATTGATTCATCAATGAAATCTACTCTTGATCGAAAGATTCGTTTGATTGAATGGAGTTGGCTGCATCCTGATGGCGGCCAAGAGGCCAATCTGATTAATATGGCATTTAGTTGATCAAATTAATCACAGGTCGCAGCAAGCGGCATTTGAAGCCCACAGATGCAAAGAAGCTGATGATAGCCTCTCGAGGGCCCTGGTAAATGATTTGGCTTTGAAGATGAGAATGATGTCATCGAAGAGGGCGTACGTCTCTGGCTTGAGGAAGGCGATGACTGTCGTTCTGTTGAGAATTTTTGCCGACTGTCGAAGAGCGTTCACAATCTGGAAGGCCGTCAAGCTGTCCAGGCCCCGCAAAATCTCTATTAAATCAAAATTAGTCTCTAATTTTAAAAAATATTGGAGAAATTTGAAAAATTAAATTCTTAAATTGTATTTTTTGGTTTGATTGGGAGACAGAGATCTGTGATAGTTCATGGTCGATTCAAAGAGTGTGTTGATTCGTCAATGAATTCTATTCTTAATCGAAAGATGCATTTGATTTAATGGGGTTGGCAGGATCCTGATGGCGGCCAAGAGGCCGATCTAATCAATATGGCATTTAGTTGATCAAATCGATCTAGGGTCACAGTAAGCAGAATAAAACCTTGCTTGCATCCATTCAAGGACTTTCATGGGGAAATCCTAGATGTGAAATCGAAAGAGGATGCGTTAAAGCCTACTCATTGATATCCTATGTTGATCGAACATTACGCCCTTGATTAATAAAGAAGATCGATCTTTTAGGCTCCCTTGCAGATTGTTCCAAGATGGTTATGTAGATTGGTGTGAATTCTATAGTTGATGATCAATTAGAAAAAAATGATACATAATGAACACCTTCAATTAATGTACCCTTCTGGCCTCTGATTGGCTGAAATGAGAGTGAGAGAGAAGAGAGAGAGAGAGAGAGAGAGAGAGAGAGAGAGAGAGAGAGAGAGAGAGAGAGAGAGAGTGAGAGTGAGAGAAGATGGAGAGGGAGAGTGATCAAGTTGCGCCCCAGGAGCACAAAAAATCGCCCGATGGATGGTTCTCGATCACAACCTGGATGTTCGCCCCGCCATTGAACAGATCTTGGAGGCAAGTTTGCACAAATTGGATGGTTCGATTCACGGGATCGAGATCTTGGATGAATTTGACGTCTCAGTTCAACGACTTGGATGGGCTAATATAAGGGATTGAGATTCCCATGCCCTCTTTCCATCATTTTATTTTTTTTGGAAATTTTGATTGAGAAGTTCATATCCTAAAGATTCTGAAATTCCAATGTATGACATCGTTGACATTGTATATTTAGTTTTCCAATCTTCCGTTCATTTATCTCTTCCTAATTAAGTATTCTTTGTTCCTTCTAATTAAGTCTTCACACCGGAAGTCAATGGTCGGTATGCATTATTATATCGCTCCTCACGTCTTAAAGAAGAGAGATTACGACGGGAAGGTATATTTATATTTTCCTGAATAAAATATACTAAATGGGTGTAAAAATTATGATTTATTTTTAAAATGCCCTTCTACAGCGCTAATGTATGAGTAATGAAATATTATATCCCCCGTATTATTTTTGGTATTTTATTTTAAACATTTATCTTTACTTCTAATCTATACTATTATTAGTAGGTTGGTTTACCCTTATGGACTATGATTTTGCCCACTATTGAGGGCAACTGTCAGGCCAAGCGAATTACGTACCGTCAATCAATAGGATCAGCGAATGTGAGAACACTCCTTGCAGCCACTCACAATGTGGCAAACATTCAACTACATTCTCTCAGAGGCATGAATGCAACATGTTCTTCGTGCCACTCAAATATGTGGATACAAGAATACAATCCTAGCTCCAGCCAGCGAAACCCAGCATTCCACTTATGCTGCAATGATGGCGAGGTCGTGTTGTCGGTATTTCTCAACCCCGCCGACACCGCTTCTTGCTCTGCTTTAGGGAACGACAAAGGAGACAAAGTACTACCATAATTTTCTTCAAGCCTACCATTCAGCTTCCGTTTTTGTCTAGAGGTGAAAATTTGGACCGTTCCCTTACTGTAAACAATGCCAGCGTGTACACATACTGAATCCAAGGTTACGTCTACCATCAGATCTCAAATGCTCTGCTTCCACTATTAGTCAAGCTCCCTACTTTTTTAAAATCTACATTTACGACACGGACTACCAGATCAAATGATGAAGATCAATCTTTCCTGATCTCTATTGCAGCAACAATGAAAAGATCCACTACTGTCTGCGTGTGGCCAATCCATTTGTTTGATAGTCTCAAGCAAACATTGAAGAAGCACTTCTCACTGCATCCACCCAAGAATTTGAGATATCAGTTGGCAAGCCTTATGTTTTGGAGTGCCGTTATGATCAACCCACAGGTTCTGAAGTCGCTAATCTTATGCTTGGCGATGAAAACAAAGGTGATGGAAGGCGCACCATTATTTATAAGAAGTGTGGCGGGGCCCGCAGTTCATGAATCAGCTCAACAGAAATTATGATCTGCTCCACTTCGTGATGCTCTTTTCGTATGGTAGTCCAGGGTGGAGCCTGCAACTAAACGAACGAAGCAAAGTGGCAATGAATCTGTTTTATGCCTACCACTTCATGTTTCGAGACCCATCAAGAGTGCTTCATCTTTTTGGCCAGCTTTTTCAAGAATATGTTGTGGATGCTTACGCCAAGGTTGAAGAATCTTGCTTGCACTAGGTTCTCTGCAACCAAGCAACGTTGCGTGCAAGTCTCTACCGAGGGATGGTGAGCCTGCATGGAGGATGATCATTCTCCCTCCATCCTTCACTGGCGGATCGTGTTACATGCAAGGGATGTACCAGGATGACATGGGCATCATACAAAAGATGGGAAAGCCAGATTTGTTCATCATGATGACTTGCAACCTAAAATGGCTCAACATCACGGAAGCTCTACCACCTGGCCAGAAGTCGCAAGGTCAATTCAACCTCTATTGTCGCGTTTTTTTATTGGAACTTAAGGAGCTCCTCCATCATGCGAAAGATGGGAAAGCCAGATTTAGTCATCATGATGACTTGCAACCTAAAATGGCCCCACATCACGGAAGCTCTACCACCTGGCCAGAAGTCACAAGATCAATTCGACGTCTATTGTTGCATTTTTTGATTGAAACTTAAGGAGCTCCTCCATTTGACCATCGACCAGGAAATATTTGACAAAGTAAAAGGTCGTGTGTACATTGTTGAGTTTCAGAAGTGTGGTCTCCCACATGCACACATGCTCTGGATACTAGATGATCTGTACATGCCAAAGACCCACGAAGACATCGACAAGATCGTGTGTGTTGAGTTACCAGCTCCCAATGAGGAGTTGTTTGACTGTTTGGCCACACATATGATTCATGGCTCTTGCGGTTCTGTAAACCGAAGATGCCTGTATACGAAGGACAGAAAGTGCTCCAAGAACTTCCCCAAGGATTTCATCGGCTCAACACAAGTAAACAATGATGGGTACCCTCCCTACATGCGCCGCAATAATGGTCGCATATCCATAAGGGTTACATCTCATTGATGACCACTGGGTTGTTCTGTACAACGTGGGTTGTTCCGTATTTGTGTAAAGTGTTCAACTGCCACATCAATGTGGAAATCTACTCTTCCATCCAGTCGATGAAGTACATGTATAAGAATGTCTACAAGGTTCATGATCGCAATCAAGCCAAAGTATCTTCAAAGGATGCTCCAATAGACTGTGCCATCACTGGTATAGCTCAAAACCCTTAGTCACACGATGAAGCCCAACAATATCTCAATGCCCGATACGTATCTACATCAGAGTATTTTTGGCAGATCTGCTAATTCAGCATACAAAAAATGTATCAAATTGTGAACGCCCTCCAAGTTCACGATGAGAATATGCAATCTGTGGTGTATGTAGAAGGTGAACCGGTCAGTGAAGTCATAGACAGGTCGGCATGCACGCCACTCACAGAGTGGATGCGATACAAAAAGGAGCATCTAGAAAACAAATTAGCCAAATAGACATTCTACTATGACGTCCCATCTTAATACACGTGGAATAGTTCTACTCACCGTTGGTCATGACGTCACCAAACTGTAGTGTATTGGAAGGGTGCACTTCGTGTGCTCTCACAATAGTATGCAATACTACCTCCAGTTGATGCTTCATCACGTTCCAGGAGCAAAATGTTACAAATATTTGCACACCGTTGATGCTGTTATCTGCAACACTTATCAAAAAGCTGTTGAAGCTTGTGGCCTACTCCACTCGACGTAGAGTTCGATAATAATATCTCATTGGCATCAGGTGTTGCTTCTCCCATCAAGTTTGGGAGCTCTTCGCGACGATGCTATTGTACTGTGAAATCTCCCAACCAGACCTGCTTCTCAATAAGTACCTTGACGCCATGTCGGAGGACATCTGTTTCACAAAAGGCACGTCGCAAGTGACTAATCTGATACGCCAAGAAGTGTTGAGCGCACTCGAGTCAATCCTCTACCACAATGGATCTTCACACACAACATTCTTAAGGTTGCCCCAAGTAGTCAAACTTCAACTGACAAATACAGAATGCGGGCCAAGCCAAGGAAAGAACATCCTGCATGTGATCCTCATGGCATAACACCTACAAGGCATGCTGAATGTAGAACAATGACATCTACGATGCACTATTCGAAGCCATTGAATCAACACAACATGCTAAGGAGGCCAAGGTCTTCTTCGTTGACGGGCATGGGGGATCGGGTAAGATGTTTCTCTACTCATCTATTCTCGCCCAGATCAAGGCCTCTTGTCTCAACGCCATATCGACTACGAAAAGTGGTATCGTGATGCTTCATCTTGAAGGAGGGTGAACGTTGCACTCCACATTCAAGATTCCTATTCCAGTCACTCACATCTCAACATGTGGGATCTCACCTGACTCCAAGATCGACCGCCAAATTCAGTAAGCAAGTGTGATAATTGTGGACAAAGCTCCAATGATGCACCACCATGTTCATTGATAATCTCAATTTTAGGGTTAAATTTTTGTAGTTGGTGATTTAGATTATTCAATAAAATATATTTAACCGTGCTTAAAAATACTTAGTTAGTGATGAGTATGAATCGTCTCCACAAGGAATGATGGTTAAGGAATTACTTTTCTTATACTAGTGGCGATGGACGAGAAGATCGACGAAAGCAAGATTTGAGGACGTGAGCTAGTGATATAGATAAAAGATACGTAATTATAAGCTAATTTAATTTAAAGAAAAAAATAAGTGATTGTGATGGATATGACAATGAACGACGGTATGAATGAGGATAGTGGTTGAATATGGAGTGGTACGATGGCAAGGATGGAGAGATGAGAGAATGGGGGCGTATGTAAGTGAAGTGATAAATCAAGTGTTGAAAAAAAACTATAACTAGGATAACGATGATGTTGGGAGAGAAACAAAAGGTGAAGACACTTACCTTAGATCCTTACGTTCCGCTAGGATCAAGGCGATTTGCGAGTGCCGGTAAGCTCCTCCTCTTCTCTTTTATCTCTTCCCACACACCCAAGACACCAAGAACAATCTTGAGGGATCTCAAAACTCACTCTCCTTCAAGATGATTTTTACAATGATCCAGGCCTCTATTTATAGATCAGAAGATATGGATAGAAAGAGGAGGGGAAGATCAATAGTTGTGAGTGTTGGAAGTTGAAGCAATCGTAGCCTTTAATTTCTTCTCTCTCCTCATCAATGTCATCAGTTTTGTACTAGTTTAGAAGTCAAAGCACTTGGTAGTCGGTGGCTTTTCGTATTTTGTGGCTTTTCGTTGTTCGTGGCTTTTCATATTCTGTGGCTGTTCATATTCTGTGGCTTTTCGTATTCCATGGCTTTTCACATTTCGTACCTTTTCGCATTCCGTGCCACATGTACATGACAAAAGGACAAAAAACAAAGAAAAACTCTCTTTCTTGACGCTGACATGTCAGCGCATCGGCCGCTGATAAATTGCAAATTAACATGATTAATTGATAAATTTTACATTATATTTATTTGTTTTAATGACTACATTTGCATGTTATCATATAATAATAAAGATAAATTACTTATACTTTGAATTTATTATTATTTCTAATTTTTTTATCATTTTTTACATGGTATTTAACCTTTTTTATAGAAGAAATATTTTTTACAGGGCTTTAAATACTTGGCTAAAGGTTGTTAAGAACTCCCATAATTTTTCCGGAATTTTCCAGATTTTTATATAATTTTCTGACCAATATTTAGCCAAGAAATGAAAATTTCCAATTTAAATAATACATATTTTATCTATATGACATTTTAAAATGTTTTTTTATTTTTTTATATTTATTAAACGACATCCACGTATATTTATTATATTTATGACTGATGCATGTTATTTATAATAATAAGAGAGAGAAAGCGTTATTGGGTCATTATGGCATCGGGATTCGCAATGCCATAATGAGCAAATTAGTGTATCCAATGGAAGTACGTGGCACGGTCGGCGATAAGGTATATTTTTTTGTGCATTGATTGCACAAAAAAATGCACACAGAGAATCAATCTCCGTGTGCATTTATAACCTACTTCCTCATACGTTTAGTCGGTTAGATACATGCATTGATTGCACGAGGCAACCGACATATACGTAAAAAAAGAGACTTTAAAAGTGTTTAAATATATGCAGCGTTGATTCACCATGTGCATTAAATGCACGCGGAAATCAACGCCATGTATATCAAATAAACAGCGGTCACTCACCTTTTTTTTCATTTCTTTATTTCCAAGGGGCAACGATGAGGGTGAAGTGGCGTCTTCTCAGCCATTCAAAAGGAGCTTCAATCATCGAATGATTGTGGGCAGCAGACGCAGACAATCACGTGTCAAAACGTGATCGGAGAAAGCAGAAAACGAGGAAACAATGTGTCAGCCAATAAGGAAAATTGATTTTTCCAAATAACAAGATGATCCTACCGCCTAGATTAATCTATAGTAAAATGATGATATCTAGAGATCTAGATGTCCGATTGGGGTGAAATTTTGAGGGTAGGTTTGTCTTTTCTCCCTATTCAATCCATACGGTCGGATCTTTAAATAGAGATATAGAAAATGGAGAAATTCACTTTTTGAAGCTCTCTCCAAGGATTTGGCCAGGAAGGACACAAAAGTTGCTTTTCGACAGCTCTTGATTCTGCACTCAAATTTGCAAGTTTTCGATTTGTATTTCAATCTTCTTCTTGAATGATTCTAAAACACCAAGGCATGGACGAAATGTACATGTCCTAGAAGTTGTTTTGAAAGAAAATTAGCACTGCATTTTGATTCTAATTCAAGATCTGGATTTTAATCTTTGCTTTTACAGAAATTTTGAACATTTTTTGCATTTCTAGATTTTTTATTTAGGATCGGATTTCATCTTTTCCCCAAATTCTTCACTTTTTCTCTCTAGGTTAATTTTTATAGTTTCTCTCTCCAGATTTGAATTTTTATCGTTAAGAAATTTAATTAAATATATAAAAAACCTAAAAATAAAATTTGATTAAAAAATTCATCCATTTTGAAGTCCAATTTAAAAATCCATTTCTTGGTAATTAAATTCATAAAAATTGTCTTAAAGTTTTATAATAATTGGGAAATTAATTATTCAAATTAATCTGATATTATAATTAAAAGAATTATATATTGAGATGTTTGACCAAAATATTGAAAATCAAAATTTAATTGTTTTACTTGATTTTGATTAATTAAAAAACATTATTAAGTATAATTAAGGTTTATTAACTGCAAAATTTATTCATCTTGGAATTAATTAATTAAAATTGGATAAAACTCTTACTTGCTGCCTCCTTGTGGTTCGACCCCTTAATTGGTCTGTATTATATATTTAGCGATTAAGGCTATTTATAAATTTTATTGTATAATTATAAACGTAAAATCAATGACATATTTACCCGCAATTTTAGGCCTATCACGCGGCATGTCACCCTATGCCACAAAAAACCAAAATACCTAAAATTTCATATTAAATAAAATAAAAGCCCAAAAGAATATTTATAATATATTTTTGACTATCTTTCCAAAATATCAACAAATTCCAGAAGAATCATATTATGTCTCAAAAGTTATATTCGTTTAAAATATATTGTTAGAAAAAACCTAAAAAATACAGAAAATTCAGAAATTTGTTCTATAAAGAGATTTAATCATTTTAAACTTCATAACATGCAAATATGAGTAATTTAATGCATAAAGACACATAAATATAATAATATAAGGTACTAGAAATGCATGTTATCATTCATGAGATGCTTGGTCGATCTATTTAAGATGTGATGAAGACCATCGATGCAACTTTGGAAAGTGTTCCTTTCAGCGGTAAGGTCGTCGTGATGGGGGACAACTTTAGACAAATGCTTCTAGTCATACCAAAAGGCTCACGCTCAATGATCATCAATTTGTTCACGAATCGAAGCGATGTATGGTGCCATTGCTCCATTTTTCCCCTCTGAACGAACGTTCGTATTTCGCCGAACCAACAAGTGTGGAGCGAGTTCTTAATTGCCGTCATAGAAGGATGTGGTGGCCCTGATATCCATCTTCCAATTGAAATTAAGTGTGCCTCCTCTTTGTCTGATTTGATTCTCAGGTTTATGGCACCTTTGAAGATGGTGCAACTCAGTTATTAGCAAAGACGATTTTTGAGGCCTCTCCACGATGATGTGGTAAAGGTCAGCAACATTGTGCTTGACGTCTTTCCAGGTGAAGTGATGGAGTACTTCAGTTTTGATGAAATCCCTCTTGGTAAATTCATCAACGAATCCCTCTACTCAACAGAGTTCCTAAACATGATTGATGATGTGACAATGCCAATCCACAAGCTCCAACTCAAGATCGGGCGCATAGTTATGCTTCTTCAAAACTTCAACACACTATAAGATCTATGCAACAAGACCAGGCTTTGAGTGGACAGCTTTTTTCCGACAATGCTACAAGCCACAATCGTCAGCTAAGGAAATTTCTACTGTGAACTCCATCTCCTGCCACAGATTACGCTATACCCGTCTCAATTGAGGCTTTCGTTTTGATTCAAGCGCCTTCAGTTCCCATTTGACTGGCCTTCGTGATGATGATTAATAAATCCCAAGTTCAGACTCTCGACACGATGGGGTTATATCTCCTGAACCCACGTTTCACTCACAACCTACTCTGCGTTTCTCTCTCAAAGACACGGATCAATCAAGCAGGAATCGTGTTCTGCGATGGCGGCGCGAACCGGCGGACTGCAACTAACGTTGTTTACACAGAGGTTTTCCATTAGGAGATGTCAGGTAGAAGGTGGTAGAAGAAGAGCTTCTACGTTCTCAAGTACAACCTCAATATCTCTCTCTACCTTCTCATCATCATAATCTTCCAAAGCTAAGATCCTTTTAAATTTCAGCTTTCAGGAAGTGGTTCCCCCATCTGCGCTACACTAAACTGATCACCATGATCACCATCATCATCATCCTTGACAACATCATCATCATCATCATCATCATTATCATCGTCGGGGCAGAAGATCCACCCTGTGAAAGAGGGCAAGGCCAAGGAGTTCTTCACCATGGAGAACCAGCACATGGTTGGAATCCTTTTGATCATGTGGCTAAGAGACAACATGATGCAGGATGTTCGCCATATGAGCTTCTCCATTGTCATAATACAGCACCATGGGCTTCCTGGGCAACAAGGCAGGCAACTTCTCCCTTACGTTTCCCCCCTCATCTCTTTCTATATATAAAATGTCATCTTTCCCTACCAAGGCACAATCTCCATTAGCTTCATCCATCAGAATAAGAGCTTTTGCTTCGTTTGACACCATCTATCGTCTGCCAATGCAATAGGAGATGAGAGGTAGTGCAACCGCATCACTGCCAAAATGCTGGCTGCATCTTGATATTTATGTCTACCGTCTCTGGTACACCCTCAATCTCTCTATCTCTCTTCTGATTGCTGAAATCCTCCAAAACTAACATCCCTTTAATTTCAGCTTCCAGGAAGCTGTTCTAACATCCACGCTGCATTAAACCGATCATCATCATCATCGTCATCGTCGTCATCTTCTCCATCGTCAGCATCGTCATCATCGTCGTTGTCGAGGCAGAAGACCCGCCTTGTGAAAGAGGGCCAGGCCAAGGAGTTCATCATGGTGAGCCAACAGATGGTGGAATCCTTTTGGTTGTGTACCTTAGAGGAAGCCTACAGAAGGCAATGGGGCACCATGGGCTTCATGGGCAACAAGGCAAGAAACTCCTCCCTTACCTTTTCCCCCTCCTCATCTCTCTCTATACACAATCCCATCTTTCCCTACTAGGACGCCATCTTTATTACCTTCTTCCATCACATAAAGAGCTTCTGCTTCGTCCACTTCCATCTGTCATTCGATGGGGCCGTTGGAGACGAGCGAGAGTGCAACCGTGTCACCGCCAAGATGCTGCATGCATCTTGATATTTAAGTACCAAGATCCTCTCTCCCCCCCCCCTTCCTCCACCAACGGGCAAGGAAACCCCTCGACCATGAGTGAGAAACATTCACTAAATCAAGACACAAACAAAACATGATACAAAATGTAATATTATACTCTATTTCTTATCGAATCATTTTTCTTACCGTGGCAACTGGATAATTCCCTAAGGGGATCTAAATTACAGAATTTTGCTAGCGGCAGTGGAGGCTAGAAGCTTGGACCAAGTGAGGTCTGCTTTGTCACCCATCCTCTATGCTACCCCCAACATGTAATCCAAACGAAAGAGCCTTCATTTTTTCCCTTCTCTGTCGTTCGTCTACGAGCTTCAGATCTGGGTGGCTCATCTGAGTGACTTAAGATGATATTTTTTTCTTATCTCCCAAAATGAGTACGGCCTTGCTTTCTCCCTCTTCTCTCTTCACCCAAAGCGATCATTCCGAGCAGGCCCCACTAGTTACTCGTAATTGGGCCTTCTCCCATTTATTTCTAAGTGGGAGCCCCATATTTGCCCCATAGGAAGAGAATAGAAGAAAGACACTGAAATAATGTGAGTTTTAAGGATTTGTTTCCTGATTTTTAGTGTTATTTTGAGTTTTTCCATATTTATGAAAATGTCACTATGAAGTTAGGAGAGAGGGAAAAACCTAGAGATTTCCCTTGGCCGCCCTTCGTCGCCCTCCAATGCTCTAAGCCACCTCGAGCCTCCTTTGGCCTCCCTACCGCCATCTAGTGCTGCCCGCGATCACCTTCACCGCCCTCACCCATCGCGCACCGCCCCTACCGCCCGTGCCACCCGCGGCCACCCTCGCCGCTTGCACGACCTCCCTTGGCTGCCACCGCCGCTCGCACGACCTCCCTTAGCCACCCCTACCGCTCGCGTGGCCTCTCTTGGCCGCCCTCGCCACTCCCACAGCCATCATCGATCGCTCTTGCCATTTCCTTTGCCACTAGCAGCCGCCCTTATTTCTCCAGCGCCCTCCCTCATCACTCCCACAGCCTCTAGTGGCTGCCCTAGCAGCTTTCACGTAGTAATCACCACTCCCCTGATCGCCATCACATTTTTGCACCGCACGCGCTGCTCCTACAGCTGCCACTGACTGACCACCGCTACACTGTTGGTGCCATGCTATAGTGTTGCCTCGCCACTGTGTCATCGCATTGTCACACTACCACACCTCGTATTGTTGCATTTACCTGCATGCGGCCCGCTGTGTTCCAACCAGTCATCGCTTCGCCTGCTGCTTCTGGACCGCTTATAAAATCCTTCTTAGACATTATATTATTTATTTCAGTGCCTACCGATCATGTCTCCACTGCTAGGGTTAGGTTAGTGATAGATAGGAATACGTTTCTATTCATATGATCTTGGTTGGTGAGTCAAACGATCCTCACACACGAGCGGTGATGGAAGACCAACCAGCTGATCGTGCCCAGACTCGTTGCCAGCATTTTCGCGAAGCCAGAGCCGACGTGAAGAACCAAAACTTCCACTATCAAGCTTGAAGAAAGAGGCACGTCGTCTTGGAGAGTGCCGAGACGTCTTTGTGTACTTTTTCCTTTTCATCATTTCTGAATTGTTGGAGGCCCCTCTTGCATGAGTACCAGCCTCCCCCGCCATTCGTGTTTAATTGTTGTCTTTAGGGGGAGGAAATCCATAATGGGCTTCTTCTCCCCTAAAGAATTCCTGTTAAGGGGAAGCCCAATAGGCCTTCCTTTAAAAGGGGGCCCAATCGGGCTTCCATAACTGCCACTTCCCCCACCTTTTAAGAAGAGGGAGAAGTGGAAGTTAGAGGAAGTCATTGTCTTGGTTGAAATTCAGATCTACGTTTCGTTCATAGCAGTTATCGTTTGAAAAATAAAATTTTGGTTGTTGTTGTTCTCTATTTTATTTTTTGAAAGGAGAAAGGGGTGAATTTGTTTATCGAGGAGAATTCTTGAAGGGGATTCCTTGCATTCATCGTGGTTCCCTTCTGTTGTTGATTGAACCAGCATAATTGAATCTATGGATCAAGGAGAGAACTGATGCCAGGGCCATTGTGCGATCGGGTCAAGAAGAAGAATAGAATTGTGGGAAGAAATCACGTCCTGGCCGTTGTAGGACTAATGCTGGAGTGGAGAAAGAAGTCGCCAAAGCGTTGCCGCTGCTAAGGCATTACCGGCTGTCTTTTTTCCCCCCTATCAACTTTTCCGCATGAAAGCGCCTCGCTGTCAAAAGCACCCGGAAGATTGTCGTCACGGTGGGCTCTGCACCAGGGTCATTCCACGAATGAGATGGAGTCGATTGTGAATCCAACATCATTCTCCACGGACGGGATTGTGTGCCTCCAAATCTCTACGATGATTGTTGTTCACACTGAACAACAGAGGCTCTCAACTCTCCATCCCCATCGATCGCAACAAGGACATTCTTCGGCGGCCTTTCTGGTTGACATTGATGCTCCCTGATCCCACTGTTCGTGGTTCTCAGTCTACGCCGATCCGGATTACCCAGTAGCTCACCGCCTCTACCATTGTATGACGGCCGATGCGGTCCTATTGATTTCTTACTGACGACCAACTTACAACTCACTTGGGTCATGCGACCTGGTCAGAGGACTTCACAACCAACGATCAATTCACAACTTACTTGGAACATCTGATCGGGCCACAGGTCAATCATCCTCCTTCCCTCTCACTTCACAGTAATATTATCTTTTTTTAGTACGGATTTTGACTGTTCATTGCCTTGAGTGAATTTACAAGTGGAGTTTAGGAATAGACACCATATTGTATGAATAGAATTTCTTTGATGGTGTCAGCTGAACGACTACATTGGCGGTTTTGACGCTCTTGGACGAGATCTTTCCCCACTCGTTGTCGCTCAAATCCACTCACGCGGATCATTAGGAGCTTGCATTATGACAAAACCCTTCACATGCTGCCCAATTGAGTTGCATCTTGCATCATCGATGATCGACATATTTCTCATTATTACTTTCTGAAATCATATATGTTAATTCACTTCATTTTGTTACATTTAGAGTCTACCTTTTTGGCGTAACAAGAGGTGTTAATTTTGACCTTCGTGTTACATCAAGCGGCAATAGTCGTACTGGCACCGTCTGCCCTCAACCCGTTGTTCGGGTCAGCCGGAGCCTAGTGGCATCAATAAGAAGACTCTTATTAGTTACTTAAAACTCAATAACGGTCAGATTCTACATAGAAACTTGACATAAATGATTTTTTAATATGCAACTACTTGACACAATAGATGGGCCAAAACGTCATCTGGGTTTGAAAAATCCTTAGAAGTCAAAAAGGATTTTTCAATATATTTCAAATTCCAAAAAATGATGCTTCGTATTTAAATAAATATAATATGGTAATTTTACAATGGTTATTTTGATTGATACATTTTGAATAATTTCACAAGGTATAAAAAATGCATCCAAACATATGCTTTCCATAATTTCATCAACGTACATTATTTGTTGACTTAGCCAACCTATAGACGTAGGCTTAAACCATTATGGTTTAATAATATTTAAAGATTTCGTGAGTTTATTAAGGTTTTTAAGCTGGGCAACCGAAACTATGTTGAATAATCCTTGAAGACATGAAGTAATCACCGAAACAAGCATGGGGTCATAAACAAGACTATGAATCTCTTTAAAATGCAAAATAAACAGTCAAATTATGTAATGAAGTAAGCACAATGATACAAGGTGTAAAGTAATGTGTAGCATTGATAAGAATTGAGACTGTTGTCATAATATTGTTTTATGTTTTGGGCTGGCAACCAATATGTCGTTTTGTCCATTCAATATGTCACAAGGATTTTCAAGAGCCTATGCCATTGAAGAAATTACAATGTTAAAATTTCAGAGCTCTTTGCACCGCTTGACATGATTTTTCAAAAACGTTGAGGAGACATTTCACATGTCATACATTGAAAGTAAGATATTAGTTACATCCATTAAGCACAAATGTATAAATGGACGACATTTACAGGAGAAATGAAATTTCCCTAGCTAGAAGAATTATATCCTCCAACCGTGAACATGGAAGTTCAACATCGCAGTTGAGATGATAATAGGGTGAAGAGGGAAGCCCTTCACCCCCACAGAAGGTCTCAGGTTCAAAAGATCTTACTGCCTCATCGCGGTAAGCTCCAGCTATGACTCTTCCTCCGCCCTCGTCCAGCAATGTTTGTCTGCCATTGTTGACATTGACAAAAAAAGCAATGGTTATAGCCAATGACTGTGCCAGAAGGACCAATGTGATCTTTGTGAGGATTGACTTGTTCAACTCTCATGTTCTTGAAGCTTCGGAATGATATTGAATTTTTTAGACTATCTTCTAAATGCTTCTAGAACACTCAAGATTCTTCTAGACTTCTAGATGCTTCCGAATCATATGGAATCCTCTAGACTACTCAAGAAGCTAATGGATCCTTCTAGAATATTGTGGGTCTTTCTAGTGGTTCTAGAAAGTCAAAGAAACCTTCTAGAGAGGGAGGTATCTAGAAGCTTCCAAGGAGCTCTATAAAAGGAGGTGCATCTTGTTGTGAGGGAATTCCTGAGTTCAAGACGGAACTATCGAGAGCATCTCATGAGCAACCTTGGAGGATTCAAGCTCAGCTATTTGGAGAGTTGGAGAAAATTTGGGGACAACATAGTAAAGAGGCTTTTGGTAGAAAGTGACACCAAGTGTGTATCTTCTTGTTGGTTAGTCCCTTATGGTGATCTTGTTCTCTTTTTTCCTTTAGTACTTGCTGTTTTGGAGGTCTATTGTGAACACTTATAATCCCGTTCAAGAAGGTTATTTTCTCCAAATCAGTGTGTGAGTTTTTGTTTACTCTCATCCCTGTACTCTTGGTGGATTCTTGAGCTCGGTTGGATACACACTTTAGGCTTCATTAAGCAAAGATCCTCAACATCCACAACTCTACGCAGTGCATGCTTGACCTGCCAAGGAAAAAAATGTCATTGCAAGAAGACCAAACACCATCAAATAGATAACGATATAGAAGCCAAAAATTGGAGTATATGATTCCTTTTCAAGCGAAGTCTGATTCCATGTTCCCCCCCTAGCAGGGATGAAGGGTAATGACTTGTAGAGTTGGAGTATAATTGTGAATTTATCATCCACCAGATTGCCATCTATTTGATGAGGAAAATGTCAAGAGAGTCCTGTTTAGGAGAAAATATTATATCGTCACCCATCATCAGCCTCATCCTCCTTATCATCCTCAAATTGATTTGTGGCTTGGATGATGATGACCAGGTACCATTAATAGTAGCAGATGGATGCCAATAACAAGTGCCATTATCATCATACTGATGCAGACAAAAGAGGAAAATGATGAAAACATGTCATCATATTCAGATCATTGTAATCAACCACAACTAATCCTATAATCATATGCAACATCAAGTTACATAAAATCTATCAATGAGCAGAGAAAGCCAAGACCAACAGAAAATGAGCCAAGGAGATGGTCTCAGGCCAGAACTTCAGGAGTTTTCACCCATATCTGAATACAGAGACAAGTTCATCTATGGTTAGCTTGTCAGGCCATACGTGATTAAAAAAATGGTAGTTGACCAGTTCTGTTGTGCATGGGAGCTGATATAGAGTAACTAAATCTTCGCTGATGAGCAAAACCATGAGACTAAGGTCTCCAGCCCGCATCAAACTTAACCAGTTTTATTTTATTCAGAATTGTTTCCTATGTGCCAAGGGCCATGCCCCACGTGCGTGCAAAGCCAGACCTAGGGCAAGGTTCGTAGTGATAATGTCATCAGGCATTCTAGTGGGGCTGCAGGCCTCAATGTGCTAGACTGCCACTACCCAATGATATGGACTATTCCCCATCTCTACATTTTCATACTGGTGTTCGGCCCATGTAACGGCTATGGCCTTCAATGTAACTTTGATGGGGGACCATCATGACGACACCGACACGGGACAAACTCAACCGTACTGAGCTGCCCGTGCCGACGCTCACAATCCCGACTTCAAGTATCCGGCGTAAAGTCATTTGTAAGTTTTCTCTTATTGTTTGATTGTAATTTTAATTTCGTTAGACAATCGGATTGGGCCGTCGTATTGGGCCTCGTCCGTTACTTTCCGTCAATGTAACGCTTGTTTAGAGGAGGACTTCGTCTCGCGATGGTTTCCTCCTCTATGAATGGCCACTTGGCGCCCATCCTCCCTATATAAGGGGATGGCATGCCCAATTGAGGGACAGACCTGTTTTGAAATCTGAAATTTGAATGTTCTTTTTTTCCTTCTTGCCTTAGAGAGAGATTAGATAGTTGTAGTCTTCCAAGTGCGTGGAGATCGTGTCCCTTGACGCCGCCATTGCCCACGTCGAGATCACTCCGTGTCATGCATCGCAACTGATCGACCCCTCTAGTTGTCCACCACGGAACCGGTCTTCAAGATCCGCTTTCTTGGCGGTTATTCATCCATAGCTTCAAGATTTTTCTACCTTGCATCGACCCCCCAGCACGCATCCCTCGCGCCCTGAGCCATCGTGCGCTGCCCGCATCGCCAACCCGTGCGAGCAGAGCACCACGCGCCAAGTCCATCGCACGCCACCCTGCATTGCAAGATCTCGCGGACGTTCCGCGCCCCACGCACCCTGACGCCCTGTTCTGGACACACGCTGCACCCCGCCTTGCCCGTGCACGCCATGCTCATTCCCCTCACATCACACGCGCGCCACGCCAACCGCGCGCACACTGCGCCCACTCAGCCTGCCGCGCGCGTGCTCCGTGCTGACCATGCGCGCCGCACCTGCCAGCCCTCGCGGCCCCACCACTTGTGCCGCCGTGCACCCTGATCAGTCTTGTTGGTGCTACACGTTAGCGGTGCCACCGCTTTTCTTCCGGTCGACACCACGGGACGCTGTCAACCCTCAAAGTTTCACCCTCGTCATATCTACGAATCAACGATGATTCCTGCCAGGCTCTCTAACAACTCACCCCTTCGTTTGCAGTATAATTACTTCTTCCAGTACCGTCTTCCGCTATCGATTCCTCTGCCGTTAAATTGAATTGTCGAATGGGATAGCCACCATATGTCGAGAGGTAGGTAAAATCATTGCAATAGACGACTAGAATTTACTGACACAAGAAGTGAACTCCTTCGGGCCGTAAAGTGCCTCTCTCATCAAAGGTGTTCTTGTGGTTCAGAGGGTCACTGGGAGTCTATCTTGGCCTTTTACTCTCTTCGAGGATTTACTGTATCGTTCGCCTTAGCCAGACGCCCTTCTATTGCTCATTTAAAGTCATTTTAAAACTTGCATCATTCACTAAAAACATTATCGAACTCGTCTCCTCACTGTGACGTAATACGCATCGCTGATCCCGGCATCCCACATATTACATCAAACTTTACTCATAATAATAAAATGTCTTGGTGTTCTGCTAAAGGCCAATCCCTTTGTCCTTCGCACTCCAATTAGACTTCCGATGTACAAGTGAAGGCTGCATAACATTCCTGCTCAACCGTTGAGGCTGTCATGCATTCTATCCGAACATTGTTCTTAGCCATGCTTGACGGCTTGACACATGATGACACTGCGGAATAATTGTCATCCATTGTAATGCTTGGTCATGATAAATTTAAATAATCCAATAAAATTGGTGATCAATCATTTTTATGATTACTCAAATTTCTTCTTTTAGTGAGGCTAAATGGTGATAAGAATACTAGATCTTTAAGAAGCGTGGAAGATATTCACGAAGAGACCCATTGTTCAAGTGATTGTGCGGACATATTTAGAGGCCAGATACATGAACAACTCAACATTGCTATGAACCATATGATAGTGGAATCTGATGCACTTATAGTGACATGATCAACCTTTGAATTTTTTTTATGCTACAAAAATAAGTGTTTCAGATTTTCAATCATGGCTCGAAAACCTTTCATGGAGATCTTGAAGTTTAGGTGGCAAAAGTTTGTCGACTTTTGAATGACGTTGGTGATGAGGATTGTTTGGGATGACATGAAAGCAAGCCTTGTTGGCCTCTAGAGAAGGGTGGGCTCTTCAAAAACTTTACACCTGAAATTGTAACAAGGATTTTGGAGCTCTCACGATGTCACATCAATGACAAAACTATAGTAGAGGATGAACTTCATAACTACCTACATATTCCTTAAGTGTCAAATGACCCCCTGTTCTGGAGATTAAAAAGTAGAGTTTTACGATGAACCTCCACAAGAAGGTTGGTAAATAAAGATGTATAAACCATTTCTATATATCTTTAACCATCCTGTTCGTTCCCCTGTCACACACTTCTTGGATAACTGAGGGGATGTACATCATCATTGCAGTATATTTGCAATTTATTATTGTCCATTTCTATATATCTTGTTTAATCCATTTCAATCAAATATCTTGCACAAATACCTTGAGGTGAACTCTAACATGCCCTAAGTTTAAAATGTCTATTATTGACTCAACGCGCAAGATGACTCTAATTGGATTAGAGCTTGATTGTGATCAGAGTTAGACTTTGATCACAATTAAAATCTGATCAGAGAACAAGTCAGATTAGATTTCACACTGATCAGAACTGAATTATGATAGGAATTTATTTTTGTAGAGTTTTTTATGTGATAAGATTTGGACTCTAATCAGGTAGAAAATGATAATAGTTTAAATTGGAATAAGATTTTGCTCTAACCAAAACACAGTTCTTATTCAATTTCACATTTGCAGACATTTTGACCTGATTAGATTTTGTTTCTCATCCGGTGAAAACTGATCAGATTTGAACTTTTCACTCCTCTTGTCATCTTTCTCACTTACTATCTACTCTTCTCGATCTTTTATCTCTATCACCTTTCTCTTCTCTCCCATGGTTTTAGTTCCTCTTCTCCTTTGTTCGTCCTATTTTGTTTGACTCATACTCTCCCCTTCCTCTTTCTTCTCTCTTTATTTTCTATTTACCTTCTCTCTGATGTCTCTTTGATTAACCTTCTTATTTTCTCAAACTTTGCTTTTATTTTGCTGAAGAACTGAGCTTTGTTATTGGTCCTTGGACCCATAAAGTTAGGGAGTGTGAGTTAGAGTATGATCAACATGCTCCTCTTTTCTTTCCATCTTTTTACGTGTTTTTGAATCTGAAGAAAGCGGATCAATGGAGACCAACTGTCCATCTGTTTGGCTTTTCTCCCTGATGATGAATTAATGATCTTGCATTTATTTTGCTTCTTGTTTTTTCTACATAATTTAGTTTGCATTTGGGAAAGATCCGAATGGGAGGACCTGGGGAGAATGATTGAATCATGATTTAAGGTTGGAAAAAAAATGCGGATAAGTTAGTGTGAAGAAGATGAGGGCTGTGCAAAAAATGCAACTGTTATTTTTATTCAATTAAATTAGATAGTTATTTAATTAATATATTTGCATCTGAATTTGGGTATAAAAGTCATATGTATAGGTGCACAGTCGTCCAGAACAGGACGGGACAAAGATCGCCCCGTCCTACGTCCCAATTTTTAGAAGTTCATTTGAATAGTCCCCTTCATAGTTCATCCCGTCCCTAATAGTAAATACTAATATTCGTCAAGTCAATCTTCTGAACTCTGGACTTGAATATTTTTTCGTGCACGGACGAAATTACCGTCCCATCCGATTCTGGCACTATAGTCATATCCGTCCATCCCCGTCCGTCTTCCGTCGTCCGTCAACGAGCTTAGTATTTAACCAGGCGCGTCATTCAAATTAATTGGACAAGAATTAACGCTGCTCGCGGCTCTTCCTTGATCGAATTCGAGTTGAAATCGAGTAAACGACGTTCTTCAGCTAGTCTTCTTGGTAAGCTCGCATCAAGATTGTTCAGAGATTCTGTTATTTGATTCAGATTGGTTCGTCTTATTCTGATTTAGTAAGATTTGGATTCTTCCACGCCATTTTCTATTCCAGTTTGCAGTTTTGTCGGATTTTCGACGAAGAAAATTGAATCTAGAACGCTTACTAGGGCATCGGCAGCAATTCTGATGGCATCGCTCAACGCCTTCCTCCGCTTAAGAAACTCTAGATTTTGGGGCTTTTAGACGAGGTAGATGATGTATGTTAACCCTCGTTCATTCTCAGAATCCAAGCTCCTTACCTCGTTCGTTATCTGTAGAATCGCATGAATATTCAGTCTGTAGTAGTGAGGCACTGATTTCGGCTATCTACGCGCTACAAAATACTAATGAAGATTTATTACATCAAGAATCCCATAAAAACCAATACACCGGGGAAAAGAATAGAATCACACGAGGAGCTAGTAGCAATAATTCTGATTTTCACAGAACAGATGATGAGGAAGAAGGCATTTGCCAATCAGGAGTCGAAAGGAACGGCGAATTCCATCTAAGATTGTTGTAGTTTTTTTCCACCTCAGTATGATGAACAGCAATATTATCCTTTGAGGAATGATAATCCTCATACCACTGATCATGCGGCAAACTCTACCGTTTGCCGATGCCTATCCTGAAGAACACAATAAATAAGGGGATTGAGAGAGGTAACAAAACTCACCCACACAGAAACCGGACTGAAAAAATTGAGCGCCGGTCAAGTGTGCCTTCATTAGGATGTTCCATTCTGGGCCTTGCAAGTGCAATTTTCGCTGTCATCCTTAAGTTTCTGGCAATCAAGATCAAGTTATCAGATACCTCATCACTAAGGCATAGGAGATTAGCTCTTCGTAAAACTAGGAGAAAATTAGGAATAAAAGTCGGAAAACTCTCCGTAAATTTGAGAAAAATAGGAAACATTTTGGAGATTCAGTAACTTTTTCTCAATTTTTTTACAAAACTTTTCTTTGGAGTTCTCATGTCTCCCTTGGGAGAGGGTTTATTTTTTTGAAACTTGTATAGATGAGAGTTTAATTACTAGATAGCTAAACAGAAACAAAAAGCTGAAACTTTAGTTTAGTTCAAACGATTTCTCCATGAGTTTAATTCAATGTGTAATCTGCAAAACTTGACGCGTACCTCTAGCTGTCCTTGTAGCGTCTTGATGTACTGCACTGCTAAGTCAAGCATGTCTGCGGTGCTCGTTTGCTGGAGAAAAATATCTTCTCTCAGCACCCACAAAAAATAAGACAAAATCCATGACAGAAATCAAATCAATTTTGTCATGAACAACATATATTCAAAACCAGGCCCCATCTCGCTCCTTCTCTAAATACCTTGTCGACGTCCGGCACGATATCTTCCAGTTTCTTGAGCTTCTCGCTGATTCTAGTTCTCCTCTCCTGCAATTAAGTGTCTTCCTTAATTATCACCCCCATGACATGATACTAAAGAAAATATCACAAATCCCATCAAAATCTACAGACCCTTTCAGCGATGCTTCGCGGGTGCGTAGCGCAGCCTCGCTTGGCCCGAATCTTGCAGGGAACAGAGTCCTGCTGCAATCGGAAGAGCTTCTCCATCTCGAACTGCGGGACATCATCGCGATCACAATTAGACGTGGTCGTTCCGTTCTTTTTTTGTGAATTTGTGTCAATTGTTCGTTCTGTTCGGTTTTCCGAACGGAACAAAAACGAATTCAAACAGAACATCGCACAGACCCGTGTGAAGTTCTTTTGTTCGAATGTGTGAATTTTGTTCGTTTTTTTGAAAATAAAAATGAACAGAACAAAGAACAAGGCCCTGTGCGGTTCTTTTGTGCGATTTTTTGTTCGTTTCGAACGAACAGAACAGAACAACCATGTCTAATCACGATACATGATCGTTTCAAACGAACAGAACAGAACAACCATGTCTAATCACGATACATCATCGTTTGGAAAATGAGATTAGGGGAGGATTAAGCACCTGATTAGACTCAATGTTTCCGAGGTTAGCGATGATGTCGCCGGAGCTGCCCTCGTCCCAAGCGAGGCCTCCGGAAGACACGTCGGAGCTGTTCGCCTCGCCCATCTCCGGCACGCCGAGCTCGGAGATCTGCGAGAAGGAGCCTTGCCGGGAGGAGAAGCTGAGCTGGGGCTTCAGAGCCGGATACGTGTCGCCACCGAACCCTGCCACGTCGCATGTCTCTCACATCCATGCGAGAGATTCTAGAGAGAGAGATGACGGGTCATACCGTTATCGACGAGGAGATGAGAGAGAAACCCGGGGGGGGAGCTGCGGTGTCTGATGAGGTCAAGGCCGAGTCCGCTGCTCTTTCTCTTGTTGCCGCAGCTCGACTCGGAGCTCAGACTGGGTAACCCGTCTGAGAAGAAGTTCCCGGCCATGGTTTCTGAGAAGTGGGTATCGCCGGCCGAGTCGGCGAGGGCGGCGAGGAGCGAGCTCGGGGCCGATCCGAACCGAGTCAGACTCGCCGGGGCGGCGGGTCGCCGGCCTGGAAACCCCCCGCCGGGCTGTGACATGTTCATGGCGGAGGAAGATTCTCCTGTAGTTTCTTCTCCCACGGAAGAAGAAAAATTGGATGGCTCCGGCTAAGATCGACCCGTTTATAAAATTGATATCAATGGGTTTCTCTCTCTAGGATTTTTTTTTTCCCTTTTCGGTAGGAGGAAACCCCGGGAGAGATTTGTACACATCTCTCTGCTTGATGAACGGTCAGAGGATAGCCTTTTGTACGCATCTCTCTCTCTGTCGGATGAACGGTCAGAGGATAGATAGCCTGGCGTTGCATGATGGGGACGGGTCGTGGGGGGGTGTCAATTTTTACCCAGAAAATGGAGATTATCCTTGGGATTATTTTATTGGTTTGAGGAATGGGGACACCGAGTGCCTAGGATTGGTTGCCGCCTGCCGTGAAAAAAACTCGCGCCGATTACTGTTGGGGGTGTGATTTTTATGATTCGAAAAGTATAGATTTAAAATTATGCGGTCTTGTAGATATTCTGTTTATATAATATTTTTACAATGAATTGGTTTTTTCTTAACTCCTGCTATTAATGACTATTTTATAGATGTCATGAATGGGAGAGAGAGAGAGATGGGGAAACTAGAGGGATAAGAGAGATAAGCAAGGAGAGAGGGAGAGAGAGAGATATGAACGAGAGAGGGAGAGAGAGAGAGAGATATTAGCAAGGAGAGAGGGAGAGAGAGAGATATGAACAAGGAGAGAGAGGGGGAGAGAGATGAACAAGGAGAGAGAGGGAGAGAGAGATATGAACAAGGAGAGAGAGGGGAAGAGAGATGAACAAGGAGAGAGAGGGAGAGAGAGATGAGCAAGGAGAGAAAGAGAGAGAGATGAGCGAGGAGAGAGGGAGATGAACAAAGAGAGAGGGGGAGAGAGAGATGAGCAGAGAGAGAAAGAGGGTGAGAGAGAGATGACCAAAGAAGAGAGAGGGAGATAGAGATGAGCAAAGAAGAGAGAGGGAGGGAGAGAGGAGCAAAGAAGAGAGAGGGAGAGAGAGAGGAGCAAAGAAGAGAGAGAGATGAGCAAAGAAGAGAGAGGGAGAGTGAGAGATGTGCAAGGAGAGAGAGGAGATAGATGAGCAAGGGGGAGAGAGAGATGAGCAAGGAGAGAGAGAGAGAGAGGGAGAGAGCGATGAACTAGGAGAGAGAGAAATGAACTAGAATGAGAGTGAGAAACCACTGAGAGATGGGATCGGCGGTGAAGGATACAGACGAGAGATGAAAAACGAAAGAGAGAGAGAGAGTGAATACTTTTATTAATAAAAAACAGTACATAGCTGCACAACCCCATTGCACAAAGCCCAGCCCGGCGAGCGGTACACTCACTCTGGGGGTTGCATAACGTGATGTTCTTTTATTTGCATCGCAATGCGCATCGACCGCACAACACATCGTTCGAAAAAGGCCATCCTTAGAAGAATAATGGCGTGATTTATTAAGCAAAAAAAACGAATCCTTCGCAAAAAATTAGACAAAAAATCAGGAAAATGAATGAACTGCCGGAGGGAGCCAAAGATACATCTGCATTTCCCGGGCTCCCATCTGACCGAATGAGGTTTGACTTTGACTGGTAAGGAACTAAAGTTGACCCAGATTTTCATGGCCCAAAAGGGCTGGCTTTGACTGCGCGATGAACAAGAGTTGACCCATGTTTCAGTACCCAATGGGGCCCTCCAAGCTCCCGGACGCGAACTGGGGAACGTCATCGGTAATCAATGAAAGAGTTTGGCTTTGACTTTGACTTGGGATGGCGTCTTGGGTCAGCTTACCTGGCGGACGATGGCCTCAGAGGATGTGGCGAACTCGTGGGTCATTCCTTCCCAGACTACCCTTCCCTCGTAGAGAAAGATCAACCTGCAGGGAGGGGTAAAAATGTCAACTTGGGGGGGGGGGGGTCAAAACGTTGACTTTTAACGGGTGTCGGAAATGGGCACCTGTCGACAGCTCTGCGAATGGTGCTGTGCTGGTGGGTGACGACGACGTAGGACGCGATCTTGCCGGGCTCCCCCAGCGCGTTTTGTCCCTTGAAGTGCACTGAGCGGATCAGATCCTCTACCACGGTAGAGGCGATCGGATCGAGCCCGGCTGTGGGCTCATCGTACAGCAGAACCTGTCCTCACACAGAGATTCTAGTGAGATGTGGTGAAGAGAGAGAGAGAGAGAGAGAGAGAGAGAGAGAGAAACAGGAAAAGAGAAATGAAAAAAACAGGAGATACATTGGCAAAGCTGGTGGAGAAAATGTACAAAAGGAAATAGGAAAAGAGAAGGCAGTACCTCTGGTACATGAGTCTCTTGGGTGTTGTCAAATATTATAGAACGCGCTAACGCAACCCGTTTCTTCATTCCACCGGACAGTTCTGAGGGCATGAGGTCCTCCACACCCTACAAATACCGCGCAGCAGGTAATCCAAAGATGGGGATCAGAAAGAAGCTTTGATAGGAAGCGGCGGAGTAATAACATCGTTGGCAGAGGAAATGGATCGTGTTGTCTGCACAACCAGTAACAGCCCACCTTCAGTCCAACAGCCGCTAAATTGTCTCGTACAAGTTCTTCTATCCGATTTTCTGGCATCCTTGACTTCTCATACCTGCATAACACGAGAAATTAGGAGTAGGCCAAAGTTCTTTCACGAGAAAATGCTTGAAGATTCAAGAACGCAATTAAATCTTACAGAAGGAAGCCAACATTTTCTCGAACAGTCAGGGAATCAAAGAGTGCTGCACTTTGGAAGACCTGCATGCGCCCAAAAAAATGAAAAGAACTGTCGAACATCAACATTACCAACAATCTATGTAACCGGTGGAGGCATTCGCAAGCTAGTAGGCATACAAAGGTGATGAACTGAAGAATTGAACAACAACATTACCAAAAAAATGAAAAGAACAATCCGCAATATTTCGACGCAACATAGATTATTATCATTCTGTACCAGAAAAAATGATAAGGACACAGAGCAGTTCATTAAACACCATCCTCAAATGAGAGATTCTAAGCATCAAAACTTGAAATGTCAGGTTTTCCAATCACAAGAATTTGTGGTTTTATTAAGAAAAATGCCATCTGATGCATACAGATAAACAGAAGCTTCTACATTGTACCCTCTCTGTCTTTGTAACCCAGTATTGGGCCATTAGTAAATCAGTCCATACCGGTTTACTGTTATTTCCTTTCTTTTATGTATCTTAGTTTGGGCATTTTATGAATTACCATAATGGGCCCGACCTTGTACCTGGTATTTATACCAGACCCTAATTTGAGATAATTGAGGTTGCTTTCCTTCAAACCCTAGAATGTCTCTGGGTCGTAGGAGAATAAATAAAGCCTAAATTGTAGAGATTTGGGGATATTTCTTTGGTTTCTTTCATTTTTATTCTCCCTTTCCCGTCTCGCCTCCAATACGTCTTGGGCGGGATTGTGATATGATCCCTATAAGAGTCTATGACAGGAGGACACGTCGACGAGAAAAAGGGAGGTTTAATGTCCTGGAAAGGGTCACAGGTCCAGGTGGCGTTGACCTGGCAAAATGACAACTGGTTCACGCCCAGTAGTTTAGAGAGGAAATAAAGGAGAATATAAATAAAATAGAAGGGCTGCACGGATGGGGCTACTTTGGCATCATACTTTCTTGGGGCGCAAGAGTGCTTGGAGGGCAGAGTTGCATTTGGCCTAGGCGCCCGGCCAGGTTCTTGGCCACCTCGAAGGTTGGAGACAAAGAGGGGGGACATTCTGCTTGAAAGACATAGTAGAACTGATTCCATACGGTAAGTGGCATATTTAAATTCTTGAATTTCTAACATTATGATACAAGAATGTATCGGATTGTATCATGATAGATTATATTCAAGGAAATACAGAAGAAGGAATAAGCATAGGCCGGGTAAACGGCCCGCTGACCATACTTGTTGACCAAGAAAAGAGGGGAGAGACAGATCACCTTTAAATAAGGGGAGTGGTGATCGGGTAAGGCACTCTTGTCTTTTCTTGTACTCTTGTCTTTTCACTCTTGTTCCGCCTTTGTCTTGCTCATCAAACGGCTGACATATTCCTCTTTCAAAAATCTTAAAATTTTGTTTTTAGCCTTATGCAAGGGCTAGTTTAAGTTGATTTCGGATGAAATGCTTCTCAGTTAGGAACTCTGATTTCAACTGATTCACAGTATTAGAATCGGTCGATCACTGGTGGAAAAAACCTACAGTCTTGCACTGACTTGACACATTTACAGATGACTGTACATTCCTTTTTCTTTGAAAGGAAAGGGGAAGATCACCCAGAATCGGTGATCAACCCAAATGATTGTACACTCCTGACGCGTGTGTACCCACAAAAATAGAAATAAGAAGTTGCAGGAGTTCTTAAAGGACTTTTTTATGTTGATTGCAGTACAAATCGATGGGAGGATTCTCCGGTTCAGACCTGATAAAGCAAAAAAACCTTAATACAGAAGAAATTAAATATTTTTCAAGCTCAGGGTCATCTACCAGTCATCTGGTGCTGGTACGCAGCTGAATATGTGGTAGAGAATAAACAACAAACACAGGCAATCAGTAAAGTTCTCATATTCCAAATTCATGTATTAAAGTTCCTATGATGTGAAGCTCTTTTAATTGCCACCCATTTGATTAATGGACAACTTTCTCTGGTTCTCAGCCTGGAAATTGACGACAGACTTCATGCCTGGTTCTCAGCCTCGGGAGCGGCAAACATCGTCCGTCAAGTCACTTATCACAGTGGCAGACCCGTGACAGATGACGTGACAGTGACGTGTGACAAAATCTTGCTCCATGACGGTGACGGTGATGATAACGCAGTCACCCTTGACGGGTGACGTGACGGTGACGGAGGCTCCCCGAAAGGTGACGTGACGGGACAGACTTCACGGATGACGCTGGTGATGGAACTTTAATAGCATGAAGAAAGTGGAAATTTTAAAAATTTTAAAAATTATTAAAATATTTAAAAAATAAATTATATTGTATCAGTTAATTGCAGATCATATATTTCTGTCACGTGTGACGATGACGCCATCCAGTGATGTGACGAAGACAGGACGATGGAGTCGGTGACATGTGACGCAAATGTGACAGATTTTCCTAAAATCCTAGGATGTGTGACAGGACAGGAAACGAGATGAACATCTCGTCACGTCCCCGTCCGTCACCACACGTCATCGTCATGTCGCGTCCGGGCCGTCACGTCCCGGACGTGCCATTCCCTAACTTTACCATACTAACCCAGGATAGGATGGGGATTGTATCAAAACCATGCAGAGGCAAGACTCATCACAGCTTATACAACACTGTCCAACAAAGCCTCACATTTATTGAAGATAATCTTGTTCCTGTAGCCATATTGCTCATGGCAATGCGAAGGGTCGACCACCCCTCTCATCCCCTGAGGAGACATCCAATCCTGTGTTTGGCTCGTGGGCCCACACTGCTCTGGCAAATGGGCATTCAAAGAAGAGATGGCCAGTCTTCTTCGTTGCTCACCCTCATAAAACATTCTGTCGAGGCCTTTGAGAGCCAGCTCTTTCTGACAAACTTTGTTAATAGTCTTCATAAAAGGAACACCTAGCCGAAGAACCGCACCTCAGGGGGATCTTTTGTTTCCTTTTCGCATACCATGCATGGATGGTCCACAGTTTTTCCACTATGTATCTGCAGTTGAGGCTCGCGTAAGCATCTCCGACAAAGAATGGTTTCCCTGTCCACTCCCATTCATTATATTTCCCTCTCATTGGACATAAATGTAGTAAGGTCTTCTGCATGCTCATGTAGTTCTCTACTCTCTGCTTGGATGGGTGTCCACCAAACATGGATTCCATAAGACATCACACCACTTTTGAACTGTGGCCTTAGGGGTCCATGCAAGGACGAAAAGCATTTGGTCAGGCATGTAACTTTTAAGCAGACAACACTCAGACAAGAGCCGCACAACTCTCCCAGTCCAAGCTAGAACCCTAGTTGTCCATCAGGATCAGGGTTACCAAATCTGTCTCCAGTCCCATAAGTCTGCCGCCCCACTTGGCCACCAATCTAATGTTTAATCCTTGCATTTCAAAACTTCATGTCCCCCTAAACGGACCACTTTACACACTACATCACCTGACCTTGAGCTTTCCTATTGGAATCTTCTCACTGTACCTTCTAGGCGCTTGCCAACTCCAACCGGTGGTTTTCAGACCAAGAGGTAGTTTTATGATTATCTGGCCTGACAGCCTTCTAGCTTCTGCTCTACCATCTCTAGTACTGCCTGCCACTCTGTGTTCTCCATACGAACCCCAACAATGGCAGTCCCAATGAGTGGGCCTCCTTCGAGATATGGATACAGGCTTAAATTATAAGAAAGAAGGATAACACGAATTAGATCCAGGATATTTTGGTAGAAGCAGTTGTATCAGTTGCCTACCACAATCTCCCAAGACATCAATCTGTAAGGCGTTTCATGTGCAGTAAATGAAGGATCCCTTCAGTTCATATGATATAATGAATTAGGGGCCCTCCTGATAAGAACATTAGCTCACAAGTTTATCAAGGGATAAACAGTTGTCTCAGCTGCCTACCACAAGGTATCTTCTCTGTCCACAATCCACAAGATAAGATGATAATGAGTAATCAATTGGAAAGGAAATGACAAAGGACGGTGAAGAGGAGATAGCAGAGACAAAGGGTTGAACGATTTTCACAACAAGATACGAGGAAAGATATATGACACCACAAAGTCTAAAAGGGCCCACATAGCATTCACCGGTAATTGCTCAACTTTTCAGCGTCAACGTCCTTGAACTCTTAGTGACTGGAGTTTTCAAGGAAAATTATACATTTTGGATATTATTCTACGATTTCGGACCTGTAATCATCATAAAAACGATAATGACCAGAAAGACCATATGATGCGATCATCTAGAAAGTGATTTCGAAGAAAATGACCGCATTAATTGCAACTCATGGAATTTATATTAATCCCGTTATCTGACTTAAGCTAATAAACTATGACTGGTTCTTAAATCCCACTGCTTGTAAGAAATAAATTAACCAAAATTATAAATATCTTAATTATGGTCTCACCAAGCCAATGCGTAGGCCAGAAATATCCTCCGCCTCGTCGCTGATCAAACCCTGCCTTTTTCGGCCACAGATATAAACTTCACCCTTCACAGTAGACAAGAAGGCTCAATAGTTTTTCATTAATCTAAAATAGCATAAGTTTACTGACCTTATCTGGCGCAAGAAGTCCAGCAATAATTTTTAATATAGTCGACTTCCCAGTGCCAGAAGGCCCTATAATACCGACAGCTTCTCCATGTCTGATCTGGGAGTAAGATTTACAAAAAATAATTTTTTTATGGAATAAACTTCTAAATCATCTATGCCGAGACAGACTGATTAAGTTGATGAGTAATAATAGCAATTGGAAGTGCTAAACCCTGCATTTTTGAAGCTTCAATAGTTTAACGATGAATTCCTGAAGCTAACAACGGATATATGACGTTATATGGTGATGAAGAGTAGTACCATGTAGTTCTAGGTTTTTTCCTCAAAATCTCTATTCTACGTTTTATTTTTGCCATTATAACGTCAATTTATTTCAATTGTTGATTTTCCTTGAGTATTTGCTACGGTTCTTTGTGACGTTTTTGAAATGAATTGACGTTATAATGGCAAAAAATAAACCCGAGAATAGAGATTTTGAGGAAAAAACCTAGAACTACATGGCACTACTCTTCATCACCATACGTATTTCACGTCACCAGGACTTCTCGTTGACAGCTTTATAGTTATTACTGATCACTGTGTATCATTATGAAACTCTGTGTTGTCAAATGATTATATCAAACTGATACTGGTTTCCTTTTATACAGAAGAAATCCTCTAGACAAATAACAATCACTGTTTAGATCGCTCAATTTATGGAGAAGCGAAGAGATTACCTTGAAGTTCACGCCTTTGAGAATTTTCTTCTTTCCAAAAGCTTTGTGAACATCGCGACATTCTATGAGAACATCAGACTTGTCGTCGATCTCCCCATCAACCCTAGTTTTCTCGGACGCCGTCAAACGCTGCCGGGAATCTTCGAATTAGCAGATTGAATGATCAAGCGCAGGCAAAAAGAGAAAGACGGAATTTGAAACTCCACTCACATTGTTCTCGATGGAGAGATGTCCCTCTTCATGTCTTCTCGGCGGAGCGGAGCAAGCGCAAGCGATCTTCGTATTGCACTTAGCCGACCCCAGAGTCAGCCACAGAAGTTTTCCCGGAACGCTCGAAGAAGGAAGAGGAGCCCATCGATCGGAGAAGAGAGGCAAACCGGATGTGGACACCATGGATGCCCTTAAAGTGTTCATCTCCGAAGCCCTAAAAAACAAATCTAGATCAAACCTTCTTCTTTTTCTTCTTCTCCGCGGAATTTGATAAATCTTCCGTGGTCGCAGGAGGAAGTTGATAGCGATGGGCAGAGCAATCGCTGAATTTGATCAACCTTCAATGGGCTGTTGAGATAAATCGTGGCCCACAACAAAAATGCAAGCTTTGTCAAGATCATTATCATAATCATGGTCATTGATGATGGATGATAAAGCACACCAAACACCATGAACCACAAGATGGGGACGGATAAACTCTATTGTACTGAATTAGGGAGAGATAAATGGTGGTTATTAGATGAGACCCCAACATGCTAAGGACCATGTGAATACGTCTCTGAGGCCGGATATTGGCCAGGTTTGTGATGACTAGTTCTAGTAGACGAATGACAGTGACTTGATCATTGCATCATTTTGTTTTTCATTTTTTACCAAAATTCAATCATAGTATGAGACTGAGGTTACTCTATCATAGTGGTGCTTTAGTTTGTTTCCGTTGAATAGGGTCATGTTGAATGAACTTGTGTTGTAGGGCTCAGCCAAGATTAATTAACCAAGACGGTTCTTGGGATCTTCCAGTCAGCTGATTTATATCAGTACTCTGATAATTGATCTGTTCAGTCAGATCATGCTTAAAAATCATTTAACTCATATTTTCTAACATTCCTAATAGTTCCTAATATCTTCCTATACTGTGCCTCCTCATCTTGTAATGAGCACATCAAAAGAGTTTCTCGGGATTAACTCATCCTTATCCTTCAAGCTCCTTTTGGATTTTGGTTTCTTCAAATTAAGGTATCTTGTCCTTAGATTGGTGGATGATAAGCCTAAAAAATGCACGTAAAAATGTCGTTGATTTTGGATTTAGACTTATTCAATAAAATTTATAATTTTCTTTATTCACTAAATATAAAATACAGAGCAAGTAAGGGGTCGAACCACAGGGAGGCAACAAATGAGAATTTTTATCCAATTTCAATGAATTAATTCAAAGATGATTTAATTTTTCAATTAATAAATCTTAATTATTCTTAATAATATTCTTTAATTAATCAAAATTAAGTAAAACTTAATTTTGATTTTTGATATTTCGGTCAGAAAATTCAAGATATGAATATTTTAATTTTAATATCAGACTAATTCAGATTATTAATTTCGCAATTATTAAAAAAATTTAAAACAATTTTTTATGAATTAAAATTGGGAATTAAATGATCAAGAAAGGGATTTTTAATTTGGACTTCAAGATAGATGAATTTTCGATTCAAATTTTATTTTTAGGTTTTTTATATATTAAATTAAATTCTTAAACAATAAAAATCGAAATCTTGAGAGAGAAACTAAACAAATTAACCTAGAGAGAGAAAGTGAAGAAATTAGGAAAAAGATGAAATCCGACCCTAAATTAAAAATCTAATGAAGCAGAAATATTTTAAATTGATGTAGAATTAAGGATAAAAAGTCAGATCTTGAATCGGAATCAAAACGAAGTGCTAATTTCATTCAAAACAAACTTCTAGGGCATGTACATTTCGCTCATGCCTTGGCGTTTTAGAATCGTTCATGAAGATGATTGAAATAAAAATCAGAGACTTACAAATTTGAGTTCAGAAGCAAGATCTGTCGACTTCAAGAATCCCTCTTGTGTCCTTCCTGGCCAATTGCTTGGGGGAGAGCATCCAAAAGTGATTTTCGCCCTTTTTCAGACCTCCATTTAAAGATCCAACCGTCTGGATTGTAGAGGGGAAAAGACGAACCTACCCTCACAATTTCAGCCCAATCCGATATCTAGATCTCAAGATATAAAGGTTTTAGTGATGAGAAATCTAGGCCGTTGGATCGTTTTATCTCTCCTCCAAGAAGCTTGGAAAAAACGCTTTTTGATTGGCCCGCACAATCATTTCTCGTTTTCTGCCTCCTCGGATCACGTCCTGACACGTCGTTGTGCGTCAAAAGCGCGCAATCATTGGCGTGTGATTCTGAAATTCGAAGGGCTCAAAACGCTCCACATCAGCCTGAAATAATAAAAACAAAAGAAAAGGACAAAAGGTCTTTTTAGAAAAAAAAAAAAATTTATTCTCTTACCCGCAATCTTTGACCATTCTTCTCTCTCTTCTCTCTTTTGTATATTTTAAATCATAAGCTGCTATTCTTCTCTCTCTTCTCTCTTTAAATATTTTAAATCATAGCCACTTATGTTGACTATTCTTCTCTCTCTCTTCTCTCTTTTATATATTTTAAAGGGGTTGAATCACCAAATGTCACGATATTTCACCGTTGCTCACCGTATGTCATGTACTTTCGAAATATCACCGTATGTCACAAATTTTTGAAAATTATCACGGTGTGTCACGAGGCTTGGCCGCCGGTGACGTGGACGATGACATAGGTGCCACGGGTGAAGCCGAGCCTTGTCATCGGCCATGTCATCGCCCACGTCACGGGCGAAGTAGGGGCTCCGATTCTGGCGTTTTTGGCGATTTTGGCTGGATCTTGGCGATTTGGGTGGCGATTTGGGTGGATCAAGAAGACGAAGAAGATTTCCGGACGATTTGGGTGGATCTCTGCGGTAAGATTTTGCCATTTTTTTTTTGTCTTGGATTTTTTTCTGCGATTGATCGCTGAGAAATGAAGAATCGGGGATGTTAAATCCCCGATTCTTCATCGTGAATCTGAGAATGGGGATTTCGATCGTGATTTTTTCAATCGAAACCCTTTCTTTGGTGAGCACCGTGAACAGAAGAAAAAGAAGATTGCGATCAAAAGATTGTTATGAGGATTTTGATCGGAAGATTTTGATCGGGTGAAGAAGAAGAAGAAGAAGAAGAAGAAGAAGAAGAAGGAGAAGAAGAGGAAGAAAAGAAGAAGGAGAAGAGGAAGAAAAGAAGAAGGAGAAGAGGAAGAAGAAAGGGAATCCATTTATCTTTCTATCCATCTTTCTTATCCTCTTCTATCAATCCTCTTCTTATCATCTTTATACAACTATACCTGCATCAATCTCACCGCATCTGCTTCTCTCTTACCCAACAATCTTTCTCCACCTGTATCCCCGATTCTTCATTTCTCAGCGATCAATCGCAGAAAGAAATCCAAGACAAAAAAAAAACGGCAAAATCTTACCGCAGAGATCCACCCAAATCGTCCGGAAATCTTCTTCGTCTTCTTGATCCACCCAAATCGCCAAGATCCAGCCAAAATCGCCAAAAACGCCAGAATCGGAGCCCCTACTTCGCTTCCGGTGACGTGGACGATGACATGGCCGATGACAAGGCTCGGCTTCACCCGTGGCACCTATGTCATCGTCCACGTCACCGGCGGCCAAGCCTCGTGACACACCGTGATAATTTTCAAAAATTTGTGACATACGGTGATATTTCGAAAGTACATGACATACGGTGAGCAACGGTGAAATATCGTGACATTTGGTGATTCAACCCCTATTTTAAATCATAAGCCGCTATTCTTCTCTCTCTCTTCTCTCTGTTATATATTTTAAATCATAGCCGCTTATGTTGACTATTCTTCTCTCTCTCTTCTCTCTATTTATTATATAATAATAACCACTCTTTCTCTCACTCTCTCTATATATTCTTATTTAAATAAATATATCAATTTATTCGCCCGAATTTCGGGCGAATGACGTGGATACTCCTTAGTAAATATTTAAATATATTATAAATGCCAAATAAATAATATATGTGTTATTTAAATATGTAAAAATCATTTCTTGGCCATATAATGGTAAAAAAATTATATAAAAATATGGAAAAATTCCAGAAAAATCATGAAAACACTTACCAACCTTTAGCCAAGTATTTAAAGCCCTGTAAAAAATATTTCTTCACTAAAATGATGTTAAATTCCATGTAAAAAATGATAAAAAATGTGAGAGTTTAAGTGATTTATCTTTATTTTAACATGATAACATGCAAATAAAATCATTAAAACACATCAATACAATATAAAATTCATTAATTAATCGTATTAATTTGCAGGTTATCAGTGGAAACCCGATCAAGAGTTTGGGACTGCTTCCCTATGCCTTCAATCAATTTTCATGATGGATGGCTTACATAATAAGCATGGTTGCCGTTGATCTTGACCCTGATATTATTTCTATGAATTGTTGATAATTTTTGGAAGACAGAACAGGATGATCAGTATCACCATGATCATGGAGATTATTGAACATGATTGTCTGGATCATTATGATGATTATGGTCATTGATGATGAAAAAGCACGCTGAACTCTCTACTGAATTAAGAGGGGAGAGTCATTGGATAGAGTTATTAGTGGAGATCAAAGTTTACAATGCAGACACATACATATAATTTTTTTTTCTTTTTATTGGTAGGGATTCAAAACTTTACTATGGGAGATAATAGGTTATTTTTTGATTTTGTGGTTTTGTTTGTTAGACTTATGGCACAATTCAATTTATTTTATTCTGTTGTACAAGTACTATCATACTCTTTCCGTTCATTGATCATGAACCAAACTTAACAAAGAGACCCTATTGAACATGAAAGGAAAAAAATCACCATTATTATCATATAACCTCACATACTATGATTGAGCTTTAATAAAAATCAAAAGCAAAACCAGATGATAATCAAAATCACCTAGTGTAGCATCTAATCTGCTATCGTTTGGTTCCTTGAATGAGTCATCTCAAGTGGCACATATGTCTGACCTTTAGACATATTCATGTTGTCCTTGCACAATAACTTTACTCAAATTTCCATGTGAATTGATTACATGATGGCATCTTTAGTTGTAGCCCTTACTAGGCTACTTAAAGTTTGACCTCTAAAAGTTTCACATTCAGGATTTAAACCCAAAAAAAGCATATGGCTCATTCTCTCAAAAAATATTTGATATTAAAGTGTTAAACCAAGAAAGAGGTTTGAGAAAGAGAAAACCAACTTGATTAAAAAGATAAGAGGGGATTACAAGTGTTTATATAGGGGAGCCCTAATGGGCTAGTTAAAAATGTCCCATATGGGATTATTAGTTACAAAAAAAAAGCTTAAGCATCAACACTCCCCTTCAAGCTGGGGCGTGGATGTTTTCCACACCCAGCTTGCCACAAAGCTCCTCAAACCTAGGGGCATGGAGCCCTTTGGTGAAGATGTCTGCGATCTGATCTGCTGAAGGCACATACGGCAAGCAGAATTTTCCCGACTCCAGTTTCTCTTTAATGAAGTGTCGATCAATCTCTATGTGCTTCGTGCGGTCATGCTGGACTGGATCATGGGCAATGCTGATGGCCGACTTGTTGTCGCAGTACAGCTGGACGGGAGAGGAAACCGGACAACGTAGCTCATGTAGGATCTTTGTGATCCAAAGTGCCTCACAGAGACCATGTGCAAGCGCACGAAACTCCGCTTCGGCACTGGATCGAGACACCACCTTCTGCTTCTTACTCCTCCACATAATAAGATTGCCGCCCAAGAAGGTGCAATATCCTGAGGTAGACCGACGATCAACAATGGACCCTACGTAATCCGCATCGGTATGTACCTCTAGGCGAAGACCACTGTGGCGGCGGAACAAAAGTCCACGACCAACTGTGCCCTTTAAGAATCGAAGAAGTCGATGAGCAGCGTGAAGATGACTCATGCGAGGAGTTTGCATGAACTAACTGAGAACCACCACAGAATATGCAATATCAGGTCGCGTGTGGGTGAGGTAGATTAGCTTGCCCACAAGTCATCGGTACTGTCTAGGCTCTGCAGGATCTTCATTCTCATTGGCGCCAAGGCGGTGATTAGCGTCAATAGGTGTAGTAATGGGCCTGGAATCCTCCTTTCCAAGCTCATGAAGAAGATCCACCGTGTACTTCCGTTGACAAATGAAAATCCCGACAGAAGAGTATGCAACTTCAATGCCAAGGAAATACATCAACGAGCCAAGGTGGCAAATAGCAAATTCTGACGATAGATAGGCCGCCAGTTGTGTAATAGCCTCCATAGCATCACCCGTAGTAATGATGTCATCCACGTAGACCAGAAGGAGAGCGACTCCCCTTGACGTGGAATGATGGTAGAAGAGGGTGTGGTCCCCACTGCACTGGCGATATCCAAGACGCTTCATGGCCGTAGTGAAACGACCAAACCAAGCGCAAGGAGATTGTTTCAAGCCATATAGTGCCTTCTTCAAGCGGCAAACAACCGAGGAAGGAGTAGAGGGGACCAAGGAGGCATACCCAGGAGGAAGAGCCATATAAATTTCCTCAGTCAAGTCGCCATGAAGAAATGCATTCTTGACGTCATATTGCTGCAGTACCCAGCCATGGTCTGCAGCAAGAGTAAGGAGAATGCGGATAGTGTTCAGCTTGGCCACTGGAGCAAATGTCTCCTGATAATTGATGCCATATTTCTGCGTAAAGCCTTTTGCAACAATGCTTGCCTTATGCCTCTCAATCGTGCCATCGGAGTTTTCATTTGCAGCATAGACCCAACGGCTATCAACCAAGTGCTTGCCCGGTGGGAGAGGAACAAGATCCCATGTATCATTTAGGGAAAGAGCTTGAAGCTCCTCCTCCATAGCCCGACGCCAATGAGGCAAGGATAAGGCAACGCCCACTGTCTTCGGAAGGGAGATGGAGTCAATGGAGGTAAGCAGTGCATGGTATGGTTTGGAGAGACGATGGGAGGAAACGTAATTAGTTAAAGGATATAAAGGAGGAGAGCGGGAAGGAGGCACAAGGGCCAAGGAAGATTCTGGTGGAGTGTCTTGGGAGGTAGAGGATGAGGCATCCAAAGGAGGAGATGAGGAGGGGGTGCGGCGAGAGATATAGGTGAGGCCATAGCGTTTTTCCGGAGGGCAGCGTGGTAGATTTGTAGGAACACCCGGAGGAGGGACAAGAGGAGGAAGTGGATGAGGAGTAGAAGAAGGTGGTTGGGGAGAAGAGGATTGTGGAGAAAGATCCACGAGTGTTGCATGAGAATCCGGAGGAGATTCGAATAGCTCTCCAATGGGAATCGACGCGGTGCCAGGGAAGGGCGGAGACGATGGTGCGGCTGGAGGTGAAGGGCTGGGGAGGATGATGGGACTGTTGTAGAAGTGACTCAGGAGGAAAGAGGAGGGAGGATAAGGAACTCGAGCGGGTCCGGCTGAGGAGGTAAAGAAGGTGGTACCGTGGAGGAGGGATAGTAAGGAGTAAACTCATCAAAGGTAGCATCTTTGGTGACAAAGAAGCGACGGGAAGGCGGATGGTAGCACCGATAACCCTTTTGAGTAACGGATTATCCAATGAAAATGCACTGAATGGCTCGAGGGTTAAGCTTTTCCCAACCGAGCTGATTGTTGGGGACAAAGCAGACGCACCCAAAGACACGTGGAGTGAGGTTTGTTTTGAGGGAAGTGGTGGGAAAGAAGCGCTGGAGACAGTCAATAGGAGGGGAATGGTTGAGGGCACGAGAGGGAAGGCGGTTGAGAAGATGGATGGCGGTGAGAACGGTTTCACCCCAGAAATACCTGGGAACATGCATATGGAACAGGAGGCTCCGGGTCGTATCAAAGATGTAGCGAAATTTCCGTTCTGTAACACCATTCTGCTGAGGCGTGTAGGGACAAGATGTTTCGTGAACAATGCCATTTTGTTGGAAGAAATGGGTGAGGGTAGAATTGACATAGTCTCTAGCATTGTCAAAGCGGAAGCGACGGATGGGGGTGGAGAATTGGGTTTGGATAAGGGAGTAAAACTGGGGAATGATGGTGGAAAGTTGGGATTTGTGTTTTAAAAGGTAAGCCCACGTGAAACGGGTAGCGTCGTCAACAAAAATAACAAGCCATCGAGTGCCAGAAGTGCTGTGAAGGGGAGCCGGACCCCAAACATCGCTATGAACAAGAGAAAAAGGCGTGGATGCACAAGATGAAGATAAAGGATATGTAGTGCGATGATGTTTAGCAATTCGACATGCGTCACAAACAAAACGGTCAACAACATGACCCTGGAAAAGTTTAGGAAATAGACGATAAAGGGTGTCAAAAGAGGGATGTCCGAGGCATCGATGAAGAAGCCACAACTAGTCATGAGACGCCGAGAGGGAAACAGCAGCAGCAGCAATAGCAAGAGAAGAGGAAGAAGGTCGAACAAGATAGAGCCCCTCACGCTCCTCAGCAAGTGAAATCGTCTCCCTCGACACCTTATCACGATAAAAACAGGAATTTCGAGAAAAGGTGAGATCATGTTTTAAATCACGAACAAGTCGGGATAGAGATAGGAGATGATGAGCAAGACAAGGAACATGAAGAATGCACGAGAGTTTCATAGAAGGGGAAAGAGTAACATGACCAACACCCGCGACGGTGAGAAGATCTCCAGAGGCGGTTTTGACTTTGGAATGACTAGAAACGGGTTCATAGGTTGAAAAAGCTCGAGGATTAGGAGTCATAGGAGCGGTGGCACCAGAATCAAGAAGCCAAGTGGAAGATGACGAAGGAAAATTTCCGGAAGTCAAGGTTGGAGAGGCAAGAGCGGTGGACGTACCTGCGCGGGCTAAAGAACATGAGCCCACGACGGGAGGATCAAGAAGACATCGAAGACGCTCCATTTCCTTAGGAGTGAAGCTAGGAGATGAGGAGGCATTGGCCGGAAGCAGAGTATACTGCATAGGCACTTGTCCTGGACTCGGCATGCTCGGTGAGCTGGCAGGAGGGGCGGCGGCAACAAGGTGACTCTGTTGAGTCCGCTTCCGTTGGAGCTTGAAGCAGGTTTCCTTTGAGTGACCCCTCTTCTTGAAATAATTGCAGAAGAGTGTGGGATCGCCCTTGGGAGACTCCTCCGAGTGAGATGAAGTCCCTTGGGCGGAAGAATTCGGCGATGAAGCATGAGTAGCTGCGGCCGGTGTTGCCGCAAATGCCGAGGTGAGGGAAGGTGCCTGCTGAAACCGAGACTCCTCAATCCGTACACTCCGGAGTGCATCTTGGTAGGTGAGCATCTTCTCCTGATGAATAAGCTGGCCACGTAGTGATTCATATTCCGGGTTGAGACCCATCAGGAATTGAAACACACGAAGCTATAGCACATACCCCCGCTCCACCGAATTCACCTCCGGTGGCATGTAATGGTCGATCTCATCCCACAAAGAGGTGAGTTCGTTACTGTGCTCCAATACCGTCCGATCCCCTTGACGAAGATTAGCGGCCCGATGCACCAATTTGTACAAAATGGCAATGTTGTTCCTCTTGGAGTGGCTGTTGAGGGAAGCTTCCCAGACGGCTCGAGCACTCGCCAAAGACAGAAACTCCCCCTTAATATTAGGGGCGATACTGTCAAGTAGCCAGCGCTGAACGACTCCTTCAACGTCGAGCCAATCATAATATGCTGGGTCCGTCACTAGTGGTCCGTCTTCCATTAAATGACGCATTAGTCGTCCTTTTAGAGTGATCTGCACGTACTGTCGCCATTGAAGGAGGTTGAAGCCGGTGAAAATTCCATCGGGCGGCATCTTGGGCAAAGTAAATGGTGCTGGACTGGTGAGACGAGTCGATGCAGCCGCTGTCGGAGGCACATGAGAATGCACCGGAGTCATCCCAGATGTCTGAGAGGCAGAGGTCTGTTCTTCAGACGTCGGACAGCACGGATCGAGGCGCAGGAGAACCCGGATGAAGCAGGTCACCCGCGGACGCGCGGAGAGAGGCAACCGTGCGAGGAGAGGCGGCTGTCCGCAGAGCGGAGACGGTCGCGCGCAGAGAGGCTACTCCGCACGAAGAAAGAGAGGGTCCGCGCGAAGGAGAGGGTCCGCGCACTGAGAGAGAGAGAGCCGGTCGGTCGGTCGATCGCGGTTGATCGGTCAATTGAGCAGAGGACGCACGACGACGGCAGGAGTCGGTGAGTCGGAGCGATGATGAGTCCAAAATTTAGGGTTTCGGCTCTGATACCATGTGGAACCAAGAAAGAGGTTTGAGAAAGAGAAAACCAACTTGATTAAAAAGATAAGAGGGGATTACAAGTGTTTATATAGGGGAGCCCTAATGGGCTAGTTAAGAATGTCCCATATGGGACTATTAGTTACAAAAAAAGCTTAAGTGTCAACATAAAGGAATTGGGAATGGGAGGTTGATAGTGATATAGTTCCTTTTAGATTGCGACTAGTTCACTCGCATACTCCTAGCCAGTTGCAATCCTGACTTGATTGCATGTGGATGAAACCAATTCACATATTTTTTATTAATTTCCTAATTGGAGTATCACTTATGTGCCCCATCGTATGTTGTTAAACTATAAAAAACAAGAGATGATAAAGTAACTTTATGTGGAACTAATTCCAATATCAACTTGTTACAAAAGAGTAGCTTCAAGCCATTCACGTGGTTAACCTTTATAAATAACAACACCATCATTAGAATGATGAATTTCCTCTTGAACTTCTTAATCCTCCTCAAAGATCTGTTCAATTTTATTACTATTAATCTCAATATAAGGGGGAGATATCTGAGAAGGGGAGAAGACAAGGGGGGCTGTCTAGATATGGCTAACAAGCGCACCTAAAATGAGGCCCCCTTCAATTTATACGTAATTTGGAACTTTTCATAAAAGCCATTGTAATCTTAAATATTCACCAACATCTATAGATCTCGTATGTAAGGCCCTCTAAGCCAATTTATAAATCTAGTTAAGAACTTTAATGGCCAAATAAGATTTACTAGATAACCTTATTAATTAATTATAACAAAATATAGATTACTTAATCAAGGGCCGCTTTAACCCAATGGATATGTTCAGTTTTTGGCTTGTGGGGTGCCATACTACACCTCATCATTTAGAAGATACATACCAGAAAATAAACTCTTGCATGTGCAAGGATTTAGCACATTTCTTTCATGAGTCAATGTCCTTGTTCACTAAGGGTGGACGATCCCATCTACCATCTAATCATATTTGTGTAATTTTTACTATAACTGAGATAAACTAATTTGAATCCTATGATTAAGGACTCGTAAGTTATATTCAAAGTATAGCTGTCATGTACAAGATGTCTTTGGTGTCTTATGTTTAATAACTACACATATAACTGAGACATGAATAAATTTTATTGTCTTTAGAGTATAATACTATTATGGGATTCAAATAGATCGATTTAATGAACTCTTTCCCTAAAATACAACCACCTTCCATCCTAAATGTCTCTTCATGAATTGTCATAAAAGCCATAGTTGAGAAATTCAATCTCCGTCTTGAGTATCATTCAAATGATAGTATTCATAAAACATGTTTAAAGGCTGGTGATCTCTGTATTGTGATCTCATCATAATTCCCTCAGTCATTCCATGTATTCAATAACTTCATTTCATCACACAAGAATTATAATCGATAAATATTTATTTCGATGCAATTGAACACAATATAAAAGTGTGAGTGTCTTGAACTCATAATATCTATTGATTCTGCTAGAGTATTGAGACACTTGTGGTCAAATAATTGAATATCACTAAGATATTTACGCATATGAATTATCTTTATCTTTTAAGAATACATGCATATGAACAATCACATTCAATTGACAGGATGCTTTCAAAATTTCTGCATCAGCCATTATATATATAATATGTGATATCTTTATGATCAGCTTCAGGATAAATGAAGATAGTATTTTTAGGTCATTAATAAGGGAAAATTTGTATCATTGACATCGCAATTTATGCTTATTTCAAAATCTGAAACATAGGCAATGAAAAGACATCACAAATATTTATGAATTTTTTTTATAGGTGTTGGCATAAAAAAGACTTGGTTTATCTTATTATGAACTATATGTTGAATTTGTAAATAATTATCAAGATAATTTGTCATTCAAATGAGAAGATCATGAGATGAATCTCTTATATGATGACTTGTCGTTCAGACAATCTATAAAATAGACTTGCCTCAACCATAATCGATGATAATTATAAAGACGTTAGGATCTCTTGCATTGTTTTCTTAATGATGAATCATTAAGATGATAAAACACAAGGAATAAAACATATAATTATGAACATATAAAAGAAGTTTTGAGAACATACCTGAGTCCAAAAAAGCCTTTTGAGTCAACAAGAAATCACTTTAGTCTTGGGAGTAATGGGATCTCTCAAAGAAGACCACACACATAAAACAAGGGATGTCACCTATATTTAGGCATGAGGAGATGCATTATCCTCTTTTGCCTGTCTTGGATTATCACATCATTTATAGTCAAGACTGACTTAGCCCCTACCAAAATAAATTAATCCCAACACTTTCTGAAATATCTTAATTTAAAGTTGTCATAATGGGTCACTTTGTCCGGGGCTTAAATGATACCTTAAATCTACAATTATGCATATTATAGTCCATATAAGAAATTACAATTCAACCAATAATTCAAGTGGGATATCCAAGGGTTCCTACAGTCTCTCGATCTCATGATAACAAGATTTTGGTAGGGGAACAAAAATAATAATAATAAGGGGTGTATTCATTCTTAGGGGCCCAGAGAACTGCCCCTAAAACTATATTATACAATATTCAGTTCACAAAAATATAATAACAGACTTAAAACACTTACAACTTATTTATAAATATTCTATTCTAGAAGTTTCTTCAGATCCCGTTCTCCACGACGTCTTGATATGGTGGCCCTTGACGACATCTTCACGTCATGCTCCCCCTTATGCCCAAGTTCTTAACCATTGAAAAATTCAAATATAAGTGTTGGTAGGGGATGTCCTTGATGAAACGTGCTCTAATGTATCTAGTCTACCAGCTCAGAGTTGAAATCTATGCAACTATGGAAAAAGAAAGCTGGCGATCAGAAGTCAACTCTGATTCACGTTTAACTCTGTTCATCATCCGTTGTCATTGTCGCGTCCTGTGAGGATTGGCCCCATTTGTTTGATCAAGATGAGGGCGCAAAACACTACACACCAAAAACCAGAACAAGATGATGACTGGTACTGATCCATGGAGATTGTGTCAAGAGGAGAAGAATTAGAGTAGAAAGAGAGAGAAGAGAGAGGAAGAGGAAAACAATTAGCAGAAAAAAATTATGGGTCAATTCAAAATATATTAATATTAGCAAACGCATGCACGTCGGATTCAGACGATCTAATCAGAGTGCAGAAAACGATGCAAAGATTAATCAGTCAAATCCCTCATTTGATGCAAGAGGATGGTCAATGGTGTAGGGACAGACCCATAGTCTTAAACGCGTTAAGCAAGTAATGATGTCTTTAGAAGCGTATAAAAATTCCCTAAAACTGTCCAAAACTGATTTACAGACGTGGAAACATGTCTTGGAGTTTCTTCTCATTTTCTCTACCTGAATCACCCGTTTACACTGAACTTTCCTCGAAGTCACTTCCGTCGCACAAAACGTAACTAGTCGCTTGCATCGTTCTTAATCTTTCAGTGTCAGACTCTCCATCTTTTAATCTTCTTCCTTCTTACTTCTCCCCTGAGTTTGGCTGGTTTTCTAAGGCTGACTATTTATCTTGACGTCATCAACAATGGTGGCAGATTGAAAAAGTCAACTTTGGATTTGTCTTCTGTCGGTGGAGTTCCACCGCAACCACATAAACTTGTTTATTTGAAGGTCAAATCCGAGCATTTCTTCGGCGCCGCAATGCGTGTTGCACAAACTTCTAATTAACACTTTCTTATTGTTGAAGAATTTAGCGATCGAAATGACGATCGTTAAGAGACCAGACGCTTTTTTATCATCCTAAGTTTCTAAAGTAGATTTACAGTTCCGAGGTCTAAAAGAACGATTGATGGTGGTAAGCGACGGAACAGATGACGGGCAATCATTCATCCAGTTGCCTTATTTCTATCTCACCAATGATGTCACGGCGCTGCCATGCGTGCTGCACGGACGTCACATTAAGTTTTTTTCTTCAGAAGATGTTTGTTTATGATCTTGATAATGTCTTCAACGCCCTGAGTTGCACCGCAGGCAAGCTTTTCACGACGCCCCCGCGCGTGCGTCACAAACTTTTGATTAGATTTCTTTCTTATTTTAAAACGGCTCGTCACGAGTTGTACTGTGCCCTGTGTTTCATGGGTGTTCATGTTAACCAGAGAGAGAAACATTGATAACCCTTCTTAAGTGCAACAGGGACAACTCAGATCAAGATCACAATACAGAAAACCAAATCACTACGGTTATGACGCATGAAACAGTTCCCTCCTTTGAACGCATTATCATTCTAATGATGACCGAGAAGGCAGCCCCTGAGAATGACGTTCCGGGGAACTAGTCCATCAATCGAGGCAATGAGCGGAAAGACAAAATAATATAGAAATTAGTTTTCTGACGGACTCAACGGGGCGATTTTAGAAAGAAATCTCTTCGAGATTAAACTTGTGTACATGCTTGGAAAGATCCATATACAGAGAATCGGAATCGGAAGATTATTTGAACAGCCATCCTCTCTTGTCAAGATTGTTCGCGCTGAGCAGCTTCACGGCCTTCTCGAGCAAGTCCTCGCGCTTGTCCTCGCGCTTCTTCGCAATCTCCGGCGATCTCAGCAGCGATATTATCACCCCTAGATCGTGTACACAAGCGGGGTCCCTCATCATGAAGAAATCAAGCGCGAGCTCAACCCCGACGTGAGAATAGCAAGAGAAGCTCCACGGCAGGGCGTGCTTGTTGCACCACGCTCGCAGATTCTCGTTAAGGAAAACGCCGGGGAGCTTTGTCACAGGGTCGTTTACATTGACGACACGGAGAACTTTAACGCCGAGCTCCTCGCACCTGGCCTTGAACCCGGCGTTGCCCACTCGCGGGCCGGCGAAGGAGTAAACCGTCGAGGTTATCCCCCGGTTGAGGCCAATTTCAGCGAGGTCGTACCCGGCTAGAATGGCCAGCGAGCTGCCCATACTGTGGCCCGCCAAGGTCACGCTCATCTCCTCCGTTCTGTGTATTTCGACGAGCCTGGCAAGCTCGCGGAGAAGCTGCTCTCTGCAGCTTAACCGGCTCGGGCCGGCGGGGGAGGTGTACACGCTGAGGAAGCCTTCCTCGACCTTGACCTCGGGCCGGGGCCGAACTGGGTCGAGCCGGGCGGGTCTCAGCGAGCTCATGAGATTGGCGAGCCACTCCGACGCCGTCACCGTGCCCCGGAACGCGACCACCACGTCGCGGCGGCCGAGCCGCCGCGTCTCAGTGTCCGAGGAGACGGCCACGTACCCCATCCAGCGGCTCCGGCCGGGTCCGGCGTAGATGAACTTGGTGATCTCGTAGCCCGTGTCGGAGGAGAGCGCGGTTTTGTCGTGCTTGCAGTCGAGGTAATCGCCGGAGGTGGGGTCCGGGTCGAAGGCCTCGTAGCAGGTGTTGACGAGCTCGCCGTAGCGGACGATCTCGGCGCGGAGAAGAGGGTGGAGAGGTGCGACCAGGTCGCGCCAGTCGTTGGCGCCCTGGATCTCTCGCCAGACCCGGGCCAGGCTCGGTCGGGGCTGGCGCGTCGCGACTGCGGCCGAGCAGGATACCGTCGCTGGGGTCCTTGTCGAGCCGCTTCTTCGCCGCCGAAGAAGGTAAGCGTTGGAGACGGAGCATATGGAGAACTTCGTCGCCATTGCCGCCTCTGGGCGCGAAGCTGCAAGCTCTCTCGAGGCGATATTGACGAGAGGAGCGCACAATCGCCGTATATAAGGGCTCGGGGCGAGCAAGAGGACGGTACAATGGAAGAGACAGCGAAATTCTTGACATGACACACGCGCGAGATAGAGAGAGAAGATATTAGAGAGAGAGGGGATACGAGCGAGAGGGGGACGATTGAGAGAGAGAGAAAATATAAGAGAGAGGATATGAGCGAGAGGGAGACGATATGAGAGTGAAAGGGAATAAAGCGAGACGGGGACGATATGAGAGAGAGAATATAAGAGAGAGGGGATATGGGCGAGAGGGGGAGGATATGGAGAGAGAGGGAGACGATATGAGAGAGAGAGAAAGATGATGTGTGAGAGAGAGAGAGACGTTTGGCCGCGAGACCCTCTCGTCCGGTAATTGGTCGGTAAGGGAGGATATGGCTCCCCGGACGGCGCTCCCCTCCCTCCAGGGCACTGCTCCCTTTATCTGTCTTCCACTTGCTGTCTCCCGATTACCTCATTAACATGAAAAAAGATACAATTTGGACTTTTCTGTAGGAGCACCAAGTTAGATAAAACGATATGTAGATCGAAATATAGATAAGCGCACACTTGGATTTGGAGATTTATTTGTAGATAAACAAATATAGTTTTATATAGGTACTTGACAGATGTAAAAATAGAAAGATACCAACCAAAAAATGACCCTTTCCCCTTTGGGAATAGTTACAAGTTCGTTTAATTTCCTCAACCGCACAGCGTACTGGATAATTTCCTCGATTCTATTCCGGGCAATTTTCATATCATGTTTCAAAGTCTCGCTTTCTCCATTGATACGATAGTCATGCCTTGTAAATAAAATCTGGGGTATATATTGCTGGGAAAAAGGGATGAATTAGTACGAATATGACATCGTCGGAATCTAAGGCCGGTGGTCAGTGCCCCGGAACTGCGAGAAGACCAGACTTAAGAGTTGTCCCTTGTTTGTCTTCTACGCGGTGCCAGAAGACCCTGGAGTCACCAGTCAAGCGATTCCCAACTTAGAAGAACCCACATGTCAAGTGGGATAGAGCGTATCTCATCTTTTCATTAGTTTATTGTGTTTGTAAGGAGATAGCTGATTGTCTGGACCGTATTGCGCCAACAGAGGTTGGTGCGAGACGCAACATATCAGACACTGGTCGGCGGTCATCTCTCCGAGGCCGGCGTCACTGTCTGGGCCATGCTCCCGCATATCATCTGCTGGCCGGCGATGTCGACCTTATTGAGGAGCCTTACTCGCTACTCATTGCCACATGATTTAACATAATATTATACATAATATTAAACATAATATTATACTAGTAATAAACGAACACGTATCCTATATTTGCTAAGAGATTTAGTGGCTAGGAATAAATATAGGAAAATATGGACGGTCAGGATTCAACATAATAGGATAAAAATAGACGGATAGGATTTAATCCAGTATAGCCGTTATAATCTGTTATAAGGGTTAGGATTGTTCGAACAGATTAACATATATATTGTTATCACATAGGATACTATAAATACGAACATACATGTATTTTTTTCAAATGCGGGAAATACAACGACCATACGAACATACATGTATCTCCTTGTCTTCTTGTCTTCTTGCATCTCCTTTCATACTTCTTCTTCACTACATCTTCATCTCAATATCCTCTCCTCTCGCTTCTTGTCACGCTCACATGCGGAGATCAATCAAACTCAACAGACCTCTCTCTCTCTCTCTATGTCTCGCTTTCTCTATCTCTGTCTCTCTTTCTCGCGCTCTATGTCTCTCTTTCTCTATCTATGTCTCTCTTTTTCTCTCTCTATCTATGTCTCTCTTTCTCTCTCTCTCTATGTCTCTCTCTCTATGTCTCTCTCCCTATGTCTCTCATTATGTCTCTCTCTATGTCTCTCTTTATGTCTCTCTCTATGTCTCTCTCTCTATGTCTCTCTCCCTATGTCTCTCATTATGTCTCTCTCTATGTCTCTCTTTATGTCTCTCTCTATGTCTCTCTCTATGTCTCTCTTTATGTCTCTCTCTATGTCTCTCTTTATGTCTCTCTCTATGTCTCTCTTTATGTCTCTCTCTGTGTCTCTCTTTCTCTCTGTATGTCTATCTTTCTCTCTCTAGGTCTCTCTTTCTCTCTCTATGTCTATCTTTCTCTCTCTAGGTCTCTCTTTCTCTCTCTGTGTCTCTCTTTCTCTCTCTCTCTGTCTCACTTTCTCTCTCCCTATGTCCCGATTTCCCTCTCTATTTTTCTCTCTATGTCTCTCTTTATTTTTCTCTCTCTATGTCTCTCTTTCTTTTTCTCTCTCTATTTCTCTCTTTCTTTTTCTCTTTCTTTTTCTCTCTCTTTGTCTCTCTGTGTGTCTCTCTTTCTTTTACTCTCTCTATGTCTCTCTTTCTTTTTCTCTCTCTATGTCTCTCGTTCTTTTCTCTCTCTATGCCTCTCTTTCTTTTCTCTCTCTATGCCTCTCATTCTCTCTCTCTGTATGTCTCTCTTTCTTTCCCTCTTTGCCTCTCTCTCTCTCTCTATGTCTCTCTTTCTTTTTTTCTCTCTTTGTCTCTCTCTTTCTTTTTCTCTCTCTTTGTCTCTCTCTCTGTCTCTCATTAATTCTTTCTTTCTTTCTCTCTCTCTCTCTCTCTCTCTCTCCTTCTCGCTCTCTGTCTCCTCTCTTACTCTCTCTCTCTCCTCCTCGCTCTCTGTCTCCTCTCTTACTCTCTCCCTCACTCTCTGTTAAAGCTTCTCTGAACGATAATCTTCGGTGGGATAGAGAATGGGAATAGAAGAGAGGAAGTGTGGTGAATACACCTATGTGAGATTGAAGAGAAAAACAAAGTAGAAAAGCATAAATTGGGTCACACATCTGTATTCGTAGTAATACTCATGTGCTGGTACCTTTGAAATCAAGTTTTAGCCGTTATAATCTAGTTGCTGTGACAGATTATAACATCTGGATAGAATTGGATATTACTTGTTGATTTGGGTAGACTAATCCAGACCGTTATCGATGTAGGGTATGTGTCAGGAGTTTAGTGGAAACTGTTTTATTCAAGTTTGAATTGGTTGTCAAGTTGCTGACTCGACTCTCTTGACGCTTCATCCTCAATACCCTCCAAGCGCAATGGCGGAGGGGAGACATTGAGCTTGTCTTGGAGAAAGTGGAACCAAGCATGAGGAAGAGGCTTGGTGAGGACGTCGACAAGCTGGCCCTCACTGTAGATGAAGAAAAACTTGTAGTCTTGACTGCAACTTGCTTGCGGAGAAAGTGGAAGTCTTTCCATGTGTTTGGTCATGGCATAAAATATGGGAGTAGGAGTGAGATAGGTGGCACCAATATTATCACACCAGAGGATGAGAAATCTAGGTGTGATGATTTGGAGCTCTTTGAGAAGAGATTGGAGCCAGAAAACTTCAGCCGCAACATTGGCCAGAGCTTTGTATTCGGCCTTGGCGCTAGATCGGCCCATAGTGGCTCTTTTCTTGGACCTCAGGAGATCAAATTGCATCCAAGACAGACAAGAAAAGCTCCAGTGGAGTGCCGGTTAGTTTGATTACCCGCCCAATCTGCACCATTAAACACACTGGTTGAAATATTTGAGTCGTTACGGAGAAATAGACCATGAAGAATGGTCATTTTTAAGTAGTGAAGGAGGTGTTTTAAAATTTTCCAATCGGCAAAGGTTGGAGAATGCATCTTCTGACTGGTCTTATTGACAACAAATGCTATATCAGGGTGTATCAAAGTTAAGTTTTGAGAGAGCCAACAAGTTGAAGATACAAAGTAGGATTGACCAGAGTAGAAGGTTTGGATTTTCTACAGGATAGGGAAATAAGTTTATTGAAGGCCATGTAGGGCCAGTGGAGAAGCTGAGAAGTGTTCTTCGAACGGGAAAAACATAGTCTTTTGCATTTTTAAGAAATCCAATGCCGAGACGGTAATGAGAAGGATCAAGATCTCTAATGGCAAATGTAGACTCTAATTCAGATACTACATGAGTGATTTCAGACGTTTGGGGTGAGAGGAGAAGAATATCATCCACATAGATCAAATAAAGATATGACAGACGGATGTTGTTTTTAAGAAAATAGAGGTGTTTGTTTTGGACCCCACAAAGCCAATGCTATGATGGAAAGTAGATAGTTATGTGAACTAGATGTGAGGGGACTGCTTAAGGCCATAAATGCATATTTTTCAGCTGACACACATGAGTTGGATAGCGTGTATTTTTGAAGTCTAGTGGTTGTTCCATGTACATTTGTCCGTCCTATCTTTAACTTGATCTATGTGGATCACATTCTTCTCCTCTCACCTTAAACATCAAAATTACTTGCTTAGTATCTCAATTACAGTTTGCATTTGCCATTAAAGATCTTGATCTTGCTCATCACTTTCTTGACATTGATTTATTAAACAGTGCGGACTTTTGCAGTTGACACACATGAGTTGGAAAGTGCAGATTTTTAAAGCCATGTGGTTGTTCCATGCAGATTTTTAAAGCCATGTGGATGTGCTAGTGACAGCTTATAACAAGGGATTAAAGGAGGTGAATGGTGGCATGCTTGATCACAGGGCCGAATGTGTTAGTAAAACCAAAACCCTCTTGTTGGTTAAAACTTTGGGCAACAAGACGGGCTTTGTACTTATCAATGGCACCAGTGGGGATTTATTTGATTCTATAGACCCATTTGCATCCAATCACATGGATGTTGGGATTTTGCGGAACCAAAACCCAGGTATTTTTGCGTAGTAATTCATAAATTTCAAGACTCATCGCATCCATCCATGCAGGATTGGCGGATGCAATAGAGAAAGTGGTAGGTTCGTCCATGTTAGTTGTGGTGGTAGTGAGGCATAGTGGTAGAGGATGCTTGATGGTGGTGAAGGCTAAGCGTTTGGAGTGTTGTTGTGGAAGAAGAACATTGGGCTGGAGAGGGGTCACACCATCTTCTAAGTAGGCAGCTTGCAGATGTTTTGTTTTTAGGATTTCTCTAGGTTTTTTTGAGTGGTCAAGTGTGGGAAAGAGTGATCAGTCCAACTATATAAGGTTATGGAGATAAAACTTGGACACTTGGGCAGGAACACAGGAGAGAGGATTGTAGAATCTGTTGGATTGGGATGAAAATTGGGAGAAGATGATACTAAAGGGCATCGGGTAGAACTGCAAAGGGTGATGTTGAAGCAGTTGGGTTTTGATAGATGAATTCAACATTTGGGTGTGAAGGTTCTGAAGTGTTGGAAATCTTACTCAGCCAATCAGTGGGAAAGGAGTCGAGAAGATCTTTATCATGGGTTTCTGCACAGAATTTGGCCATAGGAAAATAATTGTTTTAAATAATGACATGACAGAAAATAAAGAATTTACATGTAAGAAGTGAGAGAATGGTAGCCAAGATGAAGATGGCTATAGCCCAAGAAGACACGTCTAAGACCCGGGATCTAATTTACTTTTTGCATATGGTCGTGTATACCTATAATATAAGCAACCAAAATTTTTAAGAAGACAGTAGTCAGGGTTGTGTTTATAAAGAATTTCATAAGTAGATTTTTTATCTAACACTGATAGATGTAGTCAGTTAATAAGATAGAATGCAATTATCATTGCTTCATATAAAAAGTTGATTTTCAACCTGTTTGTAAAAGTTCATAAAAGTGGCCAATAGATAAGTTTTTTGTTTAAGGGGATTAAGCCATGAATGCTAACTAAAATCATTGACAAAAACAACATAGTATGAGTAGTCAGAATGAGAGATAACGGGCAAAGGTCCCCAAAGATCTGAGTGATTAAGTTCAGGAGAATGAGTAGAGACATATTGTGTAGAAGAAAAAGGAAGCTTATGCGACTTAGAAATGTGACAAGAATCACAAATAATAGCATTCAAGATGCAAAGTTGGGAATAAACCAGTCTTAAGCACCAAGTTGGAGTTGAGGAACGCTCATCAATGTGTGCAGAATTGATTAGAGAACGAACTAGGAGGTGGAGCCCATAATTGTGTCATGGAAGAGAATTTTGTAGGTGATTTTGTCCTTCACAAAACAATCAGAAGCATGAACTTCGACATAAACATCACTATCATACATTACTTTATGGATAGGAAACATATTTTTAGTAATTTCTGGTACATGCAGAAGATTTATAAGATAGAGTGTTCTATCAGAAGTAATGATTTTGGAATATCCAATAGCTAGAATGTTCAAACCTGTCCTGTTACCGATTTGAAGATGATCGTTTTTGTGGTACTATTGTGCTTGCAGGAGAACCTTCTGGTTAATGGTGATCTGATGAGTTGTGATACTATCAGGTATCAAATTTGATGTTTAGCAGAGTTAGGCTTGTGGATCATGTGGAGTCTGGTTCTGAATGTAGATCAAGGAACCTTGAGCACCACCTTTGGAGTGCTTGATTAGATCTTGACAGTCTCTAGCTCGATGCCTGAGTTGGGAGCAGATTTGGCATTGACGTTGAAAGCATTGATTCCTTTCCCTTCCTTGGTTGTAATCCCGATTCTGAGGATATATCCTTAGATAATATTTTCTTTTGGGGTTGAAATTTTGATTTGAGGTAGGCAGTTTATACGCTTTTTTCTGAGAAAAGTTGGCCATCAAAAGAAATCCACTTCCACTCTCTTACTGATGATGCATCATGGGCTTTAAGATTAATGATTATTTTGTTGAAATTTCATGTGATCAATGTTTTCATTTATGCTGATCACATATTAAGAAAATTCTGTGCCTTGTTCACTTCAGAAGGTTAAGATAATGAAGGTTTCACTTACAATGCGTCCAACAACTTTTAGTGCTTCTATGATAGATCTGAAATGTTTGAATCTCTGTCATCATTGCACCTTTACTCATGCTGTGGAATTGCCTCTGCAGCTCTATGACTCTTGATTGAGTCCTGCTTGAAAATGTGTTTTCCAACTTTTCCCATTCTTCCCTTGATGTTTTTGCTTTGGAGAAACATGGAATGATTGATTCTGAAATAGTGGAATGTATAAATCCCAGAACTTGTTTGTTGATTCTCCACCAGCTTTTGAAATCAGGGTTCTCCACGGTGTTTCCTTGCTGATCTGCAATAGATAGGGGAGGATGTGTTCATTCTATGAACTTATTTAAATCATGCCCATTTAGTAGTGGCAAGATGTTGCCTTTCCATATCTGATAGTTGTCGGGATATAACTTGATAGAGATAAACATTCCAGGTGGAGTTGCAACCGGCGTTTGACCGAAGATACTCACGCCCATCATGCTTGAGCCAGGGGTGGCCAAGAGGTGCCTTTCTTCAGCAATACTTCGAGAAGGGCCTGGATTTGATACCATGTCAAAGCTTCTTTGAACGACAATCTTCAATGTGATAGAGAATGAGAATACAAGAGGAGAAATATGTGATAGAAGAAGAGAGGTGAACACAAAAGAATATGTGGTTGAAGAGACAAGAAATTTAGAAAAGAATAAATTGGGTACACATCTTTATTTGTATTTATTCTTTCATACACTTACATTTGAAATCCAGTTTTAGCCATTATAATCTACCCATTGTGACATATTATAACAGCTAGATAGGGTTGCATCTCTCTCTCTCTCTCTTTGATTTAGGTTGTTATCACTATTTCTAAAATCCTGGTTATATGATCTGTTTTGTTCTTACAGAACCGCACCTTCCTGCCTATGATACGAGGGGGTCCCTGGGCTAATAACACACTTATTATCTGTTCTCATAAAATTTTCTCATCTATTTGACTTCTAATAAGTGTATTTTTTCGACATAGGGTACGTGTCAGGAGTTTAGTATCTACTCTTTTATTCAAGTTTGGATTGCTTATCAAGTTGTTAACTAGACTCTCCTGATGCTTCATCCTCAATACTGTTGGCCCGCGATGTAGACATCTCTCTTGCTTTACACCTCTCTCACTCTATGTCTCTCTCTCTCACTTTTGCTCTCACCTCCTCGTTATCTGTCTCCTATCTTTCTCTCTCCCTTGTTCTCTATTTATCTCCTCCTCTCTCTCACTTTTGCTCTCTCCTCCTCGCTCTCTGTCCCCTCTCTTTTTCTCTCCCTCCCTTTCTATTTATCTCCTCTTCTTTCTCTCCCCCCCTCCTCCCTCCCTCCCTCCCTCTCTCTCTCCCACTCTTTCTCTCTCCCTTGCTCTCTATTTATCTCCTCTCTCTACCTCTCTCTATTTATCTATCGCTCTCTTTCTCTCTCCTTTGTTCTCTATTTATCTCCTCTCTCTATCTCCCTCCCTCTCTCTCTCCTTCTCTCACCCTATGTTTCTGTAGAGATAACACGCTTTCCGTTTGCACGAGGCACAACTGATGGCCCAGATGGATGGATTACCTTGATGCGGCCGAACACGGTCGATGCATGGCCCGGCGAATGTTGTTGATCAGAACGGCAACCAATGATGGGCCCCTCAATTGTGTGCCCGATGCGATTGAACGGGAAGAAATTACAACGTCGGCTTTGGCTGACGTTGGCACCGTCTAAGCAAGCAACATTCTGGCAAGGCGTGGCTCCTTCTTCTCTTCCCTTCTCTCTAGTGTTCGACCGTCCCAATACCAGTACCGGATGACGGTATTGGGACGAATGCTGTATCGCATACCGGAAAGGCAATTTCCGGTATCTGTTCATTTCGATATCCAGATATCGGATATCGGTATTGGATATAGGTTGCTATAGTGCCTACATCTGATACCGATATCTGTCTCGATGTCGAGATCCGTCCTTGTCTCAAGGGAAAGCATGACGATATCAGATATCGGGTGTGGATATCGGTTTTTGATATCCAACACCAATATATTTAATAAAAATATATTTCATTCATTATTACAGAGCGATTAGGTGAATCAACTTGCGGTAGAGGGTATTTAGAGCTTTTAATTTGTTTATTGGCACTATAATATATACAAGTTGAACTTTTTTTTTCTTCCATATGGGATAACAGCAGGATTCCGAGATTAACAAACTCTGAATACATTATCCCATACGAAAGATAAAAGAAATTTTGGCATGTACTTATTAGACGAAATATTAATATCATAAATATATATTATATATAAGCCGATTATAATATAAAGAAAATTTATTCATATAATATTAAATCATTTAATATATTTACCTTGTGTAATATATACAGCACACTATTTTATATATCTTCCATATGGGATAACATGATTCGAATTTTAATGTAAACTGCGAATCCTGTTATCCCATATGGAAGTAAATAAAAATATTACACTGTAAATATTAATCAAGGTTGATAACATATCAAAACGTAAGTTGTTAGATTTAAATAAACCAATGAGTGAGATAGATAGTTTAATTTTTTTCAGTCGATACCGGTACCGAGATCTGGATACGAGTTCCGCTATTCGGATATCGAAAACCGATATACAGCATCCGGTATTCGTCGCGTCCCTCTACCTATGGTATCTGGTACCGATATCCGTCTACCCCTCAGAGACGGATATCGTCCGATATCCGATATCCGATATCCGATATCCGATATCCGATATCCGATATCTGATATCTGGCACCGTCCCATTTTTTCTTGGACATCGGGTATCAGTTGTCTGATATCGGATGACGGATGGATATTGGTTAGGTGAACCCTACTTCTCTCCTTCTCTCCTTTCTTCTCTTTTTTCCTCTCTTCTTCTCACGGCGAGATCTGATAATTGAACAACAACTTACACAATAAAACCAGATCTGAGTAGAACGTGCCCCATCATGGCCTTATATAGGGCCATGATGGGCCCATTACAAAGTTCACACAAGGGCCCCAATAAGGGACCCCTTTTACAACACTTAAAATGAAAAACATAGGAGAAATCTTAAAACAATTTGAAATAAAATGATGCGTCACGACAAGTATGGTGAACTCATCGTGACAAACACAGAACATGAAATTGGACAAACAAAAACAGATAATTAAAATGCGAACATGTACACAGACGTGCTCTACCCGAGGTATCTAAATCTGGGCGTCTTTATAGATGCTTTGGCGTGCCTGTCAGGCTGGACACGGATGGACGGTGATGCTGATGATGGCAAATACTGCTCCGATGACATTTCATCGATGTCGTTTGGGCACACTCTATCAATCCTCCAAGGGTCAAAAGAACTCGGCCTCGACGAGTTGGTGGTGGCGAACGACAATGGCTGAAGGAGATCTGGCTATCGGCATCGTAGATCATCCTTCGTGATCCACGAGTCATCGACACTTGTGCGTCCCTGCCAACATACCAAAAACCTCTGCGATACGTCATCCCCTAGCTTAGTTAATTACCTTTTGTAGTATCTAATCGAGTGAAATGATCAGGGGAGTGGTCGCGGCAAACTCACTCACATTGAAGGGCTCTAGAAAGGCTGAGTCAAAGGGGGGAGAAGGGGCTTGGTTCAGAGCCAGGTCCGCCATGTTATACGTGGAGCTGATCCCCCACGTAGGAGGGATTTTGACGATGTAAGCGTTATTGTCCACTCTTCGGAGGATCGAGAATGGGACGGTGTTAGGAGCATGTAGCTTAGTTGTCATCCTAGGAGAATATCTCTCTAGTCTAAGTCTCACCATCACGCGATCTCCCACGTCAAACACTCAGGGTCGGCGATGCAAGTTGACAGCCTGCTTGTACAATGCATTTTGACTCGTGATTCTATCATGAATATTGATAACATCCTAAATTCGGTCTTTATTTCATGCTATTAGCACAATTTTATGCATTTAAAGAGCTTAAAATGGGGTTGTTATCATCCATTTACATGAAAAAACTGTTTTCAAGTCATTTCTAATTTTTTCCTAATTTTCTGTTAGTTCTATAAATTTTAAGGGATTTATTTGAGCTTGAAATAATTACTTTTGAATGAAAATGGCAAGTATAATATTTGATTTCGAGATTTATCTGTACGGGGATGAATCAGTGAATTTTCTAGAATTTTCTACGATTTTTTAGGATTTTTCTGAGATTTTTTAGGAATGCATTTTTTCTAAGAAAAAAAGATATATTTGTAAGGAAACAAATGAGTATTAAGATAATTTTCAAACTTTGAAGGGTTTATTGTAAATTTTTGTTGCAATTATGCCCTCAAAACAGCTCTCGGTCATGGTTGCAGGCGTAAGGATGTTATTTATAATTTTCTAGGGTTTTATTGCAAATAATTTAATATTTTAGGAAAAAAACAGGAGGAGAGAGAATGTGCAAAGGGCATATACACAAATATTTTTTGTGCGTCGTCCATCCGTAATTGCATGTTTTAAAATGGGTTTTGCCGCAAAAAGGCCAAAGAGTTTTTCGCATGTCGATGTGGCATCATCGTGGCCTTCGGATGAGAATCCGACGGCGCTTGAGGAGGTGATGGAGGACCATCCCAAGGACGACGCCACGAAGATGAAGACCCATCTCAAGGATGACGTGACGAGACGACAACAGCCACGACGAGCAGCTCGCGCCGACGCTCGCCACCCGGGGTTTAAGTACTCCGGGTAAGTATGCATTTTCATTTATGTTTGTTTTTTCTTATATTTCTGGATTTAGGGATTGGGCCAATGTTGGGCCCCGTCCTTCGTTTTTCATTTCCTTTTTTCATTTGTATTTTGAATTTGTAAGGAGAGGCCGAACCACGTCTTGCGACGGTTCATCCTCTCCCACGTTCTCTTGGCACCCATCCTCCCTATATAAGGGGATGGCATGCCCAAGGAACATTTGGAAGTCATTGTTGAAAATTGAGTTGCAATTGATCTTCCCCCTATCATAGTTCTAGTGTAGGGGGGTTTGGCTAGCCCCACCCCAAGTCGAGATCATTCCGTGGGTAGAGCCCACGTTTCTTCCGTCGAGATCACTCTGGGAGGATCGTGCTGAAGCTTGCCGTCGAGATCACTACGGCACGGGTTAAAGATTTTCAAGAAGTCGCTGTCCTTTAGGGCTGAGAAGAGTCTACGTCGAGATCACTCCGGGAATTCTTGGAGGTTCCTGAACGTCATCGACGTCGTGACCAAGCTGGGAATCCGCTCCGTCGAGGGAGCATTGCCCCGACCATCAAGAACCCGACGCCAGCCAGGTTCTTTATCCCCCCCCCCCTGCCCATCTTCCACCACATCCTCCCCCCCCCTTCTCCTTCATCCAGCCCATCTCGTCCACATCTCCTTGGACGCCACCCCTTCACCCTTGCTTCTTGATCATCTAACCCCATTTCTTGATTCCCAACTGCCTCCTCTTGCCTTTCTTGATCGCCCACCCTCCTTTCCCCATCGTTTCTTGATTCCCAACCGCCTCCTCTCGCCTTTCTTGATCGCCCACCCTCCTTTTTCCCATCGTTTCTTGATTCCCAACCGCCTCCTCTTGCCTTTCTTGATCGTCCACCTTTCTTTCCTCTTGATTTCTTGAATTCTTGATTTCTTGATTTCATGATTTCATGATTTCTTGATTTCTTGATTTCTTGATTTCTTGATCTCACCATATCTCCTTGATTCCCCTTCGTCCTCCCCTTTGCCCTCCCATCGCCCTCACCTTTCTTGATTTCTTGACTCCCACCCTCTACGCCATAACCGATTTCTTGGTTTTCTGCCCCACCCACACGACTATTCCCACGATACTTGGTTCGCTGTCTTGCCCGCCCACACGGCTGCGCCGTGCGCCAGTTGTGCGCCCTCTGCGCCCTCTGCTCCGATATTTGCTACACGCCACCCGTGGACTCAGCTCTCTGCTGGTAGTTATGATCGCGTCGTCCACACCTGGTTTCGTCCTCGTCAACGACACTCGCCCGCACGATCCGACACTAAGCATCCGCTCGACGACTTGGATGCCTTGGACTAAGCGATACAAAGGTCAGTCTCGTCTCCCCTCCATAAACTCCAGTATTATTATCTTCGACAGTCTCGTCTTCCCCTATCGCGTCCGCTACCGCGATATTCTCGAACACCATCGGATAGAACTAGCCACCTTGTCGAGCGTAGGGATTCTTGTGGTAGACGGACTGTCATCTGACTTGGACGCCGAACGTTCCAGGGCTGTTAGATGCCCCTCACTTAGTAGACGTCTAGTAGGTCCAGCGGGTCATTGGGAGTTTGATCTTAGGATCACTCCTCTCTCGTTGACCGGTAAGGCCGACGTCGCTATCCGTCAAGTTCTTATCTGCTCATTCGTATTTTCTCATCATTCGGCTTACATCCCATACATTCGCATCACAATCCTGTGACGTGAAACGCACCGATCGATCCCGGCCGTCGTCGTTTCACATCAGGAGGGGTCGGCGCCGGGAAGTATGTTCACCACCCGCGCGGCATGTACAACGCGCACGCCTGGGCGCTGACATGGCGCTTGCAAATTCGCCCGTGCGACGAGAAAGGCATTGCCACGTGCGTGTTATATTTATACTCCTGATTTGTTTTACATTTTTTCTGTCTATGTTTATTTTTTTCCAGGGGGTACGTGGCACAACGAAAAGGCACCCGCTTGAAGAAGTTGAAACGTCACTGCCAATGAAAAGACGAGACCTCAGCGAGCGGTTAGAAGAAGAAAAAAATTAAATAAATGATTTAATCCAATGGCTAATATTGGTTTAAATTCATTTATTCATAACTTTCGATCCATAAGTCCGATTGAGATGATTTTTTCATAGATTTGCTCGTCTTGATCCCCTCCTTCTAACTATATGGTTGGATTATTGAGATCAAGCCTGCATTGATAGATAAAATTTAATTACTCATTAGGGGTAAATTGGTAATTTTTTGCCATTTTACCCAGGTATAAAAGTCGAATTTCGAGAGGAGGGGTCATTCTTGATGGTTCTCTATCAAAGCTGAAAGATAGAGAGGAGCCCCAGCCTGGATCAACCTGTTGGGTACATTTCCCTTCTTTGTATTTGAATTTTGGTGCATTTTGAATGAAATTAGTTCAATTTCTTGATTGTTCTTCTTGATTCTGGTCTGAAATTCTAAATCGCTTGGCTTGAGCGGCATGTACAAGCCCTGATTAGGATCGAGAGGAGAAATTGAGAGATTTAACTAGGTATTCAACTGCATGCCCAAAGAAAACTCTAAAAAAAATTCTGGGGTATTAAAACTTTGTTTTTTATTTTTATTATGTAATATTGTAGTCAGTTCTGAATTATCAAATCTACAAAACAAACAAACCAAATCAAAACTTTCTTCTTAAATCCCTCTAAAGTGAATTCCTTGATCCTCTCATTTGGATCAATTAATTCAACTTAGAGTTCCCTAAATTCTTCTACTCTTCCCATCTCTTCTACCTCCCTCTCTAAATTCCCTTTTCTAATTAGGTTAAATTGATCTTCTTTGAAGATCAAGTTAGTCCTAATTATTAAAAAAATCATCGAATTGAACTCCTTACTAGCCTCCCTTGGACGATACCTTCACTCATCATTGTGCATCTTAAGTGAGGTTTTATAAATTTTATTGTATAAGCTAAAATTGACAACGACAAGGGTTAAAATTGCATAACTTTTACCCCTATTTTTGGCTTATCAAATATGCTTATGCAACGAAGAAACATGTTGGGCAAATGCAAGGCTGTCCTCAAAAACCATAACATGAGGATCTACAAGTGATAAGTCAAGGGGTCAATGGGGAGCCTGGCCATAAGCGATCTCAACATGACTCAACCCAGTGGTTTGATTCAATGAGGAGTTGTAAGCAAACTTGGCGCAGGGAATTATCAAGTCCCTCGTCGTAAGGTGCTCACCTACTAGGGACCGAAGTAGGTTACCTAAGCTTTGATTAACTACCTCCATTTGATCGTCGGTTTGAGGGTGGCAAGCTGTCGAAAACTTAAGTTTTGTCTTGAGGAGACTCCACAAGGTCTTCCATAAGTAACTCTTGAAGAGGACATCTCGGTCAGAGATGATTAAAGTGGGAAAGCCGTGCAGTCGCACAATCTCTCGGAAGAATAATTGTGCGACCTGTGTAGCGTCGGATGTCTTCGCGTATGGCATGAAGTGTGCCATCTTCAAAAACCTTTCAACAACGACCATGATAGAGTCATGTCGTCGTGCGATCTGGGGTAACCCTAGGACAAAGTCCATACTGATATCATCCCAAGGACGCTTAAGTACCAGTAGCGGGGTGTATAACCCGGCGCTCTTCATGACCTTTTTGGTCAAGGCACATACACGACACTAGGCAACGATATTACCATTTTAAGCTGGGTCAGTAGAACTGATATTCTACGGCGGCTATGGTCTTGTCATGGCCGAAGTGACCACTAAGACCTCTCGCATGACATTCCCAAGTAAGGAAGTCACGAAGTGACGTGTGTGGCGCACACATCCAAAATGTTTCAGTAGAACATGTAATCGTTAGTGATAACGTAGTCCCTGAACTCACGGGACAGTCCTCGCTGAATCTCCGTGACGATAGGCCCAAAGTTAGGGCAGCTAGTGTATCCCTCTCGAATGTGCTCAAAACCTAGGATCTTCACCTCCATGATTTTAAGCAATGGGCTCGTCGGCTTAGTGCGTCAGCGACAATGTTATCCTTTCCCTTCTTATGCTTGATGATGAAGGTAAAATACTGTAAGTACTCGATCCATCTCGCGTGGTGGCAGCTCAATTTCTGCTGAGAATGAAGGTACTTGAGCACCTCGTGCTCTGAGAAGAGTACAAACTCCTTTGAGAGGAGATAATGTCTCTAGTGTTTCAATGCCCGGACAACGGCGTAGAACTTGTCATAGGTCACGTAGCACAGTCTCACATTGTTCAGCTTCTTGCTAAAGACCTCTACGGGGTATCCTTCATGGCTGAGCACACCACCGATTATGAGCTAGAAGCGTCGCACGTAATCTCAAAGATATCTTGAAGTCAGTAGGCGAAGGACTGGCGCCTCGGTCATCATGAGCTTCACTTGTTCAAAAGCTCGGTCTGCTGCCTGTGTCCAAGTGAACAGCTTCACGTTAAGGCAGTCGGTGATTGGAGCCGTGACAGAACTAAAGTTCTATATGAATCGCCGGTAGAATGTGGCGAGTTTGATGAAACTCTGTACGTCATGGATGTTAGTCGGTGGAGGCCATGACGGTATGGCTCGGACCTTCTCTAGGTCGGCAATGATGCCTTGGGCTGATATGATGAATCCTAGGAACATAACTTTTGGGGTAAGGAAGTTACATTTTTTCAGGTGGGCGTAATATTGTTCTTTTCTGAGAACTGTGCAGACCTATCGAAGATGCTCGAGATCTTCGTCTCACATATGGCTATATATGACGATGTCATCAAAGTAGACGACAACAAACTTTCCGATGAACGTGGAGTACTTCGTTCATGAACCGCTGGAAGGTACTTGGCGCTTTGGAGAGGACGAAGGGCATGACTCTCCAGTCATATAACCTGTCTTTAATTTTAAAGGTGGTCTTCCATTCGTCCTTGGGATAAATTCAAACCTGATGGTATCCACTTCGGAGATCTATCCTCGAGAAGATAGTGGATCTGGCCATCATGTCGAAGAGATCCTGTATGCGGGGGATGGGAAAATGGTAATTGATCGTTATCTTGTTGATGGCTCAACTATCGCAGCACATACCCCAAATGCCATCCTTCTTGGGGGCCAAAAGTGTGGGGACCGCACATGGGTTGAGGGTCTCATGGATGAGGGCTTTTGATAGTAGCTCTTGGACCTGTCGTAGCAGTTCCTCGTACTTCTGTGGCTTCATGTGGTAATGGGGTAGATACGGTAATGACACTCCGTGCACAAGATGGATTGCATGCTATATGTGATGCATCGGCGGTAATTTGTCGGGCAACTCTCTGGGGAATACGTCACTGAACTCCGATATGAGGGACTCAAATTCATCGAGGAACTTTGCGTGAATTTGGGGAGGCATTGAGAGCGATGGCAAGGCACACTGGCGTGTCATTGATCTCGTGTTCCAAGTCTCAGACGAACAAGGTGCCATGCACGACCACTAATCCTACCAGGTTGCTTGAGACCATCTTGTTCACCGGTTGCATGGTATATGGGTACCATGTGACCTTCTGTCCTTGGTACATTAACGAACACGTGTTCATCTTCCAGCTAGAGTGACATTGTGGTTATATAGCCACTAACGACCTAAGATGATGCTTCCTACTTTCATAGTAAGTACGTCACATAGGACGCTCTCATCATAGGAACTCACCTTCAACGGAACGCGACATTGACATTTCACCGGCAAGGATGAAGCGTCGGTCCATGACACATTATAGGGAGTCAAGTGGGATATGGCTGCCAACCCTAGTCGAGCGATCATCACATCAGAGATGGTGTTGACGAAACTCCCACTGTCCACGATCAACTTGCCTACCTTGTCGTTGATCTTGACATAGGTATAGAAGATCAAGGTGTGAAGGGTCGCATCAGCCATCAGGTTGGACTGTTGCACTATAGGTGCAGGTCGAGTAGATGGGGCGACTACCTCGAGTGCCGGGGCGATCTACGATGATATTGGCCAACTATCGACCAGTGGGTTGGGGGGCAGGTGGTGGAGTCGGTCTAGGTTCAATGATCTGAATGTACCTGACTCGTCCATCGGGTTCTTCATACTCTTGCGTGAACTCCTCGTCCACACGATATTTAGTAGGGGCTCCATCTCGCCCATCAGGTTTGGTCGACATCTCCAACGTCGATTAATAGTGCCGATGACGGGCACTAGCTGGCTCGATGCCCTTTCCCTTGGCACTTAAAGCACATGTTATGTGCTTGGTTCACGTTAGCACTACGGGTCGTAGTGTCAATCGTGATGGCCCGAGGGGGGGGGGGCTGATCCCCCTAAAGTGGCCGGGGTATTTCCTTGCCCTCCGGCGTTCTATGAAGTCCAAGCAAACGAGGACGGAGTGGTATGAGCAGGTGTGGCTCGATGTGGTGCTAGGGTAGCATGGGTAATGGTCTCCTCTCTCGAATGCTCTAAGTGATCTAGATGGGGTAGGCGTCGTTGACCTTAGTAGGGTTGCACTTAAGCATCTCACTGTGTAAGGTCGGTTGAAACCCCTCAGCAAACAGGACGATGATGATTCACGGGTCCTCCACGAACCTGCACTACATCCGACACTCCTCAAAGGCCTCGATGTATTCCGTCACGGATTGTCGACCATGTCGTAGGTTGAGCCATGAAAGGAATAACATCATTTGGTAATGTTGAGGCACGTACTTTCTCCTCAGCTTCTGAGCCATCTTGGTCCATGATGTGATGAGTCATCCTCGTCGCTCAGCTACGACACGCTCGTTCTCTCAGAAAATCTTGGCCTGTCTGCCAAGTCTTGTCTCCGCATATTCGACACATAAGTCGTCGTCCATGCGGTACCATCAGAAATAGGAGTTCATGCTCGACTCCCTATCAATGAATTCCTTCAACTTCCTCAACCCTTCAAAGATGGAGACGTCGGCTCGTATGCTCTTCTGGATCCTGGGACGATGCTCCTCTCATCGGCGCTCATAGTCATATGGGCATTGCTTAGGTACTGGGTATCCTCCATATCGCAGTCTGACATGTCATCGGGGTGGGGTCGGGTAGCGTTTGTGATCAACCAATCTTCAAGGTTGACCATCGTATGGGGCGAAGTGATCAAGTATCATGCGCGGCGGGTATTGAGGAACCTCGTCGGGTTCGTCGGACCGGCGGCCATAGAGCCAGACGTAGTTATCTTGGCATGCCGTTAGGGCAGCCTCGTACCCACGGTCATAGTCGTCATGTGGGTATCGTCCATCCTTGACATGAACGTTCTGTGGGTCACGTGTGGGATATCGGTTGAGACATCGGTCCCGACGCATCTCGTCCTGCCATCGGTCGTTAGGGCACTCATCGGCTTCAATGGGCATCCATGGTCGCTCTAGGGGTTACGCAACCCTAGGGGGATAGCGGGCTCATTCTAGTGCCACAGGCTGAGGCACGGTGATGGGTACCGAAAGTACCGTGGGTTGTGCTAGTAGTTGCTCCACGCATTTGGCGACGATGGTCAGGGTGCAGAGATACACTCCGCATTCTTCGTTTGAATCCTCTTGGGGTTGATGCTGATGCTTCATTCTCCCTCGACCACGTGTGGAGGGAGCCTGGGGTGTAGGCTCATCCATGAGATCCTTCCCGTGTGGGCGACAATTCGGCATCGTTATCTCCTCGACGTCACTAAGGTAGGTAGAACCCAATGATCGTGAGGCGTTGTGGTGGGATCTAGCTCGTCCACATCCCCCACGGTCATGTCTGCATGGGCCGAGTGATCTGTCGACACCCCTATTGAAGGGTGCGGTTCGTTTGAGCTCCAAAGGAGATGGTGAAGTGCCACCTTCGAGCGGGAGGGGACGATGCTCTAAGAGTTGTATAGGGCTGACTCTTTCGAGCGGCGGTGAGTCGTCTTGTCGAAGGCAAGTCAAACCTTCCAGATGCATCCTTGTGCTAGATCGCGTCTCGACAACCATGGCCAGTTCCTCGGGGGGTACCTAGATGGGTTTTTGAAAACGGATGAATGCAGATGTAATGATGTGAGGGTACATAGTCGTGCTGTGGGCGTCCACAACCTGGCTTTGATACCAAGATGATGTTGGACATCGTCGATGGTGTCGTTTGATGGATAATTCACTAAGGTGAATGTAACTACGTGATGATGTGAATCCCTAGATGAATGTACATGCAAGTCCGACCTGTAGGAGTTTGCCAATTTCTGAGCTCCAAGGTGATCAACCGATGACGATGACGGTGACCTTCTGACCGTCGTTGGAGCAACAAAAGTGACTACGATGCCAAACAGAATATTTACGTATGGACTCGCACGTAACTGATGGGCTCGACCCGTACCAAAGAGTTTTCTAAATTTGTGGTTTCGTTGATAATATTTTCTCACCTAATCTTACCCGAGCGCAGTGGAGCATAGTCAAAAATATACTGAAGAAAGTAATATAACTAAAGAGCAAGGGAAACAATGTACCTCGTCGGTGTGACGCTCATCGTCAAGATCTTTAGAAATGCAGCAGCTAACGTGGGTTGACGATGGGGATGGGTCGAGAAATAATCCAGTGTAGTTTGACTACCGGCCGGGGCAGGAGTAGAGCAGTGAAGATCGAAAGCTTCAAGGATGAAAAGGGAGAGGATGGCCAGAGAATGTGCAAGTAGACGTAGCACGGTGAGCTCGGTCCAGGTGGTCGGACCGCGTGAGCAGGAGGAATCATCCATGAGAGTTGGTGCGGCTCGGCCACTAATCGCCACACTTGAAGTAATGCCTCGCGGGCCCAGTGCCGTTGGTGATACCAGGAAAGGTGCAGTCGAGACACTTGCAGATTTTGCCCACACGTCGAGGGCTTAGCAACTCAGGCCTTGAGCAATTCTCCCACATAGAAAATGACCAATCTATAGATCGGCCAGGGTGCAGATCCACAACAAATCCCGTCGACCACATCATCCAATGAATGGAACCGTCGACTTGTATAGATGTCGCTAATGAATGCTATCTATCCGCCTTCGTGCAATCGTGCTAGGTCAAAGTAGAGCAAGTAGTAGAGTGTCGCTCAAATTGTTTCGGTGTAGGTTGGGAAGGGGATCGCGAATCGATCCGATGCAGAAGCGACTGTCACATCCACTTCCGCATTGACCAATCGGGGGAATGGCAAAAGTACCACGCGGTGATGCAGCTCTATGTGGCTGAGCAAAGAAGAATCGACTACATCGCTGCTCTGGAGCTGTTCACGACATGCGTGCAAACAGCTTTGTAGGAGATCACACGCTCTCCGTTTGCACAAGGCACAACTAATGGCCTAGACGGGAGGATTACCTTGATGCGGCCGAACATGATCAATGCATGGCCCGGTGAATGTTGTTTATCAGAACGGCAACCAACGGCGGGTCCCTCAATTGTGTGACTGATGCGATTGAACGGGAAGAAATCATGACGTTGGCTTTGGCTGACGTTGGCACTGTCTAAGCAAGCAACGTTCTGGCGAGGTATGGCTCCTTCTCTTCCCTTCTCTCCTCTCCTTTATTATCTTTTTTCCTCTCTTCTTCTCACGGCAAGATCTGATAATTGAACAACAACTTACACAATAAAACCAGATCTGAGTAAAACGTGCCCCATCATGGCCTTATATAGGGCCATGATGGGCCCATTACAAAGTTCACACAAGGGGCCCAATAAGGGACCCCTTTTACAACACTTAAAATGAAAAACACAGGAGAAATCTTAAAACAGTTTGAAATAAAATGACAGACAAAACACAATGACACAGATGCGTCACGACAAGTACGGTGAACTCGTCGTGACAAACACGGAACATGAAATTGGACAAACAAAAACAAATAATTAAAATGCGAACATGTACACAGACGTGCTCTACCCGAGGTATCTAAATCCGGGCGTCTTTACAGATGCTTTGGCGAGCCGGTCGGGCTGGACACAGATAGACGGTGATGCTGATGATGGCAAAAATGGCTCCGATGACATTTCACCGATGTTGTTTGGGCACATTCCATCAACATCGGAGGATATACTTTAAGTTATAAGGATTTTTTTCAAAATTATCTAAATAATTTTGAAAAAAATTATTCAGGTGCCCATACAAGCCAAACCTAAGTGGCCCCTTCCTTCTTCGTTTCTTCTCATTCCTCACACTCCACTTGTGAGACTTGATGTGAGGAGATCTATACAATCTTGAAGAAGATTTGGAGAAGAATAAGAAGATATCCATGATCACATCTATTACATGGATACATCTAGAGGTCAAAGAAGTAAACTGCTTGAAGGAAATCTTCTAAGGAGCAAGCCAAGCTTAGAATTAGTTCCACACAAGGCGATGTGGTCACAAATTATTTATAGATAAATTTTGAATTAAATTCCCATCTTCCCCTAGATGAAAAACTATTTTCAAAGCCTTAGAACCCAACATATACATGGAATTAGGATGATAAATTAGATGAGATTATGCATTAGGGAAAATTACTGAAGTTAGGAAGGTAGAATTCTAATTGTATAGAAGGAAATAGGGGAAGTGGGAATGTGATGTAACTTTGTTGCTCGTCCTCACCTCTAAACGATAAAAAAAGTACTTAATTGACCTTGTTGATTTAAAATGATAAAATCCATCATATGTATATTATAGGGCTAAAAAATCAAACTTTATTTCCAATATCTTATTTTACTCAATTTTCCATATCAATTCATACATAATTTCTCAAATGTACTGTAAAATTCAGGATACTAAATTTTTTGACTCTATGCTAGTGCATGTAGTCCATGCATAGGCCCTGTGGTTTTGAATAAAATCTCATTTAATGAATGGATTTAACAGGGCCTGGGGCTTCCTTATTATTTTTAGCACAATAAAAAGCCTCAAATATTTAAAATAGAACATTCCATGTGCATTACCGGTGGATCTGAGCCCACGTTCTGTCATTTGGCCTAATAAGCCGTATGCCAGCACTTCTTACATATTTCATACTAGTTATGACGTAGGACGACTATGGGATGGACGATTTAGGGCGGATGACGAGGCTATGGGTAGGAATGGGTTAAGGGATGAAGCAATCCACAGAAATCACGGTCGATTCTCGGACTTAAAACCGATGAAATCTGGTGGTGCAGCTCCGACCCTTATCGAGGGCGGGAGTACTGTCTTCCCCCACCGCGACGATGCCTAAGCACCGTAATCAATACCTCGAATTCACGTCGCGAAGAAACACTCGAGAAAAGGAGAGAAGAAGAGGAAATCCAAGTCTAATTCTGACGGCGGTGGAAACTTCCCGAGAAAATACTGAGCGGAGAACACGTCGACACCACAGGGTTCAGGTATACCTCAGCACCGTGGTGCGTGTAGAGGCTGCAGGTAATTCTGCTCGTGGCGACGAAGGCGTGACTGGAGCAGGCGCTCGGGCGTTGTCCGGCCCTGGTGGGCGTTATGAAGCGGGACGCCGGGTGGGCGCGACGAACTCCGCGCGGCGCGCGAAAGTGCGCGAGCGCCGGAGCAGCACGGAGCAGCGCGGCGCGGGCGCGAGCGCGGAGCTCGAGGCGCACAGCGCGGTGCGAGCGCGCGAGGCGCTGCGCGCGCGGAGTCTGGAGTGCCGCGAGCGCACCAGCGGCCTTGTGGCGCCAGCGCCGCGCGCCGGCGGCAGCGCGCAGCGCGCAGCGACGCGGCGTGCGGAGGCGCACGCGGCGATGGCGCGCGGTGGCGTCGATGCGCGGCGGTCGCGCGTGTGACCGCGGCGCGCGCGGTGATGACGACAGCGGCGTGGCGCGGCGGTGGTGGCGGCGGCGACGGTGATGACGGCAGCGACGGCGGCGACGGGAAGGTTAGGGCAAGATGAGGGTAGGCAATCCTCCAAGAAGAGTTAGAAAGAAAACTCAATTCTTGAATTATGATTGCCTAATGAGTTCTTGAAACAAATGACCTTATATAGGCCTTGGAGGAAAGAGAAAATAACTAGAAAATAAGACGCAAGGGAAAACGTGCATCACGTCACGCCAAAGGGCAGTTGTGGATCTGCCTTTGGCGTCGTGTCATGACGCGCGTGGAGACGTGCGCGGGTGGTGACGTGGCGGACGACGGTTGTGGCGTGTTGACTTCTTCGTTGACTCCTGTTGACCGAGGTGGGTTGACTTCTGTTGACTTCATCTTTGGATCCGTAACGTCTGTGTTGACCCCGACTGCCTGCGGTGACGTGTCCCAGGCTGATGCATTGGCGTCCTCGCCATCAAGTTACTATTGACACTCCAAGTGGCTAAAATAATTCAAAAAAGCCTTAACATTTAGTTCTCACATAAACTTAAAATATAAATTTACGATAGTGTTACTTTAAGGATTTCAAGTGGTATTAGTCTATAAGATCCATGAAACTTTAAAAAAACACAAAACCGGTACACCATGAAGTGTATGAATGCATGTGAAGCATCATTGTAACACACAATATAATAAATACGACTATCATTAAAAGTGTATTGTCCACGGATACACTAAGAGCTCATGAAGGTCATCTTTATTGTTCTTAAAATTCATTTTCTCCATCTTGGTGCGCTCATCCTTCTATTTGCCTTCAAGATATGAAATCATGAAACATCAAGATACTTATTATTGACCTCATGCTTCCCATCGATAACATACAATCCATCTTATGTAAATGATTCATATTAAATTAACTTATGAAATTAAATTACTATTTATGCATTATATCATGGAATAAATGATAAATTGTATCTTCAGGATGACTCTGATTTTATCTTAATTTTTGTACAATGTTTTGAAAGCATCCATGTTGAAGTGATTTTTGTATGTCGAAGTATATTTTTATTGAATTATTCTAGTGGTTTTGGATTTTTTATTAGGTTTCTTATTTGATTTATTCTCATGCCACCTTGTGTCATGATTAAATGCAATTTTTTCTAACAATGATTGGTTTTTACTGATTATTAGATGCAAGTCATTTTAACATCACAATTTACAAAGTTCAAATGACCAATCTAAGACTAATCATGATGTTAATAAGTGTGCTGGGATGTGTAAATGGAAGAAAAGATCCTCATTCAGTGGAACTACAAACCTGACAAAGCAGCATAATGGAAAAAAAAACTGTATAATTTGTTTTGCAATAAGAACACACAAATCAAGATGTATTTTTTTGAAATAAATGAATGCTAATCTGTAATGATGCTGACTCATTGGAAAGTTTTTAACTTAATTTCATGTAATACGGTGCCATTTGCTCCAATCACTGGAGCGTGAATCACACTGCAATTGGAGGATAATGTATCTTAAGTTAATTCACAAACAAATTTGGACCCAATTTTGTAGGGACATGTGTACACATGAGATTCATGACTACAGGGCTTAATAATGGGAATTTACATGCCAACCAGGGCACATCATTTTTGGATGACTAAAAAGTACAAAATCTAAGTAGCTGGTGGTGGCATTGAAGAGAGAGTAATACATCTAAGAACGATGAACATTTGAACTTCGCGACATGATATCTCAGGGTCCAAACTTTGGAATGACCTCAACAAATTCAGGATAGCTTTGTATTTTCCCCCTCTTTTAATTCATGCACATGAATAATTGTATTATGACAGATGGGAAAAGGGGGAAATGACATTAGAACTTTCCCTGAAAATGGTTAGCCTGGATGGACACATCATGCTTCTAAAGTCAAATGTTTAGCATTTCTTGTATTGAATCTGTAAGTTTTTCTTGCCTTCTTGATTTTTAATTCCAAACATACGTTCATGGGTAAAATGTTCATGCTCTAGTATATGTAACATCATTGTTTTTGTAGAGTGTGCCAAAATCCCTAGAAAGTTTGATAGGTAGATGTAAACTAGTATTATAAATAGTGAATTTTCAAAAACCTAAACTTAAAAAATCTGATCTTCAATTTCCATTCATTTCATTTCCAAGATATTCTATTCAAGTGAGGAGCAGGATCAAGGGTACCCATCTCAATCATTCCTCTATTCCCTATCCTAGATCTTGGTGTTCAGAAGAAGAACAAGATTTGGACATGCTTATCATCATTCTTCCTTACATAAGGTAGTAACTTTTAAGGAGAAGACCTAGGTAAGATAAGGATCTCCCTCTTGCCATAGTTCCCCAAACTTATTTTCTAATTACTCTATATTACATCTAGATCTCTCCCTCTCTTTCTCCCTTTGTTACTCCCAGAATTGCATTTGAGATTTACACATTTTCCTCCTAGTTGAATGGCCCCTTCTCTCACTTTTCCTCTATTGATTGCTGAAGGAAAGATTATCAATATTATTGCATAAGTCTGACTGCATGAGACTGATCTAAGTCTCATCAAATTTCCCCATTTTAAGGATTATCAGACACACAAGGAAAAAATAGATAGAGAATATAATATATCAAGGCAAATAAGCTCAAAACATTAACAAATAATGATAATATGAGTGAATATATAATAAAAAATAATGTTAACTATCATTCATCATGCCAATCTAATGCCCCAAATATTCTATAAATGAATATTACAATATTGATTTGGTAACATTATTGCGGCTATTTAAGAGATTAGAGAAGGAGAATTACATGTACAACATGGTGATTCCATAAATCATGATATTAATTTAAGACCCATGTATGCCTAAGCCGGTAAAATGTGTATCTCATGACTGTATCTATGTCATTAACCACAAAATTTTATGCTTGGAAACATCATGATTCACATGAACTCATTTTCATATAAATTTGCATTCATGCATTAAATTCACCATGTCCATTTTTCACTCTTATGAGATAGGAAACACAATTTATCCACGGAGAAAATATTTATAAATCATGATTTATTTGATGATTTTTTGTCTTTTGATAATGGGATTACCAATTTAATCTAATTACTACTCATGATTATGCCTATGTTAGGGGATCAATCCTTAGGTCAGTACATAAATGTAGTTATCACTCCCCTTCTGTGAAACTTACCACATGAGGTATATAATATACTGCATAAATTGAAGGATATTGCCTTAATGATAACATTATTTCTCTCTGTTGGACATGAATTACAAATATATCTCTAAAAGGAATCAAACATAGTGTACCTTGGGGAGCCAGGAACTTCTTTAACCCTTAAATTTCTCCCTTAGAGAGTGTTTTGAAGTCATTCATATGTCTAGCTGATAAAGCCAAAATGTGTCATCTAATTATACATATTTTAAGTGATTTTGGGATAATTTCATGTGTATTTTCCCCAAGTTTATGAAATATAGCATTTCATGCACTAAATAGAGCAAATGATAAAAAATGCATTTTAATGTCATTTTTTATACATGTTTAATATACTCAAGATTTTCATTGTAAAAATATGTTTATGACATTTTTTAATTTTCTAATGATCTATTTAGTATGCATCTATATATATATAAAGAAAACGAAGTGAAGTTGGAGAAAACAGTTAAATAAAGAAATCAAGGAAATGAAATGAAGAAAAAAATGATATATATATATATATATGTAAACAAAAATAAAATTTTTTTTTATGGGCCGGCTAAGGAGCCGACCAGGTGCATAGAGCCCAAGCCAACCACAAGCCAGCAAGCGTAGGGCTCAAGCCAGCCCACAGCCGGTAAGGGGCAGCGCCCGACACGCACACCCAGCCGGTCACATGGAGAATATGCCCACAAAGAGATCTAGAGATGGGCCAAGGTCACGCAATGGAGAGGTATGCTATTTCAATTAACAATACAAATTTTGCTCGCATTTATATACTGCTTCATCTTTTATAAATTTTCCATACATGGTAAGAAGTCCCTTGTCTTTTTAATCGCATAGGGCCAGGCTGATGAGTAAGAGTTGGGCTGTGATCTTTAAGAAAACAAAGTACAAAAAGGAGACAGGGCTTCGAGCCAACCCAGGTGGAAGCTTGTGTCATTTTAGGCTTATTTAAAAAGATGGATATGATCTTGACCGTCTGATCTTCTTAAAGAAGATTGGACAGTGAGATCTGGTCGTCTTATTTAACATCTTTTTCTTTCACTTTCCTGGACTCCTTTTTAAATAAGCTCAAGTGATCTGACGCAGCTAACGCAGACGCTGGGCCCAAGTGCGGACAAATCAGGAGAGAGGACGGGGCTGACAGGGTGCGCTGATGGGCTGACAAGGCAGGATGAAGTGGCTGGGGGGGGATACTACACTAATCCCGGTCCACGGCTATAATTTAATCGCAGCCGTTGGACCTAGATGAAAAGGATCCAACGACCAGGGGCAATTACGTCCAATCTCGCCCCTAGTGGTCAACATTTCTGGCCGGAGGCCATTTTTGGCCGGCGAAGAGGGGACCGTTGGCGATCCGATGGCCCGTGAGGACCCCCAGGGTCGTCCCCCTCCAATCGGATGGCCTGGGAGGTCCCTCCCAAGCCATTAAAAGGGGCCCGAAGGCCCCAATTTCACTATCTTTTGACCATTCTCCAAAGCAATGACGGGGATCCCTTCAAGCGGTGGCGAGAGGAGGGGCGTGAGATCCCTCCAAACATTCTTAGAGCTCCGGACGGCACCGAAGAAGACTCAGAGCACCCTGGATTTGTGCCCTGATGGAGGAGATGAGCAAAGGAAACCACATATCGAAGTTAGGTGGCACCGATCGGTGTTGCCACCTTTTCTCGTCAAATCAGGGCGATTCAGGTGACCTTGTGGATTTCTTTGGTTGATTTTTCTGTTTTATGACACGCTGAAAGCATGATTTTGTTCACGAACCTAGATTGATCAAGTTTTCTTAGAGTTTTTATCACCACAATTTCTTTTGGACATTTCATTGAACACCTCATGTGTTTGATGAATATATCTCGATTTATATATATCTTCTATCAGGCATTCTGTCAAACACCTGAGGGTTCGACAGAACTTCCTCTTCTATCCCAATTTTCTTATATAATATCTATATAAAACACTTATAAAAATCATATAATAACTAAATGAACTTTATACTCTCTTATTTCGACCTCCTCTTAGGAATTTGGTCGAACACCTCTAAGGTGTTCCCCTTAATCAACCTATTAATTCCCTAAATAGAATACAAAAATCTATAAAAAATATAAACAAAATATCAGATAGGCATATTAACTATTTAATAACTATGTAAACATCTATAAAATTCCATAAAAATATATTCTCCTCATCTCTATACTTACTAATCTATTTACTTACTTAGGTTATATTTAGGTAATTAGTTAACTCTCTCCCTATCTATCTTCTTAATATACATATAAGTACTGCTCTAGCTTACCTATCTATACTTGATTAAATAATATTTCCCTATCTATCTAGCTCTGTCTTGTTTCTTCTATCCTCTTATTAAACTAGTTACTCTTATTAAATGCTTATATATCTTTTCACTAACTATATTACTCTTCCCTATCTTAGTTCTTTATTATTCGTAGTTTCTATAATATTCATATATATATAATATCAGATATTATTTCTTCTCTAGTTATCTTATTAAACTAATATTCCCTCTGCTTACTGATTACTTAGTTCTTCTAAGATTCATTACCTTTAGTATTATTACTATATCTTATTAAGTAACAAATCAATTATCGAAGACATCCCTAAAGTCCAGTCCATGTGGTGACAACCTAACTCCAACTATACATTTGAGTAAGTTTATATATTTTATCAAATCTATTTGATTGTAGGCACATTAATTTACAATGACATTTAAAAATAATTATGCAATTTGCCTCTGTCACTAGCCTCTCAAGTATCTAGATGAGAAAGATGCTCTTGGATCTCCATTTCTTCTTCACCAACTCTTCTTCAAGGTCTTGTGGATATTTCTCCCCATGAAGATTGTCTCCTTGGTTGAATGGAGAAAGTGAAAAGGAAGAAGGAGGCAGCTTTGGCTGGATTGTGTGCCTGAAATGGGTGCCCTATCCCATTTATTTGATGAAATATTTTCATAAAATCACTTAAGTAAAAGTATATCCACCAATAATGTTACTATTTTGTGTGTGGGACCCTCTAGGCCCATGTATCATTTTAATTACTTTAATGGCCAAATAATAATTATAACCCAATTTTATTAAATAACTATATCAACATATATATTACTTATTTAAAGATTGATTTAACCTGTGGGGCTGTCAAACTCAAACACATCCTCTAGAAGATACATAGTACTGTTTGAGCTCTCCCATGAAACCTTTATCATCATCATCGAATACCATATATCTATCATCCTTCATCTGTGGGAGACTCCAAAATGGCTTAATGTATGGTTAATCATCAGACCCTGATTTCCCATTTAGATATTAATAATGTGTAATGGGGATCCTAGATCGTTCTACGAGCACAACCCTAGGGTTGGTCGTACCTGACACCATGTTTTTGCCTTTAATTAAAAATGAAGCATAATGATGATCATTGGATAACACCTTCTCTAATATACTCACTATCCTAGCTAAGAATCTGGATGCATCATCTTCCTTGAGTCAGTCTCCTGTTGTACCAAGGGTGGACAATGCCCTCTTGACCACTCAATCACCTCCATGTACTTCTTACTACACTCAAGCGAAGACTTATATGAATCTCATAATTAGAGACTAACAAGCCGTAGTCAAAACACAGTTGCCCATCCATGAGATGTCCTTGGTGTCTTTGGTCAACATATCACTAATATGATCATAAAATCGACCTGATTAATGTGTAGGTATTATACCATCAGAGATTCATACCAATCCATTCATTGAACTCTTTTTCCTAAGAGCGCTAACCACCTATCCTATGTGTCTCCACACTAAGGGCCACAAGATGAACCATACTTATCATATAAGTAGGATCTGACTATGCTATTCTATCCATAAAAGGTAATGTCCATCTTAATTATCCATTGAATAGGAATAATCCGAATACATGTTCCAAGACTTCTGATCGTTGCATAATTCACTAGGACATCCACATATTCATGGACTATATTATAAGCATCACACATGAATAATAATGAATGAATATTTCTTTTACCGAACTTAAAAACATGGCAGTGTGATTGGTTTGGCAAAAATCCATCACTTTACTTGTTTAATCGTCCCTCAAAACCACAATAAATTAGAAAATAATACCATTCCATTAAGACTTTGAAAGGTAGGATCTTTGAGGGTTTTTTATTGTCCATCAGAGTGATGGGTCCTCTATGGATATGTTTAAAAGGTTGTTCATTCCTGTATTTTTTCAATTATTACTCTATTTTGTCTCACATTTCCATTTGGATGTAATTTTCTCTTTTAACTTTTTTTGGGATAATATTTCATGGATTTATAGCTGGGTTGATTTGGTGGCCTAACTTGGTGGCAATGTAGTATATGGCCTTATAAAATGTGACCCTGTCCCTTTCACTATATAAATATATCATGGATTACGGGGAAAAATACTAATAAAATACATTTAACTCATGACATTGTTCCCCACAAGAAAATTTTATTTGGATATAAAAAATCATATATATAACCGTAATATGAAATTCTTTTGTATCTACAAGAAAATGAGTGCCATTATTCTTTTGGATCAGTAAAATAAAAAATAGAAAATTACTTTTTTAACAGTGAAATGTCATTTATCTTAGTAATTTTGCAAGAACAAGAAGAAAAATAAGAAAACAAAAGGTCTTCCAAATTTCAGGTAGTCAATTTCACCACTAAGATATGAAGAGTAACTTCCAATTTGGATTTGCATAAAAACGAATTTTCTTCTCAGAGGTGTTTACAAATAATCCTAGGAGGACATCAACAATTGCTAGCATATTTATCATATAAAAATAGAATGCGTTATAAGAATGTAATTGGTCAGTCAAAAAAAGTTTCAGCTACTTCATACTAATTCTTGTAGCTAGTGAATAATCTCACAAGGAGCACATCTAGAAAACTTAAAGTTGATCCATTGTAAATTAAAACAATGTAAATATAGACTTGTATAGGTTGTGTACATATGATATTTTTACATAGCTTCATGGTAATTCCATAGCTTTTTTAGATATTCATAAACCTCTCATGAGATCATTTTTAATCTTAACATTAACATAACTGATTTGTGCAATCATATAATTCATACTATTTATCCATTAATGAATAATAGATAAATAATATCATTTTTTCATTTTAACTAGGTTAAAAAAGAAAACTATGGATAAAATGAAATCAGCAAGTTATGATTATTAAGAAGTAGAAAATGAGTTTTTTAATCTTTTTTCTGCTGCAAGTGCACATGACATTCTAGGAGCACGTGATCATGGAAGATGAGGAAATCATGCCAATGATTAATAGTGGATGATTGGATGCTTTAACACAAAATGGAAAAGAGGAAGCATCAATGCAATGATAAGGAGAGAGAAAAAATGGATGGCTAGGATTGATCCAACGTCAAAGCATGCTATCTGATGAACAAAAACTAAGGTGTAAATTTGTCATTTAAGGCTTCTGTTTAATACAAAAATATTTGTAATTTACTCATGATCATAGAATGAGCAAGGGTTTAATTTTATAGAGACTTAAGATTGAACTTGTGAATTTTATCTGTTGTTTTATATTTTTTAGGATTTTCATACTAATTTGAGGAAACAAATCTAATTTACTGAAAGCAAACTAGTGAAAAGGAATTCAAAAAAATTATAGGAAGGTCAAAAAAATTAATACTATTTAACATAATTTATTCAGATTTCGTAGAATCATTTTAAAATTTTTAATATGACTTTGTAGTAAAAAAATAATAATTATTTCTAATTTTAAAATATTTTAGCTAACACTTTGGGATTTCTGGGTGATGATAGATGGAGATGGATGTGAGTGGATTGCAACGGATAAAAGAGATGTTGTGCTGTTTGCGATGGAGATGATGGTGGATACATGCCGATGAACAACGGAGCAAGGGAGAGTGATGATGGTTTTACTGTCACTGGTGTGACAGAGATTGGACACCTAGGCTTCCAGTGACGAGAGCCTAGGAAAAAATACAAAAAATCACCTTTAGAAAAATGTAAATGGGCTGAGTGGTGCTTTTTCTTCATATGTCTTGATCTGAATGTCACTCCTTCAATCCTTTGCACTTGGAGTACAAGAATAGGCCCAAATCAGATTTTGAAAGAGCAAAACATTCCGCTAATCTTAATTAGGAAAAAAATCCGAGGGCTTCCTTTTTAAAATGATGGGGGGTTTTATCTATAGATCCCTGATGGTGGTTGGATAAACGAGGGAATATGGAACTACTCCCAAAATTTCAGGCCGAAACTCCTTTTAGATCATTAGATATGATCGGTTCGATTTGGAGTGATTTGAGCCATCAAGTTTTATCTCTCCTCCCAATTGTATGGCAGATTGCAAGCCTGGCATGAACTTCTAGGAGCATAAAAAGTCAATTAATTAATTGAAAGTACTAGAAAATCCAGAAAAATCAGAATATCATATTAAAATATGATAAACCCCTTATATATTCATGAAATTAATCTCACAAAAAATTATGTTAAAAAATCAAATAAAGAAAAATTGGAAAGTCATTATAAATTTGAAATAACTCATTTTCAACTCTGATAACATGGATTTATGATAATTTTAAGGAGAATATAAACATAAAGTGCATGAAATTACTATGAAAATTAGGATCTTATTTTTTATTATCAGATCACTGTCAAATTCATCCTAAATTTGTTTCCACCTCATGTGGGATGATTAAAAGGTAGTGAGTTTCCGAGATCAAGCAAGTGTGTTCTTGGTGGCTTGGGTGAGTAGGAAGAAGCAACAAAGAAGAGGGGATCTTACCTAGACTCGACAAATCAATGTGATCTTGGTGGAACATAAGGATTTACGATAAGTATCTTAACTTTATGTTGTTTATTTGGACATCATTGTTAGCTTAGATCAATTTCACTACCACGTCTTGCCATTGCATCACCTCTGTATGTTCTCTAAGTCACATCTTGTCTCCTGCACGTCATTGTCCTATCATTAACTTACTCATCATTTACCATATTGGAATTTCTCTCTACCTCAGTCTTGTCATTATCCGCATCATTGTCATTTCATTTTTAGCATTCACTCGACCTTCTCAAATCAGAATCATCATTATCTACTAACTAATGTATCCAACTTAACATCACTATCTCCCCTCACATTTTCTTGCCACTTGTTTTCATAAGTAGTATGTATCTCATCTCATTTCAATAATCACTATATTAACAATATTAAATTGTTAATCACCGTTCCCTATGTGGACGATATATATTAACCACTATCTAAGATTGCTAAGTGAGTACATGTTTATATTTTTATTGAATAATCTAAAAATTAGCAACCACGAGTTAAAACCCTAATTTTGAGATTATGAGGGAGCATACCATTTAATAGTAGGGGAAGATTGGGAGGACACTAGGCTATGGGCCAGACCAACGTGTTTAAAAAGTGCTAGTGGGTCCAAGAATAGGATGAAAACATTGACATTAATGAGGTATGACTGAGTCATTTCATGTTTACGTGTCCAAGTCAGAACTTACTTTACTTGCTTTAAAAAACTGGGGTTTATGGCAAGAGGTAATTGACACATGAAGGTATTGACTCCTAAAAAACACATTTGTTATTGGTATTCCCATACACATGGGATGGCTGGCTCTCTTTAATATATCAGAATTTTTTCTTCTCTCACATTCAAAAAAACTTCCAAAGGAATGACAATTCCTCAAAATCTTATTCCATTATGTAATGTGATCTTTAGTTTATTGGAGAAAATGATACCCATTGAGTTCATTTTAGCTACTGATTATGTGATTTAGTGTTTTCAAGAGTAAGAAATTGAAGCTTGACTCAAGGATTCTGCATCACTGTGTAACTTATGTGGAGGTAATAAACAGTAAATATACATTATATAAGGCCAACTTTCCAACTCATTTAAGACCAACTTTGAATTAAAGTTCAGTAATATAACTATTTCGAATCAATCAATAATCCTCAATGTTTAAAATTTTAGTTTTTCTAGTTTCTTGAAATTTAGGAAATAAAATGTCTTTAATAATCATTTATGTTCGGTTGTTACTTTTATCCCCTTATAGGTTCATGCAAAATATTCATTCTCTAATTAAATAGATTAAATTTTAATTTTGTGCCAATTTTCCTATGTTTGAAATTGGAATTTTCATGACATTAGACCCTATTTTAAGAATGTAATTTTTATTTAAGATTTAAATTATAGGTAAACCATTCCATATTGAACTTATTCTGATTTAACTACCATTTTCCAAGGCTTCACACATTTAGCTATGGGAATAGTACATGATTGATAAGTTAATGAATATTAATCTTGTAGGATCTTCTTCCCTTATTTGCCCTCTAAGCATTCAATAAATTAGGATGGCATCTCCTTAACCTGCTCCACACATCTAATACTTCCACGAGGTACACAATTTTATACTCAACTATGACTAAGAGAAGGTAAAAGACAAAACATTTTAAAGGATCAAGTTAATAAGGGGTTCTGAATCAGAACCCAATTTATCTTTGTTCCCTCAACTGAATCTCAAATGCTTCAATGAAAATAAACTTTTTATTTTCACTCAAATTGAATAATACCTTCATACCTTTACCCCCTGATGGAACTAAGTGGTGGTAATATGCTCTAAAAGATGAGAAAATATGTACCTTTTGGATTGCTTCCGTGGCTGTAATATTTCCTTTATATACTTTTCAAAATTTTGTCTCATAACCTTTTCTATTTGTATGAGATGTTTTTCACATTGGTTTGGAGATCCTAAAATATCCTAAATGTCTAGCCTCTTGAATCTGATCGCCTTTGTACAATCGTATAGAAAACGATACCTGATTTACCATTTACAAATCACTCAGTGTAACCCCACATGCAAGCTCATCCTAATGCACTTGTGATGCATTCCCTCAGTGCTTGATGTCTAACCATTATAACTTTGTTTGACTTCACAAGATAACTTCCTTTATCCTAAATCCCTCTTTGTTAGAATTATGTCATCACTAGAATGCCTTTGAGTAAGCCTTCATGACCTTGATACACCTCTTACCTGCAATCAAACAGTAAACCCACACTTTTACATTCCCAAGTCAAATACTTGACTCTTTTATGCCGAACATTGACTTTTCAAGAGTCACCTCTTGACCCATAATGAGCCAGTCGATAACTCTTTACAAGCTACTTCCAGAGTCTTTACGAGTCAACAACAACACTCCTATAAAGTCATTCATTGAAACTTTTTGATTTACTACATAAGTGAATGTCATGCATATAGTCATACATTCCTTATGCAAAATCTTTATGTAGGTGTTTTTCAGGTAGTTATCTTACGGAAATGAATATTAGGAAATGAACACATGAAAATATACTCTGCACCAGTTTGATGACAAAATGTACCTTAATTTGTAAAGTAAAAATTTAAAACAAGCAATGGAGATTTTAAGAATAAAATATCACAAAAGGATTATTGGAAATTCAAGATATTTAAAAATATAAGAATTATTAAAACATTTTATCATTTGGAGTTTTTTCTTAAACCGTTCAAGATATTTTGTTGAAGAAATTTTAAAATTGTTACTCCAATGACAGTTTTTTTTTTCTGTTTTAGTGGTCGTTGGCCTGTTTAGGATCTGCATCTTCGGTAGAACAGCCATTCAAATGAGTAGGGTCAACAATTTACCATTTAGGTCATAACATTAACAATTTACCATTATATTGTGTATAAGTTTCTACATTTGGTATCAGAGTGTGTTCTGATCCAATCTTGGTTTGATAATGCCATGATGGGGATAATCTTGGTCGCAAGATCATGCCATCACTGGTGCACCAAAAGGGCAGATTGAACTAATTCAGATTAAAATGTTTCCAATCCTCATCAAGTTAAACTATAAAGTGTAGGCTAAGAGGGGGCATCTTCTTCTCAATGGAATGAGTTTTTGGGATGTCGACGAGACCAACTATACTGAAATAAAAAAAATCATCAGATGATATCAGTCATGTTCAATGTAATTTCTGGTGAGATCAACAAGTTAGATGTGAAGAAGATGGCCAATGAAACATGGAAGACTTTGAAGACCCTAAATGATGAAGCTCCACGTCTTTGCTAGGCCAAGGTTCAACTACTCAAGCAAGAGTGATATGCCGAAAATAGGAGTGACTTTTGCACAATTTTTATCCCTTGTCGTTGTCAACTTTGACTTATACAATAAAATTTATAAAATCCCTACTTAAGATGTGTAGTGATAAGTAAAGATATCGTCCAAGGGAAGCTAGTGAGGAATCCAATTTGATGCTTTTCTTGAGTAATTCAACCCCAATTAGAGTTATTTTGATCTTCAATGAAGATCAAATCAACCTAATTAGACAAGGAAGATAGAAAGGGGTGTAGAAGAGATGAGAGGAATAGAACAAAAGAGATGAGGGGCTCTAAATTGGCTTCTTTGATCCAAAGAGAAAGGGGTATATTAGAGAGGTTGAGAGGGAAATTTTGATTTGGTTTGGTTGGTTTTGTAGGTTTGATAATTCAGAAATAACTACACTATTAGATAATAAAAAAGTAAATTTAATCTCCCAGAAATTTAATTTATGTCTAGTTTTTTTAATGTGCACTTGGAATAGCTAGGTAAATCTCTCAATCTCTCCTCTCAATCTTAGTAAGGGCTTGTACATTTTTCTCAAGCCAAGCGATTTAGAAGTTCAGACCAAGATAAAGAAGAACGAAGAAGAAACTTAACTAAAACATCATCCAAGATACACTAAAAGTTCAAATACAAAGCAAACAAAGGGTACCAAATAGGTTGATCCAAGCTGGATCTCCTCTCTGTCTTGTAGCTGTGATAGAGCACCATCCAGAATGAGCTGCCCGTCTCGAAATTCAGCTTTTATACCTAGGTTATATGATAAAAATTACCATTTTATCCCCATTTAGTAATTAATTTGTGTCTATCAAAGTAGGCTTGATCTGAATGATCCAACATACGGATAGAAAGAGGATGTCAAGACTAGAAAATCCATAAAAACATCATCTCAATCGGACTTCAAGATCAAAAGTTATGAATAAATGAATTTATTTACTCCACACGCAATGATGTGTCTACTTGGGATTGGCTGGCGCAGTTTAAGTGCTTCTTTTCATGTTGAATTCACAAGCGTCACATACCCCAAACGAAAATAAAATCCAAACGAAAAGATCGATAACATTCAAGTGGTACATATGATACGCATCTACGCGTGTGCTCTTCAACGCACCGGCGAGTACAAAGACGGCACGTCACCACCCGTGTGTGCGCGTTTTATGCACAGCTCGGGCGATGAACTTACCTCCTGGTGGTCTCCCTCATCAAGCGCCGTCGGATTCTCATCAGACGAGCGAGATGAGGCCACGTTGATCACCTGAAAATCTCTTTGGTGGTTTTGCATTAAAGTCCTTAAAAATGGGAAATTGCCGCCTGAGGCCGCCCAAAAATAATTGTGTATATCCCCTTCCGCATTCTCTCTCCTCTAATTTTTTCCTGAAATCACAAAAATACCATGCCCATTTTCAATTAAATCCCTGCCAAGTTTACATAATTGTATCTATGTCCCTGCCGAAACGACCGAGAGCTATTTTTAGGGGTATAATTGCAACACGACTTTACAAAAAGCCCCTCAAAGTTGGAAAATTACTTTAACACTTATTTTCTCCTTATAAATATATCCTTTTCCTCTTTTAAAATTCATTTTTTCCTCCAATAAAACCCAGAAAAATCCAATAAGATCCTTAAAAAATCTAGAAAATTCCAGAAAATTCTACAAAATTCTGGAAAATTCTGAGATTTTAAACATGCCATTTTCATTTAAAAGTAGTTATTTCAAGCTTAAATAAATCACAGAAAATTCATAAAATTAACAGAAAATTAGGGAAAAATCAGAAATCACTTGGAAACACTAGTTACATAAAAATATATGACAACAACCTTATTTTAAACGCTTTAAATGCATCAAATTGTGCTAATAGCATGAAATAACGACCAAATTTAGGGTGTTATCAAAGATTTCGAGCCTTTTTCATGGAGGACAGAGAACTAGTAATAGGTTATGTTGGGTAACCTTTCTTAAGGGAGAGAATCTCTGAAGTTGATGTGGTTTCTAAAGTTTTTTGCTCTAATGCTCATAAATTTGACTCTGTTGCTTCTTTGATTAAGAACTTTAGGAGATGTATGCTCTCACACTTGGTGAAGCTGTTGGATCTTCAAAGACCAATAAAAACAATCTGAAAGGTTATCAAACCAGAAGTGAGGAGAAAATTATTTTAGCCAAGTCTCTTGAAAAGCCCAATGAAACAAAAGATAACTCAAGAGGACGAGGTTAACAAAAAGTAAAAGGTTGAGAAAAAGGCCATGGTAAAAGTAAAAATGGCAAGGATGAAGATGAAGACGAGGATGGCATAGGTATGTTGATTCAGATGTGATAAATTTAGTCGGTGTGCTAATAAATATTGTACAAACAAGAAGGAATAACATATAATGAGTAATGCATGTATTTTATGATTTTTAAGGTAATATCACATTTAAAATTTTGAATTATGATGCATTTTTATATTATTTATCTATTGTTTTCTGATTTTGCATGTTTGTGCATGAAGAAGACAATAAATATAATCTAAAATTTTTAGTGCATAGTAATGTTTGATTTTTATTGGTAAGAGAATTCCTTAAAAAATAAGAATAAAAAATGGAAAACAAAAAAATTTCTTGTAGTAGCTGAGAGTAGCACAATCATGGCCACCAAGGTAGCCTCGACCGCACACAGCCATGGCAGTGAAGGCTACCAAAGCCACACACACAAGCAAAGACGCCCAAGACGCACAAGGAGAACACATCATTGCTTGGTTTCTGCACATGCAACATATCGGACATTTCAAATTTGAATTTAACTCCCTTAACATTTATATACGCTTTTGATTTTTTGTTCTCTTCCATATGGGATAACACCTCTTGGGATTTCAAACAACATGTTGGGCCCTGGCTAATGGAACACTATCTATGGGCTGTCTCATGAAGAAAAGAAAGGCTCAAAGATATAACAGACTCAGGGCTGACCCCGCTCGAAGCCCATCACAAGTCAGGCTTTCTTTTAAGATATCTTTTAATCTTGATAGTACAGGTTCTTAAAAAATATTTAATGATCATGATTAAATATTTTTTATTATCCTTTTATTTCTCCTATTTCAGTTATTGAGTTGCTCACAAGGAGCTGAAGTAGAAGTACACAGAGACAACACCTGGCCATGCATGTTGATGGAGCTTTATGACAGGGATGAAGGACCACTACATATAAGGGGCTCCATGACTGCAATTTATTTGCAGCTGTTGAAACCCTAACAATGAGAGAAACCTAACAATTAGAGGACAAAATCATTAATTTTCCCCCATACCATTTTTATGGGCAAAAATCAATTTCTAGTAATGAGAAACTAGATTAGAATGAGATGCCACCTGGGAAGCATCAGGAACATCCCATATTGGTAAAGGGGGAACATAGACTCTCATGTGAACCATAAATACTCTGTTATGTCATTTTGATGAAGTATCTTTTTAGGTTAAATTTGAAATTGATTTTTAAATGGGGGAAGGGAGATCCTCCTCCTATTGATTTCTCTTTGATTCTTTCATTCAGAGGTGGTGGTGATAACATGCAAATAATCATGATAATTCATGTTTATTGCATGCATTTTAGAGCATAATTAAGGTAATTGTATGCATGTTATCATGAATTTTATGTAATTTTCACCAAAACTACATATTTCCACTAAATAAGTATTCTTGCATTAAAATCAGTATATTTTGATGTTTATAATGATTGAAATGGATAATATGTTTTAAAATAAATAATTGGTGAAAATTTCATCAAAAAAGGAGTTGTAGATAAAGAGATATTTAATTTTGAATATCAAATAATTTTCTGAATTATATTTGATATTTTTCAAGCATTTTTTTAAGGTTAAAAATGGCAAAACCAAGGCCCAACTGGTATTTCTCTCTTTTCTTGTGGAGCAAGTCAACCTCGTGCCCTACAAAGAGGGATGATGGGGAACAACTGGTGGCCCTCTCTCCTTGTGGAACAAGTCCAATTCGTGCCCTACGAGGATAGATCACGTGGAACTACTCAGACAAATGAAAGGCTAGAAATGCTCAAAATTCAAATGGCCATAATAGCTGATCCAATGGGCAGTTTTGGCTGAAATTTTGTGGGAAGATCCACCTCTTATTTCTTTTTCCATAACCTATGGCTGAGCCTATAAATAGACCCACAAATTAGGCTCTTCTTGTACTTAATTTTGTCTTTCTCCATTTAGGGGACCTTGTGCAATAAAGCCTTTGGAGTGCCAATTTTGAATTTTCTTCTTTCTAAAGTGAGTTTCTTCCCTCTCTTGATCTATCTTCATGTCTATTGCAACACGCCAAGGCACCAGGCATAATATACGGGTCCATGAAGGGAGATTAATGTCTAATTAAGTCATAAACACTTAATTAGGAGTTTTATTCTATTTCCCCATCTTCATATCCATTCCACATTCTCATATCATTTCACTCTCTGTTATAAGTTTTTAAACCCTATGAGTAGGGATTGATAGGTTATACCACCCATTCCTAATTAGGGTTTCATAGGAACCCCTAACTAGGGTTTCTTCATCACATCCATTCATTCCTCTCATCCTGTCCTTATTCCACGATTTCAATACCATCCTAATCTCTGTTATAAGTCCATAATTCTTATGACTCTTTACACCTAATCCACTTTCTCATCTATTAATTTGCTCTAAAATCAATCTTAATCACTAAGTCTTCTCTGTGGTTCGACCCCCTTACTCACCAATTTACATCAGCAATAAGTGAATTAAGGTTAATTATAAATTGTATTGCATAAGTCTCAAAATTACACATCGACTAGGTTAATCATCTAAATTTTAACTTATCAGGTGGCATGCCTCAACCCAAAGAAAGATCATTGAGAGTGTAATAAAATAGGAGAGACTCGAGTGACAAACCTGGAGAAATGCATTGCAAATCATTGGAGATTTGAAGCCAAGGACGATCTTCCCAAGAGGTCTCCCAATATGGTAAGTCACTTTATATACACACAGGTCACTTACAAGATTGCGAAGCTATAAAGTATTAAAAAAAGTGATTAAAAATTGTATAAAATTATTTTCTTTATTTCAGGCATTTGATCAAAAATTGGTCTGTATCTTATTCTCAAGATGATTTTATCCATTATTATCTGCATTTTAATTCCATGAAACAAAAAAACTTTCCAAAATTCTCTAGTCTAGGGATAATTGCATTCTATAAATTTCCAGTTTTTAATAAAATAAACAGGCTAAAGTTTCATTACAACACCCTATATAAATGCTTTCTCTCACATACAATTCAAAAAAGACCTTGTTAGGTCTTTCATTTTCTTCAGTTGCTGCATTCTTTTCTATATCTCCTCAAAAAGCTTCATCCCTCTAACCACCTCTTATATTATACTTATCCCCACAGAGATATCTCCCTAAATTTTCTTTAAATTGAAATGTAGAAAATAATAATAAATATCCTATTCATATTATTATCCTTTTATCTCTAATCCCTCTCTTCTTACTCCTTGACTAGCTCTACCTCTAAGAACTAATCTCTCTAGAGATGAGCATGCTCTCCACAGTACACATTTGAGTAAGATTAAAATTTCTTAAACATTATTTGAGTTAAGTGAAATTAATAACAGTGACATATTAACAAACCTAAATTTGCTTCATCAAGGACAATACAGTTGAGAAATCAGAACTCCAAGGAGTCTCCAAGGCCAAGTTGAAGACTAGTTAGTGATATCTTGACATGGATCCAATCCATCACTTGAAAGGTAGAACAAGCCTATTCTATGAGATTGGTGACACCTATATAGGCACTGTGATATTTGGGATGGCTCAAGGATTGACATTAAAGGAAGAGGGAAACTTAATTTGAGTTCTAAAGATGAAAAACCAATGACACTAGCCAATGTTCCTTGCATCCAAGAATTCCAAGTTAACATCTAAGTCTGGAAAATTGGATGAGAAATGCCTCAATTGTATTTAAGATAAAGGCTAAATAAGTAGTCCTGATAGTGAAAGGCTTTTAGCAAGGGTGAAGAGAAGTATTGGAACACTTTACTTGATGAAAGCTCAAAGTGGTTAAAAATTACCTCCAAGCAAGGAAAGATGCAACATGGACTTGGCATAAGAGATATGGGCATCTCAAAATTTTAAATCCTTCAAAATCTCTATTTTCAAGAAAATGTTAAAATACCTTCCAAAGTAGGAGATCAATGAGGAGATACGCAAAGATTTTGTGAATTCCCGGCTATGTCAAGCACCATTTTCATTGATATTTTCATTGAGAGCATTAGGACTTCTTGATCTAGAGCTTGGAGATTTGTATGGGATAATCTAACCGATCTCTCCAAGAAGTAGAAGATAATTTTTTCTACTAGTTGATGATTATTCCCTGACTACTCTGAGATGATGGATGTAGCAATGTTGGGTAAGAAATCTGATGCATTTGACGCCTTCATGAAGTTAAGACCATTGGGAAAAATGGAGAAGATTGGTTGTTTGAAAATTGATTGAGGCAAGTTCAACTCAAATCAATTCACTAAATTTTTATGCATGAAGGTATCTGATGTCAGACGTCATCGAGGATGTCGTCCAGTTGGCACCGAGGATGATGGCTCGATACTGATAAGAGATAGTGGTATCGACCGTCGATGGTGTCATCGACCGACAGATGCAACCCTAACAGATTATGTAACTACGATGTGATGAATGGGTGTCCTACGTGACGTACATGCAGGCTCCAATTTGAGGGAGGTGCCAAGCTCCAAGCTTTGATGGGGGTCACTGGGTGACAGCGACGGTGGCCTCTCGAACCTCGTCGGAGAGACAAAGGTGTCTACGGTCGAACAGAATCAATCTGTTGGGCTTGTACATAACGGATGTACTCATCTATACCGATAAGACACTGAAAGTCATTCGTAGTTTTCTCTCAATACCTCTCTCACCTACCTAGCCCGAGCGCGGTGGAGTCGAGACAAAAGTATACTGCAAAAGGTAAATAAACGAGCGTCGGGAGAGGATGGCATACTTTGTCAGCATGGCTCGCAGTGCAGAATTTGTCGATAGCCGACGGTGGTCGAAGCAGGTGTGGCTGAGAGGTGCTAGAGAGCTAGTGGCAGCTCGAGTGGTCATATAACGCAGGAGTAATTGAGTAAAGTCCGGAGGCATCGGATGAAGGTGAGTAAGAGAGTGTGATGTTCGACGTCGTCGGGGACATCGTCCAGTCGACACCGAATATGATGGTTTGGTGCTGATAAAGGATAGTGGTATCGAGCGTCGATGGTGCCGTCGTTTGACGGATGAAACCCTAATGGGTTATGCGACTATGATGCAATAAAGGAATGCCCTACATGTCGTACGTATAGGCTCCGACTCGAGGGAGACATCGAGCTCCAAGCTTCAACTAGGTCGTTGGGTGACGGCGACGCTAGCCTCTTGAACCTCGTCAGAGCGACGAAGGCATCTACGGCCAAACAGATTCGATCTGTAGGGCTCGCACGTAACAGACGTACTCGTCCGTTCTGGTAAGACACTCACAAAGTCGTAGTTTTCTCTCAATTTGTCTCTCTCACCTACCTAGCCCACGCGCGGTGGATTCGAGACGAACGAGTACAGCAAATGGTAATTAAACGAGCTGCCGGAGAGGACGGCGTACCTCGTCGATGTGTGGCTTGTGGTGTAGGGCTTCGTCGACTTCGGCAGAGATTCAGAGCGAGTGGGGCAGAGATTTGCCGGAGAGATCACGACGGTTTGACATGCGCAGTGCTGTAGTTGTACGTAAATGTTAGAGGAGCCGAGGAGAAGAGAGCGGCAATGGTCACGGCTCAAACAGACCCCCTATCTTGGTCGACAAACCGAGAGGGTGTATCGCACTATCGACGAAGATGAGAGACTATGGCGAGCGGGCCGTTGGAGAATCACCCTTCGAGGCAAGGATTCTCGATCGCTGGTGTGACGACTATCGAGGCTTGCATGATTCGTCGAGCCCACACTACTCCGCGGAATGAATGTTCATGTAGATACTGATTCCCCGGCGTAATGGTGAGTAAGATGGTGGTGTATCAGTTCCAAAGGAGTTGTGTCAAACACTTGGTGGGAGAGAGAGAACCTAGCAAGAGATCCTCGTCACCCAGGCGGCCAATCAAAGGGGCAGCTATCCCCAGTGTGCTCCAGACATCAGCACGGACGAGAGGGTAATCGCGGGGATGTGCAGATCAGTGCTCCGCACGGCCATTCCCAACCCAGGAGTCAGAATTCTATTTTGTCACACGTAACCCAGGCAGTCCAGGTCAAATACCCAATTCTCTCAATCAGCGTTGGCCTCGGCTCTAGAGCGAATTGCTGATCACGGCAAGGCGTTCGGTAGAGGCAAGAATGCGGCAGATTCGAACAGTCCCTGGGGATATCCCAAATTTCAAACGGGAAGCCCGCAAGTCGGATTGTCCTTCGGTAACTGAGGAGCAGAATTCCGTCCATCGAGCAAAATTGGGATCATCGGTGACCGAAATAGCCGTGACTTGTTCGGGAAACAATTCTGCTCCAACAGAACCATATGGGTAGCACACTTGACGAATCTGAGAGGCTGGATCAACCGCGTTTGCAGGGAATTCACACAACTTGGCAGATTGACTGGTCGGCGATCGAGAACGGCCATTGATTGTTCAGGAATGGAAATTCCAGCGATTCTGATGGGGATGTGTACGTCCACGAATTAGGAATCATGGGCAACCTGTGGGCAGGTAAATCCCATCAAATGGGCTCTTCAATCTCCTTCAGCTCCTCCCACCCTTGTCGTCTTCTCTATGAGAGGTAGGGAGACCAGAAACGAAACACACGATTCTTCCTTTTTTTCTTCCTGGTCTGCCTGTTTAGGGCCCCCCCTCTTCCCTTATAAAGGGGAGAGGTCAAATGGGCTCCCTAAATGGGTCAACAAGGGGAAATAGGTCCATTAGTGGAGCCCTTATAAATGGGCTCCCCCATAAAAAAATAAAAGAAAGGAAAGCACAAAAGGAAACAAGGGGGAAGGCAAAGTAGGTGCCCCTACCTGTGACGATGACAAAGGACGTACGGGACGAGTCTCAATTGCAACAAGAACACAACGATGCGACGGAGAACATAAAACACGATAGAGAACGAAGAAAACAAAATGCAATAATTTGAGCATCTCTTCACCCGATCTTCGGAGACAGTGTCGGGCGGCGCGGGCGATGTCGTCAACGATCTTTGATGGCGTGCACCATCAGTATCAAGAGGTAGCTGAATACTCCCTATTCACCATAAAAACTGGGGTAGTGGAAAGGAGGAAATGAGTGTCATTGAGATGGTGAGAAGCATACCAAAGAGCATAGAACTTGCATGTGAGTTTTACTGAGAGGGGGCCAGTACCAAAATTTATATCTTTAATAGGTCCTCCATGAAGAATGTTGTAGGAAAGAGTCCATTGGAAGCATGGATGTGAACCAACCATTAAGTTGATCTCTTGTGGTGTGAGCTAGAAGAATCTAGGAGCCCAAAACAGATGCATGATCTTGATAGCGTATGTAAAAGGAAGCCAGATCTATGGAGTATGTGCCTTAGTATAGAGAGGTATTTATCTTTCTATAGAAGTGATGGCGCAACACCGCCGGACGCCATCGAGCCGTCACACGAGGAGCCACCATCGTCACCGAGCCCGCCACCGACACGTGCCCAGCCGACACGACGAGCCGCCGCAGCGACGCGCGACCCCGAGTTCAGATACTCGGCGTGATATATGCGCCCCCTCATCATCGGGCTTATCCACTTTTACTTCTCTTTTGCTTTCCTTTACTAGTGTAGTGAGGGGAAGGCCCATATGAGGACATCTTCCCCTCCCACCCATGCTTAATGGGCCTATTTTCCTGTCCTTTTCTTTCCCTTTTCTTTTCCCTTTGTTATTATTGGGGCCCATCTTGACCATCCTATATAAGGAGGGGTGGGCGCCCAAGACTACCACTCTTGATTTTGGAAGTTTATTACGTGGAAGTTGAAGAGTCAAATCGTGAGAAGAGGAAGAAGAAAGAAGAAGAAGAAAGAAGAAGAAGAAGAAGAAGGAAGAAGGAAGAAGAAGAAGAAGAAGAAGAGGAAGAAAGGGAGAAGGAAGGTCACCGCTCATCCCTGCCGCCGCCCGCCGCCGGTCGCCGCTGTCCGCGCCGGCGACCGCCGTTGCAGCCGCCGCCGACCTGCACCTCCTCCCGTCTCCATCTACGGCCACGCCCGCCCAACCATCCATCCCTTCCTCCCCCGCGTCGATACCGCCCGCTTATCCCGGCATCCCCGCCCACTTAGCCCCGCATCACCGCCCAGTCTCCACCTCTTCCATCGTTTTCGGTCGTCACGAATGCCCCACCGCCCGCCAACCGATCGCCGCTACCCTGCCCGTCGACCCATCCCCTCCCCCTGCCTCACCCCGTCCCTTATTTCGCCCCACATCGATGACCCGCCGCCGTAGACCGACTCACCTCTCTCGCCCGCTCGACGGGACCCGCTCGTTGCTGGTCTGTCTGCCAGTGGTCTGCGCGGCCGTTCGACCGACTATTGTGGTCGCCAAGCTACCAGCATCACTGCCCCCTACCAGCACGCGTAGGTCACTCGCCGTCAACTCGTCTTAGCCCGGCAACCTCTCTCCGCCGCTACCGGTTGACCTTGCCTGTCACCCCGTCCCGACGACTCCAGCTGGCCGCTGCTACCTTGCAGCGTGGATTGCTGGTCGCCTGCGCCGCGCATCTCTCTCCGTCTGCGCTCACCCATTAGACACCCAGCAGCGCTCGCCGAGCCCTGCGCCAGAACGGACCTTGTGGTCGTCGACCAGTGACCGCACCCGACTAGCCAAGGTGCCTACGCCTCGGCGGCTCGTGGTTCTCCTGTTTCCTCCGGATCTCCTTGGTACGAGATAGACGTTGCCAGCGCGATGAAGGTACTCCTTGTCCTGCACTCTTTACGTCTCTTACTTTCTTCAGTATACTTTCGTATTGCCTCCTCCGCACTCGGGATAGATAGGTGAGAGCGAGACAGGTTGAGAAAACGATGAAAATTGCACGAGAGTCTTACCTGCCCGGTACGAGTTGAGTTCTCCCAACGTGTGTGAGCATTTCGGCGGGGTTTCCCCGTTCAGCGACGTACTCGCCCTCGACCCTCTCGGGCGAGGTTCAGGAGGCCCATCTAACCTCACTCAAAGCGACCCGTCAATTCTCTGGAACGGCATCCACCGCTCATCGGCGCACGCACGTACTACACGTAGGATCTCATTAGCTCACGTCATCATACCTACCTGTCGCTAGCATCCGTCGGACGATGTCGATCGACGTAGTCCGACTAGACCTCGATTTGATACCGAGCCCATACCCTTGGTGACGATCGGACGACGTCTTGACGACGTCCGGCATCAAGAAGTGAATGGATTTGGAATGATTCAGTGGAAAATAAATTTTGAGTACCTTTAACTCACTTGTTTTCTCTGATTTCAGAGTTGAACATGTTAACATGAATGTTGTGGCATCATCAGTTTGAAAAATGAAAGATGATGGAGGTGAAGGTCAGGGAACCAAAAGTCAACAATCAACTACAGATGATAGTGAACCTATAAGTTACATAAATCTTGATCAAATTTAAGCACCAACTTACAAAGTTCGAGACGATGGTGAGGAGTGTGCCAACTATATCAAGAAAAAGTCATGGCTGTGATATAAGCCATGGAACATGAATTTTGGAAGAATGCCATGGATAAATAACTCAAATATATAAATAAAAATGGGACTTGAAAGTTAGCTCTACACCTGTACTATTGCAAGTCCACTAGATTCAAATGAGTGTTCAGGGTGAACAAGAACCCACAAGGGTAAGTAATGAGGCCTAAGGCAAGGTGAAGAGTAAAATGTTATGCTTAAAAGTATGGTGTTCACTTTAATGAAGTCTTTTATCCTGTAACTTGATTCAAGCCAATTCAAGTCATCTTAGCCACATCAGCTCATATTGGATAGCTTGTGCACCATTTGGATGGCATTCATTAATTGAAAGATTGAAGAACAATCGATGTGAAGAAACAAGATGGGTATGAAAAAGAAGGAAACAAGACAATGGTTTATAATCTAAGGCTCTATATGGCCCAATGCTGCCATTGTATTATAAGCTGGAAAAGAGTTTGACATCAATTGGTCTCATCAAAAGATCATATGAACAAGTGGCCTATTTTCAAACACACCAATTATTTCCACATCATTATTAGTAGTTATATAAATTATCTTTTGACTAAAATCATCTAGAAGCCAAAGTTGGAGAATGTAATTTCAAGATGCTGAAGTTTTTTGAAATTACAGACCTTGGATTGGTTAATTCCTAGGTCAGAATATGTGACTAAGAATGGAGGTAAAATCACTTTGACTCAAAAGTTGTTTACTTTATACATACTTAAAAAGTTTAAAATGGAAGGATCCAATTATTCTCTTACTCCACTTCAGGTGATGTTCATGTTTAATCATCAAAAAGATGGGAAATCTGTGAATCCCATTGAGATTAGTATGAGGCTGCATACATGACCCTCAAGGATACGATGTCCTTGGGTATGTGGTTAAACAAACTCATCGAATAACTACTCAAAGTTGAGTTCAAGCTAGTGAATATCTTGGTTAGCAACACGTAAGCAATTGTAACATGATATACTTTTTCACAAAGTTTTGGAAGCATGTTGACATGAGGTATCACTTTGACAGGTATGTGTGAAGGAGAATAAGATTATAATCAAGCATGTGGTAATGGAGGGAAAAAACATATACTCTCACCAAATCTCTTGGGAAAATGAAGTTTGGTAGACAAAGAGGTGATTGTTACATCAGAAGTCAGCTCCAAGCTTGAGGAGGTGATAGTTGGAACAATATTAAATATTTTTATCCAAAGAAAGTTTTTTTGCAGTTTTCTTTTTGAGTGAACATTGCCTTACTTTGGACCTCCAGCTTCATTTTTTAATTTCTCACTATGTAAGAGGTTGTAGAAGAAATTCACTATACAATTTATTTCTTCGCTAAGTCACATTCTTGTGTGTCTTCTCTGAATAGTTTTATCTTCTTGTATTCTCTTGTGTAAAGGTTTCTTCATTTATAAGTTTCTAGTTGTTCACAAAATTCAATTTCAAGAACCTTTTGAGAAATGTGGTGGTGCACACAACCATGCCCCATCATCCAATGTGACACCACCACCACAAGAGGAGATGACCAGTGCCATGAAACGTCGTCATCATCAAGCTCAAACCTAGGGTCCAAATTTAATTTATTATTAAGATTTAATTTTTGAACTTTTTTTGAAATTCCTAGTTATTTTATCTCTCCCCAAAGGTCTATAAATAGGCCATTGTTGTAATGGATCATTAGTATTTTTGGAATTGATTTTTCTTCTCAAGAATTGTTCTTGCTTCCTCTCTGCCACCGCTGTCACCATTGAGAGGAGACTGCCCATCTCCTGCACCATTCTAATAGTTGAGCACCGTCCCACACCACACACACCATCCAAGCCTCCACGCGCCGCCCATGCCACTACACAACCTCCCGTGTGGCCATCACGCACCACTGCTTGCCCATGCCACCACGCACCGCATGACCTCCTGGGCAGCCACCGTGCACTGTCGCCCTCTTGCACGGCCCACACCACCCTATGCCGTCTAGAATTTCTGCCCTCCTCGCACTTTCTCTGCCCTCTACACATGGAGTCTGCCAATTAGATCCTCATCTGGCCCTGTTGAAGCGCACGTCATCCACTCCTAACATCGATATCTCCTAACCCTTCCACATTGCCCTATTGCAATATGCTTGCGCAAAAGGTTCATTCTTCCCTCTTTGGAGATTCACATTATTTTATCTAGTGTTTTCCCATCTGTCTTTTTCTGCCTTCATCGGACTTAGTAAAATAGGTTAGTGAAATAGGTTTGTGTCTTCTCGTAGTCTACCATTCAGGATTTTAGATTTGGAGTTTTTTTTTCACCCCAGTGATTGTAAGATATTCCTCCCACCTCTGATCAAGGAAAGGGGCTGCACCATCATCAATTTTTCTGGATTTAAATGTTTGAAATCGATCATGTTGACTTGTGGTCTATTTTATCCTTCCTTAGGTGACCTTTAGTCGTCCCTACCTGCGTCAGTCCTTGCCACATGCTTCCAAATGACTCTAGAGAGCTAAGCTCACAAATGCTCATTGTAAATATCCATCACCAGAGAACCTTATGCTTTATTAAAATATGGAAATTATAAACAATTTAATGATAGTATGATGAAGGTCATTATAAAATTAATCAAATCTAATAAAATCAGATTAAAAAACATAGAATATCAAATTGGTTTTATCATTCTTAATGTCTTAGCTATGAGCTAAATGAATGCATTGACTGCTTGAATCAATATTTAATTATCTTGATCATTCAATTGCACACATCCTAAAATATATTGAAAAAAAAGAGAAAGAAGAGGAATTTTGTTCACTTTATACAAACAAGGAATCTTATATGGTCACAAAAATAGTTATACCTCTAATTGACAGAACCCTATTGGTAAATATGCTCTCTAATTTAGAAGTAAACTGAAATTAATCATTATCCACCTATTGAAGAACAAAAATAAACCTAAAGGAAATGTGAATAAAGATTACTGATGATGAAAAATAATATAGTGATTCATCATCATAAGCTCCACTTGTAATTCAAAATGTTAATAAAGAAGTATGATGATGAATACAATATAAATAAATTTAATATTAAATTTTAATTGTATGAGTGATTTGAAGAAGAAAATCCATTTAACCATTATATTTCACATGTGGAAAAAATTTTCCATTTCGTAATTCCGTTAGGTAAAAAATAAATAAATCATTATATATGTATTAATATCGATATTCTGGGAACAAATTTCAATAAGGGAGACGATTAAATGTCTTCTAATTGACTTATAACTATGCTAATCTAAAGGCACTACGTTAATATAATATAAACATCATTAAATTATATCATTAAGATAAACAATGAGTTCAATATCATTATTAGATTATTAAAATACCCAATATTGTGATTCCCTCCTGCTTATACAATTAAGAGAATTATATCAATATCTAGGTGAAATCAACAACCAAAATCCGAAACTCAATCACCACAATTAGTACAACAAAAATGTAGCAATAAAATTCAATCAAAATTATTAAATTCCTAAAAGAATCAATAATAGTTGAGACAGAAATAAATTAGTGTGTAAGAAACTCACAGAGAATACAAAAACATAAATAAAAAACTAAAACCATGATCTTCTTTCATATAAAGATACAAAATTTAAGGAGGGGACTCATAATTGCCAAAAATATGTATAAAGTAGACATGATCAGAATTATCACATAAATGCATGATATTTTCATTCAATATTTTAATTAAAGCATTTTTTAATATTCGTCAAAATATGCAAGTTCAATAATCTCAATCGAATAGCTTGACCATGAATCTGTAGTCCTCTCTCTCCTCTTAAACTAACATGGCAGAAGTGCTTAGATGGTCCAAACTGGACATTTTCTCATCAAATTTTTCATGTTTAATACACAAATAAAATCACTAGAAAAAGGGAAAAAATAAAACTTAGGAAGTTAATTTGATTTAATAAAAATATAAATGCATAAATTCGCAAGAAATGATTATTACTGTTTCCAAATTCAAATTATTATTATCTAATTACTATATGACCTAAATATAGGCTAAAATATCCATAATTACTAAAAGGTATGCACAATAATATGATAGGCACAAGAACTCATTAGTGTGGATATCAAATATGTATTCATCTACTTTCTCTCTCTCTCATAATTTTCGAAATAGGAAAGCAATCTTCAACTTTCAACCACTTCAAGGTCAACAATATTTTAAATAAAAATTATATTATAATGAAAAGCTTAGTTGAACACAAAAATTGATTTATAATTCATTGGTTCATAATTTATTTGATATACTGACTTATGCTTACTCTTCTAGAAACTTTTATGGCATGCCTTTGGAAATGTGCAAGATTTAGGGTAAAAAATAAAATGGAGTAATTAAATATTGATAAAAATATATTAGATAAAGTTTTGAAAATTTGGAAATAGAAAAAGAATAGTTACTTGATTGTACTTGTTGGAGAATAAAAACTTATAAGAGTGATCTATTTACAAGCCAATAAAGTTTTGAAAATTAAAAATTTGATGCTGCTTAGAGATAATATAGGAGGATCTACAAAACTAAAAAACAAAAGAGGAAATTTTAATTATATAGGAGTAAAAATATGACACTTCTATGCCAAGAGGAGAAATAAAAGTAAAATATTATTTTCTTGACAATATATCAGACTTCACTGATATAAATTATGATAATATGATAAACACAACATATTAGATTTTGAAATTTGAGGAATGAAAATAATATATTTTAGAAATTGGAAAGGAATACAGTGAGATTTATATCACTAAAAAAAAGATTCCGTTGACTCTTTTGGAGAATTCTAAAATCAGAAATATATGAAATTAATATCTTAAATAATTGGGGAAACATATGTCATTTCCTCTTCTGAGAAAATAAAATATGAAACTTACCAATCATTGCAGAGAATCATTATACTTTACAATCAGTAAAAAATTAATTTCTGATGATGAGATTGAATAAAATATGTTAATGCAGAATATTTTGAGGGTTCATCATGAAAAAAGTTAAATTTTATTATCTCTTTAGATTGTTAAGAATCTGACATTTTAGGTAGACTAGATTATCATTATCCAATTAAAAAAGAATAGATTCTCAGTAACCAAAATAAAATTTGGGTTTTCTGAATATAGAAGGATAATAAATGTAGTATTTATGTAATTTAAAAGCTAAAAATTTTTACAATATCTGATTAGATTACAGTAAGAAGTTGTACTCAGTTTATCAATTATGCATAACGATTATAGTTTTGCTATCAATGAAGAAACATATCATAATTTTGTTGCTCAATGAAAATAATAAATCTTAATGATTGCTATGTAAAACACTCAGATTCGTGTCATTCGGGAATGAGAATAAGGGTTTGATGACAGTGCGGAAAAGAGGAAGTTTTTACTATCAAAAAGAGATAAAAATGGATATCTTAGAATATTAGGAAATTCCTTTTATGAAACAATATCTATCACATTGGACATTTATACATAATGATATCACTCTAATCTGATTTATTGTTAATATTTTTTAGAGTTTTAAATTATAATTGTAATCCATATCATGAATGTTATTATGTGGTATTATGTGATGAAGAAACTTTATTCCTCTATCTAAATCAAAATTTGGTTGCTAATTCAATCATATCATATTATGATTCAAAATCTTTCCAGTTTATTTCTTCATATCAATTATTTTAAGATTCAATAATTTCTGAGTGCTAAACTTTATTAATATGATTTTTGGAATTGTATCCAATTTTTAATCTCAATTAAAATTATATATATTTTTGGTTCCTAATACAAAACTTTTAGGAAATTCTTTCTCTTTTACAATATTTTCTATCACATTTGTATCATGTCATTCAATATTACTTTACGAAACATCATCATTTTTCTAGAATCTATCGTTACAATCCATACAGAAAGTTGGCTGATAGATAAGTTTTTTGAAAAATTTTTAAGGAAATTTAACTTTCACAGAAATTTTATTTTTAATGATAATATTTGATCACATCTTTCTTAATAGTATTCAGCATTTATACAATATGATTTTTATTCAATGTTTACCTTTTTTAGTTCGCATCAGTAACTCTGTAAATTATCCTGTCCTGAGTCCATTATTCTCAAAATACTTTGAAAATCACTGGACCATAAATAAATTTCAAAAATATTTTAATTATATTTAATTTTTAATTATGTTTAATTCATAACAGTTTTTTAGTAAACTATTCTGTTGTAAAAAAATTGATAACTTCTGTATCAACTTTCAATATTTATTTATCTCTCAGTTGAAAATACTCATTCATAAATTTATATATATATACTAATGATTTAAATAAAACGTATTCTCCCACTATCTAATCTATTTTTCACAATTCACATTAAATATGAGGTAATTTATTAATATATGCTATTTCTCTCATATTTCGTCTCATGAAATTCATAAATTCTTCTAGGAAGATTTGAAATCATAATATGCTATCTAACACAAACTTATAAAAAGACATCTAAGAGTTATCTTCATCATTAGGAAGAAAAAATTTCACACTTGAGAATGATGCTTTCTTTGTCCTTCGCATACTAAATTACCCTAGAAGATATTAGTATATGAAAAAAAAAGAACTCGGAAAAAAATAAATCAATAATGGCCAGTGTTCCCCAGCAACGACGCCAATTGATAGTCTCAATTTTAGGGATTTAATTTGTCGTTGGCAATTGAGATTATTCAAAATAAACATATTTACCCGTACTTAAGAATACTTGGTTAGTGATGAGTACGGATCGTCTTCACAGGGAACGGTGATTAATGAATTAAATTTTTATGCTAGTGATGATCAGCAAGAGGATAGATGAGGATGAAATTCGAAGATATGAGCAAGCGATATCAATTAAAAATATGTAAGTTATGTGTTAATTTAACGTAAAGAAAAGAGTAAGTGAATGTGGAAGACACGATGATGGACAATGGTATGGATGAGGATAGAGATTGGATGTCGAGTGGTATGATGGAGAGGATAGAGAGACGAGACAAGAGAGTAAAATGTGAGTGAAGATACGATGATAAACCCTAATTACATTAACTATGGTGATGAGAAAGAGACAACGTAAGGCGAAGACACTTACCTTAGATCCTTACGTTTTGCCATGATCCAGCAATTTACAAGTGCCGGTTAGCTCCCCCTCCTCTCTAATGCTTCTCTCCACACACCTAAGACACCAAGAACACATTTGATGGACCTCAAAACTCACTATCTTTCAATCAGCTTACACAAGTACGAAGAAAGTTCAAGATAATTTTCACAATAATCCAGGACTCTATTTATAGATTAGAGAGTATGGATGGAAAGAGGAGAGAAAGATGAACCAACGCTGAAAATTTCAGCTCAATTGAAGTTGTAGACCATAAGTTAGGGTCGTTTGAAGTTGAGCCAATCCTAGCCCTTGATTTCCTTCTCTCACCTCATCAATGTCCTCATTTTCCGTGCCCGTTAAGAAGTCAAATCGCATGGTATTCCACGCATTTCCTATTCTGTGCAGGTGCTCTTCGTATTCCGCACCACATGTACCTAAAAGGGACAAAGAAAACAAAATAAAAAGCATTAAAAAACTCTTTCTCGAGTGTTGATGTGGCGGCGCGCCAGCGCACCATGTCATTCTCTTCTTTCTTCATTTTTTTGTTTTAAATGAGTGGATGTGAGCGTGCCATGTCACCTTGCGCAAAAAAAGACAAAAACTAATTCAAAAATTCATATTAAAAAAAATACAATCCCAAATAACACATATAAATATATCTTTTGACTTAGAAAAATCATATCTTTTCTAATTTAATCTCTATAAAATTCCATAAAAATCATATTATGTCTCAAAAACTATATTCTTTTAGAACCTATTGTTAGAAAATTTCCGTTATCACTAATCACCCAAAATATCAGGTTCAATGGGGTAAATATGTTAAAAAGGACAAATTTTAACCAACGAGGCGCCTATCGTTGGGGAAGAACTCGCTTTGGCAAAAAAAATATTAGTAGTTTATATACCATGGGAAGGCCACAATTTTGACGATGTGGTACTTATTAGGTGACATAATATTGTTTAAATTGAATACTATCACTACCCTTAATATTTCATCATGTTCCTCACATTTTCTAGATTTAATGGGGTTTAATCTGCCTCATATGTAAGTGAATTTTGACTTATTCATCACTATAATATCTTAGCAAAAATGTAAATATTTGTTAAATTTTTTTATGAAATTTCCATGTAAATATTTTTGGGTTCTAGAGGAATTGACATAGAAATCAAAACATTCCGTAGTGGAAGACTTGAATGGAATCGAGCGACATCGATGAAAACATGAAAGGAAGTACCTTTATATGGATCGCATCTGTGATTTCTTGGATCTTGGAGCGAGCAGAGTCCAGCTACTCAAATGTGAAACCTCTAGATGTATCCACATGATCCTTGGCACGTCGGATCTCCTCCTTCTCATTGACGAGCCCCGTTCAACCTCCACTGACATCGTTACGCCGTTTCGATTGCATCGGGCATGGAGAGGGGGTGGGGTGTAGGGAGAGTGGGGAAAAAGGGGAAGGCCTTTAAACAATTCTGGCTTAGGTGTTATTCTATCTGGATACTTCAATGTCCTTCTCATGTATCCTTCAAATAGGAATGTTTAGAACACATGCTTAAGGACTAGTGATCTCCATATTACGATCTCATCATAATTCATTAAGTCCGATCATGTATTCATGGACTTCATTATACACATCACACGTGCTTAGTGAATATGTTCTATTTATTAAGCATGTTTTGAACACATGCTTAATGAATATGTTCAATTAAAGAACATGGAACGAGATGTGGAATGTGTGATTCGCTTGCCGGCCACATATATTTCCATCAAATATATGGTTTGTTTCCATTGTGTGTGAAGGAAGATATTACCTACCTTTCAGTCAATTATCATTGACTTTGCCTACCTGTTTAATATATCCTCACAGATGTTGAAAAGAATGTACAAGTTAGACCGTAAGCTTTGAAAAATACTCATTTTTTAGGGTTACAGGATTCTTATTAAGAAAAAAATGGATTTGTGTGTCATAAAGGATGAATCTTGATGGAGTTACTTCCAACTGCTAAACTTTATCCTATTTATTATGATTGTAATGTTATAACATTTTAAGATTTGCTACTTTGTGTTTTATCAAACCAAGTTTATTTCATCTTTTACCTGTGTATTAAACCTTATTCGTCTTCTAAAGAGGTTATATGTGCACGCTTTATTGTAGAAGATAATGTCTCGTTACAAATATTGACATCAGGAAATGAGGGAATCAGAAAAACTTGTAATGATAAATTATCTTTAATTTTTTTTCTTGAAATAAGTTATTTGTTCCAATATAATAAATAAGTTAGATGATCTAAATTGAACCCTTTGCATATAAAAATTATAACATATTGGTCTTCCTCACACAAGATTATTGATATTGACATTATTAATCTAATTTATAAGGGGATTTAATAAGGTATTACAATAGTAAATGGAGAATGAAAAGGATTATAACTCTTTGGTGTAGAGAATATTCGATCATGATGATTTATAACTATCCAAAGTGAGTTTTCAAATACATAATGCTATACAAAGTTTTTAAAACTCAACCAAGAAATTTCAATAATGAAAAATGCATTTCTTAGAGCTTCTGATAAGAAGAAATACTTAAAAAAAAAAATGAAAAAAAATGTGACCACCAAGTGATGGAAATATATGTGGCCGGCAAGCCAATCACACATTCCACATCTCGTTCCATGTTCATTAAAAAAACATATTCATTATAGTGCACGTGTGATGTGTATAATGATGTCCATGAATACATGATCGGACTTAATGAATTATGATGAGATCATAACACGGAGATCACTAGTCTTTAAGCATGTGTTCTAAACATTCCTATTCAAAGGATACGCAAGAAGGACATTAAAGTATCCGGATAGAAAAGCACTATCTAACCTCACTCATATGATGAGTATGGCCGTTCCTGTAGCCATTAGTGTGGAGACAATAAGGATAGATAGTGGGTGCTCTTTAGTGGAAAGAGTTCACTGAATTGATCCATGTGGATCCCTGAATGGTATTATACTGAACTATCAATCAGGTTGATTCACGTCACAGTAGTGTAAGTGGTCCTTAGGCCTGAGACACCAAAGACATCTTGTGGACGGGCGGTTGTACTTTGGCTATGGCCAATGAGTCTCTAATCCTGGGATTCTAGACGTTCTGGGTTCAGTTGCATCAAAAAGTTCACAAAGGCGATTGAGTGGTCAAGATGGGATCGTCCACCCTCGGTATAAGAGGTGACAGCTCAAGGAAGATGATGTGATGAAGTCCTTGGCCTAGGCAATGAAATATCAGAGAAGAATGTCTCCGATGATTTCCGAATGCATCAATACTAACTCGGATGATCAATTAGGGTTTGACAGTTGACCATACCCTGAATTGTCCAAGGAGCATCAAGTGGATGAGGGATTATACATACACGCAAATGGTCCTAGAGGGTCACACGCAAATGGTCTTTTGGACGTCAAAAGATATACTTAAGTTTTGGGGGTTTTATGAAAAATACCCACTTAGTATAAATAGGGGAAGTGATGTCGGACGTCATCGATGACGTCGTCCGATGGATAAAATCACTAAGTGAATGTAACTACGTGATGTGAGATGCCCTAGATGAAATGTACGTGTAGGGCCGACGTGTGGGAATTCACCGAGCTCTGAGGCGATAGCCGTTGACGATGATGGTGACCTTTTGACCCTTGTCGGAGCGACGATGGTGACTACGACGCCGAACGAAAGGATTCCGTTGGGGCTCGCACGTAACGAACAGGCGCGGCCCGTGCCAAGGAGACGCTCAAATTCGTAGTCTTCTCGGTAATTTCCTCTCACCTAATCTAACCTAAGCACGGTGGAGTGCAGCCGAAAATATACTATAGAAAGTAATTTAACGGGCGAGCAAGGGGAATGATGAACCTCGTTGGTGACGTTGTTCGGCGTCGAAGATTTGTCAATAATGTATATGCCGGTCCAAGCTGAACTTGTGAGGGACGTGCTGAGGAATGATAGGGTTGACTCAAAGACGGTGATGAAGCTGCGTGAGGGGAAGTTGTCGAAGATCACAGTAAGGAGTAACACGGCGACGCGCTTGCGAGTGCGGGTGGCACCAAACGACGGGCGCCATGGGTGCGCAGACAGCGATTGGTAGTAGACTCACGGGCGTGCAAGAGGCGTCAGGCTCACTGGTGCACGGGCAAATGGCCGATGATGAGCGTACTGATACAACCGACGGGAGTTGCACAGGCAGGGTCGGTCGTGGGTGCACGAGTGGCGACTGAAGGTGAGCGCTCAGGCAATAGTAGGACGTGGTCGAGCAGCCAAAGCTGACAAAGAACTCATGGGCCAACACGTGCGCGGTTGACAGCCATCAAAGGGATACACGGGCGCACAGATGCAACCAGCATCAGCAGATGGCCAATGGCGAGCACTCTGATACAACCGGCGGAAGTCGCATGAGCAAGGCCAGTCATGGGCACGTGAGTGGTTACTGAAGGCGAAGCTGACAAAGGACTCGTGGGCGAGCACGCGCGCAGTTGACTCCTGTCAAGTTGGAACGCGAACGCGCAGATGCAACCAGCAGAGGACTCTCGGTCAGAGGAGAACAATCGCACAGTCGGTGGCCACTTGAGGGAATGCAGGCGCACTGTTGCAATTAGTAGAGGGCGCGCGGTGTCGAACGGTGGTGGGCGCACGAGTGATCACCGTAGGCGGGCAAGTGAGCAGCGACTGGGCAGATCAGCGGCGTGTGGACGACCAGTCAACGGTCTATGCCAGACACGAGGATGCGCGGGCAGCAGAAGATGAAGGGTGGTCGCATGAACCGACGGCCGTTGGTGTCCGTCTGGTGTGTGGGCATTGACCAGCGAAATTTTGTAGATGGCAGAGAGAGGTCGATGGGGCAAGAGGGGGGAGGAAGAAGAAAAGCCCTTGTTCTCCTCTTCCTACTTTCTCTTTCACCTCCTCCTTTTCCTCTTCCGCTACTTCTTCTTCTCCTCCTTCCTCTTGCTCCGATGCTTCTCCTTTCCTCTCTTCTCACAGTGAGACCTGGATGATTACTGACAATTGCAATTCCAGATCTGAAACTAGAACGTGGGGCCATCATGGTCTTATATAGGCCATGATGGCCCCTTTTACAGAGGGTCCAAGAAGGGAAGTCCAATAAGAGACCCCCCTCCCTTTTACAACACAAATAACTGACATAGGAAATGAAATGACAAGACGGACGAAAATGATGATGAAAAGAAACCGATACAGACGAAGATGAAAACATAACGGCAAAAAAACAAACGATGTGCCTATGGACGTGCTCTACCCGGGGTATTTAAACCCGGGTGTCTTCACGGACGCTTTGGCGTGCCGGTCGGGCTGGATGCAGACCGGTGGCGATGCTGGTGATGGCGATGATGTCGGCGATGGCTCCTCTGATGACTCATCGGCGTCGTCTGGATGCGCTCCAATAGGAAGGCCCTGAACAAAATTCACCCAGGCCAGAATTGTTTAGGGGCCTTCCCGTTCTTCTCCACTCTCCCCACATCCCCTCTCCATCCCTGATGTGATCGGGACGACATAACGACGCCCACAGAGAAAGAACGGGGCTCGTCAACGAGAACAAGGAGATTCGACGTGCCTGATAAGCCTAAAAATGAGTGTAAATATGTTGTTGATTTGACATTTAGACTTATACAATAAAATTCATAAACACCCTTAATCACTGATTATAGAATATAGAGCAAGCAAGGGGTCGAACCATAGGGAGGCAGCAAGCAAGAATTTTTATCCAACTTTTAATGACTTAATTCAAGGATGAATTAATTTTGTAATTAATAAACCTTAATTATACTTAATAATGTTTTTAATTAATCAAAATTAAGTAAAAACTTAATTTTGATTTTAAATATTTCAATCAAAAAGCTCAAGATAGAATGATTTTAATTATAAGATCAGATTAATTCGGACTATTAATTTCCCAATTAAGACATTTTTTATGAATTAAAATTGGGAATTTAATAATCAAGAAAGGGATTTTGAAATTGGAGTTCAAGATGGATGAATTTATGGTTGAAATTTTCCATTTAGGGTTTTTATATATCGAATTAAATTTCCAAACCATAAATTTTGAGAAATATAGAGAGAGAAACTAGAAGAATTAACCTAGAGAGAGAAAAAAGAAGAATTTGGGGAAAATGTGAAATCCGACCCTAAATTAAAAATCTAATAATGCAGAATTGTTCCAAATTTATTTTAAACTAAAGATTAACAATCAAATCTCGAATCAGACTCAAAATGCAATGCTAATTTCATTAGAAACAATTTCTACGGCATGTACATTTTGCCCATGCCAAGGCGTTTTATAATCTAAAAAGTTTAAAATACAAATCAGAAACTTACAAATTTGAGTACAAAATCAAGAACTATCGACTTCCAAAGCAACTCATGTGTCCTTCCTGGCCAAATCCTTGGGGAGAGCTTCAAAAAGTGAATTTTGCCCTTTTTCAGACCTCTATTTAAAGATCCAAGCGTCTAGATTGTAGAGGGGAAAAAGAGACAAACATGCGCCCAAAATTTCAGCACATTCGGACATCTAGATCTCAAGCTATCAAGGTTTTAATGAGGATTAATCTGGGCCGTTGGATCTCTTTTATCTTTCTTTAAAAATGGAATTTTTCTATTGGCTGGCATTGTTGTTCTCATTTTCCCCATCCTTGGATCGTGATCTGACATGTTGTTGTCCACGTCCATAGGCCCAATCATTGAAGAGTGATTGTTTGATTTAGATGGCCCAGAAAATGCCATGTCGCCCTTTTGTTTTACTTTTTCTGTAAAATAAGCAGAAAATGACAAAGTCAGCCACAATTTTTGACACCCATCGTCGATTTCTGCGTGCATTTAATGCATGTGGTGAATCGACGCCGTAAATAATAAATAAAGAACATCGACTTTATAAACACGTGTGTCGGTTGCCGCGTGCATTTAGTGCACATGGTTAATGGACAGAATATTCTTGTTTTAAATAAATGCACGCAGAAAGTAAAAGTAAAAAATAAAACCCGTACCTCTCTCGCGGATCGCGCCACGTCGTAAATGCTTCCGACCTGATGATTGGCTCATTATGGCATCGTGATTTGCGATGCCATAATGAGCCAATAATGCTCATTTTCTCTCGCTCTTGATTATTTAAATAGTATTCAACACTTATTCGCCCGAATTTCGGGTGAATGACGTGGATGCACTTAATATATATAATATATTAAAAAAAACTTCTAAAATACCACATAAATAATATATGTATTATTTAAATTTGTAAAAATCATTTCTTAACTGAATATTGGTCTTGATTATTTTTATATAAAATTATATAAAAATATGGAAAAATTCCAGAAAAATTAGGAAAGCCCTTACCAACCTTTAGCCAAGTATTTGAGGCCCTGTAAAAAAATATTTCTTCAATGAAATGAGGTTAAATACCATGTAAAAAGTAAAAAAATAATAATAATAACAAAATCAAAGTGTATGTCATTTATCTTCATTTTTATATGATAACACGCAAATATGGTCATTAAAACACATAAATATAATGTAAATTCATCAATTAATCATGTTAATTTGCAAGTTATCAGTGTCGAGGACCGCGTGGATACGTCTAGAGGTTTCACACTTGAGCAGCTTGACTCGTCTCGCTCCGGGATCAAAGAAATCACGAATGAGACTCGTGCAAAGGTACCTCATTTCAATGATTTTAGTAATGCCGTTCGATTCGTTCAAGTCTTCCGCTGCGAATCATTTTGTTTTATTCATCCATGTCAAGGCCTCTAGAACCCAACACCAAGAATATAATAATCATTTGGATCTTCTTATGGCAACGATGTCAACACGACTTCTGCGGACACGCCGCTACCGTCAACTGATCAAGTCAAGCCACCGGCATCAAGCACGTCTCTATCTATGCACACCCCATCAAGCACGTCTCCACCTATGCACACCCCGTCACGCGTCAAGACACATCATCAACGCCAAATCAAGAACTGCCCTCTGACGTGACATGATATCACGTCGCTTATCTTTACTTTTATTTTTATCTTTCGCATTTTCTCTTTCCTCCAAGGCCTATATATATAGGCCAATGCTGCAAGAAACATCTAGGCAAAGTTCTATTTAAGAATTGAGTTTTCTCTTCTTAGAGGACTTGCCCTAATCCTCCCCTCTTCCCCGGATCGCCGTCGCTACCGCCGTCATCGCCGCCATGCGTTGCTGGCTGTTGTCCTCTCCTTCCCTCTCTCCCTCCTTTCTCTACATGTTCGCCCGGCCCCAACCACCGATGACGCCCAACACCAGGGCCGCCCCAGCACCATGCCGCCCGCTAGGGCCGCCCTAGCACCAGACTACCCTGCCTGGGCCGCCCAAGACCAGGGCCGCCCCAATGCCAGGCCACCCACCAGGGCCGCCCAACGCCAAGGCTGCCCTAGCACCACACCACCCTGCCAGAGCCGCCCAACACCAGGGCCGCCCCAGTGCCAGGGCCGCCCTAGTGCTAGGGCCGCCCAGCGCCAGGGCCGCCCAATGCCAGGGCCGCCCCAGCGCCAGGGCGCCCGCTAGGGCCGCCCAACACCAGGGCTGCCCTAGCACCAGGCCGCCCGCCAGGGCCGCCCACACCAGGGCCGCCCAAGCACCTGGCCGCCCGCCAGGGCTGCCCAACACCAGGACCGTCCCAGCGAAAGGTCACCTCACCCGCGCATGACGTTTGCGCCCGCTGCTTGTCCATCACGCCCAAGCGTCCCAGGCCACCGAGCGACCCGGCCTAACCCGGCCACCTCATCGCTAGGGCCACTCAACACCGGGAACCCCAAGCGTCCCCCCCCCTTCTTCGCTCATCAATGATACGTCGAGAATTCCCCGTAGCCTCGACACGCACTCTGGTGTTGAGGTACACCTGAACTCTTTGGTGTCGTGTGTTCTTCATCAAGTGTTCCACGAGAAGTCTTCCACCGCCCTCGGATTTGTTTGGATTCTCTGGAATTTTCAACGATTAGTGGATTAGGTCTTTCTTGAGTTTTCCCGTGAATGAGAATTCAATAGTATTGATTTTGGTGCTTGGCATCATCGCGGTGGTTGAAGACAGTACTCCTGCGCTCAACGAGGAAAGGGCCTGCACCACTACTATTTCATCGGATTTAATTTTTCAAATTCGATCGTGTGGATTTGTGGTCTGATTTATCCCTTTCCCATTCCTAAACCATCCCAATTCCCAGCACCTGTCATCGTCCTTCCCCTCTCATCACTCGTTAGCATCCATTCGTCTAGCTGTTCTGCATCATCTTCAAAGTTTTTGTTTCATTTAAGAAGGCACTACTAGTAAAATCCAAATATGGGAGACATACTGAGAGGGAATAAAAGAGTATGAATTTTCTTCTCAAAATGGCCTTAAAATTTTGTATAATGACTTTCATGTCACTTATTAACTTTCCAGTGTTCATTGGAGTCAAATCCTTCCAAGATTACACGTTCAGGGCATGGAATGTGTCAAAAAAATTGGAAAGTAAACTTGCTTGTACTTAACTCCTCTTTTTGAGCCAGTCAAGTCTATTTCAAATATCAAATCTTTATTTTTGAAAACAGATTTGTTAAAATCAATTAAATTTTTTTGAGAATAATAACTATCCACTTGCTTCTATTTTGACCTCTCTGAGGCATTCTATCGATCAACTCAAGGGTGTTGACAGAATTACCTCTATTCATCTCGATTTTCAGCCATTAAAAAATATATAAAATACATATAGGCACACATATATATAACTATATAGTAAGTTCATCATCTATAGGACGTATTCTACTATTATAATCAACTTAGTAGTAATATAGATTCGCTCTTAATAGTCTTATTAGCCTTTTTACTTACCCTTAACTCCTTTTTCTCTATCATTACTACATTTTCATTTAAGCTTCTTCAAACTAAAACAAAATTAATTCCTTACCTATCTAATTAGTTATATTATTAATTAAATAATTATATACTTCCACTTATCTTCTCTACTCTTCAAATTTAAATATACCTCTCTGATCAGCCATTCCACTCTTCATACAACTTATAAATTCACCTTCCCTCATCTTTATAACACTTACTTTCTCTCTTCTTTCTTCCTCATACTTGTTACTAAAAGCTAAATACTTTTATAAACTAATTACTGACCTTTTATTTCTGTAATCTCTTATCCCATATCTAACTCAAACATTGATATCATTATCCTTGTAATTGACTCATATTCTTGCATATCTTACTAATAACTATGTAAGTAATTTCATAGCTTCTATTCATAATATTTTACTATTCTTCTCTACTTTAGTAATCTTCTCTACTTCTTCCACTACCTTCACTCATATTATCCTTAATTATAATTCTATTAGTTCATCTTGATATCCTACTTCCTTACTATCTTTAAGATCTCTAAAAACCTCTAAATAAACCTTATTTTTTCTCTCTTTTTCTTCTTCTCTTTATTATAACTTACTATAATCATTATACTTCAGACTCAAGTAATACTTTCACATCTAAAGGTCATTCCGTGTGGAGAAGACCTTACTCTAACTATGTGTCTGACTGAGTTTTATATTTTTATCAAATTTATTTGAATAAGGAAAATTAAAAATTACAACGACATTACAACTAACACACAATTTGCCTTCATCAGGTGGAGAATCCCATCTTGACTAGACAATCACCTTTGTGGACTTGTCAATCCATCTGAACTAGGATGATTTGTAATCTCTATTGTACATTATCTTTCCATCAAGCCTATCATACTTTCATGATGTGTTAAGTTCGTTGAAATACAATTTTTTTCATTATTATTCTTGGATGATATTTATGCTTACATCATAATACATTTATCATGCTTATTTGATAAATATCCCCACTGAATTACTGAATTATGCTTACATCATAATACATTTATCACTAGTTTTCAAGCTTAGATTCTAAATATTCTTATCTATCGGATACTCGAGACTAACATGGAGTTATCTGGATTTAATATCACAATCTGGTATTACTTATTTGATAAATATGATTGATCCTGCATCCATTAATGTTGAGACACTAAGGAAATATGGTGAGTGCTCATTAGAGAAAGAGTTTGCTGAAACTATCTATATGAATCCCATAATAGTATGATACCTTTGTGTGAGGTTGATTCATGTCACAGTTGTATAATCGGTCCACTGGCCTGAGATACCAAGGACATCTTGTGTATGGACGGCCATGTTTTGACTAAGACATAAGATCCCCCAACCATGGGACTCAAACATGTCTTATATTAGATAAAAGATAGAAATGCACAAAGAGTGGTCAAGACGCATTCATCCACCCTCCATATACAAGGAGCTTGACTCGAGGAAGGAGATACCTAGCCAGGTTAGTAGGGATATTGTAGAAGGTATTCTCAAATGATCCCACTATGCATCAATACTAATTGAATGACAGATTAAGTTTTAACAACTAAACATATTTTAAGTCATTAAGGAGGGAGTTTCACGTAGACAAAAGATTATACATATATGGTAACTGATGATTATAAAGGTTCCATGGGAGGGTGAGCACTACTGTATATCTTATAGAGCATGAGGTGTAGCTTGACACCTGACATGCTAGAAACTTAACATATTTATTGGGTTAAATAAACCATTAGTTAGTTAATCTACATGTTGGTAGAGTTAATTAATAATGTTGGCTAATCATTATTATTCGGCCATTAGAGTTATTAATTATATATACTTGATACATGGGCCAGAAGGTCACATGCATATATAGTGCACAGGCATGGACTGGACAGTTACTTCATCTATAGGCAAAAAAAGCATTCCATCTGAGAGATTGGATGAATGACAAGATGTATAATTTCTGTCACTCCCTGAACACAATGGACGCAATGGTTTTTTTGTCCATGGATGAAATAACCATCCCGTCTAGGGCCTTGGATGGTCGATGGGACAGTTTCTTTGTCCCGTGGGAGTCAAGTAGGGCCTGAGAGGGAAAGCCGAGCAGGAATTGCACGGAAGATGAGAGCATAAGAACAAAAGTGAAGGGCAGTCCTAGTGTGCAAGAGAAAAAGCCGAGTGCAAGCCTTGTGAAACCAAGTGAGAGTCAAATGGGAGCAGAGCATTTATAAGGGTGACCTATTTTTTCTTCCCAGATTTCAGAAAAGACAAGAATGTCTCATAGGGGATGGTTTTTGGATGGGATGGGATGTGGATGAAAGTATTTGGGATAGTACAAACTCCGAACATAATGATTTGGATGAACCTCTAAAAATTGGGACATAGGGTGATATGATCTTTGTCCCGTCCCACCCATCATCCCTGCCCTGGACAATAATGTACTATAATGCATAAGATATACTTTATCAATAAGGTCTTGGGGTGGCGCCCATTGTAGGTGTCCATGCCATCCAGATCTGGGAACCCTTCCCTTTCTTGTCTGTTTTAATCTCCATTCATTCCATTATAGAGTATTGATAATGAAAACATCAAACAGATCTTTAAGAATAACTGGAGAAAAAGAAGAGGAGACTCAACAATACCTTGATCATGGATACCTCTAGAGGTAAGGCACATGAATGGTTTGAAAGTACTCCCTCAAGGAGCACAACAAGGGTGGAACAAGTTCCCCAAATGGTACTACATTGTAGAGATAAGTTTTGAATTGATTTCATCTTCCGCTGCAAGGGAAAAGGTTTACCAATTATTCATTCATTACCTAGAGCCCAATGCTGTCATGGATATCAACTCGTAGGTCATAGCCAAAATACAATTGTCCATCTATAAGAAGTCTTTTGTGTCTCATGTCTAAGGACCACTTATGACATGACATGAATCATTCTATTTTTCAATAGGTATAATACATTTAGGATTCATTGGGATTAGTTCAATGAACTCTTTTGCTAAGAGTATCTATTATTTGTAAATTATGTCTCGATAGCAATGGTTAGGAAAATGGCCATAATCATCATATAAATGAGACTATATAGTGAAATTCTATCTAGTTATTTCAATTTCTATATCAAGTATCCTTCAAATATAACATTTATAACGTGTGTTCAAATTATGGGGATGGCCTGCTTATGATCTCATCATAATTCTCTCAGTCATCGCATGTATGCATGGACTTCAACTGTAAACACCGTACATGCATTATAATGAACATTGTGATGGATATTATGTGGCCGTCAAGCCAATCACACTACCATGTTTACTTAAGTTCATTGAATTAAATATTTACGTTCATTATTATTCTTTGTGATGTTTATAATGAAGTCTAGGAATACGTGCAATAACTTAGTGAATTATGATGAGATCATAATACAGTGATCACTAGTATTTAAACATTTATTCTAAATATTCCTATTTGATGGATACTTGAAATGGACATCGAATTATATGGATAGAATAGCACTAGTTGATCCTACTTATACGATAAGTATAGTTGATCCTGTGGCTATTAGTGTGGCGACACTAAGGATAGATAGTGGGTGCTCTTTGGAGAAAGATTTCACTGAATGGTATTATAACTAAACGTCAATCAGGTTGATTCAAGTCACGGTTGTATTAGGGATCCACTGACCTGAGATACCAAGGACATCTCGTGAGTAAACGACAACATTTTGACTATGACTTACGAACCTCTAATCATGAGATTCAAATAAGTTATAGATCGAATGTAGTAAGAAGCTCACGGAGAGGATTGAGTGGTCAAGACGGGATCATACGCCCTCATTATAACAGGAGATTGAATCAAGGAAGACGATGTAGAAAAATCCTGATGTAACGCGACAACTGGCTTCTGGTTGTTTGTGTTCCACCAAAGAAAGTCGAATGAATAATATGATGAAACGCGAAGTTGTGATGCATATATTTAAGAGAATTCAACGAGAAGTACGACCGAAGTCAGAAGATTCGAGGCGTAAGCAATTAACGACACGAGACGGGTTTTGACACAATCAAATTTCCAGATGACCCGCGTGATCGTATTGAAGGGACGACTTGGTGGGGGACGATTCTCATCCAAAGAGGTCCACACCGTCGACGTGAATGAAATGACCCAATATCGACAAGGAAATTTCTCTAATAGGAACGAGGTGGTTAAACTATCAGATGCCTAATTTTCACTTGGAACAAGAGCAGTCAAAACCAGCACTAAGGAAGGTAACAACACTGTTAAATATAGAGATGAAAGAACGTGACCTGTCAGATGGCACAATGATAAGATATCCACGAGAGCAACAGCAATCCCGTTGACGTCTTGATGATCTTGATTTCGTGAATTGTTGAATCACCAACAAGGGAGACCCGTGGATTGCACCACTGGTGTTGATCTTCAGACTTGAGTAACCGTAGCCTGATGCTGAACTTTGGACTGGAGGGACCGTAACCTTCACAATAGAAGAGAGAAGTCCGGCATTAGAAAACCTTCGAGAATAAATGGCTCATTGGATTTGACTCCGACACACTTCACGGCAGCCAATAAAAGATGGAGACTGCTCTAGGCTGGGAGGGAAACAATGTAGTTGCACTCGATGTCATGAGTGACAACCCGTTGGTATCGATGGAATACTAGCATCCGTGCAGGAGAAGAAAGTTGATCATGGTCGGTGGCGGGAGCTAATGATGACGCCATAAGGAGTCCGTAGAGTGAATCTGAGGCCAACAAGGAAGATAATCGATATCCTCTGCAAAATGATCACGGTGGAGGAGAACAGAAAACTGATCAACGATATCCCGCAACATGATCAACGATCGATAGATGGAGGGAGTGACCGTGTTCTCCCGGCGATGAGAACTTGTGGAATGAACAATCATCACCGCAGCATCCGATCGATGACTTCGGACAGACAATCAGAGTAAAGGCCAATTCACTGGCAAATTTGAAGTTTCCGTGTAGGATAGAATTGATCCACCGGGACCCTCTGTTTCCTCACGATGATTCTCCATCAACAGCAACCTCTGAACTTTCCACCAGAACATGATTCAATGTGACGATGATCGAATACCAATCGAGCGAATAATGTTCAGACTGAAGGATCCGATCGGACAATGATGAAGACCCCTCTTCTTCTTGGCGTAATATTCTTCTTGAACACACTCGACACTTCTTCAGAAACAAGTAGAACGATGAAAAACAAAAAAATAACTGCCACTGGACAAAAATGAGATCTGAATTTTCAACAAGACATGCCTAAGCCTTCGACGTCCACCCTTCTTCTTATAGAGAGGAAGTGTGATGGAGGACCATCTCGAGGACGACGCCACGATGACAAAGAACCATCTCGAGGATGACCCAACGGGATGTCGCCAGCCACGCCGAGCAGCTCGCGCCGACGCTCGCCACCCGGGGTTTAAGTACCCCGCGTAAGAACTTTTATCTTTTTACTTATGCTCATTTTCATGTGTGTTTGTATTTTCAGATTCGTGGACTGGGCCAATGTTGTTGGGCCCCGTCCTCGTCGTTTTTAATTTTATGTTTGTATTTTGAATTTGTAAGGAGAGGCCGAACCACGTCTCGCGACAGTTCGTCCTCTCCCACGTTCACTTGGCACCCATCCTCACTATATAAGGGGATGGCATGCCCAAGGAACACCTGGGAGTCATTGTTGAAAAGTTTATTCACAATTCGTCTCCCCCCTATCGTAGAGAGTAGTGTAGGGGGTCTGGCTAGCCCCACCCCACGTCGAGATCACTCCGTGGGTAGAGCCCACGTCTCTTCTGTTGAGATCACTCCGAGGGAGACGTGTTAAAGCGCGCCGTCGAGATCACTCCGGTGCGAGGAAAGAGTTTCAAGAAGCCGCCGCCATCAAGAATCGAAAGAGGCCTTCGTAGAGATTACTCCGGGGGTCTTGGGAGATTCAAGAAGCGTCGCCGACATGCCATCAACCGGGGAAATCTGCTCCGCCGAGGGAGCACACCCCAGATCCGTCAAGAACTCCTCTTTCTTGGAGGGTTCTTGGTTGTTACAGTTCAAGAAAGCCATTTCTTCGTACCTTTTCCCATCTCCACCATCCATTCCCCTTCCCATCGCGTTCTTGATCCCTCCTACCACGTTCTTGATCCATTTCCCCGCGTTCTTGATCCCTTCTTCCACGTTCTTGATCCAATCCCCGCATTCTTGATCCCTTCTTCCACGTTCTTGATCCATTTCCCCGCGTTCTTGATCCCTTCTACCACGTTCTTGATCCATTTCCCCGCGTTCTTGATCCCTTCTTCCACGTTCTTGATCCATTTCCCTGCGTTCTTGATCCCCTCCTCCCACGTTCTTGACCATTTCTTCCCCCCCCCCCCCTTCCCCACGTTCTTGATTCACCCAATTCTTGACCCTCTTCACCCTTGCACCCCTTCCCCTTTCCCTTCCAACCTTTCTTGACTGTCTGCCCTCTCCCTCTTTCTTGAACTTCTTACCCCACCATCCTCACCCCTTTGCGCCCTGATCCTTCTCCTTCGCTCGCCCGCGTCATCCACCCCGCCACATTCCCCTGCGCGCCACCGCACCTTTCTGGCTGCGCGCGACAAGCGCCGCGCGCCCACCCGCGCGCGCGCCCTGTGGCGGCGCCAGCCCGCGTGCGCAAAAAAGGTCGGCCGACCCAGCATCACCGAGTGCCTTTGCCACCAGGCTGGGAAACCTGCTGACCGGAACGTGTCATCGCTAATCGATCGTACGACCCGAGCCGTCCACATCTCGCCTTCAACTCGACGAGATTACACGAACGCCTTGGACTAGCAATACCCAAAGGTCAGTCTCGTCTCCCCTCCATATTTCCAGCATTATTATCTTCTTCAGTCTCGTCTTTCGCTATCACGTCCTCTGCCATTATTGTCATCATAAATCTCAGATAGGATAGCCACCATCGTCGAGTGTAGGAATTCTTGAGGTTGAAGGATTCTCGCTTGATTTTTAGACACCGAACATTCGTGGGCCATAAAACGCCCCTCACTAATTAGTCGTCTAGTAGGTCTAGCGGGTCATTGGGAGTCTGATCCTGGGATCGTTCCCCTTGTTGTCCGGCGTGACTTACACCTCTCACCCAACGATACCTACAACTGCTCATTCGTTCTTTCACTTCATCAGCTTGCATCTCACGCATTCATTCATTCCCTGTGACGTAATACGAGCCGCTCGATCCCGGCCGACATCGTATTACATTAAAGTGGCAGTTGCGGGAGGCCCAATTGGGCCCCCATTTTAGGGGAAAGCCTATTGGGCTTCCCCTTAAAAGGGATCTTTAGGGGGAGAAGAAGCCCAATATGGATTTCCTCCCCCTAAAGATGGTAGCTAAATCATAATTAAGATAAAAACACACGCAGGAGGCCGGTACTCACGCAGGAGGGGCCTGCCGACAATCCAAAGACAATGAGAAAAAGAAAGAACACAAAGACAGCACGACACGCTCCAAGACGATGTGACTATTGCTTTAAACCTGGTAGTGGAAGTGTCGATTCTTCATGTCTGCTCGGGCTCCGCGTAGGGGCTGGCGACGAATCTAGACGCGATCAGCTGGATGGTCCTCCATCAAATCCATGGCCAAGGTAGTGAGAATATTGGAGAAGGCATTCTCCAATGATCCCCATTACGCATCAGTACTAGTCGAATGACGAGGGATTAGGGTTTGATGGTAAACAATACCCTAAGTATTTCGAGAGTCTCGCGCGGATGAGGGATTATACATATACGGTAACCGATGACGGTAAAAGTTCCATGAGAGAGTTTTAGACTATTCGATATCTTCTAGAGCATGAGGTGTAGCTTGGCACCCCATGGGCTGGAAATTTAACCTATCAATTGGGTTAAATCGATCCTTATTTAATTAATCTATATGTTGATATAGTTAATTAATAAGGTTGGTCAATAAATGTTATTGGGCCACTAAAGTTATTAACTAGAATGATACATAAGCTTAGAGGGTTACACGCATAAGGTCATAAGGGCATTGGTGGATATATTTTACTTTGTAGAGTTTTTGAGAAAAACCTTAAGTGAAATATAAAGAGGGAAAGGGGTCTCATTTAAAGCACCCATGCAAGCCTGATTTGAGAGCCCCTCCCTTTCTCCATTCTCTTCTCCACTCATCCATGGGAGAGTGTCTTCATGGTGAGGAGATCTTCTAGATTTTCAAGAAGCATCGAAGAAGGAGATGTGGAGATCCAAGTGCCGAGTGATCCCGTGGATACTTCTAGAGGTCGGACGCGTGAACAGCTTCAGAACAATCTCAGAACAGCAAAGTCAAGGGTGGAACAAGTTCCCCAAAAGGTACATTCAATATTTTGTTTTATAGATCGATTGACACGCTTCCGCATTCATGGAAACGTGTTTTCCATGGACGAACCAAGGCATAGAACCCAACACATTGAACAAAATCCATATAGAATTCCAACATTAATATCATAAATCCATAAAAATAATCCCTATAAATGCAAAGGTATATCCATAAAAATCTATTGAATGCAAAGGTACATTCACTTTTGTAAAGTCAAAATGGGTCAAAAGGCATAAAATTTTGGGAATTCTCTGACTACTATTAAATACCCATGGAAACACTAGGGAACTATATTTAATATATAATGAAGAAATAATAAACTAATGTATAAAATATCCCATAAATACCCCCTTTAATAGATATGAGGTCCAACGTAGTATAACCATAAATATATTATCTTGGATGAGATAAAAGAACATACTATCAAATTACAGGCTTCCATACCATGAAATACAATAAATTATAATAATTCATCTCAAATTTATAATTTGAATTGTTTTCATATGGATATATGAAAAGAAGAAATGTATCCAGATCCGTGATCGATCGAATATATGAATCGTGTTCACATAAACCACAAACAAAACTAACAGCACTTATGGTTTAAACTTTTACTCTAAAGCTAGGGTCAAGATAAAAATGTACAAATCTGTCTTTTACAGATCTTAACCAGCATACACACGACACGCCATTCGAACAATTTTTTGAATACACCTCCTTTTTTACCTCTGAGTAACGATGTAGGGTTGGCACACAAAAACCACCCTCTGTTTCCTACTTGGGATATGCTTCCATTCATTCCAAGATGCCACAAATCCATGGTTCACAAAATACACTCCCCCACCCATTATCACATGCTGAAGCAGTTGTGAGGCTAAAAAAAATAAATAAATAAATATAAAGCTTTAATGGGCCCATCTTCCCCTACAGCCACGCATCCCCAGCCACGCGTAAATTCCACCAAAGAAGAAGGGTATATTGGTCATAAAAAGTCCACTCTCCCTTCAAAACCTCGGGGGGGTTCAAACCCTCGGATTCTCTCTCCTCGTCAACGCTGCACCGAGCTCCGCCAGTCTGCCATGGCCGGCGTTTCTCGAGGTGGGTCGCTGCTTCGCTTCGTCGGCGCGGGGGGGGCGCGCCGCTTTGGGGCGGCGGCGGCGATCCAGGCGGAGTACGACAGCGAAGACGATCTCGAGCTCGCTTTCCAAGATTCTTGCGGGGAAAGGGATGGGAGGAGCATACAATGGGTGTTCATGGGAAGCCCTAGCGATCGCCGACGCGCCTACGCTAGCCGGGTCGCGATGCTTCGCGGCGTTCCTTACATTTCCATGGGTAATCTCGTTCGCAAGGAGCTACACCCTCCGTCGGCTGTTTATAAGCAGGTGAATCAGATTCCTCGAACCCTTGTTTTCGTCATTTGGTTTTTGGGATTTTTGACCCGTGATTCAGAGAAATGGTGAGAATTGTTTGTTGATCTCGTCGGTATTTGATTAGAGGGGGTGTTCGTTTGTATCTGTCTGAAAGTATGAGTAAAACTGCTGCCTTTTCTTCTTTGAATAATTATAAATGTCAATTGATTGAAAGATTGGAATAATATATTACTGTTAAAAGCATCAGATGTTTAGTGTCTGGAACCCTTGTGTTCGTCTTTTAGTTTTCGAAGTCTTGATCTCCTCGGTATTTGATTAGATGGGCTGTTTGAATCTGACTGAAAGTGTAAGTAAAACTGCCGCCTTTTCTTCTTTAAATAATTATAAATGTCAATTGATTGAAAGAATGGAATAATCAAATACTACTGTCAGAAGCATCTGATATTTAATGTCTCGAACCCTTGTTTTCGTCTTCTAATTTTCGAATTCTTGATCTCCTGGCTTTTGATTAGATGGGTTATTTGAATCTGACTGAAATTATAAGTAAAACTAGTGCATTTTGTTCTTCAGATTTATTATTCTAAATGTCAACTGATAGACAGATAGGAATAATACTGCTGTTAAGAGCATTAATTGGAGTTTAGCCTATTCTTCTTTGTGTCGATGGGGTTGTATATTTATGCTAAATCGTAGGACCTGGATCCTTTAGAGCTACTTCATAACCGGGAGACTGATTGCACAATTTTTTGAGGGAATAAAATAAGAGAGATTGTCTCTGAACTCGAAAATTTTAATGATCAATAATGAATAGCCATTCGATTTTCTGAATTCCCTTTTTCTTGCCTTTCAGATTTCTAGTGCGGTGAACGAAGGCAAACTCATTCCGGAGGATGTTATATTCGCACTTTTATCTCAAAGGCTAGAAGAAGGCTATGCCAGAGGCGAAAGGGGGTTCATTCTTGATGGAATCCCCCGAACTCGGCTGCAAGCTGTGAGTCCCTGCATTCCCTTCTAAAATCATACCGAAGTTTCTTTCTGCTGTCGGGAAAGATCATGAGATTCGCAATAATATCTCAGATTATCTGCTTCTTGCCGGTCATGATCTTATGCATTAGTTCAAATTTCACTCCTGCGATTATGCATGCGACTTTAGACTTTCTCCCGTTCTCCCTATTTTTTTAAACAGTTTCTTATTTTTTTAAGTTCCAATGATGGGTCAGCCTTGAATGTGTGGCTTCGATCTATCAAAAATCCTCGAATACACAGAATGTCCGAATTTATTGACGTTTGTTTTGAATGGTAGATACATCTGTACATTTGACTGACTGAAATTTATCAACTGAATGTCTGAGAAAGCTTTACATTTTCGTCATTTTTCAGGAAATACTTGATCAAATAGCTCAAATCGATCTAGTGGTAAACATCAAATGTAGAGAAGATTGCTTGGCAAATAACCGCTCTGGAGGCGGCATCTGTTCGTCCTGTGGCACGTCGGATCATGCAGGAGTCTGCAAACAGTCAGCCACCAACTCATTCGTTCAAACTAGGCCTCAACCTTCTCCACTGGATGTGGCTTCTCGACTTGATAATGGAGAAGCTCATTATCCACTCTATACGGAGCAAGTATGTCCGTATTTTTTTATGCATATAATTTTTATCATCAATTAATCAAACTTGCTTAATCATGCCCCAAGATCCCATATGAACCCCGAAAATCTCACAGCCGTGACTGTTGAAATTTCTTAGAAAAATGCTAAATTCATTTCTAGCCTTTGAATGGTGATCTTCCTGTTGTGCAGAGCAAGCTGTTGGAGGATTATTATCGGAGGCAGAGGAAGCTACTGGACTTCCACGTGTCAGCAGGACCAAGGGAGACGTGGCAACGCCTGCTGGCAGCGCTCCAGCTCCAGCACGTTGACGGGGTCAACTCTTCACCGGCGTTGACTCCCTAGAGACACCCATTGACCTGGTCAGCCCCCCAGTTCTGGGGGCGAGCTTTTCCGTTTCAAAATTTTGCCATTTTTCCACTTCAATTGCCCAATTTTGACTGCTCAAACTCTGCGGTCAACGCCATTGCAGAGTCTTTTCTTTGATTTTTGCCCCAATAAAAATGTCCTGAAAAGCTGAAATATATTTACTTACATTTATTCGTCACTTCTCCAAAACTGGCGAAGCAGCTGGTATCTTAGTGACCCCTCGCCCCTGTCAGCAGCCGGCAAAATCAAAGGGAATGTAGCGTTGGCATTGACTAGCTCATCAAGCTCATCATCGCTTGTGTTTGATTTGCGGAAAATGGTGGCGCCGCCGATGGCGATAGCCACTTTGGCAGCCGCCGGCGGCGAGTAAACCACTGGGTCAGCGGCACAGGGGAAGCTCTCAATTTCTCCATGGCTAGACTCTGATGACTCCCCCTAGTAAAGTTTCCATACCAGATTCAGACCAAAGATTTGAAACAAAAAATAGAAAGAGAATTCCAACCTCTAAATCCAATGAGTAGAGTAGATTATCTGGTATAGAGTCAGGGCAGAACTCATCAGGCTCAAAGCGGGAGAGGATCCTCTTCAGAATTGGTTCACCAAAGCAAGGGCAAACCTTCAAGTAAAAGAAGATGGAGTTGAGAGTTATGGGGAGAAACACAGAAGAAGACAGATGTGGTGGACAAGAAGAGGAGACCTCTCTTCTGATAGATTGATCGAGGAGCATGTCTTTTGGGAGCATGAGCAGGTCACTGAGAGCATTCAAAAGGCGGAAAAGCTTCTTCTTCTCTTGAGGTGGACCATCTTCCTCGCCGTCCGTGAAATTGTCGTCGATGCCGAACCAGTGGCTGAGCCCCCTAGACCAGTTACCAATCTGGCAGCCAACAGAGTGAGAACTGTTGAAAATGAAAGAGTAGAAGTAGAAGTCTAGAGGAAATAGACGTAAAAGAAAGGAAGAAGCTGCCACAGCCTTTTACCATGATTCTAATAAAGACATTGTACAAGTGAATTACAGAGGCTATTTATAGAGCAAAACTGACAGTTGAATAAGTGGCAAGTAGACATGGTTGTTCTCTTCTGTTTGTTTTAAACGAACAAAAAATTCGCACAAAAGAACTGCACATTCGCACAATCACACAAAATTAGAACGAAATTTGCACAAAACGAACAAAAGAACCGTACATGGGTCCGTGCAATGTTCTGTTTGAATTTGTTTTTGTTCTGTTCGAAAAACCGAACAAAACGAACAATTCGCACAAAAAGAACAGAATGATCATGTCTAATGGCAAGCCCATAGGGACTGTTTGAATCAGGCTCTGTAACTAACAAGATTCAATAGAGAGAGAAAGTCCAAGAGATCAGAGTGAGATGACATACAGTGTTCTTGAGCTGGGCGCCAGCGCCAAAGCTGAATTGGCTGGCGGAGATGGGTAGGACACGGGGATCGGTGATGGGGTCGGATATGGGGTCCGTGGGGAGATCGTCACCAGGCTCACGGAGAAGGGCATTGAAAAGAGCGACGTCGAGCCTCGCCACACACTGCTCCATTATCTGATGGCCATGAGAGTCTTCATAGATGAGGACTTAGACAGGAAGAAACCATGAACTGCCAATTTATTTTTATTTTTTTGAAATAATGAACTGCCAATTTAGACAGACCAGTTTGGGCAGAGTGGGTAGGCATCCACACTCATGACCGTTGGCACGGACTGGGCAGAGCCTTTCGCATGCATCCTTGAAGGCCTCCCTCCACAGCCTCACTGTGGATCTTGCCGGGGCCCCCGCCACACCTCCTCGTTCAAGTGCATGCATTCGAGGGGTCATAGTCTGCCATGGAAACAGGGAAAAGGGATGAGAATTTTACCAGCCGAGAAGAAAACAAATGATATTTTGTTATCTTAGAAACACTAAAGATGTGATTTTAAAAAAAAAATCGGGAAGAAAGAAAATATCATTTTCTTATGATCTGGGTATAAAAAAATGAGTTTTGCCCTCCGGGTATATAAAATATGACACTTCATGATCCGGAAAGGAAAGGTTGGTATTTTAAGATACAATAAGAAGAAAATGAGAAACTTAAGGTAAAGAGAAGACTCTAACGATCTGGGTGGAAAAAGATGAGATTTCACCACTTCGGAAAAAAAGCGAATTTTTTGTGATCCGGGCAAAGAATAGAATGTGACTTTTCCGACGGGGCAAAAAATGATGAGATTTTTCTGATCCGGGTAGAAAAAAGTGTGATTTTTTCAACTGGAGAAGAAAAATGATGAGATTTTTTTCTTATCTGGGTAGAAAAAAAGTGTGATTTTTTCATCTGGGAAGAAAAATGATGTGATTTTTCTGATCTGGGTAGAAAAAAGTGTGATTCTTTTCAAATGGGGAAGAAAAATAATGAGATCTTTCCAATCAAGGTAGAAAAAATGCGACTTTTTTTAATTGGGGAAGAAAAAATGATAAGATTTTTCAGATCAGGGTAGAAAAAATGCGATTGTTTTTCAACTGGGGAAGAAAAATGATGAGATTTTTCTAATCTAGTTACAAAAAAAGTGTGATTTTTTTCAAACTGGGCAGAGAAAAATGATGAGACTGTTCTGATCTGGCTAGAAAATAGTGTGCCTTTTCCAACTGGGAAGAAAAAAGATGATATTTTTCTTATCTGGGTACAAAAAAAGTGTGATTTTTTTCAAACTGGGCAAAGAAAAATGATGAGACTGTTATGATCTGCTAGAAAAAAGTGTGCTTTTTTCCAACTGGGAAGAAAAATGATGATATTTTTTTTACCCGGGTAGAAAAAAAAATGCAATTTTTTTCAACTGGGGAAGAAAAAACGATGAGATTCGGACCTGCCACCAAAGAGACTCAACCACCCGGGAGAAGATCCACGCCTCAATCTTCTCCAGCACAGCGACGAACGAGCTCGGCTCTTCCCAACTCTCACCCTCCTCCCTGGTCAACGACTCCCATCTCAAGGGGCTCGGCTCCTTCCCATTTGACTTTGACCGCAGCGGGTCAACCCCCTCAGCCACCGCCGCCCTCAACGCCACCGCATTAGACAGCCAGAAAGTCAACCTACAAGAGAAGAAAAATTTTAAGCTTTCTTGAAACGCCATTTTTTTGAGGTTTTCTTTAAGTTTTACTGAAGTTTTCCTGAAGTTTTCCTGAAGTTTTGTTCAAGTTTTTCTGAAAGTTTTTCTAGAAGTTTTCTCAAAAATTTCTAGAAGTTTTCTCGAAGATTTCTAGAAGTTTTATTGAAGATTTCTAGAAGTTTTGTTCAACCTTTCTAGAAGTTTTCTAGAAGATTTCCACAAGTTTTCTAGAAGTTTTCTTGAAGCTTTCTAGAAGTTCTACAAGTTTTTCTAGAAATTTTCACGAAGATTTCTTGAATTTTTTTACCTCGGAACGTCATTCCCGCAAGCTTTCGCGGCGAGGACGAGGCCCGAAGCGGCGGACCTGGCGGCGCCGCCGCCGCCGTACAGCCGGAGAAGACGCCGAGCCGGGGTGTGAACCTTCACCGCCGAGCTCCCATGCTCGGCCACGACAGAATACGCAGCGATTTCCACCGCGGCCGCCTCTCTCAGCTCCGTCTCGAGCGCCCCCACCCTCGCTTCCAGCTCGAACACTCTCAATCTCTGCGAGAAACTGCTCTCCCTGCCCCTCAATTTCCCCGACCCGCCATCGACCCTCTCAAGAACATCGATCTCCTTCACCTCCTCCGCCGAATCCTCGCTCCGCGCGGCGATCGACGGCGATCGAACCGATTTCAGCACCCTCCGATCGAGCGGAAGAACATCCGAAGAACTCTTCTCCAATCTCTCCTCAATCGGTCCAATCTCCGGTTTTTCCTCTTCTTCCTCTTCTTCCACCTCGTCGTCGGTGAAGGAGGCGAGCTCCTCCTCTTCATCGCCGGCGTCGGATCGATTGAAGGGCTGGATTCGGAGGAAGAGGAAGGGCTGGGCGGCGTTCCGGAAGCTCCGCCGGGAGGAAATCGGCAGGCAGAGGCTGACAGGCTCGCGGATCACGCCGTGCTCCGCCAGGTCGACGGCGGCGCCGCCGAGGTGCTGCCCGCGGGCGGATTTCTCGCGGCGGAGCTCGTACAGGTTCAGATCGAGGACGTTCTTCAGGAAAGCCCCCCCATTGCCGGCCTTCTTGAGAGAGGTGCGGAGCTTGAAGGTCTCGTTAATGGCGATTCTGCCGTCGAGGAGGGAGGGGACGACGGGGGAAGAAGAACCCGAGCTCCGATCGCCGTTCTCCCATTGGAGAACCACCGATCGGAGGGTTCTCAGCGTCGGAGACGGCGGCCATGGCTTAATCTCCACCAGATGAACGGCGTACTCTACCTGCACCGATGTCGCCCTCCTCGACTTCGATCTCAGCCCCAAAACCATGGCTCGATCCTGAATTTCGCATTCAATTCGATCAACTCTGCGATTCCGAAGAACAATCGCTGTTCGGCGATGGGTTTGAGATTGGGATAAATACCCTTGTTTTGTCTCTGTCTCTCTCTCTCTCTCTTCTGGGTTTGAGCTTGATAGCGCCCCCGAAACTACTGCCAAAACGTTGACAGACGATGCGCTGGCCTTGGTCGGAGTTCTGGCCCCGCCATAGCCGGCGCTTCTCGATGGAGAAGGAAGAGGAAGAGAGAGAAGAGGACTCTTCTTGTGGAGTTTTTTCAAGGGTGGGTGGCGGTGGATTGGACTTGGGCTGCGTATTGCAGGTTCCAGAGGACGTCCTCAACGGAGGGACGGAGAGAGGAGTCGAGAGATACGCATTTCTGGGCCATGGAGATGACCAGAGAGAGAGATTCCTCGGCGGCCCCGCCGATCGCCGAAGGGTCGATCATAGTCTCGCGGAATTCCAGCCTGCCCTGCGACGTTCTCTGCGTCGAAAGATCAAGAAAAAACGTTTGATTGAAGCGAATTTTGAAGTTTTTTTCCTTGTTTTTGCTCACCATTTCGTCGGCTAAGACGGATGGGTCTTTCCCCTCTTGCAAAGGCCCGGCGAGCGTTTCGAGGATGATCAATCCCAAGGAGAAAACGTCGTCGTCCAAGGTCGTCATCTCCCTAATCCGAGACCGACCCTCGTCAGATATTAGAAAACCCACCAAGAAAGTTGAAAACTTGACGAGATTCTCACAAGGATTGCCGCTTGATCTGCGCCGCGTGCGAGGATTTCGCCGTCTCCGCCTTTCCCTGAGAAGGAAAGGGGAAGGAGGGTGAAGGAACGATTTCATCGGAAGAATCTCGGGCGATTATCGCACCTCGCGCTTGTCGATTTCTTCGGTGATGATGGAGAGTCCGTAATCGCTGATCTTGGCTACGCGATGCTCATTGAGCAGGACGTTGTGGGATTTTAGCTTGTTGTTGAAGAACCCCGGAAGAACGCCTGCTTGCAGGAAATGGGTAGCCTTGGCGATGCCGATCAGGATAGCCAGCCGGTGCTCCCACCGCAGGAACTTCTCCCCGCTCTTCTCTGAGGAAAATCAAACCAAAATCAGAGAAACCCACATCGGTAAAACGCTGCTTTCTTTAAAAATTTCAAAACGAGGGAAGAAAACTGAAAAAAAAATTCCGTATTGATCAAAGTACCGCAAAGACGCAGCCGGAGATTTCCGTGGGCTACGTGTTCGTAAACGAGGAAGACTCTGTTAACGCTGGAATCATCCGAAGATCCGTCCACGCAGTGCCCAAGAAGGCAAACTAAGTGAGGGTGGCGGAGCTTGGATAGAAGATCCAGACGAAGGTTGAGATTCCTGATCGAATACTTCTTAAACAACGCCAGACATCTCACCGCCACCTGACACCCGTTCTCGAGCTTCCCTCTGTAAACCTGTTCTTCCCACAACAAAAAATAAAAAAAAAATCCAATCTTTTTCAAAACCCAGATGAATTATCGCTCACCGTGCCGTGAGAACCCTCTCCGATCAGCGAAGCCGCGCTGAAATCATCCGTCGCGGCCTTCAATTCTTCCAAGGAAAATACTCGATACGCCGGCATAACTTGCGATCCGACTCTCTTTGCTTGGGCAATACACCCTAAAAAATCGCGATAAACTTGAGAAAAAACTCCAGAAGAAGACGAAGAGCAAGAACAAGAAGACTCACTGGCGTTGGCAAGAAGCTCAGGAGAATAACCGGTTGAACGGTGCTCCATCGACGGATTTGAGAGTAAACGAGGCTCCGTCTTGGAGACAACTCGACGGCGAAACTTCCGGCAGAGATAGAGAAGAACAAAGAGGAAGCCCAGCATCACTAGACAAGCTCCAACAATGGCGCAAATCAGCAGACCCAAGTATTTTCCCTTCCTCCCCGTCTTCATCCCTCCATCTCTGCAAAACCAAGGCTCGTGCTGGCCGCTGAGCTCCCCCAACAAGCAATTGCCGTTGAATTTGACGACCCTCTCGCTCGAATTATCGCTCAAGCACAGCGGAAGCGATCCCGTGAATCTGTTGATCGAGATGTCGACGAACCCTAAATTTGCCCCGCAGGCCAGCTTGCGGGAGAGAGAGCCGCCGAGCATGTTGGAAGAGAGGCTAAGATAGCTTAAATTGGGCAAGGAGAAGAGGGATGATGGCGGGTTGCCTCGAAGAAGATTATAGGAGAGATCGAGATGCTGCAGCCGGGTCAGATCGCCGATTTGGGGCGGAATCTCGCCGTCGATGGAGTTCTTGCTCAAGAGCACGGTGATTATCCTCCTGGGCATCGAAGGAATCCCGGAATCGAACATATTTTCCCTCAAATCGAGGACCTCCAAGCTCGCCATTGCCGTCAGATCAGGCAATCCGCCGGAAATGTTGTTCTTCGAGAGCGAGAGGCTCGTCAGCGTTGCGACCGCGGAGATGGAACTAGGAAAAGGGCCTGTCAAACGATTGTTCTTCAAGCTCAGCACGGTGAGATTTGAGAGAGAGCCGAACAAGTCGGGAACGGTGCCGTTGAAGAAATTGGAGTCGAGGGTGAGGCTGCGAAGCATTCCCATTGCGGAGATTCTCTGAGGAATCGAGCCGTAGAGGAAATTGGAGCTCAGATCGAGGAGTTGGAGGGAATCGAGGCGGTGGATTTTGTCCGGAAGAGGGCCCCAAATCCCTAAAGCCACCATGATCAGAGATTTCAAGCTCGTCAACCTCGCCAAGGTCGTGACGAAGGAATCGACGGAGAAGGAGGGCGAGAGCGTCCGCCCCGGAATCGGCCGCCCGTTGAAGTTGCCGATGATCTTCGTCGGTTTATCTCCGATGATCTTCAGCTCGGTGATGGCGTTGTCCTCGCAGATAACTGATAGAAAAGGCGAAGGGGGGAAGCTGCAGAGATCGCCGGCGTAACTCCATGGATCAAGCTGGGTCGGATACTGGAGCTGCTTCCTCAGTTGCTGAAGAACTTCGGTCTGGGATGACTGCAATTGCTCCGAAAGGGGGAAAACCCAGAAACAAGAAAGGATGAAAGAGGCTAGAAATGCTCGAGAAGATGCCATTTCAGTCCTCGATTCAAGCCCCGAGAGAGGACCGATGAAATAGAAGTAGCGATTTCATGATTCAAACCCTGAACTGCACGCATTCATAGCGAGAGGCGGCCTCCATGTCTTCTCTGCAAATTCCAGCGGGTCAGCCGGAGGAAGAAACGCGAGGGAAACTTAAGTGCTCGAGAGATTGCATTGAATCGCGAAGAATCGTTCGGCTGAAGAACAAATCATACGAACAAGAAGTGAATAGGGATCGATAACTTCGGACAAGATCAAGGATTTGTTAACGTGGGTTCTTCTGTGAAAAGGGAGGAACCCACGCCACCCAAGTGGGTCTGTAAAGGTAATGATATTTGACTATTTTACATTTATCTCTCGCTTTAATTCCTACAACCCCGGGTTTTCAGGTTACTCCAGTTAGAAGAAGAAAAACGCCGTTGACTTGGGAGTGACAAATAAATCAAGGAAATACAAGGAAATACGGTGATGGGTATTGTTCTAAACAAGAAAAGTTTAAGTCTTTCATGAGCCGGCGTGCTCGTTGTTTGGAGCGTAGCCGGTGGCGTCGTCTTCCGCGGTGAAAGTTAGACGTGAAATCGCACCTTTCGGCGGCTTGGAAAGCTCTCTAATTTATTTACACTTCTGACGAGCAACGCGAAGATAAAAATCTTTGGTGGGCGAGGGAAAGCTTAACGCGTAGTGATTATCGTTCGAGAGGGGAGAAGAGAGACTGTTCTTGCAGAGTTCTTTCTTGGTGGGATGCGGTAAATGAACAGACTTGTGCAGCTTCCATTGATCTGGGTTCAGAGAGAGTTACCGCCACCGATCTGCGCAGAAGCGATCGTTTTCTTCCCCAGTCAAATCTCGCCGGCGAGATTATTCTGCGCCGTCCGTGGATAGAGAGAGAGAGAGAGGTGGCTGCTCTGCTGCTCGTTGTTTTCTTCTGTGGGTGAAACAGTGATGGGCTGTGGCGAGGTGTCGGCAAGCGTGATGGACAACAGACGGGCGAGCAAGATGCAAGATCTCTCTCTCTCTCTCCATCCTCCCCCTCTCTCTCTCTCTCTCTCTCCCTCCTTTCCCTCCCTCCCTCTCTCCCCCCCTCTCTCTCTCCCTTCCTCCCCCTCTCTCTCCCTCTCTCTCTCTCCCCTCCTCCCCCTCTCTCCCTCTCTCTGTGCTCATAACTTAATGATTCATCCACATTTTAAAGGTGAATTTACAATTCATGCATTAATTTGACCATTATGTTAAAACTACACATTTTATTAGGATTTTCACATGTTTTAAAGGCCCGATTATTTGTTGTGCAAAATATGTTTTAACGTTTAAAGTTATAATGGGATGGAAAATATTTTTTAGTGTAATTTTCTCTCTATTTTATATTTTTCAGGGCTGAAGAAAAAATTTAAAGAAATAAATAAGTAAATAATACGGGAAAAGTCATTATAACTAAATTACCACCAGCCAAGCAAGAAAGGTGCAGCAGCGTCCAAGCCAGTGAGCTGCAGGCCAACCAGGGCAGAGTGCCCACAAGATGCAAGGCATAATCCACAAAATAAGGGGCCCATCAAACCACCCCCCAGGTGGATAGAGAGCAAGATGACATACATTTGAAGACCCAATACATATATAATGTACCCTGCACGGGGGGAAGGCATAATTATTTTATAGTAGAATCCCGCTGGGGATTTATGTAGCAGCAAGATTGCTTACATTTAATATACATGATATTATTAATTTATTTCTTTTATAGGCCTCTTATTCGTGGGCAAACGCTCATGAGGACAACAGGCCAAGCGAAGGGCGAATCAAAGCACATAAGGTTGATGAGGTGAATGACTAGTCAGGCTTATGGGCTTACTAACGTTGCCCCCACCAGAAAATAGTGAGACACATGGCTGCAGTTAAATGTAGCCATTGAATTCTCTCTTAAAAAATAGGATGACCATCATCAATTGGTGCTCCCATTCTCCATGTGCCTGGATCAGCGCGATTCAGGTGAGCTTATGAACTCCGTATGGTAGATCTCAATGTTTTTATCAGTTATAGATTCTTGGGTTGAATTTAGATTGCAGCCAGAGTAAGGTTTTAATAGAAGTTAGGAGATCGGCCTCGTTGAGGCATTTTGACAAACACATACCGTATGCTACCAATTTATCTAATTTTCTCTTCATTTTATATTATAAAAAATATTTTTATAAAATATATCTACCTATAAAATCCATATTATATAGTTATAATCTACCAATGACTACAATATACTATAATTATTGACTTGTTAATTACTCTTACTAATCCTAAATATCATCTCTTATCCTCTCCCTCTCTATCTAATTAAATAAACTCTTCTAAAAATCAAAACCTATCTTCGCCCCTTCTCTCTTAATATGAAACTCTTATTATATATAAATATTCTCCACTTCACTAAGCTATAAATAATTTAACACTATCTTTCTTATTATCATTAATATTTTTATTCCCTCGCCTCTTTATCCTTTTTCAGATATTAGAGATACTAAATAAAGGTATATTGAGACTAGGGAGTTAATGATTAGAGAATTTGACTTTAACAAGATGTATTCTCCCTCACACTATCTGCTATTACTTATCATTACATATCATCTAAAAATTTACCGTACTCTAATTACTGATTTCCACTTATTGCCTCTCTTCTCCTTATCACTATTATCATTATTATTACTGCATCGTTTATTTTATCTTTCTCTATACATCATTACTCGTATTACTTAACTCATCATCTTACTTCCCTAACCCTAGATCAATTGTTAGATCTATCTTTAAAATCCTTTCCTTCTGGAGACGACCTCACTCCCATTATCTGATTTAGGCAAATTGAATGTACAATGACCTTAAAAATAACACCTTTATTTTTCTTGGTTATAAACACACATATTTCAAACATGTGACAATCATAGGATGCCTCATAATTGTGGGCACCTCTATGTATTTGGCATTTGAAGATTATAGGTGGGTGCAATGAACTGGAAGTCAACTGAAACAGGTGTCATGCCATGATGGGAAACAATAGTAGCAGGAGAATTTTGTGCCATTGGCGCACATCAATCATAAGCTCTAAGGAGACAGAGCTTGAGGTAGATATGGCATCATGGAGGAGAAGATATAAGTCAACCCCAGATCAAACCCAGAAGGGCAGCTTGAGGTAGATATTTCTCATCTCTATTATAGATGAGAAATAATAGAGATGAGAGCGAGACAATAAATGAGAGGGATAAGAGAGAGAGATATTTTAGCAATGAGAGAGAGAGCCGAGAAAGGAGGGAGATGAGAGAAAATGATACAAAAAATGAGATAGATAAAAGAGATAAAGATAGAGAAACAAGAGAGATGAGAGAGAGAAAGAGAGGTAAGAAATGAGAGAGATGTACAGATTCTGAGAGCCTGAGAGATGCAAAAAGAACAAGAACAGAAAAGAGAGAGGAGAAGAGAGAGATAGAGTGCACACGTGAGCTTTATTAACTGATCATTAATCCACAAAGATTAAATTTAACATTGGTTGGTATTTATAATACCGTTCAGTAGTTATACCCAGAAGTTACATCAGACCATAACGGCTAGACCTAAGTGAATCATGACTGTGTATGTGTTTCCAATCCTATCTATATTTGAACCTATATTTGATTATGTCTTGCAATTCTCTAAACGAGTATAAGGTGCATGTTTGGTTATTACTTGCTACTCTTTAAGTTAAGTACAACTAGCCACTACTGCTGATGACTCATCAATACCTGCCTTCAAGCACAATGGAGGAGAAACATTGAACTTCTTCCTCAATTGATCAAAGTCTGCTTTCGGTAGAGGCTTTCTGAATGAAGAAGCTATCCAAAAAAATGACTTGATATAAATTGGCTTTGTAATGACTTTACTGCCACTTTATTTTGGACAAAATGAGACTCAATTTCTATGTGCTTCATCCAGGCATGAAAGACTGGATTTGCAGCTATATATGTGCCTTCAAAGTTGTTTCTCCACAGTACTAGAGCCAAGGATGTTTCTATTTGAAGTTATCTTAGTAGATTGAATCCAGATTACCTCAGCTCCAGTATTTTCCAGAGATTTATATTCGGCTTAAGCGCTTGATCTATGCACCTTGGTTGCTTCTTTGAGCTCCATGATATGAGATTATGCCTAATATAGATTAGGAATGCTCATGTGGATCATATATCTTATTTATCTTCTGCCCAATCTGTGTCACGGAATGTGTTTATTGTGAGTTCTTAAGTTTGGGCAAATGAGTAACCCATGGCAAAGGGTTCTTTTTTAAATGACGAAGTTGATGTTTTAAAGCCCTCCAGTCATCTTGAGTTGGGTTGTGCATATTTTGGCAATCTATATTAACTGCAAAAACTATGTTAAGACACGTGTGAGTGAGATATTGAAGAGATCTTACTATTTTTCTACATACCACGATCAACTGGACCATTAATATGTGAGAATGATGTACACACAACACATGGGTTTGATAATGGTTTACTATGTTCCATGGTTGAACAATTTAGGATTTGATAAATGAATTTAGATTGTGATGACATATATCATTTATCATGTTTACTGAATTCTATCCCATGAAAGTAATGAGCATGACCGAGATCCTTGATAGAAAATGTAGTGTTGAAGTGAGTTACCGGAATGATTATTTCAGAAGAGTGTGGGGAGGATATTAGCAAGTCATCCACATATATTAAGATAAAAATATGGTGTGCAGCTGAAATTTTTAAAAAATTCTAAAGTATCTATTTTTTTTCCAACAAACCCAAGAGTATGTAAAAAGGATGTTAACTTAGTGGACCAAGCTCTATGTTGCTGCTTTCGATTGAAAATTAATAGACAAACATGATTTGATTGTTTAGGATTTTTAAACCAAGTGGATGTTCAAGGTACATAATTTCATTTAAATCTCCATGCAAGAATGCATTTGGAACATCTCATTGATGGATTTTCTAACTTTGACTAACTGCAATTTCATACAACATAATTGTAGTATTGTGATGACTGGAGTGAAAGTTTCATCAAAATCAAAGCCTTCTCATTGCTTGAATCCCTTTGCAACCAATCTGGCTTATATTTTTCAACTTCACCATCGAATTTATATTTCAGTCTATATACCCGCTTGCACCCAATAACATGCAGATTTGGATTTCTAGGGACCAAATACCATGTTTTGGTATGCAATAAGGCCTGATTTTTGATGGTATAGCTTGCATCTGGTTATCACTTCTGGATGCAATATTCAATGTAGTAGGTTCATCACGACTAAATGTACTTGAAGTTAAGCATTGTAGGAGATGTTGCTTGATGGTAAGGTATGATAATATTTTTGGTTTTGGACATCTTGAGGTATTCCTATGTTGCTAGGGTGCTCGATTCATTACTTCATGTAAGTATATATCTTGAAGATTTTAGGTTTTTAGAATATCAACTGGTTTAGGAGAGTGATCTAGAGCACTCATGATGGGTAGATCAGATTTTTTGGGTTATGTGGATCAAACTTAGTGGTATTTGTTATTGAGTTTAACAACTGAACCTGTTCCTCTGCAAACTCTTGGTTAAAGAGTACTGAGGGATTTTTCTAAAGAAACTGATTCTTGATTCATCACGGTTTCATGTACTGCTGAACAAGTTTTTTCAACTGGATAGATTCGTCAAGACTTAACAAGAGAAGATGCCTTTGTGCTTGGGTTATCAATGTGATAAGATCTAATCACCCTTTTGTCTTTTCATGTGTCCAAGATAGTTGAAAAAAAAATCTCAAATAAAATTACATGACAAGATATAATAATTTACTTGGCTGGATTGAAAGAAATCAATAACAAGTATGTGCTGGACTATACCCCATGAACACACACCTTATGATCTCACATAAAATTAGTGCATTATGTATGGCTTTCGGGTAGCTCCGCTTGAATTTAAACACAAATTCATAAGGTGTTTTATTCTCTAATAATGGAGTTATTAATATGTTTATAAGATAAACTGAGGTTACTATTGCTTCATCCCAAAATTGCTTTGGCATGTTGGCATTATGAACCAAAGTAAGTGCAGGAGTGTGTGGATAAGACACTCGGTCAACAATAGTACAAGTTTTAATATGGATGTGGAGAGATTGATGTTCTCCACCCCAATCTGATGGTAGATATTTAATTTTGGAAGAAAATTTGTTTTCTACCCGTCTCTGAAATTCTATGAATGTATGTAAGAGATCAAATTTTCTCTTATGAGGATAAAGCCATGAATGGTTACTAAAGTCATCTACAAAAACAACATAATAATAGCCTGAATGTGATAGAATTGGTGAGGGTACACACTAGTCTGAGAGAATAATGTCTGGACAGCATTTGGAAAACGTGAAGAGCGGATGAGAAGGGGATCTTATGGGATTTGAAAATATTGCAAGCATCACAAAAATAATGTTTTTGAAGATGAGTGGCAAGGAGACCACAGTTTTAAATGATGTTTCTTAGAGCCCGAATTTGAAGGTGTCCGAGTCTGGAGTGTCGTGTTTCAAAGGAGGTTCTTTCACCAATGTAGCCTGACTTGGATGGAACAGGACTCATATAGTAGAGTCCGTCCTCAGTTGTTCCTCAACGGAGAGTTCTGTTGGTTGTTTTATCCTTCACAAGACAACAAGAATAATTAAATTTGACGAATACATCATTGTTAGATGTCAATTTATGAATAGATAAAACTGATTGATATCGAGAACATATAAGATGCTTCTAAGAACACTGTATTTTATCACAATTCGTAACTATGGACGAAGAAATGTCAAGAATATTCAAACATGTACCATTACCCATTTGAAGATGATCATTGTCTTGGTATGGTTGTGGTTGATTGATAATGTTGCGTTCTGCCGTGATGTGATGTGTAACTCCAGTGTTAGGGTGTCATCCTTGATGTTCTCCAGAGTTAGCCTAAAGAATAGTGACATATCTTTTCTGTGAATTTTAGCTGAGAGATTTGCATATTTCTTGAGAATCTGGGTAGATCCTCGCATTCTCTGGCAGCAAGGTTGAAAATGTTGATTGCTGCCTCTTCCCCGATGTGACAATAGTTTTAGGAGTAGTTCCTTGGGTAATACTCTCTTCTAGAGAAGAAATTTTTCTGTGCATTAGACGAAAGCTACTCATGTAATATGCATTGTTTTCCATCAGGGAAAATACATTTCCATATTGCATTTGGTGATGCATTAAGTATGCATCGTGGGCCTTTAAATTTGCTACTATTTGCTCAAAATTCATACGACCAAGATTTGCATTCATGCTAATCACAAAATTGTATGTATTTTGTACCAAAACCTCACAAAATGTAAAGATTGTTTAAAGGTTTCACTTGGTTTCAGACAGCTTTTAAAGATTCTGTAATTGACCTGAAGTGCTTTACTTACTCATCAGTTTTTCTTGTCCCTTTGCTGCTGTTGTGAAATTACATGTGTAATTTCATAATGAGGGATTGCTTCTGACGACCAAAAATACATTTTCAGTTTTTCCCCTGCCTCTGTTGAAGACTTTCCTTGCTCACACGGTGAATGATTTCTTTTATAATGGTTTAGTGGGGAAATATAAGAACGTACTGGTCAGTTCTCCACCAAATATTGAATTCGGGATTTTTCACCATATTCCCCTACGAGCCAGTATTGAACCTGGGATAGATAATCCCTCAATGAACTTGGCTAGATCATATCCAATTAGTGGTGGGAGCATAATATGCTTCCAAAATTGATAATTATCAGAATGCAGTTTTATTGACATTGTGGTACCAGGTAATTACCACTGGAACATGGCTGGGAGTAAACATGCTTATCTGATTGGAAGGACTTCTGATGATGGTGGCGATAACGGCGGCAAACTTTCCTTCAGCCATATCAAACACAAGTGTGCTCTGATAACATGTAAAGATTCTGCGAGCCCAAGAGACGCAAGAAGATCAAGAACAGAAAGCAGAAGAGAGGAGAGAGAGAGAGAGAGAGAGAGAGAGAGAGAGAAGAGAGAGAGAGAGAGAGAGAGAGAGAGGGAGAGAGAGAGAGGGAGAGAGAGAGAGAGAGAGAGAGAGAGAGAGAGAGAGAGAGAGAGAGAGAGAGAGAGAGAGAGCATGTGCTTTATTAACTTATTATTGATCCAAAAAGTTTCGCATTAACATTGCTTGGTATTTATAATATCATACAGTTATTATTAATAGTAACTTACCATACTTTTATCCTAGCGGTTTTAAGAGAACATGTTCGATTTTTACTAGCTACTCTTTAAGTTAAGTCCTATTGGCCAATGCTGCTACTGACTGGGCTTGCGAGTTGCTGACTCCTGGGTAAGAGATACAGATAAGAGAGAGAAGGACAAAAAGAGAAAGAGATACGTAAAGGAGAGATAGAGAGAGAAGAGAGGTATGAAGAACAAGAAAAAGAGAGAGAGGGAGATACAAGAATCGAGAAAGAGAGAGACAGAGATAAGAGAGGCGAGGAACCAAAGAGAGAGGGATGAAGTAGAGAGAGAGATACATGAAACGCGAAAGAGAGAGACAGAGATAAGAGAGGCGAGGAACAAAAGAGAGAGAGATACAAGAAACGAGAAAGACAGAGATAAGAGAGGCGAGGAACAAAAGAGAGAGAGGGATGAAGTAGAGAGAGAGAGAGATGAAAACGCGATAGACAGAGAGAGAACGAGATAGAAACAAAATATATGAGAGACAAGCGAGGGAATGGGCTGGAACGACGGTCGAGGGGGAATAATTTTTTTATGTAGAAAAACCCGTACATTACCTTGGTAATCATTTCCGTGTCAGTCAGGGAAACCCATTTTAGTGTCATAGTGTGTGTCAAACTCGCGGCTTTAGACAAAATCCACTGAGAGTACAATCACCGGCCCCTCGTCTAAGTTCATCATTTTCTATGATGTCTGAAAGTCTTTGCATGTTCACGCCTCGCAGTTTTTCTCGTGAGGCGGATGTCCGCATGTCCAAATATTGTTCGGTTGCAAGTCAAAACGATACACTTGTCAATTTTCTCACCCCGGAGAGACACTTGGCCCTAACAGAGAGCAAGAAGAAAGATGGTTCCTTGGAGATAAGAATTAGAGACAAAGAAGTTGATGTCAAGGAAGATGACTATGTCGAATCGAAGAAAATATCAGGAGAAGACAGGAATAGTTCTTCACGAGACCACCGTTTTTTGAGCTTTCTCGCCGGCTCGCGGCGTAAAGCACTGGTCAGGGTGAAAAGTCGGCGAACGTCCATTTCGAGATGCTCAAGCGGACCTTCTAGACTTTCATCTCAAAACTACCTATATCAACAATAATATCGTTTGCCTTCTGCAACCTTCTCGCAGACGAGATTAACTCAGAGAAATCTACAGTCCTCTTCTCTCTTGTCTTCTTTTGTCAATGGATCCCGATCAATACTCTTAGTTAAAACCCGCAGAGCAGAGGCTTGCTTGATCGAAAGAACTACCATCGCGTGGACAAACTCGGCCTCCTTTTCCTTGGGATTCGCCTTAGTGGGGGGTAAGTTCTTGGTCAGCATGTCTCCACATTATAGTCCAATCCTTTATCCACACAAAGTCACAGAATAAGAAAGAATCTTCGTTCTCTATAATAAGAAGGCCATGGCAGCTCCTGAACGTACAACAGGTCGAAGAAGCTATGGGGAGAGTTTCAGTGCGCGAGTTCTACGTAGGCGTTGCTCTGGTAGTGGGGTTCGTGAGAGGAGGGCCGATAACTTCATGTAGCGAGACGCCGTATCCTGACGTCTGTAGAGCTGCGGTGGGCTCTGGTACTCGCCAAGAGGAATCTAAGGCGGTTCTGAGCTTTGCGAAAGCCAACGTAGTTGAGGCGCTGCAGCGAGCCAGTCTGGTCCACGCCCGCGCGTCGATGGTTCGCCGCGGTGAGCTCGATCGACGGACCAGGGCCGCGTGGGAGGACTGCTTGGCTCTCTCGCAGCAGACTCTTCGCCAGCTGAACCGAGTCCTGAACGAGACTTCCTCGGCCGATGACGAACTAACCTGGCTGAGCGCGGCCATCACCCACCACGAAACGTGCCGAGACGGGTTCAGAGAATTGGGTCTGGGCTCGGGGTTATCGTCGTCGCCGTTCGTTTCCGGCAACGTTTTAGAGATGCTCAGCAACTCGCTCGCCGTGGCTCGGTCCGAGTTAGTCTCGACCTTGGGAAGGCGGAATCGCCGCCTCCTCTCTCGGGGTTTTCCGGCGTGGGTCTCCGCCGCGAACCGGCGACTCCTCCTGAGTTCGCCGGCGATGGCTGACGTTACCGTGGCGAAGGACGGGTCTGGCGACTACAAGACTATCTCAGCGGCGGCGGCAGTCGCGGCGAATCGAAGCGGGAGTGCGAGATTCGTAGTTTACGTCAAGGCCGGGGTTTACAGCGAGAACGTTGAGATCTCGGCCGATAACGTTATGCTCGTCGGCGATGGAATGGATAAGACTGTCGTCACGGGGGAGAAGAACGTCCAAGACGGCTCCACTACCTACGCCTCCGCCACCGTGGGTACGTTCTCAATTCGTCGTTTCTGCGGGATTTTACAAGTTAGGATCGATGATCTATGCGGGAGTTTATGGAATATAATCTTAAGTATCGTTTCGATAAGTTGAACTTATCGAGTGAGATGAGTTTTACTATTGATTTCTTCCATGGCAGCGGTGACTGGAAGTGGCTTCATCGCCAAGGGCATGACCTTTGAGAACACCGCGGGGCCAGGAAAGTACCAGGCGGTGGCGTTCCGGTCCGGGTCCGACCTCTCGGTTTACTTCCAGTGCAGCTTCAAGGGCTACCAAGACACGCTCTACGCGTACGCGCAGCGCCAGTTCTACCGCGACTGCGACATCTACGGGACTGTGGACTTCATCTTCGGCAACGCCGCGGCGGTCTTGCAGAAATGCAATATCCTCGTAAGGAGGCCGATGAACGGCCAGAAGAACGTCATCACGGCGCAGGGAAGGTCGGACCCGAACCAGAACTCGGGGATTTCGATCGTTGATTCGAGAGTTTCGCCGGCGGAAAGCTTGGGCTCGGTAAGGTCTTTCCTCGGGCGGCCATGGAAGGAGTACTCGAGAACGGTGTTCTTGCGTTGCGATCTGGACGGACTGATTGACCCGGCGGGGTGGCTTGAGTGGAGTGGCGACTTCGCTCTCAGCACACTCTACTACGGAGAGTATCAGAACACTGGCGATGGGGCTGCAACGAGCGGCCGTGTTAAGTGGGGAGGCTACCGGGTCATCACCAGCGCGGCGGAGGCTGACCAATTCTCTGTCAATAACTTCATCGGCGGCAGTTTCTGGATTCCATCCACAGGCGTACCTTTTACCCCTGAGATATAATTCTCTCGCGTAATGCGTTTGAACAATACGTTGAATCAATCCTGTACAGATAAATATTATCCCCAAGAAGGAGTTTATCATCGTCATCTTCTTGAAAGATAGTTCGGTGGAATGTAAAATCTAAATGGGTATCCGAGATCTGATCTGCTCGAAAGGTTTGGTCAATGCCAGGGCAGCGGGCTATACCAATCCGCATCAGGAACGCTGCGTAAATAAATTCCGGGGAAATAACATATTAGAATGTTACGAGAGGATCATATCGATAAAATTTTCCCTTCTGTGTTTCTTTATGTCATGGATGATGGATGTGTCATTATTATTGATCAAGTTTTTATCAGAGACGCTTAAGGAAATCGGGCGGTAGACGAAGAGATTATCTACCATAATAACAGGAGTTATTTGGCATCTAAAACCCCCATTGCGAGCCGATGAAAAAGCCGCGAACCACAACAGCAAACTTAGTGAAGTGTGACTCGAAATTTCGATCATGCTGACGACAAGATGCCGATAAAGGCTCGCTTGAATGTATGAAGAGGAAGAATAAAAATGGAAAAACAATCTTGTGACACGACAAGGGTCTCCTCTTATCGCAGTCTATCCTTATTCAGCCAAGACGGAAGGTGAAAGGAGGATGGAAAGAAGGGGGGAAGACGGGCGGGGGCCTTCTTTTTATGCTAGAAAGATGGTTGCCTCTGGTAGGAAGTTATGGAAATTGGCCTGTTTTTCCTTCCGTATACTTTCGCGGTTGCTACCTATTTATAGTGGAACTTTGAAAGGCAGGTATTGGTAGGAAAGGACACTGGGTCCAGTCTCGGTTTGGTCTTACCAATAACCTTAACCAAGACTAGTCCAGTCCAGTAAGGTTGACTAGTCAACGTGAGAGTTAATGTCAGGTTGACTTGGTCATCCCACCAGATGTAGCTAGACTTCGTCTGAACGTTGCCTCAGGTTCCAAGTAGTGTTCGATAATGAGAGAGTGAGAGAGGGAGAGAAAGAGTGAGAGGAATATACTTAGAGAGTGAAAGACTGAGAGCATGAAAGAGGGAGATAGTGAGTGATTAGAAGGGGAGAGAATGAGAAAGGGAGAGAGGTAGAGTGAGTAAGATGAAGATAATGACAGGTTGAGAGAGGGAGAGAGGTAGAGTGAGTAAGATGAAGATAATGACAGGTTGAGAGAGGGAGAGAGGGAGAGAATGAGAGTGAAAGAGGGAGAGAGTGTGAGAATGAGAAAGGGAAAGAGTGCAAGAATGAGAGAGGGAGAGAGTGATAAAGCTATAGGGGAGGGAATGAGAGAGTGAAAGAGGGAGAGATGGAGAGGGCGAGTGAGATGATGAGAAAGTGAGATAATGAGGGGGTGAGAGTGGGAGAGAGTGAGAGTGTGAGTGGGAGAGAGTGAGAGTGAGAGTGGGAGAGTGTGAGAGTGAGAGTAGGAAAGATGAGAGAATGAGAGAGTAAAAGAGCGTGAGAATGAGAGAGGGATAGAGTGATAAAGTTATAGGGAAGAGAATGAGAGAGTGAAAGAGGGAGAGATGGATAGGGAGAGTGAGAAAATGAGAGCGTGAGAGAGATGGAGAGAGGGATACTGCGAGAAATCAAGAGGGAAATAGTGTGAGAGGGGGATACTGCGAGAAATCAAGAGGGATAGAGTATGAGAGAGAGAGGACAGAGCGAGAGAGTGAAAGAGTGGGAGAGAGAGGGAAGGAGAGTGAAAGGGATATAATGAGAGAGAGAGAGGGAGGGAGAGACTGAGAAAGTAAAAAGGAAGAATGAGAGTGAGAAAAGAAACGAGTGGAAAAAAGAGACAGGGAATGGGAGAGAGAGATATGAGATAGTGCAAGACGGAGAGAATGCGAGATGCTGAGAGGGAGAGAGAGGGAAGGAGAGTGAAAGGGATATAATGAGAGAGAGAGAGGGAGGGAGAGACTGAGAAAGTAAAAAGGAAGAATGAGTGTGAGAAAAGAAACGAGTGGGAAAAAGAGAGGGAATGGGAGAGAGTGATATGAGATAGTGCAAGACGGAGAATGCGAGATGCTGAGAGGGAGAGAGAGAGATAGGGAAAGAGGGAGAGTGGGAGAGCGTGAGAGCGAGAGAGTGGAAGAGGAAGATGAGGGAGAGTGGGGGAGAGAGAGTAGAGAGGGAGAGAGTGAGAGAGCGAGACTGCAAGAGTGTGCGTGAGACGAAGAGACTGCGAGAAGGAGAGATGGAGCGGGAGAGAGGAAGAGAAGGAGACAGTGAGAGTGGGCGAGAATGAGAGAGGTAGAGAGGGCGACAGAGAGAAAGAGAGAGAGAGAGAGAGAGAGAGAGAGAGGGAGTGAGTGAGGTAGAGAGAGAGGGGGAGAGACTGCAAGAGGGAGAGGCTTTTTATATTATAATATTATATTTTTTATTTATTCGCATGGTCTTCGGTCCATTTTTACATGAGAATCAGAACTAGACTGAACATTTGGTCAGCCCTAAAAAGGCTGACTAACGGTCCGGTCTGGACTGACCAAAGTCCAGTCAAACCTTGTCCTCCCCCCCAGATATTGGGACGCATGAATTTTAAACATTATTAAAATTTTATTTAATTGACTGATCTAAATTAGAAGCAGTTTTATTATTCAAATTAGTTATGGATCGATTTTTAAAAAAATCACATGTCTAACTCTATGTACAAAGCTATCCATCTCACAGCCTTCTGTCCCAGCTATCTTTTGATATCTCTTAACTGTTTTTCTCTATCTCTATCTATATCTCTATATCTGTCTCTATCTCGACATTTATATCTATTTCTATATCTATATGTCTCTATCTTTATATATCTTTATATCTATACATTTCCATATTCATATGTCTATCCCTCTGTCCGTCTCTATCTCTATCTCTGTGCCTATTTAAATTTGCATGTCTTTTATTTGTCTCATCTCTATCTCTACGTATGTATCTGTATCTATAGATCTGGTGGCGACAGCGTCAACGCATTGACACCGGAAGCGCCACCACTGTCATCCGAAGTCAACACCACTGCTAAGGACACGCCGCCATCGTCATCGGAACAAGTCAACACGCCAGCATCAGGCACGTCTCCACCCACACACGCCCCTTCACGCGTCCTGACACGTCGCCAAAGACAGATCAAGAACTACCCCCTGACGTGACACGAAACCACGTCGCTCGTCTTTATTTTTATTAACTGTATTTTCTCTTTCCTCCAAGGCCTATATGTATAGGCCAATGTTCCAAGAAACAGTTAGGCAAGTCATAATTCAAGAATTGAGTTTTTGTTAACTCTTCTTGGAGGACTTGCCCTAGCCTCCCCTTCTCCTTCAAATCGTCGCCGCCGTCCCCACCAACGTCGCCACCGGCGGCTACCTCCCATCCCTCTTTCTCTCTCCCTTTCTTTCTCTCTTCCTTTCCTTCCCTCTTTCTTTCCTTCTCTCTCTCCCGCCAGCATCAGGACACCCAGTGTCGGCCGCCCCTCTCATGCCGCCCGCGCCAAGCGCTGGCCACCCCGCTTAGGGCCGCTCGCGGCTAGCACCCAGCGCCGGCCACCCCACTCAGGGCCGCCAGCGCCAGTCGCCCCGCGCCGACCGCCCCTCTTAGGGCTGCCCGCGCCAAGCGCCCAATGCCGACCACCCCGCTCAGGGCTGCCCGTGCCTAGCGCCCAGCGCCGGCCGCCCCACTCAGGGGTCGCCAGCATTGGGTGCTTGGCCGCCCCGCTCAGGGCCACCCGCACATAGCGCCCAGCGCTGGCCCCCCCACCCAGGGCCGCCAGCACCAGCTGCCCAGCGCCGGCCGCCTCTCGTGGCCGCGCCAGCGCCAGCGCCAGCCACCCTGCTCAGGGCCGCGCCTAGCGCCCAACGCCGGCCGCCCCACTCGGTCGCCGATGCGGCCGCCAGCGCCGGCAGCCCTTCTCAGGGCCGCCCGCGCCAAGCGCCCAGCGCTGCCCGCCCCGCTCAGGGCCGCCCGCGCCTAGCGCCCAGCGCCGGCCGCCCCATTCAAAGGCTGCCAGCGCCAGCCGCCCAACGCCAGCCACCCTGCTCAGGGACACCCGCGCCAAGCGCCCAACGCCAGCCACCCCGCTCAGGGTCACCGCGCCCAAGCGCCGAGCACCGGCCGCCCCGATCAGGGCCACCCGCGCCAAGCACCCAGCGCCAGCTTCCCCCCTTAGGGCCACCAGCGCTCGTCAGTTCGCCCCCTCGTTCCAACGTCCACACCGTCGAGCAGCTCGGGCTAGCTCGATCAATTCATTGCCAGGGCCGCTCAACGCCCGGAACGTCCAGACATCTCGTCCAGTGGGCCTTACAACGCCCGAATCACCCAGCCACGTCACGACCTGAATTTCCCACAGCCTCATCACGCACTCCGGTGCCAAGGTATGCCCGGACCCTTTGGTGTTGCGTGTTTTTCGTCCACTGTTCCGCGAGGATTCTTCCACCGTCATCTGATTTGATTTGAATTTCTTGAAGTCACCACAAATTCTTCCTTGCGTGAGATTTTTCGCGGACGTGAATTCGTAGTATTGGATTTGGTGCTATGACATCGTCGCGGTGGTTGAAGACAGTACTCCCGCCCTCGACCAGGAACGGGGCTGCACCACCATCATTTCATTGGTTCTAAGTTTTTGAATTCAATCGTGTGGATTTTGCGTTCTGTTTATCCCTCTATCCAAACCCGTCCAGCATCCTCCTCCCTTTGTTGTCACTCCCACCCCCCAGTCGCCAGCTCCCCTAGTTGTCCTGCATCAAGATCTCTTCCTTTTGTCAGTTGCATAATCTATCTATGTCTATCTATCATATATATTGGCATCTATCACTATAATCATGTATTACATTTTCATTAGTTAAGTATATACAAAGTTTTTATTTGTCTCTCTGGTCTACATACTCAGGAATATATAGATTTCCTCGTTTCTAAATTAAATGTGAGCCACGATTGGATGACACTTCCCATATCTTACACCCCACTTGAGATTCAAGATAAAGTGGGTAGATGGTGTTAATAATATATGACGATATAGAAATCAATTGCCTTGTAGCCCACAATTATACAGTTTATCCCATATTTATATCAAGAGGTGATGAATCATGGGGTACAATACTGATAAGTCGAAAGTCAAATACTAATTTGATCGTTGCATAATTCCAACTTATACAATAAACTCACATTTATTTATCTAACTTAATAGTAACACAGATGGTGAGTCCAAAATAGAACAACAAGGAGGGGTGTACTTAAATTGAGTGATCGTGTATGTCTCTAGGAGTTGAACGAAAGAGTTTAAGCATAAATTGATTGTTTCAAAGTGCTATTTGTCTCTGAAATTTACTAACATGCATTAAACGATAATCAAACAACTCTAGTGCTTAAAGATTCAAATTACTTCTGAGTTGTAAATAGTGATTCACACTGCATTGGATAGACTTTGGGGTAGAGAGTCAACTTGGTAGCTCAGTGTCTTCAAGTTACCTCCTTCTTCAGTGTTGCTCCTCAGCTCAATCTTTCTTCACGGCTCCACACATTTCGCCTAGAGCTTGGCGAGTTCGAAAACAAGAATACAGATCTGGAAGAGGAAGAATCTCACGATGAAGAAGAATGCCACTTTTCTCTCCGTCTCCTCGTCGTGTTCCGCTGCAGCTCAGAATGTTTTTTTTCTTCCCCTTTTGCTTCCTCTTTTCTTTCTTTCCTTTCCCGCTTCTCTTCCTTCTTCCCAGTCGTTCGATCTTTCCCGCCCACAAGCAGCCGTCGGATCTATTCTGACCAAGCTTAGACCAAAAATGTTGCCGCGCTCCCCTTTAGTCAAGTTTCCCTGTATAAGCAAGCCAGTAACAAACAACTATAAGTGCTACATTGTGGTCAGCGAGAAAGATTTAGTCCCATATGGACTAATTCCAAATAAGGTGCCTTTATAAAAATTAAGTTCAGTGATAATAATTTGAATAATTGTCTCCGTGTTACTCCCCTTATCATGATGCTGACGGTGTGCGCTTATGTTGGCACTTCTATTCCGGGTGGGCATGCTGCGTACAAGCTTCCCACTCTGCTCCATTCGCTTGAAAACCCCTTTTTATTGCAAGAAACAGAAGCATTGTGAAATAAAATACCACCAACAAATTCGGGCTTCCCATTCTTGAAAACTATATCTATAGATCTTCATTATGCCATCATTTAAGTCCAGGCCTGATCATTCATAGGTAATTTCGTAAAAATGATAAAAACTCTGAATACTTTATGTAAAAGTAACCTAACTAGCTCTTTTTTAATTTAAAGAACTTTAAATGGGGTTTTTATCATATATTTACATACATTTAATGTTTCCAAGTGATTTCTAATTTTTCCCTAATTTTCTGTTAATTTTATGAATTTTGTGGGATTTATTTGAGCTTGAAATAATTATTTTTAAATGAAAATGGCAGGTTTAAATTTTTATTTCGAGCTTAATTATTATGGGGATGAAATAATGAATTTAATAGGATTTTATGGAATTTTCTGGAATTTTCTAGAATTTATTTGGATTTTTTGAGATTTATTTAAGTGAGAAATGAATTTTTAAAGAGGAAAAGGATATATTTATAGAAAATGAGTTTTAAAGCAATTTAAAATCTTCCAGGGGCTTTTTGTAATTGCGAGTTGTAATTATATCCCTAGAAACAACTCTCGGTAGTGGCATAGACATTATGTAAATTTGGCGGGGACTTATGTGAAAATATGCATGGTATTTTTGTGATTTCAGGAAAAATTAGAGGAGAGAGAATGCGCAATGGACATATACACAATTATTTTTGGGCGGCGTTCAGTAGCAATTCCACACTTTCTAAAGGACTTTTGTGCAAAAAGGAGAATTCAAAATGCGCTCGCCAATGAGAGGGCGACACATCATGGCGTGTTAAAAAAAATGAATAAATAAATGAATTTAAATCCAATGGCTTAAATTGGTTTAAATTTCATTTATTAATAGCTTTTGATCCTGAAGTCTGATTGAGATGATTTTTTTATGGATTTTCTCATCTTGATCCCCTCTTTCTATCTATATGTTAGATCATTCAGATGAAGCCTAAATTGGTAGATAAAAATTAATTACTAAACGGGGTTAAATGGTGATTTTGACCATGTAACCTAAGTATAAAAGCTAAATTTCGAGAGGGGGGGCTCATTCTTGATGGTGCTCTATCACAGCTGCAAGACGGAGAGGAGCTCCAGCCTGGATCAATTTGTTTGGTACCTTTTCCTTCATTGTATTTGAATTTTTTGGTGTATTTTGGATGTTATTAGTTGAATCTCTTAATCGTTCTTCTTAATTTCTGTCTGAACTTCTAAATCGCTTGGCTTGAGAGGCATGTACAAGCCCTGATAAGGATTGAGAGAAGCAATTGAGAGATTTAACTGGGTATTCAAATGCATTTCAAGAAAACTATAAAAAAGCAACATAAAAAGGGTTAACTTTCTAGGAGATTAAATTTCCCATTTCAATATTCAGTAGAGTAATTTTTCCTAAATTATCAAATCTACAGAATCAGCCAAAACAAATCTAAATCTTCTTCTCAATCTCTCTATTTGAATTCTTTGATCCCTTCAATTGGATCAATTAATTCAAATTAGAGTTCCTTATTTCTTCTATTCATCTCATCTCTTCTATCCCCCTTTCTACATTTCTCCCCTAATTAGGGTAATTTGATCTCTGTTGAAGATTAACTTGACCCCAATTAGGTTCAAATTATTCAAGAAGAACATCAATTTGATTCCTTACTAGCTTCCCTTGGACGATACTCGTACTTACCATTACACATCCTAAGAAGAGTTTTTATAAATTTTATTGTATAAGCTAAAATTGACGACGACAAGGGTTTAAAATTGCATAAAATTTACCCCTATTTTTGGCCTATCAATTACCTATGCCATATATCATGCATATTTTTATGTTATAAAATACTTTACCTTAACAGGTCAAACGTAGTGACTATTGGGCAGATCTTCCAAAGAAAACTAAATTGACCTGACGATAAACTCAAAAATTAGGTTTTTAACCTATTGTGGGTGTTTTTGAGTTTAATCAATAAAATTATAACTTGTACTCACATAAGTAATTTTATATAAAGAAGAGTATGTATCATCTCCATAGGGAATGGTACACAATATTTTTTAAGTAATGATTAATGAGATGAGATGACATACATGTAAAATACAGGGTTGAGTAAGACGAGAGGGTGATAACTAGTAATAAAATTAAGATGATTATTGTAGATAATAGATAGTGATAATGAGAATCTTAGAAGAACAAGTGAGATCAAGAATGGAGTGATGATAATGAGAAAATACACGAGAGTAATGAGAAGAAAGAGCCGTGTCAGGGGGACAATGGGTTTGATGACAAGTATGTAGAGATGTGAAAGTATTAAGACATGATCTGAGGGAAATAAAGACATAATGCGATGGTGGAGCAGGATGGTGAACCTAACAATGATTTTAATGACTTTTGTAACCTAACAATGATGCCGAGAAGTGAAAATGAAAGGTCATGATACTTACCATAGATCCTTATGTTCCACCAGGATCATGGTGCTTTGTGAGTGAAGGTAAGATCCCACTCTTCTCTATTGCCTCTTTCACACACCCAAGACACCAATGACAAGCTTTATGGATCTCATAAACTCAATTGCTTTAAGTCAGCCCACAAATGTAGGAAGAGAGTTAAATGATGCATTTAATGATGATTCATGCATCTATTTATGTATCAGCGTGCATGGATGGTAAGAGGGGATGTCGATGAATAGAACCTCTAAATTTCAGCTCAATCAGACTTCATGGTTGTCATATAAAGCTATGAAACTGGAGCATCCTAGCTGTCCATTTTCCTCTCTTGTCATCATTGTCGATATCACTTCCTCCTTTTTCATTGACATCTAGAATATTTAATAGTCATTCATGTATTGATTGGCCTGATCACCTTGTCTTCCTTAATCAGTTTCTCTGAGAATGGCATGTTTCTTTGCATAGAGAAAGAGGATAAAAGGTGCTTTTATCACTTAAATAATAATTGTGACGTGATGATGGGCTGCCGTGTGTCACATCACCAGTTTTTTATTTTTTTATTTTTTTATTGAATGGCACACCAATGCATGTCATTCACATCTGAAAAATCCAAAAGATTGGCAATGATTGTGTGGCAGGGTGACAAGTTTCTATGTGCCACATCAGCATCATTTGCTTTTAGTCAAGGACGATGGTACATGTGCACGCCACATGTACCATCTCATATAACTAGATTGAGTTGAATGGCGACACATGTTGGGGCACAATTTTTTGATGAAAATATGAAGATAAATTCTTATAAAAAATGTGTAAACATTCCAACTAATAAAATGAATATCTCTATGAATATCATGGCCCAAAAATCATAAAATATAGTCTGCATCAAACAATTAATTTATTTAACAATATGATGTAAAAAAAACCATAAAAATATCATTAGAATATATAAAAGTTATAATTTAACACCAAAAATATGTTTAGTCATTTTAAGCTTGATAACATGCATAAATAATTATTTTTATGCATAAACATACATAAAATCATAGAAATAATCCAATAACTTCTGTGTTATCACCTGCCCATTGATAAGTTTAAATTGGGGTTAGCTAGCGATGGGGATTTTAATTTGGGTCATTTGCAAACATGAAAGTGTTTGTGAATGAACAGAAACACGTTAAGAGAAAGAAAGCGTATCAAACTCTTCAGAATGATTCCTTGGAATCTATTGTCTTATGTCTATGTCTCTGTCCCCATTTATGCTTCTCACTAGAAAATGTCAAAACTCTTCCATAAAAGAGACTTGATAGTGCAAGTAGTTGCCCTTAAAGGAGTATTTCAAGTTGTTATTGATGTTGGTGTTTGTCCTCCCAATAAGGAGCCGCAATATCATGGTTGATTTTTTTTTGAACTTGGAATTACTCTGCATGCTATCATCATTCTCTTTTTCCGTGAACAGATGGTGTTTGACCTCTGATAAGAGCTGATTGTACCAAATTAAATGGTAGGGTATCCCCAATGTCTTAAGGAATTTCGTGTTGTTTAGTGACCAGTTCTTCTTAATGCGAATATATGTGGTTGGTAAGCCAACCACGTATTACATATCTCATTTATTGTTAACTAATACAATCAATTTGTTATAATGCCTGTCTTACATTTATGACGAGGTCTGCGAATTATGAGGCGATCATAGTATGGAGATCACTTTTTTATGCATGTGTTACATCAAAGTATCTAGATATAATAACACAATCTAGTCTCACTCATATACGATGAGTATGGCTGATTCCATAGCCATTAATGTGGAGATGCTAATAAATATGGGGGGTGCTATTTTGCAAAAAGAGTTCATTAAATTGATACGTACAGATCCCTCAAGTGTAGTATACCAAATAGTTAATCTTGTTGATTCACATCACATTTGTGTAAGTAGTCCTTAGACATGAGACACCAAAGACGTCTTGTGATTGCGACCTACGAGTTACTAATCATGAAGTTCTAAGAAGTACTAGTTTCAGTGCAGCAAGAATTTCATTGAAATGATTAAGCGGTCAATAAGGGATTGGTGATGTAACAGGATGGTCGAAATTGAACAGCTCGTGTTACACCATAGGGGAGCAAACAAGAAATACGATGTGACGGAGTGAAAGGATGTGTATGATTAAGAAAAGTAATGAAAAGTACATCAAAAATCGAGTGATCCAGGGCGTAACCTAGACGAAGACAAGGGGAAGGGTCATGTCACAGCCAAGCTCCCAATGATCCGCATGATCAACTGGAGAGCCGACGGAGTGGGGAACGATCTTCATCCAAGAGCGTCTGTATTATCGACGTGAGCGAGTAGATCCAACGCCATCATAGAACTGTCTTAACACATATCAATAGCTAATCCTATCACACGTTCAATTTCTCTTGAAGCAGTGAAGCAATCAAAGACCAGCACTGAAAGAAGTAATCGTACTGCGTAGAGAGGGGAGAAGGGTATGACCTGTGGGTTTCGAGGACCAACAACATCCAGCGAATAAGTGCACTTCGTCCTGCGTGGGTGTTGCCGAGAAATGAATCACAATTTGCAAGTGTTGGGATGATGGTGCCATACAATCATTTATATTTCCCGGTCGGCAAATGGAGACTACTTCTAATTCTGATGTCGAATGTCGTTTAGGACTTCGTCCGGTCGGTACCGAGGTGATGCTCGATTACCCAGATAATGGTGTCAAACGTCGCCAATGATGTCATCCGGCAGATAAACCCATGTAACTACGAATGAGAATGATGCATCCTACCTGGCCATACTTGCACGCCCGACTCGATGAGATGTGCCGAGCTCCAAGTTTCTAATGGGGTCTCCGGGTGATAATGACGGTGACCTCTCGAGCCTTTTCGGAGGGACGAAGGCATCTACGACGCCGAACGGAATCAATCTGTAGGCGCTCACATGTAACAGACGGTTTTGACATGTACCGATAAGACACTCAAATTCTCATAAGTATCTCTCAATTCTCTCTCACCTATCTAGCCCAAGTGAGGTGGAGTCAAATCGACAGTATACTGCAAGAGGTAATGTAACAAGGAAGCAGAAGATGGCGTACCTTGTCAGCGGGATGCACGCCATCACGATCTTCGTCAATTGCAACAGGCGGTGCAAACGCAGGCAAAGAGCAGAGCTGGAGAAGCGCTGGAGATGGTTCTGGCATGGCGCGACTGACAGAGGTGCAGGAGCGGACTGGTGGAAATCGGGGGAGGTAAGCCGAGGGATCGGTCTACTGGAGATCGTCAAGCACCCTACCGTGTCAGATGGACACGGCCTTGACTGTCGGCGTGAGAAGGCGTCCGGGTGGACACGATTGGGTAGTCAAGCAGCGATGCAGTGCATTGTTCTGGCATGCACCCATGAGCACCCGTGAGCTTGTCACACGCCCGAATAGGTGGCTCACGAACAACAGGGTAGTCCAAGGAACAGACAGCACATGTGTGGGTGATCCACGCAGAGCGGTCAAATACCGAAGCTATGCGGCTAGATGAACGACATCCGAGTGGGAAGCCCCAATGGTGTTTACTCGACCACACGAGGACCTGCTGATGGTGCAGTTGCACCAGGGCAGTCAGATCGTCCAAGGGGGGTGCACCACTGTAATCAGGTGGGATGTAGCAACAAAGCTGGAGGGAATACCTTGCAGATTGCCTCGTTAACACCTTGATCCGCTTATAGGACCGGCGATAGTCATGTTGACATCAATCACGCAAAAGTCCGCCTGGGTCATCCACACGCGTCGTCAGATCACCCAGTGATGCGAAGCCGTAGTCAAGCGGGATGTGGGGACCTTGGCTGGAGGGAATGCCTCACGAATCACCGCATTGATGGGCTGGATCAGGTCTAATGAACCGGCAACGATCGCCCAATCGAATGCATTGATGTCTACCACCAGGAGAGCGATATTCCCGATCGTACCGCTGAAGGGGGGGCCACAAGCGATGAGAGCCTGTCGGGTAAGGGGGGCTATTCCGGGTCGTTGATGGTTGAGTCAGACTTGGATGGAAGGCTAGGAGCGGCAGTAATTCTCCTTTGACTTCCCAAGGGTTTGACATTTTGGACCGGGGACCGGTCGGACCGGACCGAACCGGCACCAAAAAAGGACAGGGTCGGAAGTGGACCAAACTTTAGGTAAGGTTTAGGTCCATGCCAAAAAACCGAACCGGACCGGACCCTATCCCACATACTACCCATTCCCCTCCCCATCTCCCTTTCCATGACCCACCCCAAAGCTCATTGACGCTACTTCACATGCACAACTCCTCTGTCCCCCCTCCCCCTGCACCTCCGCCACCGTCGGTACCGAACTGAACTGGGACCGAACAAGATCGGACCGGAACCGGACTGAACTTCAGGTACGGTTTAGGTCCATGCCATAAAACCGGACCAGACCGGGACCGGGACCGTCAAACCCTAGACTTCCCTGGGGGCCTCTTGTCGATCCTCGATCTTCTTCCCCCTACCTTTCTCCTTCTCTAGGAGAGAGCAAGTAAACAATAAAAACACTTCCACAAAAAAATTACCTAGTCGGAGTTCTCATGGGGCGCCACTCTTCTCCTATAAAGGGGGGATTAATGGGCCCTAGGGATATCTATAAGGGGGGTATGGTCCATTAAGGGGGCCCTTATATAATGGGCCCCTATTAAAACCAAGTTAAAACAAAATAAAAGAACATAGAAGAAGGCAATTATGGACGCACAACTGACACTTCACGACCTGACAAAAATGACTAGACTAGACGAGGTCAAAAAAAAAAACATAAACACAACTAAACGAACAGGACGAAAGGAACCAAACGCGATAAAGACACGAGCGATATTTTACCTGAAATATTCGAATCTGGGTGTCCTCTCGTCGCCATGGCGTGCCGATCAGGTGGAACCCTAACCGGCGGGCCGTCGATGACGAGGATGCCAGTGCTGAAGACGTCTCCAAGGGGGCGGACTGGCATACCCCATCAAGTGGTAAAGGAAGCTGATTGTCATCTTTTGTGTTATCCGTCTCCAACAACCCGACAGAGATGCGTAGGATAGCGGTGCCCCAAAACATTTGGAGGAGTAGACACGATGTGGTAGGTGATAAGCCAAAAATATAGGTGAATTTTATAAAATTTTAAACCCTCGTTGTTTTCAATTTTAGCTTATACAATAAAATTTATAAAAACCCTACTTAAGATCTGTAGTGATACGTACGAGTATCATCCAAGGGAAGCTAGTAAGGAATCCAATTGATGTTCTTATTGAATAATTTGAAACTAATTGGGTTTAATTTAATCTTCAACAAAGATCAAATTATCCTAATTAGAGTAGAAATTTAGAAAGGGGGTAGAATAGATGAGAGGATTAGAAGAAATAAGGGGCTCTAAATTGAATCAATTGCTCCAATTGAAAGGATTAAAGAATTCAATTAGAGAGATTAGAAAGAAAATTTAGATTTGTTTTGGTTGGTTCTGTAGGTTTGATAATTCAGGAATGACTACTCTATTGGATAATAAAATGCAAAAGTTAATTTCCTGGAAAGTTAACCCTTTTTAATAAGTTTTTTTATAGTTTTCTTGATATGCACTTGGAATAGCTAGGTAAATCTCTCGATTTATCCTCTCAATCCTAGTCAGGGCTTGTACATGCCACTCAAGCCAAGCTATTTAGAAGTTCAGACAAAAATCAAGATGAACGATTAAGAGATTCAGCTAACAACATCCAAAATACACTAAAAATTCAAATACAAAGAAGGAAAAGTAGCAAACAGGTTGATCCAAGCTGGAGCTCCTCTCTGTCTTGCAGCTGTGATAGAGCACCATCCAGAATGACCCCCTCCTCTCAAATTTTGGCTTTTACACTTAGGTTAAATGGTAAAAATTACCATTTCACCCCTAATTACTAATTAATTCTTATCCATCAATGTATTCTTGATCTTAATGATCCAACAAAAAAATAGAAAGAGGGGATCAAGACGAGCAAATCCATAAAAAAGTCATCTCAATCGGACTTCAAGGTCAAAAGTTATTAATAAATGAATTCAAACCAATTTTAGCCATTGGATTTAAATTCATTTATTTATTAATTCATTTACTCTACACACAACGATGTGTTGACTTGGGATTGGCTAACGCATTTTAACTGCTTTTTTCCGGGTTGAATCTGCAGACGCCACGTACCCCACTGGCGAAAAAAATCCAAACGAAAATATTAAAAAAATGCAAACCGAACATATGCTATGCATCTCAATGTGCGTTCTTCAGCGCACTGACAATTCAAAACATGCCACGTCACTGCCCATACGTGTGCATTGTATGCGCCACATGGGCGGTGAACTTACCTCCTGGAGGCCTCCCTCATCAAGTGTCATCGGATTCGCATCCGACGGCCGAGATGAGGCCACGTCGATCGCCCGAAAGTCTCTCCGTTGGTTTTTTTATAAAGTCCTTTTTAAAAATGGAAAATTGCCGCCTGACACCCCCCAAAAATAATTATGGATATGCCCCTTTCGCATTATCTATCTTCTGAATTTTCCTGAAATCACAAAAATACCTAGCACATTTTCAATTAAATCCCTGTCACTTTTACATAATGTGTCTATGCCACTATCGAGAGCTGTTTTTAGGGATATAATTGTAACCCGTAATTAGCAAAAGCCCCTGGAAGAGTAAAAATATCTTTAAAACTCTTTTTCTCCTAATAAATATCCTTTTCCTCTTTAAAAATTCATTTCTCACTTAAATAAATCCCAAAAAATCCATAAAATCCTAAAGAAATCCTTATAAATTCCAGAAAATTCTAGAAAATTCAGCAATTCATCCCCATACTAATTAACATTGAAATTAAATATTAAACCTGCAATTTTCATTCAAAAAGAATCATTTCAAGCTCAAATAAATCCCATAAAATTCATAAAATTAATAACAAATTAGGGAAAAATCAGAAATCACTTGGAAACATTAGTTATATGTAAATATATGATAACAACCCCATTTTAAACTGTTTAAATGCATAAAATTGCACTAATAACATGAAATAAAGACTGAATTTAGGGTGTTATCAGTAGGGATGAAATCGATCCCTCCGGATTTCCGTTCTGGTAATCGAGTGAAGTTATAATTTCACTATCACAGGAACTGTCATGCAGAGGACTTCGCTCGGGCATCGTGAATAGGACGGAATGAGCAGAACACCACGGTCTTCAGGGCTGCGACTGGAGCTTATGGAATCTCCCTATAGAAGAACAAGTAGAGATCTGCATCCACGAATGTTGATAATGGCACCAGGTAAACAACGGTGATGCGGTGAATGTCGAAGCGGACTATATCCTGGTTGCGGAATCAGCGGAGGGCAGGAGATGGATATTGTGAAATGGGATGTATTGACAAAGGATATGGCATCCCAGGGCTGGTCGTGATGTTGGACGGACCCGATCACTGATAGATCTGAATTTTTTGACATTCTCAATCAACTATTCATCCTTACGGAGAAGGATTCCAAACGGCGTCGAACGAGTGAGAATAATTATCCAAGAAGAATGTCCAGTCATTGCCGTCGATTGATAATAATGCTGTGAAGAAACTCACAAGGTGCAATGCAGCAACGTCATTCAACATTCTGGGATCTGACCAGCCAACATTCTGGGATCTGATAACACCCTAATTTCTGTCTTTATTTCATGATTTTAGCAGGATTTTATGCATTTAAAGAGCTTAAAATTGGGCTGTTATCATATATTTACATGAAAATAATGTTTTCAAGTAATCTCTGATTTTTCCATAATTTTCTGTTAATTATATGAATTTTTAAGGATTTATTGAAGCTCAAAATAATTATTTTTGAATGAAAATGGCATATTTAATATTTTATTTCGACATTTATCAGCATGGGAATGAATCAGTGAATTTTCCAGAATTTTCTAGAATTTTTTACGAATTTTTAGGATTTTTCTGAGATTTATTTGAAGAGGAAACGTATTTATTTCAAGGAAAAAAAGTATATTTATAATAGAAAAAGAAGTATTTTTATTATTTTTGAACTTTCAAGGGCCTTTTTGCGCACTTTTGTTGCAAAAAGACCCTGAAAACAGCTCTCGGTCACCACTGCAGGCGTAAAGATCCAATTTAAAATTTTACAGGGTTTTATTGCAATTTTTAATATATATTTTTAATATTTTTAGGAGAAATCGGAGGAGAGAGAGTGCGCCAGGGGCATATACGCAATTACTTCCAGGCTTTTTAAGGACTTTTCTGCAAAAAGGAGGATCCAAAATGCGCCAGCCAATGAGAGAGCGACACGACATTGCGTGTTTAAAAACGAAACTAATAAATAAATCAATTTTAAATCCAATGGATTAAATTGGTTTAAAATTGATTTATTAATAACTTTTGATACTGACGTCCGATTGAGATGATTTTTTATGGATTTTTTCGTCTTGATCCCCTCTTTCTACTGTACGGTTGGATCATTAAGATCCAGCCTACATTGATAGATAAATATTAAGTACTAAACGGGGGTAAAATGGTGATTTTTACCATATAACCTAAGTATAAAAGCGAAATTTCGAGAGGGGGAACTCATTCTTGATGGTTCTCTATCACAGCTGCAAGAAAGAGAGGAGCCCCAGCCTGGATCAACAGTTTTGGTACTTTTTCCTTGATTGTATTTGAACTTTTATGCATTTTGAATGAAATAGGTTAAGTTGTTTGTTTCTTCATCTCTATTCTGATCTGAACTTCTAAATCGCTTGGCTTGAGCGGCATGTACAAGCCCTGATTAGGATTGAGAGGAGAAATTGAGGGATTCACCTGGGCATTCAATTGCATTCCAAAATAAAACTCTAAAAAATTTAGTTTTAATTCTTAGGATACTCAATTACCCCATTTTAGTTCTGAATTATCAACTTGCAAAAATCAACCAAACCCAAATTAAAAATTTCTACCAACCTCTCTAATTGAATTCGTTGATCCATCCAATTGGATCAATTAATTCCATCTAGAGCCCACATTTCTTCCATTCTTCTCACCTCTTCTACCCCCTTTCTCAATTCTCATCTAATTAGGGTGACTTGATCCTCGTTGAAGATCAAATTCACTCTAATTAGGATTAAAACACCAAAAAGATAATCACATTGAACTTCCTACTTGCTTCCCTTGGACGACACTCACACTTATCACTATACATGTTAAGTAGAGTTTTATAAATTTTATTGCATAAGCTAGAATTCACAACGACAAGGGCTAAAAATCCATAATTTTCACCCCTATTTTCGGCTTATCACTTACGGAGAAAGATTCCAGACGGCGTCGAACGAGTGAGAATAATTATGCAAGAAGAATGTCCAGTCATCGCTGTCGATTGATAATAACGCTGTGAAGAAACTCACAAGGTGCAATGCAGCAACGTCATTCAACATTCTGGTATCTGACCAGCCAAGCCGCCATGAACAGCACTCCGATCGCCAAATATTCGTGAGTCCACGGCGACAAAGAGTAGTTGATAAGGCGGTGGGGCCCTTGGCGGTTGATGTATATGACAAGAACCGGCAACAGAAAATCTCCTTGTTCTAGGAAGGGTCAACTAGAAAAATCTTCTTGAAAACACAACATGATAACTGAAAATTCATTGACACATTCATTGACAACTGCATCACTGCATGTTCACTCCTCTCTTGTTATAGAAAGGAGGAGGCAGTTATGGGTTGCCCTAATGGGCCCCCTTTTAAGGGGGAAGCTTATTGGGCTTCCCCTTAAAAGGGTTCTTTAGGGGAGAAGAAGCCAAACATCCCTAAAGGTGCCAACTAATTCAACCAAACAAGCAAAACACATATGGGGGAGGCCTGTACTCACGCAGGAGGGGCCTCCCTATAATCCAAAAATGACGGGTAAGGACTAAAGCAACACGAAAATGGGGCATGTACACGAGGAGTAAGCTGCCATAAGACCACAAAGAGACGCAACAAGAAGTAAAACGACGCGCATACAGCTTTCTCAAACCTGAAAGTGGAAATTCGAGTTCTTCTTAACAATTCGGGCTCCGTGAAGTGGCTTATGACGAGTCTGGACGCGCTTGACAGGATGGTCCTCCATCATTTGGCCTAGGTAGAGGAATATCAAAGAAGCTTTTTGATGGAAGAAAATTACAGTGTTGGTTTTAGTGTCGTTGTAAATGTAATTCACTTAAATCACATAAAACTTGTAATTTTATAAATTCACTCATATATACTTATAGGAGAAGTGAGGTCGTCTCCTCAGGGACTTGCCTTTAGAGGTGAATTTAATACTTCAGTTAGGGTTGGAGAATATAAGATGATAAAGCGAGTGATTGGAGGAATTGAGTATAGTAATAATAATAAAGATAGTGAAAGGGCGAAAAATAATAATTGGTAAGTAGGAAGAAGTAATAAAAGGAAGTGCGACTTTATGATAATATGTAATAACTAGTGATAGAGAGTAGTGAAAGGAAAAGGAAGGATAGTTATATGATATGATGTTACCTATATCATTCCTTAGGATTAATATTTTTACAGATATTCGATGTAGTAGGTAAGATAATGAAATTTATTTATAGTATTATAATAAAGGAATATGTTAATATCAGTAATGGAAGAGTTGTATTAAATTAATAAGTCGGATAAATTTTTCTTCTAAATATAACAAAATATATTATCTCTATCTCATAAATATGAAATTATTATCCTATGATAATTTCATATTAGGATAAATAGAGAGAATATATATTGTTTAATTTTAGAAGAAGAATTTGGTTTGAGGGGAAAAGGAATGAGAGGAGAGAGAAAACTAGTAGGAGAGCAATGTAATTAATTATGTGTATTAATATAGCATTAGGGAATATCATATAATATCATAATACATTATATATTTTCTATATGCAATAGAGATTGATTTGTATTTTTTGATAAGGTAAAATTGGGGAAAATCCGTGTAAAATACCCGATGCCCAGAATGTGTTTGTCAAAATGTCTCAAAGAAGCCAAAGTTGGAGACAAGATAGAAAACCAATTCCGTCTTTTCTTTGAAACAAATATACACATCCGGAGAGGATAAACACATTAAAATATACCTTATGGAGTTCAAAAACTCACCTGAATCTCCTTGATTAACTGACATGGGGTGTCGATCACCACCCCCTATCTTTGGTGGTCGGAGAATGGGGTGTCGATCACCACCCCCTATCTTTGGTGTTCATCTACTCCCACCTTCCTCCATGCTGGTGTGAATCTAAGGATCTCTAGCATTATTAAGGCATCGTCTTGGGCATTCCAAGAAATGGGAGTGGCGTCATGTCTCTCCCCTGCTTGTCTCATTGCCAGATGGGTTTCCTGCAACTGCTGCTGGTCGGTGTATGGATCAAAAGATGGAAAATTAGTGTCAAAAAGTCTTTCGGTCGGCGGTGTTGATGGCTTGGGGAGAAGATGGATGGATCTTCCCTTGGTCATATGATCTCCTTCGTAGGGAGTCCAAAGGCTACAATTAACTGACATTCGTAAACACCTACAATTTATGGTCCACCCCCTTGCCATGTCAACAGCCACGTTAGCTGGCCTTGTCATCTATCGTTCATCATGATTTGGCCATTAAGGGGTTTTACCATTCTCATCAACTATCACGACCAATCAGAATCTTGGAAAAAAGAAAGAGAAAAATTAATAAAGTGAAGAAGATCTCGTTGTCTGATCTTCCTCAAGAAGATCGAACGGCCGGGATATATTGGCTAACTTAGAATTGGCCCGATATGACATGGGCTTTAGGCTGAGTTGTCTTGAACCTCTGTCATAGTTTCTTTATAATTCTCTTAAGGTCGCAACTCGCTGGTTGGGAATCTGTCTTGTTTCTTTTCTACCCGACCTGGTGAGAAGCTGAATGAAATATTTAGATATGATCCCATATTGGAAAATGTTAGGAAAGTGACTGCTATGTAAATTAAATGTAAAATGAATTAAATGAACATCTTCCTTGTGTGCGCTACCTATCATTGTGCTTTGTCGTGAAACATGTTGCTTCATGGGTTTAGCCATGTTTGTTTATTCCATGTGTTGTTGCATGTTGGCTGCAGTAAGCAAGCTGGCGCGTGTCGGATGCGAGTGGGGCTTGAGCAACTTGTGCTCGCATGCTTGTAGATGGCTTGAAAATTGCTACGCATGGCTTAGCCGCCTGGTGCTTCATGAAAACAATTTGTATTTTTCCCCTCCCACCTTTTATTTCTCTCATAAATTTTGACTTCATCCCTGGAAAATATAAAGTGAGATACTAGAGAGAAGAATTAAACTCATCAAATTCAATAATGTTTTAGCATATTTTCAATAATAGTTAATGGGCTTGTAACTTATGTAAAAATCATATTTAAAAGTGTTGTTTTCACAAAATGATATTTTCATCCGTGAAATGAAAACCTATATAAAGATAAAGATAATATCAACAAAATGATCCAAAAATGCTCTTAAGGTGAGTATGTTTTCATGAATTATTTTAGTTTTATCAATGTCTCTGATGATTTTTGAATGCATTAGTATTAACATGGATGAATAATTGAGAACTCATACTTAGGGTATAGGTAAGTTGACCATACCTTAAGTCATCTTAAGAGCATCCATTCGATGAGGGACTATGCTTACATGGTAACAGATGACAAACATGTTCCATGAGTTAGTCAATATACTCCTTATATCCTCTAAAGCACGAGGTGTAGGTTGGTACCCAATGGGCTGGAGACTTAACTTATCAATTGGGTTCAATTGATCTATCATTAATTAAGTTTTATGATGATATAATTAATTAATTTAGAAGGCCAATACAGGTAATAGACCATTAGAGTCATTAACTAGACTGATACATGGCTTAGAGGGTCACACACAAATGGTATTTTTGATGTTAGAAGATATACTTAAAGTTTGAGGGGTTTTATAAAAAATTCATACATCATAAATAAGGGAAAGCCCTGAATAAAATAAGGGAAAGCCCATGCCAGAATTTTTTAGGCCCTTCCCCATGTTCTCCCTTATCCCCTTCACTCCTCTCCATTCCTGATGTGATCAGGATGGCGTAACAACAATAATGGAGCATGAACAGTCCTTGTTAGGATGAAAAAGGATATTCAACATGTCAGGGATTGTGTGGATCTTGTTGAGGCTGCACACACGAGAAACTCAACATGTCTCAATTGAGGGTTCAAGATGTCAGTAATCCATCCATGCCTAGTTGATTTGATCAATATTATGTTAAATGGCATCTTGATTCCGTTCATAGTCTTTTGCTCTGTGAATCCATTTTCCATGCAAATCAAGGTGATAGAACACAAAAATTTGCACAATGATTCTACATGAGATTCCTTAACTCCTTGACTTTCTTGGGACTCTAAGACCCCTTGATCTGGTCCCCTTTCTTGATTTCCACTATCAAATGCATCGATACTAAAGAATATTAAAGTGACATTATTTCACATCAAATTTGTTGGCTCAATAGGCCTGTTTAATGCGTACTTTATTTTTATTATTTAGGTCATTAAGCCAATAATTAAAATATAGTATGTTAATTATGCTGGGGTTCATGAACTTGATTTAGTCAATAGAATATGATAAAAAATTCTAATGCCACTAACAAAACAATGGTCAAATCACATGTGCACAGATCAGACTTGTGATTCCTTGATTCCCAATGCAAGATAGGTTGAGTTGTTGACGAGATTAATTGTAAGGCCCCAAACTAGGCAGCATTCCTGCATAGAGACATGTGTGCTAAATGTTGAGGACATGTTCATACACTTGGACTAAAAATTGGAGATCGTATTGTGGACACCACAAGCATCACGAGTGGCTATACCTGACCTTGATATTTAAAGCCAATGCCTATTAGGTGCTCGTGCTTGTCGGCACAAGTATGGCGGATTAGGGCAGGCCATGGGTGCAAGCCTGGGGCGTTGCATGCTAAGGCCGCTAAGGACGTGTGTGTGTGTGTGTGTTGTACAATGCACATGCAGGGGTCTGCGTAGTAGAGGCACGGGTGCTGTGTGTGGGAACTATGCAAGCACTAAGGGACGGGCACACTTGTTGCGGCAGTGTCGGCAAGCGCATGTGCGAGGCTGTAGGCTCAAAGGCGCAAGAGCATCACTACCAGGTGCGTGTCGTGCCTCATCTCGTTACATGGGTATTCCCCCCCATGTGACAGTTACAATCTTGTTCCAGATATTGCAATGTGCCTATTCATGTATCGGGCCTAGACGTACCTTCTCTAAAGTTGTCCCAAGAGACTTCTTCTGCACAAGTAAAGGTTGCTCACCATTTCGGTCTGAGCGTTGAGGTCAGCACACATTTGATCCGAGCATTGTTCTTAGCATTGAATTTGACCATGTGACAATAGCCTCCAGATGTATCCATGGGACATCGAATCTCCTCCATCATGATGTGTCCCGTTCATTCACCTCTTGTGTCGATGCATCATTACAGCCGTATTGGAAGTTGAGAGGACCCAAGGGATAAGGAAAAGAAGTGTAGGGCACGAAACAAATTTGTTCTAGGTGAATATTTTCAAGGTCTTCCCTTGTATATACTAAAAACTGTTCATGAAACCCTTACTTTAGCTATAAATTCTGATGTCCAAAAGACCATTTGTCTATGACCCTCTAGGCTTATGAACTAGTCTTGTTAATAACTCTAGTAGCCTAATGAAATTTATTATCCTTCCAAATTAATCAACTATATCATCATATTGATTAATTAATAACAAATTGATTGAACCCAATCAATAGGTTGCGTTTTCAGCTCATGGGGTGCCTAGTTATACCTCGTATTCTAGAAGATATAAGAAATGTGTATTGACTCGCTCATGGAATGTGTGTGCCATTAGTTACCTTGTTCATATAATCCCTCATCTGCATGATGTTCCTCAGATGACTTAGGGTATGTTCAACTGTCAAATCCTAATTGGTCATCTAAGTTAGTACTAGTGCATTTTGAAATCATATGAGAATTCTTCTCAAATATCTATTACCTTGGTCGAGGAGTTCATTGTATCTTTTACCTTGAGTTGTGTTCTCTTATACTAAGAAGATGATCCCATCTTGTCTACTCAACCATTTTAATTAATAGGGGAGTCCTTGGCCAAAGAAAATAGGGAAGTACAACAATCCATCTATAATATGTCTTTGTTGATGCACTCAAAATAAAATATTTCCAAGTTTCATGAATATGAACTCGTATGTCATTGTTAAAGCACAACAATCCATCTACAATATGTCTTTGTTGCCTTAGGCCTAAGGATCACTTACACAATCAAGGGATGAATCAACCTGATTAATAGGTTGGCATTATAACATTCAAGGATTCATATGGGTCAATTCAATGAAATCTTTTTACTGAAGAACACCCATTATATATATAGAGAGACATAAAAATGAATATTTATTGGGTTAGATAGACATAAGTGGGAGTATAGATAGAATTTTGTGCATTATGACAGATGGATAGGTATATGGTTACGAAATTACATGCATATATATATTTGTCTTATTTGGTAGATGTATAAATATAGATGGAGGGATATCTAAACAATGTCAAAATTATATTGATAACCATATATGTTGCGATATAAAAATAATGGATAGATATACATTTAAATATACACAAAGATACAACAATATTTAAACAATATTTTAGATGAGTATAAGGATGTATAGAATAATAAATGTATACTTACATTGATATAATGATTTATCGATACGTTAAATGACAAAAATCAACAGTAGAGATCAATACAAATAAAGCAAAATCTGAGAAATCTACTGTGCACCTTTCTGCATCCACTAAATGTGGTGCTCTGAAAACTGGAACCAAAACTTCTGGAAGATATCACAAAAGACAAGGACTGTGAATGGTCTCTGCTCTACTTGATGGAAAAGGAAAATAACATCAATGCCAGAAACATGGACTCAAGGCACACAGAAACTAAGAGGGATATGTGTTTTTAATATAGGTAATATGTAAAGGTAGGGTTAAGGAAGAGTGTATATGATGCAGGATGAATAGGGGTGACCGGGTTGGAAATGCTATCTTGTGTAGGGTGGGATAAATAAAACCACAAATTCACACGATCGATTCAAATATTTAAGTCCGGTGTAAATACTGATAGTGCAGCCCCTTTCCTCGTTCGAGGGCGAGAGTATTGTCTTACAACCACCGTGGTGAAAACAAAGCAACAATTTTAATAAATCAAACGGTCGATCGCTATAAGATTCAAAGGCCTAATCAACTAATCGCGAGAAGATTCAAAAAGCCAAATCAGCTAATCTGACGGTGGTGGAAAAACAATCGAAGAACTCTGGATGAAGAACACTGACACCAAAGAGGATAGAATTTACCTTGGCACTAGAGTAGTGCGTCGTGGCAGTGCGGGTAATTCTTGACGCGTTGTTGGCGAGGAGAGTGACATGCGCTTCGACAGGGTGTTGTAGATCCAACTGCGTGGTAAGTTGGCGGGGGGTCAAGGGAGGAGTCGCCCCCTTGCGGGGTTCGGGGCAGCGCCCTGAAACCTAAATCGTAAACGAGATGCGTTGTTGCAGGATGTAGAATCTGAAGGCTTGGATGCTGATTGCAGGGATCGTGTGGGCAGACGGCTACGGGTCGCTGCCACGTGGGCGGGCGGCTAGCCTTCGCGCGCGGGTGCAAGAGGGCAACCTGCGCACGGAGGGCATAGGCAGATGGCCTGTGCGTGACAGGCGCGGGCGGGTGGCCTGCGCGCGGCGGACGAGGGCGGGTGGCCTGCGCGTGGCCGGCGTGGGCGGATGGCCTGCGTGTGAGGGCACGGATGACGACCTGCGCGCGACGAGCGCAGGCAGACGGCCCATGCGCGCAGCTGCAGGTGGCCTGCCCGCGGCGGGCATGGGCAGATGGCCTGGGCGTGCGGGCACAGACGGCAACCTGTGCACGACAGGCACAGGCGAATGGCTCACGCGCGTGGCCGCAAGTGGCCTGCGCATGGCGGGCACGGGCAGGTGGCCTACAAGTGACGGGCGTGGCCATATGGCCTACGCGCGTGGATGCAGACGGTAGCCTGTGCGTGCGAGCGCAGAATGCAGCCTACGAGCGGCTGGCGCATGTAGATGGCTGACGCGCACGGCCGCAGGCTGGCGACCTGCGCGTGCGAGCGCGGAATGCAGCCTACGAGCGGCTGGCGCGTGTAGATGGCTGACGCGCACAGCCGCAGGCTGGCGACCTGCGCGTGGCGAGCACTAGCAGAAGGCGTGTGCGCGCACGTAGATGCCGGTGGGCGTCTACGCACTGTAGGTGTGGGCAGTGGCTTGCGCACGAGGTTGCGACCGGGTGGCCTGCGCGCGGCGGACGCGGGTGGGCGGCTGTATGCGTGGAGTGCGGCAGACGATCACGTGCGCGATAGGCGCAGGAGACTGATGGCCTTCCTCGATGGCAACAGTGGAGGCAGGAGGCAGCGGCGGTGGCTTGGGAGGGGCGGCGGTGGCACATGGGGAACGACCGCTAGGGCAAACATCTTTTTAGAAGAAGAAACTTCATTTCCAAAAGAAATTCACCAAGTTTTTCTTACAACATTGGCCTATGTATAGGCCTTGGAGGAAAGAGAAAAATAAGATAACCGTAAATTTTAAAAAACCTAATATTAAACGACGTTGGCAATGTGGCAACGTGTCACGCCAACGGATGGTTCTGAAGTTGACGTTGGCCACGTGTAATGACATGGGATGTCTCCTGAGAAGAAGAAGGCACGTCCGGTAGTGGTGCGTTGTCGTGGTCACCATCAGGATATCATCTTTGAATGTTTCCCTATTACTATACATAGATTGGCCCCATCATGAATACAATCTCGAGTTCCGTCCAGTTGATAATATATCAAATAATCAACAACGGAGATGTGCCTTCTCTCAATCTCTTCCAACGCTGCTAAATTTGGGCTTTTAATGGCCATCAAAGATTAGTTTTCATAAGAATACTACATAAAAAAATTTAAGCCCAGCTAGAAAAAAAAATAATGAACCCTTCATTATCTGCCAATAAATACATGACGCAAGTGATGCAAACTTAAGGATCTTGTTGCAATTTTTTGTTAAGAATGACTGAATTTGATGATACATGCTATAGATTTAAAATTACAAAAATACTGAATTTGAGGATATATAATTGAGTATGTTGCTACCTTGATGTTGTGGGGCTTTCCTATGAGTTAACATGCAGTCACCTTAGTCTAGGGAGTAATGGGAAATCCTTGATATTATACTTCATTTGTGACTCAAGAAGGGTTGGCTCCTATTTTAAAAAAAGACAATAAACCTTGTTCTCTTTAGTCTATCCTAAATTCTATTATCATAATGTTTAGTACATACTAGGGATATGCACCTTTAATTAAATCCCACACTTGATGACCATTCTTAATCACAAACCTTTTATAACTGATTCACCTTAATAGTAACTAAATGATTTATTATAATACATTATTATTTACAATTTACAATTTACATAAAAATCAAATTATATAATATCGTGCAAATATCAGCAATCCGCTGATTGAATATTTCATCCTCTACCACAAGAGCTACAGTAATAGCCCAATAATATGTTCAGACTCCTTTAGCGATGATGTTAAAGAGACCTAGAAACCTATTTAACATAAGACTCGAACAAGATGAACTTTCTTTAGGAAGTGACTATTTTAGAAAATAGGAGTGCTTTGTTTTAAAAAATGTTATTTTATAGTTCAGCTTCGTTTGAAATATTCTAACTACCCATTGCTTAGTCATATTAGAAGTTGAACTACCCATCTTCCAAATGTTGGCCAGGGTGACTTTTTGTCCTAAGTATGTTTATGAGAAAATTTATGGTGGGGACGACGTCAGCGCATCGATACCGGACGCGTCACCACCGTCATTTGAAGTCAACACGACCGCTGAAGACATGCCGCCATCGTCACCGGAACATGTCAACAAGCCAGCGTCAGGCACGTCTCCACCCACGCACACCCCTTCGCGCGTCCTGACACGTCGCCAAATGCAGATCCAGGACTACCTATTGACGTGACACGAAACCACGCCGCTCGTCATGTCGCTTGTCTTTATTTTTATTTTTTTTAACTGTATTTTCTCTTTCCTCCAAGGCCTATATGTATAGGCTATTGTTTCAAGAAACAGTTAGGCAAGTCATAATTGAGGAATTAAGTTTTTGTTAACTCTTCTTGGAAGACTTGCCCTAGCCTCCCCTTCTCCTCCGATCCCCGCCGTCGTCACCGCCCTCGTCGCCGCCGCCGGTTATGACCCACCCTCCTTTCTCTCTTCCTTTCCTTCCCTCTTTCTTTCCTTTTCTCTATCCCGCCAGCACTAGGACGCTGCGCGCCGGCCGCCAGCCCTCACCGCGCACGCGACCGTCTGCGTACGCCGCGTGCCGACCGCCAGCCCTTGCGGCGCACGCGGCGCTCACGCACGCCACGCGCCGGCCGACAGCCCGTGCGCACCGTGCGCGCGCCGCGCACGCCCGCGCGCATCGCCGCCAACGCCGCCAAGCATGCGATGCGCCCGCACCGCCGCGCGCCTGCAGCCAACATTCGCCGCGCACACGGCGGCCAGTGCACGGTCGCCAGCCTGCGCCGCGCATGCGGCTGCCAGCTCGCGCCGCGCACCGTGCACGCGTTCGCCAGTGCTCGCCACGCATGCAGTCGGCCGCAACCACGCACACGCCTGCCGCTAGTGCCTGTGCACGCTAGTGCCACCAACGTCGGTCGTCGTCGACGCCGTCCGAAGCTTCAAGCCGCGCACGCTCTGCGCGCTCCGGGTGCGATACACGCCCTCCATGCTCTCCGCGCGCTCAGCGCCCACGCGCGCTACTCCGCGCGCTCCGTGCATTGCACACTTAAAGGTAAGGGCCCAGAAAAACCCGATGTTTTGGTGTTAAAACTATAGGTTTCGGTGCCTTTTAATGAGGAGGAGCAGGAGAAGTTTACTTCGAATGCGATTTTAGGATTTGTTCGTGTGAATTTACCTTCTCAAATCTGTAGTGTTCCCCCTCTGCGCACTCTACGCGTGCTTCACGCGCGCGGGTATTCGCCTACGCCTGAATTTTCGACAAAAATCCTGGTTACCAAGTAGTTCGGCTTAGTCCGGTCAACTCAATACCAGGGCCGTTCAATGCCCGGAACACTCAGATATTTTCGTCCAGTGGGCCATACAACGCCCGGATTGCCCAGTCACGTCACGACCTGAATTTCCCGCAGCCTCATCACGCACTACGGTGCTGAGGTACGCCTGAACTCTTTGGTGTCGAGTGTTCTTCGTCTAGTGTTCCACGAGGATTCTTCCACCGCCGTCAGATTTGATTTGATTTTCTTGGAACTTCCACAAATTCTTTCTTTCGTGAGATTTTCCGCAAACGTGAATTCATAATATTGGATTTGGTGCTTCGGCATCATCGCGGTGGTTGAAGACAGTACTCCCGGCCTCGACGAGGAACGGGGCTGCACCACCATTATTTCATCGGTTTTAAGTTTCGAATTTGATCGTGTGGATTCTGTGGTCTGTTTTATCCCTCCATCCAAACCCGTCCTGCATCCTCCACCCGTCGTTGTCATACCTATCCCGACAGTCGTCTTTTTCCCTAGTTGTCCTGCATCAATTTTACATGCAATTTCAAATCTAAGAAATGCCCCAGCAATTTTTATGTTAGAGAATGTGTCATATTGAGTCTTTGATTGACGATGTAGAACAATTCATGGATTAAAACCCAAAAGAATTTGGATGATCTAGTGACCCTATGCAAAGCCAATCTATGATCAAAGTATTCCTTTATGAGGTCCTTTTAAGCCTTTAAAAATTTTGGCCTTGAGATGCATCAAAGTAGTATTCAGCTATTGAATCTCCTCTACTCCTCGAACAATGTCATCATTTTTTTTGAAGCTTTTCTTACCAAAACATTCATGGAGAGACATTGGGAGAGAGCCCGTGAAGAGCCCAAAAGGGTTTTCCAATAATTACTTGTATGGTTGAAATTTATTTGGCATTTTCCCTATTTATATTTAATGGTTATTTTTAATAAAAGCCTTAAAATTTAAATATATCTTCTAACATCCAAAAAGCCTTTTAATCAGTACCCGATAATTATAGAAACATAATATTTAAAATAACAATTTTTCTAATGTACAAATTAATATAAAATGAATCAAATGAACATAATCGATAGGTTGATGTACACAATAATGTTTAGTTAATTCTTTATAACGTATACATTAATATATAATGAATCAATTTAACCTAATCAATAGGTTGAGGTACAAGCCCATTATGTGTCAAGCTATGCCTCGTACTATAGAAGTACAAAAAGGTATGCCAATTATTTTTGTAAACATTGTTATCACCAATTATATTTCATGTGGAATCCATTATCCATGCCATACTCCCATTGTGTCTTAAATGTGTGGATAATCATCAAAACCTTAATTGATCATTCTAATAAGTAGTGATGAACAAAGAAATCATAAATAACACTTTTTCAATTATAAAATTACAATGGCCTTATATATATATATATATTTAACTACATCCTATTCGTCATGCTAGTCCACTTTTATATAGATGGTGAATGATATCATCTTTGACCACAAATTCACTTTTGTGGACCTATTATTAAATCCAAACTAAGGCTGTTTGGAACCCTATGATTAATAATCAATTAGTCATTGTCAAAATACAACAGTCCATTTAAAAAGATATAGCCAGTGTCTGGAGTTAAGGACCACTTGTGTAATCATAACTTAATTATATAGGGTTCGATTAAGTGTACTCTTTGAATAAAGAACAACCATAATCTGTCTGTTATATTCACATACTAATGTCAACTTGATCCACCATTTCCATTGTATGAGTGTACATGATGATGCTCTTATTTAATATTATGATGTTCACTTTTATTATCATTATATATACATAGTTTGAATAATTTAGGTACACTAAGTCAATGCATGTATAAAAAACAATATTCCTAATATTGTATAATAATAATGCTAAATAAAACTTTTATATTCATAAAACATAAGAAGAAACAGTTGTACGATTGACTGGTAGGCCGCATAAATGCATCAAGAATACTGATGCCACGTATTTGACATTAGCGGTGCGGAATTTGGACAATGAGTATTCAGACCACATCCTTTCCAGATTAATAAACTTAGTAATAGTAAAAACTGTTCCTATTCCTCGAAAATACAAGAAATAATGGCAGCTAGTTGGCATCACATGAAATGTTTGGAGAGGGTGCCTTGAATAGTGAGGGGAAATTATGTATGCTGCAAAAGACTATACTCTTAGATATAGTGCACTCACGCGGACAGGACAGATATTTCATCCAGGGAACAAAGAAAGTCTCCTCCACGGCCTCACAAACTGAATGAGAGGGTGATTCGTCGAGCGGACCAAAGACGGTACATTTTTTTCATTTTGGGATGAAAAAAGGGTCACTCAGGCGTTGGAGGGGACGCAGGACAAAATGCAAAATCTACTAAAAATTAAATGTTCTAACAATGAAATGTACTACAAATCAAATTTACCAACAATCAAATGTACTAAAAATCAAATTTAGTAACAATCAGATGTACTAAAAATCAAATTTACTAACAATCAAATGTACTAGATATCAAATTTACTAACAATCAAATGTACTAACAATCAAATGTACTAACAATCAAATGTACTAAAAATCAAATTTACTAACAATCAAATGTACTAAAACAAATTTTCTAACAATCAAATTTACTAACAATCAAATGTACTAACAATCAAATTTACAAACAGTCAAATGTACTAAAAATCAAATTTACTAACAATCAAATGTACTAAAACAAATTTTCTAACAATCAAATTACTAACAATCAAATGTACTAACAATTAAGTAAACTAAAAATCAAATAAAATGGAAAGTGCAAAGGTTGTCTTATTCAAAACCCCAATTATGACATCTCTTCTCTCCCACCTCACACCTTGGAACATAGTGTTCTATATCTTAAAGAGACAAAAACACTTACACATCTTATCTTAACCCGAAAGAAATGGCTGATTTATTTTATTAATTTTCATCAAAAATAACAATTTCATATGAAATCGGAAGCCCCGGGTTGGATTAAGGATTTGACGGTTTGGGACGACTCCAAAAAACGAGACGGGGCTAAAACCATCCCGAACCAGCCTGCATTCCCATCCCAGACGATCGTGGACTATACATTCAAATACAAAGACTGATTCCGCAAAACTAAAATAAATAACGATAGGAAATCGGAATCGCAGGAAATAATTCAAAGGATTACTCGAGTGTTTAGGGATAATTCTAGATTCCGCAAAAGTATAAGAAATAAGGACAGGAAATTGGCATCGCAGGAAATAACTCAAAGGATTACTCGAATGTTTAGGGATAATTCTAGACTCCGCACAAATATAAGAAATAACGACAGGGAAGTGGCATCGCAGGAAATAATTCAAAGGATTAATCGAACGTTTAGGGATAATTCTAGACTCCGCAAAAGCAAAAGAAATAACGACAGGAAACTGGCATCGCACGGAATAATTCAAGGATTACTCGAATTTTAAGGGACAATTCTAGAATATGCAATCAAATCCGCATTACCAAACTGGCAAAGGCACATGAATCCGCCGCCGCCGCCATGAACTCCCATCGACAGAAGCCCGTGACTGGCGGCGCCGCTGCCGGCGTACGATCCTCAACCCACGCTCCGCACTAACTCCTCAGCGCCTCCCCGTTTCCTGCAAACTTAGCCTCTCTCACGTGACGAACACAGCAACAGAGCCTCTAATTTTAAATTCTAAGGGTATTTCCGTCCTTTCAATCCAGACCCGGACGACGACACCTCATTCGTCACCCGTCCGTCTTATTCCGTCGTCCGTCGTTCTTTAATGCCACCAATCGCTATAAATTCTCTGTACCAGCTTCTCTCTCCTCGGTGCATTCTGGCGCGCTTTTCTTTCAAGTTTTCCGAAGAGGGGAGGAGCTTGGGCATGGTGACAATGGCGACGGTAAGGCAGCTCCCGAGCGCTGATCTTCGAGTTAGAAGGGAGATGGCGGTCTTCGCTCATGGCGGAGTAGGGTTCCGGGGAGGGAGGATGGTGTCGGCGCAGCAAGTTTTCCCTGTGGATTACGAAGTGGAAGTTTCTCAGAGGCTGGTGGAAGCTGCGAAGAGGGGAGATCTGTCGGCTGCGATCGAGTGTCTTGCGGATCCTTGTGTTGATGTTAACTTCGTTGGAGCTGTTTCGCTGAAGATCCGGAAGGCGGTTGTTGTTCTTCATGAGGAATCGGCGGATGAGGTTCGAATCGAGTACGAGGAGTTGCGCACGTATGTCTCTGCACTCTTCCTCGCTGCGCATTCTGCGGATATCCAGCTGGCGCGGAAGTTGCTGGTGAGGTCAATCTCCTTATGTGTTTTGTTCTGATCTGTTTTAGTTTTTAAAGGACTTCTGCGATCTTGAATTTACTTGCTTGTTCTATGCATCGGAAAGAGGGTGAATGCATGTCGGGATAGGGATTTTGGTCGCTGGTTGTTTTCTGTGGAATTATCCTTGGTTTTTCTTTTTTGAATGGTGGTTATAAGTTTTCCAAGCTACGCCGGCGTTTTAATCCAATCCTCCATCAAATTTTTGTCCGTTTCAAGGTATTTACAGGTTTTTTTGAAGTAATTCTTCGGAAAACTTGATTTTGCATTTAGTGCAAAAACCCAAAAAAAACGCGAAAATTCTTCAAAAATCAAGTCCTCTGCCTGATTTAGCGTCGATTTTTTCCTCTGAACATCTTTTGAACGGTTCTTCTCAGAAAGCAATCTGCATTGTATTCCTCTTTCTTTCTGGTTTTGGCATTCAGCCATTCATTTTAATCTTTAAGAACAAGCTGGTTTGTCGCCATTTTACCGGTTCATCTTGTAAACAGCTGTTCTTGTAAACAGATGTCCATGTATTTCTAGTATTTTTTCTACTTTTGTGACTCCCGTCACAGCAATTACATCGTTCTCATTTTTATGTAGTTAATCTGTGACCTACCGAAAATTAATCTCATTAAAATCTTAAAAATAGCAATGCATTGATGATGCCTTTTTTCTTTCCCTCTTTGCTTATGACTTAAGGTCAAACCTCATGTTCTGCTTTCCATATGGTCAAACCTCAAGTTCGGTAAAATTTAGGCACTGTAAAAATGCAGATGTACCCTCTATTCGAGTAATAAATGGAGGTATATCCTCTATTCGATTAAACATGCGTTGACCGACAGATCTTAACTGATTAGTGCGGGTGTTTGAAACAGAGTGCAGGCGCAGACGTCAACCAGAAGCTGTTCTTGGGCTTCGCCATGACTGCTGCGGCCAAAGAAGCGCATGCAGACATGGCAGAGCTTCTCCTCAAATCTGGTGCATCCCAGCAGGCCTGTGAGGAGGCGTTGTTGGAGGCGTGTTGCCATGGTCATGCAACAGTGGTCGACCTTCTCATGGCTTCAGACCTGATCAGACCACGAGTCGCAGTCCGAGGCCTCATCATGTCCTCTGCTCGCGGCTTTGTCAATGTCGTGGAGTCCCTCCTCAAGGTTATTTGCTCTTCAACTTTAAACCCTCAACCCTAAACCCTAATGATTAAAATCTTGTTCTTCAGCATGGAGTGGACGCAAACGCCACTGGCCGACTGCTGCTCCAGTCTGCCAAGCCTCCCCTCCATACCAATGCCGACTGCTCAGCCCTCATCGCGGCAGTTGTGTCCCGTCAAGTCTCTATAGTCAAAAAACTATTGGAGGTAATGTAAAACCCTAGATCCTAGTACACTGGGTTTGAACTTCTGCGTTGACTTTTTCTTGTTTTGAATTTCTAAGGCTGGGGCAGAGACCGACGTCGAGACGAGGCTGGGGGGTTGGTCGTGGGATCGGGCCACGGGTGAGGAGATCCGGGTCGGTGCTGGGCTGGCCGAGCCTTACGGTCCGGCGTGGTGTGCCATCGAGTACTTTGAGTCTTCTGGCACAATCCTCGGGCTTCTTCTTCGAGAACATCCCCTAAACGCCATAAGCAACGGCCGAGCGCTCCTCCACCATGCCATCCTCTGTTCCAATGTCCCCGCCGTTGACTTGTTGCTCAAGGCTGGTGCTGACCCAGACCTCCTGGCTCGGTCTGCTCCTGCCCCCCGGCCCATCCACCTGGCCGCCAGGCTCGGCCGGTCCGAGATCCTCCGCCGCCTCCTCGCTGCGGGGTGCCATGTGGACTCCCGGATGGGGTCCGGGCATACGGCGTTGACCGTTGCCGCAGTCCATGGTCAGCGTGAGTGCCTCTGCATACTTGCCTTGGCTGGCGCTGACTTCGGTCTGGTCAGCCACTGCCGGCTCAGCAAGGAAAGGAGGGACCTTCTCGAGGGGGTGATGCTGGAGTTAACCTTGGAGAACAGTGGCGCTGCCGGGCGCTTCTGCGCGCTGCACTGTGCGGCGAGGCGGGGGGACCAAAATGCCGTGGTGCAGCTTCTACAGAGCCGATGCTTTGGCGTGGACGTGGCCGACGCGGACGGATACACTCCATTGATGCTGGCGGCGAAGGAGGGCCATGTTGGCGTGTGCCGGCTCCTCATCGCCTCGGGAGCTCGATGTGGCGTCAGCACCGGCCGAGGTGAGACAGTGCTGTCGCTGGCTCGGGGGGAAGCAGAGGGCGTGATCCTCGACGAGCTCGCACGTGCACTCGTAGTCGGCGGCGCTGCTCTGAAGAAGCACACTAAGGAGGGGAGGGGAAAGCCACACGTGAGGACAGCGAGGATGGTTGACGGGGAAGGAGTGTTGACGTGGGGAGAAGGCAGGCGGCGCAATGTGGTTTGCTGTGAAGCCGAAGTCGGGCCGAGCAGTGGGTTTGTGAAGAACCGGAAGGGAAAGGCGGATGTCGCCGAGCCCGGTCTGTTCAGGGTGCGGACCGTTGACGGCAGGGAGGTACACTTCTCGTGCCTCGCTGGCGGCGCAGAGGCGGCACGGCTTTGGGTCAGAGGCGTTCGCCTTCTTTTCCAGTCCACTTGTAAACAAGTCTTCTTCTCCAAGTCAAAAGTCTGTATTCCCAATCCAAGTTGACTTTTTGACTTTTGGGCCTGTTGACTATTTCGTTGCGTCGCAGGGTTTTTTTGCACAATCGGACGACTGAATTTATTTATTTCTTTGCGTGATCTTCCCGCCCGTTTCTGCCCTCGCCGGAGGTGGCTGGCTATGGCGGTTCTTCCGATTCTCGAATTCGAGGACACGATCGTGGAGACCGTGGCGGCAAATCCGGTAGTGGTGATCATCGGAGAGACTGGCTCCGGGAAGAGTACTCAGCTTTCGCAGATCCTGCACCGGCGAGGTTACTCGAAGAAGGGGATGATTGCCGTCACACAACCGCGGAGAGTGGCCGCCGTCTCTGTCGCTAGGTAATCCCTCTCCATTTCGCGGATTGGATGAATGCCGTTTTTACGCGATCGCTCTGGCACTGGAATCGCAGTCTCGATTATTGGAATTTTCTTGAATCATGACATCTAACCTTAGGCTTTGGGCCAGTACTTTATTTTCCTGAGCTTGGTTTCGTAAAAACTATCCTACTTCCTGCCTGATGATAAGTTTCTGTTAAACTTGAAAATTTTGAAGTCCGACGAGCTCGAACTAATGTGTTCCAGCAGGCGAGATGACGTTACGTATAAATATACAATAAATTGGCTAAAAGAAATAGTTGTTTGCATCTTCTGATGAGAATCTTACTTTTTGGAGCTTAAAATGGCAATGTGAGTACTCGAAAAATTATTCAATCGTGTTTTCTTGTCGATTTGGTGCTCTCCTTCATAACTATGTCAAAGTCACCGTAGTCGATTCTTTTGCAGAAACAGTGTTACACGTTGCTCAATTAAAGCTAACGTTTTGTGCACTGAGCTTCACATGTGATTTGATTGAGAATGAGCGCTAATCGTTCTTATGTTGAAACTGTATTTACGCATCAGTTTATTGGGTGGAGTGTCGAATTAGGTTAATGATCTGTCATGTGCGTTGGGTTAAAATCCATATCACGTGTCATTTCATTTCTTCCCGTTCTGACGTCCTTTCATCTCAATTTCTGTAGGAGGGTGGCACAAGAGCTGGGTGTTCGGCTCGGTGATGAAGTGGGTTATACGATTCGTTTTGAAGACCGTTCTTCTGATATTACCCGGATCAAGTTAACGCATTCAATTTTTTTGATCTAATGCCACGTCTTTTTCGTTCCCTTGCATCCAAATTTATTGTTTTTTGCGTATTCATTTTGTTTGGAACTAAGGTACCTTACAGATGGCTGCCTCCTTCGTGAAAGTTTATCATCCATGGATCTCAATAAGTACTCTGTCATTATACTGGACGAAGCTCATGAGAGGAGCTTAAATACGTAAATTTCCAGACCTGTCTCTGTTTTTCTGTAATGAAAGTTCCTAGGATCATGTTAGACTGCAGGTTAAAATGTCACTTCTTATTTATTAGGAAGTTTTTTGTAAAATTGTCATAGTCTATCTGCCTACTTCAGGTAGATAGAACTTGAAATGAAAATGGACCACTCTAATGTTTGCATAAATACTAGTCATCCAAATTTGTTAGTCCACTATATACTGTTATTTTTCCACGTCAATGTATTTCACTTTATTGTTAACCATATAAATATGTTCTCATGGTGTTATTTTTTGAGCAGTGACATTCTACTCGGGTTGGTGAAACGTCTGGTTAGTCTGCGGGGCTCAAATCTCAAGGTTCTTATTACTTCTGCCACACTTGATGGCGTCAAAGTATCCAAATTTTTCTCCAACTGTCCGGTGTTAAATGTACCGGGCACATTGTTTCCTGTGGAAAAGCTCTACAGCAAGGAGCGTCCTACAAATTACATTGAATCTTCTCTGAAAACTGTCCTAGGTATCACCTGAAAGTTGGATTCCAGCCAAACTGATATCAATGTTAAATTTCTCTTTAAATCTCTCAATGAGAAATTCTCTCTTGAAATCTTTTTATCTTCAGTTAAATTTCTGGTGACTTTAATTTCGGGGTCATACTGACGATCGCTTCCAAATTTTTAATGAAGAACTTTCCAAATATTACTGGATAATTTGCTTTGTAAGACTTCAAATTGATCTGTATCACCAATCAATGACTTCTACCAGACTTATGGAATTCGTTCCAGATTTTGTTTGAATCATGCCGTCAGTTACCAGATAATCTGTAACGGAGAAAACATGATGAGATAGTTTCACTAACATCAAAAAATGCATGTGAAGATAGTTTATCAGCGAAAAGACCATATATCATCTATTAAATTATTTTTTCTATTTTATGTTGATTGGGTCAGTCTAGATTCTACGGATTTCTTTTTTGATTTATTTGGTTAACGTCTTCAAAAGATATTCACACAAAGGAGCAGCCGGGTGATATCCTCATATTCATGACGGGAAAGGTGTGCCACTTGCTTACTTTTTACTTTTGGACTTGTACTGTCTTCTACGCTGACAGATTTTCTCATATGATAATAGGATGACATTGAAAAAATGATAAAAAAGCTGGAGGAAAGAATAATGGAACTAGAAGAAGGATCCTGTATGGATGCTGTTGTCCTACCACTTCATGGATCTTTGCCTCCCGAAATGCAGGTTATAGATTACCAATTTTACTGTCGTTGTTTTATACTTGTCTTTATTTATGTGGACTATGATTATTATCGCCCTCGACATATTTCCTTATTTTCTTTCATCTTTTTGTATTTCCCCTTTTTGTTTTCTCAAAACCAGACATGTACCACTATACGGTTGTTATACTTTTACCTTATTAGGGGACGACTGTAAACTTACAGATTTTGGGCTGTATGGGCTCAAAAAAATTGTAACATATTGTGAGAGCCAAAGACTTGATTGAGAAATAGAAACGTTCTATTTTCTCCTCATTTCTTAGGGTTAATATATACAGATACGAAAAAATATATTTACAGATACGAAGGTAACACTAAAGACTTTTCATGTCCCTTAACAGGAAGATGCAAAACAATGGGAAATATGGCAACAGTCACATCTCCTCAAATTGTGTACAGACGTGGGCATCAAGAGTATGCCCTTCGCACACAATTTGAGGACATCTCACAGAGAAGATAATGAGTAACCAAATTCGATTTACTTCTCCCTTTATCAATAGGATATCTCCAGCAAGCGGCGGCAAGGATGACTCATCTGCCACTTAGGATGGAACCAGAATCGCCATCAATTTTCTCCTGATTTGGAAGCACGATAATCTTTTTCGGCCATCAAGGTCGATGTTAATTGAGTTAAAAATAATTAGTGACCAAACTTGTTAAGAACTAGAGACGGTACAAAAAGTTGAAAATAGACCCAACAGCTAGTACCATCCCATGAGATGTCCAAGCAAAAGTGATCAGGACCTGACACAGGGTAACTATTTGCTGTTCTTAGGCCTGGGTCATGGAGCGCTTGTCACAATTCCATTGAGAACGGTTTATGGGAGATGTACAAGCTCTCTTCCATTGTCATTGGGTTTACTAATTGTGATTAATGGAAAGAGAAAAAAGAAGAGAGAAGAATTTGGGGCAAGAAGGAATAATTTTTATTGCTGAACTGGGCCCCCTTTTATAGAAGAAAAACTTCACTTGTTAGAAAGGGAATATTCCTAAGGAATATTCCCTGTTTCCAACGGTCATATATTTTGAATATATGACTGTTTGAAACAGAGAGGTCCAGCTGCTTTTAAAGCAGCTGGACTCTCCAACGGCTGGGTTTCAGCCGTTGGAGAGTTGGGCCTGACTGTGGTCAGGCCCAACAGATATTAGGCCCTACTGGGCTAATATATGGGCCCTACTGGGCCTACACTAATGGGCCCTTAATGGGCCCTTGGTGGAAGTTAGGCGGCCCATGTTGGGCCTGAAGTAGTTATTTTTATTAATATCTCCTAGGTTAGGCTATTACAGAGTACAAGGCCTCGGGCCCATTAGTTAGCTTAAACCCTACTAAGTATCCTCCATGACCTAACACCCCCCCGCAAGTTGGGTATAGATGTTGATCATGCCCAACTTGGACACCAACACCTGGAATTGTGGGCCGGGGATGCCCTTCGTGAAGATGTCCGCGGTCTGTTCCAACGTAGGAACATATTGCGGGACTATGTGTCCTTCGTCAATGTTCTGCTTGATGTAATGCCTGGCCACTCGTGCGTGTTTCGATGCGCTCATGTTGGGCGGGTTCTTCGCCATCGCAATGGCTGATTTGCTGTCTGACTGCAAAATCATACCTTTACCGTCATATAAGCGTAGGTCCTTCAGGATGCCTTGGAGCCACATGCCCTCGCAGACTCCCTTCTTCAAGGCTCGAAGCTCTGCTTCGGCACTTGAGAGGGAAACTTCCTTTTGCTTCTTGCTGCGCCATGTAACAAGGTTGCCACCGAGGAAGCTACAGTACCCGGAGGTAGAGCGGCTGTCTTCAAAGGACCCTGCATAATCAGAGTCAGTGTATAAAGTAACACTAGGCTCACCTCCTGTCCGGAAGTACAGTCCCTGTCCAATAGTTCCCTTCAGGTAGGCTAAAATTCTGTCTGCTGCGCCTTGATGAGACTCCCGTGGATCGTTCATGAACTGACTCAGGGAGTTAACTGCAAACGCAATATCAGGTCTCGTATGATTGAGGTATAGGAGTTTACCAATGAGCCTCTGAAACGAGGTCCTGTCCACGAGCATCCTTCTCATGCTGTTGTGCCTTCAGTTTGACATTAATGTCGACTGGTGTGGCGGTTGGACGACAGTCCAGCTTACCGGTTTCTTTCAACAAATCTAGAATGTACTTGTGCTGAGACAGTACAATCCCAGTCCCTGAGTATGCCACTTCAATTCCTAAAAAATACGTTAGAAGTCCAAGCGATTTAATATCAAATGATGAAGACAGGTACCTTTCAAGGTTCTGAATTTCTTCGTCATCGTTCCCTGTTATGATTATGTCATCCACATAAACAATTAATATTGCTACCTTACCTTCCTTACCGTGCTTTATGAAAAGTGTATGGTCTCCTTCGCTCTGGAAGTATCCTGCTGTCAACATGGCCCGAGAGAACTTACCGAACCATGCTCTGGGGGACTGCTTAAGTCCGTATAGGGACTTTCTGAGGCGGCAGACGTCGCTGGGTTTGTCGCTTACCTGATATCCAGGAGGTTGTGCCATATATACCTCCTCTTCAAGTTCTCCATGTAGGAAAGCATTCTTCACGTCGTACTGGTGTAGTTTCCATTTGTAGATTGCTGCTAGTGCAATCAGGATTCTGACCGTGTTTAGTTTTGCGACCGGGGCAAACGTCTCATTGTAGTCAATCCCATATGATTGCGTATACCCCTGGGCCACCAATCTGGCTTTGTGTCTTGCAATTGACCCATCTGAATGGTACTTAACCGTAAAGACCCATCTACAACCTACTACCTTTTTTCCCATAGGGAGAGGGCCTACTTCCCAGGTGCCGTTCTTCTTAAGTGCTTCCATCTCCTCGTCCATTGCCTCTCTCCATTCTAAGGATGTCAGAGCTTCTCTGACGTTCTTTGGGAGAGACATAGCTATCATAGCCTGCACAACCTGAGTGTATTCTGGGGAAAAACGACTGTAGGAGACATAGTTGCTTACCGGATAGATTTTGGTCTTCGTACACTTCCGGGTTCCTTTACTAACCGCAATCGGCCATCCATAGTTGCTTCGGTTTGGTTCTTCTGCTGGTATTTGTTCTTCACTTATGGCGTCGGCTATCGGGCGTGGTCCCTCATTTTCTGTCAAATCCGGCACAGTGCCCTCTTCAAGTTCCTCTGCACTATCCCTATGGGAAAAACAACTAAACTCCATACCTTGGCATCTCCTTCCTCTGATTCCAAGTAGTCCCCGGATCTGTCTGTTGTCTCATAAAACATCCTGACCTCGTCGAATCTTACATCTGCAGAGATGTACACTTTCCTTGACTCCGGATGGTAGCACTTATACCCTTTCTGCATGGTAGAGTAGCCCAAAAATCGCACTTTACTGCCCGATGATCCAATTTACCTGCATTGTGGACATAAACATACACAACACAGCCAAATACTTTGGCCGGCAGGTTAGTCTTTAATGTTATGTTAGGAAATTCAGCGGATAATAGGTCGATTGGGGCCTTGAGTCCCAATGTCTTTGACGCTGTCCTATTTATGAGGTGTGTGGCTGTAGCTACTGCCTCAGTCCAGAGATGTTTAGGGCAATTTCCCTGAAATAGGAGTGCCCTGGCCGATGTCATAATATGGCCAATTTTCCTTTCAGCAAGCCCATTTTGCTGAGGAGTATTCACACATGAAGATTGATGAACAATTCCCTTCATTTCCATGTAGTTATTTACTTCTCCACAGAAGTATTCCTTGGCGTTGTCTGATCTCAAACATTTAATCCTTTTCCCAAACTGATTTTGAATCATTTCGCAAAATAACAGAATAATAGATGGTACTTCTGCCTTGGATTTCATTAGATATACCCATGTATACCTTGTGAAATCATCTACGAAGAGAACAAACCATTTCTGGTGGGATAAACCAGATATGGAGCAGGGGCCCCATACATCACTATGAACACACTCGAAGGCCGAGGAGGCTCTGTGGTTCGTACTGACGTATGGGGATCGTTTGAGTTTCGCAATTGGCAACTCTCACAAATTAAATTTTCAAAAGGAATTCCTTTAAACATATGAGGATGCAACTGTTTTAAGATATGAAATGAGGTGTGTTCTAGTCTCCTATGAAGAATGATGCCCCGCTCCTCGCTCTGGGCAGTATAGACCATCGACTGCCCTTCTCCTTCCCGTGATTCATCTAGCATGAGAAGACCACCTCTCCGGTTAACAGATGAAATCTTCTGTCCGGTGTCCTTTACACATAAAAAACAGCAGTCAGAATCCAAGGAGAACCGCCACCCGGTATTCTCCACTAGCTGAATTAGAGACAAAAGATTTGCCTTTAATTCAGGAACGTGAAGAACACCCTGCAAGATTTTTCCTTTAATGAGGATTGTTCCTCTTCCTTCTACCCGTAGGACTCCACCATTGGCGGTAAAAACTTTAAGATTCCCCTTCTTAGACTCATAAGTCTGAAATAAGGACCTGTGGGGTGACATGTGATCTGTCGCCCCTGAATCCAACACCCATGATACTGAAATTGATTTAGTATTTGTAAAAGTGGTAAATGCGAAACACTTACCAGACTGCACGAGGGATGTTGAGCTCATCTTCTGCAGGATTTTGCTTATTTCCGCTTGAATAAGCTTCTGAATGTCGCTCCCTGATTCCTCCTTCTCGGTGGAGGGTGGTTGGTCGCCTTCGCTGGCCACGTAGGCCTTCTTCTGCTGACCTGGGTTCCAGGTCCCTTTCTTGATCTGCTCCTCCTTCCACGCCAGCCTTCGGCAGTCCCGCTTGATGTGCCCTGGCTTTCTGCAGTACCCACAGATCAGTTCTGAGGTGTTACCTTCCTTTGGAGGGGCTTTGGCTTGCTGAGAAGATGGTGCCACAGGCTGTGGTGGTGCCCCAGGTTGAGACTCCGCGTTCGCTAAGTGAGCAGCAACGGTAGGTTTGGAGGTTTCCCCTCCCTTGCTACCCAATTTCTTCCTGCTTTCTGCTCCTTGGAGCTCTGAAATTGCCTCTGCTAGCGTGGGAAATCTTTCCCGGTGTAGCAGCTGACTTCGGAGGGTCTCGTACTCGGAATTGAGGCCCATCAGAAACTGCAGAGTTCTGAATTTTACTTCACGGAGGTATGAGGGGGAATTTTTATCACCTGTGGGCCACAGGAGATCTAATTCCCGCCAAATCGCCTTCAGCCTGGCCGAATAGGTGGAGATCGTCAGATTTCCTGCTTTAGCGTCCGCTCTTGCTCGCGGAGATCATAGACCCGAAAATCGCTGTGCATTTCTGCACATGACTTGTTGACTTCTAACCAGAGGTCCTTGACGCCGTCGATCAGAAGGTAGTCATCCTTCTGTTCGTCTTCCATATTCTTCAACATCCAATTCATAATGAGAGCCTCTTCCGACTCCCATACTTCCCAACCGGCTTCGTCTTCTGACGGAGCTTCTTCAGTCAGGTGTCTCCCAAGGTAGGCTGCCTTGAGAGCCCTCTGTACCATAGTGATCCATTTTTGGCCATTTAGGCCATTGTACTTCATGTCCAGGTCGGGTAGGACAGGCCTTCCCTGGACTGGTGTGGTGAACTGCATGGCGGCAGGGGCTGCTGGGGCAGCAGCTGGAGTGGAGGCAGCTTGGGAAGCCAGCTCCTCAGCCTCCTTTTCTGCTTTGGCTGTGGCTCTGGTTCTTCTGGTGGGCTTCAAACAGTGCTTCAGAAATGCCTCGAACAGGGCTTCAAACAGTGCTTCAGGAATGCTTCGAACAGAGCTCTAATGGAGACTTCAATCAGGGCTTCATAGGGCTTCAATCAGGGCTGCACTAGGTTCAGATCAAACCTTGCTCTGATACCATGTGATTAATGGAAAGAGAAAAAAGAAGAGAGAAGAATTTGGGGCAAGAAGGAATAATTTTTATTGCTGAACTGGGCCCTTTTATAGAAGAAAAACTTCACTTGTTAGAAAGGGAATATTCCTAAGGAATATTCCCTGTTTCCAACGGTCATATATTTTGAATATATGACTGTTTGAAACAGAGAGGTCCAGCTGCTTTTAAAGCAGCTGGACTCTCCAACGGCTGGGTTTCAGCCGTTGGAGAGTTGGGCCTGACTGTGGTCAGGCCCAACATATATTAGGCCCTACTGGGCCTAATATATGGGCCCTACTGGGCCTACACTAATGGGCCCTTAATGGGCCCTTAGTGGGAAGTTAGGCGGCCCATGTTGGGCCTGAAGTAGTTATTTTTATTAATATCTCCTAGGGTTAGGCTATTACAGAGTACAAGGCCTCGGGCCCATTAGTTAGCTTAAACCCTACTAAGTATCCTCCATGACCTAACACTAATTGAAGGGGTTGACTTGCCATCAGACCTCATGCCTTTTTCGACTGTGGTATATTGATTAGAAACCCGCAAGTTCCCATTCCGGAGTGCATGGGAAGGTGATAAGCGCCCCTTGCGTACATACATGTCAAGGAAAAGGAAGGCCAATAATACCGCTCGCGTGGAGTGAACCACACGTGGTGAATTCGAAAATAAAGGGCAGGAAATAAGCGGCTCCGAAGGTGGCAGGAAGTTGGTATAAATAGAGAAGAAGGGCTGGGCAGACGGGGACTTTTGGAAATCGACTTCAAGAAATGCTCCTGGAGATTCTCCTGCGTCGGGCCGCCGATCCGGCCGTCCCAGATCGTCACCTCTACCGTTCTTCGTTCCGAGATATTAGTTCTTTCCTTAATCATTTCTCTACTCCTTTCTCTGTAAGGATCTGGATATTGAATGATCGATCGTTGCTATCCGAGTGAAAGATATATGCATTTTCGTTGAGTTGGAGTTCTACCTTGAAGATTATCATATTCAATTGTTAGGTTGCTTGATATCCTAACAGAAGTGGGGGAAAAGACACTGGAATTGGTTGTCAGTGGAGGGAGAAGACATGCCCTGGTGGAATGGACATCATTCAGGCAAGCATCACCGGCTGAATGGACATCTCACGGAGAAGATAGACTTCAATATACAAAATGAACTTCGCGGCATTATTCTTGCCGGCAGAGATTTATTTTGTTTCATTTATTTGAAATATAGACTTGAAAAAGACTACAAGGCCCGAGTTATTGTCAAAAGATGGCAAAAAGTAAAACAATTAAGGTTAATGTATTATTGGGAAAAGGCATTATGAAGAAGTATCAAGGACTTTTGCTGGAGTTCTTTGTTGGGAATTCAACATACCAAAAAAGTTGATCGCTGATGATGATGTAGCCTAGATCTTCATCACCATTTTAAAGTGGAGCACAGATTGCAACGAGTATGTTTTCAATGCATCATGTATTTCGTCGGAGGTCGATTGCCGTTTTGCCAGTTTTAAAATTTCATGATTTATCTTTGTAGGCCGGAGGGTCACCGATTTTGTGTGATCTTTCTGATCTTTCTTAAAAAAAATGATTTATCTTAGTAGGGCCCCATCTATAACTTAAATGCCTGTGTCTTCGTGCTAGTCATTTCACTGTTTTTTTTTTTTTTGTGGCTGTAGTCTGAGACTGCCATCCCCATGTTTATTGAAGTCCTTTATATCTTAATCACTTAACTCTTTTCCGTTAGGTCCGAGTGTTCAGTCCGCCTCCTCCAAACTGTCGCCGAATCATCGTAGCCACAAACATAGCTGAGACGTCCTTGACCGTTGACGGTGTCGTGTAAGCTCTTTTTCAAGAAAATACTAATTTGATAAGTTCTCAAATATGTGTGATTTTCGGGTGCAAATTTTTATTTCATTTTCATTCTTACGTTGCATGGAAAAGCACTCACCAAAGGGCTTTGACTATTATCACTCTTAATTTCTGGGGTTGTAAGATCCAGATATGGAATGGAGTTTGACTTTCTTTAACTTTTTAATGCGTTCATGCCTAGTGGAAAGGTTATGTTTTTGGGTTCTGTACCGTGACATTCTAAGATGAAAATGAAAGTGGAGACTCCTGAAGAAACATGATTGTCCAGTCTGAGAACCATAACTGTTAGCAAGATAATTTTACTAAAGCACCGGTCCTCTGTCCTTGACACTCTGATATGATTCCATTTCAGGTACGTTGTTGATTCTGGATATGTTAAGCAACGTCAGTATAATCCATCTACGGGAATGTACTCTCTTGACGTCGTCCAAATTAGCAGGTTCAAAGATAGGATTATATCATTTTTTAGTGCATGATTTGGGCACTCATTGATGAGAATTTTGGGGTTAGTTCAATCTGTAAAGCATCAATTTTAAGTCTCAGCGGTGTATCTTTCCCTATAGGCTGCGCTTACTTCTATAATTTAAGTTGTTGGATTTTTCATAAAGTTAATGCTTATCATGTTACATCCGTTGTGCATAATTTTAACTCTTTAGATCTGTTGATCAGAGTTCAAGCTGATCAGCGCGCAGGACGTGCTGGAAGAACTCAGCCTGGAAAGTGTTATCGATTATATCCTTATAAGACGTACCTTGAGGAATTTCTGGATGCTACAATTCCCGAGATACAGCGCTCATCACTGGCTGGCACTGTTCTTTATCTCAAATCTCTTGATCTTCCAGACCTCGACATTCTACGCTTTGATTTCCTTGATCGACCTTCACGTATGGGGAAATTTTTTTATCATTATGCTTTTTTTTTGTTTGCGAGGGGTATTTTACCATGTTCATCCTTTTAATGCACGATCCCAGGTGAATCCCTCGAGGATGCTCTGAGACAATTATATCTGATTGATGCAATTGATGAAGATGGGGTTATTACACAAATTGGACGCAAAATGTCTGGTGGGTTCTCGCACTCTTACTTGATTTTTCAGTCTTCTTCTCTAGGCCTCCGTAGAGAGTAGAATTCTCAACGTTTTCCGTTTCTTATACTTCTTTTTTCGACCTAATGTGGTGTTTTAAATGGATCCTTGATAACATGAATATTCATATTTTGGGCTCTCCAACTTGTGCAGAGCTACCGCTGGAGCCTTCACTTTCTCGGACTCTGATTGAAGCAAATGAATTGGGTTGCTTATTTGAAGCCCTTACAGTTGCTGCAATGCTGTCTGCGGAGATATCAGTAAACTCTGCTCGAAGGTTTTTCTCATTCTTTTAAAACTCTCTCTCAGCTAGATTTGTGTGTTGACTTCCAGCTTTGTTGAACTTCAAGCTATTTCAATGTGCAGCAAAGGGGATCCAAGAAAGAGGAAGAAACCTATATCACCCTTGCCCGATGGCTCTGGATTTGGGGATCATATTCAGTTGCTCCAAGTATATGAAAGCTGGGACCGGGCAGGTTTCACAGCAGATTGGTGCATAGATCATGATATACAGGTGTGTGGACTTTTGCCTTCCACATTTACATCCGAAAAATGCAAGAGAAAATTTTTTCTGATCAGTGTGCCTTCTTTTTTCTCTTCTGTTTACACGTTCCATGTTGGGTTGGCGGACAATCACCATCGTCATCCCTAAATATCATTGTCATCATCCTCATCTATGTTTTGGTTTTGACGAGTAACAATGATGATTCAATGTTGACTAATGGTTTACAATGACGATGATGGTTCTTAAAACGGAGAATGATAATGACAGCAATTCATCATTATCATCATCCTCTCGCCACCATTATTGTTGTGGCAGGTCACTCTTTGCCCGACGTTACCCTCATATATATATACGGGTTTGCAGTGACGTGGACTTAATGGGTGTAGCTTAACGGTAGCGAATGCGATAATCCATAAGCTATCAGATCTCATAAGATCAATAACACAATATGTAAGAAATACATGGACTTAAATGAAATAAAAGCAAAAGCAAAATTATGATGCCCTATGAAATCATCATATTTGGGCTTGGATGAATGACAATCACATTAGCATTTTTTTCATCAGCGATGGATGAGAATGACGGTGACGATCACAATTCGTCATCGTTGAGTCAGAAACCTAGTACAAAGACCCATGTTTTTTAAAAAAATCAGTTCCTTTCCTATGTTGGATCAGAAGAGTCTCATCCCCTAGTGAAAATATTGGCAGGTGCGGGGAATGATGTTTGCCAAAGACGTTCATAAGCAACTCCGTCAGATAATGCATAAGATGGCGAAGGGTGAGTAAAATGGTCAACGATGCTGACATGATGAGAAAAAAATGGGCGTTTTCCTGAGGTTCATTCAATCTTCTATGGTTGACTACGTCAGATCCTGCAGAAGTAGATTTAGCACCAAAACGAAGACGAAGGGAAGAGGATTATAGGAAGCTTAGGAGGGCTTTGTGCAAGGGTTATGGAAACCAACTCGCCGAGAGGATGCTCCACCACAATGGTTATAGGAGCATTGGTTTCAGGTCACAGCTTCTTCAGGTCTCCATCTCAAATCCCCCCCAAGTTTTGATCCTTGAACTGCGAGTAAGGTTCGCGGACGGATGACAGGCAACAGTTTGGGGCAGACACAATGGGACTGAACAGAACGTCAATCAGTCATTCATCACCGGGCCTGCCGTTGCGAGGGGCGATTGTAAAGTTTAGAGTGATGAAACGGAAACTGATAACGGAACGGAACATATGACTGATGACGGGTTGGGTTTTGCTCCATTCTGTTTGCCATCCGTCCATGAGCCTGAACTGTGAGCAGTGGCAAAGTGGTTTTTGGCTTTGAATGGTTTTTTTGTTGCAGGTTCACCCGTCGTCTGTGCTGAAGGGGGACGAGGACGGGGTCTTGCCAGACTATGTGGTCTATCACGAGCTTATAGCCACTCCGCATCCGTTCATGAGGAATGTCTGCTCGGTGGAAATGGCTTGGGCCGTGCCCATCTTGAGGAAGCTTGAAAAACTCGATGTCAATAAGCTCAGGTAGATTAAGAGTCGTTATGGTTCTCAAATTTTGATGTTTTTTTCTTCATTTTTCTCAAGATTTTTCTTGAATGATCGGAATTTGTTGTGGTTCTTGTAATTTGATGAGTTTCCTTGTTGGGTAAAACTTCATCGTGTCTCAAAATTTGTTGCGTTTTTCTGTAGTTTTTCGTTTTATATTTCTTTGAACTCCATCATTGCTCTCCAAATTCGATAATTTTTACTCAAATTTTCCCCAGATTTCTCTTCGTGGATCAAAATTTGTCATAACTCTTACATTTTGACTGAATTTTCTCAAAGTTTCTCTGTCTCTCTCTTCATGGATCAGCTGTCATGGTCATTGTTCTCAAAACGTGATGTTTCTTCCTTGATGGATCAAACTTCGTCCTGGTTTTCAACATGCTATGTTTTTCCTATAGTTTTTTCCCTCAAAAATTCATGGAGCGACTTCGTCATGACTTTCTGAATTTGATAGATTTTCTTTAATGTTCTCAAAATTTTCTTGATTGGTCTTTTTTTGCCACTGTTCTCAGAATCTTGTTACTTTCTCCCAATTTTTCATGATGGATCCCACTTCGTCTTAGTTTTCATATTTTACTGTATTTTCCGTCATTTTCTCCAAAAAAATCTCGAATGATCTAGCTAGTCATTTTCTCATAATTTGATGGCTTTTTCTTATTTCTTCCAAATAAGTTTCTCATTTATCAACTTCCCTCGTGGTTCTCAAAAAAATACTGAAATTTGATTGTGCTGGTGTTTCTCAAACAGTGGTGCATCCGATGTTCGAAAAGAAGTGACCGGAGTCGCTGACGAGGTCAATATCTCGAATAAAGAGGTTAGTGTGGAGAAAGATGTGGGTGATAAAATCCGTGCCGCCAGAGAGCGATATCTTGCCCGAAAAGGAAATAAATCTTGAGCATGCCAATTTTATCATATTTCACAATTGTTAGGGGTAATTTGAACTTAGCTCTGTCTACAATAGTTTTCACCTTTCTGCGTATCTTAGAAAAAAAATAAAGTGGGATGGAATTGATTCACTATGGATTCATGCAGAGTCGTTTTTTACTCAGTTCTGTCCTTACGTTTTTATTTTATCTATTTACTTTACTTTTCGGTTCGTCCATCTAGGAATTAAGGAAATCATTTACCCTGCTAAGGTTTGGCAAGAAAACAAATAAAACCAGAGATTGACTTAAAAGTTTCCAATGATGTAAGTCGATTCAAGTTACAATCTACGAATTTTCTTTTTTAATTACTGTCGAGTTCAATTTAAATCAGGGGAAAAAATCATTTATCGATGTAAATTATTATGGAAAATTAGCGCCAGGGGAAGAAAAAAGGCCAATCCCATTGGGTAGCCATTTGCAACGTGCAAAAAGAAAGAACTGTGTTAGAGTTTCAGTATTCTTTCTATGAAGTAAAAAGGCAATATGGGTTTCTGAAATAACAGACTGAAAGATAATTATGCTGCTGTACAAAAATTTAACACTTTATGCGTTAATTAAACTCTTTAAGCTACCAATGCTGTAATCAAAATGGTCAAAACTAGAGTAATTTTGCAGAACCTTAATTTGCAATAATTTTTTTCTTTATTTTAGAGTTTTGAATAGGTTATTATCAAAATGGTCAAGCAAGAAGCATGAAATTAATTCATAGACAACAAAGAACCCATTGGCAACATAAGCATCGGAGGTAAAACGATGTAAAATGAATGGGACATCCCCCATCATTATATATTACCATCAGATGGAAAGAAAGTAAATAGAAAAAAACTCCTAAACAAGAATTATGGATTTTATTAATCTCGGTCCAAAAAATAATAGCTAACATATCACTGAAAGTACATTGTTCGGATTACAATAACAATGTACTCACTCACTCACGCACGTATGTACGCACTCACTCACTCACGCGCACTCACTCACGCGCACGCACGCACTCACGCACGCCACGCCGCACGCCGCCGCCCGCCGCCGCCCGCCCGCCCCGCCCGCCCGCCGCCCGCCCGCCCGCGCCCGCCCGCCCGGCGCCGCCCGCCCGCCCGCCGCCGCCCGCCCGACGCCGCCCGCCGCCGCCCGCCCGCGCGCGCCGCGCACGCGCCGCGCCGCGCCGCGCCGCGCGCCACGCCGCGCCGCACGCGCACGCCGCGCGCACGCCGCACGCACGCCACGCCGCGCACGCACGCGCCACGCCGCGCCGCGCGCGCACGCACGCGCGCGCCGCGCGCGCGCGCACGCACGCCGCGCCGCGCACGCGCGCCGCGCGCACGCGCGCGCGCGCGCGCCGCCGCGCGCGCGCGCGCGCGCCGCGCGCGCGCGCGCGCGCCTTGCGCGCGCGCGCGCACGCCGCGCGCGCCGCGCCGCGCGCGCGCGCGCGCGCCGCATACGCGCGCGCCGCGCGCGCGCGCGCGCGCGCCGCGCGCACGCCGCGCCGCGCGCGCCGCGCCGCGCGCGCACGCCGCGCCGCGCGCGCGCGCGCGCGCGCGCGCCGCGCACGCCGCGCGCGCGCACGCGCTGCGCCGCGCACGCCGCGCGCATGCGCACGCGCGCGCGCGCGCGCGCACGCCGCGCGCGCGCGCACGCACGCGCGCATGCGCCGCGCACGCGCGCCGCGCCGCGCGCACGCCGCGCGCGCGCGCGCCGCACGCGCGCCGCGCGCGCACGCACGCGCGCGCACGCCGCCGCGCACGCACGCCGCGCCGCGCGCGCGCCGCGCCCGCCGCCGCCGCCCGCCGCCCGCCCGCCCGCCGCCCGCCCGCCCGCCCGCCCGCCCGCCCGCCCGCCCGCCCGCCGCCCGCCCGCCCGCCCGCCCGCCCGCCCGCCCGCCCGCCCGCCCGCCCGCCCGCCCGCCCGCCCGCCCGCCGCCGCGACGCACGCCCGCGACGCCGCGCCGCGCACGCGCACGCCGCACGCCACGCACGCATACGCACGCACGCGACGCCCGCCTGGCGCCACGCCCGCCGCCCGCCCGCCATACGCATGCCCGCCCGCTTGCCGCTCGCATGCATCCGCCGCGCACGCCCGCCACGCGCCCGTACGCCCGCACGCATGCACGCAGGCCCGCCCACACGCACGCACGCACGCACGCACATATATTTTATATATATATACATGTATATTATATGTAATGGTGCAACAGCTAATTTTTTATTGTATTGAATATATTGATCTGCTGCAATTGGTGCTTGGTAGAAACCCATAGACTTAGTTCATTCATGTTGACCATGATCATGTGCAAGACTGATAGTCGAATTATTGTCACAGAGGAGTGTGGCTGGTTGTTGGAGAGGAGGCTTAGATTCTAGAAGAACATTCTGAATCCAAAGTATCTCACAGTTGCCGTTGACTAAGGCATGAAGCTCTGCCTCAATGTGGAGAGGGATACAACTTTTTGCTTCTTGCTGCACCAAGTGATTAATTTCCACATAAAAGAGCAATGCCTAGTAGTAGATTTATGATAGACCTTTGAACCGGCAAAGTCAGCATCAATATATATTTTAAGATGGTTTGACTTGCCACTTTGGAAGGTCAGTCCAAGGAATATCAGGATATTTAAGTTGATAAGCTAGAATATCCCTGTCAGGATCGGAAACAACATAAGTGAGCTTCAGATTGACTTCCATGGGGTAGACATTGTAGATGACCAGTTTCATTCAGCAGATCATAAATGTACTTTTGTCGGGAAAGAGTGATGCCACGAGGAGTATAGGCTACCTCAATACCTAAGAAATAAGGAGTCCCATGGTTTTGATGTCAAAGTTTACTTCAGATGCTGGCTTGGAGTAGTTATTCAGTGCGAATCGTTTCTGGTAATTATGATATCAAATGCATAAGCAATGAGAAGAAAAAACTTTCCCATCGAATTATGTTGATAGAATAATGTATGGTACCATCACGTTGATGATAGTTGAGATCTTTCATGGTCTTAGTGAATTTCTCAAACCAGGCCCAGAGATTGTTTCAATCCATAAAGTGCCAAGGTAGACAACAAACTTGTCCAGATGGTTGATCATATCCTGGAAGCTCATATAGACTTCTTCTTGCAGTTCACCATGAAGAAATGCATTTTTCAATTCTCATTGAAGTCAGTTCCCAATCATGACATGCATTAAGGAGATTTAGACACATGTAGTATTCATTTTTCCAGGGCAAAGGTTTCTTTGAAGTCGATTCTGTACTGTTGTACATATCCCTGGGCAACCAGCCTTCCTTTGTACCATTCAAGTCAACAATCTGTTCTATACTTCACAGTGTATACCCATATAAAGCCTATAGCACATTTTAGTTCCAGTTAAGAAGTGAGTTCCCAAATTTGATTCAAATATAGGTCCTCCATCTCAGCGTCCATACCAGTTTGGTATTGAGAATGAACGAGAGTGTCATGAACAGATTTGGGAATAATAACTTACTGAATATCCAAAAGAAATTCTTTGTGACTTGGAGTGACATTCTGGTTGATATAACATTTGTATTGAGAAATTTTATAGTGATTCATTTGAAAAATTTTAGCAGGACAGAATATAATACTTTTGTTTAGGTCACACTGAATACGTTTTGAATCTAGTTCTGTGGGTTATTAAATGAGCTGCCTTAGTATTGTCTAGTAGTATTTTTCAAATCCCTAATATGCCAACATCATTTTATCATCTAAATTTTCACTTCATTGTGAGTTGGTTAAATCAGGATCTGTAAACATTGTATTCAATTCCTAGTAAATTGAAACAGATTGAGTCCAACTATATCATACAAATAAATTATTTTTAAATCTCTGATAAAAGTTTTCATATATTTGTTATCTAACTGAAGTTTTTTTTATTAACTATATCAAGGTATTCCTTGCTTGAAAGAGTTGGTAAAATTCAAGATCTCCGGATAATTTACTATACTAGAAAAAAAATATATATTATATGTTTGAGTGTCAATTTATACTGGTATGTTAATGAACTTAAAGAGAGAATGTTCTGTTAGTTATTCCGTTAACCATAATCTTCAATTGAAGTCTTTATTGATGCATGAATATATTACATAAAATCCTACATTTATTAAGTTCACCTTAAATCAGGACGTTACTAAAATATTCAAGGATTTCATATGACAGATGATAAAATATTGAAAACAAAATTTTCTTTAAGAAAACTCACATCTATATACTGTTGTATTACAAGTATCAAGCTAGTTCCTAAGAAACAAATTCACTCACTCTTTTGACAAATATATTATTGTGCAAGCAGTGCCAAATAGTTGTGCTCAGCCAAAACAGCGGATTGTGCTCAGTCCATTAACAAAGTTCTTAGTTGGTAGGAATCGTGCTATGTCAGTTTTCAACAAATGCCTGGAGGTAGATTAGAAAAAACTTTGATGCTTTCTTAGTCATGTTAGCTTGTATATTTTTTTCCTTGGATATTTTTATAAAATTTCTCATCAACCAATATATTTTTTACTCAGAAAGTAACCAGACTTCATCATGATGAGACAATGAGGCAAACCTTCCACAAAATGAATTTATATTTTGAGATTATGTATGATCATCAGATCTTACAGGGGTAGCCATATCAGGTCAAGAGAAGAAGTCGATGCTGATATGCTATGCCAGTAAGACCCTAGCTGATGGGCAAATAAATTATAATACGACAGAGAAAAAGCTGTTAGAAGTCATCTTTGTGTTACAAAAATTTAGAACTTCCAATATTTGGGAGAAGGATCTTGATTCAAACAAAGACCGACCCTGGTGCGTGCAATGGTAGGCACTATGTAGTGGGTTATTGGGTCAATACCCAAGTGTGAAAAGATCCAGAAAAAATGCTGACACAATGACAGGGCACAAGCTGATAGTGTGGCAAAGTAAGAGAAATATGAGGCCATTGGGAAAGCAGGCTTGCATGACAATAGGGCCTGCATGGCAGGGTGAGGGACAACAAAGCAGCATGATATACATTATAGTAAGCCAGTAGGATACTCGATGGCGTAGGGGGCTAGGTGTGTTGAGGTGGCACGAAGGAGAGATACAACATGTCCAACAGTTTAAATCATATATCATGTAGTTTACACAAATATCTCCATCATAATGACTTTACTTGCATGTAATCCTGGTCAAAATTGATTCGAACATGATTTTCTATTTTTCTATAGATTTTTGGGATTTACAGATTTCCCCGACTTTAGATTCATTAAGAAATTAATTTTACAACTTAAAGAATATTTATTTGGAATTTCTAAAACCGTTCATTAATATTTCCATATTTTTGGTATTTTTACAGAATTTATGCGTCAGATAATATTTATTTTCAGTTAATTAATGCATTTGTTAAGTTTTCTAGATTTACATGTATTTTTTAAAAAATTATCATGAATAATTCATCAATATATTATCTTCTGTGACTGGAGATATATTTTAAGATTTATTATTTGTATTTAATATATTTTACCAGGTTAAATTTCCACTCATTTTGTGTCCACGTCTCTTTGGCCAATTTTTGACAAAGGATTGGTGAAACTAATCATTGGAATCAAATCTCTATGACATTAAGATTCACAATGAAGTACTTAAAAATGTGGTCCAATTTAATATTGAAGGGCCAAAGCAACAGGCGGCAGAACGTGAAACATGCATTTTTAGCCTTAAATGTGCTTTGAAGATTGCTTACGTGGAGAAATAATGTGACTTTTGTGAAATTAATGATGTACAACTGGCTAGGTAAATTCAAAATTATAAGTGCAACGAGACATTTTACATTCATTTTAAAAGGGTGCTTTTATGGATCAGAAACTACCGCCATAAAGGCACCAAAGTTTTAGGATTAAATTCCTTTTATATTTTCAAGTGGCAGAATACATTTGACAAATAGGAAAGGAAATGATTAAGTGACACATCATGAAGGTAGTAAGACTTCATTAATAAATGATTTAACTTATTCTCCTTGTTTCTTTTGTTCCGTAGAGAGAGGCTGCACAATATCATTTCTAGGCCAAGAAAACAAGGAGAAAATGCCAACTAATCAGAGTGTGAATTGTAGTCCAGCTGGAAACAGTGACGGAAAGGTAAAACAGGTCCAACAGTAGAAATCAAGTGAAATAAAAATTTCAACATCTTGAAAGCAAACAATTAATTGAGCCCAAATTTTATGGGCAGTCTTACTCTAATTTTCCATATGGTTTGGTTTCATTAAAAAATGCTAGGAATATAGGAAAATAGTAGGTAAACTTGCCCCAAACCTAGTTTTCCTAGAAAGATTCAGAAGCTTCAAGAGTCAAACATTTTATAACATCATGGATTCAAATTTTGAGTTTCTTCTTGCTCTTTTGATTTCCTTCTTGAACTTTTCCAAAACACCAAGGCAGGGGCAACATTTACATGCCATAGGAGGACTTTTAAGGGATAAGAACATTGCATTCCATTCAATATCATGAGTAAATACAAATTTTATTACCATGTTTCTTATCATTATCCAAATCTTAGATTCCTCTATCCATTTCAATTCCGTTGAGAATCCAATTTTCCCTAAAATTTCCCTACTTTCTCACTCTACATCATTCTCCCTACTTTCTCTCTCTATATTTCGATTCTATTATCACACAATTAAGGTCCTTATCTATCATATATCATCCCATTTTTTATAAAAAATCCATGCATCTTCCCTTTCAATTTGATATTCCATTTTTTTGTTTCAAAGTAAAAAAATTATCAAAAAACATTTTTTCCTCTCTTATTTTATTTTACATCTTTCATCAAAAAATAAATTCATTTGTTTTATAACTGACTCCCTATTGATCGACTCCTTTCTCATCCTCGACTTTCTATATATTGAAAAAAAGGAATTTTATAAATAGATGTGTATAAGTCTAAACTATAATAATAACATTAATTCATGTTAGTCACACACCCATTTTTATGCTTCATAATTGGCACCATTTCTGGGAGGCACGATAATCATAAACTTCTCGTAATGAAAATCTCATCTCATTTCATATTATTTGTTTTAATTTTATTATTTTTCATTTCTTGAGCTAACATGGAAGGTGTAGAATTTTGTGAAAGGAAGGTGATGCATTGAATTTTCCAAAAAAACCCAACCTTATCTACTTTCATCTCCATTCCTGTGTTTTAAATTATCGATAATTTTTGTATAAATACTTTATTTGACCTTCATTTTAAAATATTCTCATGTTATAAAACTTTATTTCAATTGTTAATATGAATTATATTTTGTTAGCTATGCTTTCATCTGCCTCATTTATTATTTTAACCCCCTGTAATGAGTGATACTAGCCATATTTATTCATAGGAGAAGATACATTAACCAATATAATGCACACATATTTTGTCCAGAGTTATTTTGCACGGCAGTCACCCTCGGGATACATTCATAAGGAATATTGTCTATGATGAGTCTTACAAGTTTAATACATTTATGAGTACAGAGTTTCCTTTTTCTGTCAGTGCACAATGTTTCTTTTCTAATTTCTTAGGTCTAGATATTTGGTGTTAGATAAATCTTTGGTTTAAAGGTTAAGGCATGACCTAAGAGCAGGGTAGAATTAGGTTCTTTCAAAATTTCTACTAATTCTAACATAAGTGATTTAACTACCTATGATGTTCCAATCTATGGTAGATGGTAAGGCTGACTTGTTGATATGTATACATGTTAAGCAAGTCCTTAATCAAGGGGGGAAGCTGAGGAGAGAAGGGAGAAGGATGGGCACCCAAAATTTTATGCCATGGGTCAATTTTTTTCAGGAATTTATCTAATTTATATTTAATGGTATGTTTCATAAAACCCCAAAATTTAAGTATTTGATCCTAAACCCAAAAAAAAAATAGTTTGTGAGGTTCCAGGCCTATATATTACTTTTATTAAGGATTCTAGTGCCCCATTAACCTTTAATGGCCAACAAAATTAATTATCTATGTCAATATATAGGATAATTAATCAAATATTGATTTCAACCAATTGATAGGTTGAGTTTTCAGCCCTTGGGTTGCAAGCTACACCTCGTGCTCGAGAAGATACAAAGGAGTATAATGAGATTCTCATAGTATCTTACTATCATTTGGTATAAGAAGATATATATATATTCTCATATATTTATACTCTTTTAAATTACTTAGAGAATGGTCAACTGACAAACCCTTATTGGTCATCTAAATGGGAAAATTATTGGACAAATCTTATATGATATTTCACTACCATGGCCAAGGATTTCATTGCATCATCTTTCTTGAGCTTTAACCTGCGGCATATAATCCCATCTTGATCACTCAATCATTTCCATGAACTTCTTGCTACACTCAAGTATTTGGGTTTTGAATCCCAATAATAGGACTTTTAAAATAATAATCAAAGGTACAACTAAATTATTAGGGTTTTAATTCAAAGTTTTTATTTTTTCAGATTAATCACTAAAAATATGATTTGTACTCCCTTGGGAAATTTAGCTAGTGCGGTGTACAGATCATCTCCATAGGAAACGGTGATTCAGGAAAGGCATATGGGGAGACAATGTGAGGTGAGATAGTGATAATTAGTAGTATAATTAAGATGATGATGGTAATTAGTAGAATGTAAAAATTAAGAATTGAGAATATCAAGCCAGAGAGAGGATGAAGTGATGATAACAAGAGGAAAGCACGAAAGTGACATAACAAGTGAGTTGAATGAGTTATGTGATGACATGGCCATGATGCGAAAATGTTAAGACGGGACTAGAGGGTGTATGGACACGGGGCAATTTGACAGTGAAACTGATCTAATCTAATGAGGATGTTGAGAAAGAAAAACACAAAGCAAGAATACTTGATTGTAGATCCTTATGTTCTGCCAATCATGAGAAGTTTTGAGTGCAAGTAAGCTCCCCCCCTTCTATGTTACCTCTTCCCAAACACCTAGGACTCCAAGAAGAGGCTTGATGGATCTCATAAAATCAGTCTTTCAATCATCCCACAGGAATAGGAAGAAATTTTAAGAATGACTTTGACAAGCATCCACACTCTATTTATAGATCAGAGGGTATGGCTGGAAAGATGGGGTTAAGATGAAGCATCCTTTAAAAGTTGAACTCAATTAGACTTTTGGATCATCACATATCAATCTTTGAAGTTGGAGTAATCTTAGACGTCCATTTTTCTCTCTCCTCATCATCGGCATTGTCGCTTCCTCATTTTTTCTTGTGGTTGAGATGTCAATCGTCAGTAGTTAATGATTGGCATGATTGTCTCACCTTCTGTAACCGTCACTTTGAGAATGCCACATGTCACTACTTAGAGTAAGATAAAAAATAAAAATGCAATTTATCAATTAATCATTCATGATGTCGTAGCGCGTCATCGCATGCCACATCACAATATTCCTCTCTTTGATCCTTTTCTAATGAATAACATGCTGACACTTGCATTTTTTCATGCAATGTGGCGTGTGTTTTCGTATGTGTCGTGGTGTGTGTTTACACATGGTGTGCGTTTATTGTCTGACGTGGCATGCATCTTCATGTAGCACCTCAGACGATGTTTCTTCTTTAACCAATTGTGGTGTGCACGTGCGAGCCACATGTGCTGCCAGAAATTTTGACTTTTCATTCTCCCTTTGATTCTTATTTTTCTTCTCAATATTCAAATTGCACATTGTAATTTAAATCTCTCATTTTTTCTATTGGTCCACATGTTCCCTGAAGAAAGTGTTAAAAGTGATTGGTGCATTATGGCATCATGATTCACGATGCCATAATTACATTTTTTCGCATTTATTAGTGCAGCTATCATTACAGACACTATTGATTGGCTGTTATTTGATCAAATCGAATCATGGCATGTGGCAGGGCACATTTTTAAGGAAAAAATATATTCATAAATCTTCATAAAATAAATCTTAAGTCATAAAATATAATAAATATAGCTTTATATTGACTTAGAAAATTCCTATCTCCATGAATAAGGTCAATAAGTTCATGAAAAATATTCTGAATCATAAAATTAATTTCTTTAAGAATGTGATGTCAAAAAAATCTTTAAAAACACCATTAAATCAAAATAATAATAATAATATCACCTAAATATTAGATTTAATCTCTTAAATCTTGATAACACACATTAATCATTGCTTTAATGGATAAAACATGTAAATGCCACAGAAATAACTCAATTATTTTCCTGTTATCAGCTATCAGTGTCTCAAATCTAAGACCGGGAATCACTTTAAAGGGATTTATACATATCAATTCAATACATTATTTCTGATGAAGAGCACCCACCGTCAATATTTCATTTCTCCACACCAAGGGCTATGGGATCCGCCATACTCATCATACGACTAAGACCATATTGGTATTGGTGGCTTCTATTGAAAATTTAAAATTGATTGTAAAAGGGAATACTGAACCAAAATGGTTCTTTAAAAAAACAATAAATGAACATTATCACCTGGCATGGAAAAGTATCAGTAATCACATGGTTCTTTTGATGAATTTCTTCAAGCAGTTTAGATGCCTAACCTTTAGATGTACCCATGTGATTTTCTGAGCATTGTATTTCCTCTTGAATATCTCCAATGGTGCTTCCACAAATATGAGAATATTTTGTCACCATCTAGTCTTACTAGAAACAACAGTCAACAAGGAAGAGCAAGAGAATAAAGGGGGACATTAAAAAATGCCTCACATAGGTATCAAATGAGGGTGCAACCTCTATTTATATTTTTTGGGAATATTTTATTAAAGCCCAAATAAAAATTCACAAAAGTCTCCATGTCTTTGAGATTTTGATATACTTCGTCCAACTTAAAGTATATCCATAGTCTTTGGGATTTTTCTAACAATATATTATAAAATAATATAAGTTTTGAGACAGAATATGATTTTTCTGGAATTTTTCGTCATTAAAATTGGAAAGATATGATTTTTTTTAGTCGAAATATATATTTATATGTATTTTTTGGACTCTTATTTTATTTTATATGAATTTTTAAATGTTTTTAGTTTATTTTATTTTATTTCGTGCCGCCAGGTGTCGCCGTTCGATTTGTCGAATGGCGACGAATCAGGTCGTGTTATGATGATTGCCGCCAGCCAATCATTAACGAGGCAATCATCACTTCGCGATTCGCGAAGCGATGATTGTTGTCATTGTTAAATGAATCTTATTTTAGTTGGCGCAGGGGTGACGTGGCGCGACCGCGTCCACACGATTAAAATAAAATAAGAAAAAAAGAAAAGAAGAAGAAAGGAGAGAGAGAGAGAGAGGATGATGTGGCGCCCGCTGACGCGTCGCCACGTCATCCCCAAAAAGTAACTTTGTTTTATGTTTTTTCCTCTTTCTTTGTCCTTTTCTCTTCTGTCTAGGAGCACGTGCGCAGAAAAAGACAAATGTGCACGGAAGACTAAAAAGTGTGGAATATGAGGCATTTTGACTTCTAACCGAGCACGAAAAATGAGGAAGCTGACAAGGAAAGAGAAAAAATCAAAGGCTAGGATTGCTACAACTTCAAACGGCCATAACTTTTGATCTACAACTCCGATTGAGCTGAAATTTTCAGCGTTGCTATGTCTTCCCCTCCTCTTTATATCCATGATCTATAAATAAAGGCCTGGATCATTTTGAAATTCATCTTGAACTTGCTGATTGAAAGATAGTGAGTTTTGAGATCCATCAAGTGTGTTCTTGGTGTTCTTGGGTGTGTGGGAAGAGGCATAAGAGAAGAGGGGGAGCTTACTAGCACTCAAAAATCGTTGTGATCTTGGCGTAACATAAGGATCTAAGGTAAGTGTCTTCGCCTTACTTTGTTTCTCTCCCGACATCATCGTTATCATAACTATAGTTTTTTTATCAACTTTTCAGTTATCATTTCACTTACTTACGTTCCCATTATCTCGTTTCTATCTTAACCATTATATCGTTTGTGCATTCAATCACTATCGTATCCGTTGCATCTGCTACCTTATTCCCTTAACACTTCACGTAATTCTACTTATATTTCCTCAATACCATTACATCTTTCATCATATCCACCATCTAACACGTCGTCGTTACGACCCCATCTCGTTTATCCATCTTCATCTCTCTTACACCCTAATTAGTAGAATCTTAAGTAACTCTCTCTCGTTCACTCTCATCACACATTCACTACTGTATACATAACTCTTCTCATCTTCGTGGTTCACCCAATCAAGATTGTATTTTACCTATTATCCGTTCCCTGTGGAGACGACCCGTACTCATCACTAACTACACATTCTGAAGTACGGTTAAAAAAATATTTTTATTGAATAATCTCAATCACCAACGACAAATTTTAACCCTAAAATTGAGATTATCACTTGGGCAAGGACTTCATCATGGTATTCTTGAGTACTCAATCATCTTTGTGAACTTTTTATGCACTCAAGATAATACAGTTTGGAATTCAGTGAATTGGAACTCGTACGTCATAATCAAAGTAGAACCATCTATTCACAAGACGTCTTTGGTGCCTCAAGTGTAAGGACCGCTTTCACGACCACAACACGAATCAACTTTATTAAGAGTTAGGCATAATACCATCAAGGGATTCATACAAATAAATTCAGTGAACTCTTTCCCTAAAGAGCACCAAGTATTTATCCTTAGAGTCTCCACACTAATGGCTAGGGGATCGTCCATACTCATCATATGAGTAGGTCTTGGCAATGATATTTTATCTGAATATTTTGATGTCCATCTTGAGTACTCTATGACTAAGAATATTAACAACACATGTTTACAGACCAAAATATATGATGATCTCATCATAATTCATTCTATCATTGGATGTATTCAATGACTTCATTATAAACATCACAATAGAATAATAATTAATAAATATTAATTAAATAATCATAAACAACACATTTAGCGTGATTGGCTTGCATGTCACATAATATGGATACTGATTTTTAATTATAATTGCATCTATTTAATATGTTATTTTTTAAATGATCATAAAGGCATGTTTTTAAGCTTAAATAATTTATTCCATTTTTATAATGAATTACTGATTTTCTCAAAATTTTGAAATATTAACAAAATGTTTGAGATTAAATTCAGATGGAGATTAATTTTATACACTATAATATATTTTGGATTTTGTATAAAATTCTACAGATTTATTAAAATTTTAAAGTAATATTTCGATTTTTCTCAATTTTTTTATTTTTTATAGAATTTTATGACATAAAATTCATAAAGAAAATAATTTTAAAGTGAAATAAAAATTTTGTACTGGAATTTTTTTATCTTCAGGATGCCACACTGCCAATCTTCCAAATGAATTGAGGACCTGGAAAATCATATCGGTACATATGACTCAACTTTAAGTGGTGATATCAAGTGATCTAAAAGCAGTTTCATGCTAAAATTTTGAGGGTAGCATTGTTGGTCCCTCTGTCAATCCATTCCCTCTAGTCTACACATAAAATCCCCAATTTTGTAAAAAGTCACCATTAGATTTTGTTTTTAATTACAATGGGTCGAGTGATTTTCTCATTCAAAACCTTGTTAGGATCCATTCTTGACTCTCAAATGTGAAAAACTGGAGGGATGCTTTGATCAATACTCCTAAAGTAACATTCCCCCTCAGCTCATTGGGCAGATGACAATAAGGTTAATGTTATCTTCATCTTTTTGAGATTCACCTCTTCATCCTTTTTCTTATTTCATTGTTTCATATGATACCTTATTTCCGCATGCCACTATTGACTCCACACATCGACAACAGTCTCCATATCTGTCACCACCAAAAATTGTAAATATTTGTTAGGCGCCCCCTTCCATTGCTCGCTGACGTGTATCCACAACCATCTTATGTGTAATTTGAGATAGTTAATTAGTTTGCTCCACCACCAACATATCACATGTTTGCTTCAACTCCCCCATTAGTCAGTTCTCTCAAAGCATCAAAGGAGCCATTTTAATTAGAAATGATTACACTAAAATATTCAATAAATTTCCTTACAATTATTCTATTAATTTCAGAAATATTATATTAAATAGGATTAATATTTTTTCTTTCCTAGAATTATTTTGAATTAATTATTTCACTAGTTTAACTATATTAAATTATATTTAATTCCAATAAACTGTATAAAATCCTAAAATATAGAAATTAAAATTAAAATTTACTTATTAAATATTGTGTCCCTATTTCAGTAACCTTTGCTTGCTCATTTATTGGAAGATAAATTATACATATTTTTGTATGAATCAGAAGCCTTAAATGACACAAACTAGTCCCTATTTATGGTTCATCGATGTCCTTCATCAGTATCCTCGGAATACGAATATTTTGAATGCATTTTCAAAGACTAGTGATCCCATGATTATTCACTTAGCCAAATAGTGTATTTATGGACTTCATTGCTTGCATTGTACATAGATTATAATGAATATATTCTATTAATGAATTTTGAAAATGATTTGGAATGTGTTATTGGCTTAACTCTAGTGACATGTGGAATGTGACATTCTCTTTATTCTTGTCCATTTTATTTATTTTATTGTAATAATAATAAATCAGAGTCTGAGTGAATGATTAAAATAAGAACCTGATAATTTCTGAATGATCATATCAATTCAGGATTTCTCCAGGTATGAAAGCAACCCATCTTCCTCATTCTCTTGCATAACCTTCCCTGATTTTAATTCAGATGTGAAACTCGGCTTTTTTGTGCGGCTATAATATTTTGCACATTTGGATGAAGTAACAAATTCATCCAAACTATAACCAGATTTTTTATGACTTACTTCACATTTATGTATGGGCCAAGATGAAATTTTCTACTAAACTTTACCGCATACTCTCTTGAATCAGATCTGGAAAATCAGTTTCCGATATGAATTTGGTTCCAATACATAAAAGGTGGCATCCTTTTATGTACTTGTATGCTCCAAAATCTGTTTGATATTTTTCCCTGAATTCTCTTTTTTGGGTTTGGGCTTCCTCCCCCAATCCAGGTTGTGGATTAGGCTTCTTCTTTTCAGCCATTTGATCCCTGAAGTTATCATTAAATCTATGTATGTCATTGGGCTTACATAATCATCAAGAAGATTTGAAAAAAATACCACTTGACTTTAAAAAAGTTAATTAGCCTTGCGATCAAAATATCCATGAATAAAGAACAAAAAAAAGCAATTTAACTGGTTATTTTATACGATTCAATATTTTTTACATAAGGGATGCCTAAAACGTGTTGACTATACAAATTTCATGGATATATATTAATAAAATGTATCAGTTCGTGTATATTTTTTATCATCAAATGCCCCCAATTTATTACAAGTCTCTCAAAGATATTCCATAGTTATGCTTAGGCCATTCATTCATGCTTAATACAATCCACATGAATACAAAGTGGTTAAAAAAATCAATCACACCCCAAATATGAATAATCCAAGATGACTTCGCAGACTCCCCCCTAATTTCTAAGTGATGTGTATAGTCGACCCCAAATGAATTGGAAAGAGCTAATGTAAATCAGAAGAAATACTTCTGTTCATGTATGATAACTATGGTAACAAAATTTACTTACTGATCTTAGCAAAAAACATGCATCTTCAAAAAATGTCCTCAAAGAATGTTCAGGATCTTAACTTAATCGAGGCTTAGATATGTAGCCAACCAAGCTCAAGAATCCACCAACAGTATAGGGCTGAGAGTAAAAAACCCTTACTGATTTGCAAAAAAACAACCTTCTTGAATGAGATGATAAATGTTTACAAGTTCACCAAAGGGACTAACAAACAAGAAGATACACACTTGGTGTCTTGTCCTCATAAAAGCTTCTTTGTCCCCAAGTCTTCTCCAACTCTCCAATGATCTTAGCTTGAACCCTCCAAAGTTGCTCACATGATGCTCTAAAAAATGTACACTAGGATGCTCTCCATAATTCCCTCACAATTCCACCTCAGGATGAGGTAGTCACCTCCTTTTATAGAGCTCCTTGGAAGCTTCTAGAGACCCTCTCTAGAATATTTCCACAACTTAGTAGAATATCTAGAAAGATTTGTAAGCTTCTAGAATAGTCTAGAGGAATCCATAAAATTCAAGAAGTATCTAGAAGGCTCTAGAAGATTCTAGAGGAGTTACTACAATGCTAGAACATTTCGAAAGCCTCTAGAATATTTTGGAAGCCTCACCATTTGTAAGGAATGTCTATAGTAAACCCCAAATGGTTTGGAAATGGCTAATGCAAATGAGAATAAATACTTATATATATGTTAGATAGCTATGGTCACAAAATTTCCTCATTGATCTTAGCAAAATGTTACACATCACTCTCTTACTATAGTTGGCTACTTAGTGATTGGGGTACTCCAGCAACCTTTATACTGCTTGAAGATAAATAGAAGAAACTCTTCTCCTGCTTAGCACACAATAAGTTATGTACCAATAATATTGAATAGGTGAGAAAATAATTAAGGATGAATAGTGAAAGGGTGACTATAGATTTTACGAAGAGGGAAAATGAAGATTTTCATTTCGTAAGATGACTACACCCACAAGTGATTACGATAAGGATAGATGAATATGAAGTAGATGAAATGTTTAGGAGAAAGAAAAAATACTTGGATAAGATTTAACTTCCAGAAAAATACCCCCTAAAATGTTTTGTTTATTTTTTCGTAGGGTTTTCCTTGTATTTGATGCCTTCCTTTTTTTATCTACTAAAAAACGGATTTTAAAAAATGCATATGAAAAGAAAGAATTTATTTTAAATTAAAATGATTGAAGAGAAAAAGTATTTATGAGAGTTGGAACTATAATTAGAAACATAAGCTTGTGAGCATGGGATCTCATAAGTTACTCAATATAAATGGAATTGGTGAAACATTGTTTGGGTGGTTGTTGTGTTGATAGTATTAGACCATAATTTAGGGTAAAAATATTAGCTAAATACTCTTAATGAAGAGTTGAATCCACAAAGAGCACATAATGAGATACCGATTTTTGTCTCTATATATTTTCTATTTTTCTAGAAGTGTTCTTATATTTTTAGAATTTTTATTTAATTTAATTTAAGAAAAGTAATGAAAATGAGAGGAAATATTTGAATAAAATATGTTTTATTTAAATAAATTTAAATTTTAAAAGTATTCCTAATTTTTTTAACTCAATTTAGGAAAAAACAATGAAAATCAGACCTTTATGGTGCTACAGTGTGGTGGCAGAAAGTAGTGGGTGCATGGGATGTGAGCAGATGGTTAGATAATATATGTGGAAACATAGGTGGATGAAAATATATACGGCCAAAGGATACTCAAGAAGGTTGATGAGTATGGTTGATCTTGTAGCCATGAGTGTAGAGAAACTAAGGATAATGAGCGGATGTTTTTTTTTAAAATAGTTCAGTAAATTGATCCATCAGAATCCCTGAACGGTATTCTACCAAGGTGTTAATCAGGTTGATTCGTGTCATGGTTGTGTAAGTTGTCATTAGACATGAGACACCAAAGACATCTTGAGGATGGACAATTATACTTTGAGTATGATCTAGTAGTTCCTAATCATGGAGTTCTAGGAAGTCTTAGTTTGGGTGCAATAAGAATTTCAAAAAATAGAGTGATCAAGATGGGATTGTTTTCCCTCAATATATGTGAAGATGCCTTGAGGAAGACGATGTGATGAAGTCCCTGTCCAAGATAGTGGAATATTATAGTAGAGTTCTATGATGATTTCCAAATGCATAAGTACTAACCTGGATGACCAACTAGGGTTTGATAATTTACCATAACCCAAGGCATCCTAGATGTTGTATGATACATATATGGTTACTAATGAAAAAAGGTTCCATGAGTGCTCGATACACACTCCTTTGTATTATCTAGATCATGAGGTGTAGCTTGGCACCCCATGTGCTAGATACTCAACCTATAAATTGGGTTAACTTAATCCATCATTAATCAATCTATATGATGATATATTTATTTAATTTAAAAGGCCAAAAAGGTTATTCTACTCTTGGAATCATTAAATAGATTGATACATGGGCTTAAAGGGTCACAAACAAATGGTATTTTGGATGTTAAGAGATTTTAGGAAAATATCCTATTATTATAAATAAGAGAAGGGCCTGAAGAAAATTCACACATGCTGGAATTGATCAAGGCCATTCTCATTCTCATTCTTCCCCCTTCTCTGCTTGGCTCCGCTACATTCTCGATGTAAGTGGGACAACCTAATGACAATGGTGGAATGAGAAAGGGGCTCATAAGATGCATGAGATCTGACATACAAGGGATTCCATGGATATGCTTGATTGAAGGGCTAGAGAACTATTTTCTATGCAACGGAAGCAATTATCAATTCCAAATTTATGTCGTAAACATTACACATCATGCATACCTTTTGGGGAACTTGTTCCACCCTTGACTTTCTCCTTCGTATATTTTTTGAAGCTGTTAATGTGTAAATGACCACATGATCAAAAATACTTATCTTACAAGTAGGATCAGATTGTGTTATTTTATCTGGATTATTAATGTCCATCTAGCGATCCATTGAATGAGAACATTTGGAATTCATGTTTAAAGACTAGGGATCACTAAATGAAATATCTCATCATAATTCATTAGGTCATTGCATGTATTCATGGACTCCATTATAAACATCACACAAGAATAATAATGTAGAAATATTTCATTCAATGAACTTAAACAAAAGCATGGTGGTGTGATTGGCTTGGTGGACACATACTATCTATCAGGCTAAACACTTGAGTGGCTCAACACATCTCACCCACAGAACAGAGAAGTCACAATTCTGATCCATGAGCACGTGATTTGATCAATCATTTTACAAATATTTTTTTTATTCTACTAAAAGTCTCATGCTGCAAGAGTCGCTTTTGTTTCATATACATCAGTGTCAGAGAACCCAACGAGGCTGATGTCTTATGATATTATCTTGACCATCAAATCATCTTCGGGTAATTGTTACTATATATTGAGTTAAGACTAATTTGAATCACCTAAACAAGGATCCAAAAGTCATAATCAATATATATTCATCCATCCACAAGATGTCCTTGGCATCTTAAGTCTTTGGACCCCTTACATGACTGTGACTTGAAAGTTATGTATAATTGCATTCAGGGATTCACATGGATCAATTTAATAAACTTCCATTCAATGCCTAATAATGATATACCTTCCTTCTCATTACGTGAGGTAATCTGGTTTATACATACAATGGAGAAAATACCTTGTAGATTTTTTCGATACTCACCTTTTCAGAATAGTCTGAGTTAGTGTAGACTACTCAATGGGTTGATAACATAATTATATAATATGCATTTTAGATTAAAACATATGTTCACGATAATTCACCATATATAGTTCTCACAGATTCTAAGCTCTTGGGGATCTTTTTAGCCCACAACCTTAGCTTGCATACTTTGTTTGTCTCATTAGAGTTTTGATATATTCGAGTTAATTTTTATGTACTTACTTTTTCATCTAAGTTACCATGTAAAATGATTTATTTACATCAAAGTCTTTTATTTTTCAGATTAAGATATCAACATTGTCATAGTATTCGTCTTATAAACTGGAACAAAAGTTTTGGCACAGTCAAATCTATATTTCTAATTGTAGTCATGTAAAACAAGCTACATATTCCAAGAAACCTAATAGTTTTATCTTAGAGGATACTCTTTACTACCTCCGACAATTTATTGGAATGTAATGCCCAAAACAAAATGTGTGAACCCAATTTTGGAATGAAAATTTTGGAATAAATGTGTGCAACTCAAACCCACTGGAAAAGTGAATAACTTTATTAAGAAATAGTGTGATATTTTTAGATATCATTTTGTTTTCTTCCTCATATATATTTGCCTCTTCAAGTCTGTTAAAATTTAAATTGTTAAAGGTAATATTATCATATCCTCTTCTAAAAGGTCTGAAGAATATGTGACAACAAATTTACATGTAAGAGTTATAGAGACTGAGTTGTTAGTTTGATGTGGATACATATGTGCATAGCAATCACTTGCAAACACTTGACAATCCAAATCATTAACAAGTTTTTATCTGTAATGAATATTTTATCACTTCAAAAGGGTTCCGTCTAGATACTGTTACTATTATTACCTAACGATTGAAAACAATCACATGTCGTGTAGCTTATCCTTGGAATATCTTTCACACATTACCTTAGATAATCACCGAGCATATCTTTCCTAAGATATAAACTATTTCTTTCTGTTATATTTTTCAGGAGTATAGACACGAGATAATTCATATATATGTTTCATCAAATCAGAATTATAATCAAACATGTCACAATGTATTTCTGTCTGCTATATTTAATTTCTGATTTGATTTTTTGTATCTGGTTGGGATATTATCTATGAGTCATGGATATTAGTTAATAAAGCAGCAGTGACTCTTCTGACTTTAAATTCATCTGATGAATCAAACAGAAATGACAAAAAATCATAAATGAATATCATAAACAAGGAAAATACTTGAAAATCTGTGAAAGGGGAAAGGTCGCATATATCACAATGTATTAAACTGAAACTATCGAACATAAGAATTCAATAATCAAAGTTGGAAAACAAAATTCTCCCATGGTTGGAGAGTTGGGAAACTCGTCACTCTATCTCATCTACAACTAATATTTGACATAAATATGTAAAGATAGCCTTGTTACGATGGAATGATGTATGTCCTTGTTTCTATTTGGTATTTTCTTTTATGTATTGGATTCTCTTAGATACTGACCTTTTCTTGTGTCCTGGTTCTCTAGTATAGACATGACATAGATCCATCTCTTTTCCCAACAAGTATACTCCAGCCTTCAAATCTGGGAATTATCAACCCTATCAAAAACCAATTTAAAGAATGATATAAAAAATTATCTAGTAATTTTTACTCTTTTATGTATTGGATTCTCTTAGATACTGTCCTTTTCTTGTGTCCTGGTTCTCTGGTATAGACATGACATAGATCCATCTCTTTTCCCAACAAGTATACTCCAGCCTTTAAATCTGGGAATTATCAACCCTATCAAAAACCAATTTAAAGAATGATATAAAAAAATTATCTAGTAATACACTCATTCAGATGTGAAACATGTAACACATTTTTCTAATATTTGAACCAGTTTAACTTCAACACTTGCAACAACTAAAAATGTGAGCTCATGCCATCATCAGTTTTCACTTTCCTATTAAAATAGGGAATAGGTGTTTCAAATTATATGTCTCTCTTCAATTAAAAATATAAAAAACATATACATGTGGATGTTATTAACTGAGGGAAATTGCACCATGAGTTGCATAATTAACCATTGATGGTGACTCAATCACTCATGAAGACAATTTAAATTTGGTGCATACATTCCTTTGTTTTATCCAAATACCTTGTCATCTTTTTTTATCTTACTTAGGGATGATGAGGTACTTTATGAATACTGAAGCTCTCACCTATATACCACAATTTCCCATATATTTTCTAGTACGTTTCCTTTGTTTGGGTTTGATTTCATACAAGAACTGCACCAATCTTGGTTCTTCTCATATCCACCTAGATTCTTGAGTCGATCATATGGTAGCTTTAATTTAGTTGAATAAAGAATACAGATTTGACCTCTTATTCCATGTCCAAACTTCTCAAGATAGGCATCCTTAAATTAATAGAACACATGAATCTGCATATATTTTAGCAAGAATCAAGAAGAGAATCTACGACTGCTAATGGGTATTCTGTCATAATCTCGCGTGAGAAAAGTTGAAAGCGATGCGACAGATCGAATTGCATACGTCTGATTCTGCAGCAGGTTCGTCGCCATTAAAGCAGTCGCATCTCGCAATATAGATGCGATAAAAGTCGTGGGGGCCAGAAAACAACGTGGGTCCAGAAACCTGGATCTCTGGATCTCTTTGCTTCTATACTTACTTTAATCTTTGGATTCCGGGATCTCAGAGGCATGTTTGCAACTATCTGGGTAATTCCCTCGATGCAATTTCCTCGCTCAAATTATCTAATTCGAATGATTTATAGTTCTTCAGATATCCTTTTCTTCCGGCTGTTTTTCTCAATTTGGATCGGTATGAACTGTTGATGCAGTATTCTTCAACTCTTGAAGCGATTTACCGTTAGCGGTTGTGGTGGAAAATTCACAGTTGGAGAGGATTGTTGACGAACCATGAAGCTGTCTCCGAGAGAGGTTGATAAATTGAGCTTGCACGGCGCAGGGTTTCTCGCCCAAAAACGTCTGGCAAGGGGTCTTCGCCTTAATTATACTGAGGCTGTGGCTCTCATTGCTACCCAGGTGATGAACTCAGCCTCTTTGATCGATTTTCTTCTTGCTATTTATTTCTGTCCTTTACTTGTCGAAGAAATATGTTGAAACAGTTGAAAAAAAGATTGAATTACTCGTCAACGAAGTTTTTCAATTCAGTTCTTGTGAATTCCTGAACTCGACCTCTTTCGACATGATGAATTTTAGATCTTGGAATTTGTTCGTGATGGGGACAAGTCTGTGGCTGAACTGATGGATATTGGGAAACAGCTTCTGGGAAGGTAAGATATCTGTCTGAAAGTTTCTATTTGATCAATCTTTTGAGAATCGAAGTTTGAGATCGAAATGGTGATGAAGGCATTGTTATTGATCCTGTCTCCGATCATCTCTTTTTTGGAAAAACTCCACGTCCCTGCAATCTTTTGCTTTGGCTGATGCCATGGACTGAGGAAGAAGAACATGAAAAACCACCATCGTTATTTAAAATGATTTATGGGTCTTAATGAGGTTGGAGACAACGGTCGGCATAGTATCAGACAGTAACATGTTTCTATTATTTCGTCGCCGCAATGATTGTTCATCTTTGAAAAATATTGACGACTTGAGTTATGCTATCATGACTTTACAGATGCTTTGTTTCGAATTTTGATAATTTAAAATTTTGGATTGCGAAGATTTTTTGTTGAAAAAGAATAATGGGTTATTAATCACATATTTTTACAATCTCAATCAGTCCCTGCTAATGACAGGAGGCAAGTTCTTCCAGCCGTTCCTCACCTTCTTCACATGGTTCAGGTTACTGTCACTTCCTTGTGATTCTCCTGCGTAAAGTTACTCAGCAAAATAATGATCAAATGAAATTCCCATTTGGCTGTCATTTTTTTCAACAGAGAACTCGGATCTGTTTCTGATATATTTTACAGTCATCTTCAATTACGTCTCATTTGATCACTTTAAAGTAATAATTTTCCATGCACTTGGTAGACAGAAGAGGTCGCTAAAGTGGGTAATTACCTTTGTATGCACTAAAAAAGTAAGAAAACTCTCCTTTATTTTTTTCTAAGACCAGGTTGAAGGAACCTTCCTTGATGGCACAAAGTTAATCACTATCCACGATGCAATTTCAAGTGATGACGGTCAGCTGGATCTAGCTTTGCATGGGTCTTTTCTTCCAGGTAGGAAATATTTCCAAGTCTAAACATCAGTATTACTTTCTTTGGTCATTCTTTAACAATTCTTGACGTGGACATTACCTAATAAATTATATTTTTCTATTCAGTGCCAGAGTTAGAAAAGTTTCAGGTAAACGATTCCGTTGACTTTCCTGGTGAACTGATTTCCGGGGAAGGACATATTATACTTAACATGGGGAGAAAAGCGCTTATTCTCAAAGTTGTTAACATGGCGGACAGACCTATTCAGGTAGGTTCATGTTTCTAGACTTCTGTGTTTTTTATGCTGCAATTGATGATGAATAATGTATTTTTTCATTCTATCTCGAAAATGCTGTATTAAATCATTTTCTTGTTCATTATAATTGCCAGATTGGGAGCCATTATCACTTTATTGAGGTGAACCCCTATTTGGTTTTTGATAGAAAGAGAGCTTGTGGCATGAGGCTAAACATTCCAGCGGGAACAGCTACTCGGTTTGAGGTAGCCAATGATTTCTAATGATGAGATTTTTTTCCTCGAAATTCTGAACTATCATTGTTGATCTGAGTATTACATGTCTTTATTTTCTCTCTCTTGTTAGCCCATTAAGGGCCCTCTCTAGTCAGCCCATTAGGGCTTCCTATAAAACCCTGTAATCTCTTTCATTTGCTATTAAGAATTGTTCTTTTCTTATTTACATGGTATCAGAGCCCTAACCCTAACCCTAATCTGGGTTTCCTGGGCTCGACCTTGCGCTCCGATCTTCGGCGGTTCTCACGACCGCCTGATCTCGCGCTCCGGTCTCTCGCCGTCTCGCTCCGGGCCTCCCAGGCGCTCGTCGTTCTGACATCCGCCGTCCCAGCGTCTTCCGCTCCGGCGCCCGCCGTCCCGGCCTGCGCCTCCTCGACTCGCGCCCTCCCGGCTCGCGCCGCCCCGGCTCGCGCCGCCCGGCGACCGGCGTCCAGCGCTCGCCGTCCGGCGATCGTCAGCCCGTCGTCCAGCGCCCGCCGTCCCGGCGCCAGCGTCCCGGCGCCCGCCGTCCAGCTCCCCGCTCCGCCGTCCCGGCGCCCGACATCTCGGCGCCTGCAGTCCCGGCTTCTCGTCGTTCCGGCGCCTTCTGACTGTGGTCTACTCTGCTTTCATCATGACGAACCCGGTTGAAGCCCAGACCTCTACTGTTACGCCAGACTCGACGCCGGTATCTACGCCACATGCATCTGCAGTGCCTCTCGAGCCCGGAAATTGGTCGTCCTCCTCTGGACCATCCTCTTTGCCTCGGATGCCTCCGGATGGTATGTTTACTGGATTCAATCTCCTGCAATGGCGCTAGTACGTCCAGATAACTTTAAAAGGGCGTCTCATGCGCCATCTTCTAGAAGACGGACCTTCCCAGACCGATCCCAAGTATTATGACTGGCTGGACGTTGAGGGGGTAGTTCATCGTTGGCTCTTGGACAGTATTTCACCTAGTGTTAAAGGTGAATTCATGTCTCTAGAGTCGGCTCGGAGCGATGCGGGAAGCAGCACTTGAGAGCCACTCCATGAAGCACAACATTGCGACTGCATGCAATTGGTACATCGGGCCGCTAACCTGCGTCAAGGGGACCGGTCTATCATGGAGTACAGTACGGAGCTCATTTCGTTGTGGAATGAAATTGACTACTACATGCCGCCCGACCCCCATTCGGTGGACCGCCAATATACTCTTCAACTTCGGGTTTTCCAGTTTCTTATGGGACTGAACCCGGCATATGAAGTTATGCAGGCTCAGCTTATTCATCGATAGACTGGTCCTACCTTCCAGGATGCGCCCCACAGTGTGCGGGTTGAAGAATCCCGCTATCAGCAGGCCCAGCACTCGGCTTCGGCCCTTGTAGCTCCTTCCCCTTCGTCTCCACGCCCATCGTCGTCCCCCCCACCCGGCTCTTTGCCACGTGGTCCGGCGGCTCGGACGGAGGATTCTCCAAAGGTGATCCTTCGCTGTTTTGCAATTACTGCAAGAAGCGAGGTCACTCTAAGGAGACGTGCTACAAGCTTCAACAGAAACGCGCACAACCGAGCAACCTTGCTGCAGCCGCCTCGTCCGTGCCCCCCCCGGGTCAAGTGCCTATGCTGTACGGTCTTCTCCCAACTAGTGCCTCGCCCGCTAGCTTCACTCCGGAAGAGATGGAGCGTCGCGCTGCTTGATCCTCTAGTCGTGGGCTCATGCTCCTTGGCCCACGCAGGTATGTCCACCAGTCTTCCCACACCTACATCCCCTCCTGGCCATTCTTTTTCCTCTTCCACTTGGCTTCTTGATTCCGGTGCCACTGCCCACATGACCCCAAATCCTCGAGCCTTTCAAACTTATTCACCCGTTTCTGGCTCCTCCAAAGTTAAAACAGCCTCCGGCGATCTTCTCACCGTAGCGGGTATTGGTCGTGTGGCCCTTTCCTCTTCTATGCATCTATCTAAAGTTCTTCATGTTCCTTGCCTTACTCATCATCTTCTCTCCCTATCTAGCCTTGTTCGCGACTTGAAACAAGACCTTACCTTCTCTCCTAATTCATGTTTTTATCGTGATAAGGTGTCGGGGAGGATGATTTCCATTGCTGAGGAGCATAAGGGGCTCTATCTTGTTCGTCCTTGTTCGAGTTCTCTTGCTTTTGCTGCTGCGGCAGTTTCCCTTTCGGCTTCCCACGAGCGTTTGTGGCTTCTTCATCGACGTCTCGGCCATCCTTCTTTTGCTACTCTTTATCGTCTCTTTCCTAAACTCTTTCAAGGCTATTCTGTGGACCGTTTTGTTTGTACTGCTTGTCGAATTGCCAAACATCATCGTACCACGTATCCTATCTCGTCTTCTCATTCTTCGACCCCATTCTCCCTTATTCACACCGATGTGTGGGGGCCTTCCCCTATTCATAGTACTTCCGGTTCTCGGTGGTTATGCATCTTTATTGACGACGCTACTCAATTCACGTGGGCATATTTCTTGAAGAACAAATCGGAGATATCTCGTGTCATTCCTCAATTTTACTCCCTTATCTAAACTCAATTCTCTATATCCATTCGTCGCTTCCGCTCCAACAATGCTAAAGACTACGTTAACACCACGTTAAGCACCTTCTTCCAAGACAGTGGCATTATCCATGAAACTTCTTGTCCCTATACACCACAGCAAAATGGCGTTGCCGAAAGAAAATTCCGTCACATCTTTGAAATGACTCGGAGCCTTCTCTTCCATATGCATGTGCCCAAGTATTTTTGGGGGGAAGCCGTCTCCACCGCCATCCATCTTCTTAATCGCCTTCCATCTCGAGTGCTTGACTACTCCACTCCCATTGACCGTCTTCAGCATTCCTTTCCAACTCTCTCTCTCCGAACTCATCTTACTCCTCGTGTATTTGGATGTGTATGCTATGCGCCCAACCACCAACTTGTTCGTGATAAACTGGATCCCCGTGCTATCAAGTGTGTGTTTGTTGGCTATTCTTCCACCCAAAAAGGCTATTTATGCTATCATCCACCCTCTTGTCGCTTCGTCGTCACCAAAGATGCCACGTTTGATGAATTGCTTCCCTACTATTCCTCCTCCTCTCCTGAACCCTCATCGTCCCCATCTCCCTCCGATCCACTCGAATTCCTCATCCTCGTCCCTCGTCCCTCTTCACCGGCCTCGCCCGACGTGTCTTCGCCTGTTGCTCCTCCAGCAATTGTGCCTCCCGACCCGCCTCCGGCCGCCGTCTCAGTCCCTCCTGTGGAGCCTCCTCCAGTATCTGCTCCTGCGCTCGACCCTTCTGCTGCACCTTCTTCGATTCCTCCGCTCCCTATCCGTCGCTGCCCGCCTGAAAAACGCTATGGTATTACCCTTGCTCGTCGCAAGCCTCGGCTTCCTTCTTCGTCTCCTGCTGCCCCGTCTACCTCAACCTCCACCCCTCCTACCACCTCCTCATTAGCCGTGCTGCCCTCTTCTCGTTCCTCTCCCCTCTATCCGTTGGCGGAATCTATCTCCTCTCATCGCCTCTCACCCTCTTATCATGCCCTTCTCACCTCCCTTGATGCCACTTCCCTTCCCAAGACAGTGGACATTGCCCTTTCATTTCCGCATTGGCGTCAGGCCATGGCGGAAGAACTTCAGGCTCTTGCTCACAATGAAACGTGGGATCTGGTTCCTCTACCGACCGGGAAGCATCTCGTGGGTAGCCGTTGGGTGTATGCTGTGAAGCATAATTCTGACGGTTCTATTGAGCGCCACAAAGCCCGGGTTGTGGCACAAGGGTTCACTCAGAAACATGGCATTGATTATCAGGAGACCTTTGCTCCCGTCGCCAAGCTGAATACTGTACGGATCTTATTGGCCCTTGCTGCGGATCGGGGCTGGATTTTGCAACAATATGATGTGAAGAATGCTTTTCTGCATGGAGAGTTGGTGAGGAGATCTACATGGCATTACCTCCTGGCTACACTTCCTTAGTGCCATCGTCTCCGCGATCTGTTGTCTGTCACTGAAGAAAGCATTATATGGCTTGAAGCAATCTCCTCGTGCCTGGTTTGAGTCGTTTCACGGCGGCCATGCAGCGTCGTGGATACCGTCGATGTAATGGTGATCACACCCTTTTCTACCGCCATTCCACGTCGGGGAGTCGCTATTCTTCTTGTGTACGTGGATGACATCATTATTACGGGTGATGATCGGCGACCATTACTGAGCTGGCTATGTATCTCGTCGGAATTTGCTATTCGCCATCTTGGCCCGTTGAGGTACTTTCTTGGCATAGAGGTGGCCTATTCTTCCAGCGGGATCTTTATTTGTCGAGAAAGTATACGGTGGACCTTCTCTGTGAGCTTGGAAAGGAGGACGCCAAGCCTGCTTCGACACCGATTGATGCGAACCATCGACTTGGTGCCGATGCGGATGAGGAGCTTGCTGAGCCTGGCCCATATAGAAGACTTGTGGGAAAATTGCTTTATCTCACCCACACTCGCCGGACATTGCATATTCAGTGGGTGTTCTGAGTCAGTTCATGCAGACTCCTCGCATGAGCCATTTTCATGCTGCTCATCGTCTCCTCCGTTTCCTGAAGGGCACCATTGGCCGTGGATTATTGTTTCGTCGCCATACCGGCCTGCGTCTTGAAGTCTACACCGATGCAGATTATGCCGGCTCTGTGGTTGATCGTCGGTCCACATCTGGGTATTGCACCTTCTTGGGCGGCAATCTGATTACTTGGAGGAGCAAGAAGCAGAAAGTGGTCTCTCGATCGAGTACTGAAGCGGAGTTCCGTGCCCTGCGCATGGTGCGTGAAGCACTTTGGATTACCCAACTTCTTCGTGAGCTACGGTGTCCAGTTCCTCTCTGTCCAGCTGTTCTGCGACAACAAATCGGCAATTAGCATTGCTCATGACCCCGTTCAGCATGACCGTACAAAGCACATCGAGATCGATCGCCATTTCATCAAAGAGAAGCTTGAATCGGGAGATTTTTGCACGCCTTATGTTCCGTCCGCTGAACAGCTTGCAGATATCTTCACCTAAGGGCTTCATGCCCCTAGGTTTGAGGAGCTCTGTTCCAAGTTGGGTGTGGATAACATCCACGCTCCAGCTTGAGGGGGAGTGTTGATCTGAGTATTACATGACTTTATTTTCTCTCTCTTGTTAGCCCATTAAGGGCCCTCTCTAGTCAGCCCATTAGGGCTTCCTATAAAACCCTATAATCTCTTTCATTTGCTATTAAGAATTGTTCTTTTCTTGTTTACAATCATGAAAACCCATAAGTTAATTTTGAGAAAAATACCCACTTATCTTCATGTCTCACTAAAAAATTACTATTTTTTGCAAAATACTTGTGGACATTACATCATTCTTAAAAGCCCGGGGAAGCCAAGAATATTATTCTGGTCAGCATAGGAGGAAATAAGGTGATTAGGGGAGGAAACAGCACCATAGATGGTCCACTTCATGAAGTTCAAGACGAAAGACTTATGCAAATAGTTCTTGCCAACGGACTCGGACACGAAGAATACCCCTCAGCCAGGTCTGATTTTTGCTTAAATATCCTGAAAAATAGAAAATTTGGAAAATCAATAATTCAGAAATTTCTTCCAGGGAAGGCATTGTGACAGAAAACTCATCTTTCACTGTCAAACTTTCTCGTGAAGCATATGCGAACATGTACGGTCCCACCGTGGGTGATAAGATACGTTTGGGTGACACAGAATTGTATGCAGAAATTGAAAAAGATTTTGCAGTGTATGGAGATGAATGTGTGTTTGGTGGTGGAAAAGTTCTCCGAGATGGAATGGGGCAGGCAGCTGGGTATCTTCCGTCTTTATGCTTGGACACAGTCATTACAAATGCGGTGATTATTGACTATACTGGAATTTACAAAGCGGATATCGGCATTAAAGGGGGGAATATCCATGCAATTGGCAAGGCAGGCAACCCAGATGTGATGGACGACGTTCATGCTGACATGATAATAGGGGTGATTTCTTGTATCCAGGATTTTTAATAAATGATTCTTTCAGTTTGGCATTTTTTTGATTCATGTGTTGATTGTTCTATGTTTTCTTGCGCAGGTTAATACCGAGGTTATTGCTGGTGAAGGCATGATTGTCACTGCAGGGGGAATCGACTGTCATGTGCACTATATATGCCCTCAGCTTGCTGATGAGGCCATTTCAAGCGGTAATCTTGCGCCATATATAGTGCTTTTTCTGAAATTCTCTCTTTTTTTGAAAATAAGGCCAAACTGAAAGAATCATTTGTTAAAAATCCTGGAATCAAGATCAACCCCGTTGTCATATCATCATGAAATTCTCTTTTTTCCTTATGTTTTATTTTCTCATTTCTTTTTTTGAAAGTAGTAAATCAGTTTCATTGGTACCCGTGAGACGAAAAAACTGAATTTAAGAGCCAAAATTACAAATTAACATCCGTATTAATTGATACCACAAAGATATTTCACCATTTGGATGGGGACCAAACCTTAATCTCCACTTTATAAGCACACTGTTTGATTTTTTAAGAAGTTCTTGAGGCTGTGTGGTGAAATAACAAGGTTTCTGTAAACAAAATTATCCATGAAGGTATCACCACATTGATCGGAGGTGGGACAGGACCGGCAGATGGAACTCGTGCAACAACTTGTACTCCTGGCCCATATCACATGCAAATGATGCTGCAGTCCACGGATGAACTGCCAATGAACATTGGATTCACTGGCAAGGTATTCCAATCAAACTTTTTTTAATTAAAAGAGGGAAGATCACCCAAAATCAGTGATCAACCCAAAGGTATTCCGATCAAAATGTCCTTGAAGTAAAAATCAAACGGCGGCAACTAGTAAGCTTGTTCCGTCATACCTTCCGAAACAAATATCTCAGTCACTTTTTGTACCAGGGAAACAGCTCAAAACCAGAAGGATTAACCGATATTATTGAGTCTGGAGCAATGGGGCTGAAACTGCATGAAGATTGGGGAAGCACCCCTTCAGCAATCGACAAATGTTTGGAAGTGGCAGACAAATACGACATTCAAGTGAATATTTCTAATCACTTTCTTTGCTTAAATATTGTCAACGTAAATTGACCCATTTTCTTGCATTCAAAACAGGTGAACATCCACACCGACACATTAAATGAATCGGGATGTGTGGAGCACACAATCGCAGCATTCAAAGGAAGAACAATCCACACTTACCACAGGCATCCTCTCCTTCCACTCAGATATTGGGGTCAGTGATATCGTTGGATCTGATCATCATATTAGGTCGATCCGATCCATCAATCAAATCAACCAAATCGAGATCAGATCACCCTAAAATCTGATCGATCACTGATCCCTGGTAGGGATAGGAATCTGCGATCAGATCAGATCAGATGAAAAGATAATTGATTGATCAGCCCTGATCGTGATCAGATTGATCACTGGCGTCTGTAGGAGATTGGGGTCTGCAATCAAATTTGATAAGATTGAAAGTTTTGGCTGATTGATCGATCGGCACAAAAATTTGATTGATTGCTGAACCCTATCCAGATATCTGAAGATTTTTAAATATTGTTGTGACTGCAGTGAAGGGGCAGGAGGTGGGCACGCCCCGGACATCATCAAAGTCTGCGGGGTGAAGAATGTCCTGCCTTCTTCCACGAATCCTACTCGCCCTTTCACCAAGAACACAGTCGACGAGCACCTGGACATGCTGGTACACATACTTGATCAACCCATTACCCCCTTTTCTCTCAGGCATGAAATCTAAAATGAGCACTAAGAAACCCAGAATCATAAATAACATGAAACATAAAATCAATGAGCACTATGAAACCCAGAATCATGGGCACTTACAAAATCATGAACGCCATGAAATTGTCTCTTTGATCACAGCTGGTATGCCATCACCTTGACCGGGACATCCCCGAGGATGTGGCTTTTGCGGAGTCTCGAATCCGAGCGGAGACCATTGCCGCAGAAGACATCCTCCACGACATGGGAGCCATCAGTATCATCTCATCAGACTCCCAGGCCATGGGTCGCATTGGAGAGGTTAAAATTACCAAGAATACTAATATCCATTATGAACCCTAACCATCCTTGTTAATTTACGTTCAATCTTCAGGTCATAACCCGGACATGGCAAACCGCCCACAAGATGAAGCAACAGAGGGGGAGATCAGTAGTAGAACCCGCAGCGGCAAACAATGACAATGAGAGAATCAAGAGGTACCTGGCCAAGTATACCATAAACCCTGCCATTGTCAACGGGATTGCTCAACATGTTGGATCCATCGAGGTGGGGTAAATAAATTATGGCCCTCTCCACAAGCCCTCCCCCGCACCATTAGATTGAATTTGCTGAGCTTCTTGGCGCTTACCCAGGTGGGGAAGCTGGCAGACCTTGTCATGTGGATGCCATCCTTCTTCGGGGCCAAGCCAGAGATGGTAATCAAGGGTGGGGTCGTCGCATGGGCCAACATGGGGGACCCAAATGCCAGCATCCCCACTCCCGAGCCCGTCATCATGCGCCCCATGTTCGGTGCAATGTGCTGGGCGGCCAGTGCCAGTTCCATAGCCTTTGTCAGCAAGGTCAGAGTCAGAAAAACAAATTTCCAGAGATTTTGCCCAGAACCAAAGTGTCTTTGAGTTACCTTTTCTGTGCAGGCTGCAAAGGAGGCCGGGATAGCGGCTAAGTACCGGCTGAGGAAGAGGGTGGAAGCAGTGGGCGGCGCGCGGGGGCTCACAAAGCTAGACATGAAGCTGAATGATGCCCTGCCTGAGATTGAGGTCGACCCGGAGACTTATACCGTCACGGCGGACGGGCAAGTCCTCAGCTGCGCCCCCGTCAGCTCTGTCCCCCTTTCCCGGAATTACTTCCTTTTTTGAATCCCTGAGATTGAAAGATTCTGCACCAAAATGCTTGTTTATTTGTAAATAAATGCCAAGAACCCGTTTTCCTATGGTAAAAATGAATTTCTCTGCACCAAGTTCCATGTTCAGTTACATGACATATCTTAATAAATGCTAATAACCCACTCTTTTCATGGCTCAAATTGAAAATGGCGTAACTGCTGTTCATAAAACTTGAGAGGGATATGACTAATCGCTGGAGTCGTCCTCATCATTTTCACGCTGCTTCACAATACTTTCAATGAACTTTCTTCGAACCCCATCGATGACAGCCTTCCTCGACGACTCGCCCGAGGTCCTTCCGTCGTTCAGAACTGGGTCGGATTGGCAGAACGCCAACGCCACCGCTGAAGGATAAAATTATAAGATATCTTCAGCAAGATGGCCAAAATTGATAACTCTTTTGCAGAAGTTGAATCCAAATGAGGACTGTTGAATCAATTTCAGATAATATAGAGCTTACGCAACCCATCGACACAAATATATCTGGTGAAATGAACAAGTCTTGTAGAACCAAATCTTTGTGTTAAAATCAAGAACGCTCCACAGTTGATGGTGAGTAGTTTGAATGCATAATGAGTTGATGATGAACGGAGGAATAATGTTAAATAGGGGGGAAATGAAAACGATAAATGAGATAATTAAATATATAGAAGACGAAAATAAAGATATCATGCTAGAAATGAGAAAAAAGACGAGAAATTAGGAGAAGATACCTTCAGGGGAGCATTTTCCACCGCCGTAGGGATGCAAACCCACTAGAGTACCCTTGACAGCCCCAGAGTTGTAGATTAAAATGGTAGGAAGATTGCAATCCGGATAGTTTGGAATGCAATCTTTCGATATTATCTTGACAAATTTGGTCGCTGGATACCTCTGAGCCAACTGATCAAGGCAACGCAAGAGCATGCTGCACTCTGCCATTCTGAGAGAAGAAAACAACACATTTTAAAATAATCAAATCTTCATGAGATTACATTGGCCAAGCTTACCCGTCCTTGTACAGAAGCACCACAACCCACAAATCGGGAGACGCCTTAGAGACTTCCCGCACGAAATCCGAACCCGTAATCTGTACCACGGATCCGAATTTCGAGATCCGAGCGGCTTCTCTGATCTCCCCAAGCCGCTTCTTCCTTCAAATTGAACACCCAAAAACAAAAGTAAAGACCCAAGAAATTCCAAAGGTGAAGAAAACCCACCAACCTGTACTCCTCGAGAAATCGATCATCGTCGAGGTCACGATCATCCTCCAAATCTTCAAGCTCCTCTTCGGTCTTCTCGTCGATCCAGGAAGCGGTTTTGGTGGGTTTGTCCACGTCGATTGGCGCCGGTGAGTAGGCCGAAGGCTTCAAAGGTTCCGGCTTTGGAGGTAGATTGCCTAGCCGACGTTGAATGTCGTCCCACTCCGTTGACGCTCCCTCTACATCCTTGTACACGTAATGGTAGTCCGCCATTCTTCACCTTCTTCCCCAAACTCTCCAACTTTCCCAAATGAATCTTTCAGATTTGACAAGGGGGAAGAGCACTAAATACCTCCATTAGGCCCATTAGAGACAAAATCAACCAGGCCCACGGTAATCTGGCCTGGGCCCAGGTAGGGAACGGCACATCTGGGATGTGATGCCCTGGACATGACGGACTGTGACGTGACAAAACTTCTGTCATGCCACCATCCTGTCACACATCCCAGTATATAGAGCAAAACCGTCATGTTACCGTCACGCGTCCCTCAGTGTGGCGTCCCATCACGTCCCCATCACCGGACGGCCTCACCGTTCACGGGTGATGTGAAAAAAACCCTTAAAAAAATTATTTTCAATTATTAGTGAAATTTTGGAGGACAGAGAATCAGAGGGGTATATCTTCAGTTATTTTTAGGTAGCGTTGGTTTGCACGCTTAAAAAAAGGGACTTCTGTGCAAAATGCCAAGAAAATGAAATTGCAACGCCACGTGGCAAAATCTCGGCCGTCGAAAAGCTTAAAAATAATGATTTTTCTACGTATTTTCGGTTAGTTTTCAACTTTTTAAAAAACCCGTCACGGCCATCATCTGTGATGATCGTTTTGTCACGTCATGTGTCTGAGGCACCCTGTCACCTTCACGTCCCAGTCACGACCAGTCTGTCATCCGTCACCTTCACCAACACGGACCCCTAATTCCGTCACCGTCACTGTCACATCATCCATCACGTTTCCGTCAAGGTGATGTGTGACGTGACGGATGACGCCTGTCGATCCCTAGGCCAAGGTGGTAGGCCCATAACAAGGCGACATTCCTTGCCCAGAGGCCTGCGTGCTTATTGGGACGGCGTGTACGCGTTGGATTCATGATCTGTAATGACTTAGTTATATTTAGTGCTACAACGCACTAAGGGTGGTGACGTCCAACCTAATGTTTTAGGCCATCACCCCCGTAGTGGTGATACGCTTCGGATGGTGCGCGTGCCCGTTCCTGCTTAGGCGGGATGGATTAGGTGAGGTCCGCGCGTACTGGGTGCGTGGGCGGCAAGCGCCGCGGAGTTGTGCGGGGAGCTGCGCATCGGCCGTGCAGGCATCGCGTTCATCGCGTGTGCGGGGCGCGAGGCGGGAGACATCTCACGAGGAGACTAAGGCAGTGGCGCACAGTGAGCGCTGAGGCGGCATTGGCGCATGGTGCCCCCGTGGGTAGCATCGAGCGCGCTGCGCCCATCTTGAGGCGCCGGATGTGGCAGCGTCACGTAGTCTGCAGGCGATAGGTGTCAGCGCGGGTGCTGGTGGCTTGTGTGATCGTCAATGCAGGGGCGGCGTGTGTGATCGCCACTCTTGTGGATGCGAGGCATCCGACCTGGGGGCACATGTGTAGCGGTTGGGTTGGTGAGCGCGCGCGCGCGGAGCGGCAAACCTCAAGGCGTAGTGGCGATGCTACCAACGCACAAGGCGCCGCATCTCGTTACTTTGATATCACTCTTGACAGGCTGCGTCCCCCATGTAATGTTCATGACTACGATGTAGCCTTTTATCATATCAATGCAATGACCTATTCCTTGATAGGCTGTGTCCCCTCCCTTTCCTCTAACCCCTTCTATGCGAACTTAAGCTATTGCAAGAGACTTCCGTTGTGAGAGATCAAGGCTGCTTAGTGTTCTGCTTCAAGCATTGAGGCCGGCATGCATCAGATTCATGCATTTGTCGTAGCTCGGGATTTGACGGCGTGACACCAGGTCATAGTGCAAGTGGGCCTTTGCCATAGTTAGGCTTAGAGATGGGGGCATGTCGTCATCGTACCGTCATTTGTATAGTCGTCCTGAACTCCCAATGGAAAACAGAACTAAACCCTTTGTCCCTCCCATATTGTTCTGTTCCATTATCTGACAGTGATTTATTGTAGACTTATAACCATCCACTATGTGTTCAGTCTAATATGGTGTTTGTTGTACGTCGTTTGTCACTATGCCTTGCGTGGGGAGCCGGTCACAAGCAGCCACTTTGTGATTAGGATTGAGATCAATTCACCGCCTTTGCATGTGTACCTAGATGAGAACATTTCATCTAAAAAATTCAGTGTTTATGTGCATGTTATAAGTGTGTGTAGTAATGACAATGATGAGGGTAAGAAATGTTTTTGGATGATGGGTGATGATGAAACGACCACAGAGAACTAGATGGCAATGATCAATGTTAAATACTTCTGGCATGAACGCGAGGGGACTTTGGGTTCTATGGGCTTAGTTGATTGTCCAAAAATGGTCCTCATTATGGAAATCATAAAAATTAATCAAATTAAAGCATAAAACAAGAAATGATCATATCACCTTGCATGGAGTTGATTTCTCTCTCACTTTTTTCCTTTGAAGAGTGCCTTCAAGGTGTTCATATGTTGGAGCTCTGGAAGTATCCACGCAATCATTGGAACAATGAATCTCCTCTCAAACTTATTCAATTCTCCTTAAAGATGTTGATATTCTCACTATCCAATCTCATCAGAAGGATATTGAATTTAAGAAGGGGAGAAGATGGGGAAGGGGGGCTTCCAAGGTTGGGGACCTGGAATGGGTACCCCTTCTATATACTTGTTTTGGAAATATTTATTAATTAACTATAATGTGCATATTGAGTAATTAATAAATAATGGATTTAACCAAATTGATAGGTTCATAAAATAGTGCTAAACTACACCTCATGCTCTAGAAGACACAAAATGCTGAATCAACTATCACATAATACCTTTACTTTCATCAGCTTCCTAGATGTATAATCATTTATCGAAGAGAGAGTCCCTTATGATAGTATATGGTTGATGGTGAGAATCTTATTTAGTATCTTCTCATCAAGTCAATCTCCTTTTATACTAAGGTCGTTCAATCCCATGTCAACCATCCAATCCCTTTGTGTAGTTCTTAATATATCTAAATGAAGACTGATATGAGTGGTGTTCTACCTAACTATTAATCAAGTTAATTCATGTCATGGACATGTGAGTGTCCTAAGATCTGATATTCCAAATCCATATTGTGGATGGATGGTTATGTTTTGATTTATTAGGGACTCGTAAATCATAGTGAAAAAATAACCATCCATCCACAATATGTCTTTGGTATGCCAGATCTTAGGGCCACTTACATGTCCATGACATGAATCAACTTCATTAACAGTTAGGTATAGCACCATTCATGGATTTATGAGGATCAGTTTAGTGAACTCTTTCCCTAAAGACCACCCACTATCCATCCTTAGTGTCTCTAAGCTTATGGCTCCTAGATGATCCATATTTATCATATAATTAGGATTATATAATGTTATTTTTTTGGATATCTTGATGTCCATCTCTACTATCATTTGAATAGAAATATTTTGAATACTGGTAACTGTATTATGATACCATCATAATTCACTTAGTTATTGTATATGTTAAAGGAATTCATTATAAGCATTATATAACAATAATACCAATGAATAAATAGTTATTTCAATATAATTAAACATGATGTAGAAATGTGATTTGCTTAACGACCACATGAGATCCATAAGGTTTTTCATGCGGAGAAGAAAAAATTATTTCTTCCAAAATTTGAGGACAATGAATGGGAGGATATCTCAAGCCCCAAGTTACATCCAAATTGCATAAACATATTTCTGTTTCAGCTCAGCATATACATCTAGTATTGGATGATGGATAAATTCTAAAAAAATGGTGACTAACATACAATTGGGCACCATGCTTGGGTGGAGACTGGCAGCAGCATGGTCTATAGATGAATTCCAATTGAAGCCTGGACTTTGGTGCTGCAGCTCAACGTTTGTTTTAAGGGTTTTATGTGTCATCCCTAGTATGACATGGACAGTTTCTGATGTGGGACTTGTGATTTGGTTTGGTTCCTACACAGTCCAAAATGCATAGTGATGCCGAACGTCGTCAAGACGTCGTCCGGTCGACACCGAGGGTAGCGGTTCGGTGTCGAATCAGGATCTCAATCGGACGACGACGGGTTGCGTCGTCCGAGAATGCTAACGGGCAGGTATAAATGATGACGATGAATGCGGGAAAATCCTACTACCGTACGTGCGTGCGCCGAAGAGCGGTGTTTGCCGTTCCAGAGATTAACGGGGTCGCATCTAGTGAGGTCAAACGGACCTCCCGAACATCGCCCGAAGGGTCGAAGGCGAGTGCGTCGCCGAACGGGGACACCCCGCTGATATGCTCACACGTGTCAGGAGAACCCAACTCGTACCGGGCAGGTAAGACTCTCGTGTAAGATTCGTCGTCTTCTCAATCTGTCTCGTTCACCTACGTCTAACCCGAGCGCGGATTAGGCAATACGAAAGTATACTGAAGGAAGTAAGAGACGTAAGAGTTGAGATGAAGGGGTACCTTCGTCGCGCTGGCGACGGATACGGAGTAGTAGTGAGGCCCGGCGTAAACACAAGATTGCGCGCTGGTGGTCGGAGAAGCGGCTTGGCGTAGTGGCTGAGCGATGGGACGAGCGGAGGGCTAGGCACGATCGGCAGGTCGGGCGTGGCACTGGGGCACGGCGCGCGACAGGTTGCGGTGCGGGGCAGCGCGCGGGCCAGGGTGCTCAGCAGCGGCGGTCGACGCACCACGGCAACGCACAGCGCACGGCGAGGACAGTGTTGCGCCCCGGTGGTCGCGGCGCAGGGCGGCGCTCGCGGGTCACATGGTAGCTACGATCGGAGCTGCCTGACAGGGCAAGGCGGGCTGCAAGCGCCGCACAGGTACTTGACACGGCAGCTACGGCAACCCCGGTCGGTTCGGTTGACTTCTACGACAAGCAGACGATTCGGGTCACGGTCAACCCGAGGGGAACGGCCACGCGACCGGTCAAGCACAGGGGAGGTCGCCCGGTGGCTGCGGAACCGGAGGGCGACGGTCGGTAGCGATGCAGCCAATGGTGGGCACCCGCGGGGGCAGTAGCGCGGCCAGGCGGGCGCCGAGGAGGCCGTTTCGCGGCCGCATAGTCGGTCAACGGCGACTGGAATGGCGGGCGTACGACGGGTATGAGTGCGACGGCGGCAGTCATAGACAGGGATGGTGGGGGGGGGTGGTGCTCAGCCACGGGCGGCGGCGCTACGGCAGAGCGGCGGTCGGCGGCTGTGACGGCAGCGTAGGGGCAGGCGACTGATAAGACCCTAATTTCGGTCTTTATTTCATGTTATTAGCATGATTTATGCATTTAAAAGGCTTAAATTTGGGTTGTTATCATATATTTACACAAAAATAATGCTTCCAAGTAATTTCTGATTTTTCCCTAATTTTCTGTTAATTATATGAATTTTTAAGGATTTATTGAAGCTCGAAATAATTATTTTTGGATGAAAATGGCACATTAAAAAGTTTATTTCGACATTTATCAACATGGGAATTAATCAGGGAATTTTCTAGAATTTTCTAGAATTTTTTACGAATTTTTAGGAAGTTTCTGGGATTTATTTCAAGAAGAAATGCATTTATTCTACGAAAAAGGGCATATTTATAAGAGAAAAAAATGTATTTATGCAATTTCTAGACTTTTCGGAGCCTTTTTGCAACGTTCGTTGCAAAGACCCTAACAGCTCTCGGTCGCCACGGCAGGCGTAAAGATCCTATTTAAAATCATTCAGGGTTTTATTGCAAATTTTAATATATATTTTTAATGTTTTAGGAGAAATCGGAGGAGAGAGAGTGCGCCAGGGGCATATACGGAATTACTTTTGGGCGGCGTCCAAAAGCAATTCCAGGCTTTTTAAGGACTTTTCTGCAAAAAGGAGGATTCAAAATGCGCCAGCCAATGAGAGAGCGACACGTCATTGCGTGTTTAAAAACGAAACTAATAAATAAATCAATTTTAAATCCAATGGATTAAATTGGTTTAAAATTGATTTATTAATAACTTTTGATCCTAAAGTCCGATTGAGATGATTTTTATATGGATTTGTTCTTCTTGATCCCCTCTTTCTATCTGTACGGTTAGATCATTCAGATCTATCCTACATTGATAGATAAATATTAAGTACTAAACGGGGGTAAAATGGTGATTTTTACCCTATAACCTAAGTATAAAAGCTGAATTTCGAGAGGGGGAGCTCATTCTGGATGGTGCTCTATCACAGCTGCAAGACAGGGAGGAGCTCTAGCTTGGATCAAGTTATCTAGTACTTTTTTTCCTTGATTGTATTTGAACTTTTATGCATTTTGAATGAATTAGGTTAAGTTGTTTGTTTCTTCATCTCTATTCTGATCTGAACTTCTAAATCGCTTTGCTTGAGCGGCATGTACAAGCCCTGATTAGGATTGAGAGGAGAAATTGAGGGATTTACCTTGGCATTCAATTGCATTCCAAAAGAAAACTCTAAAAAATTTAGTTTTAATTCTTAGGAGATTAAGATTTCCCTTTTTATTTCTGATTTAGCAAATTCTCAAAACCAACCAAAACTTAAATCAAAAATTTCTTCCAACCTCTCTAATTGAATTCTTTGATCCATCCAATTGGATCAATTAATTCAATCTAGAGCCCAATTTCTTCTTTTCATCTCATCTCTTCTACCCCCCTCTCTAAATTCTCACCTAATTAGGGTGACTTGATCCTCATTGAAGTTCAAATTCACTCTAATTAGGATCTAAAACACCAAAAATAAAATCAAATTGAAATTCCTACTTGCCTCCCTTGGACGACACTCATACTTATCACTATACATATTAAGTAGAGTTTTATAAATTTTATTGCATAAGCCAAAAATTCACAACGACAAGGGCTAAAAAATTTGCGTAATTTTCACCCCTATTTTCGGCTTATCAGCGACGATTGGCGATCTTCTTATTGCCGCTTCCTCTCCTTCCGCTTCTTCTTTTTCTTTCTCCTTCTTCTTCTTTCTTTATCTTCCTTCTTCTTCTTCTTCTTTTTTCTTCTTCCTCTCTCACGATCGTGACTCTTGGTCTCCCACAATATTATAACTTTCAAAATGGAAAATTCAAGAGTGTTTGGAGGGGGCACACTCCCCTCCCTTATATAGGAGAGAGGAACATGGGCCCCCATAACAACAAAAGAAAATAGAAAAAGGAAGGAAAATAAGAAGGGGTTGTAAGGCCCACTAAGGACAAGGGGGGGGGGATGAATCCTCATATGGGTTCTTCCCCTCCATACAAAGACAAAATAAAAGGAAAATAGAGATAACGAGAACGATGACGAGATAGTAGGCGCTCCGAAGGTGGCGTATCGTTACGCCGTATACCTGAATCCAGGGTTGCGCATCGATACTACGGCTCATCATGTCGGCTGGACACCTATCGGTGGCGGGCCCGCTGTCGATGCTGGCTCCTCGCGTGTCGGTGCTGCGGTGTCGGACGGTGCCGCGCCATCACATAGGGTCCCACTAGTCTCAGATTGGGTCAGACGATCGACATAAGGCCACTATTATGGCTCACTTGGTATGTGGCTGGTACCATTTATTGTTAGGGGGAACCCAATCTGCACAAGGGATGGGAAGTTCGTTGTTAGACGTCAAACATACATTGTTTGTTGATGAACAAACAACTAAAAAATCATGGTTGTGATCACATTTAGATTAAATGTTTATTTTCAAATGTTTAACAGCCCATTAATAAATTCATTACATCGGTGGTAGGGGAAAAGGTCACTAAAAACCTTGATCAGTAACAATTAAAAATTGGAGTGATCAAGGGGCTGGATTCCTTGAAAATGTCATCCTCAATGATGATGGGATCACACCTGCCCCACCTGCCCAAAATGGCATGCATGGTGCAAAAAAATTCTGGCCCTCCATCTTAGTCTAACAAGCTTGACAATGATTAGGAGATATAGAGAGAGAGAGAGCCCACAAGATGGGCAATAGTACATATGTAGAAAGATGTGAAGGAAAAGCAGAGCTACCAACAGAAGGTGGACTGCACTTTTTGTGGCACATTGAGTAGTGACGGCTGTACACATTGGTCATTCTCTCCCTCTCTCTTCAGCAACTGCTGCTCCAACACCACCTTTGTCAACCCCAGTCCCCCTAGTAATCTGCATTAGACTTAATTGTTAAAGAGAGAGAAATATGAGAAAGGAAATGGAGAGAAAAGCAAGAGAGGAGTCAAAGGACTGGATGCTTCTGGAGTTGGACGAGCTGGGGGAGTTGACAGGGCCATGGGGCAAACATTGTGAGCGGCAACACAGCGAGCAGAATGATGTTCCAAGTGATGTGTTGTTCGCGAATGATTTTGCGTGTTCGTAAAATAATTCACAAAAAATGTTCATGTTAAAAATTGGTGTCTATATTCACATTCATTTATAGACATCCACATGTTCATTAATGAATGAAATAAAACTTCTCATATCTACCAAGCAGAGGGACATCGATCATTTGTAGACTAGGGCATAATGTGCACAAGGTGAGATCTCCATAGGCTTGCATATAGTGTGCTTGCCACGAGCATATTTCAGCACACCATTAACTGTGCACATTGTGCTTGGGTTTGTGGCTGGCATACTTCTGTTGAAGCCTATATCTGAGTCATCAAATGCCAACACAGACTATGGTATTGCTAGCCTGGAAAGTGAAGCCAAAGAAGGTGACAAGATCTTTCATCTTGGCATCTTTGGAATTCCTAGGATGCGTAATTTTTCACCATGGAACAAAATCTGGCTCTAGTACCACTGTTAGGTTCTGCCATAATCCTAGGTATGAGACAAGATTCGCATGATGGACCGAATGAGTCGAAGTATAACTTTAAAACAAAACCAAAATATTCAATGATCAAATCATCTTGTGTAAAGTCATATCCACTATCATTTGATTCATTCATTGAGTTGTCTCAATCCACATAGATGTCTGACCTCTAGAAATTTACATGTGATCCTTAGCTCATCGGATCTCCTTGTCTTCCTCTTGATCATTGCCGCCAGAGACATAAGAAGATATTCTCGTCATTCAAGCCACACAAAGATGGAAGGACTTTCAATAGGAAATGGAAAAGAAGGTGGGGAGCCCAAGTAGATACTTGGGTGTTTCTCCCCTAGGACTCTAGATCCTTTTATACTCTATTAAGTTTTTTTGTAAAATCCCCTACACTATAAGCCTTGTGTTTAACCATATAGTCCCATGTAATAATTTTTTCATGTCTCCATAAGCCCAATAAATATTTATTGGCAAAAGTAATTAATTAAATACACAATCTGAAACAAGTAGATTACTGATTGATCAACTCATAAATCATAATCAAGGCATGCAATCATAATCGAGGCATGCAACAAGTAAATTTTAATGTCATTTTTGGGATCACTTAATGTGTATCACCTTAAACTTTACAATAATTTCCATCTCGTGCACTAAAAAATGTAAGTGATAAAACAATGCATTTTAATGTAATTTTTACATATTTTAAAAGTCTAATTATTTCTTAGTAAAAATGTGTTTAAAAACATTGTTAATTTTATTCAGATTAATGTTCCCTCTAGTATGTCAATCTATTTTTTTGCAAGGAAGAAGTCAAAGATGGAAATAAAAGATATAATGATAGAGTAAGAAAGGATATACATATGAAAGAGAATACAAATTTGACTTTAGATGGGCAGCTGAGCAGAGCCAAGGCACATCAGCGCCCAAGCCAGCTACAGGCAGGCAAATGCATGGCGCTCAAGCCCACCCGCAGCCAGCAAGGGGGGGCAAGCGGGTAAGGAGCCTACCAAGGAGCCCACCAAGGAACCATGTATGCGCGCGAGGGAAGTTTTTATTCATTTCAATCTATATTATCGGTCGAAATTTATATAGTGTTACATGTTTTGAAATATTCTGATATGGGATTATAAATGCATGTTCATTTCATCTCTGCATCGGGCCAGACTGAGAAGCAACAACAAATATCACGGCCCAATGGTCTGTGATATTTAGAAATTTTAAACGAAATTGATGGCGCATGCCATCAAGGATCGTCATCGACGTCATCCGCCCCCTGCGCCCGCGACGTTGAAGACCGGGTGATCTTGCTCCGGTTATCTTCCTCGCTTTTCGTTTATCTTTCTTTCATGTTTTGTTTTCATCCCGCCTCATTCGCCCGTTTTGTCGTGTTTCGTCGCACCCGTGACGGTCATCTTTCGTTGCTTTTCCGTCGAGGGGATGGGTCTCTATCCACCCCTCTTCCCCCTTGTTTCTTCTCCTTCTTCTTCTTCTTTTCTCCCCTTATTTCTGATGGCGAGGATGCCGACACTTCAGCGTCAAACACGTCACCGCGGTCAACGGAAGTCAACCCACCACGGTCAACGGGAGTCTACACAGGAGTCAACACGCCGCAACCGTCGACCACCACGTCTCCACCCGTGCACGTCCCCACGCGCATCATGACACGATGCCAAAGGCAGATCCACAACTGCCCTTTGGCATGACATGGCGCACGTCTTTATTTTCTCGTCATTTTCTCTTTCCTCCAAGGCCTATATAAAGGCCATTGTTTTCAAGAAACTCTAAGGCAATCATAATTCAAGAATCGAGTTTTTGTTTAACTCTTCTTGGAGGATTGCCCAGCCTCCCCTCTCTTCCACCTTCAAACCTTAGCCGCCGTCGCCGCCGCCGCTGCCGTCACCGCCGCGGCCTTGCGACGGCAGCCTCCCCTCTTCTCTCTCTTTCTCTCACCCTCTCCCTCTCTCGCCCAAGGCTGCAAGGGTAGCCCCGCCAAGGAGCCACTCAGGCCACCCGCGCACCGCCTGCGCGCCGCCCGCGCGTCGCCCACGCACCGCCCACGCAGGCCCGCCGGCGCCGCGCACACTGCGCGCCGCCCGCGCACGCCGCATGCCCGTCGCGCCCACACACCCGAGCACCGCCGCCGCTCGTCGCCGCGCCGCGTACGCCCACACGCCGCACGCCGCCGCGCGCGCGCCCGCCGCCGCGCCGCTGCCCGCACGCCCTCGTGCACCGCCGCGCTGCCCGCACGCTCACACGCCGCCGTCGCCGTCGTGCACCTCCAGTCTGCCATCCGGGCTTTGAGCCATCCGGCGCTGTCCGCACGCCCTCCCACGCCGTTGTGCGCCGCCCGCGTGCGCCTCGCCCGCCATCCGCGCTTCCAGCCATCGAGCACCGCCTGCCGCCTCGTGCGCCGCCTGCGCCGCGCGCGCGCCGCCCACACGCCCTCGCACGCCACCCGCACGCCGCCTGCTCGCCCTCGTGCGCCACCCGCGCGCCGTCCGCACGCCCTCACATGCCGCCCGTGCGCCGTCTGTGCGCCTCCCGTCCGCTTCGCGCGCGCGGGTGTTCGCCCACGCTTGACGCTTCGCCCACGACAACCGCACTAAGCCCGGGCCGTTCAATGCCCAGAACGTCCAGCCTCATCCTCGTCCAGTGGGCCATTCAATGCCCAGATTCGCCCAGCTTCGTCACGATCAGAATTGGCCGCAACCTCTTCATGCACTACGGTGCCGAGGTACGCCTGAACTCTTTGGTGTCGAAAGTGTTCTCCGTCCAGTGTTTTCTCGGGAAGTTTCCACCGCCGTCGGAATCTGAATTAGTTTGAATTCTCTGCTTCTTCTACCTCCCTCTCGAGTGTTTCCTCGCGACGCAAATCCGACTTATAGATTTCGGTGCTTAGGCATCGTCGCGGTGGGGGAAGACAGTACTCCCGCCCTCGATAAGGGTCAGAGCTGCACCACCAGATTTTTTCATCGGTTTTTAAGTCCGAATCCAACCGTGAATTTCTGTGGATTGTTTTATCCCTCACACCCATCCTACCCTTAGTCCTGTCGTCCCGCCCTTCCTCGCCTACCCGTAGTCGTCCTACGGCAATTTCCCTTTTTACTTTCATCTGTGTTTGTAAAGGGGAGCCCATTTATAAGGGCTCCACAACTGGACCCGTTATGGCCCACTTAGGGCCCAACTCTTCTCCCCGTTATAAGGGAAGGGTAGGGTTTGGCAGACCAGTTTTTTTTTATTGAGGCATTTTATCGAACAGAGGACTGGTCTCCTTCCTCGTTTGAGAAGAACAGAAAGAGAAGGAAGAAGAAGGAGAGGGAAGAAGAAGAAGGGAGGAAGAAGGAAAAGGGGAAGAGAAGGATCGCCCGCTGCCGCCGCCGCTTGGACCACACCGTCGGCCGACCGACCGCTGTCGCCGCGCTTTTGCGGCAGCCGTTCTGCCGCTGACCGCGGCACCTCCGCCGCGTCCGCGGCGCCACGCCCGCGCGTCCAGACCCGCGCCACCGTGTCCCAGTCCGCGCCGACGCGTCCATAGGGCCTCGCCGCCCCGCGCAGCCCGTCCGCGCGGCCGCCCTCGCAGCGCCACGGCTGGCAGCGGCCGCTACACCACCGCACCACGCAGCCGCGCCACGCGCGCCAACACCTGCGCGCCCGCTGCAGCCGTGCCTCCACCGTTCACGGCCGACGTCTGGCTGCGCCGCCGTGCCGCGCCGCCTGCGTTCGCCCCCACCGCTGTGCCGTGCCGCGCACCATCACCCGCGCCACCGCACCGCGCGCTCTTGCCCGTGCCGCGCGCCAGTCCCCTCGCCGCCGCCGCAGACACCAGTTCCCCGCAATCAGTCGCGCCGCTCCACGCGCCAAATCGCCCGAAGTCGCCACTGCCTGCGCTGCCAACCCCTCCACTCCCGCGACATCACTGCACCGCTTGGGCATCTGAGACGCCCGCCGTCACTTGCAATCGCCGCGTAGAGACATTTTCGCCGCTCCTGTGTGTAACTCCGTCGGCTGCTCGAAACGTCCCCTACAACCAAGTCCTTCACGTCCTATCTTTACAAAGCGCTCCGGCACCTACGCTGCACGTCGAGCCGCTGTGACCTCTCCGGCACCCATCATCCAACTCGCTCCGACACCGGCCGTCGACGAATCACCGCACTACAAGCCTGTCGTCGAGGTACGCCATATTCTCCGACGCTCGTTTATTTACTCTTTGCAGTGTATTTTTGTTCCGACTCCACCGCGCTCGAGCTAGGTAGGTGAGTGAGGTTAAACGAGAGAAAAACTACGTCTTTGGATGTCTTACCGGTACGGACGAGTACGTCCATTACGTGCGAGCCCTACGGACCGAGTCCGTTCGGTCGTAGACGCCTTCGTCACTCCGACGAGGCTCGAGAGGCCTCTGTCGTCGTCACTCGGCGATCCGTCCAAGCTAGGAGCTTGGTGCCTCCCTTGAGTCGGAGCCTGCACGTACGATATGTAGGACCTCATCCCGCATCATAGTTACATACCCGTTAGGATTACCCGTCGGACGACGACACTGCCGTTTGCCGATCCGTCATCATTTATCGTCGCAGAGCCATCATACTCGGTGATGACGGGATGACGTTCTAGACGTCCGTCCTGCATCAGAAATTATTACTGGGTTTTGAGCTGACCCGGTCCAAAGCACGAGTAATGTGGGGCCTTTTTAAGTAAATCTACATGATCTCAGCTATCTCATTTTATTTCAGTTGTTCTCTTTTTTTTTCAGGCCTTCTCATTGGCCATGACAGCTCATGAGGACATCTGGATCCCGCGAATGAAGAATAACAAAGGGGCTATTGATGACATGGCATGCTGATTGGGTAGGCTGATGTGTGATAATCTCAAATTAGGGTTTAATTTGTCTTCGTTAATTGAGATTATTCAATGAGAACTATACGAATATATTTAATTGTAATTACATATGAATATTTAGTTAGTGATTAGTATGTATCATCTCCACAGGGAACGATGATTAAGGATTTAATTTTCTTACTATGTTTATTAACGATACGAGAAATGATAAATACAAGAATATAATAAGCGAGATAATGAAATCGGGTAAAAGGTTATAATAGTTATAAATCAAATATAAATCAGATATAAAATTTACAAAGAAAAGAGGAAGTAAAAGTATAATTACGAAACGTGTTACAAGAATAAGGTAGAGGACGTGACAGATACGATGGTGATCAAATTGGTGAACAATGTCACTATAGAGTGAGAAACAAGATGTGGGAGTGAAATGATAATAATAGACCCTAATTAAGCCAACAACAATGTTAGGAAAAGAACTACGTAAGGTGAAGATGCTTACCTTAGATCCTTATGTTCCACCATGATCACAATGGTTTACGAGTGTCGGTTAGTTCCCCCTCTTCTACAATGCTACTTCCAACACACCCAGGACACTAAGAATACACTTGATGGATCTCAAAACTCACTATCTTTCAATCATCCCACACAAGTAGGAAGCAAGTTCAAGATGAATTTCACTGTGATCCAGGCCGCCACTCATAGATCAGAGGGTATGGACTGAAAGAGGAGAGGGAGACGTAGTGCTAAAATTTCAGCTCAATCGGAGATGTAGAACATCATATATTGCATTTTGAAGTTAGAGCAATCCTTATTTTTTCTCTCTCCTCATCATCGTCTCTCATGCTTCCTCTTTTTCTGTTTTTGGTTGAACTGTCAAATCCATTAGAGTCCTCATCATCTCGCCTTCTCTAATCATGCTTTTCAGAGCTACCACATGTATTTGTAGGGGGAAAAAACAATATACAGAGAGAAAGAAGAGAGGAAAAAGACAAATAGTATTTTGTCTTTTTCATTTCTTTGTCCACAGAAAGAGAGAGAAAAAAGTATAGGATTTTTTTCCTTTCTTTGCGCCTGCAACATTTATAAAAAAAGTATAGAAATTTTCTGATTGATCCAAGTCGCTCTTGCACCAGAAAATTAAAAAATTCATATTTAATAAAATTAAAATCTAAACATACATTTAAATATATTTTGCTACAGAGAAAATCATATCTTTCCAAACTTTTATTTAAAAAAGTTCAATAAAAATCATATTCTGACACAAAATATTATATTCTCTTAGAATCTGTTGTCACAAAAACCCCAAAAATATATAAAATGTGCAAAATTCGGAACATCATTCAAAATAGATTTAATCATTTTAAACTCTGTAACATCACATATAATAAATTTAATGCAAATAAGCATGTAAATGTGGTTTCGTTAGGGTACTAAAAATGCATGTTATCGATGTGGCATGGTGGGTGCACCACTTAATAGTGGACCACGACTATGATTTAATCTGAGCTGTTGTTCTAACTCTTAAGAAAATTGGACAGCCAGCGACATATGCGTCCATCTCCGCCCTTGGCCATCGTTTTTTGTGAGCCAGCGGTGGTTTGCTGTTGAAGGGGGATTGCATCAGGCAATCCAATGGCCTGGAAGGACCCCCAGGACCACTCCCCTCCATCGACGACAATGGGAGATCCTTCCTAGGCCTTTAAAAGGGCTCCATAGCCTCCATTTTTCTCATCTTTCATTCTGTATTTCTGGCGGTGGTGGGAGACCCTTCTTGTCATGAGAGAAGCTCAAAGAGTTCCGTGACACCTCCTTGAAGGTCCATTTCACAGGACGGTGCCAAAGGAGGGCTAAAGCTGCTTGGATTCACACCATTATGGAGGAAGGCTGAAGGAGAGACACACTGAAGTTAGAGGGGGCAATAGACGCCCCTATTCTCTACATGCCTAAATCAGGGCAATTCAGGTGAAATTTTGACATCCTCAGGTTGATTTCTATGCATTTATCTATTCTGCCTGCATGATATTGATTCAGCTTATTGCTTTAATGAGTCTCATTGAGATTTTGCACCACACCCTCTGTGAGGCATGTTACCGAGCATCTTTTGGGGACCGATGATTTTCACTTATTTTGTCCTGATTGTATATTTAAAAAATCCTTAAAATACCTATTAGGTTTACTAGTGTTTTGGCCTCTTTGGAGCATTTTGTCAAACACCTTCAAGGTGTTCGATAGAACTACCCCTTTAAGTGCCAATTTCTGCAATATAAAACATAAAAAAATGTATTAAAAAATATAAATACATATATGTATATATAACTATATAATAACTACAATATCTATATATGTCGTAGCCTACTAGTATAATCACATTATTAATCATATAAAGTCATTCTTATTACTCTTCTTAGTCTCTTCATTTGTTCTTAATCTATATCTTCCTATCTAGTTGCTTTGTTATATTATATAGTAGACAATTCCATCTTGTCTCCCTATCTCTCTTAAACTTAATCTTAAATTCTTATCTCCCTTATTGACACCTAATAAAATCCTATCAATCAAAATCCTAATCCCATTCTTCATTCTTCCTCTAATCTCTTATTACAATAACTATTCTTATCAATTGACTACTAACATCTCATTACTATAATTCCTTATTCCCTAACTATCTAAGGCCTTAATATCATTATCCTTACATCCTGTCATATTTTCATATAGTTTACTACTAAATAATTAAATACCCTTCTAGTCTCTATTCATAATATTTTACTATTCTATCCATCTTATTAGTCTTCTCTACCTTTTCCACTTACTTCACTAATATCATCATTAACTATAATATATCATATCTTACTTGTTTATATTTCTAGTATCTATAAAAATAGATAAATAATATCTGATAATCTCTCTTATCTAGTTTTCTTATTCACCAATTATTCCCTCTACTTACTAACTACTTATCTTTTCTTATACTCAGTATCTTTAGTACTATAATTACTCCTTATTCACTATAACTCCGTTATTAAATGCACCTCTAAAGGCCAGTCTCTGTGGAGATGACCTTAATCTAACTGTACGTCCAAGTGAGTTTCTATATTTTATCAAATTTATTTGATTGAATCAAATTAAAAATTACAACAACGTTCAAAATTAATATGCAATTCGCCTCATCATCAATCGAATCCAATTGATGATGGAAATATATGTGTGTGCATGCTAATCACACATTCCATATCTCGTTCCATGTGAATTAATGTACCATATTCATTATATTGTAATGTGATGCTTATAATGGAGTCCATGAATACATGATCAGACTTAAAATTTTTTGATGAGATCGTAATACAGAGATCACTAGTCTTTAAGCATGAGTTCTAAATATTACTACTCGAATGATACTCGAGAAGGACATCGAAGTATTGGGATAGAATAACTCAATTTAGTTTCACCCATATGATGAGTATGGTCAGTCTCGTAGCCATTAGTGTGGAGACACTAAGGATAGATAGTGGGTGCTCTTTAGTGGTAAGAGTTCAATAAATTGATACGTATGAATATCTAACTGTCAATCAGGCTGATTCACATCATAATTGTATATGTGGTCCTTAGACCTAAGACATCAAAAATGTATTGTGGGTGGACAACTGTGCTTTTGATTATGATCTACGAGTCTCTAATCATGGGATTCGAAACATTCTTAATTTGGGTTCATCAAGAAGTTCATGAAGACGATTGAGTGGTCAAGATGGGATTATATGCCCTCACTGTAAAAGGACACAACTCAAGGAAGGCAATGTGATGAAGTCCTTGGCCAAGGTAGTAAAATATCAAATAAGAGTTCTCCAATGATTTCCGAACGCATCAGGACTAACTCAGATGACCGATTTGGTCGGACAATAGAATATACCCTAAGTTGTCCTAGGAGCTTAAAGTGGATGAGGGACTATACATACATGGTAACTGATGACGAACATATTCCACAAGTGAGTCGATATACACTCCTTTGTATCTTCTAGAGCACAAGGTGTAGCTTGGCACCCCAGGGGTTGGAGACTCAACCAATTGACTAGGTTAATTCGATCCAACATTAATTAATCTATGTGATGATATATTTAATTAATTTGAAAGGAGAATAAAGGTTATTAGGATGCTAGAGTCGTTAACTGGACTGATACATGGGTCTAGAGGTGATAAGTTGAAATTCAAGTATCTAGCTTGGTTGTTGCTCAATTTCAAAGCTTATGCTATGAAATTCTCACCTCATTTAGCTTAGTAATAATGTAGATGACGAGTAAGATGTCAAACCACAGAGAGGGGTTTTTACTTAGATTGATTGATCATGCACGTCTTCTATGAATTCAATAGGCTAACTTGGTTATGTGATAGAATATTTTATTATCCAATTGTCACGGTAATCTACTATGATGAAATCATACACATGAATTACTCATTCGGATGCTGAGAGATTAACTATTTAATAATGAGTCATAATTAAATATTTGCACTACAATAAGAGAGCAAAATCCAGGATGGAAGGTACTAACATGTAACTCGAGCATTTTCAGGTGTACCTCCTTCTTCAGTGATGCTCCCAAGCCTGATCTTATCTCATGACTCCATACATGCCGCCTAGAGCTTGGCGAGTTGCAACAAACATTAATATAGATTCAAGCAGGGGAAGTAGTTCAAAACAAAGAAGAAAATGTATCCCTCTACAACCCTTGTTATCTCCTTTCCTCTTTTCTTCCAATCACCCACACAGTCCAAAAAAAATATCAAGGTTTCCTCTTATGCTCCCTTCGGTCATCTCTTCCCCCCGACTTCTCATCTCCTGCTTTCTCTTTGACTTTCTCGCTTCTCTTCTTTCCTCCTTGACCGTTAGATTTCTTCCGCCTGTCTACAACAGTCCGATTTGCTAATGATTGAGTTTGGCCTCTAAGACTTGGTCATGTCATCATCCGTTCGACTTCCCTGCACAAAAAAAGAAAACAACAGAATGCCACATTGTGCTTATCCGCAATGAGGGTTTTAGTCCATATGGACTAATTCCACATCAGGTGTCTGTATAAATTCAAACTTAGAAGTAGGTGTTTGAATAAATGTATCTGATGGCAGATGTCATCAGCGACGTTGTTCGGTCGGGTATCGAGACAAAGCTTGGATACCAATATGGTGTCGGACGTCGTCTATGATGTCATCCGACGAATAAATCCCTAAGGATATGTAACTACGTGATGCAATGAATCCTAGGTGGATGTACGTGCAAGCCCTGACTTGGTGGGGATTTTCCAAGCTCAAAGCTCCAGGGTGGGCAACCGGTGATGATGATAGTGACCTCCTGACCCTCGTCAGAGCGAGGACTACAACTACGGCGTCGAACGGAATAAATCCGTATATGCTCTCACATAACGGATGGGCTCGACCTGTACCTAGGAAATCACTCAATTTGTAATTTTCTCGATATAATCTCTCACCTAATTCTAACCCCATCGCGATGGAGTGCAACCAAAGTATACTGGAAGACGTAATATTACTAACGAGCAAGGGGAATGACATACCTCGTCAGTGGTGGCGTTTGTCATCGGTGTTTCTGTTGGGCACGGGCTAGTGTGGGCAGGTAGGCGGAGGCGTGCTGTTGACGGGCAGGGCGTAGCTTGACTAGCGGCGGTGACATGGCACAAGAGCGTGATGCCATAGGTTAGAGATGAGAGGAGAGAAGAGCAGCGACGAGTCGGCTCAAGTGTACGGCTGAGCTTGGTGTGCGTGGGCGTACGGTGGACCGGTGCGAGCAGAGACAGACAGTCATCGTGAGTGGTGCCAGGCGACACGATGGTAGGGCAGCAAGCGTTGCAGCTCTAAGGGGCGCATGGTCGAACGGGTGGTGCGCATGCAACAAGGAATAACTCCGGGGTCAGTTTGGTCACGGACGAGGTAATAGATTAGATATGTAAGGCGTCAAGCGCGTACGTTGCACCAAATGGGCCGCACTCATGGTCGAAAGGCACTAACGCCAGCGGCAGCAACAATGTCATGTGGAGGTGTTGTTGCAAGGCCATGGAGCATACACGACAGCCATGCACGTGGTTGCATGGAAGATCTCCACTGGACCTCGAAGGGTCAGTGCGCTCGTGCGGCGTCAACTCAGTGGTACCGCGACGTTGTCGCGTAGCTGAGTGGTGGCACCCTTTACGGCTGATGCAGAATCACCTGAACCTGCATGGAGTGGCACAGGTGGTGATGCGCAAAATGCATGAGGTCAACGGATACACCACGTGGGCAGAGTTAGGCTGGTCCGGCGGCGTGGACGTGAGCCGGAGATGATAGCGAGCTTCACTATGACTAACTGGCATGGGCGACCTCTAGGTAGTGGGAATACACCATTCGTGACCTGCAGTAACGATTTTTTGTTTGACTAGTCGCAGGAAATCGTTGCAGTGCGGGCATCTTCAGCACAGTCTAGCGAGTTGCGATTTTGCATTGACCGATGGTGGGGCCGTGCAGTTCGCGGCCGCGGAGTTCCACTACCGTACAAGGGTGATGTCTGAACAAAGGAGTCCCGCAGGTGGAATTTCTGTGCGGGTAGTTTGACGTGTAGCCGACAATGGGTGGCGATGTAGTAGCACTCTCGTTATTCCTATTCCCCTTCCCTTTTCTTCTCCTTCTCTTCTTCCTCCTCTCTCTTCTCCTCTCCTTTTCTTCTCCTTCCTCCTCTCGTGAGACCAAGAAAATGAATGAAAACTCAAACTTGATAATTCAAGGTCTAAGTTCTAGGGCACCATCGTGGCCCCTTTTGTAGGGGTACGATGGCCCTTACTAAGGGTAGGGGAGTGCTTAGTAAGGGGCATTTGTGCCCTTACAAAGGGATGGGGGTCTTATACATAGGACCCCCTTTTAACACAAATAAAAAGAGATATGTTTGACGTATACATAGACGACATGGGATGATACAACATGAAATGATACGAACATGTACGCAACACGACGAATACCGACACGACGAAAATGAAAACACAAACACGATAAAATGACAAAGGCAATACAAAATCAAAATATGAGAAAGATACGAACGTGCTTTCACCTTGGGTATTTGAACCGGGGTGCCTTTAATTGCGCCTTGGCGTGTCAATCAGGCTGGACGCGAACTGGCAGGGCTGTCGAGGATGACGGTGGTGGCTCCAAAAATAACTCTGGTGGAGCGGGCTTGAGCGCTCCATCAGTATTTGTTCCCCCCATATGCCTTGCCTTTCATGTGATGCACGCTTCCGTTCCATTATATGCCCTATCAACGCTTCCGTTCTGTGTAGGCATGCTACTTAACAAACTTGCCACTGTGGTCCCTTGGGCATTGACCCCTTTTTTTGTATGAAGCAGAAAGAATAAGAAATGAAACAATATCTAGCACATCCAAAATTTCAACTTATCCAGAATTAATTTCCAATCGATGACCCTTATGATGACAAAATTTTCAGGTTTATTAGAAAACTATATTCATAGAACTTCATAAAATAGTTATTTAATACCAAGCATGATCATTCCTTATACCTAGCTCGTTTTCTAATTAATGGAAACTCCTGATACTTTATGCAAAAGTAGCCTAATTAGCCTCTAATATCGATTAGTAAATGCCAGTTATCATGCTTGTTTTCATGTTATTAAGATGATCACGCCCAAATGGTCTTTTGGATGTTAGAAGATATACTTATGTGTTGGTAGTTTTTATGAAAAATATCCACTTAGTATAAATAGGGGAAGGCCCTGAATGAAATTCATTTAGGCCAGAATTGTTCAGGGGCCTTCCCCTTCTTCTGCCTTCTTCCCATGACTCATGTCCACTCCCGATGTGATCGGGACAGTGTAATGACGCCGACAAAGGTTGAACGGGGCTTATCAATGAGGAGGAGATCCGACATGCCTAGGACCGTGTGGATACATATAGAGGCTGCACAGTTGAGCAGCTTGACTCATCTTGCTGCGAGATACAAGAAATCACGGATGTGATCCGTGCACAGGTTCAATGTTTTTATGATGTCGTTACGATTTTGCTCAATTCTTCCCCTGCATATCATTTGAATTCTTCATATAGATTTAGGCCCCTAGAACCCAACAATTAAGCTGTATGAAACCATAAATGGTATTATACCTAAAAATCAATCAGGTTGGTTCATGACATGGTTGAAGAGTGATGGCGCAGCACCACCGGACGTCATCGGGCCAGCACGCGAGGAGCCACTGTCGTCACCGAGCTCGCCACTGACACGTGTCCAGTCGACGCGACAAGCCGCCGTAGCGACGCGTGACCCCGAGTTCAGGTACTCAGCATGACGTACGCGCCATTCTCTTTGTCGGATTTATACATTTCTATCTCCTTTTGTTTTCCTTATCGATGTAGGGGAAGGCCCATATGAGGACACCTTCCCCTTCCAGCCCTGCTAATGGGCCAGTTTTCCCTTTTCCTTCTTCATTTTATCTTTCTTTCTTATGTAATTATGGGGGCCCATCTTCACCATCCTATATAAGGAGGGGGTGGGCGCTCAAAGAACTTACTCTTGAATTTTCTACCCAGTCATAACGTTTTTAGAAGTTGAAGAGTCACGTACGTGAGAGGAGGAAGAAGAAGAAAGAAGAAGAAGAGGAAGAGGAGGAGGAAGAAGAGAAGAAGAGAAAGAGAGAGGAGGAGAGGATCGCCGCCACCCGCACCGCTGTTCTGCCTCCGCACCGCCGCCCGCAGCTCTGGTCAACGTCGTCCCTCACCACCGCCGCCGCTCCGACCGCTGCTGCCCTGCACCACCACCCGTAGCTCCGGCCGTTGCTGCTCTGAGCTGCCGTCCTGTCTCCGCTGCCGCTCACAGCCCCGGCCGCCGCTGCCCCACACTACCACCTGCAGCTCCGGCCGCCGCTACCCCGCACTGTCGACCTGTCTCCGCCGCCGCCCGCAGCCCCGGCCACTGCTGTCCTGCACTGCCACTTGCAGCTCCGGCTGCCGCTACCCCGTGCTGCCGTCCTATCTCTACCGCCGCCCGCAGCTCTGGCCGCCGCTACCCTGCGCTGCCGACCTGTTTCCGCCGCCGCCCGCAGCCCCGACCACTGCTGCCCCGCACCGCCATCCTGTCTCCACTGCCGCCCGCAGCACCGGTCTCCGATCCCCTATTCTGCCACGCCGTCCTGGCCGCCGCTTAAACGACCACGCCCCTGGTTCATACGTACACGGTCTGGGAGGTCCTTGGTCTGACGAGCCAGCTGCCCGCCCGACGACCGTCCCGCTCACCACTCCCACCTGGTTCTACCGCCGCTGCCTAGCTATGGAGCCCGCCCGGCGTTGACCGCCCATCCTGCTGCTCGACCGGTCGTAGTTCGCTTCCACCGCCCTATTCAACCGACATCCCCTGCCACCACCCTGACCGCTCGGTCCCCGCTGCCACTTCCTACCGCCGTCGTCGACTGAGCTCACCGAGCGGCCCCTATGTGCCACTGGTCTCACGCTAGGACACCCGCACCATGTCTGTCCGCCCCCGCATCATCCAGACATCGGCATCACCAGCCTCCTATTTATCTCCGGGTTCTCCTCCGATTTGTGATATCCATCGCCAGCGTGACAAAGGTACTCCCCTATCCCTGCCCTTTAAGTCTCTTACGTCCTTCAGTGCTCTTTTGATTTGCCTCCTCCGCACTCGGATTAGATAGGTGAGAGCGAGACAGGTTGAGAAAATGACGAATATTTATCGAGAGTCTTACCTGCCCGGTACGAGTCGGGTTCACCCGACCCGTGTGAGCACTCTAGCGGGGATTCCCCGTTCGGCGACGCACTCGCCCTCGACCCTCTCGGGCGAGGTTCAGGAGGCCCGTCCGACCTTCACTTAAAGCGACTCCGTCAATCTCTGGAATGGCACCCACCTTTCGTTGGCGCACGCATGTACGATATGTAGGATCTCATACATTCACGTCATCATTCATACCTGTCCACTAGCATCATTCGGACAACGTTGATCATCGTTGTCCGAACGAGATCTCGATTCGATACCGAGCCGCTATCCTCGGTGTCGACCGGACGACATCTTGACGACGTCCGGCATCAAAGAGCATGGTGACTAGACTCAAGACACCACTGAAAAACTGATGGAAAGTTGTGATAGGAGGCCCTAAGATGGGTAGACTAAAGGAAGAACACGATCACTAGACATAAGCCACCAATAAAAAGTGTGCTTTAATGATGATCGTTGGGGTCATATTCTCAAGATTCTAAAAATTCTTAGCGCAAACGCATCAAGAAGTCCACAAAGATGAATATATGACTAATATAGGATCATGCGCCTCAGTATGATAGTCGGCACACTCAAGGAACCTACCTAATCAAGGTAATGGAAATATTGAAAAAAGTTTACTATGATGATTTCCAAATGGAAACATCCTAACTATGATGAGTGATTAGGGCTGAAAATTGACCGTGTGTGTAAGGGTGTAGCATTGATGAGGGGCTATATGTAAACCATAATCAATCATAGACATGTTCTATGAAAGAGATGATATGAAAGACATGTTCTATGAGTGAGATAAGTTGAGCTACTCATGTGTGAAGCCTCTAGACATATATACATGATCCTCGACACATCGTATCTCCTCCTTCACCTTGGCAAGCTTTATTCAACCTCTATTGTCATTATTACATCATTGCGATCACATCGGGAATGGAAAGGAACCATGGAGAGAAGGGAGAAGAAGGAGAAGGCCCCTGAAAAATTCTGGTGTGGGTGAATTTCATTCAAGGCATTCTCGTATTTATATTAAGAGGAAATTTTTCATAGAAACCCCCAAAAGTTAAGTATATCTTCTGATGTCCAAAAGACAATTTGCGTGTGACCCTCTAGGCCCATTTATCTCTCTAGTTAACGATTCTAGCGGCCCAATAACCTTTATTGGCCTTTCAAATGAATTAACTGTATTATCATATGGATTAATTAAAATCATATTGATTTAACCTAATCGATAGATTGAGTCTCCAACACATGGGGTGCAAAGCTACACCTCTTGCACTTGAAGATACAGAAGATTGTGTATCGACTCACTCATGGAACCTGCTCATCATCGGTTACCATGTGATAACTCAAATTTGGAGTGTATTAATGAGTAATTAATCAGTAATTATAGTCGTTTAGGTAATCTGAATTAAAACAACAATATTTATAAACCTTAGTAGCCTAGGGAGGGTAAGGGTTGATCCTCAGAGAGCAAAGTAATAGTTAGTAAATTTTTAGTTTAAAAATATTATTTTGGTAGATTTGCATAAGTTTGTTTCATACTTATAATTTATTATCTATAAAAGAAAGTAAATAGATTTAATAAAATTACAATGAAGAAAATTTATCGAAATAAGAATATGAAGGAAATATTACTAGAAGGAAATATTAGACAAAGTATGATTTTTGGGAATCTGTAAGATTTTAGGGAATTATTTAAAATTTAAAATAAAATAAATTTAACTGTCTAGATGTTGGAGGCGTTGGAACAGTTTTGATTTTGGGAATCTGCTCCAAGACTAACCTGTAGACAAAGGTGAACAAATAGGGATGAGGGGAAGAAATAGTGATCAAACCTCTTTGTCACACCCACCAAGGCTTAAGGTGATCAAGACTCTTCCACTTCTCCAGAAACTCTTGCTCTGGAATGCCCTTGCTCTACGCAACTCTCATTAAAGGTAAGACGACTCGAGAACAATTGTACATAGGCCACTAAATCTTGGATTTAAATTTAAACAAGAGTGAGTATTACATTAGATTGTGAGGGGTTTATATAGGGAAGAGAGACAAATGATGACCCTTGGATCTCCTAAGGCTTCGAATGGTCCAGATCTTTTCTACAGCCACAATCCTGGTGAAGAGGTTTCCTCCAATCAGGTTTGAGTTCTCTGACTGCTCCTCATTATGGTCGCTCACTTGGCTTGCCTTTTCTGAAGATTTGGCCTTACTGAGATTAAAGGCTCATTAAAGTCATGCAAGTTGTAATTCTGGGCCACTCCTAGAGCTCCGAATTTGGTTGGGCCTTCTTAAAACTCTTTTCCTTAGCCTAAGAACCCTCAAATGAGATCTAAACCTGAAAATGTCAAAAATTACAAAAGAGAAGTGAGATTTATTCCACTTGACTCATAGAGTCAAGTGAGGTTAGTCTAAAAGAATACTTATAAATACTCAATTACTAATTTTGGCCAACTTCAAGAATTAAGTGCTCAATGATGTTTAAATGATACATTTAAATATTTATAATCATTAAACAGTTCACTCAAGCTTGTCATTTAGCACCTACAATTTGATTCATCATCATGTATGTATAATCCTTCATCCACTTGACGCTCCTAGGACGACTTAGGGTATGGTCAACTGTCAAACCCTAATCAATCAACTGAGTTAGCACTAATGCATTTGGAAATCATTGGAGAACTCTTCTCCAATATTTCACTACCTTGGCCAAGGACTTCATCGCATCGTCTTCCTTGAGCTGTCACCTCTTATACCAAGGGTGGACGATCCCATCTTGACCGCTCAGTCGTCTTCATGAACTTCTAGATGCACTCGAACTAAGACTCGTTGGCCATACTCAAAGTACAACCGTTCGTCCAAAAAATGTCTTTGGTGTCTTAGGGCTAAGGACCACTTACACAACTGTGATGTGAATCAACCTGATTGACAGTTGGGTATAATACCGTTCAGGGATACGTATGGATCAATTCAATGAACTCTTTCCACTAAAGAGTACCCACTATCTATCATTAGTTTCTCCACACTAATGGCTATGGGACCAGCCATACTCATCATATGAGTGAGGCTAGATAGTGCTATTCTATCCGGATACTTCGATGTCCTTCTCGCACATCCTTGAAATAAGAATGTTTAGACACATGCTTAAAGACTAGTGATCTCCGTATTACGATCTCATCATAATTCACTAAAGTCTGCTCATGTATTAATGGACTTCATTATAAGTATCACACATGCACTTTAATGAATATGTTCTATTAATGAGCATGGAAGGAGATCTGGAATGTGTGATTGGCTTGCTGGCCATATATGTTTCCATCCATCACCTCATGAGTTAATGACTTGACTTATTGATGAAATTAAATCAATATATAATTTTTGATTAAACTATATGTTGGAGACGTTTCTCGGAGGTTTGAGTTTAAATTATTTTTATCCTTAAGGCTTTGAAAAAAAAAATTTAACTCCAAATGTGGTTTCTAGTCATAATCAACCATAACTGATTTTTTATCGTATGATTTTCCCATTGCCACATATGAAGGTGTATATTTGATGAAGCGAGCAGTCCCGCTCCCTCAGAGACTATGTGACATCTCATATCATATGTGTCTTCATCTAGGGCATATGAATAATACATGTCTTTTGTATGGGACAAGGATGTGAATATCTCTTGACTATCAATCATTGTCAAAATTATAAGCCCACTATCTCTCTATATTGGATAACCAAAACTTAGGGATCCCATAGTAGGTCCATCTGGGTTTTTCAAAGTTCTCATTCCATCCAATATTGCACAATATAATATTGCAAATTATAAATCATGAGGACCACTATGTGATCAGTAGGCATAGTCTCTGAATAGGAATGTTTAGAACACATGCTTAAAGCCAATCCAGATACTTTGATGTCCTTCTCGCGCATCCTTCGAGTAGGAATGTTTAGAGCACATACTTACAGACTAGTGATCTTCGTATTACGATCTCATCATAATTCACTAAGTTTGATAATGTATTAATGGACTTCATTATAAGCATCACACGTACACTCTAACGAACATGAAACAAGATGTGGAATGTGTGATTGGCTTGCTGGCCACATATATTTCTATTAACCACTTGGTCAAAGTCAAGTTTATTTCTGGGTTTTCAGACTAAACCAATAAAATTTGTTTTATCCCTTAGTGCTTGAGTAAGCGGTCGAACCCTAGGGAGATGATGGTGGTATTCTTAATGTAGATGACATGATTTTCAATTACGTAGAGAATAGTAAAGGCATGTAAATCGCAAGACAGAATTTAAACCTTTGCAAATTTATATGCACCCAATTAACTCTCGGTTATTTAGCAAGAAAGACTTGACATTGCTTAACTTTTATCTTTTCATCAATCACTAGAGTCATCTCAAGTCTTACTTAGCATTTCTTAGCAAGCCTACCATGCAATCATCTAGCTTGAATTGATATAGAAACTCAATTTGATAGGGTAATTTTTTCAATTTATTTACTGAATTGGAATTGTTATTTCAGACCTGATCACGTTCCAACCGAGTTAAGCTTCCTTATTCATCAGAAACTATACTGGCTTTCATGGATCATAATATTTAAATTTCTTATAGGATTTTAAATCCTAATTAATCAAGAAAACTTGGATAGAAACCATACATAGCAAATCTTGATTAAGACTTGCTACATACATTTTTCTTTGCCTCAATTCGCATTGTCTAAGGTGTTACTTTGCATCAAGATGTATAAGCATTCTTTACTGAATCTAGGACGAATGATTAACCAAAGAAATCTGACAATTAAAAGGATTAAAATCAGAAATGAAGAAGAAAAACTCTAAATCGCATGAATCTATGAAATTAATCGAATTCACAAACAAACTGACTGTATATTGTATGCTAACTAAGCCTAAGAGTACTAGAAGCAAATTTGGGGTTGACTTGAAGAGATTCCGCACAACGGACAACGCTTAATTCCAATGATTTTCACTTCGGATTGGGGAAGAACGGCGGATTTGCATTGACAGAAATGTAGGCCTATCTGAGCTCTAATTTTCTCCAGGAGGTTCTTGAGACAGAATGGGAGTATCGAAAGTATCGGAAGGACAAGTTCTTCCCATTCTGTTACTAGCACATCTTCTTTGCTTTGTACACAAGTGAAACTGAGCATCGTGATAGGTCCATGTAGCAAGTTGGAGCACCGAGTGCCATCCGCATGGAACTATGTACGCATGCTTCACATGCGTGGACTTCACGATGACCCTAAAGATCTGCGCCATGATTGGTCAACGCAAGCCACGCACCAGTTTAACTTGCTGCTTGGACACAACTAGTTAAATCATTTCTGATTGGTTTGTGCTAGGTACATGCAATGTCCGAGTGACCTAGAAGAATGCGGCTCCGCCGCCGGTACCTTCCGGCTGCCCGCCCGCGCCGCCGCGCGCTGCGCGCGCCCGCGCCGCCCGCCGCGCGCCACGCCGCCCCGCCGCGGCCACGCGCCCGCCACGCCCGCCCGCCCTTCGCGTCGCCCGCCGCCCGCGCGCCTCGCCAAGGCCTAGCTACGCTGGCGCCTAGTCGCAGTCAGGCCACGCCACGCGCCGCTCGGCCGCGGCCCAATGGGCCATTCGGCCTAATGGGCCGGCACCAGCTGGCCGGGCCCATCAGGCCCAGCCACCGACACCGTGCCTCGAGGCACCACAAATCTGCGCCTCGAGGCGCGGCAAGTCCGCGCCCTAAGGCGTCGTTTACCCTTAGCCACCAGGCACACTTCCCGAGGCGGCCACGTCAGCCCTAGCCCCTGTTGGCCTTTGTTATCGGGCCACCACCGACCCATCGGGCCTCCTGGCCCATCACCGCAGCCCAAACCGTGGCCCAGACCACAGCCCGAACCGCGGTCCCACCAGCGGCCTGGACCTCGGCCCAAGCCAAAACCAGCCGCGGCCCAAGCCACGGTCCAACCGCGGCCCAAGCCACGGCCCAGCCACGGCCCTAGCCTCGGCCCAGCCACGGCCCACCCCGGCCGCCGCCGCCGCCGCCGCGCCGCGCCGCCGCCGCGCCGGCGCCGCCGCCGGCCGTCGCCGCCGATCGGCCGCCACCTCAGGCCGTTACCATCACCGGCCGCCGCTGCCGTCATCGGTCGCCACCGCCAACGCCGCCGCCGCGTCGCCACCGCTTCGTTGCCGTCGCCACCGCCGCTCGTCCCGCCACCACCGCTGCCGCCGCCACCACCGCCGCTCGTTGTCGCCGCCCGCATGTCGCGCTGCCACTCGATGCGCCACCGCCGCTCGATGCCGCCGCCAACGCCATCGTCGCTCGATGCCGCCGTCGCTGCCGCCGCCGCCGCTCGATGCTGCTGCTGCTGTTGCTCGCCGTCGCTCGCCGCCGCTGCCACCGCCGCAGCTTGATGCCGCCGCCGCACGGCATCGCCGCTGCACTGTTTGCCACCGTTCTCGTCATCCGGCCGATTGAACCGCCCCGCTCATCGGTAGTCGGGCCCACCAGTGCCTCGACGACTATCCGTGGAGCGCCGTTCACGTGAAGATGGAGACATCCTTCGGCCCCAACGAATTGAGGACCCGTGCAGAACCATTCGGGGACACCCCCACCTAGAGCGGGACGTGCCGTCTAAGATCACTATCCTCAGAGAAGGACGAACGGACCACGCTCCCACCGTAGGACGTCGACGGCGTACATCCTGCATCAGCGTCACGAGGGAAACTCACAAAAGTGAGAGATTTTGGAAATTCCAAATCAAACCAAATCTGCTGGCAGAGGAGAATTCTCGCAGAATATTGGATGAAGAACACGACGACAACAAAGAGTTCAAACGTACCTCAGCACCGTAGTACGTGAAGAGGCTGCGGGGAATTCTGATCCGTGACGAGACTGGACAATTCCGGGCGTTGACTGGCCCACTGGACGAGAGGATCTAGGCGTTCTGGGCATTGTTCGGCCCTGACTGAAAACGAGATGGACGAGTGCGGACACAAGCAAGATAGGTGTGCACGGGCCGGCCAAGGACGGATGGTCCTAGGTCAGTCTCGGGGTGGCCCCTTTGGGCAGTCTTGGTTGGGCGTCCGGGGCAGCCTTGGGGCGGCCCTAGGCGGGCAGCCTGGGGTGGGCTAGGGCGGCCCTGGGGGGGCGGCCTTGGATGACCCTGGGTGGGCGCCCTAGGGGCGGGCTTGGGCGGCCCTAGGTGGGCTGCTTGGGGTAGCCCTTGGGCGGCCCTGGGTGGGCGGCCCTTGGGCAGCCCTAGGAAGGCGGCCTAGGGGCGGCCCTGGGTGGGGGGGCTGGCCAGCCTTGGGGCAGTCCTGGGCGGGCGGTCTGTTGGCGGCCTTAGGCGGCCCTAGGTGGGCGGCCTGGGGCGGTCCTTGGGCAGTCATGAGCGGCAACCCTGGGCGGCCGAGGGCGGGCAGCCTTGGCAGTCGTGGGCGATGGAAAAAGAGGAGAGAGACAAGAGAGAATGAGAGAAAGAGAAGAGAGAGATGGAGAGGAAGGTGGCCGGCGGTGCGAGATGGCGGCAGAGGCGGCGGTAACGGCGGAGGCGGCGGTGGTGGGGTTGGAGAAGGGGTAAGATAGAATGGGCAGTCCTCCAAGAAGAGTTAGAAACAAACTCAATTCCTGAATAATGACTGCCTTACTGTTTCTTGAAACAATGGCCTATCGATGAGTTAGGCCTTGGAGGAAAGAGAAAATACAACTTAACGACAATAAATTAAGACGAGAGACGTGCTTTGTGTCACGTCAAGGGGTAGTTGTTGATCTGCCGTTGGCGATGTGTCATGATGCGTGAAGGGGCGTGTGTGCGTGGAGACGTGCGCGATGCCGGAGTGTTGACTTCGTCCGATGACGGTGGTGGCATGTCTGTAGCAGCGGCATTGACTTCAGTTGACGGTGGCGGAGTGTCCGTAGCAGCGGCGTTGACTTCGGTTGATGGTGGTGACGTGTCCAATATCGATGTGTTGGCGTCCTCGCCATCATGTACACTGTTGAGCATGTACATGTCACGCATCAGCATTCTTTGCTGGCTTCTGATTTGCCCGTGCCAAGTACATGCCATGTACACCATTGCGTAGACATGGTTGTTCTGTTTTGTTCATTTTAAACAAACAAAAATTTGCACAAAAGAGCCGCATAGGGCCTTGTTCTTTTTTCTGTTCTTTTTTTTTTCAAAAACGAACACAATTTGCACATTCGCACAAAAATAGATCAAAATTTGCACAAAACGAACAAAAGAACCGCACATGGGTCTATGCGAGGCTCTGTCCGAATTTTTTTTTTCTGTTCGGAAAACCGAATAGAACGAACAATTCACACAAATTTGCACAAAAAGAACAGAATGACCATATCTACAGTTTTGCACATGCACGTCACGCACCAGCGCTTCCGACTTGCTTCTGATTGGCCACCGCACCTCTTCATGTGTTTTTCTGTGTACTTAGCATTTGATTCAAACTAAAACTCGCCCAATAAAGGGCAGCTTCATAAAAAAATGACTTTTATTTAAAAACAACTGAAATTAACTGTAAATCCCATTTATTAATGCATAAAAAGGCTTTATTAATTTCTAAAATATGTTTTATTGTTAATTTCTTTTTATTTATAGAAACAGGTCAATTAAAAAAATGTTTTGACATAATTTTGAAAGGTTTAAAGTTGTGTGAATTGACCCAATTATTTATCAAAAGTATTGTTTCTCTTGAAAATTAAGAAAAGTCTTGTTTTAACATAAAGTCAACATAACATGCACTAAAATTTAATGTTTTTGAATGTTAAAAGCCCACAAATATGATGAAATTAGCATTTTATTAGTTCTTATTTGCATATTATCACCCCTTCGTTGCTGCCCACTGCGATTGCTCCGCGCGCCCTGCGACGTTGTAGACCCACCACGCCACCGCCGCCCGCCATGCTTGCGCCTGTGCGGCACCTTGTGCCGCTCGCGACCACACCGCGCCATCATACTCGCCTATGTTGTGCCCCAAACCGCATTGCCTGCCGTCGCTGGAGTTTCACTGCCCGCCACAAGCGCCCATGCAAACTGCGCCGCCTTGGCCTGCCATCGGGCCACCGATCCACACTACTGAGCTACAACCTTGCATCCATAACGCCGCTGTCAACCATCGCTGTCGCTGATGCTGAGCCGCCATCGCCCGTTGCACGATGTCGCTGCCAATGAACCGCAACGCCGTTGCATGCGTTGCGCCGGTGAGTCGCGCCGCCATGCTAACACACACGTCGACGATACTGTCGTTGATTGCCGCTGCCGCAAACACCATCGTCGCCCAGTGCCGTTGTCGAGCCTAGCCACCGTCCAATCGCCATCAGCGTCGTCGAGCCGCACCACCATCACCCGTCGTCACGCTGCTATCGCTCACTGTCACGCTGCCATCGACTGCATTGCCGAAGTCGCCCATCTCCGACTGCCGCTAACACCTATTGCTACTGTCATCTATCGTCGCTGCTGCCCAGCTCCGTCGCTGCAGGCGTCAACGCCGCATCCGTGCGCTGCCGCCTCAGCGCCGCCTCGCCGCACCATTGTCACTGTGTCACATGCCACCGTGTCCTCGCGCCATTGCTGTCACACCCCATGCTGTTCTCACCATGCCCCGCACCCCGCCTCTTCTCTCCTCCCAGCATCACGTCTCTTGAGCTGCACCTTCACCGCCAGTTGAGCGGCGTCGTGCTCGCCTCCAGCACACCTCCACCGAGTTTGCCCGCACTGGCCACTGCACCGACAAACCTGACAACTTAGAACAACTCTACCCGTGAGGCCTCGTTCCCCCAGCTTGTCGGTTAATCTATCGCTTTTAGTATATCTCGTCTGCACTCCATTGCGCTCGAGTTAGATTAGGTGAGAGGACAAAACATCTCAAAGGATCGTTCCTGAGTGATTTCTTAGGTATGGGCCTAGCCCGTCCGTTACATGTGAGCACCAACAGACATAGTCTGCTCGGCGCTGTAGTCGCCATCATCATTCGGATGAGGGTAAGGAGGTCACCGACATCGTCACCGGCCACTCACCTTGGAACTTGGAGCTTGGCAAAATCCCACAAGTCGGGGCCTGCACATACTCACACCTAGGAACTTCGCATCACGCAGTTACATTCCCCGTATTGAATTACCCGTCGGACGACGTCACCGACGACGTCCGTCATCAATATTTGTTGAAATAAAGAAATAATAAATATCCCACTCTAAACCTGAAGTCGGCATGAACGTACATGATTTAAAATAGGGGTTTAATTTTTGTAAAGTGAGCCACACCAAATTTGCACTAACAGCATATTTTGACTGGGTGTGGAGTAGCTTTCCACGGATTTATTGTGATGTGGGGTGGCTTTCAGAAAAAAAAAATCTCAAGCCATACTTTCCTGGTTGACCACAATTCAATTGGGTGAGCTAGTGCCAACTCATTAATAAAGTAAAAGAACTCTTAAATTTTTCGTGTGGTTGAGTGAGATCTTCTGATTGGCCCCAGATGACATAGTGGGCATTGGACATCATCTTTTCTATGCAGCAGTCGTCCACCCATTCATCTCTCTATCTGTCTATATATTCATCAGCGTATCTATCAATCTGTCTTCTCCCTATCCATATAATCTCTCTAACGTACATCACTCTCCATACCATATCGATATCTCTACACTCTCACCTCTAACGTACATCACTCTCCATACCATATCAATATCTCTACACTCTCACCTCTAACGTACATCACTCTCCAAACCCATATCGATATCTCTCGATCCCATTCTCTCTCTCTCTCTCTATACTCTCACCTCTAACGTTCATCACTCTTCCCAAAAAATTGATCCCTCTCTTTCCAACTCTCTCTGTCTCTCTCTCTCCTTATACTCTCACCACTAACATTCATCATTCTCGTTCCAACTCTCCCTCAATCCTCTCACCTCTAACGTACCATCACTCTCCACAAAAAATTGATATCCCTCGTTCCAACTTTTTCCCTCTCTATACTCTTCCGTCTAACGTCCATCACTCTCTCTACACAATATCTAACTCTGGTTTAATTCCCCTCTCTCTCTCTCTCTCTCTCTCTCTCTCTCTCTCTTCCCTCTCGCTTCTAACGTCCATCACTTTCTGTGTGCACTATTTATATTTCTTGGTCCAACTCTCTCTCTCTGTAAAATTTTTATATCTCTTGTTCCAACTTCCAACTCTCTTTTTACAATAATCTACGTCCCTAGTCCGAAAACCTGTCCCTTCCTCAGTGGTCCCGCCTGCGTTTTGACTCCATTTTTTTTTTTTTGGATCTGAAACAAGCCCCCCCATCGTCCGAGCTACGTGAGCAACTGCGACAGCAAAAAATCCGATTCCCAGACCAAAAAAATTCTCACGTAGAGGGTCTACAAAGCCTGCAACCCTTATGTTCAATTTTCCTCGGGCATCGTGGGCGACCCACTTGCTCTCTTCTCCATTCCAAGGCGATAGAAGAGTTCCATGGCCTCCGTGGACCCAAATAAAGGCTTCTGCGATGCCACCGGTGTCTTCCACAGCCTTCGTCCTTCCCTCGAGCTTCATCCCTTAAACAAACCCGTCTCCGTCACTTCCCAGATCTTCTCCGCTCTCTCTTCCAACCAGCCACCGCCGTCGAAGCCCGCGATAATCGACGCCTCCAAAGACAACGCCTCGATCTTCTACGGCGAGCTCTTCTCCTAGGTTGGCCGCCTCGCCGGAAACCTCCACTCTCGCCTCGGCCTCTCCAAAGGCGACGTCGCCTTCATCAGCTCCCCCCCTTCTCTCGACGTCCCCGTCCTCTGTTGGAACCTAGCTCTCTCACTTCACCAACTCACAAAGAGAAGAGAAGAACAAGCACTCACTCACTTGATCTCACACAGAGAAATAAGATTTTATGCCCTCACTCTCTTGATCTCACACAGAGAAACAAGATGCAAGAACACTTTGAGAGAGAAAGGAACCTTGATGCACACAGCATACAACAACAATGAAAACACCTACATATTTATAGGCACTCCCCCATAACTGCCTACGGATCTAAACTCAGCATAGCCACACACCTGTCCATGTACTTGGTCTTCCAAGGAACCCAGTCTTTAGCTCCTCAAAATAAGCTGTAGCCTCCGCATCTCCTTAAGCCATGCTGACTTGGTCATTATTAACTTATTAAAAAACTACCGACTCCTAAAATAACTGAGTCAAGATTATTTTTCCAACATCCTCTACCTCGCGCTTCTCTCCATCGGCGTTATCGTCACCCCCTCCAACCCCGCATCCACGCTGGAGGAAATCGCTCGCCAGTATGAGCTTGTCAGTCCCGTCATCACCTTCACAACCGCGGAAGAAGCCTGCAAGCTCCCCCAAACCGCGGCCTTCGTCCTCCTCGGCCTGACCCAGTTTCAATCCTTCCTTGAGACGAGCGGGGGAAGAGAACCCACGTCGTCTGACCCGGAGATTTACCCGTCTGACACCGCCGCGTTTCTCTTCACGTGGGGCACGACCGGCTGAGTCAAGGCCGCCGTCCTCTCTCACTTGAACTTCATCGCCATTCTCACCTCGGACGGCGACGGCGAGGTCGCCCCCTCGCACGTCTCCTTCTTCACCGTGCTGCTCTTCCATGTCTTCGGGCTGACGATGCTTCTGAGAGCGATGATGGCGGCCAACACGATGGTGTTTCTCGAGCGGCTGGACTTCGTCTCCATGGTCAGAGCTATTGAGAAGCATCGCGTGACGACCATGGCCGTTGCTCCTCCACTTATCGTGGCCATACTCAAGTCTGATGTCGCGGAAAGATTCGATCTTTCTTCTCTGGTGAATGTGGTTTATGGGGGGCCGCCATTTCGTAAGGAACTGGACGAGAGATTTGCCAAGAGATACCCCCATGTACAGATTATTCAGGTAATTTGGGTTGATTAGGCTTAATTTGAGGTTTGAAAGCTTGATTATCTTTGAGTTTTTTTTGGATAGGGGTATGGGTTGACGGAGGCGGCGGGGCCTGCGGCGGAGACGGTGGGCCCGGCGGAGAGTCTGGTTTATGGGTCTACGGGTGCATTGGATTTAGTTTGGAGGCTAGAATTGTTGACCCAGGCAGCGGGCAGTCTCTTCCTCCGGATCAGAGAGGAGAGCTGTGGTTGCGTGGCCCGAGTATCATGTCAGGTTGGTTTTTCTTATCTTTCTCTCGTTTTATTAAGCTGATATACTTCATTCAGATCAGTTACAATGAGATGGATTTTAGAATCCACTTCGTAGTTCTTCAACTTCGATTGGTGAATGGTTACGTTTAGAATGGCCTCCATGATTTTGAAGGGTTGATCCAGCCTCACCGTATGATATTAACCCAACGTACCTAGGTTCTTTCACATTCAGCGTAATAGGGGCATTTAGGTCATTTGGACCTTTTGTTATCTCTTTAAATAGAGCAGCCCTCCCTTGAAGAGGGTAGCAAAGAAGTATCACAAAGATGTGTCTGGCTCCCTCCGGCGATGTCCATTCTACCTGCCCTCATTCTGCCGTATTCTGTCCCGGCATGTCAACGACCATCCCCCCATCTTTTCCCACCTTCTAGTCTTCTCCCTGATACGAACCAGCAGGTTCGTATCACTGTAGATCGTCAAAAACTGCCTCAGCTGGCGGATTTCTCCAGCTAAAACAGATTTGGGCCTTTTCCTTTTTCTGGGTAGTTATTTGTGTTTTTCAAGGTTAATCATGGCCATCCATCATCGGGAGTAATAACAGCGATGCGGCTGCCACCTATGACACCAGGACACTTGTCGGGAGTTGTTAGAACTACTTTCTCTCTCCTTCTCCTATTGGACGCCCTATATAAAGGGCTATGTGGTGGAACTTCTTTTTTCATCAAATGGATTTCAGATTATTTCTTCTAGTTCTCTATCTGATTTCAAATAAGTTCTAGGAGAGTTTTTTGGCTTCACGTGGCCAACAAGCTGTATCAAACCCACTCGATTCCACAAGATAAAGAAATGGCGAAGAAGATAGGCAAGATGAGTACCTCTAGTGAGCATGGTGGAGAGATGGCGGTGTCGGCGCCATCCCTCAAGCTTTCGATGACAAACTACTATGTTTGACCTATGTATATGGAGGTTTACCTTGATTCTCATGACTTGTGGTAGGAAATCGTCAGTGAGAACCTCTTAAAGAAGAAGGACCGATTAGTGCTCTCCGCAATCATCAGCGCTGTTCTGAAAGACCTGTTGGTGATTCGTGACGCTAAGAAGATGACGAAAGCAAATTGGGAGATCCTACGGGAGTGGAATCTCGGCATGGAGTCCTTGTCATGTGGAAGAGGACATCATTGCAGCCACGTCAGAGGAAGAGGCAGATGTTGAGGCTGAGGATGCAATCCGCCACCTAATGAAGACAAAGAGAATAAATCATTTGATAAGTCAGCAATCCAATGCTATAATTACCAAAAATACTATCATTTTTCATATTAATGCGGGAGTGCCAAGAAGGGGAGAGATGATCAGGCCTATGTGGCTGAGTCCACTCTGGCAGCGGCGGCGACGATCTCATCTGCTCTGGTGGTGGCAACATCCTCTCTCGTCATGGCAATAGAAGAAGCTCGTATTGGAAACCTGCGGCAAGGCTCTAAGACTGATAAACAGTACTCTGATCTGTGATACCTAGATACAGGGGCCACAAATTACATGACTGGGAAATGGAATTTTTTCGCAAAGCATGATGAATCCCCGGCAGGTTCTGTGAAATTTTTCGCAAAGCATCATGACGAAAGATAATAATACTACCTCTGTCACGAGTCGAAGTTCATGACAGAGGTAGTATTATTATCTTTCGTCATGATGGAGAAAGCATTGAATTTGTTAGTGTTCTCTATGTTCATAAGCAGTGTGCTAATATCCTCAGTCTAGGGAGACTTGATAAACAAGGTTACCAGATAAATATGCATGGAGGTTGTTTGACGATCTATGATCAAGATGGCACACTCCTTGCTGAAGTACATTGCACATAAGGATGACCCATTTTAATCAAACTCTGAGCAGCAAAAGATTGTCTCCTCGTGAAGGTGAATGATAATTCAAGTTGACTTTGGCATCTTAGGTATGATCATTTGAATTACCATTCTTTAAAGGAAATGTCGAGCAAAGAGTTAGTGGAGGGACTTCCACTGATCAATGTACTTGATCACATTTGTCGGAGCTGTTTAGATGGGAAAAAAGCTCGTACTCCATTTCCTAAAGCATCACTTTACAGAGCTAATGCACCCATTGAGTTGGTTTATGCAGATATCTGTGGCCCAATCATCCCACCCACATTAGGGTGAAGCCGGTATTTTCTCCTAATTGTCGATGATTTCTCGAGGATAATGTGGGTAGCCATACTGAAAGAGAAGTCAGTGGCATTGACTCACCTTAAGAAATTTAAATGTCTAACCGAGGCTGTAAAAGGGACAAAGGAAGAAACATCAACTGACTGCCCCCTACTCTCCTCAACAACATTGAGTAGTAGAAAGGAAGAATCAGACTATTATGTCCCTAGTCTGGAGTATGTTGAAAGATAAGCACCTTCCTCAAGAATTGTGGGAAGAGGTTGTAAGCACTGTTGTCTATCTCCTTAATCATTCATCTCCTCATAGCTTGTAGGGGTTGACTCCATACGAAAGGTGGACAGGCAGGAAGCCTTTGAGTGAGCACTTAAAAGTGTTTGGTTCAGTTGTGCATGTGAAATGCACTAAGACTCCACAAAAGAAGCTTGCAGATCTCAGATCTCCTATAGTTTTAAATGTTTATGAAATGGGTTCTAAGGCCTAACGCTGTATTGACCCGGTCCATGATATTGTTCATATAATTTGGGATGTTATTTTCGAAGAGGATGCAGAGTGGAATTGGACAAAAAAGGGTGCGAATATTTCTGAGCTCACATTTTTTCCTATTATTTCTACTAATCTAGAAGATGATGAGCCAAGCTCCTCCAAAGTTGACGATGAAGAAAGTCCTTCTCAGACCTGAGAACTCACCTCTGCCCAGGCATTAGATTCTGAGCAAAATCAACCTGAAAAATTAAACTCACTTACTCATTGTATGATGAGACCAGAAAAATTGCACATGACTTTGAAGATTGGATGGTGTCTGTTGAAGAGCACATGACTGATGCAGAAGCTTCCCGAAAGGAGGCATGGAAGATAGCTATGATGGAGGAGATGCAAGCAATAGATTAAAGCTGCACATGGGAGTTGGTTATACCTCCGGTCGGTTGCAGGCCAATTGGGCTTGAGTAGATCTTTATGCTCAAGAGAAACACTCATGGATAAGTGGTGAGACACAAGGCAAGATTAGTCCTGAAGGGCTACTCTCAGAAGCATGGCATTGACTATGATGAGGTATTTGTTCCAGTGGTTAGTTTTGAATCAATTTGTGTCTTAATTTCCATTCCAGCTCAAAAAGAGATGGTCATTACATCATCTAGATGTGAAATCGGCTTTCTTAAATGGAGATGGGGAGGAGAAGCTCTATGTCAAGCGACCGGATGGTTTCATTTTGAAGGGAAAGGAAGGTCATATCTTGAAGTTGAAGAAGGCACTTTATGTGCTGAAACAAGCCCTTCGTGATTGCAATTTTAAATTCCACTATTGCCTTGTCTCACTTGGGGTAAGAAGAAGCAAGTATGAACAAGCTGTCTACGTGAAGTCTTCGGACAGAGTTCACCTGATCATCGAGGTGATGGAGGATCATCCTGAAGATCAAGCCCAAGGTTGCCAACAATCACGACATGGAGCTCAAGCCAATATGAAGAACCTAGATTTCCAATATCAGGTTTGACGACAGCTTCCCAGCATCGTTAATTTCTTGCACATGTCATTTTCTTTGACTTTATGGAGGCCCCGCCCTTGTACGGGCCCCCCATGTTCGTTCATTTTTGTTATCTATTTTTTTACTGTTCAGTCCTTTAGGGGAGAATCTTTGTTTGGACCTCTCCCCTAAGGTGGCCCATTAGGGCAACCACAACCCCACCCCTCCCTACTATATAACGGGGTGGGGGGTGAACGCATGTTTTTGAGATCCTTAGGAAAATAACACAATTGTTGTTGCACCAGGGGTCTCCTTCTTCCATAAGGAGGAATCTCTCTGTTTTTCTTTAGCTTGATACTGAAGGAAAAGAACGCCGCTCCTTGCCACCATCAAGCCATCATCATCGGTCACCCACTAGTTTGGCTAGCTGCAGCAACGCTACACCTCAGTTGTTAGAGAGTTAATCTTGACTTAGTTAATTTTGGAGTTGGTGTTTTGAATAAGTCAACAAAGAATAAGTCAGCATGGTATAGGGTGATGTGGAGGCAGGAGTTGAGTTCAAGGAGAGCAGAAGACTGGGTTTCTTGGAAGACCAAGTTTAGGAACAGTTGTGTGGCCATGGTGAGTTTAAATCCATAGGCAGTTATGGGGAAGTGCCTATAAATATGTAGGTGTTTTCATTGTTGTAGTATGCTGTGTGCATGAAGGTTCCTTCCCCTCCCAAAGCGTTCTTGCATCTTGTTTCTTTGTGTGAGATCAAGAGAGTGAGGGCTTAAAACCTTTTTCTTTGTGTGAGACTAAGCGAGTGAGTGCACGTGCTTCTCTTCTCTAAGTGAGTTGTTGAAGCGAGGGAGCTAGGTTCCAACATCAGTTACCACTATTGCAGGACACTCCCCGATGGCCCTTTATCTTCTAGAGTTGTGTGCACACTCCCGTGATCACCCGTAGACCTCGCTGCCCTTCAGCGCTCTCCGTATCATGCCAATGGACTTGTCCCGTTCTGCCGACGGCTCCTTCGTGCGGCCTGCGCTCATTCTGCGCCACACAGAATCGACCTGCTGCTCGGACATACCCCCCCCCCCCCCTTGTCATGGCCATCCCAACCAGCGGTCTGCAGTCTGCCAACATCCTCAGCGCCTCATCCGCTGCCCCTCCCCCCCCCCTGACCCTTTCGGTCCTCTCTCTCTGGGCAAACATGCGCTACCTACAGTTTCCCCCCTACAGGACTCCTGCCTTGCCCATATCGTTTGCTAGTATTCCCACCGCAGCCCTTCTCCTATAGTTATGTTGTGTGCTTCGCGGATTATTTTCACGTCCTGTAGCCTGCCTGCGGCCCCCGACATGTCTCCATAGTCTCAATTGTGTCCGTGGCAACTGCATTCGCAGTCGTTGGGCCGCCTGTGAGTATCCAGAAAGGCCATCACCAGTCGTTGTCTCTGTCGGTGTCCCACTGCGTCGCTCAACGAAAACCCGTCTGTGACATGATGACTCATACTCCTGACTCGTGCAGTGGACGTGATCGCCAATTCCCTTCGTAACTGAAGACAACCGATACTTCGTGCTGCCACTGCTTGTGCCCAAGATCTCTCACATCCCATGGGGTTCCTTTGTCAACTTCTAGGAGGGTCACGACCTGCCACGAGCATTCGCGCCCGTGCCTGAATGTCACATATTCTCTTCCCTCTTTATAGTATTATTATGTCCATTAGTATCAATTTCATATGCTCCTTTGCCAATAGTTTTTTGTGTCGTAGGACTAGCCATCGAATTTGCAAGATGACTCTCATTTCTTGGTGTCAGGTCTGCATCACTCTCGGTGACGGTCATGGCCGCTCATGGACCATGATTGTCCCCACTGCGTTCGTCCTTGTGCTTATCAAGCAGATCATTGGGAGCTTGCCCACTGGCAAGACCCCTCATGTTGACTCTCTATACTATTGTCCCGAGGCATTAGGTTTTTTGTTTTAGTTCTCGCTGGCTTTCAAACTTACCCAACATTTATCCACGCTCGCACATTTTGTCGTGCTCTCCCTGTGGCGTGATATGAGCCATTCCATCCTGACACTTCTTGTTACATCACGGGGTGTATGTAGATGATCTTCTTGTCACAGGAGAAAAAGACAATGACATCAGTGAGTTCAAAGGCCAAATGGAGCACTACTTTGAGATGAGCAATCTCGGGCTCCTATTTTCCTATTTGGGCATTAGAGTGGGTCAGGAAGAAGGTCCGATCATTGATAGGCTCTAATTATGGGGGTTTTTACTGATTATTTTACTAATTAGTTGTGTGAGTGTTAGAGCTAATCAACAATAAAAATTAACCTCACAGCTATAGAGCGAGTAAGGTGTTGAACCACAAGGAGTAGGTAATGAAATAATGAGTCCTTTCAATTTAGCTTATGTTATTCAATCCTTATAATTTATTCTAATAAGCAATGCAAAGATCTTTAGTAAAACTCTGTAGAATATTGTTCAGTAGAATCAATTTAGCAGGATCTCTAGCAGATGATTTACTTTAAATGGATTTCAACTAACTGCGATTAGAGTCTTTCTTCTGGAGATTTGATTAAAAAAATCTAATCTTCAGACGAATTTTGAACTATTTTCGCCCTTGCTCAGCCACAAGCTCTCGCTTGTAACTGCTCAGTTATAGGCTTGCGCTTGTAACTTTGAGCGAGGGAGTGCTGAGCGCACGCCCTTGGCTGCGCGTAACCTGTCTACGCGTGGCCGAAGGCCAGCGTGCGGCGTGCCTACGCACACGTTTGCCAACGCGCGGGCTTGCTGTCTGCGCGCGGCTTGCCTGTACGCGGGCTGCGCGTGGCGCTGTTTGTGCGCGGCTTGCCTGTGCGCGGGCTGTCTGCGCACAGCTTGCTTGTGTGCGGGCTGCGCGCGGCTTGCGCATGGGCTTTCTTGCGTGCGGCTTGCTTGCGTGCGAGCTAGCCTGTGTGCAGCGGTGGTCTTCGCACCGTTTTGCTTGCAAGTGAGGCTGCTACTGGTGGTGATTACACCCTCCACTGAACTGCAGAATGGTGAGGATGAATCTATAGAAATAGAAGATGGATGGAAATGGAGGATTGCTGAGAATGGGGAAATCACAAGAACAGGTTGAACAAAAAAACATCAGATTAACTAGAACAGACAACAATTTTAGTTGGAAAATGCTGGAAGTACACTGATGGATGCTTCCCAGCCCAACCTAAATTGTCTTAGAGGCGAAGGAATACAATCTCTGAAACCAGCACAATCGCACCAACCTTGTGTCACGATCCTTCTGACGAGGTGGTGATCTTCTTGCTCTGGTTATGCCTCAGCTTGCTTCCTCTCCCCAACTCCAATGCTCATCAGTTCTTGGAGGGTCTGCAGAACTCTTCCTCTCCAAGCCCTAACCTGTTTAGACAAAAATTCTAGACCACCCTCAAATGACCCTTTGAAGGACTGTTTATAGGTTCCTCCCTTGGGCTTCTTGAGTCTTTTGTGCTTCTTGGGCTTTTTAGGGCTTCTTCTTGTTAATTTTGCAAGTCTTGGTTAATCAGGTGCCTTCTTCATTGTATTTTATCTACATCTGTACTCATTGAGATTCTATGAACCAAGTGGGGTTAGTAAATGTGGAAATAATACATGCAAATAATGGTAAATATGGCATTAATGTATGCAAACGATGCTCTGATTACTAGCAAATCCCTGATTATTTTATGAAATAATTAAAGTCATCAATCACCCTAACTCAAAGCACTTGTGTAGTGAGTATCCTGAATTTTGCACAAATGAGCGACTACAGCTCAGTGCAGACTCCTCTAAAAGCCAGAGTCAAGTTCAGCCAACTAAATGACTCATTGGTTGACTTAACCTATTTTTGAAGCCTCATGGGAACTAGGTATTTGACTCATACAGGCCCTGATTTGACTTATTCCATGGGATTTCTAAGCAAATTCATGGAGCATCCTACATCAGAACATCTCACTGCACTCAAGCCAATTCCGAGGTACCTGAGAGGTGCAATTAACTATGATTTAGTCTACGTGAAGGGTCAAACAAAGGCAGCGCTAATAGGCTATAGTGATAGTAATTTTTTCGGTGATGAACAAGATCAGAAAATCACTTCTAGGCAGGTATTTTTATTTGGTTAAGAGGCGATCAGTTGGGCCTCTCATAAGCAAAAAACTATGGCATTATCTTCATGTGTGGAAGAATATATTGCTGCTACCACCGTCGCCTGCCAAGGTGTGTTGGTAAATCCGCTCATCAATGAACTAAGAAGTATTGAAGAAGGAACTGTGAAGCTACTTTTGAGCAAAGTTGATCTGAATTGACTATGTGAACACGGAGGATCAACTGACAAACATGTTTACTAAATCACCTAAAAGATGAAATTCATAGAGATGAGGGAGTGCCTGGGCATTAGGGATGTTTGCAATGATGAACTGGACTGAGGAGGAGATTGAAGGGTTGATCTAGCCTTACAGTAGTTTGCGAAAAACTGCCTCTTCTGGTAGATTTATTTGGCTAAAACAGATTTGGGCACTTCCTTTTTCCAGGTGGTTATTTCTGCTTTGCAGGGTTAATCATGGCCATCCATCATCGGATTTATAACGGTGATGCGGCTGCCACTTCCGACACCAGGACACCTGCTCGGAGTTAGTTAGAACTACTTTCTCTCTCCTCCTATTAGGCCCCCTATATATAGGGGTACATGGTGGAACTTCTTTTTTCATGAGGCGGATTTCAGATTATTTCTTCTGGTTTTCTATCTTATTTTGAATAAGTTCTTGGAGAGTTTCTTGGCTTTACAAAGCCAACAAATTTGATGTATGAGATGGGCTCCTAGTTCATTTCTTGCCTCCTTTTTTGTTTGACAGGTGTATTTTATCTTTTTATGTCTTATTAAGTGATACTTAATTACAATCATTCAAAAAGAGATTGCCAATAGAATCCAGTTTGTAGTACTTAGACTTTAATTTGGCCATATTAAGAATAGCCTCCGTGATTGGATGTATGAAATTGGCTCTTGGTTCATTTCATACTTCCTTTTTTTTTAAAGGTGGGTTTTCTTCTCTCTCAATGACGTTTTATCTTCTCTCATTTATTAAGTAGATATACTTCATTAGGATGATTAAAAACTAGATGGCCACTAGGATTCATTTTGCAGGTCTTTAACTCTGATTTGTCTATCTTAACAATGGCCTTCATGGTTTGATGTATGAGATGGGTTCGTGGTTCATTTCATTCCTTTTGTTTTAAGGCATTTCCTGCTACATTTGAGCTTTGAAGTTTATATTTACTTATAACAATATCTTTGAAGATTCTAATAGAAATATGAGGTACCTGAGTATTGATTTTATGGGTCTCTTGTTCGACTTGAGTGAGGGTTACTTTTGCTTTTTTAAAATTTTTAAGAAAAACATTTTCATAATTAGTTTAAGAACAAAAACTTATAGCTGATTTGCAATTGGTTGAGGCTTGTTTACACACCTAAGTTTTGTGATCAGCTTGCATTTAAGACATTTTTTGTATATATCTTTGATGTTTTGAATAAATATGGGAGGTATCAGGGATTCAATTATACTATCTCTTATTTCATGTATTTTGCATTTTTAAAAAGTTCTTCCTGAAAGAGATCTAGCCAATTGGTTTTTGAAAAAACCAACATTCAGCTGATTTGCAATTGGTGGAGTCTGGTTTACATGGCTAAGTTTTTCTCCTTCCTTTTATGTAGGTTATCTAGGCGATGGTGAGGCAACGACATCCACAATTACTTTAGAGGATTGGCTGAAGACGGGGGATCTCTGTTACTTTGATAAAAAAGGGTTTCTTTTTATTGTGGGTCACTTAAAGGAGCTCATAAAGTACAAGGCTTACCAGGTAAAAAAATTTCTATTTTGTTAGATGATCCTGTGCATTTTCTATGTACAACAACCCATCTGTGTCTGTTTTCTCTAGCTGAATTAGAGCTCATACTTCCAGGTTCCTCCAGCAGAATTAGAGCTCATACTTCCAGGTTCCTCCAGCAGAATTAGAGCTCATACTTCTCTCGCATCCCCAGATAGCTGATGCTGTAGTGATTCCATAATTGTTTGCCTTTACTATTTGAGCATAATGGGAGTAATCACATTTAAACAATCCATGTATAATTCTTTGCATTGTAGGTTCTTCCTGCGCTTTATTTGTTTTCATAAAGTACAGCAAATGGGTTCAAACTCTTTTTTATTTTCCCCCTGAAAAGACTTCTGATTCTTGAAAATGGACATTTGGCTACTTGTATAAGGAGATACCAGGTTGACACATATCACCAAGATATTTGAATGGATTTTCTTAAATACAACTTTTTCCATCAAATCAAAATAATTTGCTTCTAAGAAGTTATTTAGTGGGTTTAAGTCTACGTGTTGGTAATGGACATCATCATACTTAAATTATGTAGCTTTCTGGAGGTAAGATTCCCACAAGTGTGTGTTGTTTACTTCTATAAAAATGTGATATTACAGGTATTCCAATGAAGAAGTAGGTGAAATTCCAATGGCCTACATCGTCAACAAATCTTGTGATAATATCAGAGCAGAAGAAGTCATGGATTTCGTGGCAGAAAAGGTAATTGCCTCTAAATCAATAATCATCTAACTTAGTCATAACTAACCTTCTTTAATACATGTATGGAGCCTAGAGATGACTGGTGTGTAACATAATCATTAGATGTTGTCTTGATGTGCTGGGAATTTCAAGTTGTATTTTCCAGTTAAGTGTGGGGTCATGTTCTTGATCATGTAGGTGGCACCTTACAAGAAGATTAGATGAGTCGCGTTCATCGAATCCATACCCAAGTCAGCGCCAGGGAAAATATTGAGGAGAGAGCTGATTGACCTTGCATATTCACGCCCATTTCGAAGCTTTGAAGGCCAAAATGGAATTGAAAAGCTTCTATTATCAGGCTGTCTGATGGCGCGACGCAGCCCCAGCCCATAGGACCGTCTTCGGAGACGTCAACCTCATCATTGACATCATCGCCGATTTGCGTCCAGCCCCCACGGCAAGCTTAAGTGACGACGCACACGCCCAGTTTCAAATATCCCGGGTAACGGACTCGTTATCTTTTCTTTTCCTTCATTGTTTTGTTTGGACTTCATCCGTGTTTTTTTCCTTTCCGTCGTTTTTATCTCTCGTTCCCCGCCTCTTTATCTCACCTTACTCATTGTGGTGAGGGGAAATGCAACCTGAAGGGGTAGACAATTCCCTCTTCTCCCCCTTTTCTTTCTCTTCCTTACTTTTCTTTCCCCTCGTCTTTTCCTTTTCCTTTCTTTTTTTTATTTTCTTTTCTTTTTGGGTTTGGGCTTGTTGTGTTAAGGCCCATCCAACCCCCCTATAAAAGGGACAAAATGGGCGCCCTAAAATGCACCCTCTTGGCTATCTCATTTTGTTAAAGAATGAAAGTGGAGGGCCGGCGCTCACAGTCGAGAAGGGAGAAGGGAGAAGGCGGAAAAGGGAGAGAAGAGAAGAAGAAAGAAGAAGAGAGAAGAAGGGGAAAGGAGAGTGGAGTAGACTGGGAGGAGGGGAAAGGAAGGCGATGTGACTTTACCATTGTTCCCCCGCCCGTTTCCAGCCGATTGCACCGACCGTCGACGGGATCCGGCGCCGCCGACTGTGCAACTTCTCCGCAGCTGGAGCGGTCCACTCCCACCGGCGCTGCCCTGCCAGTCATCCACTGATGCCTCTCACATCGCTGGTGCAACTCGACTGCACCGGGCTGACGAAAGGAACCCGATGCCCCGCCGGTGTGATCTCACCGCCGCCGGTGCACTTTCACCGCCGCTAGCGCTTCCTCGTCAGCCATCTACCGATGCTCTTCGCTCTGCAGGTGCAGTTTGACAGCACCCGCAATCAGCAAATGCCAACGCTGCCACCGGCACTGCACTTTCGCTGACGGCCCGCGATCGCCACCCTTACCGTTCACGCCGGCGGGATCGTGCGCACAGGCACGTCACTACTGTATCCACGCCGGACCATTGCCTCTCCGCGCGCACGGGGCCGCCACAGGATTTAGCCACCGCCAACTCTTCTTGGTTCGCGACCAGCGTTGCTTGCGCGCGCCTGCATGCCGCCTGCGCCGCACTTGTCCCCACCGTTTGCTGCCGTCCCTTGCCCAATTGTGTCGGCTCTACCGTACGCGTTTCGCACTGTGCCGTCATGCCCACAAAGGTTCTCCTCTCCTCACCGCACACCTGCGAGCCGCCGAGTGCTCGACTGATGCCCCGACCGCTGTTTGCATTCGACGCCATCGCCATCTCCGCAGTTGGCACTCACCAGTCTGAGCGTGGAACCCTGTGCTCATCGCGCGAGTCTCACTACCCGGCCGGTCCACGTGCCCGTGCTTGCCTCAAGACCACTGGCGCCCAGCAGTCATCCCCACCGTGTTCGCCAGCCCGGTCATCGTCCACGCTCGTGTCCGACGACGTCACCGTCGGTCACCCGCTCGATCGCGATACCGATCATTCACCGCGCTCCTGCTCCACTGTGCACCAGTTACCCCCTCTCTCATATTGACGAACGCACGAAGTCCCGATTGATGGTCAGTGGATACTGACAAGGTATGCCTACTCTGCCCCGTCTCTTATTTGTTTCAGTGCATAATCGTATTGCCTCCACCGCGCTTGGGTTAGACGTAGGTGAGCAGGACAGGATGAGTGAAAACACGCGAATCTCAAGTGTCTTACCTGTTTGGTATGAGTCGGGCTTGCCCATCTTGTGCGAGCAAAATCCAGCGGGGAAAACTCTGTTCGGCGCTGTGCTATCCTCGACGCCCTCGGACGAGGCTCAGGACATCTAATCACCCACCACCAGGCGACTCTGTCAGCTTCCCGGGAGTCGGACTACATTGTTAGTCGGCGCTTGCACGCACCACAAGTAGACACATTTCACATTTCATCGTAGTTCCTAGCCATTAGGGTTCACTGTCGGACGACGCCCCCGGCTGTAGTCCGGTACCGTCTTCTTTATCGACACCGAGTCATCACGCTCAGTGACGACCGGACGACATCCCGACAACATCCAACATCACTGTCTCACTCTCTCCCTCTTCCCCCCATTTAGTGTTGGAACTCGTGTCATGCCCAACAGTTCTTCCTACAGTTCACACCGATAGATTCTATTCAAAGAAATACAAAAGAATGGGGAAGTAGAGCGCGTGTCAATGATAGACCCATAATGGCCATGCAATCATACATATTTTAAAGCCATTTTCGCTCATTTCATGTGTATTATCTTCTTCACAAGAATTTTCATCTCATGCACTAAATAGAGCGAGCAACAAAACAATGCATTTTTAATGTCGTTTCTACATGGTCTACAAGTTCAAGAATTTCTTTGTAAAAATATGCTTAATACATTGTTAATTTCTATGAGATTAATGCTCTATCTAGTATGCCAGTATATATTTTTGCACGAAGAACTTGAAGTTGAAGAAAGGAATAAAATAGAGAATTATTGAAGGAGAAAGAAAGAAAAATACTAAAAAAATAACAATAAAACATTGTGCTTAGTGGTCTAGCTTGTGGCTGGCCAGGTGCATCAATGCCCAAGTTGGCCATAGTCACGCAAATGAAGGGTGTTCAAGCCCGCCCGCAGCCAGCAAAGGGGGACAGTCGGCGGCACAAGCCTATAAGGCCACTAGAGAGGCCTCCTTTAGAGACCCATAGTAGGCCCATTGAGATGGAGTCCGCACACGCAAGAGTGGTAAGCTGTTTTAATTCGATAGAAGATATATATATATATATATATCAAAGCTCATATAGTGTTCCATGTTTCAAATTTTTCGATATAGGATTTACATGCCACAGCCTATTTTACCTTCGTAGAGGGTTGGGTCGATGAGTGACCAAACGATCGCAGCCTACCGGGCTGCGATATTATCAAATTTAGAAAGAAAACTATGACCAGGCTTCGAGCCAACCTGGCCCGAAGCCTGTGTCTTTTCTGGCGTATTTTCACAAGCATATATGATCTCATCCATCCAATATTTTTTAATGAGATCAGACAATGAGATCTATCTCATCATATTTAATATATTTTCTTTATTTGATATCACGTCTTATTGGTTGTCACAGTTGATGCAGACTAGGAGCCATCTAATTGGGAAATCAGAGCACGCAAAGCTGACGTGGCAGCTGACAAGGCTTGTTTACATGGCAAGAGAGGGGTACACCGATCGTAATGGTCCACAGCTGCCATTTAATCACAGCCACTGACCCAAATCAAGGAAGGATTGGATGGCCGAGGGCAATCTCCTGCTTCTTCGCTTCTGAGCATCCTCCTCGGCGACCGACCAGTGGAGGTCGCCAACGAGGGGACCACTAAAAACCCAATGGCCCTTTAGGGGCCGTTGGATCAAGCCAGTCCCTTTGGGGGGTTGAGAGAACCTATCTCAACCCTTTAAAAAGGGATTTTGAGTCCTAATTTGATATGCTTTGACTAAGGTGCACTTGCGGTAGAGGACCCTTCTGAGGCTGGTGGAGAAAGAGGAGGGGTGTGACAATGCTCTGACAGCTCCTAAAGCTTAAGATGGTGCCAGAGGAGACCGAATAAGACAAGACATACCAGCAAGGGAGAGAAGCAAGGGGGAAACCACACACCGAGGCTAGGCGGCGGCGATCGACGTCACCACCCTCTTATCTTCAATTCAAGGCAAGTTTGTTAAGCTTTTTTTATTCATCTGGATAAGAAAACCATTAGAAATTTAATTATTTTTAATAATTCTGATTCAGCCTAGATATGGATTGAGTTTTCATTGAGATTGGATTCCGCAGCCTCCGTGCGGCATTTTATGAAACAGTCGATATTCATAGCATGGTTTTTACAAGTTTCCTAAGTTCTATCCATCTAGCCTTATAGAAAGCTAAAAGTATGAATATGTATATCCTTACTTCAAACTCCATCAAGCATTTGAGAGAATCACCAATTAACTGCTATTTTCGACCCTTTTTTAGGCATTTGGTCAAACACCGCCCAAGGTGTTCGACTAAATTACCCCTTTAACTTCAGAAATTGACTATAGAAAGGCATAAAAATATATAAAAATACATTTTTTAACTATATAATAACTAATTAAACCTCTATAACATTCTATACATTTATTCTCTCAATATCTCCATATCTATTTAGCTACTTACTTAGTGTATTATAACTAGATAATCACTTTCTCTCTCCCCTAACTATATAATTCACAAATTCTTAACATATCTTAGTACTTCCCTTGCTATCAAATTCTACTCTATTCTTCTTCTTCTCCCTACTCTGAACTTCTCACATCTTATGAACTTAGATACTTATTCTTCACTAAATACTTTTATGTTAATGATCATTAGTATTATCCCTCACTTCTATCTAGAATATAACTCACTATTAATTAAATAAATATACCATTGTCTGTATAAATAATATATTACTCATATATCTATCTTATCTACATATTCACTAACTATATTAATATCATCCTTCACTATATTATCTAATATCAGACTTCTTATTATACCTAGTGTCTATAAATATATATACATATATATATGATGCAGGACGACTAAGGGAGATGGGAATGATGATGACAGGTGGAAGATGCAGGACGACTAGGGGAGAGACGACTAGGGAGACGGTAATGTCAATGATGGTGGAGAATGCAAGACAGGTTTGGGTAGAGGGATAAAACAGACTGCAAAATTCACACAATCGAATTCGAAAACCTAAAACTGATGAAATAATGGTGGTGTAGCCCCGTTCCTCATCGAGGGGGGGGGGAGTACTGTCTTCAACCACCGCGACGATGCCAAAGCACCAAATCCAGTACTCGAATTCACGTTCGCGGGAAATCTCACGAAAGGAAGAATTTAAAGGAAATAAAGAGATATTCAAATCAAATCTGACGGCGGTGGAAGAATCATTGCGGAACACTGGACGAAGAACACTCAACACCAAAGAGTTCAGGTGTACCTCGGCACTGGAGTGCGTGATGAGGTTGTGGGAAATTCAGGTCGAGACGTAACTGGGTGATCCGGGCGTTGCATGGCCCACTGGACGAAAGATCTGGGCGTTCCGGGCATTGAGTGGCCCTAGCAATGAGACGGCCGGACTAAGCCTGGTTGCTCAATCGGACTGCTTGGGAGTGTGGCGTCGTTGGCGGGATGATTGATGTGTGCTTCGACAGGGTGTCGCGGATCCAACTGCGCGGTCAGTTGGGGTCAAGGGGAGTCGTCCCCTTGCGGGGTTTGGGGCAGCGCTGCGAAACCTAAATGGTATGCACCGTGGCAAGTAGCTTCGAGGGCGTCCGGAAGTGCGGCGAGTAGCTTTGAGGGTGTCCAGAAGTGCGGGCGGCCGTGCGCGCGGCATGCGCAGGCGGCCGGGCGTGCGGCGTGCGCGGGCGGCCGGGCGTGCGGCGTGCGCGGGTGCTAGGCACAGGCGGCCCTGAGCGGGGCGGCCGGCGTTGGGGGCTAGGCACAGGCGGCCCTGAGCGGGGCGGCCGGCGTTGGGGGCTAGGCACAGGCGGCCCTGAGCGGGGCGGCCTGAGAGGGGCGGCCGACGTTGGGCGTCATGGTGCTGGCGGGAGAGAGATAAGGAAATAAAGAGAGAAAGGAGAGGGAACGGAAGGAAGAGAGAAAGAAAGGAAGAAAGAAAGGAGGGTGGGTGGTAACCGGCGGCGGCGACGAGGGCGGCGACGAGGGCGGCGACGAGGGCGGCGACGAGGGCGGCGACGGCGGCGACGATATGAGGAGAAGGGGAGGCTAGGGCATGCCCTCCAAGAAGAGTTAACAAAAACTCAATTCCTGAATTATGACTTGCCTAACTATTTCTTGAAACATTGGCGTATACATATAGGCCTTGGAGGAAAGAGAAAATACAGTTAAAAGAAATAAAAATAAAGACAAGCGACGTGACGAACGACATGGTTTCGTGTCACCTCAGAGGGCAGTTATGGATCTGCCTTTGGCGACGTGTCATGACGCGTGAAGGGGCATGCGTGGGTGGAGACATGCCTGATGCTGGCATGTTGACTTGTTCCGATGACGATGGCGGCGTGTCTGTAGCAGTGGTGTTGACTTCGGATGACGGTGGTGGCGCTTCCGATGTCGATGCGTTGACGTCATCGCCACCAAGATATATACACAATACCAGCTATTCTCCCTTATATATTTCTCATATTCACCTATTATTCTCTCTACTTACTAATTACTTATTTCTTCTTGTACTCATCATCTTTAGTATAATTATTAGTATAACTTATTAACTAACAACTCAATTGTTAAAAACATCTCGAAAGGCCAGTCTCTTTGGAGAAGACCTTACTCTAACTATACTGGAGTGATTTTGTACCTTTATCAAATGTACTTGATTGTAAGAAAATTTAATTTACAGCGAAAATAAAAATTATTATGCAATTTGCTTCCATCAGTCAATGGGCCATTAACCAGACGTGTTGGCCAAGAGGGGGGAAGAAAGATCCCCTATAAATAAGGGAAGGGCAAATCGGGTAAGTTTTTTTTCTCTTCTTGAAAGTGAAGTTCGATGGATACATCGTCGAGGAGGCGGGAGCAGCAGGGGGTCCTAGCATGCTGATCTAGAGGGAGATGCTTTGCCAAGGAGGAGGATCCACCTGGGATCTACAGAAGGAGCTTCGCCAAGGAGGAGGAGCTGTCTAGATCTCAGTCCCCAATCCCATTCATCGAGCGACATCTTGTTAAGATTTGAATTCATATTGGAAAATAATATCGAAATTGCTGGAATTCGGTTCAATCTGTTCATTGATACCATTGTGGTATATCCTGCACTAAGAGTCCAGAGTTGAAGCAATCTCGGAAAATTCCCATTTCATGTGCTGAAAGAGTTGTTCTTTTGTAGTTTTTCAAGGACATCAGGAAATGGCCCATAAATGGAAAAATGATTACAACTGATTGCACTGAAATATTTCTGTTGAAATATAGGAAATCTATATATTTGTTTAGGCATGGTAAAGCCTATGGATATGTAACTCATTTTTATCCAAGTCTTATCCTAAAATATCTTATCAAGCTCTCAAGGGCTCGTAGTCTTTCTTGGGCCATACTAAGCATTTTATTTTTTTGCATGAATTCCTACAGGGGTAAATGCATTTGTCATAGATAAAGTCAATTATATCCAAAGTCTATTTCATTAGATCCAAATTTTTGTCTAAGTATCCAACATGGTCTGATTCGAATCTTTCAGTATTAAATATTCTGGAATAAATTAATTGACATGGCAGGTGTGATGCATAAGGTAATGTTAGAGGGCTTTACACTCTAGTCAACAAAAAAGATGCACATGGAGATTTTGTGTAATTAGTCTAGGAGATGTAGATGCCGCAGACATTCTTCTCTCAAGCAGCACCAAATAATAACAGACTTAGTGCCAGACACACTTCTCACACACTAGTCAAATCAAAGATTCAGGGCAAGAGAAGGGCGGAGAAAAGAGATAAAATAAAGAAACCGGTTAGGACTCAGAGAATGAAGGACTCTCGTAATGCCTTTTGGGGCATTAAACTCTATTTAACTTACATAATTGGGTCTTTAGGAGCTAAACCCAATACTACAACAATCAAAACAGTAATAAGAAAACTGTCATAAGGAACAGGGCAGAACGGAAATACATAATGGAACATGATTCTTGACTCTTAACAAGCATCCAACATAGTCCAATTTCAATGGTTCAGGATTAACTTACATTCTGGAATTATTTAACTGAACCCAAAAGGTGTGATGCATAAGGAGATGCTAGAGGGCTTTACATCCTTGTGAAAAAGAAGTGGTCAGTGCAGTGAAAAATAATGTTTACATAATAAACATTGATCTCCATGAATCAGCTTATTAATGTGTTAGCTTCTTATCTTAACCTCTGCCATTTTCCTTCTAAGACTCGTCCTATTTATAATTTTCGTTATGCTTGTTAAAGTATGATTTAAGACTCGCCCTAATAGAATACAGTTATACATATTTATTTGATGTTGATAAGTTTCATAAAAGGGTTCCTCCTAGAATACACAGTGTGGCTTGTCAACTCACGAGTTAATGACTTGACATATGTCTAAAATTATATCAATCTGTAATTAGTCAGGAAATGTACTTTGGAGACATTTCCCTTAGGTTTGACATCAAATTATTTTTCATCATTAGGGTTTTGGCCAAAATTTTATAATTCCAATTGTAGTTTCTAGTAATAATAAACCATAACTGAAGTTTCATTGTGTGATTTTCCCTTTTTAGGCATAGTATGATTTTCAGAAAATAATTAAATTTCCATCTAAACTTCCATTGTAGAGATGACTTATGATAGCTTTCCCTTTGGTAAAATTTATACAAAAGGATAAAGAACATTGCAACAAATCAAGGTCTACATTTTTGTTGAAATAAAGAAAGAATAGATATCCCACTCTGAACCTGAAATCTGCATGAACTTATGTGATTTAAAATATGGGTTTTTTTTTCTAAAGGCATGCCAAAGTTGACCTAAAGGCATATTTTGACTGGGTGTAGAGTAGCTTTCAACCTATTTATTTGTGATGGGGACTGGCTGTGAACAAAAAAATTATAATAAGCCCTACTGTCCTATTTGACCGAAATTCAATTGGGTGAGCAACTGCCAACTCATTAAAAAAATAAAAAAAATCTTGAATTTTCAGTGAGAAGTGGTCACATCTTCTGATTGGCCCAAGATGACATAGTGGGTATTGGGCATCATCTGCACTATCCAGCAATCGTCTATCTATCTCTCTATCTGTCTATCTGTACATCTACGTATCTATCAATCTATCATCTCACTTTCCATATAATCTCTCACTCTCTACACTCTCACCTCTAACGTACATCACTCTCCATACCATACCGGTATCTCTCGTTCCAATTCTCTCTCTATATACTCTCACATCTAACGTTCATCACTCTCCACAAAAAATCGATATCTCTCGTTCCAACTCTCTCTCCCTAGTCTCACCTCTAACGTTCATCACTCCACAAAAACTCGACCTCCCACGTTCCAACTCTCTCTACTCTCACCTCCAACGTACATCACTCTCCATCAAAAAATTGATCTCTTTCGCTCCAAATCTCGCTCTCTACACTCTCACCAGTCGGTCACCTCTAACATACATCAATCTACACAATAAATCAATATCCCTCGTTCCAACTTTATCTCTCTCTATACTATCACCTCTAACATCCATCACTCTCTCTAAATATCTAAATCTCTCTTTTTAACTCTATCGCTCTCTTTCTTTCTCTCTCTTTACTCTCACCTCTAACGTCCATCACTCTCTCTACGTAATATCTAAATCTCTCTTTCCAACTCTATCTCTCTCTCTCTCTTTACTCTCACCTCTAACATCCATTACTCTCTGCAAAAAATCTAAATCTCTCCCTCCAAATCTATCTATCTCTCTCTCTTTACTCTCACCTCAAACATCCATCAAGATATAGTCTCTCACCTAAACTAACCGAGCGCGGTGGACTGCAGCCCAAAATATACTGAAAGCCGTAATGTAACTGATAACCATGGGGAGAGGCGTATCTCATCGGCGACATACCTCATCGTCGGTGCCTTTGTCGGTGCGGATCGGTACGGACGAGTGTGGTGGAGAGGTGCCGGAGGCGGGCACGACATCGTGTGACACGCGGCGGAGTGGAGAGGTAATGCTGGAGGGGAGAAGGGACGAGTGAGTTATCGTAGAAGGCTTCGTAAGGGCGGGGGTGTGGCCTGTCCCAAACGGCGCCAGGTTCAGTAATGCTGTGAAGGTTTGACGACGTGACAGGAATGTCGCGGGATAGCACTGGAGTGGCCAGGCGAGCGGTCAGGAGAGACGAACGGTGCTCTTGCGGGCGGGTGGACCACCGACAATGAGCGTTGGCGTATGTCTGCCACCCGGTGTGAAATTGTCTAACCCAGCAGTGTAGAGTCGCCATGAGTGTAGGGCAGATGGCCGCTTGGCAATGCTGACTCTGGAGGCACCAAGTAGCTGGCACCAAGTAGACGCCGGGGATATAGCCAGCACGAGCTTCATAAGGGGGTATGGACGCAAACGTCAAGCAGCCCTCACGGTCAAATCTGATTTGCGAATTGTGGTCAATAGGGCGGGATCGGCTAGGATACATTGGAGCACCGGATTTCCCACGTGATGTCGCAGCATGCACTAACGATCGTATGTCCGGAGATGTTGCGGCCGTAGGATAGCTTGAACAACAGAAGTACAGGCATACGTCACGTTCCACGTGACACTGTGCGACTCGAGCTGGAGAGCACTCGCGGTTCATCAACGTCCAGAAATGGCCGTGCTAAGTGTGCGGCCGTGAGAAAATGAGGCTTCCGTGGGGGGGATCTCAAATAACACTCGATTATTTGGTGTCACGAGTTCGAAGAACCGCAAGGTGCACCCGAACGTAGCGGCCATATCCGGCAGCGTGCATAGTTGCGCAACCCAAAGGTGCACAACGGTCAAGCGGTGCTCGCAATCTTCCTGGGCTCTTCCGTCCTTGCTAGTCTTTTCCCCTTTCTTTCCTCACATGAGACCAATTGATAGAAAGAAAAAAACCTTCACTTCATAAAGTGGTCTAAGATTTAGGGTCCATTGTGCCCCCTTGTTATAGGGGGACATAGGACCCCTATAACAAGGGGTCTTATGCATAGGACCCCCACTTTTAGACAAAATGACAATAGTTTCTGACATGCATTTGATGACGTGAACATGACATAGAAAAAGACATGACACACACATGATGGACACAAAATGACGTGACAAACACGGATGCGATGAACATGAACACATGAAGGTGATAAAATGGCAAATAAAATGAGCACGGGAGGGTTGTGCTTTCACCTGAGTTTGTTAAACTCGGGTGTCTTCACCGTCGCCTTGGTGTGTAGGTCGGACTAAACATGAACCGACGGGCCATCGATGACCACGATGGTGATGCCGAAGATATCTTCGACGGGATGGGCTGGCAGGCTCCATCATCAAGGAATAAAGTAAGTCAACACGGATCACTGGTATATAGGCAGATGTGGAGGAAGAGCTGAAGTACAGAACTAGGTGTCTTGGAATATGAAGTACATGGACAGGTGTGTGGCCATGCTTTTTTTTGGTCCATAGGGATTTATGGGGGAGAGCGTATAAATATTTATGAGTTTCATTGTTGTAGTAGGCGATGTGCATCAACTAGTCCCTTCCTCTCTCAAAGTGCTCTTTCTTCTTGTTTCTCTGTGTGAGATCAAGAGAGTTAGAGCTTAATCTTACTTACACTGTGTGAGAGCAAGAAAGTGATAAATTAATCTTTTTCCTCTGTGTGTGATCAAGAAAGTGAGTGCTTGTGCTTCCGTTCTCTGTGTTAGTTGCTGGAGTAAGAGAGCTAGGTTTCAACAGGAAGGACATAGACCCAAGATTAATATCGTTTGTATTATGGCCTTCTTTGATTTACATTGGTTTGTAGTTGTATTGTAAGTTTAGTTATAATGTATATAGTTGGTCTGTTATAATCATAGTGGTGGAGATTGCACGATGAACGACACCACATTTGTGGCCGTTGGAGTAGCAACTGCCGCCACCCTCTTCCCCACACCCCCATGCTTCCCACTTTCTTCTTTCCCTCTATGGATCTATAAGATCCCAAAACTTTCATTGTTTTCAAGGGTGATTTTTAATTTGAAGAAAAGATTACTTTGAGAAATCTTGTCCATCGGTTTCTCCTCAGCCGCCGCCGTTCTCGCCGACAGAAGTGCCACCGCCACCGCCGCTGAGGGGAGGCCCTCCTACTGCTGTCTCCATCATTCTTTCTCTCTATCGGGCCATTCTTTCTCTTTCGACGGACTGTTCTCTTTCTCAATCGTTCACTTTCCCTGTTAGCTCTCTCAATCCTCTCTCTTTCTAGATCCCCCTTTCATTCACGTTCTTATTTCATGTATCTCTCAAAATTGTCTCTCTTCCTAGTTATTTCTCATTCGTCCTCTCTTTTCCCGTTCTCTCTCTCAATCGCGTCCCGTTCTAGATCCTCTCTTTTCTATCTCTATTTCTTGCGTGCGTTCTTTCTCTCTCATCAACTCGTTTATCTCTCTCTCTCATGCTACCCCTCTCTCTATCACAGTCTGTTTGGCATTCTCCCTCTTTCTCTATCACTTGCCGCTTCTACCGTACGTTCCTTATTGAATTGTGCTCTCTTTCTCCTTACCATTGTCTCTCTTCTTCCCTACGATAATCTCTTGCTAGCTTTCTCTCTTCTTTATTTCTCTATCTCTACCACACTCTCTTTTAATCGCCATCTATCCTTTCAATATCGCACTATTTTCTTTCCCTCTCTCCAACATGCTTTCTCTCTATCGGACTCTCTCTCTCCGGTTCTCTCTCATTCAATTCTCTTTCTAGATTGCATCAGATCCATCTCTCCCTCGCTCTATCGTGCTTCCTCTCTGTCTCGATCTGTCTATTGCACATCCTCACACGCTGTCGCCTGCCCCCTCTCATTTGTCACCTAATTCTTCTCTTGATCACACGCCCTATCATTCACGCTCTCCTTCTCTATCTTCTCTATTTTCTCCCATTATCTCCCTCATCCAGGCTTGTTCTAACAATCTAAATCTCTCTCCAGATCCATCGAGTTATCTCCGTCTCTTTCTTTATCGCATGGTTGTTCTTACCCTCTTTCTCAAACACATTTCCCCTCTCTCTCTCTTTCCCCTTATTTATCTCTCACTAACACCTTCTTCCTTCCTCTCTCGGTAGCGCTATTTCTCTCCCTCTGACCCTCCCTCTCTTTCTCTCCTTTTTAGACATCTCTCTCTCCGGCTAGTCTCTTCTTGGTCTATCCACCCTGTTCAGTGATCGGTCAACGGTCAACTCAACGACAAGTCAACAACCCATTGTCATCCAAAATCTCCATCTACGGACTCCTGCAACCCATCGACACTAGACTGTTGACCTGCGTCCGTGATAACACCCTAATTTTGGTTTTCATTTCAAGTAGTTTAGCACAATTTAATGCATTCAACGAGATTAAAAAGGTTTGTTATCATATATTTACATGAAAATACTGTTTCATGTGATTTCTGATTTTTTCCAAATTTTCTGTTAATTTTATGAATTTTAAGGAATTTACTTGAGCTTCAAATAATTATTTTTCAATAAAAATGGCAGGTTTAATATTTAACTTCAAGATTTATTAGTACGGGGATGATCAAGGAATTTTAAAGAATTTTCTAGGATTTTTTAGGATGTTATTGGATTTTTCTGAGATTTATTTGAGGAAGAAATGCATTTTTATGAAGAAAAAAGGATATATTTATAAGGAAAAAATGAGTATTAAGATTATTTTCAAACTTTGAGGGGCTTTTGATAAATTTTAGTTGCAATGATGCCCTCAAAAACAGCTCTCGGTCGTGGTTGTAGGCGTAAATATATTATTTAAACTGTTCTAGGGTTTTATTGGAATTATTTAATATTTGTTTTAATGTTTTTAGGAGAAATCAGAGGAGAGAGAGTGCGCAAGGGACATATACGCAATTACTTTTGGGCGGCGTCCAACAGCAATTCCAGGCTTTTGAAAGGACTTTTCTGCAAAAAGGAGAATTCAAAATGTGCCAGCCAATGAGAGAGCGACACGCATGGCATGTTAAAAAAAGAAATGAATAAATAAATGAATTTAAATCCAATGGATTAAATTGGTTTAAAATTCATTTATTAATAACTTTTTATCCTGAAGTCTGATTGAGATGATTTTTTTATGGATTTGCTCGTCTCGATCCCCTCTTTTTATCTGTTATGGTTGGATCATTCAGATCCAACCTACATTGATAGATAAAAATTAATTACTAAGCGGGGGTAAAATGGTGATTTTTACCATGTAACCTAAGTTTAAAAGCTAAATTTCGAGAGGGGGAGCTCATTCTTGATGGTGCTCTATCACAGCTGGAAGACAGAGAGGAGCTCCAGCTTGGATCAACCTATTCGGTACTTCTTCCTTCTTTGTATTTGAACTTTTGGTGTATTTTGGATGTTGTTAGTTGAATTTCTTAATCTTTCTCCTTGATCCCTGTCTGAACTTCTATATCGCTGGGCTTTAGCGGAATGTACAAGCCCTGACTAGGATTTAGAGGAAAAATTGAGATATTTCCTAGCTATTCCAAGTGCATATAAAAGAAAACTATAAAAAAACTTATAAAAGGGTTAACATTCTAGGATTTTAAATTTTCCATTTCATTATCCAATAGAGTAGTTATTACTGAATTGTCAAACCTAAAGAACCAACAAAAACACTTCTAAATTTTCTTCTTAATCCCTTGAATTGAATTCTTTGATCGTTTCAATTGGATCAATTAATTCAACTTAAAGCCCCTTATTTCATCTACTCCTCTCATCTCTTCTACCCCCATTTCCAAATTTCTCATCTAATTAGGGTGATTTAATCTCTGTTGAAGATTAAATTAACTCCAATTAGGTTCAAATTATTCAAGAAGAACGTCAATTGGATTCCTTACTAGCTTCCCTTGGACGACACTCATACGTATCACTACACATCTTAAGTAGAGTTTTTATAAATTTTATTGTATAAGCTAAAATTGACAATGACAAGGGTTTAAAATTGCATTAAATTTATTCCAATTTTTGGCTTATCAGTCCGCAAGGCCGTCCTGCATCAAGCTGTCCTACATCACATAGCCGTTTAATAACACCCTGAATTTAGTATTTAGTTCATGCAATTAGGACAATATAATGAATTTATAGAGTCTAAAATAAGGTTATTATCTTATATTTACATGAAATTAATGTTTCCAAGTAAATCTTGAATTTTTCCTAAATTTCTGTTAATTTTATGATTTTTTTGGGATTTATTTAAGCTTGAAATACTTGTGTTGAAATGAAAATGGCAGCTTTAAAATTTAATTTTCATGTTAATCAATGTGAGGACTAATTACTGAATTTTTTATAATTTTCTAGGATTTATTAGATTTTTTGGGAACTTATTCATGGAAGACATGAATTTCTAAGTAGGAAAAGGATATATTTATAAGGGGAATATGAGTTTTAAAGCAATTTCAAAAGTTGAAGGGTTTCACTTAAATTCTTATTGCAATTGGGCACTTAAAAACAGCTCTTGGTTGTGACGGCAGGTGTAAGATATAATTAAAATAAGTACAAGGTTTAATTGCAATTCATCAGGATTTTTTTAATAGTTTCTGAAAAAATGGAGGAGAGAGAACGCATAAGGGCATATATGCAAATACTTTTGGGCGGCGTCAAATGGAAAATAAATGTTTTAAAAATGACTTAAGTGAAAAATGTCAAAGAAATTTTTGGGTTACCGACGTTGCCAAATCTCGGCCGTCGAATGAGAATCCGACGGCGCTCGAGGAATATTTGATCTAACACATAATCGCCAGGATCGGTCGGCACATGTTACAACACAAGAAATGACTCGAAACGAGCGTAAATGGCAATTGATGATAGATAAATACGATTCAATTAATTTCCGGGTGGGAAGATTAATCACAACTAAACTCTCAATGACCCAAGAAATTAACTAGACACCTAAGACGTGAGGAGCTTGACAGCCCAGTTGCATCCGCAACTTTCGTTATCAAGTAATCAGTCTTCTACCCCATGAAATATTCTAACACTCAACGATGGTGGCTATCCTATATATTATACTGTAAATCTCAGCAGAGGAAAAGATAGCGGAAGACGACACTACAAGAAATAAAAATACTGATGGGAAGAAGGGAAACGATGGTACTTGATGTCGAAGAGGGCAACTTTTGCAGCATAGCCAAACGTATTATGCACGCGATGAATTGAGACGAAAAATAGGAGAAGAGGTACGGTGGACATGCAAGGACAATTATCCACGCGCGTGGTGAAGGGTGGAGGAAATAGATCTATCGGCAACGACTATGCACACAGATGTGTGCTGGGGTGCGCCCGTCCATGGGCGGGGGCGCACATTGAGTGGCCACGTTCATCGTCGTCACTGTGCACTCGCGGCAAAGGGCACATCGTGGTGACGACGACGTCAACACATCGATACCGGAAGCATCACCACCATCAACAGAAGTCAACGCCTCTACTACGGACATGCCGCCATTCAACGCCTCCACTACGGACATGCCGCCTCTACTACCAAGTCAACACACCTGCGTCACGCACATCTCCACGCACGCACGCTCCTTCACGCATCCTGACACATCGCCAAAGGCAGATCCAGAACTGCCCCCTGACGTGATGCAAAACCGCATCGTTCGTCTCGTCGCTCGCCTTTATTTTATTTCTTTTAACTGTATTTTCTCTTTCCTCCAAGGCCTATATGCATAGGCCAATGTATCAAGAAATAGTTAGGCAGTCATTATTCAAGAATTGAGTTTGTTTTAAATCTTCTTGGAGGACTGCCCAGCCTCCCCTATCCCATCTCCAACCCTACCGGCGCCGCCGCTGTCGTCGTCATCGTCATCGGCCTCCCTCCCGCTCTTTCTTCTTCTTCTTCCTCCGTCTCTCTCGCTCTCTCTCTCTCTCTCTATCTCTCTCTTTCTCACCCTCTCTTCTCTCCTCCTTTCCGCCCACCACCCTCGCATCAGGCCGCCCGGCGCCCGAAGCACCAGGCCACCCAGCGCCTCAGCGCAAGGCCCCCCAGCGCCCTCGTGCCAGACCGCCTCGCGCCGAAGCACCATGCTGCCGCGCGCCCAAGCGCAAGGCCGCCCAGTGCCCACGCGCTAGGCCACTTCGCGCCCTAGCGATAGGGCACCCCTCGCCTAGGTGCGAGGCCGCCCAACGCCCTAGCACCAGGCTGCCCCCGCGCCCTAGCGCCAGACCACCCACACCCAGGCTCAAGGCCGCCCAGCGTCCGAGCGCCAGGCTGCCCCCACACCCTAGCGCCAGGCCGCCCCGCGCCCAGGTGCAAGGCCGCGCCGTGCCCAGGCGCAAGGCGACCCTGCGCCGAGGCGCTAGGCCACCCAACGCCCCCGACGTCGTCACTGACCGCCCACGCAAGCGACACCGTGACACCCTGTGGAGGCGCACGTCAATCGTTCCGCCAACGACGTGTCGAGCAGCCTTGTTTGCCGTCTGTCTGCATTTGCCTCTTGTTCGCCACGTTCATCGCCAGGGCCACTCAATGCACAAAACTCCCAGTTATTTTGTCTAGTGGGCCATACAGCGCGCGGAACGCCGAGCCTTGCCACGATCAGAATTACCCGCATCCTCTTCACGCACTCCGCTGCCGAGGTGCACCTGAACTCTTTGGTGTCGAGTGTTTTTCATCCAGTGCTCCGCGAGAATTCATCCACCGCCGTCGGATTTGTTTCTTGATTTTCTTGGAATCTTAACAACTAGTGGATTAGGTTTACTCGTGATATTTTCTCATGATGTGAATTTAGATTTATTGAATTTGGAGCTTTGATTTCGTCATGGTGGTTGAAGACAGTACTCCCGCCCTCAACGAGGAAAGGGACTGCACCACTAGTATTTCACCGGATTTATGTTTTCGAAGTCGATCGCGTGAACTTTTGTGGTATGTTTTATCCCTCTACCCAAACCCGTCCAGCCTTTTCCACCATCATTTTCCTACCCATCTCCCTACTCGTCTCTCCCCTAGTCATCCTGCATCACATTGCGTACCTTGGCAAGAGCAGCGCGCGATAGCACGCGGTGATCCAAGGGGACGGTGATGTGCGATGACGGCGGTGGAACAGCTTGAGCCACATCCAAGCTGGCAACAATGGGCGACTTCAGCAACAGAGCGCAAGCGGCATGGTGTCGTCACGGCACAAACGGGTCATGCTGGGACGACGACAGGGAGGATGAGAGAAGACGCTTCGGGTCCTTCTTGCTGGGTAGTTTTCTTGGTGGTTCGTTCCAAGGGCGACTTCTTGGAACGTCTTAATCCTGATAACCTCTTCAAAAAACGTCTGATCAAGAGAAACTTGAACAAAAACCTTGCAATTCAAAGGGGTGATTCAAGAAATGTCCTTGTTCTGATTCAAGAACTCGAAGTGGTCGAAGATGCGGGCATCGTCAACGGAAATCCTCCAATGAGTGATCTCAACGTGGCAAAGCAGGCATGGTGATGAAGAAGACCACATTCTCAACATGATCTAGCTCTGTAACTATTCGCTCTAGAAGAATGTAAGATCTAAAGAATCAATACCTTTCAAATTTCAAATGACAACCTAAGGCGTCATTGGACATACCATCCCTTTATATAGGGAGGGAGGATGCCCAAGTGGCCAACCATGGGGGAAAACCGTCATGTGACGATATTTCTCCTAAAATGTACATTACAAAGAGACAAAAATAACAACGGACGAGGCCCAAAATGTAATGGCCCAATCCAAATCAGTCGTGGAAAATGAAAATACAATGAAAAAGAACACTTTATTTACAAGTAAGAACTATGCTGGATACTTGAAGTTGCGATCACAAACATCAGTTTGGCAGTGCGGCACGGTTGAACTCATCCCGTGTCGATGTAGTCGCGATGGTCCCTTATCAATATTAACTATAGGCGGTAAGTTCACCCCCCACGCAACACATACAAAGCATGCACAAGGGTTGTGACGTGGTTTTTTATGATGGGGCAACTCTACGAAACGTACAGATGAGTGCGTTTTAAATGTATGACTATTTTTTATCATTTTTTCTTTGTTTTATTTCTTCCTGGGGTATGTGGCGTTCAAGGAAGCAACCCGGAAATGGAGGTTCCAATTCCTCCAAGGAATCGGACATTGACACGTCATTGCGTGTGAAAAAAAGAAATAGCTAAAAAAACTAGTTTCGATCCAATGTCTATGGTTGGTCAAAAATCATTGTTAATATATTTGGATCCTGAAGTCTGATTGAGGTGATTTTTTTATGGATTTGTTGTTCTCAACCTCCTCTTTCTATCTATAATGTTGGATCATTCAGATCAAGCCTACATTGATGGATAAAAGTTAATTACTAAATGAGGCTAAAAGGGTAATTTTTACCATGTAACCTAAGTATAAAAGCCAAATTTCCAGAGGAGGAGGTCATTCTAGAGATGGCTCTATCACAGCTCCAAGAAAGAGAGGAGTTTCAACCTGGATAAACCCTACTAGGTGCTTTCTTTTTCATTGTATTTGAATTTTATTGTCATTTGGATTGTGTTTTAGTGATGTTTGTGAGTTTTCCTCTTGAACTTGGTCCACATTTCTAAATCACTTGGCTTGAGCGACATGTATGAGCCCATTATAGGATTGAGAGGAGAAATTTTGAAATTGATCTAGTGATAAACTCAATTTTATGGGTAAATGTACTGGTGATTTACTGGTTAATCATGTGAGGAATTAAGCTATGCAACATTAATTTTTAACCTCACAGCCTTAGGGGAGTAAGGTGTCGATCCACAAGGAGCAGATAGAAAGTAGTAAGTCCTTTTCAATTCAACTATATTCTCAGATCTCTGAATTCAGTCCTGACAGGAAGTTAGATTATCTTTAGTAAGATTCCTCAAGTTTCCTCAGCAGAAATGTGTATAATAATTTCACAGTAGATTTGAGGAATCTCTTTCCAAGTTTAAGTCGCAAGTGCCAACACTTAACGGTTGTTTTCCTCTTCCCACAGGCTCTCGCCTGTGTTGTAGGCAAAACAACAAACACTTGGCGAGCTGGCATTGCCTGCCCGCAGCAGCAGCGGTGCGCGGGCAATGCGGTGCCCGCACGCGACTACCGCTGTGCGAGGGCAGTGCGGTGCCTGCGTGGAGCAGTAGCTGTGCGCGGGCGGTGCCTGCGCGCGGCGTTTGCTGCGCGCGGGGTGGCCTGCACACAGCTAGACCGCTGCGCGGTACTGCTGCGTGCGTTGCACTGCTCGTGCGCTGAGTAGCTGCGCGTGGCGCTCTTGTATGCAAGCGTGCCTGCATGTAGGCAGGCAGTGCACACAGCTCGTGCTGAGGATGAGAGAAATGACTGAGGATGAGAGAAAACGATAAAACAACAATAGAACACAATGTTAGATCCACGAACACACAAACACTTCAGCCGGAAACTTCTGAAAGGCACAGATTGTACCTTCAACCCCAACCTAAATGGTCTCAGAAGGGAGAGAGGTACAAGGCTTGGAACTCGGGCAATCACACCAACCTAGTGTCACGCCCCTGCTGGCAAGGTGATGGTCTTCTTGCTCTAGTTATGCCCCAGCTTGCTTCTCTCCCAACTCCAATGCTCATCAGCTCTTGGAGGGTCTGCAGAACTCTTCTTCCCCAAGTTGTAGCCTCCTTTGACAGAATTTCTGGACAACCTAAAATGCACTCTCAAGAGGCTATTTATAGGTTTCTCTCATTTGAGCTTCTTGGAGATTTTTTAGGGCTTTTTCTTCCTTATAGTTTTTCGCCAGCTCCTCTTGATCAAATGCAGTCCTCTTGATGCTTGATCCATATCTGAACTCATAAATCCCATAAGTGAGATCTAATCCACTTGATTCAGAGAATCAAGCGGGGTTAGTAAGTGGGAAAATAATGTGCATGAAATATGACTATTATGGATTAAATGTATGCAAATGACACTTTGATGCTCAGAGAATCCTTAATTATTTATGACATGTTGAGAGTCATCATCTAGCTATTCGATTTGCACGTTAAGATAAAAATTATAAAAAGTTTAATTTCTAGGAGATAAGACTGCCTTTATAATCTAATACTTAGGAAATTTTGATACCAAATCCCCCAAACAAACTACATCCAAATCAGATTTTCTTTTTATCCTCTCTAACTGACCCCTTTGATCCTTTTTATTGGATCAAAGAAGTCAATTTAGAGCTTTTTACTTCTTCTATTCTTTCCATCTCTTCTACCCCTCTTTCTAAATTCTTCATCTAATTAGGGTGATTTGATCTTCATTGAAGATTGAATTAACTCTAACTAGGGTCCAATTATTCAACTAGATCACTAATTGAATTCCTTAATAGATTCCATTGGATGATATCTATACTTATCATTATACATCTTAAGTGAAGGTTATATAAATTTGATTGTATAAGCTAAAATCAACAACTACAAGGGATTACAAAATTGCATAATTTACCCCTATTTTTGGCTTATCATCATTATAACAAGTTTTAATGGATATCTCTTATAAACCTTAGCCGTTGGATCGTATCTATGTGTGAACCTATCGATATGTAATCCTAACTATATTGAATCCTAAACCTATGTTGAAACTTATATTGAATCCTATCATTCTATTGGCCTAATGAGTACAGGGGTTACGTGTTCGAATACTACTAGCTACTCTTTATTAAAGATCAGGGTTGTCCACATCAGCTCCATGGTGTATCTTGACGAGTTGGTGACTCTTCTTCTCCTCTTCAATGAGCATGCCCGTTTCTCCTCCGCTTATTGTGAGCATGCTCAAGTCTGAGGTGGTGGAAAGATTCGATCGTTCTTCTCTATTGAATGTGGGTTGTGGGGTGGGGCTGGTGCCCCTCGACAAGGAAGTGGTTGAGAGATTTGCCAAGAGATACCCCAATGTGCAGATTATTCAGGTAGTCTTGGTTGATTAGGCTTAATTTGAGGTTGGTAAGTGTTGAAGATTAAGCAGTAGGATGAGAGGAAGAGATTGAACAGGAAGAAGATAGAGAGAATTGAGGAAACTACAACCTTACAAATTTATAGACTAATTCACTGATATTTTAGATTACATACAGCGGTATTTATAGGAGGTTTACTTTGACTACTTTAAGATAACTATGGTTGACTTTAACTAGGGTTCAGCCAATCAATGTCTAGGAACCAGACATTGTCTGGGAAGTCATGGGATCTTTATTAGATCTGATTATGGAACCTTTAGTGTCCTCTGGATGTGTCTTGACAGCCTCCGCAAGCTCATTATGGATGTAATATTGCGTTTGGAATGAAGTCGTAGGAAAGGTTTCTTGAGTATACTTTCAGTGAGGATGTCGGCACGCTAGTCCTTGCTGGATATGAATCTGACTTGGATGCATTGGGCAATAATGCGTTCTCTAACAAAATAAAAATCCATCTCCATGAGTTTGGTGCAAGGCATGAAAGATCAGATTCTTGGCTAAGTAGGTTGCTCCCAAATTGTCACACCATAAAATTGATGCTGTAGTGTTAGGGAGTTCAAGTGCTTGCATCAATGATTGTATCCATAAGAGTTCCAATGTTGCATTAGCCATTGATTTGTATTCGGCCTTAGTGCTTGAACGGGAGCTTGAATGAGTGACTGTTAGCCCTTGCTTGATTCTTGGAGCCCCAAAATATTAGATTTATTCCAAGATAAATGATATATCCCTTTGGGGAGTATTAGTTGGTTGGATAGTCGGCCAAATCGACATCGCTGAAAATACTTAAGATATTATGAGAATTTGTGTGAAACTTTAGCCCATGATTGATTGTTCCTTTGAGGTAGTGGAGCAAGTATTTCACGGCCTTTCAGTGTGCAGGTAGTGGATTGTGCATGTACTGGCATGCCTTATTTAGTGCTAGTAACTCCCCAAATTTGGTATTTATTTCAAGAAATTAGCATAATTTTATGCACCTAAAGAGTTTAAAATGCATATATTACATAATAATTAATTTTTGCAAGTGAATTCAGATTTTTCCCCTAATTTTCATTTAATTTATGAATTTAATGGAGTTTATTTAAGCTTTGAATAATTATTTTTAAATGAAAATGGCAGTTTTGAAGATTAATTTTAGTTTTAATGAATGTGAGGACGAATTATGGATTTTTCTACAATTCTCTAGGATTTTTTTGGGATTTATTTGAGGAAGAAATAATTTTTTAAAAAGGAAAATGATATATTTATAAGGGCAATATGAGTTTTAAAGTAATTTCTACACCGAGGGGTTTTCTTAAAATTGTTTTGCAATGATGGCTTTAAAAACAGCTCTCGGTCATGTGTGCAGGTGTAAAGATTTGATTAAAATAGTGATAGGGGACCATCGTGCTGGCCAAGCCACAAAATACCAACGGACCACCTCGTGCAGTTTAAGCCAACGTCCGCAACCCTGGATCAGGTACTCGACATCATCAATGACTTTGAGATATGCACTTAGTTTCATGTTTTTTCTTTTTGAACAAGTCAGATTGGGCCGCTGTGTTTTGGGCTCGTCCGCACGTTGTTTTGATGCATGTTTCAGGGGAAACCACACCACATGATGGTTTTCCCCTATTTTGGCCTGACTTGGGCATCCTCCCTCCCCTATATAAAGAAATGGTATGCCCAAGGAGTCACTTGTACTTTAATTGAAAAAAGGTGAAAGTTCATCTTCGATTGGGCTCCCGCCTCCTTCCATTTGGGAGTTATCTTTTCAGTTTTCTAGCCTAGCATAGATCTAGGGTATTGCATGTCGCAACATCCTAGCCACATCATGAATCCCGTGGAAGAACCGTTTGATGGACATATATATGGCCGAAAAGAAAATCACACATTCCACATCTCATTCCATGTTCATTAATACAACATATTCATTATAGCACAACAACATGAAAATAAGAGTTAATAAAGTGCTAATTTCATCATATTTTCAGGATTTTAATGCTTAAAACATTATTTTTTAATGCATGTTTTCATGATTTTAGGTCAAAAGAAGTATTTTCTTGAATTTCAAGTCAAATGACACTTTGGATAAATAATTAGGTCAATTTATACATTTTAAACGTTTTTAAAATTAATTTTTTTTAAAAATTAAATGTTTAATTGACCATTTTTATAAATAAAAAGAAGTTAAAGAGTAAAAATGCATTTGAGAAATTAATAAAACTCTTTTATCACATTAATAAACATTTTCTACAGTTTATTCCAGTTGTTTTTCAATTAAAATGTTTTTTTTTTAATTTAAACTAGCCCTTATTGGGCCAGTTTTGGTGCTCACAGGGGTGTTAGATGGTGCAGGGCGTACAAGACCACCGCGGACCAATCATCGCACAGATTGGTGCCTTCGGTGCGGGACACCCATGTACGCAGAGCCGTGCTTGTTGCGCATCGCACACAGCCACGCGGTGACCAATCGCATGCAGCTTAACTCGCTGCATGGGACGTAGTGAGTTAAGCGCATGCACAACGCTGAGCGGGTTTTCTCTCATGCAAAGCACGAGCACGTAGTGCGGTGCGCATGGAGGAAAACCCGTACACGATACTAAAACAGCAAATGGTGATGCGTTGTATGTCCAGGGTACAACGCAAAACAAATAAATAAAATAAAGGAATCGAAAGAAGCTGTTCTTCCAATTCCGCACTGATAAAAGGGGAAATCAAAAAATTAAGCAGGAATTCTTGATTTTTAAACTCCGGGAAAGAAGACCTAGCCTCCTCGAAGACTCAAGAATCATCTAGGAGCAATTTGGAGCTCAATTGGGACAATAATTTTGCAAATCCATCGTCGCATTTCTTCCCGAAATGCAAGCTAAAATCTGTGGAAAATGGGCGTTTGTTGCGTAGAATCAGCCTGGATTGATCTCCGAGTATCCCTGGTACTTCTAGGTTCTTTTGCTTGGATTTTACCCTTTATTTTGCTCTTAATTTTAGCAATTTGAGGATTCCGTTTATGTTTGCCATTGTTTTTTCAATTTTTGATTTCAATCATTTTAACTCTAAAATTTTACTATGTTTTTAGTGCAATTAGCATCCCTTGAGTTTAGATTAGCTAATTCGAATGATATATGACATTTAACTCACTCACATTGGCCCTTTATTTCTCCAATTAGCAAATCTCATTCACAATTTACTACTTGTGGACATTTCTACAATTTCAAATCAATTCCGTTAAAATAAAAATTGAATAAAAAACCCTTCCTATTATCTCAAATCCGTGAGAATTGGAGTGGGATTTTACTAAACAATTTTTGTGAATCAATTTGTATGTCCTAAAATTGCCTCAACTAAATCATGCCAATTCAACAAATGATTTCAATTGGGATTTACTAAAACATATCAAGTCATCTAAATCTGATTAGTTGAAAATTCTGAACTTACTTAGAAATTCTTAAAAAAAAATTGTTAACTAAGCACACATCAGAAGCATATTGATAATAGAATTCAGAAATTAATCTTGGTTAATCTTGCATACATCCTTAAGCATAATTTTCATTTTGGCTAAAAAAGTAGCATCTTCACCAAAATTGGAATCTAAACCGTACATTGATAAAAACTGAGTTTTTCCTGATCGCCTCCCTAGGGTTGACCCCTTACTCAAGCATTAAGGGATATATAAATTTTAGTGATTAAGTTCAAAAAAACCCCTAAATAATGACATATAAACACCTATTTTTGAGCTTATCATAGTGCACGTGTGATGCTTATAATGAAGTCCATTAGTACATGATCAGACTTAGTGAATTATGATGAGATCGTAATATAGAGATTGCTAGTCTTTAGGCATGTGTTCTAAACATTCCTATTTGAGGATGTGCGAGAAGGACATCGAAGTATCTAGATAGAATAGCACTGTGTAGCCTCACTCATATTATGCATATGGCCGGTCCCGTAGCCATCAGTGTGGAGACACTAAGGGTAGATAGTGAGTGCTCTTTAGTGGAAAGAGTTCACTGAATTCATCCATACGAATCCATAAATGGTATTATACCAAACTGTTATTCAGGTTGATTTACTTCATAGTTAAGTGGTCCTTAGACCTGAGACACCAAAGACGTCTTGTGGACAGATGGTTGTACTTTGACTATGGCCAACGAGTCTCTAATCATAGGATTCTAAACGGTCTTAGTTCGGGTACATCAAGAAGTTCATGAAGATGATTGAGTGGTCAAGATGGGATCGTCCACCCTTGGTATAAGACGTGACAGCTCAAGGAAGACGATGCGATGAAGTCCTTGGCCAAAGAAGTGAAATATCAAAGAAGAGTTCTTCGATGATTTCCGAATGCATCAGTGCTAACTCGGATGTCCGACTAGGGTTTGATAGTTGACCATACCCTAAGTCATCCACGGATCATCAAGTGGATGAGGGATTATATATACACGATAATCAATGATAAACAGATTCCCTGAGTGAGTTAATACACACTCCTTTATATCTTCTAGAACACGAGGTGTAGCTTGGCACCCCACGTGTTGGAGACTTGACCTATTGATTGGGTTGAATCAATCCGACATTAATTAATCTATATGATGATATACTTAATTAATTTGGAAGGCTAATAAAGGTTATTGGGACGTTGTAGTCGTTAACTAGACTGATACATGGGCCTAGAGGGTCACATGCAAATGGTCTTTTGGACATCAAAAGATATACTTAAGTTTTGGGGCTTTCCATGAAAAATACCCGCTTAGTATAAATAGCAGAAGGCCCTGAACGAAATTCACCCAGCTCAGAATTGTTCATGGGCCTTCCCCTTCTTCTCCACTCTCCCTACACCACATCTCCATACCCGATGCGATTGGAATGGCATTACGACGACGGTGGAGGTAGAATGGGGCTCGTCAAGGAGAAGGAGGAGATTCGACATGGTGAGGATCGCACGGATACGGCTAGAGGCTGCACACTTGAGTAGGTCGACTTTTCTTGCTCTGGGATCCAAGAAATCACAGATGCAATCCATGCAAAGATACTTCGTTTCATGGTTTTAATGATGTCGTTAAATTCGCAAATGTCTACCGCTGTGTATAGTTTCCATTGGCTCTACGTGCGCAGGACCATGCCTACGCATGATCCTCTGCCCATGACGACGTATACTATTTGAGAGACGACTCCTTTCCATGGACTTCCGGGTCTTGACCCATCAGGTACCATTGTTCTCCCTTTCAAAAGTACAGTATCATTACTTTTAGTGCCATCTTCCGCTAGGTGGTCTGTTGCCTGGATTTTACCAACAATTCATTAGGACTAGACACATTGTGTCGAGAGGTACGGTTTTATTGTGATAACTATTAGGTCACTTATCAAGGACGCCTCTGGACACATAGTGTCCCTCATTACGTAGAGCCAATCTGCCATTGACACATCGAGGTCGAGGTCGAGGATGCCTTTAAGTTCAAAATTCTCCAGCCAGTCTGCCATTGACACATCATCGTGTGTGAAGAAAAATAATAATTAGATAAATGAATTTTGGTCCAACGGCTAGAATTGGTCAAAATTCATTTATTAATAACGTTTGATGAACTTCGATTATGGTGATTGTTTTATGGATTTGCTCGTCTTCACCTCCTCTTCCTATCTGTATGAATGGATCATTCAGATCAAACATATATTTATGTATAAAAATTAATTACTGATTAGGGTTCAAATGGTAATTTGTACCATTAACATAAGTATAAAAGCCCAATTTTGAGAGGAAGAGGTCATTCTTGATGTGGCTCTATCACACCTGCAATAAAGAGAGGAGCTTCATGCTTGATCAACTTTATTTGGTGCGTTCTATTTCATTGTTTTTGAATTTTAGTGTAATTTGGATTATGTTTTAGTGAAGTTTGTGATTTTTCCTCTTGAACATGGTTTGAACTTTTAAATTGCTTGGCTTGAGTGGCATGTACAAGCCCTTACCAGGATTGAGAAGGGAGATTGTGAGATTTACTTAGCTATTCTAAATGCACCATAAAAAATCTAAAAAAAGGTTTAATTTTTAGGAGATTAAATTGTCCCTTATATTATCTAATAGTTTAGTAAATTTTGAATTACCAAGCCTCCAAAACCAACTAAAACCAATCAAATTTTCTTCTAAATCCCTCTAATCGACTCCTTTGATCCTTTACACTAGATCAAAGAATTCAATTTAGAGCTCCCTATTTCCTATTCTTCTCATCTCTTCTACACCCCTTTCTAAATTCATCATCTAATTAGGGTGGTTGAATCTTCATTGAAGATCAAATTAACTCTAATTAGGGTCAATTATGTACACAGATCACAATTGAAATTCCTTACTAGCTTCCCTTGGATGATATTTATACTTAGGGCAAAATCTTCACATCACCTTCATTATACATATTATGTGAAGGTTTTATAAATTTTATTGTATAAGCTAAAATTAACAACGACAAGGGATTATAAAATTACAAATTGACCCCTTTTTTTAGCTTAGCAACTGCATAGCATATATCAGATTCAGAAATGCTTAAGTACTGTAGAACACCTATAATTTGGTGATAAAACATACTATCACATGAGTCACTTGTAGAGTTAGAGAGGGAGTTGGCAGCAGGTGTGGTGGTTGGTTTGCAGGTATCCATGTGAGCACGGCGCAAGATGGTGTTAATGTTTTGAGATTGAAAAATTACCAAATCGTTATGTTGACGAATGAGCTGTACTCCAAGGAAATGACTTGCAGGCCCAATGTCCCAGATCGCAAAGGCTTGATGAAGAGACTATATAAGCGCTTGGACTCCAGGGCAATCCAAGTTGATGGCGAGGAAGTTATTGACAAATATGAGGAGAAAGATGCCTGAGATAGGGGTAATTTTTTAAAAACTAGAGATGAGTTAGTGTGAGGTCCCCACAAAACCAAGACGGAGCAGATAATGAGATTGTTTGAGAAACCAGGCTCGAGGGGCCTGTTTTAAACCGTAATGATATTTTTGGAGCAGACAGACATGGGAAAAAAATTTGGGATGTTGAGACGTATAGACGGTTTCCTGTATATCCCCATGAAGAAGGATTGGAGATGTCAAGTTGGTGGATGATCTAGTGCTGAGAGATTGCGAGAGCTAGCAAAATATGAAAGGAGGTAACCCAGACCACACGACTGAAGGTCTCTTGAAAGTTAACGCTATATTCAGAAAGCATGGCATGACACTATTGGCAACTTTGAGTGACGAGGACATACGATGATGACTTAGAAGGTCAATGTTGAGCAGGAAAACACTGGGTGCAGGTTGACAGGTGGCAAGATGATGCGTTTTGGTATAGATTTGGGAAAAGGGAGAGTTGGTGGATAATCAAAAGAAATGGAGGAGGCCGTGTGGTTAAAAGGGAAGGTGGAGTTGTTAATGCGAGTAGAGAGAGTAGACGAGGCCGATGCACGAGGCAAAGCTGAGACAAGATGCAAGGCTGAGGTAAGATGTGAGGTTGAGGCAGGAGATGAGGTGGAGGCATGATTGGGGACCATTTCACCAACGCCATCAAAGGATGCCATCAACCACCTCACGCAGCCCAAGCTGACGTCCGCGACCCAATGTTCAAGTATACTGCCTAATGATGAGTCAGCGAATCGTTTGATTTCTTATTGTATTTTTATGCTTGTATTTTCTTTTCAAACTGTAAATGGGCTTTTGTGTTTGGGCCTATTCCAATATGTTTGTTTTCATTGACTTTTTCATAACGGAAGATCGCTCGTCACAATATGGTTCCTTCTCTTTCGGCTCAATAAAGGAAGGCATGCCCAAGGAGCCATTTGGAGTTGATTGAATTTGAAAAGTTTCTTCACTTGGCTCCCGCCATCCTCTCCTTTGGGAGTTTTATCACATTCGTAGATTAGATCAAGGGTCGCTCACCATGTCGCGTCTACTTCCACGACAATAATCACCTGTGGAGGAACTGTCGACAACACCCCACCGTAGTTGTTCGCCTAGTCCTTGCTCAAGAAGTTGACTTTTTGATTTGTTACCATTCAAGAAGATTCAAGAACCAGTTTCTTGGATTGTTTGTGGTATTGCCTTTGTCGACGTTGCTGCTGCTACTTTGCCGCCAAAATCGACGCCGACATCGTCACTCTCGCCGGCACAAATCTGGTGCCTTTGCATCACCATCCGACCTTCTTTCTTTGGGTGCACCGTGCGCGATGACGATCACCGCCAGCCTTGCTGAGCCACACTCTTCTTCCATCAAGGCGCCGTGCATGCGCATGTGCCTCTGCTTGTTCAAGCTGCGCTATTCTGCGCCACTGTCCCAAGCAAAATGCTCGCAAGTTTCATCTAGCCATAGACGTTTGCCACATCTGCGTTGTTTTCGTCTATTGCCATAACCCCCTTCTCTATGACACTAGCCATCCGGCACTGCACGCGTTGCCTATCTACACCCACATGTACCCATTGTTTGCCTGCATCAGCACATGCACACCTGTCATTGTAGCCGTACTCGTAAAAGCCGTCTGTTCTTGCACGCATGCGCACGCCAATTGCTCTCTCTTGCACGCGCGGGCCGCTTACTAGTGATTACCCATGCCCACCGTGCCCATGCATGCTCTCCCATCACTCACACGTGACCATGTCTGGTTCTCTCTCCACAAGCACCGCGAGTACGCCCTACGGGATTCACTCCATGAAATCAGATCTATTGATGACACAACTTCAAGCTTGTGTGATTTCTCTTCTGCTCAGTCACACACATCGGGTTTATCCCAATAGGTTCTTTTGTCTCCCCTACGTTTGCAGTTAAAGTTAGTTCTTTCATTACAGTTGATTTGTGTTCCCTTGCCATCGAAAAATCATTACACCCTAGATATGAAGTAGCCACCTCTTCTGAGAGAGTTAGCATAAAATTCTTGTGGTACAACTAATCCTTATCGATAGGGAATTGGATGCCTTCAGATAATAACATTACCCCTCACCACGTAGTCGTCCAATTGGTCGAAAGGGACGTTGAGGAGTCTGATTTTGATTAATTAAACTCCGTCAATTTAAGTGATCTTCAAACTTGTCAATACTGCTGAATATTATTTCATTGATTTTAAAATCTCATTTCCACGTCATACTCGCATCAAAGCCTGAATTTCATTCTCCTTCTGTTGTGTCACGTGCTGCTTGATCCCGGCTATACCGTGTTACTTCAATGCATGAGGCGAGTTGGAGGCAGGTGGTGGACTTGAGAGTGTTGGAGAATCGGTATGGAAAGGTTGGTTCGTCAAAGGTAACATCACAGAAAATGTAAAATTTACCTGAAGATAAGGAGAGGCATTAGTACCCATGATGGTGGAGGTTGTACCCTAGAAAGACATATCGATCAGAATGGGATTTGAGTTTGTGGGCTACATAAGCCCATAAGTTTGGAAAACACAAGCATCTGAAAGTCTTAAAAAATGAGTAAGGGGAAGAATATTTGAATAGAAGTTCAAAGGGGGACTTTTAAAGAGGATGTAGGAGGGCTACGGTTGATGAGGTAAGTTGTTGTTGTCTCGGTTTCATCCCAATAGAGTTGCAGAAGTGAGGCATGCTAAAATAGAGTAATGGGGGTTTCAACAATGTGCCAGTGTTTGCCTTCCACCCTGCCATTCTGTGGAGGAGTGTGAGGACAGGAGACTGGATGGTGAATGCCACTATCTTGAAGATGCTAACAAAGTTCCTGGAATTCTTCTGCCCAGTCTGCTTGGAAAGCCATGATTTTTGCGAACAATTCTCTTTAAATTAAAGTTGAAAATACCTCGCAATTGGCCTTGTGTGGAAAAATGTCAGATATACTTATTGTAATCATTGATTAAAATGGCATAATACAGAGAGTACAGGTGAGAGTGAACTCGAGCAGGGGCCCATAAATCCGAGTGCATAAGTTAAAGGGGGTGAGAAAAGCGAGTGGAAGAAGATGAAAATCAAAGTTTGTGAGCTTTAAAAATACAAGAGGAGAATCGTATTTAGTTTTTTGGTAGGTGAGTAGCGGGAACACTGAAGATGTTGATTATGTGCTGCAAAATGTGGAAAGAAGGATGCCCAAGTCATCAGCACCAGGTGTCTATGGAGCCTCATTTGCCCAAATATTCTTGAGGTTTGTCTTTATGAATGACCTTGATGGAGGACCATCTCGTTGAGCATGCTCAAACTTGTCGTCAGCCATGTCGTGGAGCCCAAGTCCACGTAAAGAACCCGAGCTCGCACTACGAGGTTTGAAAACCGCATCCACGTTGTGTTATTTTATCTCGTATTTCTGTTTTTCTTACAGTTTTAAGGAGGTCCTTCACGGGTTTACAGAGGTCCTTTTGCATTGTTTGTTTCATTTTGTCATCCATTGACTGTGGGGGAGGCCCCACCTGCATGTGTATGCCCCCCTCCCCCACGTGAGTTTGTGTTTTTACTATTTGTTTTTGTTACACTTTGAGGGAGGGGAGGCTATGCATGGCCTCTTCCACCTTGGAGGACTCTTTAGGGAGGAACCCACTAGGCTTCTTCCCCTAAGGGAGGCCCATTAGGGCACCCCCCCTTTCTTTCACTATAAAAGAAAGGGGGGAGGCACTGCCCTAGACAGACTTGGATTGAGAAGAAAAAATGAAATGAAGCTATTGGGCTTGGTTTCCCTCCTCCCTCCGCATTCTTCTAAAGAAATTGATCATCCTGGTGCCCTACGCATGGTCTTTCCCCGTGGTCCTTGGGTAGTGGTGACTTTCTATCCGACGCCCTCGACTTCCAACTGGATGTGTGCAGTTTTTCCATCCGGCTCGCATCACCTTGATCCAGCCCTCTGCACTCCACGACCACAGGACAGTGGTTCATTTTCAACGGTGTTTGCTTTTTACACCGCTCACTCTCCATCAGTCTCCGCTCGGTCGACGACAACACCCAAGAAAGATCTTCGATGAGGTCAACTACGTCAGTAGTGCAGTCTACCCCCCCAACGCCCCCAATCACGACTGTTTGACCTCCGCCCAAGCAGGTCTGTGCGACAAGCCATTTCTGATGGGGGACCATTGCATTGACCAGGCCACGGAGCACCAACAGACCTTGTTGCACAGCTTGAGCCAACGCCCATGACCCTCCCTCAAGTACTTGACATCGTCAATGACTACGAGCTATGCATTTATTTTCTTGTATTTCTATTTTCTGAATAATTCGGATTGGGCACCCATGTTTGGCCTCGTCCGTAGTCTTTTTCTTTCGTGTTGTTTTGATGTATGTTTCGGGGGAAACCACACCACGCGATGGTTTTCCCCTATTTCGGCCTGACTTGGGCATCCTACCTCCCCTATATATGCCCAAGGAGGGATGGTATGCCCAAGGAGCCACTTGTAGTTTAATCGGAAAAAAAAGAAAGTTCATCATCGATTGGGCACCCGCCTCCTCTCTTTCGGAGTTATCTTTTACAGTTTTCTAGCATAGATCGTGAGAAGAGTCACGTCGTAATGCCGCATCCCTCCACGGCATCATCATTCCGTGGAGGCTAACCATCGTCGCCACCCTCTACCACGTTCTGGTACTTCATCGCGCTAAGCCTTTCTTGAACCATTTTGAAGAATGCTCGCGTCTTCCTTGCCGCCCTGCAAGAACATCTGTTCGGAGCTCTGCCTTACACACCTGGCTTCCTACATCTTGTCTATAGCCCTTTGATCGTATCCCATATCCTCAAGAAACTATTTTTTGAAAGGTCGCCTCCAAGACATCTTTTCTTGGAATACCACCACCGTTATGCTACCAGTGCCACCGCTGCCGTAGCCGTTCACCACCTGTCCACGGCACAGCATGCCCCCACGCCTAGTGCCTAAGCCTTCCCACACCGCACACTTCTGCACCGCGCATCCCTGTGCCGCGCACCCATGCGCCCTGCGCCCACGCGCTGTGCGACCTCGTGCAGGAGCCGCACACTCGCACCTGCGCTCGTGCCCATGTGCCTGTGGGCTGTTTCCTTGCCTGTGCACCAGCCATCCAAGCATCAGCCCGCCGTCCAAGCGCTGACCCGCATGTGCTCTGCACGATCCGGGCGTGCTCCATGCCCTCCGCGCACTTCGTGTGCTCGTAGGTGCCCCGTACTACGCACGCTCAAGTGCTCAGCCCCCTTGCACGTGGCTCTGTGTGCTCCATGCGCCATCTACGTGCTCTGCGCGTGCAGGACCTCGCCCATGCCTGATCCTCTGTCAATGATGCCGGATAACACGTTGAGATGACTCCTTGCCACCGACTCCCTGGTCTCAACCTATCAGGTACTCTGGTTCCCCCCCTTTATGAATTTCGGTATTATTACTTCTTTCAGTGCCGTCTTCCAATTCTTCCTTTGCTGCCCAGAATTTACTGATGATTTATTAGGATTAGCCCCCTTGTGTCGAGAGGTAGGTTTTCTTGAGATAGCCAATTCGGAACACTAGGAGAAGGGGTTGGTGACGCTTCTGGACACATTGTGTTCAATAGTAGACTAGGTTGTCTAGTTAGTCAATTGGGTCATTGGGAGTTTGATCTTGAATGGTCCTCTCCCGAACATTCGGTCAAACATCTTTTCTATTCAGCAATTGCCTTACCTTTTTTATTGGTCTACTAAACATTTGCATACTTTGTAACCATTGCATTTTGTGTTTGTTAATCTGTACTGTAACACGGGCCGTCCGGTCTCGATGCTCATAGTGTTACATCAGTTCCTCTGGGCCATTCTCCCTCTATCCTACCGCCAACTTCGATGACTAGTCAGTACTTCCCATGCCAAGGCTTCTTCCATACACCGCTTCAACTGGTGTTGAGAAAACTCCGCAAACTTGCACCCCAACTGTCGCTTGAAGACAGAACGAGAGGCCAATCTGACACCCCGAGCTGCTGTAGTGTGAACACAGTGCTATCGCCCCTTCTATTCCTTCTCCTCTGGTTTCGATCCATTGACTAGGGTTGATGACCCCTCCATAGACGTCGAGAACCATACAGCAATCGAGTCTCACTGTTCTAAGCACCTCTAGAGAGCCTTTGGGTCGAAGCCATGATTGTAAGTTATCGAGCCCCTCTCCCTCAGTGCCTCTCCACTATTAGGTGTCGACCACGGACGATCCTCTCTGGCACTAAGTCAGCTCTGGCGCCACCTTACTGGGATTGCCGTCTTTCCTCAAATTTGCTACTAAGGTGGTTATTTACATCCAACGGCGGCTCATCCCTTGGCATGAACTTCTGCATTGCTCAACAACTCCCTACCACTCATTTGGGTGGGTAGATCGCTAGAACGCCGGTCCTAGCTTGATGCTCAGCGATGCTTGGAACCCTCTATTCGTCTCTTCCTCAACGGAAATCTTCTACCAATTGGACATCGACTCTCGACGCATAGGTCATACTCTCGCTTCACCTTGTTTTGGAGTATTGTTATCTTTTCTTGTGCTATTTCAACTGCTCCCTTACTCAAGAGAGTTATCCTTATCGTAGGATTGGCCACCGTTCATGAGGTAGGGCATTTTTTTTGACAGTGTCAGTTTTGCTCATTCACGTCAATGTCACGAACGTATTCAAACGCTGAATGTCCCTCACTCTATCGGTCTTCGAGTTGATCACACGGGTCATTCGGAGCTTGGCCAGGCCATGACATTGCTCATTGTCATCACCTAAGTTACATCTCAGATCATTCAGATACTAATGTATTTCTTATTGATTTACCATACTTCCATGCATCTTACATCGTCATTGCATTACTTTCATGGTTGTTCTCCCCCTTACCCCTTGTGGTGTAGCACGAGCCAATCAACTTGGCCATCGTGTTACATCAGAGTTGATACATACAGGCTTCAATGCAGCCCCTAAGAAGAACCTGTCTAGTGGATTGGCCCTTAACCAAGCAATGAGTATGATGACATTCATTGAACACGTTATCATCAGTCGTAAATTGACTGACAAACAGAAGATTGCAAGTGATTGCCAAAACATATATGATGTAACACGTAGTCGGCTAGGACCCAACGGCACGTGTTACAACACAGGGAGAGACAACTATACACAAATGAGGCAAGAATAATATGGAGTGAAATTTAAAGATTCAACGACAAGTACGAAGAAAGACTAGTAAAATCAAACGATCAATTAAATTGACTAAAACGATTTGGTCACAATCGACTCCTTAATGTCCCTTTAGACCAATTAGACGCTACAAGATGAGAGGTAAAATTAATTACCTGTTGGTGTCCAATCCTCCTCAGTAATTGAGTAGCTGTTACCACGAAGGAAGTCCTATCACTCACAATGTGGGCTATATTCTAATTGATGTATGACAATTCAAACTCTCGGAGACACGCAGCACAAATCTACAAAACTAAAAGAAATAACCAAACAACGAATAAGGGGGGGCGGGGGTAGCGGCAGAACCTAATAGGCAATATCCAACGATGGAGTAGTGGAGCAGTTAAGGCAGAACTGAGTGCAAGGGTGGGGCACACAAGCGCGAGCATGGGCGCTGGGTGTGTCGTCAAGTGTGTGAGTGGGGGGCGCACTGCCGGGAAGCATGGACACTACCCGGAAGGGTACGACAAGGCGAGAGTGCACGGGCAGGGAGCAAGTGCACTAGCAGGGCGCGGGTGCGCGGCAGGGCATGGTAGCACAGACATGGCACAGGCGCGCGGGCAGGGCAGGTGCGCGAGCATGCCACGGGAGCACAGGCAGGCGCGGGCACGTTGCAGGGCATAGGCGTGTAAACAAGGCCTGGGCGCGGGTGCGCGGTAGGGCGCAGATGCACGGGTAGGTGCGGACGCGCAAGCAGGGCACTGACACGTGGGCAGATGTGAGCGCACGGCATGGCCTGGATGCCCAGGAAGAGCCACGTGCGCGGGCAGGGTGCGGGCACACGGGCAGGGTGCAGGCGCGCGGACACAGCCAGGCGTGGATGTGCGGTTAATAATGCCTGGTGGCAGGGACGGTGATGACTACGACGAAGGCAACCTTGGCGATGTCGGCAACAGCAACGGACAAACAGCATAGACTCCAAGAAGGGATTCAAGAAGACATTTCTTGAATGATTCTTGGCAAGAGCTGATCAAGAACCTATGATTCTTGATGGTGATGGGATCAGACAATGATAGAGAGGGCAGTGGCGATGATTCACCGTAATCTCTGACTTGAAAAGGTGGCCACCATCTCCCATGATCTATCTGGAAGAGCTATCCACTGGATGGAAAGAGGGAAACTAAGAAACAAAACTCAAGCTTTCAACTTTTAATTCAACTTCTTTCTAAGGGGTCCTCTTGGGCATGCCGGCCTTTATATAGAGTTGAAGGCATGCTCAATCGGCCATAATGGGAAGGAACCGTCTCTTGACGAACGGCCTTCCCAAAATAATGAAAAATAAACCGTAAAAACGGACGAGGCCCAAAACACAGATAGGACTGTTCACAATCCGAGAAGAAAACTACATTTCAAATAAACGATAAAATACAGATGCTCGCTGACTTGTCATTTAGTAGAGTACTTGAACGATGGGTCGCGGGCGTCGGCTTGAGCTGCTCGATGAGGTTGTTGACGTCTTTTTGTGCTGGCGGCGAGATGGTCCCCCATCAATATAATATATTTTTAAGATGGAGTGAGCGACAGGAGGTTGGAAGAGATGTGTGACTAGAAGCTTGAATGGACAAACCCGAACCATCGCCAATGAAAAGTTTGTCCATATTGGAGCAGACTTTTGGATCGATCAGCAGGTTTAGATTAGAGGCGACATGGTGAGTAGCTCCACCATCTGAGTACTAGTATGAAGATGGATGCACTGAGGAGGTAGTGTTGTCGGCTTGAGGTGATGATCACGTTTGCGGATCAGGCTGAGGATGAGGAGAAAAATATGTGTTGTGAGTATGTAGAGATGGTTTATACCGATTATGAGTATGTTGTGAGTATGAGGAAGATAGGGTTGATTGAACATTTGGTAACAATCAAGTGTGCGATGTTTGTTACATTGGCAGATTTTGCATCGAGGTGTCTGTCATTTGTTGGAGTTGTTTTTGGTGAATCTGCTATATCCTCGTCTGCCGACCCTATCAAACCCTCTACCACAATTATTATTATCTGATTTACCTTGGCCGGGGTTGATGTTTATGTTGGAGGGAGCTGCTTGAATTTGATTCGCTATTGTTGCGAATTCAGATGTATCCCTAATTAGTTGGTGATGTGCGAGCATGGCATCCTGCTCTCAAAGGTGAAACAAAATGATTTCAAATGACATAGGTAGAGGAATTCCTCATACTGTCGTCATGCATAATGTATATCAAGGATCAAGTCCTTACTAGTGCCCTTACTCGTATAGGTTGGTTCGCTCTTTTTCCATATGCAGCTAGCGCACTACTAATGGACCTGAACTAGGAAATATAGTCTTCTAGAGATTGAGTTCCCTTAGTTTGGTTATGAAGCTTACCTGACTGCTCTTGTACGCTTGCTTCAGCTGATGATGTGAAATTCTTGGCGAGGACATCCCAGGGTGCTTTGCCAGTTACTGCTTCAGTCTCATAGCCGATGATTTCTTGGGTCATGGATGAAAGTAAAAAAGAAATAACATGCTAATCCAAGTACCACCAATCATGATCAGGATTCATCACATAATAGGGAGGATAATCTGTAATGTGAGCCATCAAATGATGAGATTTCAAGGTTGGTAGTACCTCCAGGAGACGTAGTTGTCTTTTGTTAGGTTGATCAGAGGGACCATGGCTGAAGGGATCATGGTCGGCGCTCTAGATGGTAGGCTTTTCTTTCGAGTACAGAGTAAAATCTCTTATTTGGACTGTGTTTCTTTAGGATCTTATTCATGTAGAAGTTCGTCAACCGTGACTTCTGCCTTGTGCTCTAATACCATGTTAACGATCAAGCAGTAGGATGAGAGGAAGAGATTGAATAGAAAGAAGATAAAGAGAATTGAGGAAACTAAAACATGGCTAATTCATAGAACAACTTGATGATCTTTTAGATTACGCAGTGGGGTATTTATATTAGGTTTAGATTGACTACTCTTGCTTAAAAATGGTTGAAATTAACTAGGGTTCAGCTAACTGATGTCTGGGAAGTAGAAGTTGCCTACAAAATTGTGCGATCTTTAGTAGATCCGATTCTGAAACCTTCGATGCCCATTGGATGTGGCTTGATAGTAAGATTCCTTGATTATCTCTAAGGGTTTTTGGTAGGGGTATGGGTGGACAGAGTTCATGGGTCCTACGGCGAAGACGGTGAGGCGAAAGGAGTCTCTAGTTTATGGGTCAACAGGCCGTATTGGATTTAGTTTGGAGGCTAGAATTGTTGACCTAGGTAGTGGGCAGTCTCTTCCTGCTGGTTAGAGAGGGGAGTTGTGGTTGTGCGGCCTGAGTATCATGTCAGGTTGGTTTTTCTTATCTTTCTCTCATTTATTAAGTTGATATACTTCATTTGGACCAATTGTAATGAGATGGATTTTAGAAACGACCTTTAGTTCTTCAACTTTGAAGTATGAATGGTTATCTTGAGAATGGCCTCCATGATTTTGAAGGGCTGATCTAGCCTCAGCGTCGATTGCCAAAAACTACCTCCGCTATCAGATTTCCCTAGTTAAAATAGATTTGGATGTTTTCCTTTGCCGGGCTAGTTATTTCTGATTTGCAAGGCTAATCGTGACCATCCATCATCGCGAGTTATAACAGCGATGTTTGATAAGCCGAAAATAGGGGCGAAAATTACGCAAATTTTTTAGCCCTTGTCGTTGTGAATTTTTGGCTTATGCAATAAAATTTATAAAACTCTACTTAATATGTATAGTGATAAGTATGAGTGTCGTCCAAGGGAGGCAAGTAGGAATTTCAATTTGATTTTATTTTTGGTGTTTTAGATCCTAATTAGAGTGAATTTGATCTTCAATGAGGATCAAGTCACCTTAATTAGGTGAGAATTTAGAGAGGGGGGTAGAAGAGATGAGATGAAAAGAAGAAATGTGGGCTCTAGATTGAATTAATTGATCCAATTGGATGGATCAAAGAATTCAATTAGAGAGGTTGGAAGAAATTTTTGATTTAAGTTTTGGTTGGTTTTGAGAATTTGCTAAATCAGAAATAAAAAGGGAAATCTTACTCTCCTAAGAATTAAAACTAAATTTTTTAGAGTTTTCTTTTGGAATGCAATTGAATGCCAAGGTAAATCCCTCAATTTCTCCTCTCAATCCTAATCAGGGCTTGTACATGCCGCTCAAGCCAAGCGATTCAGAAGTTCAGATCAGAATAGAGATGAAGAAACAAACAACTTAACCTAATTCATTCAAAATGCATAAAAGTTCAAATACAATCAAGGAAAAAAAGTACCAGATAACTTGATCCAAGCTAGAGCTCCTCCCTGTCTTGCAGCTGTGATAGAGCACCATCCAGAATGAGCTCCCCCTCTCGAAATTTAGCTTTTATACTTAGGTTATAGGGTAAAAATCACCATTTTACCCCCGTTTAGTACTTAATATTTATCTATCAATGTAGGCTAGATCTGAATAATCTAACCATACAGATAGAAAGAGGGGATCAAGACGAACAAATCCATAAAAAAATCATCTCAATCGGACGTCAGGATCAAAAGTTATTAATAAATCAATTTTAAACCAATTTAATCTATTGGATTTAAAATTGATTTATTTATTAGTTTCGTTTTTAAATACGCAATGACGTGTCGCTCTCTCATTGGCTGGCGCATTTTAAATCCTCCTTTTGCAGAAAAGTCCTTAAAAGCCTGGAATTGCTTTTGGACGCCCAAAAGTAATTGCGTATATGCACAGCGCACTCTCTCTCCTCCGATTTCTCCTAAAACATTAAAAATATATATTAAAAATTGCAATAAAACCCTGAATGATTTTAAATATGATCTTTACGCCTGCCGTGGCGACCGAGAGGTGTTTTCAGGGTCTTTTTGCAACGAAACGTTGCAAAAAGGCCCCGGAAAGTCTAGAAATTGCATAAATACATTTTTTCTCTTATAAATATGCCCTTTTTTGATAGAATAAATGCATTTCTTCTTGAAATAAATCCCAGAAAATTCCTAAAACTTTGTAAAAAATTCTAGAAAATTCTAGAAAATTCCCTGATTAATTCCCATGTTGATAAATGTCAAAATAAACTTTTTAATGTGCCATTTTTATCCAAAAATAATTATTTCGAGCTTCAATAAATCCTTAAAAATTCATATAATTAACAGAAAATTAGGGAAAAATCAGAAATTACTTGGAAGCATAATTTTTGTGTAAATATATGATAACAACCCAAATTTAAGCCTTTTAAATGCATAAATCATGCTAATAACATGAAATAAAGACCGAAATTAAGGTGTTATCATATACCCCCCTACTTAGACATTGCTAGTCCCTTAGCAACATCTAAGTACTTTGCTAAATTATCATCTCTTTCATCTTGTAAGTCAGACAACAAGTGTTGGAAGTGTTAAGGGTATCAATCACAAGCCGAACTAAAACACTAAATGACATCTAGGTATAACGCTAAACTCCTCAGGTAAACTCTCTCCACTCATGTGCAGCTGGCCTCACATCTCTAGCGAGCAAGATCACTCTCTCCCGGGGTGACGGCCACCTAGTGCTTGCCTCTCCATTAGCCTTTTCTCTTTCCTAAGAATAGAAGAAGCCATTTCCTCCTCCTGTTGAGCACAGAATATTGAACACAACGAGAAGAATATATGATAGAGTTGTGATGGGGGAGAATGAGACTTTGTGAAAGAATTAGGGTGAGCATGAACAATGAGAGATTTATGGTCCAACGGGTGCTGTGCTACCTTGGATAACCTACTCCCAAGATTTTTAGAGGAAGTGAGGGAGATAGAAGAGATGAGACCAATGTGATGATATAGAGAATAAAGACCATCTTGCCCTGAATTGAAAGTCAAAACCAGAAATGGTGCAAGTCAAACCCCTCCTTTCTCTTTGTCTTCTTCTCATTCCTCTTGTCTTTTTTTCTTTTTTTTTTTCAAACTCCTTTTTTTTTCGCTTCTTTTTTTTTTTTTTGTATATCAAACAAAGAGGATAACAACAAATGAAACACTTTCCATGACTTGAATGGTTTTTTAAATATTTTATCACAACTAGCATGAGTGTCATAACAATCACATTGGTCTATGGAGAAGAGATAGAAGAACGAGATTTAGATGATGCAGAGCGAATTATTGACAGAAAATATACAAAGAGGCAGTATCGTAGTGATACCGTGGAAAGGGAGATAGACGTACTTGGGAGATAAGCATATCCTCGGTAGCGGAAGCAAGGTGGTGGAGTCAAGTTGTGATGGATATGGCGTGAAGCGTGTGGAACAATAAGGTGATTGAAGTGGTGGATTCCGTGCATAGGACTCGGAGAATGGCTGCTCACTATTTTGGAATGAAAGTAGGCTAGTGGGGAGACGAAATGCATAAGTGGGATCGGCTATTAGAGTTGATGGAATGGGGGCTCTCAGTTCACTCGTCACTCCCCTTTGAAGCATAGAGCTTCTACCCTTGACTTTCCATCATCTAATCACCTACTAGACACTCTCCCCAATTTGAAATTGAACCCACATTGCTCAAAATCACGTGTTCCACCTCTAACATGCTCATGATCCGCTCTACGAGCCTAACTTCTCCACACATGTTCCCAAACCATTGGATGAAAATTTCTGATCCATCTAGAGGCATGTTAATTATTGTTATAGGCAGGTTCAATTCATATAATATTCCTCAAAACTAAATGTATAAGTCATAGTTGAACAGTTTAAATGAACTAGCTCCCCCCCTTCTAAAACATGCATGGTCCTCAATGCATAACTAAGAAAATAATGAAAATAAAAATTGAGGGAGAGAATGGCAAACAGTGGGGACGTGTGGCTCGCCGTTGAGATGATAGATATAAAATCCTGAAATAAGTTGTGTTGTGTCGTACATCATGATTGCTCCAACTTGGTCAACATCCTGATAAAAAACACAACAACACAACTGATAGAGGTTGCACATGAAAAACAATATTTGAAGTCTTTAAACATAGAAATTGAAGAGAGAATTCAAGTTGAGGACTTGGGTCCTAAAAGATCAGGTTGTGGACAAATCTTCAAAACCACTCCCCCTTATGGTAAGGTTGCATCCCTTGATTCCTCCTTCATGTGGGTTCCACCTACTTGGTACAGCTAAAGAAATAGGAAAAAAAACATAAAGGAGAACTGAAAAAGGATCCCAGTTCCCATTAGAAAAAGCAGAATAAATCGAACTAAAGATCATCTCAATCATAAAGCTAAACTCAAAGGACTTTGTATGAGAAACTCAATTCCCATGTGTACATACCTATATTTAAGAATAGGTTTCCTTGTAATTTTGGTCCACAAATGTAAAACATTTAAGAGATCAAATGCAAAGAAAACGTTACTAGAAGATTGCCATTTCAATTCAAATAAATGATCATGCCAATCTGTAAAAAGAATTTTGCATAAGAAAGGTTCAACCTCAACTTCATCACAAATTTTTTTCATCCTTGTCCTAGGTTGAAATTTAAATAATTCATTTGGCGTATTGCAAAATTCTTTTTCCATTTCTATATCCATCAATACCATCCTCATGGAAGCCTTCAAATTGCTATTTTCCTTCACACGATTTGTGTCATCAAGAAACAACATGTAGATGTTAGAGATTATTTCATCCACGTCTTCCATTGAGATCCTTGATTCCCCAAAATTATCCTTGCACAATTTTCCAAAAGAATCATGTCTTGAAAATTCTTTCATTTCTTCTCCATTCCTATTATATATGGGTTTACATACAATTCCAGTACGTAGTGCTTCTGGAAATGGAATAGGAGGTTGATACTCTTCCAAATGAGGATGGGTGTTTGCAAACTGAACTTCCTCATCCCTTTCCATCGTTTCTCGCATGTCATCCTGAAAATTTAACTTAGAAACATCTGATTGTGATTCCTCATACCCATATATTTCCTCTTCATAAAAATGTAAATTCAAGATTTTAGAAATCTCCATCTTAATAATTTTCATTTTTCTGAGAAAATAATCTTCCTCGAGGGGACCACTTTCTGCTAATAAATCCTTAAAAAATTTACAAATATCTTTCTCCATATGTAAGATCCTTAAGAAGTATTCTCCCCTTTCATGAAAATCATTTGTTTTAGTAGGAAACCCTCTAATCATATCATGAAGTAGACTCATTTTGGAAAGACATTCATGTTTGAAAACATCCTCATATTCAAGAAAATAATTCATCATAAACTGGTCACTCTCTTCGGAGTCATCAAGTTGAGAAATTTTCTGTTGAATCCTTTCAAACTCATTAACAAACACATGATGCTCGTTGGAAAATGAAGATGATGCATTTTGCAATGAAATTGTAGAGGAAAGTACTAAAGATGGTGATTTCCCCCACTCATAGTGTGGATATTCCAAAGGGGATATGGCATGAGTGTGGAAGCCATGATTGTGGTTATTATGAGAAAATTTAGGGATCATCACCTCACTAGATTTAGGATAATATGAATGCTCATAAAGATTGGGGAAGGCCTCATTTGAATGGTCACAATCATACGTATAAGGATTGATGCCACAATAATTTTTTTCATCATGATGCCAGGAATCTCCAAGATCAAGAAAATATTCACATTGTGAATTTTCATAAAGACAATGATCATGGTGATAGATTTGATGCAACTCATAATAATAAGAACTTTTTCCATCATAATGAGACATGGTTGCTTCATATGCTTAAAAAAAAAATTTATCTATTGTAAGCAATACAATGTAGTGCAATAATAAAAATTAGATGAATACTAAGCACTTTAGAGAAAATTAAACCAAAATCAATTTTGAAAATTTTAAAGCACTCAATTGATAGAAATGATTACCAATTGAATTTCCTTAGCGTTGCTTCCCCGGCAACGGCGCCAATTGATAAGCCGAAAATAGGGGCGAAAATTACGCAAATTTTTTAGCCCTTGTCGTTGTGAATTTTTGGCTTATGCAATAAAATTTATAAAACTCTACTTAATATGTATAGTGATAAGTATGAGTGTCGTCCAAGGGAGGCAAGTAGGAATTTCAATTTGATTTTATTTTTGGTGTTTTAGATCCTAATTAGAGTGAATTTGATCTTCAATGAGGATCAAGTCACCTTAATTAGGTGAGAATTTAGAGAGGGGGGTAGAAGAGATGAGATGAAAAGAAGAAATGTGGGCTCTAGATTGAATTAATTGATCCAATTGGATGGATCAGAGAATTCAATTAGAGAGGTTGGAAGAAATTTTTGATTTAAGTTTTGGTTGGTTTTGAGAATTTGCTAAATCAGAAATAAAAAGGGAAATCTTACTCTCCTAAGAATTAAAACTAAATTTTTTAGAGTTTTCTTTTGGAATGCAATTGAATGCCAAGGTAAATCCCTCAATTTCTCCTCTCAATCCTAATCAGGGCTTGTACATGCCGCTCAAGCCAAGCGATTCAGAAGTTCAGATCAGAATAGAGATGAAGAAACAAACAACTTAACCTAATTCATTCAAAATGCATAAAAGTTCAAATACAATCAAGGAAAAAAAGTACCAGATAACTTGATCCAAGCTAGAGCTCCTCCCTGTCTTGCAGCTGTGATAGAGCACCATCCAGAATGAGCTCCCCCTCTCGAAATTTAGCTTTTATACTTAGGTTATAGGGTAAAAATCACCATTTTACCCCCGTTTAGTACTTAATATTTATCTATCAATGTAGGCTAGATCTGAATAATCTAACCATACAGATAGAAAGAGGGGATCAAGACGAACAAATCCATAAAAAAATCATCTCAATCGGACGTCAGGATCAAAAGTTATTAATAAATCAATTTTAAACCAATTTAATCTATTGGATTTAAAATTGATTTATTTATTAGTTTCGTTTTTAAATACGCAATGACGTGTCGCTCTCTCATTGGCTGGCGCATTTTAAATCCTCCTTTTTGCAGAAAAGTCCTTAAAAAGCCTGGAATTGCTTTTGGGCCTTGCCAAAAGTAATTGCGTATATGCCCTAGCGCACTCTCTCTCCTCCGATTTCTCCTAAAACATTAACAATATATATTAAAAATTGCAATAAAACCCTGAATGATTTTAAATATGATCTTTACGCCTGCCGTGGCGACCGAGAGGTGTTTTCAGGGTCTTTTTGCAACGAAACGTTGCAAAAAGGCCCCGGAAAGTCTAGAAATTGCATAAATACATTTTTTCTCTTATAAATATGCCCTTTTTTGATAGAATAAATGCATTTCTTCTTGAAATAAATCCCAGAAAATTCCTAAAACTTTGTAAAAAATTCTAGAAAATTCTAGAAAATTCCCTGATTAATTCCCATGTTGATAAATGTCAAAATAAACTTTTAATGTGCCATTTTTATCCAAAAATAATTATTTCGAGCTTCAATAAATCCTTAAAAATTCATATAATTAACAGAAAATTAGGGAAAAATCAGAAATTACTTGGAAGCATAATTTTTGTGTAAATATATGATAACAACCCAAATTTAAGCCTTTTAAATGCATAAATCATGCTAATAACATGAAATAAAGACCGAAATTAAGGTGTTATCATATACCCCCCTACTTAGACATTGCTAGTCCCTTAGCAACATCTAAGTACTTTGCTAAATTATCATCTCTTTCATCTTGTAAGTCAGACAACAAGTGTTGGAAGTGTTAAGGGTATCAATCACAAGCCGAACTAAAACACTAAATGACATCTAGGTATAACGCTAAACTCCTCAGGTAAACTCTCTCCACTCATGTGCAGCTGGCCTCACATCTCTAGCGAGCAAGATCACTCTCCCGGGTGACGGCCACCTAGTGCTTGCCTCTCCATTAGCCTTTTCTCTTTCCTAAGAATAGAAGAAGCCATTTCCTCCTCCTGTTGAGCACAGAATATTGAACACAACGAGAAGAATATATGATAGAGTTGTGATGGGGGAGAATGAGACTTTGTGAAAGAATTAGGGTGAGCATGAACAATGAGAGATTTATGGTCCAACGGGTGCTGTGCTACCTTGGATAACCTACTCCCAAGATTTTTAGAGGAAGTGAGGGAGATAGAAGAGATGAGACCAATGTGATGATATAGAGAATAAAGACCATCTTGCCCTGAATTGAAAGTCAAAACCAGAAATGGTGCAAGTCAAACCCCTCCTTTCTCTTTGTCTTCTTCTCATTCCTCTTGTCTTTTTTTCTTTTTTTTTTTCAAACTCCTTTTTTTTTCGCTTTTTTTTTTTTTTGTATATCAAACAAAGAGGATAACAACAAATGAAACACTTTCCATGACTTGAATGGTTTTTTAAATATTTTATCACAACTAGCATGAGTGTCATAACAATCACATTGGTCTATGGAGAAGAGATAGAAGAACGAGATTTAGATGATGCAGAGCGAATTATTGACAGAAAATATACAAAGAGGCAGTATCGTAGTGATACCGTGGAAAGGGAGATAGACGTACTTGGGAGATAAGCATATCCTCGGTAGCGGAAGCAAGGTGGTGGAGTCAAGTTGTGATGGATATGGCGTGAAGCGTGTGGAACAATAAGGTGATTGAAGTGGTGGATTCCGTGCATAGGACTCGGAGAATGGCTGCTCACTATTTTGGAATGAAAGTAGGCTAGTGGGGAGACGAAATGCATAAGTGGGATCGGCTATTAGAGTTGATGGAATGGGGGCTCTCAGTTCACTCGTCACTCCCCTTTGAAGCATAGAGCTTCTACCCTTGACTTTCCATCATCTAATCACCTACTAGACACTCTCCCCAATTTGAAATTGAACCCACATTGCTCAAAATCACGTGTTCCACCTCTAACATGCTCATGATCCGCTCTAGGAGCTTAACTTCTCTACACATGTTCCCAAACCATTGGATGAAAATTTCTGATTCATCTAGAGGCATGTTAATTATTGTTATAGGCAGGTTCAATTCATATAATATTCCTCAAAACTAAATGTATAAGTCATAGTTGAACAGTTTAAATGAACTAGCTCCCCCCCTTCTAAAACATGCATGGTCCTCAATGCATAACTAAGAAAATAATGAAAATAAAAATTGAGGGAGAGAATGGCAAACAGTGGGGACGTGTGGCTCGCCGTTGAGATGATAGATATAAAATCCTGAAATAAGTTGTGTTGTGTCGTACATCATGATTGCTCCAACTTGGTCAACATCCTGATAAAAAACACAACAACACAACTGATAGAGGTTGCACATGAAAAACAATATTTGAAGTCTTTAAACATAGAAATTGAAGAGAGAATTCAAGTTGAGGACTTGGGTCCTAAAAGATCAGGTTGTGGACAAATCTTCAAAACCACTCCCCCTTATGGTAAGGTTGCATCCCTTGATTCCTCCTTCATGTGGGTTCCACCTACTTGGTACAGCTAAAGAAATAGGAAAAAAAACATAAAGGAGAACTGAAAAAGGATCCCAGTTCCCATTAGAAAAAGCAGAATAAATCGAACTAAAGATCATCTCAATCATAAAGCTAAACTCAAAGGACTTTGTATGAGAAACTCAATTCCCATGTGTACATACCTATATTTAAGAATAGGTTTCCTTGTAATTTTGGTCCACAAATGTAAAACATTTAAGAGATCAAATGCAAAGAACGTTACTAGAAGATTGCCATTTCAATTCAAATAAATGATCATGCCAATCTGTAAAAAGAATTTTGCATAAGAAAGGTTCAACCTCAACTTCATCACAAATTTTTTTCATCCTTGTCCTAGGTTGAAATTTAAATAATTCATTTGGCGTATTGCAAAATTCTTTTCCATTTCTATATCCATCAATACCATCCTCATGGAAGCCTTCAAATTGCTATTTTCCTTCACACGATTTGTGTCATCAAGAAACAACATGTAGATGTTAGAGATTATTTCATCCACGTCTTCCATTGAGATCCTTGATTCCCCAAAATTATCCTTGCACAATTTTCCAAAAGAATCATGTCTTGAAAATTCTTTCATTTCTTCTCCATTCCTATTATATATGGGTTTACATACAATTCCAGTACGTAGTGCTTCTGGAAATGGAATAGGAGGTTGATACTCTTCCAAATGAGGATGGGTGTTTGCAAACTGAACTTCCTCATCCCTTTCCATCGTTTCTGCATGTCATCCTGAAAATTTAACTTAGAAACATCTGATTGTGATTCCTCATACCCATATATTTCCTCTTCATAAAAATGTAAATTCAAGATTTTAGAAATCTCCATCTTAATAATTTTCATTTTTCTGAGAAAATAATCTTCCTCGAGGGGACCACTTTCTGCTAATAAATCCTTAAAAAATTTACAAATATCTTTCTCCATATGTAAGATCCTTAAGAAGTATTCTCCCCTTTCATGAAAATCATTTGTTTTAGTAGGAAACCCTCTAATCATATCATGAAGTAGACTCATTTTGGAAAGACATTCATGTTTGAAAACATCCTCATATTCAAGAAAATAATTCATCATAAACTGGTCACTCTCTTCGGAGTCATCAAGTTGAGAAATTTTCTGTTGAATCCTTTCAAACTCATTAACAAACACATGATGCTCGTTGGAAAATGAAGATGATGCATTTTGCAATGAAATTGTAGAGGAAAGTACTAAAGATGGTGATTTCCCCCACTCATAGTGTGGATATTCCAAAGGGGATATGGCATGAGTGTGGAAGCCATGATTGTGGTTATTATGACGAGAAAATTTAGGGATCATCACCTCACTAGATTTAGGATAATATGAATGCTCATAAAGATTGGGGAAGGCCTCATTTGAATGGTCACAATCATACGTATAAGGATTGATGCCACAATAATTTTTTTCATCATGATGCCAGGAATCTCCAAGATCAAGAAAATATTCACATTGTGAATTTTCATAAAGACAATGATCATGGTGATAGATTTGATGCAACTCATAATAATAAGAACTTTTTCCATCATAATGAGACATGGTTGCTTCATATGCTTAAAAAAAAAATTTATCTATTGTAAGCAATACAATGTAGTGCAATAATAAAAATTAGATGAATACTAAGCACTTTAGAGAAAATTAAACCAAAATCAATTTTGAAAATTTTAAAGCACTCAATTGATAGAAATGATTACCAATTGAATTTCCTTAGCGTTGCTTCCCCGGCAACGGCGCCAATTGATAAGCCGAAAATAGGGGCGAAAATTACGCAAATTTTTTAGCCCTTGTCGTTGTGAATTTTTGGCTTATGCAATAAAATTTATAAAACTCTACTTAATATGTATAGTGATAAGTATGAGTGTCGTCCAAGGGAGGCAAGTAGGAATTTCAATTTGATTTTATTTTTGGTGTTTTAGATCCTAATTAGAGTGAATTTGATCTTCAATGAGGATCAAGTCACCTTAATTAGGTGAGAATTTAGAGAGGGGGGTAGAAGAGATGAGATGAAAAGAAGAAATGTGGGCTCTAGATTGAATTAATTGATCCAATTGGATGGATCAAAGAATTCAATTAGAGAGGTTGGAAGAAATTTTTGATTTAAGTTTTGGTTGGTTTTGAGAATTTGCTAAATCAGAAATAAAAAGGGAAATCTTACTCTCCTAAGAATTAAAACTAAATTTTTTAGAGTTTTCTTTTGGAATGCAATTGAATGCCAAGGTAAATCCCTCAATTTCTCCTCTCAATCCTAATCAGGGCTTGTACATGCCGCTCAAGCCAAGCGATTCAGAAGTTCAGATCAGAATAGAGATGAAGAAACAAACAACTTAACCTAATTCATTCAAAATGCATAAAAGTTCAAATACAATCAAGGAAAAAAAGTACCAGATAACTTGATCCAAGCTAGAGCTCCTCCCTGTCTTGCAGCTGTGATAGAGCACCATCCAGAATGAGCTCCCCTCTCGAAATTTAGCTTTTATACTTAGGTTATAGGTAAAATCACCATTTTACCCCGTTTAGTACTTAATATTTATCTATCAATGTAGGCTAGATCTGAATAATCTAACCATACAGATAGAAAGAGGGGATCAAGACGAACAAATCCATAAAAAAATCATCTCAATCGGACGTCAGGATCAAAAGTTATTAATAAATCAATTTTAAACCAATTTAATCTATTGGATTTAAAATTGATTTATTTATTAGTTTCGTTTTTAAATACGCAATGACGTGTCGCTCTCTCATTGGCTGGCGCATTTTAAATCCTCCTTTTTGCAGAAAAGTCCTTAAAAAGCCTGGAATTGCTTTTGGACGCCGCCCAAAAGTAATTGCGTATATGCCCCTGGCGCACTCTCTCTCCTCCGATTTCTCCTAAAACATTAAAAATATATATTAAAAATTGCAATAAAACCCTGAATGATTTTAAATATGATCTTTACGCCTGCCGTGGCGACCGAGAGGTGTTTTCAGGGTCTTTTTGCAACGAAACGTTGCAAAAAGGCCCCGGAAAGTCTAGAAATTGCATAAATACATTTTTCTCTTATAAATATGCCCTTTTTTGATAGAATAAATGCATTTCTTCTTGAAATAAATCCCAGAAAATTCCTAAAACTTTGTAAAAAATTCTAGAAAATTCTAGAAAATTCCCTGATTAATTCCCATGTTGATAAATGTCAAAATAAACTTTTTAATGTGCCATTTTTATCCAAAAATAATTATTTCGAGCTTCAATAAATCCTTAAAAATTCATATAATTAACAGAAAATTAGGGAAAAATCAGAAATTACTTGGAAGCATAATTTTTGTGTAAATATATGATAACAACCCAAATTTAAGCCTTTTAAATGCATAAATCATGCTAATAACATGAAATAAAGACCGAAATTAGGGTGTTATCAATGTTGCTACCACATCTCAAAACAGGACTGATGGCGAAGCCCTCAACCTATCTATATTTTTTTCCTTAGGTTTAGGATAAAATTTTCATCTTTTTAGTTAGGGTTTTCCTTGTATTTCATGGGGGTTATATAAAGGACCCCTAGGTTAAGATGAAAACTGATTTTAGCCTTTGTGAAACAAATTTTTGGAAAAGAAAAGGAGGTCGAGAGAGACCTTGAAGAGGCGGCACCGCCGGCGCCGCCAGCGCTGCGCTGCCTGCGCGCTCGCTCTTGGTAGCTCCCCCGCGCGCTTGTGCGCGCCGTCGCATGCACAGAATCGCGTCGCCCGTGCACCCAGAATCGCGTCGTTCGCGTGCCATGCATCACGCCGCCGCGCGCTAGGATGCCGCTGCCGTCGCGTGCCCTTAATTGCGCCCGCGCGCTTCAAGCCCCACTGCCGCGCCCTGAGTCGTGCCGCGCCATTAAGCTTTGGGCCTCGCTACCTCTCTCAGAGTCGCGTCACGCCGCCGCGCTTTGCCCCCCCCACCACGCCCGAGCCACGCCGCACCGCCGAGCCCCAAGCCCCATCGCGCGGCCACGCTTCGAGCCCCGCGCCCGAGCTGGTGGACAGCCGCGACCCCACCAGTGCCATGTCCGCTCGGTCGTGGCTCAACTACGCCCGATTGAGCCCGCTTATTCATCCGGCCAGGCCAGTCCAGCTAGACCTGTGTGGCCTAGCCGTCCGGTCCATTGGGCCGACCCGCCCATTGGGTCGGCGCCAGCCGGCCATGCCCACCAGGTTAACCAGGCCCAGCCCGCCTAGACCCGCGCCTCAAGGCGCCGCAATCCGCGCCCAGAGGCGCCGATTCCCCTAGCCACCCTCAGTCCGTGTCTTGAGGCACCGCCTCAGTTGGATGCCCCGACACGCATCCCGATGTATGCAACGTCAGCCCTAAGCTCATTAATGGGCATATCTTAGTGGGCCGCCGCTGGCCCCATAGGCCTACTAGGCCTGGCCGCCATGGACCGCGACCCTCTACCACGGCCAAAGCCGTAGTCGCCCGCGGCCCAATCCGCAGCCCAGCCATGGCCCAACCCATGGCGCAATCTGGGCGCTGCCGCCGCCGCCACCGAGGTCGCTGTTGCCGCCGCCGCCGCCGCCGCCGCCGCCGCCACCGCCTCTGGCCACCTTCCGCCGCCGCCTCTGGCTGCCTCCTGCTGCCACCCTCGGTCGACGGCCCCGATGCCTTCCGCCATCATCGCAGACATCCTCAGTCGTCACCGTCGACGCATCCAGCCGTTGCCGCCGCCCCTGGCCATCGCCGCCATCCTTGGCCGTAGCACACCGTCGCCCCGACCACTGTACTCCGCTGCCTTGGGCCTGCCGCACGCTGCCGCCCGTGGCCGCTGCACGACACCGCCCTCGGTCATCATATGCCACTGCATAGTTTGCCGCCGTCTTCGTCATCCGGTCAGCTGAACAACCTCGCCCACCGATCGTTGGGCCTACCAACGCCTCGACGACTATCAGTGGAGCGCAGATCATGTGGAGATGGCGACCACCTTCGGCCCCAACGAATTGAGGACCCCGCCCAGGACTTATCTTTCCGGGACACCCCCACCCCAGAGCGGGACGTGCAATCCGAGACGATCGTCCCCGAGAAGGACGAATGGATCACGACTCCTACCGTAGGATGTCGACGACGTCCGTCCTGCATCAAGGACACCTGTTGGGAGTTAGTTAGAACTACTTTCTATCTCCTTCTCCTATTAGCCCCCCTATATAAAGGGCTATGTAGTGGAAATTCCTTTTTCACGAAGTAGATTTTTGATTATTTCTTCTAATTTTCTATCTGATTTTGATGCAGGATGGCTCACGAACATGGCCTGGATAGAGAGAGAGGGGTTTAAAAGGGAATGAAAGAGAGGGAGAGTCAAAGGGAGAGAAGTAGCGCTAATATGAGAGGAAGAAAGGCGGCGTTAATGAGAGGGAGAAATAAAGGAAAGAGAGAGATCTGGTTATAATGAGCATGGATGTGGGAAATAATAAGTGAAAATAGAGAAGATAGAATGAGAGAAAACAGAGAAAGTAGAATGTGGAGAAACTAGAGGAGAGAGGGTGAATGATAAAGTGTGTGAATGAGAGAAGTATTAGGTTACAGAAGGAGAGGGCGCAGGCGGGAGAGAGAGAGAGGGATCTGAAGAGAACTAGAAAGAGTGTTGATTGAGAGAAGGAACTAGAAAGATAGATACGATTAAGAGAGCAGGTCTAATAGAGAGAACGAATGATAGAGACAGAGAAAGAGACAACACAATAGAGAAAGAAGAGAGAATCCAACAGAGAGTGTGATTGAGAGAGGAGTAGCATGAGCGAGAGGGAGGGAGAGCATTACTGAGAAAGAGATAGAGAGAAACAGAGATACGGCGAGGGGGAACACAGCAGAAATTGAGTTATACAGGGAGAGTGGGCGCAGCAAAGAGAGAGAGAGATAGACGATTTACTAAGAGAGAGAAAGCATGAGAGAAACAGAAATTGAAAAGAGGGAGAATGACAAAGATAGTGTGATGGAGAGAGGGGTAGTACGAGAGAAAGAGATTAAGAGATTTGGAATAAAGAACGTAGAAAGAGAGATGCTTGAGAGAGAACGGGAAGAGAGAGGGCAAATGAGAGGGAGATCTAAAAAGGGAGACAATTGAGAGAGATAATGGGGAAAGATAAAGCAGTTGGGAAATAACTAGAAGGAGAGACGATTGAGAGAGAGAACGGGAAAAGAGAGGGCGAATGAGAGGGAGATCTGGAAAGAGATGAGATTGAGACAAATAACGGGGAAGGAGAGAGCGATTGAGAAAGAACTAGAAAGAGAGACAATTTTGAGAGAGATGGGAAATAAGAGGGTGAATAAGAGGGAGATTTAGAAAGAGATAAGATTGAGAGAGATGACGGGGAAAAAAAGAACGATTGAGAGAGAGAACGGTCTGTCAAAAGCTAAAGAACAGCCCGATAGAGAGAAGGAACATTGGAGACGGCAGCAGGAGGGCGCCCCCTTAGCGGCGACGGCAGCGGCAACTTCCAGCGGAAGAAAAACCAATGAGCAAAATCCTCTGGAAGGACATCTTTCTCCAAATCAAGTTCGCTGTCAAAAGTGATAAAAGTTTTGGGATCTTATAGATCCATAGAGGGGAAGAAGAAAATGGGAAGTGTGGGGGGGGGGGTGGGGGGGAAGAGGGTGGAGGCGGTTGCTACTCCAACGGCCATAAACGTGGGGTCGTTCATCGTGCAATCTCCACCAGATTTTGAATAAGTTATTGGAGAGCTTCTCGGCACTACAAAGCCAACAAATGGTATCAGAGCCACTCGAACCCACAACATCAAGAAATGGCAAAGAAGATGCGCCAGACAAGTACCTCCGGCGAGCTTATTGAGAGGTGGTGGTGTTGGTGCCATCCGTCAAGCTTTCGAAGACAACTTACAGTGCTTGGTCTATGTTTATGGAGGTTTACCTTGATCAGCGCTGTTCAAGAAGACCTGCAGGTGGTTTTGGCTTCTAAGAAGATGATGAAAGCAAGTTGGGAGATCCTACGACAGCGGAATCATGATGTGGATCACGTGATTCAGTTGCGTATCCAATACTTGAAGCAGGACTTCAAAATTATTGCTATGGCCTAGTGTCACACGGTCAAATCTCGAGCTAGGTCTCTTGGCTCGGAATTGACGTGTGCCAGCCTCAGTGCTTGGGCAGGACACTGAGCAGCCTTGATCTCTTGCAGCGGAAGCTCTTGGGATTGCTTAAGATTGCTTAGAAGGTGTTAGGGGAGATGGTGGTGCTAGGCACCGTCAGTGAATAGGGTCATTGCATTAATATCATCAAGAATACATCGTAGATTACATGGGGGAAGACGAGGGGTGTTACAATGAATGAGACGAGGCGCCTTGCGCCGAGGTAATGTCGCCGCACCGCCACAGGGTAATGTCTGCACGCGCGCGCCCGCTCTACCGCTTATCTGTGCGCCGTGCGCCCGCGGGTGTGGCGATCACACCCGCCACCCCTACCTTGACGATCACACACGCCACCAGCACCCGTGTCTACACTCTAGCGCGCAGTCCGCGCGACGCCGCTGCATCCGCTGTCCCAGAGCTGGGCGCTGTGCACCCAGCATTACCCACAGTAGTGCCACGCCCCCGCTGTGCCATCCTGACGCTCTCCGTGCGCCATATGCCTTAGTCTCCTGGCGGGGATGTCTCCCAGCCGCGCGCCCCGCACATGCAATGCGCACGCCATCCGCGCGGCCGCTGCGCGGCATCCCGCACAGCTCCGCGCGCTGCGCCCGTGGCATGCCGCCTGGCCTGCGCGCCCCGCACCCGCGCGCAGCGCTTCTAGCTCCCGCGCGCAGCTCGGCGCTGGCGGGTAGCGTTAGCACCCGAGCGTGGCGCTTGGCGTTGGTGCTTGGCGTTGGCGCACGGCGCTTGCGCGCGCGCTTGTGCCGTTCAGCCCGCGCGCCCAGCATGCACGGACCGTACCTGATCCGTCCCACCTTGCGCGTGGACGGGCACGTGCGCAGTCTACCGTGAATCACCACCGGTAGTGGCAATGGCCTAATAGATCAGGTATTTGGATATCGCTATCCATAATGACTCAGTCCTTAAAAATGTCGTGAGTCAAATACAAGGGCAATCCTTCCCAATAAGCACGTAGGCCTCTGGGCAAGGAATGCCGAGTAGTTGGGGGCCTAACAGGCCCCCGCCGCCCAAAATTGTCGACGTCCTCGTGGACGCTCGCTGTTTCGCTTCATATGCTTGAAGTAGATCCTCAAACTGCCATAAGTCTGAGTCGCGCTCCTAGGTGGCTGATTCCTCTGGTCGGTTCTTTCACTTGATGAGATACTCGATCTTTTTGTAGCAACCATGACGTCATCCCTGATCAATATCCCGCTTTGCTAGGACAGCTTCTGCCTCCTGATCAAAGTGTGCCCGCACATTTGGTGGCGCACGTTGGGGCTGGTTCCTCGCCGCGTCTTCGGGATCTGGTACATATTTCTTCAGAACCGACACATGGAAGACTGGATGGACCACCAGCCAACGGGGAATATTGAGTCGGTAGGCAACCAGGCCGATTTCTGCTACCACTTCGAAAGGTCCATCGTAGTAGGGAACCAGACCCTTGTGACGTTGCCTTGCTTGCTTTGTCTTCAACATCTGAGCGTTGGTCTTCAGTAGAACCTTGTCGCCCACTTGGAACTCAACGTCCCATTTGTGTAGATCTGTGTACTTCTTCATTGTTTGAGCAGCATGCTCTAGCGCCTCGCGAGCTTCCTCAATGCGAGCATGGTATTCGCGCGCAAAGCGGAAGGCCTTAGGGAAATGTCCATTCCCTTTCCTCTTCACAACTTTCGGAGGAGTCAGTGGCTGTCTACCCATTGTAATCTCAAACGGCGAGTGACCCGTAGTCGAGCTCCGGTTGATGTTGTGCGCAAACTAGGCTGCATCCAGCAGCTCCACCCAATTCTCTTGGTTAGCCGAGACGTAGTGCCGGAGGTATTCCTCGAGCATGGAGTTAACCCGTTCTGTCTGACCATCTGTTTGGGGCTGGAAGCTCGTAGAGAGTTTGAGCTTGGAGCCCATGTATTTGAACAACGACTCCCAGAAACGGGCAGTGAATCTTGTGTCCCGATCACTGATAATGTCCAGTGGAAGGCCCCAGTACTTCGCCACATAGGACATGAACAAATGAGCCACGCCATCTGCGTGCACCTCTGACGTGGTGGGGATGAAGGTCGCATATTTGTAGAAGCGATCCACGACAACTAGGATGGCGTCGTGCCCACCCACGCGAGGAAGGCACGTGATCAAATCCATTGAGATGGACTCCCACGGTCTGCTCGCCCTCGGGAGAGGTTCTAGTGTCCCTGCTGCCTTGGCCTTCTCCGTCTTGTCTTGTTGACACACCAGGCACGAATGGACATAGGCTTCTACATCACATTCCATTCCCAGCCAGTAATAACTGCTGGACAGGAGCGCAAGCGTTTGGGCCTACCCTGGGTGTCCGGCGTAGGGTGCGTCGTGGGCCTTGTAGAGGAGCTTTTGGCGCAGCCCACCCGCACGCGGCACGTACGGTCTGTTCCCACTTGCTTATACGATGTCATCCTCAGTCCAGAATCTCCTTGTCTCGCCTGCAGTAATGCGCTTCATCAGGCGTACAGCTTCCGGATCATCTTTCTGTGCCAACTTGATTTCATTGAGGATGCTTCCTTGAACTGCTTAAAGTGCTGCCACGAACACCTCTGGTTCCTTGCGGCTTAAGGCGTCGGCCACTTGATTGGCACGCCCCGGCTTGTACTTCAAGTCGAAGTTGAACTCCGCCAAGAAGTCTTGCCATCTTGCTTGCTTCAGGGTCAGTTTCTTCTGGGATTCGAAGCAGCTGGTAGCCACGTTGTCAGTGTAGACCATGAATTTCCCTCCGAAGAGATAGTGGCTCCAGACCCTTAGGCAATGTACCACGGCTGTCATCTCCTTCTCGTGCACCGAGTACCTTCTCTCCGCGTTGTTCAACTTGCAGCTTTCATAAGCCACGGGGTGTCCATCCTACATCAAAATACCTCCAAGGGCGAAGTCGGAAGCGTCGGTGTGTACCTCGTATGGCTTGTTGAATTTGGGCAAGTGGAGCACCGGCTCGCTGGAGACTGCACTCTTTAGCTTTTCGAATGCTTTCTGGCACCGATCCGTCCACTGCCACTTTGTGTCTTTCTTCAACAAGTCCGTCAGAGGGGCAGCTAGTCGGGAGAAGCCTTTAATAAACTTCCGGAAGTAGTTTGCCAAACCAAGGAAAGATCTCAGCTGTGGCACCCCCTTCGGCTCCGTACAATTTCTGATGGCCTTCACCTTCGAGGGGTCCATGCGTACGCTTCCCTTCCTGACTAGGTGTCCAAGAAACTCAATCTCCTGTAGTGCAAACTCACACTTTTTCAGGTTGAGGTAGAGCTCGTGCTCTTTCAGCTTGGCTATCACCTTCCTCAGGTGCCTCACATGGTCATCCAAGCTCTGGCTGTATACAAGAATGTCATCCAAATACACAACCACGAAATCATCGATATACTCCCGAAAAATGTTGTTCATCAAGCAACAAAACGTAGCAGGAGCGTTTGTGAGCCCAAAAGGCATCACACAAAATTCAAAAGATCCGTAGCGCGTCACGCACGCCGTCTTCGGTTTGTCCCCCTCCTTGATCCGCACCTGGTGGTACCCGATCTTCAGGTCCATCCTCGAGAAGTAGCGAGCATCGCCGAGCCTATGGAACAGCTCTTCAACATTCGGTACAGGATATTTATTTTTCACTGTTACCTTGTTAAACCCTCGGTAGTCCACACAGAGTCGGAGCGATCCATTCTTTTTCGTCTAGAAGAGAATTGGAGCGCCGAAGGGGGCCTTGGACGGACGAATGAGCTTGTTGTCCAGCAGTTCTTGGAGCTACTTCCGCAGCTCCTCCAGGTGAGCGGGGGGACATCTTGTAGGGAGCCCGCGAAGGGGGACGTGTTCCAGGGAGCAATTCGATCTCGTGGTCCAAATCCCGCCTGGGCGGTAGCTTCACACGGAGCTGCGCGGGCATCACCCTGGCAAACTCCTGCAGTACGTCCCGAATTGGCCCCGATAGCCCACCCGTGGCCGTACCGGGCTTATTGTTGTCGTCATCACCCGAACTAAGTGCTGCCAAACGGGCTGGTGCGCACCCCTGCCTTTCACCCTTTTTTTTGGGGTGCCGGCCCTCGTATGGTAACGAGGAAGGTCTCTTCCCCCTTCCTCAATCCATCCTTAATTTGCATTGCGGACAAGAAAGCGGTGTTCCGTGGCTTCTGGACCCCTTGGTCCCTCACAAAGCATGGGTGAGATCCCTCCGGGAACAGTACACCGTGGTACTGGGGAAACACGACAGCGCGTGAACCCATCAATAGGTCGAGACCCAGGACGACCGTGAAGTCATCCATGGGGGACACCATGAAGTTGGTTCGGCCCTCCCACGTCCCCACCCATAGCAATACCCCCTTGGCGACGCCAACGATGTCTCGCGCCTCCGAGTTGACGGCCTTGATCTTCCCTACGCTTGGGGACAGCTTCAAGCCGAGCCTCTTTGCTTCTCTCTCGACAAGGACGTTGTGCGTCGCCCCCGTGTTGACCATGGCTGTGGAAGGCTTGCCGTTGATCAGTACCGGTACGTGGAGGAGGTTCAAACCTTCACACTGGATGGGGGTTCCACCCTGCAATGCCGTTAAGCACTGGAGGGGGTTCAGGGTCACCGTACTGCTTCTCCCGAGAACATCCGGTTAGGGTGGCGGCACGACCATCGCGTTGACGTTAGTGGCCGCTGCCGTCCCCCTTGGGCAATCCCTCATGAAATGGGGCCCTCCGCAGGCGAAGCAAGTTAACTTGTTCCCCCACCGCCTGGACTCTGCTTACACAGTCTTGGGCTCTTGCCCTTGTCTCGGCTCTTGCCGTGGCCTTGTTTGAACTTTCTTTTCAGGCCTTGATTGCTTGGCAGTGCTGGTGCTTCGGCGCGCTCCTGGCGTGGCTTGTACCCCTTCGTGGGTCTATCCTCAGTCTTGGCGGGTCTAGTAGGACGGAGCTCTGTGCTTTCCACGACCTTGTAGGCTGAGTTTAGGTCTCTGCACTGTCTCCTCTCCAACTCCGTCTGGAGCTAGTGTGGGAGGCTCTTGGTGAAGCGGTAGAGCTTATCCGCCTCAGACATGTCGAAGATCCTCCAGATTATGGACACAAACTGGCCCACATATCCCCTCGGATTGCCCATCATCTTGAGGTTCTCGAGCTCTCCCCTCGCGATCGATGCCGTGTTGTGCGGCATGAAACTCTCTTTGATCTCCCGAACAAAGTGTTCATAAGTCGGGGATGGCCAATCTCCACATTCCTCTCGTTGTCGCCACCACGACTTAGCTTCATCTGTTAAGAAGTAGCTGGCCTGGAGGATTTTACTTTCATCTGAGTGCTGTCCCTGGACGAAGTACCGGTCGTAGTCGTATAAGAAATCTGCCACTGCGTCTTCCCGACGAGAACCATTGAACCGCAGTTTGGGGAGAGAATGCTTCCTCCCAACGTCATTGCTGGGACGACAACTGGGGCTTTCCTCCAACCTTTCCATCTTGAGTTTTAGCGTAAAGACCATCTCGGTCAGCTGCCGGATGGTGTCCTCTTGTTGTCGCATGGTCTCCTCAAGACCTTCTTGTCTCTCGCGGGTCTCCGCCCGCACATCTCTTATGTCTGCTTTCACTTCATCGTAGTTCTTGTCCACTTGGGTCTTCAAACCCAACATGTTCTGGTGGAGTATGCGATTTGTTAGTCGCTGCTCCTTCTCCTTCCATCGTCTCTCCTCGCTCAGTTGTACGTGGACAGACTCCATCTCCTCAACCGGAGTTTCAAAAGCCATGGGAGGTGATCCCAACCTACCTTGACGATCACACACGCCACTAGCACCCGTGTCTACACTCTAGCGCGCAGTCCGCGCGACGCCGCCGCATCTGGTTCCCAGAGCTAGGCGCTGTGCGCCCAGCATTACCCGTAGGAGTGCCACGCGCCCGCTGTGCCAACCCGGTGCTCTCCGTGCGCCACATGCCTTAGTCTCCTGGCGGGGATGTCTCCCAGCCGCGCGCCCCGCACACGCAATGCGCACACCGTCTGCGCGGCCGCTGCGCGGCATCCCGCACAGCTCCGCCTGCTGCACCCGTGGCATGCCACCCGGCCTGCGCGCCCCGCACCCGCGCGCAGCTCGGCGCTGGCGGGTAGCGTTGGCACCCGAGCGTGGCGCTTGGCGTTGGCGCGTGGCGCTTGCGCGCACACGCCTGTGCCATTCAGCCCACGCGTCCAGCACGCACGAACCGTACCTGATCCGTCCCACCTTGCACGTGGACGGGCACATGCGCAGTCTACCGTGAATCACCACTGGTAGTGGCAATGGCCTAATAGATCAGGTATTTGGATATCTCTAACCATAATGACTCAGTCCATAAAAATGTCGTGAGCCAAATACAAGGGCAATCCTTCCCAATAAGCACGTAGGCCTCTGGGTAAGGAATGCCGAGTAGTTAGGGGCCTAACACCTAGACTGACTCTATCGTGTGCTAATATCTTAAATTCAAAAGCATTCAATTCGGTAATGTTCTCTATGTTCCTTAATTGTATGCTAATATCCTCATTCTAGGGAGAGATGATGAAGAAGGTTACAAGAGGATTATGCATGGAGGTTGTTTGACTATCTATGATTGAGATTGTAACCAACTGGTGCCAACGCCTCTCTATGAGGTGGATATCTCGATTCAAGGTATGGTGGAAACCTTACCTAGGGATGGTTCCACTCCTCGTGGTTCTGGTAGGTCCAGTTGTTGGACAGTGGTGGCGTTCACTGCTATGGTTGTCCACCAGGATGTTTCTGTGGTTGGGGTTGCCGTGCTAGGGCGTCTTGACACCCAAGCTTGGGCAATGGCAGTGCTGTTCCTTGTGATCGGACTGGTGAAGCATCATCTTGCACGAGAGTCTTACTAGGTCGGCGAGGTACGTTATTATCCAAAGTAGAGGTAGATTGGTGGCGGGCACCGGCCTAGGGGACGGTGTCCGTGCAATAGGTCTCCAATCATCCGATCGGGGTGGGGAAAATTCATCTTCCAAGGGTCCACGAGGCGGGGTGGGATACCTAAGTGTGGAACCCTACCACTTTTTGTGGACGATTTGGCTGGTGCTAGTTCGTCTAGTGGTTCTAGAGGGGACTGAATTGGTGGGTCGTTCGGTAGTGGATCGTATTTGACCATGTAATCGTAGTGTGTGGGATCCACGACGTCGTAAACGTCACCCAGGGTGGTGCATATTTGATCATGTGTTTGGACCATCCTATGGCCAAATAGGTCGTATCTAGGGTTTTCTAACTAGGAGGAAAATTTAAGAGGAGATGCAATGCCAATATGATGGATGATGCTGATGAAAATTTTAAATTACGATGCACACAATTTAAACCCGAATGTGAAAACAAGAATTTAGACCAACGGTGTTAAGCATGGAGGTTAGCACGATCAGCTCTGATACTAATATGATATAACATGACCAGCCATGTGACGTGTTTGGTTACACCACATGGAGGGGAAACGAAAACAATTAATGGATCACAGATAGTCTATGCAATGCGATTCAATGATGAGAAGCTGATACACCCATGAAATGATGGTACGCTAGAGAAGACGCGAAGGGGTTATAGGGGCCAGCAAGGCTCCCAATGACACATTTGACCACAAGGCGGTGGGCACACGAGGAGGACAGTCACTGCCCGAGCGCGTCTAACCGACGATGTAAGCGACCTGGTATGAGATCAATAAAGAAACACAATCACTAATAATTGACGATGGCTGACCTATGATGACATCCTCGAGAGGGACAAGGGTCGAGGAGGGCATTGGAACAAGTAATCAGACTGCATACAAAGATGAGGAGATGAGAGGAGTCATACCTAGGACTGATCTGAAATGGTGGGGCCAGGCGCAACAATAGCGGGCACCGTTCAAGATGCCGGGCAGCTAACTTGATCTATTGGTCAGATTTTGGGGGGGGGGGTGGTATCCAAACTGGGCATCACAATGGAAAGAGGGCAATGCTGCGGAATGATCTGTTCAGCGTCACCCAGCAATCCCTAGGTTCAAATGATCGTCGATTCATTACAGCATGGCCTAGGAGTTTCGTCAACTTGATCGGCCACCAGGTCTCAACAGTCAGTGCCTAGCTGTTGAGCTTCTAGGGCGGGGAAGAGTCTGGCTGATCCAACGGCATCAGCCAGCAGCAAGGGGAAGCGGTCTGGGTTGCAGGCAGATCTGAAATGGGTTGCTCACCCGCAACCGTCGGGGGATGATCGATCGGGGAGGACAGCTTAGAGGAGGTGAGGCAGCCTCATTCCACTGTGGATGTCGAGGTCCGCGTTGAGGGATGGGTGGCAACAACAGAGAGAGGCAGCCACCACTGGTGGAATGGAGCTCGAAGTCCATAAAGGGGAGGCCAAGGCGGGCGTCGTGAGGTGGCATCTGTGAGTGGACTGAGTCTGCCTCTAGGGTTGCTTGGATGAGCTCCTATGGGCGGCTTCCGTCGACTTGGGTCGACATAGCAGCAGCATTGGATGGGAAGACACATCAGCCAGTAGTAGTGGTTGACGGGATGGCCTATGGAAAGTGACGGTGACAACGTGTCCTTCCGGTGATGATGGTGGTTATGCGTCGGAGGAGAGAGCGATAGGAGCATGATCGGCGGCTTCCCAACAGCAGCAATGTGCTACCTGCGCCTACCTGCCATTGGCGTGATAGGCAGCTTCCCGTTACAACACCTTGAGCCGCAATGCCTACCTGCGCTCATCGCTGTTGTTATCACCGTGGCTGCCTCCAAGCCCGTAGCCGTGCCTTCTTGCACCGTCGTCATCCACGCGACTGTGCTGGCCTTTGAGCCCGTCACGATGCCTACTTGTGCCGCTGTTCTCCTCATTGCGCTTGCCTCCGAGCCCATCGCAGTGCCTACGTGCACCGTTGCCCCCGAGCCACACCCACTTGCATCGTCGTGCCCACGTGCTTCGCCGCACTGACAAGTACTACCTTGCCTACCCCTGCCACCATGCTTATATGTGCCATTGCGCCCACCTAAGCCCCCACGTCTACCTTCCCCTCACGTGCACCCAGTGTTCTCTAGAGTAATTCCAAGGGGAGCGATCGCCATACAATCCACCGCCGCTAGTCACCGCCACGAAATACATGCTACCGCAAGATGAACAGCCGCTGCCATCGTCGCCAATGCATATCTCCGTCTGCTAGTAGCTAGCTTTATAGCCACCATCATCATCATAGCTATGCAGGACATCGCTATTGCTGAAGTCCGATGGTACCTTGTTTCAGCCTCCCTATGTTGCTGCACTTTTACACCGTCCTATGCCAGCTGCTACGGTATCCTAGAGTAGCTTTAAGGGAGACATACGCTAGACGACATGCTGCTGCTGGTCCACTGCTGCGAAGTACATGCCTCCGTAGGTAGAACAGCCGCCACTCTACGCCGCTGAAGCCTGTCTTTGTCGCCTATAGCCAGTGGTTGCAGAGGCTCACCCCGTCACCATTACCAACGTGGTCAGCCTGTGTTGCTGCTTACGAATTAGTTGCATGTCTCTCTTGTGGTGTAACACGAGCCGTCCGACCTTGGCACATCGTGTTACATCATATTTGATGCGAAACGACAGCGGCCGGGATCGAACGGCGCGTCTCGCGTCACAGATAAGAATGATGGAATGATATGATTTGTCTAAACTTGGAATGGAATTTATAAACGAGCAGGTAAGACGTTGGTAAGTAAGCGTCGTAGATTGAGACGATCTACGGGGTAGAACGATCCCGAGATCGGACTCTCGTTGACCCGCAGAATCTACTAGGCGACTAAGTCGGGAGGGGCGTCTTATGGCCCTGAGGAGTTTGAGATCTAATCAATCAGAAACAGTCCGTTTACCTCCAGTGAATCCTGCCCTCAACGTCGGTGGCTATGCCTATTTTTGATAGCTCGTTCCGGAGATCTTGGCACGGGACGCGATAGCGGACGACGGCACTACAGGTAGTAATAATACTGGGTTAGATGGAGGGAGACGGGCTGACCTTAAGATATGTAGTCCACGGTGTGCTCGATCAGGCGAAATGGTGGTGGGCGAGTGCGCTTGGTGCAGTTTGGAGACGAACACCGAGGAGCTTTACGTCGGCGATTGGGACCTCACGATTCGAGGACGCCGGCGGCGATGACAGGGGACGGCGCCGCTGACGGTCGGATCGGGTGCGGCGAGGCAGGACCGGTCGTCGATGCGGGGGGGGGAGGCCACGAGGTGGAGGAGAGACCACAGCGCGAGTAGAACCGAGGGTAGAGATAGATCACGGCGGGCGCGTTCCCTCGGCGCGCGGCCGGGTCACCAATGGGTGCGACCCCGCGGCGCTGGGAAGGCCGCAGCGCGGCGCGAGCGTCACGGCGCGAGCGTCGCGGCGCGGGCGTCGGGGTGCGTGCGTCGCGGCGCAGGGAAGGAACCCGCGGCGCGGCGTGAGTTCTTGGCGCGGAGCGAGTCTGTACGGCGGGCGAGAAGGCGGGGTGTTCAGGGGATCGGAGGGGGAGATGGAAGGACGGGAGGGCCGGCGGTGGAACCAAGAAGGTAGGGATAAGGAGTCTAAGAAGGGGTATGGCAAGAACGGGGGGGGGGTTGTGATCAAGAAAGGACAATGGCAAGGTTGGGGATCAAGGATGGTGTGGGAAAAGGGATGGCAGGATCAGGGAAGGGCGAGGGCGAGGTAGAAGAGTGAGGGGAGGTCGATGGGAGGAGATCAAGAAAAGGTGGTTGGTTCAAGAAAACAAGGAAAGATGGTGGAGGGTAACCAAGAACGATGGAGGAAGATGATCGAGATGGAGGGATGAGGAGGATGAGGATGAAGGATGGAATCAAGAACCTGGCGGATTGGGTTCTTGACGGGGTCGCGGGCGTTCCTCCTCGCTGGAGGCTGATGTCCCGATGCCGCACAGCGCCGTTGATGTCACGAACCTTGAGGACGCCCAGAGTGATCTCGATGGGAGCCTTCTCAATTCTTGACTTGACGACTTCTTGAAAACCTTGAACGTGCCAGAGTGATCTCGATGGCACGGTTGAACACGTCCCGCCCGGAGTGATCTCGACGGACAAGACGTGGGCTCTACCCTCTCCGGAGTGATCTCGACGAAGAGACGGGGCTAGCCAAACCCCCCTACGCTACAGCTACGATAAGGGGGAAGATCTCTGAAAATACTTTTCAATTTCAAAAACTTCCAAGTAGTCCCTTGGGCATGCCCTCCCCTTATATAGGGAAGAGGGGTGCCAAGGAGACGTGGGGAGAGGTTGAACCGTCATGAGACGTGGTTCGACCTCTCCTTACAAAATCAAAATACAATCTTTAAAGTAAAAAGAAAGACGAGGATGGGCCCTACGATATTGGCCCAATCCCATAATTCGAAACGCAAAGAAAATACACATAGAAAAACATAAATTGTTCGAACCTACCCGGAGTACTTAAACCCCGGGTTGCGGACGTCGGCACGAGCTGTTCGACGTGGCTGCTGGCGAGTCATCGTCGGTCGTCCGGCAGATGTCGTCGTCGATGTCAGGTCGTCGTCGGCATGATGGTCCTCCATCAGATGGTCCTCCATCAATATTGGTATCAAAGCCTCGACGCTGATTGAGTTGGCCGCAAGCTCGACGAGGTTGAGATTTCCCCACCATGGGAGGATGATGGGGGACCATCTAGTCTCAAAGACTTATCTTGTTTGTTTTGTTTGCACACGTGTGGGCCAGGTATGCTCCTACATTTTTGTGCATGAACGAGCTCATGTATGGGTGTGTATCTGTATTTTTTTCGCTAATTTGGGCCCTCTTTTAAACTTTTGAGCTTTCTTCCCTTTTTCTAAACTGGAAGGCCCATATTTCCCTGTAAGAGGGGGAGGGTGTCCATAGAAAAAAGAACAAGAGACCAAGAAAAGAGAAGAAAACGATAGTCTTTGAGGAATTAATAATTTTAAATATTTTCGATCAAAACACTCAAAATAGAATAATTTAAATTATAAAGTAAGATTAATTTGAATTACTAATTTCCCAATTATTATAAAATTTTAAGACAATTTTTATGAATTAAAATTGGGAATTAATAATCCAAAAGGGGTTTTTGAAATTGGACTTCAAGATGGATGAATTTTTCGATGAAATTTTATATTTAGGTTTTTTTATATTGAATTAAATTTACAAAAAATCAATTTTGAAATCTAGAGAGAGTAAATAGACGAATTAACCTAGAGAGAGAAAGTGAAAAATTTGGGGGAAGAGTGAAATCCGAAAATAATTTAAAAATCTAAAAATGCATAACTGTTCCAAATCTTTTTAAAACTAAAGATTAAAAATCAGATCTTGAATCAGACTCAAAATGCAATGCTAATTTCATTCCAAACCACTTCTAGGGCATGTACATTTTGCCCATGCCAAGGCATTTTAGAATCTCTTAAGAAGAAGATCAAAATACAAATCAGAAACTTACAACATTGATTGCAGAATCAAGATCTGTCAACTTCGAAACAAACTCGTGTGTACTTCCTGACCAAATCCTTGGGGAGAGCTTTGAAAAGTAAATTTTGCCCTCTGCCAGACCTTTATTTAAAGATACAACCATCTCAATTGTAGAGGGGAAAAGAAAAACATGCCCTCCAAATTTCAGCTAAATCGGACGTCTAGATCTCATGATATAAAGGTTTTACTGAGGATTAATCCAGGCCGTTAGATCTTTTATTGCTCTTCAAAATATCTCATAAAATGCCCTTTTCTGGTTGGTCGGCACTTTTATTTTCATTTTCCCCCCTTCTCAGGTCGCGTTCTGACACGTGTTGTGCGCTTCCACATGCAAAAATTATGGAATAATTGATGCTCCCTTTGAATGGTTAAAAAATAAGCCACGTCGCCCTTATCAGCGCCCCTTTAAAATAATAGAGAGATGAGCTTACCGTCATTTTATTTAATATACGCAGTGTTGATTTCTACATGCATTTAATGCACCTGGCGAATCGACCCCGCATATATTAAATAAAACTACCGTTCTTTAATAGTTATAAACGCATGTGTGTTGATTGCCGCGTGCAGTCAATGCACGCGGCGAATCGACGCGATACAAATCATTTGAGTTAACTATTTGTTCATTATGGTGCTTCCAATCATTTCGTTTGAATTTTCAGGCGAATGATGTGGACGCCATAAATAATAAAAAAACATATTTTAAATACTAGATAAAAAGTATATTCTTTAAATTCATAAAAATCATTTCTTGGCTATAGAATGGTCAAAAAGTTGTATAAAAATATGGAAAGGTTCCAGAAAAATTAAGAGAACACTTACCAAACTTTAGTCAAGTATATTAAGCCATGTTAAAAATATTTCTTCAATGAAATGAGGTTAAATATAATGTAAAAATATGTTAAATTTATAAATAACAATAAAATAAAAAATGTATATCATTTATCTCCATTTGTATATGATAACATGTAAATATGGTCATTAAAACGCATAAATTTAATGTAAAATTCATCAATTAAACTTGTTAATATTCAAGTTATCAGCTCACCCCATCACTATTACTGACGCAGTCGCCCCGCGCCGGCACTTACAAATTACTTGTCCATCTCGCTTATGGTGTAACACAAGCTGTTCGATCCCAACTCATCGTGTTACATCAGAATACATAGAACCACTCCATGCAAGAGAGTGGGATCTCAAAGGGGGAACAATCAAAACAACAATTTTCCAAAGATAGTCCAAGTTTTGTTTTGGGCACGCCATCCCATATATAGGTAAGGCTGGGAGAGACACCATCCCTTATATAGTCCAAGTTTTGTTTTGAGCGCTTAGGGGAAAGGTCCACAATGAGACATTCCCTTAACGGCCCGGTACCTGAAACGAATAACGCATTTAAAATAAAACATGGGCTCAAAACAGGGTGGCCTTCGTAAAAGTTCAGCGAAATTAAAAGGAACATGGTGGCCGTCGAGGATGATCGGCAAAATGGGTACTTGAAGCTTGGATCCTTGGCATCGGCTCGGGCGTCTCAATGTGGTTGTTGGCATGCATGGGCTTGATCTGCTCGATGGTCTCCCATCACTCAACCACGTGCAAAGGGAGCCGGGGTGCGGGCTCGTCCATGGGATCTTTCTTGTGCAGGAGACATCTCAACGTTGCTCTATCCTCATTGTCACTAGGTGATGAACTATGGTAGGATTGTGCACATCTACGGCATGCGTGGGTGTGACCGTGTAAACCGGACAATTAGGTGGCATCCCTATCGGCAGGTGTGGTTCGTCCGGGGTTGGAAGGAGGCAGTGAGACACCACCTTCGTGCATCGATGGACAGGGCTTTGAGAGGCACTTAGGGTTGCCTCTCTATGTTGGTGACAAATAGGCTCATTGAGGGCAGGTGGAACCTCCCGATTGCATCCTTCTACTCCATCGTGCCTCGATGGCCATGGCTAGTTCCTTGGGGTACCTAGATGGGGTTTTCAAAATGATGAAATGCATATAATGTGAGGACTGGGGTGCCGTGTGGGCAATAACAGCCTGCTCTGATACCAATATGATGTCGGACATCATCCCAAAGTACGGAGACAATACACTGATACCAAGATTATGACGGATGTCATCAATGACATCGTCCAATGGATAAATTATTTAGGAGGGAATGTAACTATGTGATGATGTGTCGTAGGTGGATGTACGTGTAGGCCCTGGCTTGTGGGGATTCACCAACTCCACACTCTAGGGTGGGTGACCAATGACGTTGACGGTGACTTTCTGACCCTTTCCAGAGCGACGACGACAACTATGGCGTCAAACGAAATAACTTTGTTGACCCTTGTATGTAACAAATAGGCTGGACCCATATCTCATTGATATAATTGATATAATCTCTCACCTAACTAACCCGATCATTGTGGAGTACAGCCAAAAAAATATACTAAAAGACGTAATATCACCAACAAGCAAGGGGAACAACATACCTCATCGTAGTTGTCGCTCATCATTAGTGTCTTCATCAGCGTGAGACAATGTTAGATGGTGTGGTAGAGAGGTGTTGAAGAGTGGCACAAGGTAGCTTGACAGGCAGCTACGACGCACCGCTAGAGCAGTAGTCAGAGGAGGGAGGCAAGGATAAGATGCACAAATGATCGACAACGAAGTGGCTCAAGCTGTTCGTTGAATCCAGCACGCAACCCTGAGGTGGAACAAAAAAAGTGGAGTGTGACTGCGCACGTGGGCAGCGGCTAGTTGCTCGTGGATAGGTGCGGGTCAGTGCAATGGCTAACAAGTAGGGAAGCCACGTAATGGCTCAATGGAGCAGCGAGCGTTGTGGGTCAAAGCAGCAAATGACCGAGTAGATGGCACGCGATACGGGCATTCTGACGTTTCAGCGGTGACCTAGTAGCATAAGCCCTGGCATTCTGTGCACCTAGAGAGCACTAGATGGCTGGTGCGACACTGCGGTCGACGAGGACTATGGCCGAAATGACGTTGGCATGGGAGTGAAGCCAACGGCGTAGTGGTGCAACATTATGCTCGACATCCAGCATTGCCATGCACGTGGTGTAGAGATGGTTGACCACTCGAGGGGCACAGGCTGAACTTGCATGGTGGACCGAGCAGTGTACTGATCGCCAAATGCCTGAAATCAGAGCACAACGATGTGAGAGCGCACTCGAAATGGCGTGGGCGTGGGAGTGAAGCCAACGCCGTAGTGGTGGAACACTATGGTCGACATCCATCATTGCCATGCACGTGGTGCAAAGATGGTTGACCACTCAAGTGGCATAGGCTGAACTTGCATAGTGGACCGAGCAGTGTAGGGATCGCCGAATGCCTGAAATCAGAGCACAACGATGTGAGAGCGCATCCAAAATGACGTGGGCAACCCACAGGCGTGCGGTTCTGAGAGGGTGAGCAAGTTGGAAGTTATCAATCGTGAATTGCACCTCTGAGGGGGTCAGCAGAGACCAGGGCGATGCCCAAGTCGGTTGGTGGCTTTTGAGGGATCGTTTGTGACACTATATCATCCAGTAATGGAAGGTACGCAGTAGAGTCCGACTGATTCCCTTCCCCACCACCTTCTCCTCTCTCCCATCTCTTCCTCTTCTTCCATCCTTCCTCTGTTTTTTGGTTGAGACCAAACCCTGAACAAAATTCAACTTCAATAATTTGGTCTAACCGACCTAGCGCAGCATCTTCTCACTTATATAGGGGGTCAAGATAGGCCTCTACGGAGGGTCCATTAAGGGGGGTCCATATACATAGGACTCCTTTTAGAACAAAAATAAATACTGAAAATGAAAATGACACAATGAGACACAACGAGGCAACACAAAATGATACGACGCATGGCGGTACGAATCACGCCACGATGAAAATAGACACATGAACGTGACAAAGTAAAGAACTGAGCGAGCATGTGTCGACAAAGATCAAAGCATCAAATGCATGGACGTGCTTTTATCCAGGGTATTTGAATCTGGGCATCTTTACCGTCGCCCTAGTGTGCCAGTCAGGCTGGACGTGAACTGGTGGGGTTGTTGATGATGATGATGGTGGCTCCAAAGATGTCTTTAGGGAGGCAGGCTAGCGCACTCCATTACCTTGTGAGATCGTCTATGGCCAGGCTCATGTTGACCCATTACATTCTCCTGGCATGTTTCGCCCTTGCATTAGCATCTTCATGCTAGAACCACGAGTCTTAATGCATTGTACAAGCAGGCTCCCGACTTGCATAGCCTTTCCAGAGTGTTTGACGTGGGAGATCATGTGACGGTGAGACTTAGACCGGAGAGATATTCTCTTGGGATAATTACACAACTACATGTTTGTAGCGACGGCTCATTTTCGATCCTCTAATGAGCGGGCGATCACACCTACGTCATCAAAATCTCTCCTTTGTCTGGGATCAGCTCCACATTTAATATGATGGACCTGGCTATGCACCGAACCCCTTTTCTCTCCATCGACCCAGCCCTTCTAGACCCCTGTAGTGTGAGTGAGTTTGCCGCGACCAATCCCTCGATACTTTGACCGGATTGGCACTATTCAGTCGACTGTATATTGTAGGATGTAATTAACTATGCAGCGGATGAGGTATCATAAACGTTTTTGCTGCATTGGTAGCGACATCTTTAGAGTCGTCATCCTCATCATCGACGGCCCCATCGGTTCTCGTTCAGCCCAATCGGCACGCCAAGGTGAAGGTGAAACACCAAGGGTAAAGCACGTCCGTGTATCCGACTATTTTGATTTTGGTCGGCATGTGCTTCTTATGTTCATTGTTAGATCGTGTTCCTGTGTTCGTATTTGTCATGTTCGTGTTCATATTCTCATGTGTCGTATCATTTCGTGTCATCGAATATGTGTCACACATATGCTTTATTTTGTATTAAAGGGGGATCCCTATGTATAGGACCCCCCTCCTTGATAAGGGCACTTGGGCCCTTACCAAGGGATCATGTGCCCTTAGTAAGGGCCATGATGCCCCTATATAAGGGGGCACCATGGTGCCCTAGCTGTCCTTAGACCAGTTTTTATCAAGTTGATTGTAATTCAGAGAACTTGGTCTCACGAGGAAGAGAAGAAATAGGGAGGAAGAAGCGGAGGAGGGAGAGGAAGAATAAGGGAGGTGCAGAAGAGGAATAGTGTGCCACCTAGCACCGCCTACCTACGTGGACCTAGAGTTGATTGCCTGCCAAGGTGTCATGCTGTTTCCCCACCACCCCGCGGCTGCCCTTTCCCTACAACCACGCCTCATGGTAGCCCCATGCCTCCAGCATTGACGCATCCTGCTGCATGTTATTGTGTGAACCCCACACCCGTTGGGCCACATTTGCATGCTTGCGTGATCCTACAGCGGCCCACCCGCGAATCATGCCATCAAGAGAGCCTACCGCTTGAGCAGCAAGGTCACAAAGCCCCCGCCGACCTCATCAATGCGACGACACCATCTCTTTGAGATGCGCATCGTCCCTGCATGATCACCCTACCGAGCTAGACAACTACAACGCCACCTACGTCCCTACATTATTTGCTTAACTATAGCCTGCCAATGATGTATGCCTTTGGAAGAATCTTGGGTGAGTGGCTGGTGTTGCAGGCCCACTATCGCTGCATTAGTGCAACAATGCCGCACCCTGAGTCGCGCATTGCACCGCGTGTTCAACCTGTCGAGCCAGCCTTGTACAACGCTGCCAACGTTGTCATTTTGTTTCCTAGGCTGCTGCGTGCCCTCAAGCTGAGGCGCCTGATGCGCCCTGTACTAATGCAACAGCACTGCACACCCACTGCAAATGCATGATGTCCACTACCACTCGCTGCCTGCGTATCCTACGCAACACTCATGGGGACTATGTGTGCAACTATTGAGCACTACGTTGCCTAAGTCTTTGTCATTGCCTCTGCCGCTGCCCAAAACCAAGCTTGACCCAACAATCACACCCACGCCAATGACACCATCTGATCTGTTTGGCCGCACGAAGCCACGATATGAGTGTGCAATGCATTTTGCCCATCGCTCATGCCGCTCATCGCTGCATCCCTCTCCTCATCCTCGCCTATGTCTAACACCATGCTCAAGCACCGTGCCATAGCCTCTTGTCAAGCTATGTCATGCTCACCCCGGCACACCTCGGTTGCATCTGGCCACCCAGCCACTACCCCGACGGATATACTAACAACGAGCGACACAACCGACAAGTCATCATTCTCCTTTGCAAATAGTTACATTATATTCTATAGTATATTTTTGGCCTCACTTTACTGTGCTCAAGTTAGAATTAGGTGAGAGTATATATTCTGAAAACTACGATACCAATGAATTTGTAAGTATCGGTTGAGCTCGTCTGTTACGTGCGAGCACCAACAAATTTATCTTGGTTAAAGCTGTAGTCACCATCGTCGCTCCAACAAGAGTCAAAAGGTCATCGTCACCATCATCCTTCGTCCACTCTAGAGCTTGGAGCTCGGTGAACCCCACAAGAGGGGGCCTGCACGTAGAACCGCCTAGGTGATAACATGCAAATTATAATGTTAAATTGATGTATACTACATTACATATATGTGTTTTATTTTCCATATTTGAATGTTATCATACATAAATGACTTGCACTCTGAATTTATGATTTTTTTTTAATTAATAGTATTTTTTATAGGGTACTTAACCTTAGTGCATTGAAGAAATATATTTTACAAGTCATAAAATATTTGGTTAGATGTCGGTAAGGGTCTTACTAATTTTATGGATTTTTTCCATGTTTTGTAATAATGTTCTGACCATTATTTAGCCAAGACATTATTTTTCAAATGTAAAAAATATATGTTTATGTATTTGGAATTTTAAAAAGCACATATATATATAGCACATGGGATCCACGTCATTTACCCAAAATTCAGGCAAATGAGTTGATGCATTTTAAAAAAAGAGCTTTATTCGTTCATTATTGCATCAAAATGCGGGATGCCATAATGAGGAAATTATTACTTCAAAAGGACCAACGTGGCCCGGGTGGCAAGGTAAAGGTATGATTTGTTTTTTTTTTTGAGTTAGCTTTGTCTTCCAATAAATACACGCGAAGAATCGATCTCCACGTGCATTTATTAAATGAGACTTTCTGCATAATCATTAAATCTGGAATCAGTAGCGGCGTGCATTAATTGCACGTGGAAAATAATTACACATATAGTTATAGGTTTTAAAAGATTCATTGTATGCGGAGTCAATTAGCCACGTGCATTGATTGCACGCGGCAATCAAGTCCGTGTGCATTTAATGCGAGGTAAGGTCACCTTTTTTTTTTACGCAGATGTGGTGCATTCTCCTCCGCATAAATGCAACATTATTGAGCAATGATTGCGGCCTTTGGAAATGCTCAGAGACATGTCAGAATGTCACACGAGGTTGGAGAAAACAAGGAAAAAGTGTCAGTTAATAAAAAAATGCCATTTTTAAGATATATGGAAGAGAGATAAAATGATCCAACGGCCATGATTAAACGCTTATAAATATGCGGTATCTTGAGATCTAGTCATGCGATTGCGCCCAAATCTTGAGGGTAGCTTTGTCTTTTCACCCTCTATTGTCCAGACGGTTGGATGTTTAAAAGGAGGCCAGGAATAAGGGAAAAATGACTTTTGAAAGCTCTCCCCAAGGCTTTGGCGACGAAGGACACAATGACGCTTTAGAAGTCGATAGATCTTGGTTCATCATTGGAAGTTGTAAAATTCTGATTTGCTTTTTGAATGTCTTCTTAAATGTTTCTAAAATGCCAAGGCATGGGCAAAATGTACATACCCTTGGAGTTGATTTAAATGGAAATTCGCATTGCATTTTGATTTTGATTCAAGATCTGACTTTTAATCCTTAGTTCTAGATGGATTTTCATCCAATTTTGCATCTTAGATCTCTAGATTAGGGTCAAATTTCACATTTAATTCAATTTCCTCCAAATTCTACTACTTTCTCTCTCTAGGTTAATTAATCTACTTTCTCCCTCCAGGTTCATTCATCTAGTTTCTCTGTCTAGATTTATAAATTTATTGTTTGAATATTCAAAAACCCCTTCGTTGATTATTAATTCCCAGTTTTAGTACATAAAATTTGTCTTAAAAAATTATCTTGATTGGAATATTGGTAATCCTAATTAATCTGATATAATAATCAAAATTATCCTATCTTGAGTGTCTTGACCAAAAATATTAAGATCAAAATTAAATTTCTACTAAATTTTGATTCATTATAAACCGAATTAAACATAATTAAGGTCTATTAAATGCAATCTTAATCCATTCTTGAATTAATTTATTTGAAATAGGATAAAATTATTGCTTAGTGCCTCCCTATGGTTCGACCCCTTGCTTCCTCTATACATAGTAGTTAGTGAAGGGTTATTATAGATTTTATTGCATAATTCTAAAGCAAAACGACATTTTTAAGCACCCAAATTTTGGCTTATCACTAGGTTCAACGCATCATGTAGCTACATTTCCTTTAGGAAATTACTCTTCTATGATGTCACTTGCGACGTCCGGAGTCAAAGGCCCCCCTTTGGTAAGGGCACTTGGGCCCTTACCAAGGGAACATGTGCCCTTAGTAAGGGCCATCGTGCCCCTATATAAGGGGGCACGCTGGTCCTCTACTTCCTTGGACCAGGAATTAAACTGAATTGTGTTGTTCAGGCCTTGGTCTCACGGAGGGAGGAGTGAGAAGGAAGAGAAGAAAGAGTGAGAAAAGGAGGGGGCCTCACCCTCATCCTACTATGTCATTCTGTCGTCACTATCTGCCGGACTGTCGTGCGTACTTTTTCCCTTTACTTGAGCTACTCACGCCGATCCCACAACGTCATCATGTAGTGCCGTCAATGCCTACGTGGTTACCAGTCTATGCCAGTGCCTGCGGACCTGCTACTGTTGCTGAATCGCGCTCACACGCGTCTGCGAATTCTCCCAGCCTATTAGAGTTGTCAACACTTGCTCATGAGGGCTTCGTAGACAACTGAGTCACCACCGCACGGTCACAGGACGCGCTCGCAGTCGATGACTTTTTTATGTTGATTCATCATGTAGTGTTGCCGAAAGCCATGTCGAACCTCCGCCCACAGCCACGCGTGTGACTACTGCATCTTGTTCCACCATCCTATTATGGCGCTACCACGTAAACGACGATGTTGCTGGCGGTGTCATTATCCTCCTACCGCATATGCTGTCTGCATTGCACCACTTCGGCCCTACGCTTGGGCTACCTCTGTAGTGATGCCTCCGCCATGCCCGCTACACCTATTGCCATTGTGCGTGCCGCTGCCATTGAGTGTGTGTTTCGCACGTTGCCATCAATGCAACCACACCATGGTTCATGTGTTGCCAGCAACCATCCTTGTCTTTGCACTCATTGCGGCACATTGCACACGGTATTGCTGCTGCCGCTAGTGCCGCAAGTGCCGCTGCCCGGGCTGAGTTTTCAATGATGATCGCACTCGTGCTGACAAAAGCTATCCAATCCGTTCCAGCCACACTGATCCCTCAATATGGGTGCGCCCGTCGAGCATCGGGCATGCGCTTGAGCCACCTCTTTGCCGCATCTCTCTCTCTTCACCTCCGAGGCCACACTCTAGCGCCACGCCATCACAATTTGTCCAGCCTCACCGTGCTCATCCTTGGGATGGTTCTACCATACCTGCCCGCACAGGCGTCTACACTAACATATATATTGACGATTGGCGAGATCGTCGATGAGGGATGTCATTCCCCTTGCTTGTCAGTTATGTTACCTCTTTCGGTATATTTTTGGCTGTACTCCACAGCGTTCGGTTAGATTTAGGGGAGAGTTTATATCTTGAAAATTGCAAGTGGAGTGAATTCAGAGGTATGGGTCGAGCCTGTTTGTTATGTGTGATCGCCAATGCCATTATTCTGCTTGACGATGTAGTCACCATTGTCACTGTGATGACGGTTAGAAGAGCTGGGAGCTCGGCAAAACCCCACGAATTAGGGCCAACACATACATTTGCCTAGGTCCATTGCATCACATAGTTACATCCCCCTTAGGGAATTTATCCAACGGACGATGCTACCAACGACCTCTTGCATCATCTTGGTATTAGAGCATCGTCTCGATACCCAACGGATGACGTTATCAGTGACATCTGGCATCACCTTGGTATTAGATCATCATTTCAATACGCCATTAGACGATGTCCCCAACGACGTCCGTCATCATCTTGGTATGAGAGCATCATCTCAGTACCCTTCAGTCAACATCTCTGACTACGTCCCACATCAGTGACACAGCTAGCACAAAAACCAATGGACAGTGGAGGTAAAGGAGTTGAATCCAATTCCCAGTCAGGTCGATTTCCAACTCAACCTTCTATCAATCCAATAACTAAAACTCATATAAAAGAAATGGAGAATAAGGACTTGTTTGTCATTTCTAGCCTAAGATAGGGCAAGGAACTCCAAGATCCCCACTAGAGAAATGCACGTAAGGCTAAGAAGGAGGAGCATGCACCTAGTGCTTATCCTGATCCTTCAACATGCAGGCCTCCTGCCCCCTTTCCTACATCACTTTAAAACCCCAAGCCTTTACCTGAGCATGAGGATAGACTACCAGAGACTTTTAAGAAAGCCACAATAGCCCTACAATTTGGTGACATGATCAAATACCCCCCTTTCCTTAAAAAATATCTCAAAGGCTCCTGCAGTAGTAGGAAGCCCAATAAAGTGGTTAAACTATCAGAAAATATCATTGGCATCTCAAAAAACATACCTCTAAAAAACATTTATCCTTTAGGTCCATTTATTACATGTGAGATTGGTGGAAAAAACTTATTCTAGAGTACTTTTAGATACACGAGCCGGCATTATCATCTTATTCTTACCGAAAGTACCATTTGATCATTACATTTTTAAGGAATTCGAAGAAATGTCTATGGATTTGCTACTGGCTGATGGGACAATTAGACAACCAGAAGGGAGATTAGAAGATAATATAATCACTGTGGAAAATTATAAGATTCCAGTTGATTTTATTGTGACAAATTTTAAAGCCAAAGAATATCCTAGCCTAACACCCATTATCCTAGGAAGAACCTTCCTAGCTAGTGCAAGGACTATCATGGATTGGGAGAAGGGAACGGTAGAAATTAAAGTAGGGAATGATAGGTTTAAATTAGATATACCAAGGATGATCAAGTACCCTAGAGTAAGTGGCGAGGACATAAAAATGTGTGAACAGGAACAAGATGTAGAATCAGTGAGGGCTTGCCTTTTAGGCGTGGAATATATTTACCATGAGATCCTAAAGCCTAATCCACCTGAGTTTTCTAAACTTGCGTTACCTCCAAGACAACATCTTCAATTGAAACCACTTCCCTTGACATTTAAATTTGAATTTATAGACTCTATGAAAATTCTGCGTGTAGTCATTTCTGCATGCCTTACTCAACCCCAAGAAGATCAGATTGGGGACCATCTCGTGACCGACACAGGAAGATGCCAGCAACCACTTTGAGCAGTACGAGCCGATGCCCATGACCCGTCATTCAAGTGTTATGCTTAACGACACATCAACGAACATATTTTATTTTATCATATTTTGATTGTAATTTCTTTTTTAATTATGGACAGGCATATCTGTGTTTTCGGCCTGGGCCTTTTGAATCATTTATAATTTTGTTGCTTTGGGAAGGCCACTCGTGAAGAGATGGTTCATTCCCATTATGTCGCCATTGGGCATGCCCTCGATCCTATATAAAGGCCGGCATGCCCAAGAGGACATTTTGGAGTTGGTTTGAAATTAAATACGAGTTTTTTTCATCTTGGCTCCGACTCCTCCATCAAGGAGATAGTTTTTCTTTCTAGTTTAAATCATGGGAAGATTGTTGTCGTTCCTTCATGTTGAGTCTTCCGTGGAACAGTTGCCAACGTCCACCTTGTAGCAGTCTGATCGTCTTCTCCATCAAAAATCAAGCATTCCTTATTGGTTCACACTTCAAGGAATGTCAAGAATGTCATCTTGCGACCGCTTGAAGTTCGCTCACCTCTACCAGCACCGGACTGCCGCCACCCTCAACGCCGCTGCTTCCATATGCACCGCCCACCAGCAATCTGCTTCTTGCCCAAGAATGGGTCAAGAATCTCGCCTGGGTTTGTTTCGGGGTTTCTTGCGCCCTACAACCTCACACTGCCAGATCATGGGCACCACTAGCACCCTGCCCACTGCACTCACACGCTGCTATTGCCACCCCTTGCCATGCTCCCACGTCGCTAATGCCACACCCACTGCATTCGCACGCTGCTAGCACCGCTCCTCGCCGCGCTCGCGCGTCGCTAATGCCCAGCTCTCCCCTAACGCCACTACCCTGCTGTGCCGCACACCGCAAGGGCCGCTCCCTGGCTATGCTCGCACGGTTCTACCACTATGCTGCCACCCTTACATGCCACCCCGCTCAGGAACCGACTGAGCCGCGCATCGTGACACGTGAATTTTGCCCTGCATCATCACGCTGCATCACCTGGGTGCTTCTAGCCCAAACACCGTCACACCAAGCACCCTGACGCTTGAACATCTAGGCATCTTTGTTCACCCTGTTCCCGCTGATCATTGCTCAAAAGCCAACTTTGTCGCGGACATTGAAACTCGCCGCCTTGGGTTCTACCCTATCCCCTATGCTAGCAGTTTTGTTATTTTCTTTCAATATTGTTGAAGTGTTTTCCGAGGCCCTTGAGAGTACTGTCGTTGAACTAGAAATTAGCCGTCACTATTCTATGAGTGATATGATTTCTCTTCTTGGTATACTCACTAGTCTTTTATTGAGAAGGAATGGACGCTGTTAAGTTGAAATTTAAGCTCTCGTTTATTGTAGTATATATCAACTTAGACAATAACTCACTATTGTTTGCTTACTTAACTCTGCAGAGCTGCTTTTGGTGAGTCCGAGATCGAACACAAGGAGGGGGGTCTTGTACTTAGATTAGAAGCTTGTTTGCGCAACCACAAGTTTGATTGAAACATGCATCTTCGTTGACTATTTGAAATGATAAAACTGAACTATATTTACAAAGACATTGCAAGAAAATATCACTCTAACATTACGGAAATTTAAATAGAAACTATTTGATATTTGACTTAGAGATCGTAGTGGTTGGTTCGACACAAGAATTAGATGAGTTCGAATGCCCAGGTACCTCTTCTACCTCGTCAACGATGCTCCTTTTCCTAGCTCTTCCTTCACGGCTCCACATCTAACGCCTGGAGCTTGGCGAGTTAGCAACGTGAAATCAAGCTGGTGAGGAAGGATCTCCGCACAAGGGGGCGAGGTCCTTTCTGTTCTCTGCCCTCCGCTTTCGCCTGCCGACGCCTCCTACATGACGATAGTCCCTCCGTCTTCCCTCCTTCCCCTTTTCTTCTTTTCTTTTCCCGCCTTTCTTCTCTTGCCCCCTTTTCCATCGTTTGCTTTTTTTTCTTCTATAAACAGCCATCGGATCTTCTTCTGCCAGCTCGGGCTGCCTTCTTTTCCATGCGCTTCTCTGCATAACTGAGAGATTGATTATTTAAGTGCACGCATGATACAATAAAATAAGATATAAAGAAAATCTGATGCTCAAATAGAGTGCCGATCTTTCTATTCTTAAAAGTCAAGTTTACTAATTATAATAAAAAAATATTTGTGCTCGTATTACTCCCCATGTCACCATGTTGACTTAATCCCCTTTGCTGACTCTTTTGTTCTGGTCAAGCAGGATGATTGTGAGCTTTCTACTCCACTCCTCCACCTGAGAACCTGTTTTCTTCTGTTCAAGCAACCAGGAACCTTGCAAAGTAGCACACTAAACTCTCATATTGGAATAAAATGACAGAAACTCCAATTATTTTATATAAATGTAGCTTAACTAAACCCTCATATTGGATTATTGATGTCTTAAATCATGCATATTTCCATGCTATCAGACGCGGTTGGGTAATTAACTTTACTCTTCATTTTATAGCATCTAATTGGACCAAAGGGACGTTGGGAAGTCCAATTGTGACACAATTGAACTTGGTCAACTTTATTGATCGTACAAATTGAAAAATAATTTCCTCGTACTTGTCGTTGAATTTTAAAGATCGCATATTATTATCATCCCATCACCGTGCACTCTCACACCTCCATGTGTTGTAACATGTGCCACTCGATCCCGGCCATTACGTGTTACATCAAGATAAATTACTAGAAGTATTAAGGAGCATAAGATGGCTTTTAGGATGGACATCTAAGGATATTAGAGGGATCCTTGATTCAATTTGTGAGCATAGGATTTTTTTAGAAGAAAACCCAAACCCACTTCAAAATCTCAATGACGTCTGAACCCACACATGAGAGAAGTTTAAAAAAAAAAATCATTAAATGGATGGAAGCAAGAATAATCTATGCAACAGCTGATAGCCAGTGGGTTAGCCAAGTATAGATGGTCTCTAAGAAATCAGGAATAACCGTAGATACTTATCATAAAGGTGAAGATGTGAAAAAAAATTAACCACTGGATGGAGAGTCTGCATTAATTATAGGAAGAAGAACAAAGTAAACAATAAAGGCCATTACCCTTTGCCATTCATTGACCAAATGTTAGAAAATTTTATCAGGACAGAATTTATATTGATTTCTTGATGGATATTCAGGATACAGTCAAATAAACATCCATCCGAAGGATTAAAAAAAAAAATTTACTATTTTAATATGCACATATGCATGTAGACTCATGTCATTTGGTCTATGCAATGCTCTGGCCACCTTCCAAAGATGCGTAAATGCATTATTTACTGATCTAGTCAGCGATTCTTTAGATATTTTTATAGATAACTTCTCTTTTTTTGAAAATAGATTTGAAACTGGCTTCTTAGAAGATGCATGGATTGTAAATTAATCCTATGTTGGGAAAAATCTCATTTTTATGGTGCAGGTGGGAGTGGCGCTAGGATACATGGTCAACAGTCATGTGATGGAAGTGGACAATGGAAATATAGAGGTCATTAGGAATCTTCGAGCGCCCACAAGTTGAAGAACCCTAAGGGGTTTCCTAGGCCATGCAGGGTTCTATAGGAGGTTTATTCTCAACTTTGCCAAGATTTCAAAACCTCTAACTAACCTTCTCTTTAGTAAGAATAATGATATTATTATAGATAGAACTGCTTTTGATGCATTTAATGACTTAAAAGAAGCTCTAGTCTTGCAAGCTCGTGATTGGAACTTGCCATTCAAGATAATGTGTGATGCTTCTGACTTTGTTTTAGGTGCAGTATTAGATCAAAGAATAGACAAGAAACCTGTGGCCATCTACTATGCTAGCACAACCTTAAGAGATGCTCAAATTAATTACTCCACTACTAAAAAGCAACTGTTATAAGTCATTTCTGCTTTAGAAAATTTTCATCCCTATATACTTTTCAGCAAGATCACTATTAATACTAATGAAGCTCCCCTTAAATATTTGATGTCTAAAATAGATGATAAAACTTGGACTCATTAGATGGATATTACTATTACAAGAATTTGATGTAGAAATAAAAGATAAAAATGGGTGTGAAAATGTTGTAGCAGATATCCTCTCTAGGATTACTTGGGCTGACTCCTTATCTATCGAAGATTCATTCCCCGATGAGCAAATCTTAGTCATCCAAACACGGAATGTGCCTTGGTTTGCAAATATTGTAAAGTTTTTGGTGACAGGAAAATTACGTTTTGATTGGAAATGCACAGAGGGAAAGAAATACTTCAAGGGTATAAGACATTACATCTGTGATGAGGAACAACTTTTTATCAAGGGGTCGACCAAATTCTTAGAAGATGCATCCCAGAAGAAGATCAACTCAGCATCCTGACATTCTGCCATTCCTAGCCAGGAGGAGGACATTGTTCTGCTAAGATAACAGCCCATAAGGTACTAAAATATGGATTTTACTGGCAAACTCTCTTTAATGATACCCATGAGTTTTAGTTAAAATGTCTTTCATGTCAAGCTTTTACAAAAATAAACAAAAGAGATCATATGCCCCTTACGCCCATCTTAGAGGTTGAAAATTTTGATTTATGGGGAACCAATTTTATGGGTCCATTTCCTAAGTCAATTGGATGTGAATACATTTTGATGGTCGTTGATTATGTTTCAAAATGGGTAGAAGCCATTGCCAATAAAACAACTGTTAGTAAAATTGTGATTGATTTTGTGGATACACATTTTCTATAGATTTGGATGTCCAAGGGAAACTATTAGTGATGGAGGCTCTCCTCTAAGTAATTTTAATTTTCATCATATTTTGAAAAAGTATGGAGTTCATCATAGAGTCACCACCCCATACCATCCTCGGGCCAATGGTCAAATCGAACAAAGCAATAGAGAAACTAAAAGGATTTTTGAAAGGATAGTTAAACCCAATCGAAAAGACTGGTCGCTCAAGTTAAATGAAGCATTATGGGCATACAGGAATGCTTATAAAACACGACTAGGAATGCCCCCTTTTAGACTAATATTTAGGAAACCATGTCATCTACCACTAGAGTTAGAGCATAGAGCACTTTGGGCAGTTAAATGTTAAAATCTTTCTTTAGAAAAAGCAGGAAAAGCCAGGTTGCTCCAACAACAGGAGCTTGAAGAAATCCGGAATGAAGCATATGAGAATGCCAAGATTTACAAAGCTAGGATGAAGCTCTTTGATGACTCCAAGATGATAGTAATAAACATGTGCATTTCTAGCTAATTTATCTACCTCTTTATGTTTATCTTCATATATTATCAACATTTATGTTAAGTTGTCAAAAATCATTAATAAAATCACCTTTTTCTAATTTTGAATTAATTATTGTCATTTGTAGGACCAACCCCTAGTAACTCAATGAGTTGAGTGGAATAAATCACTCTCTTCTTAGTTTATGTGGAAGATGCAGGAATTAGGTGAAATTTTCATGGCAGAAGGGGATAATTAAATAGAAGCTAGTTGGCCCAAAGGAGGAGGCCCAGCCACGACCCTAGAACAAGAAAGGAAGCCCAAATCAAGACAGCCAGCTCTAGTTTAAAGGCCCACTAAAGAAGTTCCATTAAGCCCACTATGAGAGGCATCTTGTGCCAAAGAAAGGAGGGCAAGGGGAACTTTCAGTCATGACTATTTATGAGCATTTAAGGTGCTTGAATGCTGATTGGAGGACATTGTTGGACGTGGATCCAAGCTAGAGAAGAAGAGCCAGCCATTGAATCGATAAATCATGCAAGGGTGGATACTTAAAGATACCACCTTTAATGCTAATCAAGGAAAGAATTCTTGAATGTCCCTAGGGTATACTCAAAGGTCTCAATGCTGATTTGAGGACCATAAGGGACGTGGATCATGACCCAGAAAAGAAGATCTGGCCATCCAATGTATTAAAAATCCAATGGATCTCGTTTGCTCTCTCTCGCTATATAAACCTCTTCAGCCTATTGTAATATTTATCTTGTAATTCAAACCAAAGTAATTTTTGGTGGCCTTAGTGCAATGAAAACATAGATCCATTCACCTTAGTGAGTGCCAGGTTGGGCAGGAAGCATCCAGGGTGAAGAAACTGGTTGAAAGGAGAAGAAGAAGTCCCTTGGGCCATGGAACGTGTGACAAAGAGGTTACCTTCTTATTTCTTCTTTTCATTGTTACCTGTTTGTTTTTGTCTTCTCGTTAGTCTTGGAGCAGCTAGCCAACATCCAGGCGGTTCCAACGTGTCTGGCCACTTAAAAAAATCCCACACCATATTATTTTAATAAATATTTTAATTATATTTTAAATTTCATTGTTTTATATTTTTAATTACTTTCTTATAGGTAGTAAACCCACATAAAAAATTCATAAAAAAATATTATTAAAGTGCAAATTCATTAGAATAAACCCTTGCTCCTTGTGGATCGACCCTTACTCTTCCTAGGCTAGTAAGGTTGTTTTTTGTTTGTTGTTTAAATTCGAATAAACCAACGAAAATGATTTGTGAGGTTTCATCATCACTAATTACCTTTAAAATCTGAGTTATCACTCTTCCATGACATTAAAATCAGAAGAAGAGAGTTTGTGGTAAGCAAAAAAGTATGGCTTTTTAATTCAAGGTTCAAATTATTTCCTAAAAAGCTTAAACGTAGGTGGGATGGTCCCTATAGCATCCAAGATATTTTTGAAAAAGGGGCCATTATTATTTCTGACCCTAAGTCTTATAAAAACTTCTTGGTTAATGGGCAATGACCCAAGCCCTATCTTCAGTATGATCATATCCAAGAGCCCATCACCATCGCTTTAGAGAAGTTACCCGATGCAGCAACAAACCATCACCAACAGCCTACTAAATTTCCCTTTCCCTTTTTGTTTATGTTTTATTCTCCTTTTGATTTCTTTCACAGGCCACTATTTCGCACTTCCATAAAAACAAGAGGAGAAGGATAAGCTAAAAGTGTAACAACCTTTTTCTTATTTATTTGAATTAGCATTGAACACTATGTGTTAACCAGGTAGGGGGGAGTGTTTTTTAGGTTACATTATTCATGTCATAATAGTCAAGTTCTTTACATTATTCATGTCATAATAGTCAAGTTCTTTACATTATTCATGTCATAATAGTCAAGTTCTTTCAAATATTTGAAATTCTGGTTCTTTTTGAATTAAGAACCAAACTGTGGAGTTCATTCTACTCTTAATTTTATAAAAAACTGTATGAAGTAGAAGCCTCTAGAACCCCTCACTATCTCATCACAGGTAGATACCAACTACACTTTTGGATGATATGTGGTGAATTTTCAAAATGGCTGGGTACATGGCAGGGTGAGAGCCAGAACTCAATAGTCAACATGTGGATATTTCTTCATCCTTGAGGTTTTAGAGTTGAGTGAATGTGTGACCCCCACTCTATACGACTAAGATTTAGGCAAACCTACTTTGGAGTGGCCAACTCTAGCTCAACCTTATTTCAAATAGGCTTATGCTTATTTTCAAGTCCTGAGCACAAAATCCTTTACTTTATTCATACCACCCTTAAAATTCTTTATCCTTTGTAACATCTGCCATTTTTCAGACCCTATCCACCTTTGACCAAGACCCACTTCAAATGACTAGCAGGGAACATATTCTTCAGATGTAGCCTTCTACTTAGGAAATGACACTCATGCTTTCCTCTGACTTTAAATATCATTCCAATAAAGATTCACATTGCATACTCTTAATCTGTTCATCTGTTTTATCCTCTCGAAGTGATGATATGTGAAATACGCATGGAATGATCATGCAAACATTTTAAGCATGTAAAATGACAACTAGGAAGTTCAGCTCATTATCCTTTTACTTGTTACTTACCCCTAGAAAAAAAGAAAGAAAAAAGTTTTCAAAAAAAAGATGAAAAAGATGAAAGAAAAAAAAATCAATGAACACGGGATTGTTATTGTTTTTCTATAAGCTTTTTAGTATTCTAAAGTACAAGTTAATAAGTAGAAATGGAGGTTGAAAAAAAATACATCAGTTGGAAATTGATTAATGATACTTTACAGGATATCACGTCTCCTTCTATCCTCAACATTTCATTCCAAAATATTGGGAGTTAGTCTTTCTAAACAGAAAACACTTTTACACTTGTTTTTTCCTACATCTACCCTCATCCCTTATGTTGAGGCATCCCTTCCATTGACTTCTCTCTTGCACGTAGCACAGGCAAGGGGCATTCAATTTTTTTGTATTTATTCATCAGCCACTTGGAAATTTGTGCTCATTAAAGTAGGAGAATTAATTGTAATGTCTATCTTGGATACGAGAAAAGTAAGTAGGAAAGTCACTCTCAAGGTAGTCGCCACCCAAGGGAGTGAGTGTGACTAAGCCATGAGTGGTGTGAGGCCCAATTGAAATGTGTGAAGTGAGGGAACCCCGATTTCATGATTTGAAACCCAGAGATACGTAATACTCTAACTCTCATGACCATCATCTCTGACCTCACCACTCGAAGTTGGCTATGCATTTCTGCAAATATCTGAATTCAAATTGTCGCAGCAAAGTATTCATGCGTGGTGAATAGTAACATTCTAGCACTTCATACAAAAGACTTCCTAGCACTTAAAAATAGCTGAAATGTCCTAAGTTAAACTTTAAGGACCTTGTCAAGGGACTAGCAATAATTTAAATTGGGGAGTATTTGATGAATCAAATAGTAGGTGCTAAATGACTTACTTAAGTGAACTATTAATGACTATAAATATTTAAATTTATCATTTAAATATCACTTAGCAATTAATTCATCAATTTGGACTAAATTAGTAATTGAGTATTTATAAGTATTCTTTTAGACTAACCCCGATTGACTCATAGAGTCAAGTGGAATGAATCTCACGTCTCTTTTAAAGTTTTTGACATTTTCAGGTGTAGGTCTCATTTGAGGATTATTGGGCTAAGAACAAAAGGTTCAAGAAGGCCCAACCACGTTCAGAGCTCTAGGAGAGGCCCAGAGTTACAACTTTCATTACTTTAATGAGCCTTTAATGAGCTTTTAATCTCATTAAGGCCAAATCTTCAAAAAAAGGCAAGCCAAGTGAGCGACCATAATGAGGAGCAATCAGAGGATGACAAAGAGATTTGATCACTATTTCTTCCCCTCATCCTTATATGTTCACCTTTGTTTGTAGGTTACTCTTGGAGCAACTAGCCAACATCTAGTGGGTTCCAACGCCTCCAACATCTTGACTGTTAACTTTATTTTATTTTAATTATAAATAATTCCTTTAAAATATTTCGAATTCCCAAAAAATCATGCCTTTTCTAATATTTCCTTGTAGAATTAATTTTCATATAAAAAATATAATTCCAGGAAATATAGTTACTTTGCTTTACACATAATAACTTATAAGTACAAAACAGGCTTACACAAATCTACTAAAAAATATTTTGAACTGAAAATTGACTAACTATTACTTTGTCTCTGAGGATCGACCCTTACTCTCCCTAGGCTAGCAAGGTTTATAAATATATATTTTTTAATTCACAGTACCTAAACGAGTATAATTAGTGATTATTTTATCACTAATACACTTCAAAATCTTAGTTATCAGTTTTCTATGTACAACTATCCATCTATGTCTATTTTCCTGATTCCTCCAGTTGACTTATAGCTCATACTTGTTTTGCATCCCCGGATAGATGATGCAACAGTGATTCCGTAAGTGTTTCCGTACACTATTCGAGCATAATGGGAGTAATCAGATTTACATTGTATTCTTCTTTACATTGTAGGTTCTTCTTCCATTTTATTTGTTTTATAAACTAAGGCAAATGGGTTCAAACACTTTTTTATTCCCACTCTAAAAATATTTTTTATTCTTGAAAATGGACCTTCTGTTAATGGTATAAGGAGGTACCGGGTAGAAACCAATCATCAAGATATTTGAATGGGTTTTCTTAAAGACAATTTTCCACCAAACTGAAATAATTGCTTCTAAAAAGTTATTTAATGTATTTAAGTTTGCGGGTTGGTAATTGACATCATTGTATTAAATATATCTAGCTTTCTAAAGGCAAGATTCTTGAAAATGTGTGTTGTTTACTTTAATCAAAATGTGATGTTATAGGTATCCCGATAAAGAAGCAGGTGAAAATCCAATGGCTTGTATCATAAAAAACTCTTCTGATAATATCAAGGCAGAAGAAATCATGGATTTTGTGGCCAAAAAGGTAACTACATGTGAATCAATAACCATCTAACTTAGTCGTAACTAACCTTGTTTGATACATGTGTGGTGGTGGAGCATGCCAGCTTGCTCCATCGGAGAGCATGTCTATATATTTCTCTCATTCTGATATCGTATCACCTTTGTTGTTTTACCGTGTTTGTGTTTTCATTTTCCTCGCGTAGTTATTCGTAGTGTTGTGCTCATGTTTGTGTCATTGCATATCGAGTCGTGTCGTCGAACATGCGTCAAAGAAATTTTAATTTTGTATTAAGAGGGGTCCTATGTATAAGAACCCCCCCCCCAAGTAAGGGCACTTGTTCCCTTACGAAGGGCACACCTGGTGTAACTAAGGGCCATCATGCCCCTATAAAAGGGGACACAATGGACCTCTAAATCCTAGACCAGGTGTTATTTTTGACAGAGTTTCTTTTGTTTGCTTAGTCTTACCTGAAAACGAGAGGAAGAGAGAGAGGGAGGACGGAGAGTGGAAAAGTGTTCGAGAAGGATGATGCCACCCAGAGTTTGCTGTACCACTCTCCCCCTATCGAGCATGCATAGCACACATTGACCAGAAGACTGAGTAACTGGAGGGTTTGAAGAGATTGAAGTTTAAGCTTGTTGACGTTTTTGTGTTTTAATGTACACTAAATTACATTAATATCATGAATTTATATTTAAGAAACTAATTTATAATTAGAGCTTAAAAATATTTCAAGATTATGTTTTTAAACTGTTTTAAAACTATAAAATAAACTAAAATAATCTTAAAGTACTTGGGAGAATGAAAAATGTTTTTTTAAACTTTCTTAAAATACTTTTAAAAGTATTAAAATATTATTTTAATACTTTAAAATATTTTAAAAGGTCATTTTATATTTAAGGTATGCTGAAATTATTTTCAGAAGCCTTAGAAATATTGTTAACTACATTAGAAAATATTACAAATATTTTTCTGAATTTTTTAAACTATTAAAAGCCTTTTAAATGGTGCAAAATTGACTTTTAAATAATTTTTTGGTATTTTAGTTCATTTAAAAAGGGCCCAATAAGGCCTAAATGGGCAGAGCCCATTAGCCTTAGTGGCGGACCCGACGGGCGGATTTAACCAGTAAAATCCGCAGTCGGGTCCGCTACTAAAGTTTGAATAATAATAATATATATATATATATATACATATATATGGGGAGGGCGGGATTTGAACCCACAACCTCTGCCCCAGCAATGGAGCACCTTACCAGTGCGCCATGAAGGTTTTATTTATAGAAAGATTTTTTTTATATATAATAACTAATTAAAGAAGGAATTTAAAGGGTCAAAGGGCGGGTCCGACGGTTGACCTTCTGAAAAGGTCTTTATTAAATGCCAAAATTCAAATGTGTTCCTTTGATCAATCACGGGGAGCGGCATAGCTTCTGTTTCACTAATCTGAGCAGGTGACGAAGATCGAGAAGGCAGGGAGGTGACACCAAGGACGTAACGGTGACGAGGGAAGTGGACGTACGAGGAAGAGTTCGTGGCGGTCTACCCGAAGGTGGTTCGGGGTTGAAGCTCATGCACCAAAGAACGTGACGTGCCATCGGAAGACTCCTCTGCAGAAGCAACTTTGTGAGTTGGGTTAGGGTACCTTACAAGGGAGGATCCTTAGTAAGGTTATCTTGAGTCCTAATTTGGACTCGAAGGGGGGCCTTGGATTGACTCGATCACTAAGCGGATCGAGGAACCAAGTAAATCTAAGTGTTTTAGAGAAAGAAGGTGAGAGTCAAATCAAGGAATCTTAAAAGCTAATTAGGCAAACAAAAAGTAGATAAGCTAATTCACCCCCCCTCTTAGCTTCCAACAAAGCTTAAAGGGTATTTTTAACACAATGCTTTAATGTGTATTTTGATGAATGTTCAAAGTGATGCATGCCTCAATATGGGCTGTGATCAAGCACAATAGGCCCTCAGTCAAGTAGTTGACTGATTGTATGTGAAGATAAAATAAGAGCCTTAGATATATTAAAATGTTACTCAGTTTGGCTATACACTAAAAAAGTCAAACCGTGTATTTAGGACTTGTAATTTTAGGAAATGAAGATAAACAGTCATTACCATTGTTCAGAATTAATCTTCATTTGATTTGTTGAATAATTTGTTCAAAATCTTAATTACTACGTTTGAATATTTAAAGCTGAATTTATTGATAATTTAATAAAAATTAATTACATCGAGATACTATTATCCAATGGTGATATCTTTATTTCAATGTTGTCTAAACATATCTAAAAGTTTAATATTATTTTAAATGTCAAGTACTTGCTATGACGGCTAGTTTTTGCTCTTGCCTCTTGAAGGTATTTTGAATTCATGGAAAATTTGTAAATATAAAAAAAGCAAAATTAAAATGATTATTATTTTATATTGCTTAATCATAATGAATCAATATGACTGTTGGACTTTTGACAGATTACCATTATGCCCCTTTTGGATTTCCAAGTCCATATATACAATTTTGAGCCCTAATTTCAAACTATCTTTGGTTGAGATTTCCAAGTCCCTTCTTGTTGGCCTTTGAAAATCGCAGTCCAAAAGCTAGAGAGATCTTTCAAGTCATGGAGCAGTTTTGAAGCCGTTTTTTAGCATTCTTTGAAGAGAGCATTCGTTGCTAACATCCATCCAAGTCTATAGAACTTGGAATCGTGATTTTTGGTGCAGGGTATTTCAAGATTCAAAAAAAAGAAGGCTGGGATCCAAACTTCACACATCCTCGATCCTGTGACAAGTTTATAATTTTTAGTATATGTTTTATACTGAGTTTGAGCTTTTGTTCAACATATGAATTGTCGCTAGCATCCATACAAAACCAAAGCAATTTAAAGTGCATCATTTGGTTGAGTTTCAAAAGAGTTACAAGGATTTGAACTTGAACATGGAGGAATCAAATGGTGAACAAAGGACGTTGAAAGATTGATCTTTGGAGATTTCTCTGATTTGTTTTTGAATACTTTGTGTCAGATAATATTTGTGAAAAATTGTGTTTCAAAACTGTTTCAGGTAGAATCATTGGACTTGGTGAAGGATTGAAAAAGATATAAGAATTTTAAGCATCAAAAGTCAAACACAAATTGAGAATTTTATCCAAAGAAAAACGTGGAGGAGAAAAGGATTGAAGAAGAACAACCACATATAAGGAGGTATTATTGAAGGGAAGTCATAGTTATGTAAATTAATGAATCTTTAATTCATTAAAATTTTGACATAAAAGTTTTATTATTGAAATACTTAAAATTTATCGTTGTCCTGAATACTATTTCGAGTAGCCATCCATATTAAGTGCTGTTGAGGAGAGTACATTATTCATAAATATACGGTTATTGCTAGATCTTTGTGATCACTCAGGCCAAGGCTTTGGGGGCCATAAGAAGAATGCTTTGGGGGCTAAGTTGAAGTAGATTAAGCAACGTCATTCCATGGAAGCCTTTGAGGGTTGAGGACGACAAAGCTTCATTGACCTTATCTTTTTCTTGGTATCCTTGTTTAGCCTTATTTCCAAGTGATTTGCTTGGGGGACATTCACAAAAACTTGGTCAGGGCCTCTCTAATTGACCTCTTGGATCCTTTTATTAGGATAAAAGAAGCCAATTTAGAGCTCCATATTTCTTCTATTCATCTCAACTCTTCTACCCCCCTTTCTAAATTCTCATCTAATTAGGGTGACTTGATCCTCATTGAAGATCAAATTCAGTTTAATCAGAGTGAAACGACCAATAATCACCAAATCAAATTCCTTACTAGCTTCCCTTGGACGACACTCGTACTTATCACTATACGTCTTAAGTGGAGTTCTGATAAATTTTATTGCATAAGCCAAAATCCACAACCACAAGGGCTAAAAATTGCATAGTTTTTACCCCTATTTTTGCCTTATCAAGGATCTTCTCCCCCGTAATTTTACTTCAAACGTTCAATTTAGTTCGGCGGCGAAAGATGTTCTTACAGTGATTCAGGATCCTTTTATAGGTCAGGAATGGTCAGATGACCTTCGTGACCGGTATGGGATTATTCGGGCAAATTGTTTGGCGGCGAATCAACGGAAATCTGCCATCTCGTCACCGGATGGACTTCGCCGGCGACGGAGGTGACGATGGAATGAAGAGGACGGTTGGCGCTCATTCTGACCGCCCAATTTCCCTTCCAGTGGATCGAACGGCTATGATTTAATCGTAGCCGTAGACCCCTTTGTTTCCGATGGACCCTTGCTCTGTCAGCGGTTTGACGTCAGCTCCGGCTGCCGTCGTGTTGCCTTCCGATTCATCCACAACGGAGCTCCACGCTGAGCTGTCAACCTGAAATAAAAGAAAAGAAAAGAAATAAAATTGAAAGACGATCGGCGGTCAAGATTATATTATTTTTATTTAAGCGGGCCCATTTCGACATGGGCTTGGGGCCGAGTTTGTTCGAAGCCTGTTCGGACTTTTAATGAATTCTGCTTAGATCGCGGCCCGATGGGCCGCGATCGCTCTCTTTCCATCTCTGGCCCAACCCGCTGGCAGTTAAGATATGGGATTCGTAAATCCCATATCGTCCGTTTCTAGAAACAGAAAAAGTATATAAATGTTGCAGTTAGCTTTCTTTTGAAATGAAACTAAGCACTTACCTCTGGGCGCTTATGTCTCCCCCCTTGCGTCACGGCGCGGCTGTTGGCCGGGCCTGCGCTGCGCAATACCGCTTGCTGCTGTGGTCTTAGCTGCGGTAGCGGCCAGCGTGTGCGGCTCGGCTGGCCATGGCTGCGCCTTGGCTTGGCTGTGGTCGGCGCCCCTTTTCTTCTTTTATGTTGTCAAGAACATATATATATTTTTTCATCTATAATTTTATTCTTGTACTTAAAAATCTCATGTCTTAATATGTTTATAAATGCAAAAAGCATAAAACATGAATTTCTACACAATGAGTGGATCTTTGCATAAAATTGGGGTTTTAACCTCAAATGCATGCTCATTTCACTTAAAATGACTTCATAACTCCCTAATAAATGTCGATGTACATGCATGTTATGTGACTCGTCAATTGGGCCGGGCGATAGATGAGCAAGAGTGTGATCGTGGCCCATCAGGTCGTGATCTTAAGACAACTACACACAAAACCAGACCGGCCTTCTAGTCAACCTTGCCTGAAGCCCGAATCGGTTGGGGCTTTTATAAAAATAATGATATAATCTTGACCATCGATCTTCTTTTTGAAGATCTAATGGTCAAGATCAGTTTTTAATTCTTTTTCAATTTTTCATTTCTTTTAGGCTACAACTCAGCATGATCATCAACTTATACAAATCAAACTTGAACACCTGGATGATCAAAGCTGACGTGGTGTAGTTGATCATAAACATAGTCTACCAGAATTAAAGGGGTCCATGGCTACAATTTTATCATAGCAGTTGAGCCCCCCACACATAGATCTAATGGTCCAGAGGCATCAATGAATTTTTCTTCGTCCCTTTGCCATCTTCGTCACCAGATAAGTTATTTCAGCAACTAATAGGTGGATTTCTACCAATTTGTCGCCGGAGATGGTGGTGGAGAAGTCCCATATCGTTCGGGAAGGTCTGTACACCATTCCTGACCTATAAAAACCTCTCTAAACAACCTGAAATATATCTTTGGCCACTGGAAATTCTGAATTCATCTTTTTGAAATAAAATCAATGGAGCAGAAGATCCTCTGACTTCTTCACTTGGTCTCTTGGTCTCTTGTACATGGCGGTGACAAAGCTGTGACCTGAACGGAGTTTAGTGAGGGAGAAGAGTGGGAGACGGAGAAAACCACAAGAGTTACTTGAAAGAACATACGGCCGGAATGCGATCTGGAGCCGTCAGAGACCTTGAGCTGGTGTAGAATCTGGTAAGTAATTCAACTTTATAGTTAGTACTATTACTGTAACATTAATTAGGGATTAAGTGATCATCCTCAATCCATCTCCTCAAAAAATGAACATAAGTCGGTTTCGAGAAAACTATCAAAAATCAAAAACCATTCCAATTAAGGCATTTCTCCAAATACCTTTCGTGCAAATTCTTCAAAGGAACATTAAAAATCATTTAAATATTTTAAACCAATTAAAAAACTATAAGAAAATACAATAAAATCTAGGAAGATGTACTTTCTATTTTATATACATCCTAAGATAAAATACCTCAAAATATCACTCTTGTTCCTTGTAAATATCCATATAAATCCAATTTCTTCTGTTTGGCATTTTATCAAACACTTTGTTTTCAATTTCTGACCCTGCATTTTCTCTTATAAATCAACCTGCAAAAATTCCAAAACAATATCCTAAAATCACTTATCCTGCTATATTACATACATAAAAATTTTGGGGTCCAAATAAATTCCTTAATGGAACTTCCTTTGTAAAATCCCTTCTGTCTGTATCCCCTAACTCATTAGTTCAATTCCTTTCTCCTATAATTTTACTCCAATAAATTATACAAAAATTTCCTAAAATCATAAACCAAACTCTAATTCTTATACATGAAAATATAAGTATAAATAAACTTTGTTGGGATAATTATTTCAAAGATATATACATATATACACACGCTCCTTAGTGCAATCATTCGAAGAAATCCCCTCTCTATATTCCGCAACTCATTAGTCAATTCTACCTCTAAGTGACAATCCCTGTCGAGATGACCTTACTCTCACTTATACATCTTTGAGTAAGTTTAGAAATTCAGAAATCGTACTTAATTGAAGGGAAAATAGTAACAATGGCAAAATTTAACACCCCATTTTTGCTTCGTCAACATGCCCAAGGATGCCTTGGAGTTCATTTGAAGTATAAATAGATTTTCTCATATGGGCTCCCCTCTCCTCCCTTTGGGAGTGATAACATGATAAATGAACATATATTTTCATACATTTTAGATATTTTTAATATTATTAATTTATAATTTATCACGTTATCATTTGAGTTAACCAAATATTTATGCATTAGCTAGAAATTCCAACTTTTGCACATTATGATTATTTTTCACTAACTTTTTTGACTTTTATGAAGTCAATCAGTTTGATTACTGATGAGTCTTTCATAGTACCAAATGTTCAGAAATTTACAGGAATTAGAAGATACAATTCTTAGGAAATCGGAGGGTTTTTGTGAGCTTAGTGATTATCAAAATGGGCTACAAATGATGAAATGGTGTTGTAGGCTTTTAAAGGAGAGATCAGAGGGGCATCGGCCATGACCTGACCTACCCATTGGGCCTTCAAACACGTTACAAAAGAAACAAACTGGAAATTACAAGGCAAAGCTCTCAATCAATGGAGAAAAAGAGGCAAAATGGAGGAAAAGAGAATAAATAATGCCCAAATGGGTATTTTAGTTATTCTCCCAATGTATAAATAGACATTTTCTCCCTCATTATGGATGTGCTCTAGCAAGTGGCTGGCCAGCAAGACAAGGCATTTTTCAGAATCCAGGTTGTTCAACCTCCTTAATGTAAGTTTATTGAAGTTTTATCTTAATCTCGTCTCTTGTTTGCATTGAAAAACGCCTGATCCTGGCAAAATATAAGGATCCATACTTGAGAGGAAGCATTTAGGGCTTAGTAAACTTGCATTGAGGCTTTAGGATCTTAGATTTCTACCTTCTCCATCATTTCCCATCCATTTATCCTTAAAATCCACCACTTTCCCACTCTAAAACACTCATTTTCTCCACTTTCTCTCTCTAAGATAGGGTTTTTCTCTCACTAGGCCTTCATCTATATCCATAGTTACTCCCCTAAAATTTCATAAAAAATATTCTTCATTTGCACATTCAAATTCTATCTCAAACTCTTTCTACACTCTCTCTTCATTTTCTCTCTCTATCTCCTCATTTTGGCTCTTTCTCTCTAGAATATGTACTTTATCTCTCTAGACCTTCATCCATATCCACAGTTCATACCCTCAAAATTTCATAAAAAATCTCCTTCATCTACACCTTCAAATTCCTTTTCTCTCTCTATCTCATCATTTTCTCTCTCTATCCTCTCATTTTGACATTTTATCTCTCTAAAAATGTTTATTTCTTCCTATAAAATATCTCCCTATCTCTCTCTAGATCCTCAAGCATTCCCTACTTCGAATTCCAAAAAACTCACATTAAAATATCATTTTTTTATCCTTTCAAAAGTCAAGTTTTCTGTCCTCTAGCCGCCACCGTGCGGTGTCGTGCGCTGATGTGCGGTGCCCGTCCCGTAGGGACAGCCCTCTGCCCGCCGGTCCGCGCGCGGGCAGCACACATGACCGCAGGGCACAGGGTAGCCCTGTGCAGGACTTAGCCAAATCGGCTAAGTCCTGACTATTGGGTTAAGCCCAATAAGGCTTAAGCCCATTTAGCTAAGTCTTCGCTTAGCCCAATTGGGCTAACCTTAGTGGGCTGACCCACTAAGGCCAGCCCAATACGGGCTACACCAGGCCTGTAGGCCCATCTGGCCTGCTACCGCCGCCGCCACTCCGCCACCGTCGTCGCCACCGCCGCCGCCACTGCCGCCACCGCCGCCGAGGCTGCTCCCTCGCCCGCGCCGCCGCCACCGTCGCCGAGGCCGCTCCCTCACCCGCGCCGCCACCGCCTCGCCAGCGATCGCTGGAGTAGGTAAATACCATATTTTTATTATTTAAAAATTATTCAAAAAATCAAAAAAATAAGAAAAAATCAGAAAAAATATTTTCTGCATTTAAAAATTTGGAAAAAATAGGAAAAATACAGAAAATTCATATATCCAATTTACAGTCATTTTCACACCGAACAAATTCTAAAAAAATCTCTATCTCTCGTTTTTAATATTTATAGTTGTTTTTTTATGTAAATTCAATTCCAGAAAACTCTAAAAATATTTATTTCTGATTAATTTGTTAAGAAAAAATAGAAAACTTAGTTTAAAAATATGATTTTGTGTTTCTCCTGTATTTTCGCTTGACGTAAATCATAGGGAATTATGAAAATTACCTAAAAATCTAGAAAAATCCCAAAAATTGTATTGTTTTACTTTTAAAATCATTGTCTTCACCCCAAGCTTGACAAAAAATTACGAAATTAAATTTCTGCCTCTCTATGGATCAACCCCTTACTTTCTCTATATTAGTTATGGAGTATTTAAGTGGAAAAACTTTATAAATTTTGTTGTTTAAGTCTGAATCAAAACAACGACATAAACCCCTGAATTTGGACTTATTAGGGAGTTAACTTTATCGCTTGTTAGGTTAGAATTACAGGAAGCCGCATGAGGCTAAAATGCCAGATTCACCACGTCCAATCACATCTCTATGGAAGAACAACATTGCTGTGTGACCAGCCCATTGGCAACAATACTCTAGCAACATCCATCTATGTCTTCTATGATGTATTGATCATCCTCGCCACAGACATCGGGTCTACAATCCTATCAGATGCTACTGTTTCCCTTACCTTAGTAGTATCATGACTAGTTCTAGTGCCGTCTGCCCTTATTTTACTCATCCACCAGATCTTAGGGACGAATTATAGCATTAGCCATCTTCAACAAGAGGTAGGATTTTCTTGAGATTACAACTTTGTACTACCAGAGGAGGACGAGGACATCATTGGGCACTTTGTTGTCCCCCACCCATAGATGTCTAGTTAATACATTTGGGTCATTGGGAGTCTGGTCATGACGGCCCACTCCTAGAACTTTAGTCGAACATTATTCTAAATCAGTAGTTACCGCTTATCTCTCATGAATTTTCTCAGTCAAACTTTAGTTAAATTTACTTAATCTCATCACAGCATTATGTTCATCTATTCATTTATCGTCTATCCTGCATTATAGCATGAGCCGTCTGATCCCGGCACACATCGTGTTACATCACTGCAGCTCATCAGCGCCCATTGCCATCGCCTGTTAGTGCACGGCATTGATGCTCGTCAGCACCCAAGGCGCTCACCGCCGCTCGACAGCACTTGTTGTTGCTGTTCGTAAGTACCCACCGAGTGATGGAGCATGTCACCGTACTCCATCAGAGACGTCGTCGGAGCCGCAATCATCATAGTCGACAGCCCCCGGTTCATGTCCAGCTGATCGGTACACCAAGGCATCAGTGGAGACAAAAGGGTTCAAATATCCTAGCTAAAAGCATGTCTATATCTTTCTCGTGTTTTGATTTGTATTACGTTCTTTATTTATTCTTGTTCGTATTTTTGTGTTTGTCGTGTCGTGTCCGTATCTATTGTTGCATGTTCATGTTCATGACGCCGCATGGGGTGTCATTTTGCGTCGTCGAATACACGTCAGACATATGTTTTATTTTTGTGTTAGAGGGGGGTCCAATGTATATGACCTAACCCCCCTTAGTAAGGGCACTTGTTCCCTTACTAAGGGCTCCCATGCCCTTACTAATGGACATCGTGCCCCCATATAAGGGGCACGATAGAGCCCTAGCCCCCTCAGATCAGTAGTTGAATTAAGAAAGTTTGTTCCCCTTCGCTGGTCTCACCGAGAAGAAAAAGAGGAGGGGGGGGGGGGGGAGAAGAGAAGGGAGTGGAGAAGAAAAAGCTGGTGTGTGGATCATTCGACTGTCTCCCGCACTACGAGGACCATTCCCCGCTTGCGTGCATCGCCGGAACACCTCTACCAATCACCCGACGGACGTTCACATGTCACGCTCCTGCATTGCCATCTAACCAAGCAATCGCGCGTCAAGTCAACCGCCCAATAACACGACCAATCTGCCCCACGACAAGTGGATTGCACAACCGCATGATGATGACTAAGATTTTAGAAGTAATTAGTGATGATTTAACTTCAGTAACTAGTGTCGTTGGTTTATCCAAATTCCAACAACAAAAGTTTATAATAATCTTACTAGCCTAGGGAGAGCATGGGTCTTTTCTAATGAATTTGCTCTTATAATTTTTTTTTGGGATTTTTATGAATATTTCAAAGCAAAAAAAAAAATAGAAAATGTAAGAAATAATCTCCGACGGTGGCATGGCGGTGCTGAGTGGTGGAGGTGTGCTGGCGTCCACAGGCAGCGCACAAGTGTGGTGGGTGGCAGGCACTCTGGACTTAATAAAATTTTGGCTAGGCCCCGATGCTAAATGGGGCGGGTGGGTCAACGGAGGGAGAGAAAATGGACCTGCACTAACTTCGCTTTAGAATAAGTTATGGAATGAATTTTTGAGTGTGGTCAGACACGTTGGAACCATCTGGATATTGGCTTGCTGTTAAATAACGAGAAGACAAAGACAAACAGGAAAGATTTAAAATAAGAAATAAGAAGGTAACCCCTTTGTCACAGCCTCCAAGGCCCAAGGGACTTCTGCTTCTCTTTTCCACCACCTTCTTCAGCCCTGGATGCTTCCTTCTCAGCGTGGCACTCACTAAGGTGAATGTATCTAGGACTCAATTTCACTTAGGCCACCAAACATTACATTTTATTGAATCACAAGATGAATATTACAAAATGGTGAAGGGGTTTATATAGGGAGAGAGAGCAAATGAGAGCCATTGTATTTTTCTTATACATTATATGGCGGATAACTTGCAAATTAACATGATTAATTATTGAATTTTACATTATATTTATGTGTTTTAATGACTATATTTGCATGTTATCAAATTAAAATAAAGATAAATCACTTACACTTTCATTTTACTATTATTTCTGATTTTTTATCATTTTTTTCATGGAATTTAACCTCCTTTCAGGGAAGAAATATTTTTTGTAGAGCTTTAAATACTTGGCTAAAGGTTGGTAAGGGTTTTTCTAATTTTTCTGGAAATGTTCCATATTTTTATATAGCTGAGAAATGATTTTTATACATTCAAAAAATACATATTTAATTTATTTGGCATTTTATAATGTATTTATATATATATATATATTAAAGGGCGTCCACGTTATTTGCCCGAAATTCGGGCGAATGAGTGGATAATTATATTAAATAATAAGAGAGAGAGAGATATTGTTTTTTTTTTTAAATACAGCCACCGACATGCATGTGCGCAGCGTGCATGCGGCATTGAGTTACCACGTGCATTGATGCACTTGGCAACCAACATGCACGTGCATTTAAGCAGCGTGCATGCGGCGTCGCGTTGCTGCGTGCATCAATGCATGCGGCAACCGACCTGCACGTGCAAATATATATTTTTTATTATTTTTTGCAGGCGATAAAGAGGCACGTGGTCAAATATTGCGGGTGGCTTTGTTTTTTTCTCTTTTTTTATATACACAGGGGGGCGTGGCTTCTTTATAGCCATTCAAAGAGGCTAATCATTCTCCAATCATTGCGGGCGGCCGACGCGAACAATGATGTGTCGACACGTGATCTGATAAGGCGGAAAACGAGAAAGAATGCGCCAGGCAATCAGAAAATTGATTTTTTTAAATATAACAAAATGATCCAATAGCCTAGATTAATCCTCACTAAAACCTTGATATCTTGAGACTAGACGTCCGATTGGGCTGAAATTTTGAGGGTAGGTTTTTCTTTTCTCCCTCTATAATCCAGATGGTTGGATCTTTAAACAGAGGTCTGAAAATGGGTGATAAGCACTTTTTGAAGCTATTTCCAAGGATTTGGCCAGGAAGGACACAAGGGATACTTTGGAAGTCGACAGTTACTTGATTCTGCTCTCAAAGTTGTAAGTTTCTAATTTGTATTTCAATCTTCTTCTTGAACGATTCTAAAACGCCAAGGCATGGGCGAAATGTACATGCCGTAGAAGTTGGTTTTGAATGAAATTAGCACTGCATTTTGATTCTGATTCAAGATCTGATTTTTTATCCTTAATTCTACATCAATTTAGAACATTTCTGCTTCATTAGATTTCTAATTTACGGTCAGATTTCATCTTTTCCCCAAATTCTTTTGATGTAATACGATCGGCCGGGATCGATCCACTCGTATTACGCCACAAGAATTCGATGAATAATTTCGTGAATGATATGAATATATGACGATGAAGAAAACGTCGAATGAGCAAGACTCGATCGTTTACAAGCAGGGAAGAAGACCCCGCCAATCAAGGGGTAGATATTGACCCTAGATCAAACTCCCAATGACCCTCTTGAACGACTAGACGACTACGAGGTAAGGGGCATGTGACGACCCTAACATGTTCGGCGTTCAAATCAACGAATATCCTTTCAACCACAAAAATAAGATCCTATCTCTCGACGAATGTGGCTAACCCTATTCATAGATTATATTGAAAGAGGGCAGCGGACGAGATAGGGGAAGACGACACTAAAGGCGGTAATAATACTGGGAATGACGGAGGGGAGACGAGAGGGTACTTGTATGTCGATAGTCCACAGCGTGGGAAATGGTGTCTCGACGTAGTCAAAGGGATGGGAGATTCCGCGTGGGTGAGGCACAACGAGGGCGGAGGATGGGGTTCTTGGCTTGTAATCACCCCAAGAATGCCTCTGGATGGTGGTTCGTGTCGATTCTTGAATTTCTTGCGCAATAGTTGATCAGGAACGCCAAGAAGGTGACGATTTCTTGAAGCCTTGATCGTTCTTGAGCGGTAGTAGATGAAGAATGCCAAGAAGGTGGTGGTTTCTTGAAACCTTGGGGTTCTTGATCGGTAGTTGATCAAGAACGCCAAGAGGGTGGCGGTTTTCTTGAAATCTTGGTGGTTCTTGGTGGATGGCGATGGGGGCGGCGGGGACGATAGCCTCCAAGAAGAGGGTTCTTGAAAATAGCCACCCAAGAAGTCTATGATAGAGGGGCATTTCTTGATCTTCTTGGATGGATCTTGGAGGAGGTCAATGGTGGCGGCGGACGACGGCGGCGGTGGGTATGATAACCTCCAAGAAGAGGTTTCTTGGACGTTTCTTGGGGACTAACAACCCAAGATTCCCAAGGAGAGGGCGTTCTTGGAGGAGGTTGGTGAAATCTTGGGGAGGAACAATGGCGACGCATACCCGGAGTGATCTCGACAGTGACGGTTGACAATGCTTCTCCCTTGGTGATGCTTTCTTGAATCCTTGAGACCCTTCGGAGTGATCTCGAGGGAGGGCTTCTTGGCTTCAAGAAGGGAGGAATTCTTGAATCTTTTAGCTTATTCGGAGTGATCTCGACGAAGACGTTGAACGTGTTCCCACGGAGTGGTCTCGACGTGGGGGACGCGGGCACTACTCCACGGAGTGGTCTCGACGTGGGCGAGAATAGCCAATTCCCTCTACTCTACTCACTTCGATAGGTGGAGACAAGAGTTGTAAAAATTCTTTCAACAAATGACTCAAATGTTCCTTGGGCATGCTATCCCCTTATATAGTGAGGATAGGTGCCAAGTGAACGTGGGGAGAGGATGAACCGTCGCGAGACGTGGTTCGGCCTCTCCTTGCAATTTGAAAATAAAACTGAAATTTCAAAAGTAAAGAGGAAGGCGAGGCCCAACATTGGCCTAGTCCATGAAATCCAAAGACACAAGCAAACATAAACAAACACAAGGGAAGATAGAGATGCTTACGCGGGGTACTTGAACCCCGAGTGGTGAGCATCGACGCGAGCTGCTTGGCGTGGCTGATGTCGTCCTGTCGTGTCGTCTCCAGGATGGTCCTCCATCATCTTTACTTTCTCTTTCTAGGTTAATTTATCTAGTTTATCTCTCTAGATTTCGATTTTTATTGTTTAGGAATTTTGTTAAATATATAAAAAACTTAAAAATGAAATTTGATTAAAAAATTCATCCATCTTGAAGTCCAATTTAAAAATCCCTTTCTTGATTATTTAATTCCCAATTTTAATTCATAAAAATTGTCTTTAAATTTTATAATAATTGGGAAAGTAATAATCCGAATCAATCTGATCTTAAAATTGAAATATTTCTATCTTGGGGTTTCTGAACGAAATATTTAAAATCAAAATGAAGTCTTACTTAATTTTGATTAATTAGAAACATTATTAAGCATAATTAAGATTTATTAATTGCAAAATTAATTCATCTTTGAATTAGTTCATTGAAATTGGATAAAAATTCTTATTTGTTGCCTCCCTGTGGTTTGACCCCTTGCTTACTCTGTATTCTATATTTAGTGATTAAGGGAAATTATAAATTTTATTTTATAAGTCTAACGCCAGATCAATGACATATTTACGTGCATTTTTAGGCTTATCAATGGCCAGATCTTCTTTTCTGGTTTATGATCCATGTCCATTATGGTCCTCCAATTAGCATTGAGACCTTTAAATATACCTCAGGGACATTGAAGAATTCTTTCCTTCATTAGCGTTAAAGGTTGTATCTTTAAGTCTCCACCCTTTGATGATTTATGGATTGAATGGCTGGATCTTCTTCTCTGACTTAGATCCACGTCAAAGGGTATCCTACAATCAGCACCCAAGCACCTTAAATGCTCATAAATATTCACGACTGGACGTTCCCCCAACCCCCTTTCTTTTGCCCAAGATGCCTCTCATTGTGGGCTTAACGGAGCTTCTTCAGTGGGCCTTTAAACTAGAGCCACCTGTCTTGATTTAGGCCCAGGGTTGTGGCTGGGCTTGCTCCCTTGGGCCAAATAGCTTCTACTTCATTGAATTATCCCCTTAAGTCATGAAAGTTTCACCTAATTCCTGAATCTTCCCCATAAACTAAGAAGAGAGTGAGATTCATTCCACTTAACTCATTGAGTTCAGTGGGGTTTGAAGAGAATCGTGAGAGAACGAGAAGAGAGACATAGGAATAGTTGGAATCTTGATCCTCTTAATCCATTAAATCTTCTGTTAACAACGGGTTCATATCTATAAGTAAAATAGTAGCCATTGTGTAATAAGATTCTTAGTTTTAATCATAGCCATTGTAACATAACATAACGACTATAACAAAAACAAATTCTATTCGTTGGATCTTCCCTATCTATGTTTAATCATAACGACTATATTTAATCCTATCTAGATTTAATCCTAGCAATCTATGTTTAAACTTACATTTAATCCTATTATCTATTCCTCTAATGAGTATAGGGGTATGTGGCTTCATTTTACTAGCTAGTTATTATGTTTGATTCTATTGGCTCATACCTGATTGTCCAAAGACCTTGACTCGCCTTGAACGGAGATGGGCGTATAAACGGAGTTGGAAACTCCCTCATTGCCCCCCTTTAAGCTCAATGGTGGAGTGTCGAGGACGTTGAGCTTGGTTCTGAGTTAGAGAAACTTGCTTCTAGGGAATGGCCTTGTGAGGGCATCAGCAAGCTGACCATCACTCCCGATGAAACGGATAAGCAGCTTCTTGCTCACGACTTGCTCTCGTACGAAGTGGAAGTCAATCTCTATGTGCTTTGCTCTTGCATGGAAGTCAGGATTGGCGGCGAGATATGTAACTCCAATGTTGTCACACCATAGGATGGGACTAGTCGTGGATGTATGATGGATTTCTTGAAGAAGAGACTCCATCCAGAGAACTTCAGATGCACAATTGGCTAATGCCTTGTACTCAGCCTTCGTACTCGAATGGCCTACTACTCGAATGGCTTTCTTGGAGCTCCAAGAAACTAAGTTTTTACAAATGTAGATAAGAAATGCGCTAGTAGATCGTCTATCAACTTTATCACCTGCCCAATCTGCATCACTAAAAGCATTGATCGTAAAATCAGAATTATGATGAACTAATAGTCCACAAAAAAGACTCCCCTTTAGATACCTGAGAAGATGCTACAGAGCTTGCCAATCATCTTGTGATGGGAAGTGCATTTTTTGACAGGCTTTGCTAACCGCAAAGGTGATATCTGGTCGAGTAAGTGTCAAGTATTGAAGAGATCCAACCAATTCCTCGTATAGACCAACGTCATTCTGCAATGGTCTGTTAGATTGAACAGGAGAGACTGCACACGGAATGGAGGATGGTTTACTATGTGCCATGTTGGCTTGATGCAAAATAGGGGCAATGTAATTAGACTGGGACAAAATACAACCATCTCTATGTTTTATTAGTTCAATCCCAAGGAAGAAATGAGCGGGACCTAAGTCTTTAATAGAAAATTTAGTATTAAGATGATGGACTAGGTTTGAAATTTTAGAAATATCAGGACTTATTATTAAAATATCATCAACTTAAATTAGAATGAAAATAGGAATTGGTCGTAATTGGAAAAATAATGAAGTATCTGTTTTAGAAGCAGTAAACCCAAGTTCTGACAAACATTCAGTTAATTTTGTAAACCATGCTCTCGGAGACTGTTTAAGGTCGTACAACGACCTATGTAAATGGCAAATATGATTTTGATGAAGTTTACTCTTGAAACCAGGAGGTTGTTCCATGTATTTTTTTTCTTGCAAGTCGCCATGCAAAAAAGCATACGATTTATGATGAACCAACAGATAGAATTTTCAAACCTGTTCCATTACTGATTTGAAGTGTGTCGTTGCCACGGTATTGCTGGCTTGATGCAAGAATATGTTGACTGGAAATGATGTGGTGTGTTGTGACACTATCAAGATACCAGGCTTTATGCTCCTCTTCGTGTGATGCTTGTGCTATGTGTGGCTCAGCTTTCCCTATTGATGATTTCCAGTTCTGAAAGCTCTTCTAGAGTTCAGAGCACTCTCTTGCTCTATGCCTAAACTGGGTAGATAGTTGGCAGCGGGGTTGAAATCTTTGGCCCCTGCCTCGTCCTTGACCATGACGCTGAAAATTCCCTCGATTTTGATTGTAGTCTTTCCTTGAGAAAGAGTTTGATCCTTGAAATTTTTGACTCTGAGCGTAGTTGGCTATCTGTGTAAATGCATTGTTGTCATCTTCTTGTGAAAAGGGCATGAATGCGTCGTGTGTCTTGAGATTTGCAACAATTTCATCAAACTTAAGATGTCCTAAATTTGCATTCGTGCTAACTATAAAAGGAGCATATGCCGGATGGATAGGGTGGTTGTCCAGCAGCTTGTAAACCTTCCACAACTGATCTGAAATATTTCACATATTCATCAGTGCTCATAGTACCCTTTTTCATGTAGTGGAATCTTCCCTGTAAGTCCATAATTCAAGCTTGATCCCATCCAACAAACACTTCTAGCTTTTCCCGGGCCTCTTTTGTCGATCTTGCCTTACTAATCTAAGGGGAACAACTGATGGAGGAACCCAAGTACCTGTTGGTTAGTCCTCCACCAAATTTTGAATGACGGGTTTTCGATAACATTTCCTTGATCATTACTGATTGAAATAGGAGGGGGAAAATCTTCAATAAACCTCATGAGTTCATACCCATGGAGCAATGGCAGCATTGCGCTTTTCCATATGCTAAAATTGCAGTCGCTGAGCGTGTTGAGCACCATGGCTCCGGTAAAAATAATGATTGGGACTTGTCCCATACTTGTTGAACTGAGATCCCTTGAGAAAGATGCAATAGATGCTGAGGGGAAGGCAGCAGACGGATGCACTCCAGAGATGTCAAAGATCCGCCTTGGCTTTGATACGATGAAGAGAATTGCGGTTCTCGTGTAGTGCTGATAAGAATGGGGGTAGAAGATAAGGAGCAGAGAGACACTGTAATAGTTGGAATCCTGATCCTCTTAATCCATTTAATCTTTTGTTAACAATGGGTTCGTATCTATAAGTAAAGTAGTAGCCATTGTATAATGAGATTCTATGTTTTAATCATAGCCGTTGTAACAGAACATAATGGCTATAACAAAAACAAATTCTATCCATTGGATCTTCCCTATCTGATTTCAATCCTAACGGCTATATTTAATCCTATCTAGACTTAATCCTGGAAATCTAAGTTTAAACTTACATTTAATCCTATTCACTATTCCTCTAATGAGTATATGGGTATGTGGCTTCATTTTACTAGCTAGTTATTATGTTTGATTCTATTGGCTCATACCTGATTGTCCGAAGACCTTGACTCGCCTTGAACGGAGCTGGGAGTATGAAGGGAGTTGGAAACTCCATTATTGGGGTTAGTCCCACAAATGACAACAGTTAACTCAAAATTAGAAAAAGGCAATTTTATTCGTGATTTTTCACAACTTAACATAAATGTTCATAATATATGCAGATAAAGATAAAGAAGTAGATAAATTAGCTAGAAATGCACATATTAATTACTACCATTTTGGAGTCATCACATGACCGCCCGACCAAGATGTCACGCGATGATTCAGCCACAGTACCACGCGACCAAACCGGTGCACAACGAGCCAACCGCTTGACCGCGAGACCAAGTCGCCATGCGACGAGCCAGTCCCGTGATGGCACGACCAGGCAGCCATAAATCAAGTCAGCCATGTTGGCCTAGATCTCCCAATGTAGCCATTGCACTTCAACAGTTCATGTGGACACTGTGGCTACGCTCCTGCACTGTTGTGTACGGTCAATCAAAATGCTTAGATTGGCCTCACGACGAGAAGCGACGATCTTGACCTGCTTTGTGGGTTAGCAGAACGTCATTGCAAGGCATTGGCCTCCGTTTGAGCCGTTGTTCCAGCCTCCATCTTGCACGAGCTGTCGGAGCAAAATCCATCCCGTCGTGTTAATGCCTTGCCTACGATGATGCACGTAGGGGTGTCAAAACGTGCCAGCCCCTCCGGGATGCCATTGTGTCATTCTGAGCAAACAAGACGTTATGCCGCATGCCACAAGCTTGATCCAAAACAGCCTGTGAGTCATAATGCCCGCCGATCTGCTGATCCACTGCATCGGTCCGCTCTCCCTTGGGCGTTGCCTGGACTCACGCTCGACATCATGTCGTCTGCGTATGCTCACGACAGCTGTCGTCTCCACTCACGCTGATCCACCGAAAGGGGTGGCACCCGCCGAGCACAGCCGTTAGCTTGAGCCCCTTGCGGCTGCTTCTCTTGTCTCTTTGTTCCCCTCTACCTCTCTTGATACATGCTCCTACGCTGCGCAACCACTGCCAGTTGAGCAAAGCCGTGCCCATCGTCGGCATTCCTCTCCCGACCTGCCCACACCACGTCATGCACCGGCGAAGACACCAACGATGAACGCCACCACTAAACGATGTACGTCGTCCCCTTGCTCGTTAGTCACATAACGTCTTTCAATATACTATTGGTTGCACTCCACCGTGCTCGGGTTAGTAATAGGAGAGAGACTACTTCTTGAAATCTACGAATTGAGCAAGTTCTTTTGTACGGGTCGAGCCCGTCCGTTACGTGAGAGCGCTTACAGAGTTATTCCGTTCCGCATCGTAGCCACCATCGTTGCTCTGACGAGGGTCAATAGGTCATTGTCACTTTCACCAGTCGCCCACCCCATGATAGAGGACCATTAAGAAACTTCTATTCAAGCCCCCCATCAACCACAGCGTGACACCCAAGCCGACACGAAGAATCCGACCTTCAAGTACACGGCTTGACAATTGATCGGATAACTCATGTAGTTTATTTTAGGCATTTCTTTATGCTTAAGAACTTTTGGAGGGGCCACCTATTAGGGATTGTTTTATTTTATGATATAATTGTTTAAATTAGCCCATTGGGGGCAGGTCTCTCACTTCGACCATTCCCCTGATGATCCATTAAGGCATCCACCTAGATAAAGGGGGTTATACCTTAATGGAGAGGACAGATTGTCATTTGGAAAAATCAAATTTGATTTCTTTTTTTTACTTTTATTGAGTGGGTCCCACCATAGATTTGCCCAAACAGAGCAGTTATGGTCGAAGGTTCATCGTTGAAACTCCCGAAGAAGAAGATCATCAGTGAAGTAGCCCAGTGAAGAAGTTTGCCCGAGAAGAAAGAGCTGAATAAAAAAAGGAGAGATTAATCATTGTTTTGCACTCCCATGGGAACGACATTCCCACGACTACTTTTTTATTGTCGCTTTTATTGCTGCGTATGGAATTGGATCAATTGGAGCTTTGATATTTTTGTTGCCGATAATTATTTGGGACAACGGACAACAACCACCGAATCTCGATTTTGTCCCACCAGCAGATCACCTGAAGGACGACTCACTACGCCATCGTTTATCAACTGCCGACCGCCATTTGAATCCAATCGACTGCTAGAAGATCCTTTAGGTGTCGTAAGGGGAAGAGGTTGCCTTTGAATTACAGTGCATCCATCGACGAACGCCTTCTAATTTTTTGATTCATGATATTTTCTTCGCGCCTTGCCAATTGTCGTTCGCCTTTTTATGGTGTTAAGGTGCGGATAAGGCATTCTCATTCATTGATCCAATTGCCCGGGATAAAGCCTTAAGACTGTCGAGGCATGTTGATTCTCTTTGCTTGTTGGAGTGACCATCTTCCACCGTGTTGACCAAGGACATTTCCCTTCTTCTGTTTGGAATTCTGAATACCTTCTATGGGAGCCATTATTATTGCTTGGTCCCATATTGACCAAAGGGTTTGCCATTTCCCCCGTCTGGCCTCTTGGACTCCTTCAATGCGATCCATTAACCTGAACTTGCTGACCCTCTCAAGTTGGAGTTTGCACCATGTCATATCCTTCTCCTCAGACAATCCTCTATTTTTTTCAGCTTAATTACCTACTTCAGTGCCGATATTGATGTTCCGCTACCTAAGAGTTAACATATAGGATTAACCACTATTATTTGTGCCATAGGAATTTTTCCTTCTAACTGGATGATTAGATTCGCCTAAAATGAAGGTTGGGACACCTCAGGGCTGTGATTGCTTATCTCACTTTGTTCGTGTTCTAATCGGTCCGTGGGTCATTTGGAGCCTACCAACTTAGACCCCTTTCTCGTGTCATCTCCTGATCTCCGCACTAAATTGGGAAAATCCATACTTCATACTACTTCTCGTTATTTTTTAAATTGCATCATTCAAATCCCAGTTTTGTTCTCATCCTTTTACCATAGTGTAGACAAATTCAACGACACCATCGCATTGTTTTACATCAAATTGGTATCAGAGCTGATCGTGCTTAGCACCATCGGTCCTATAAAAAAATATTTCTCTAACTTTTACACGTCTTGCACGCATTCATTTCTCAAAATTCTTTACATATGCATTCATACATCACATATAACTCGTCATTGCATCCTCCTGGATAAGAAACCCTAGAGAACAAGATATCTTGTCATAGGATGATTCACGCAAGCAGCCAATTACGGTCCACCATGGACGGTACGTCACACGACGAGGATCTAGTTTACGATCCCAAACTCCTGGATCTTCCATTAGAAGATCCCATGCTAGCACTTTCTCAGGCTGCTACGCCTGTCTTCGTCCAGGCTGAGTCATCTACTCGAGCTAGTAGGGAATCCACACTGTGGTATCCTATTCCCCTTAATGAGTCACCGGTGACAGCGGCCCCCGCCACAGTCTGATGACCAAGGGCAGACCAAACAACCCTCGACACCGTTATTGGCGGCAGGCTCTCACCATGTTCTAGCACGAGTGGACAATTTTGTCCAACGACCCAAGAAGGTGCTAGTCACAGATAGCTCGGAGTCCTAGCTGCCTCCCAACGTGCCCCCTCGACAGCTTGAGTAGCTGACGCACCCCTATCAGCCATGTCAGATGCCATGGGGACAACAACAGTGACGATAACTTTGCACGGCCGATATCATCCTGCGCAATGCAACGAGGACCGATAGTACTATAAGGATCGGCCACAAAACTATTCGGAGCTGAGATTTCCGCCATGAGAGTAGGCATCCGCAACGGCCAGATATCGGTCAAGAGGACATCAACACGATTACTAGAGCTGACCTTACAAGCCAGCCCTGGCTCAGTATCTGATGCGTGATAATTATATTTCATCGTACCTGCATGGCCACCCACCAGCACGAGAGGAGCCATATTACCCGATGGCTCCTTGATGTAATACGATCGGCCGGGATCAATCGGCTCGTATTACGCCATAGGAATATGATGAATGAAATGCGTGTAGATGCAAGGAGATGACAAACTTTAACGAATGAGCAGAGGAAGGATCAACGGACAAAGACGCGATCCGTGCCGGTCAGGGAGGAGAGAAATGATCCCAAGATCAGACTCCCAATGACCCGCGAGAACCACTAGACAACTATGTCCAGAGGGGATTTTGACGGCCCTGGAGTGTTCAACGTTCAAGACAGCAACTATCCTTTCTACCACAAGAAATCCAATACTCGACGAGGTGGCTAATCCTATCCGTGAAGTGAATCGAGTAGAGACGGCAGAGGACGCGATAGCGGAGGATGAGACTGCAACAGATAATAATACTAGGAAGAGGGAGGGGAGACGAGACTGACCTTTAGTATTGCTAGTCCACGGCGTTAAAACTCGATCCGGCCGGCACCAAGGCATGGACGGGGTCGTGATGGAGGGCGACTCGGGAGTGGGCGAGCTCGAAGACGTCTAGCCGGCAGGCACGAGGTGTCATCTGGCCAGCAGGCACACTGGTTTGGCAGACGAATAAGCAGCGGGCGGTGTGCAGCGGACACACAGCACACGGCACGCGCTCAGGCAGGCGTACGGCGCACGGCGCGTGCTCAGACGGGCGGACTCACCGCACATAGAGAGCGCGGGCACAGGGTCGTGCGAGCACAGGCCCCGGCGTGCGAACGGGTGTGCAGGGATGCCCTTCGCGCGCGTGCGCTGTTCAGCGGATGGCGAGCACGTCGGGGCGTGACGACGACGGGCGCCCACGCGAGGAGTGCGCACGATCGGATTCTGCAGGCCTGACAGGACGGTTCTGGCCAGAAGGGACGGGGCCGCGGGGTGCAACGGTGGAGGAAAAGGAGCGTGGATGCGGGGAGAAAGAAGGCAGAAATGGGTGGACGGGGATGGTAGAGGTTAGGGTCAGGCGACGGAGAAGGGGTTAGGATGGCAAGGCTGAGGCGACCAGGAAGAGGGAGCGCGGGCAGCGGATCAAGAATGGGGTGTGGATGGTGAGGTGCAAGTGAGGGTAAGAATCAAGAAACGAGGACGAATGGGTGAGGGATGATCGGCAGAATGTGAGAACGTATGGACGGAGGGGTGTGGGCGGGGCGAACAGGAAGAGAAGGGCAGATGGATGAGAAGGAAAGTGGACCGAAGGAAGGGGGTGGAGGAAGATGGCCAAGAAGAGGGTTCTTGGCAAGGTAACTGCCAAGAACCTTCCAAGATAGGAGGATTCTTGACAATTCTGGAGCGAGCTCCCTTGGTGGAGCGGGTATCCCAGGTCGGCGATGTGTCGACGTCCATCTTGAGCCTCCAAGAACCTGCGGAGTGATATTGACGAAGGTTTCTTCAGCTCTTGATGGCGGCGACTTCTTGAATACTTTACTCGTGCCGGAGTGATCTCGACGGCGCGTGAACACGTTACCCACAGAGTGATCTCGATGTGGGGAACGTGGGCTCTACGCCACGGAGTGTTCTCAACGTGGTTGAGACTAGCCACGTCTCCTACGCTACTTCCTAAGGTAGGGGAGACACAAGTTTGATAACTTTCAACATATGACTCCAGAGGTTCCTTGGGCATGCCATCCCCTTATATAGTGAGGATGGGTGCCAAGTGAACGTGGGGAGAGGACGAACCATTGCGAGACGTGGTTCGGCCTCTCCTTACGATTTGAAATACAAACGTAAAGAGTAAAAAGGAGAACGACGAGGACTGGGCCCAACATTGGCCCAATCCATAAATCCAAAAATACAAATAAGCATGAAATAAACACAACTAAAAATAGAAGTTCTTACGCGGGGTACTTAAACCCCGGGTGGCGCGCGTCGACTCGAGCCGCTCGGCGTGGTTGCTGGCATCCCGTGGTGTCTTCTTCCCGATGGTCCTCCATCACTCCTAAGGCAAATGAGGTACCATACAGACCAGCGCCAACCCATGCGCCTCCGTACGATGCTCAGGGCTACTACGGGGTGCCTGGTGCTCCCACGGCACTGATATAGTTGAATTACGCCTTGGCACTGACCTATGTGCTGCGTGATCCCTATGCTGCCACGGCACCACCCGCTGCACCACGAACCACAATTGTAGCTTACGTACAATACACGGCTCCCGCTTAGTATGGCCAATTTACACAACTGACACCTCCGGCCTCGAGAACCATTAACATGCCACCGGGACCTCCTGCACTATAGGACTATCATCCGATCGATCATGCCCCGGCTCTCGCCCGAACATTAGAACCCCTAGATCCATACGGACCACAAGACATCCGTCGACATCAGCTTGCCCATCGTTATACAATGATTATGATAGAGACTGTAGATGGAAGGCCCATCGAGCCATGATTCAGAAGAGTGTACAAATCAAAGTTCCCATCTATGAGGGCACGCAGAATCTGAAGGACTACACGGATAGGGAGTCTGATTCAGAGAGTTACTTTTAGTGGCATGACATGGATGATGACCTATGCCTTGCATATGTCGAGGCCAAACTTGGAGGCCAGACCAAGTTATTCTAGAAGAACACGACAAGGAGATCCACCAGTCACTTGGGACGTTATGTTGAGAAAGCTTATGGATAAGTATATCCCTAAGCTCTATATGACACGACTCCTCCTAAAGTGGATGGATCTCAAGCAGGGCAGATGCAAGGTAGGCAAATAGATTGAGGATTTTGAGGAGAACCATATGTGATGTGGTCTCGTTGATAGCCCACAGGTTCAGATCGCCCTATTCGTGCACGGCTTCTATCCCGAGTTAGGAGCTAAGGTGTTGGAACAGAATCCAACATCCATAGATCTTGCATATAGTATAGTGGAGAGCAATGAGTTCTCCATTGAGCATACATGATGTAATATGATGATTGTTGGGATCGATCGGCTCATATTACAACACAGCAAAAACCCAAGTGACGTAAATGTTATGAAATGATGAAATGCTAGTGTGAGAAAAGCAATGAATAGTATTTCAGCAGAGCTGATGAGTCTGAAAATCAACTAAATTCTCCGAGTTTAACTAGTCAAAGTCTAAATCCCAATGTCCCAATTAGATCAACTAGATGACTAGATAGTGAGGGGTACTGACTACCTGTGACGTCCACGTCCTTTATTAGTAGGAATAGTCATATCACAAGAAAAGCCTATCTCTCGACGATAGGTGGCTATTCCTATTGTAATACTTTGTTCCCAGGCAGCGGAACACATACAACCATCGTACTCTAAGTAAAAATTTGACTGCGAGTAAGGGAAGACAATGGAACCTGGATGGACGGTACTCCGTGGTGATTTCATCCTCGGCTTGTGTAAATGAGGGTTGCACAAAGGCGTATGTGCAAAGTTGGGGTGGGGTGTCAGGGCTGGCGGGCGCAGACGAGTATGCAGGATCTGGGGCGCTTAAGAAGATCCACACGCGTGTGAGGTGTGGCGGCACACAAAGCCGAGGTGCGCGCGGGCATACGCGAAGGCAGCAACTGCTAGATGGTGTCTAGCGCACGAGCGTGCACGGGTGCACCATGCAGTGAACATGAGCGAACATGGAGCAGGCGTGCGCAAGAACGCATTGATAGGTGAGAGCATGCTCGGGCGTGTAGGCGCGCGCGGATGCGCTTTGGCGCGCTGGCGGCCACGAGGCTCGCTCGAGCGTGTGGGTGGCATGGACGCATGCATGCATGCACGCTAGTGGGTGAGGCGCACTCGCGAGAAGTGCGGATGGGCATGAGCGTGCACGCGGGCACGCTGGTTGGTGTTGGCACACATGGGTGTGTCGGAGAATTAGAGGCGGCAACATCAAGGGCCATCCAAGAAAGGACTTCTTGGAAGCAATCTTTTAAGAATTGTCTTCTTGAAAATGGTAGGCAATGAGATCCTTGGATTGCTAGAGGTACAGGAGCACGGGTGTGAAGGAAATGCTCCATAGAGGAGTTCTTGCAGGTCGACAATCAGAAGCGCGAGCATTCTTGAAAATGGGTTCAAGAAAGGGCTTGGAAATGAAGAACCAAAACATGGAAAAAGGGAGTGACGACAGTTGGCCTCCATGGAATGATGACATCATGGAGGGAAGCGGCATTTCGGCATGACTCTTTCCATGATCTATGCTAGAAAACATAAAAAGATAACTGATGCAGGACAACTGGGGGAGAGATGACTAGGGAGACGGGTATGACAATGATGTAGGAGAATGCTGGACGGGTTTGGGTAGAGGGATAAAACAGACCGCAAGATTCACACAATCAAATTTGAAAACTTAAAATTGATGAAATGATGGTGGCACAGCCCCGTTCCTCATCAAGTGCAGGAGTACTGTCTTCAACCACCGCGACGATGCCAAAGCATCTAATCCAAAACTTGAATTCACATTCACGGGAAATCTCACGAAAGGAAGAATTTTGTGGAAAGAAAGAGATATTCAAATCAAATCTAACGGCCATGGAAGAATCCTCGTGGAACACTGGACGGAGAACACGCGACACCAAAGAGTTCAGGTGTACCTTAGCACCGAAGTGCGTGAAGAGGCTGCGAGAAATTCAGGTCGTGACGTGACTAGGCGATTTGGGCATTGTATGGCCCACTGGACAAAATATCTGGGCATTTCGGGCGTTGAATGGCCCTGGCAGTGACTTGATCGAGTGATGCGGATTGCACGAACGTGTGAAGGCACTTGGACGAGGGGACAAGCAGGTGGGCTCAAACGATGTGCGCGGGTGGCAGAGCGCGCGGCTGGGCACACAACAATTACTGGTAACCAATGCGCCAGGGCGGCCGGGTTGACGTAGGACGACTAAGGAAAAGGGCGACTGAGGAGTTGGATGGGATGAAGATGACTATGGAGTGGATGATTGGATTAACGGGCTGGCTACGGATGGATGAACGGCAAAGGATGGATCGGATAATGGATTCACACGATCAGATTCCGACTTTAAAACCGATGAAAATCTGGTAGTGCAGCTCCGACCCTTGTTCGAGGGCAGGAGTACTGTCTTCCCCCACTATGACGATGCCTAAGCACCGAAATCAATATCCGAATTCGCATCGCGAAGAAACACTCGAGAAAGAGACAGAAGAAGTGGAAAATCCAAACCAAATCTAATTCTAACGGAGGTGGAAACTTCTCGAGAAAACACGAGACGGAGAACATTTTCGACACCAAAGAGTTTAGGCATACCTCGGCACCGTAGTGCATGAAGAGGATGCGAGAAATTTTGATCATGACGAGGCTGGGTGAATCCGACCGTTAAGCGGCCCACTAGACGACGGAGTTTGGACGTTCTGGGCGTTGAACGGCCCAAGTAATAAATTGATGTCGTGGTGAGGTTCTGACGGAGGGCGAGGTGGGTGGACGGGTATAGCTAGAGTGAGTAAGTACTGCCATGGCAGGGGCAGCCTGGGGCGGCCTTGGGTGACCCTCGCTGGGGCGGTCTGGGCAGCCTTGGGCGGCCCTAGTAGGGGTGGAATGGGCATGGCCTTGGGCAGCCAGGCAGGGGCGGCCTGAGTAGCCTGAGCAGCCTTGGGCGGCCTTGTTGGGGCGGTCTAGGGCTGCTCGTGGGCAGCCCTGGCAGGGGCAGCCTAGGGCGGCCTTGGCTGGGGCAGCCGGGCGGCTTTTCTGCGGCCCTATTAGGGAGGCCTAAGGCTTTTCTTGGGCGGCCCTAGCAGGGGCGTCCTGGGCGGCCCTAGCAGGGGCGGCCTGGCCGTGGCCTTGGGCGGCCTGGCATGGGCAGCTGGGTGGCCCTGTTGGGGTGGCCTAGGGCTGCTCGTGGGCAGCCCTGGCAGGGGTAGCCTGAGCAGCCTAGGGCGGCCCTAGCTAGGGCGGTCTGGGTGGCCTTGGGCGTCCTGGCGGGGGCGACCTGGGCGGCCCTGTTGGGGCGGCCTAGGGCTACTCGTGGGCTGCCCTGGTAGGGGCAGCCTGGGAGGCTTGGGACGGCCCTGGTTGGGGTAGTTTGGGAGGCCTTGGGGCGGCAGGCCTGAGAGAGAGAGAGAGAAAGAGAGAAGAGAAGATGAGGAAGTGGAAGAGACGGTCGATGATGAAACGCTACAGCGGCGGTGGCGGCGGCGGCGGTGACAGCTAGGGTTTGATGGGAGAGGGAGGCTGGGCAGTCCTCTAAGAAGAGTTAAACAGAAAACTCAATTCTTGAAATATGACTGCCTAACTGCTTCTTGAAAACAATGGCCTATATATAGGCCTCGGAGGAAAAGAGAAAAGGACGAGAAATTAAAGATGAGAAATTAAAGGACGAAGGACGTGCTTCGTGTCACGCCAAAGGACTGTTGTTGATCTGCCTCTAGCGATGTGTCATGACGCGCGCAGGGATGTGAACGGGTGGAGATGTGCATGATGACGGTTGCGGCATGTTCGTGGCGGAGATGTTGACTTCAGTTGACTGCGTCATCGACGCATTTGACTTTGGTTGATGGCGATGGCACGTCCGGTGTCGAAGCATTGGCGTCCATGCCGTCACGAGTGCTGGGCGCCTAGAGGTTGGGTGAGCTTACGCCTTGGCGTAGGGTGGCCTGACGCTAGGGCGCGGGGTGGCCTGGCGCTAAGGCGGTCGGTGGCCTTGCGGCTGGGCGGGAGTGGCGCTGAGGGCAAGGGGTGGTTTTGCACTCGGCGCTAGGTGGCCTTGCGCGCGAGCGCGGAGAGGCGTGGCGCCTGGGCGCGGGGTGGCCCTAGCGCCTTTGTGCAGGGCGGCCTGGCGCTAGGGGCGCGGGGCGGTCTTGTGCTCGGCACTGGGTGGCCTAGCATGCGGGCATAGAGCGGCCTAGCGCCGAGGCGCTAGGCGGCTCGGCGCTAGGCGGCTCGGCGCTGGGGGGCGGGGTGGCCTGGAGCGTGAGCGCTGGACGGCCCTGCGCTGGGGCGTTGGGGGGAGCTTGGTGCTTCGGGCGCCGGGCAGTCTGGAAGAGAGAAGAGAGGGCAAGAACGAGAGGGAGAAAGAGACGACGGTGGCCTAAGAGAAACCAACGGTGGCGACAGCGGCGGGGCGGCGGGGGCGGCGACAACGATCAGAGGAAAGGAGAAGGGGGTAGGGCATGTCCTCCAAGAAGATTTAAAGAAATCTCAATTCCTGAATTATGACTTGCCTAACTATTTCTTGGAACATTGGCCTATACATATAGGCCTTGGAGGAAAGAGAAAATACAGTTCATAAATTAAAAAATAAAGATGAGCGACGTGACAAGCGACGTGGTTTCGTGTCACGTGAAGGGGCAGTTTTGGATCTGCCTTTGGCGATGTGTCAAGACGTGTGAGGGGGCGTGCGTGGTTGGTGACGTGCCTGATGCTTGCGTGTGGACTTGGTCTGGTGGTGATGGCGGCGTGTCCTTGGCAGTGGCGTTGACTTCGGATGACGGTGGCGGCGCTTATGGTGTCGATGCGTTGACCTTGTCACCACCAATAACTCCCAAAAGGGAGGAGGTGGGAGCCAATTGACAAAAATCCTTGAACTTCAATAAACTCCAAGGCTTTCCTTGGGCATGGCGTCCCTTTATATAGGACAGGGCTAATGATCAAGTCGGTTGAAACGAGAGAAAAACCATTGCGTGACGAGAATTCCCCTTAATGTACATTACTAGCATAATGGAAATAAGACACACGGAGCCCAAACACAATGGCTCAATCTAAAATGTTTCAGAAAAACTAATTCAAACATATGGAAATAACACCGAACCGGTCGACCATTGCTAGGCCGGGTACTTGAAGTCACGGTTGTGGACATTAGCTCAAGCTGCTTGGTAAAGTTATTGATGCCCCTTGCTTTTGGTGGCGAGATGGTCCCCATCAATACAACCTCGACGGCAGCCTTGACTACCCGTACTCCACCCGCCGCCACAGCTCCTACTACTAGGTCCTCGGCTATTGGATTGATGAGAGGGGTTCCACTCCCCATCAGGAACACCATCCTCCACCAACGATGATTACCACAGTCCCTTCTGCCTCATTCATTATCTTGACTACTCGCACACCCACCACAAACTGTGAGCAACTATAGTGTTTCAAGTGCAAGGGAATTGGACACTGATGGTCTCACTGTCCATCCCTACTTTTTATGGATGTTAGTGGGAACTTGATCGACCCATCGCGCCAAGATGACGTACATGTAGATGTCTACCTAGGTGAGTGCCCTGAAGGCGAGGTCTATGAGGAAACCATTATGGTAAATCCAGATTGCCTACACTGTTCCATCGCCCATTTTACTAGTAGTGAATTTCAAAATTCAGTAGTGTACTATGTGATGCATGATGACTAGGGGAAACTAGGTAAGAAGTTTATTTACTGTGGGGTGGGATAAACAGACAACAAATCACACAATGAAATTCAAAGATTTAAGTCCGGTGTAAATAGTGATGGTGCAGCCCCTTTCCTCGTCGAGGGGGTGGAGTACTGTCTTACAACCACCGTGGTGAAATCAAAGCAACAATTTCAATAATATTGAACGAGCGATCACTACAAGATTCAAAGGCCTATTTTGTCTAATCGCTTGAAGATTCAAAATCCAAAACTAATCTAATGGCGGTGGATAAACACTCAAAGAATTCTAGATGAAGAACATGATCACCAAAGAGTGCAAAAAGTACTCGATGCATCGTTGGGTGGATGATTGACATGCACTTTGATAGGGTGCCACGGATCCAACTGCGCGCTCAATTGGGGGGGATCAAGGGGGGAGTTGCACCCTTGCAGGGTTCGGGCTAACGCCTCGAAACCTAAACGGTAAATAGGGCGTGCGCTTGCACTATGAAGGATCTGAAGCCTGGATGCTGATTGTAGGGATCGTGTGGGTGCAAGGAGGCTGCATGGGTGAGCGGCTGCACGGTGGTGTGGAGGGCTGCCTACATGGGCGGGCGGCATGCCTACGGGTGGCCTGCGTGTAGTGGCGTGGTGGGTGGCCTGCTTGGGAGAGCGGCCTGCCTGTGGCCGATGTGCAGATGTCCCCCTCTCCTGGCGGCGGCGACACCGGCAGTGGCGGTGGTTGCGGCTCGAAGGGGAGAAGACTAGGGCAAATTTCTCAAGAAGAAAATTTCAATTCTTGAAATAAAATTCACCAAATTTTTTAAGCAACTTTGGCCTAGGTATAGGCTTTGGAGGAAAGAGAAAGTAAGAGAAAAAAAACGAAAATACATGACGTCTCACGTCAAAGGGCAGTTCTGGAGTTGGCGTTGACTACGTGTCATGACACGTGACGTCTCATGTGGAGGTGGAGGCAAGTCAGATTCCGATGTGCAGTCATGGTTGCCACCAACCCCCCTGGGGTCAAGAGAAGCTCTAGGGGGATCAGCAGATCCGGTCGAAGGCAAGCCAAGTCCTCTTTCGAGATCCACGCATCAGTTGTACATGGTTTGCTCTGCCAACGAACAAGAAACTTCCGCACCATCCCACCCTCGGTGAAAGTGATTACCTTATCCAGTATAGCCTCGATGTTCTCTTTGCAATTAGAAGGTAATAAAGGAGGGATGGACAAGTCAAACTCGCTCACTGAAAAGTCCATAGGTAGGGATTGGTCATTAGATGAGAGAGAAGGGCTTTATATTCGACCAAATCTGAAATATTGAATGTGGTGCTTATCCCCCATGTAGAGAGTATAACAATGGAATGGGCATTTTTCCCCAGCTCTCGTGAGAATCGCGAACAGCCTGGCACTATGAGCATGAAGCTTGGTGGCGCGCTTGGGCAAAACCTTTTCGGCCTTACCCTCACCATCACCATGTCACATTCATTAAACTCGCAAAAACGACGGCCTAAATCTGTGGTCTGTTTGTATGAAGCGTTGGTATTTGTGGTGTGATGCTGAATGGCCTCACGCAGATTCTAATATGATTTCCTAAGGACTGACCATCGTCTGAGACTCTAGCATGCAGCAACATGGGTACTAAATCGGTAGGTTTACGAGGTGGGTGACCATGAACAATTTTGAAAGGACTCATGCTAATGGTACGGTTGACAGAAGTGTTGTAGGCAAACTCGGCGCACGGAATGACAGTGTCCCAAGATTTGAGGTTATCCCCAACCAATGATCATAATAGATTGCCTAGGCTTAGATTAACAACTTCAGTTTGTCCGCTAGTTTGAGGATGAAAAGCCATTGAAAACTTGAGCTTTGTTCCCAAGAGGTGCTAAAGGGTCTTCGAAACGTAGCTAGTGAATCTGACATCTTTGTCTGATACTATACTCTTTGGAAGACCATGTAGGCAGATAACTTCATTAAAATAGATTTGGGCCACATGTGAAGTGTCAGAAGTTTTGGAACAAGCAATAAAGTGGGCCATTTTCGAAAAGCGTTTGACAACTACCATGATGGAATCATGACACTTATGAGTGCGGGGAAGTCTTAAAACAAAGTCGATGCTTACGCCATCCCAGGGTTTATGAGGAACTGGTAAGGGAGTATAGAGACTTGTGTTTTGTTTTACCTGTTTAGCGAGAGCACGCACACGACATTGAGCTACAATATTTGCTACATCTCGCTTTAGGGAAGGCCAATAAAATTTAGCTCAACGGTTGAAATCGTCTTATCTCGCCCAAAGTGACCACTTAGGCCTCCGGCGTGTATCTCCCAAACAAGAAAGTCTCTAAGTGAAGTCTATGGGATGCATAGCCGACGGTCATAGAAAAGAAAGCCATCTTCAAGAATATAGTCCTGGGTTTTTGGATTAGGGTATCTTCCCAGGGACTAGATGATAGGCGCAAAGTCTGGACAATCTATGTAAAGATACTTTATTTGATCAAAGCCAATCACCTCAATTTTCATTACATTCAAAAGATGGACTCGTCTACTTAATGTATCTGCAACCCTATTCTCGATGCCTGTCTTATGTTTCAGGACAAAAGTATATGATTGATGTACTCAACCCGTTGAACATGCCTAGGATTCAACTTCTGCTGGGAATGAAGATACTTCAATGCCTTGTGATCAGAATAGAGAACGAATTCTTTAGAGAGCAAATAGTGGCACTAGTGACGTAGGGATTGAACAATGGCATAAAATTCCTTATCATAAATAGAATATTTGATCTTGGCATCATTCAACTTTTCACAAAAAAATACAATGGGATTATTCTCTTGGCTCAAAACTCCTACAATTCCTAACCCAAATGCATCAGAAGCAATCTCAAATACTTCACTAAAATCTGGTAAGCGAAGGATTAGAGCTTGGGTCATCTTAATCTTTATATCCTCAAAGGATTTCTATGGTAATGCAGTCCACTCAAAATGGTTACCCTTTGGGCATTCAGTCATGGGTGCCATAATAGTACTAATGTTTGAGATGAAGCTATGATAGAAAGTCGCTAAACCATGGAAACTACGAATATCATGAACAGTCCTAGGAGTAGGCCATTGGGTTATGACAGCTATTTTAGCAGGGTAGACAGAAACATCTTGTGCAGATTAGAGAAATCCAAGGAATGAGACATGATCAACAAGGAATGACCATTTCTTTGGATGGGCATAGAATTGTTCGGCATTTAAAACTTCACATACTAGGCGTAGGTGATGGATATGATCATTCATGGATTTACTATAAATGAGTATATCATCAAAGTAAACAACAACAAAATCCCCAATGAATGGTCTAAGGATATGGTTCATCAATCGTTGAAAAGTACTAGGAGCATTCGACAATCCAAAAGGCATAACCTTCCACTCATATAAACCATCCTTGATTTTAAATGCAGTTTTCCAGTCATCTCCAGGATGGATTCGGACTTGATGATAACCACTCTTTAGATCAATTTTCAAGAAAATCACTGAACCAGCCATCATTTAAACATATCATTTATGCGAGGGATTGGAAATCTGTACTTAACAGTGATCTTATTAATCGCTCGACTATCAATACACATGCACCAACTCCCATCCTTTTTGGGAGCTAATAGTGTAGGGACAGCGCATGGGCTAAGTCTCTCTTGGATAAATCCCTTATCCAATAGTTCTTGGACTTCATGTTGAAGCTCCTTATACTGTGTGGGTTCCATACGATAGTGGGAAGATTTAGTAAGGATGAACCGGGAATAAAATCAATTGCATGCTGAATATCATGCATAGGGGTTAGGGTATTGGGTAAATCCTCAGGAAAGACGCTCTCAAATTCAGCTAGTAGTTTAGAGAACTGCGGTGGCGGTGGAGTGGAATTTTCTAGAGAATGATCAGGAATCATGGCTAGACAGATGGACAGCTCAGTATCTAATTCCCTTGAATTTGGCAACCGTTGAGGATACATAGACCTAATGACATAGATTTCGGTGTAGGTCTCTTATGGTTGTGAGTATACGGGTACCATGTGATTTTCTTACCCTGATAGATGAATGAGCAACTGTTACTCCTACCGAAAATGTGTACATCGATATCATATAACCATGGGCCACCAAGGATAATGCTTCCGACTTTCATGAGTAAGACATCACATAATACTTCTTCCTCGTATGATTTGACTTTGAGAGGGAGAAGGCATTGATTCTTTATAGGGATCGATGTAGCATCGATCCATGATACATAATAGGGATGAGGATGGTCAATCAACGGTAGTCCCTTACGTGAAGTCATAACATCAGATACAACATTGGTACAACTACCAATGTCTACGATCGTCTTGCACATCTTATCACCAATCTTAAAGTAAGCATAGAATATGGATGTCCTCAATGCAGAATCATCGATGGATGGTTGGGTAAGGTTGCATCAAAAAATTCCCCTAACTGATGTAGATGAATCACGTCGAGGAAGGGATGGTGGGCAATCAGTAATGCCAATGAAGCTCACCAAACCATCTTCATGCACGAATTCTTCTACTATATAGTTATCTACCCTATATTCTTCCTCATCAGTAGGTTGATTTATGGCCACATCCCTGACATTTAAAGCATGTCATGCCGGACGGACCGATCTGTGCTGGATTTGGTTGAGTTGGGGCTCTTGCGGTAGATTCAAGGGAAGAAGAGGTACAACTATTAGAGGTTATGTGAGTGGATGACTGTGATGTAGGAGCAGGAGCACGGTGCTCTACGGGAGTATGAGTTTGAGTGGTCACAGGTGCTGGGAGTGCAAGAGGAGGGTTGCGAGGGGTAGGCCTGTTGGGGTGGGTAGAATAAGCTCTATCATTAAGAGCGGGGCGACCACTCACAATGGGATTACTGTAGAGGGTTTGGCAAAGCTCTAGATCCTCTACTATCTGATTGGCTTGCTCTAGTGTGGCTGCTTTTTGAACAAGCAATTCAGTATCGAGATAAGGATTTAACCCCGTTCTAAATCGAGAGATGACAACTCGCGCATTCTCCTCAACTCGACACCTCATATTATATTCATCAAACTGGGTGATATACTCTGAGACCGGTCGTCTACCTTGTTGTAATTTATGCCATTGATCTAGGAGGTTATCTAAATAGGCGTGGGGAACATATTTCTTGTGCAGCTTATCTTTCATTTAGGGCCACGTGTCAATCGGCGCCTCTCGTCAGTTATAGATAGAAAATTCAAGATTCTCCCAAAAAATTTTGGCTTGACATCCTAACTTCATTTCGGCATATTGTACCTTTTGCCACTCGAGCATATCATACCATTTGAAATAACTATTGAACTTAGACTCCCAATCTAGATATTCTTTAGGGTCTCTAGATTCTTCATAGTATGGGACATCAACTTTGACTCTTCTTTGTATCTGTTGCAAATGATTGTCATGATCATGACGACGGTGATCACGAGGAGGGGTCCAATCCTTGGGAGGATAGGGATCGTCCAGTTCAGGATGATTCCCATTCCAACCTCAGTGCCTATCATCTAGTGGATAGGGATTATTCGGGGGGGGATGATTCTTATCACGATCTAGGATCCTATCCTCTGGTAGATAGTAATCATCTCGGGGAAGATGATTTCCACCTTGCACCGGGTTCCTATCCTCAGGCGGATAGGGATCGTTCTGCAGAGGACGATTCCTATCACAGCCCGGGACTCTATTCTTAGGTGGACAGAAATCGTCTTAACGATTCCTATTGTAGCCTGGTGTCCCAACCTCAGGAAGAATCAGTTCATCTTGCTCGAGACGATTCTGATTACGACTTTCAATTCTACTCTCAGGTAGATAGGGATCATCACCTACTGAATGATTTCTATCATAACATCTAACTCTAGGTTCTGGGGGTGGCAGGTCATCCCGATCACGGTGAGTCCTATCACGAGTGCGATTCTCTAAATTGGTCATTCACTCACGAACCACGTCTATGGAATTGGTGAGATGATTATCCATGTTGGTTAGGCGAGTGTTCACGTTGCAAAAACCATTTTAAATAACAGCAAACATACGGTCAACATCCCCACGTGATGAGGATGGTGGAGCAGGAGGAGACGAAATTTGGAGTGGGATAAAAGCCTCATGGTTATCTAAGGAAAGTTTTGTCATTGCCATGATGACGAGTCTGCCTGAACGGAGATGCATGCAATGAAATGATGACTAAGATTGTGACTATGAATGCAGATGGTGTAGGCCAACACAAGCTAGGCTATGATACCAATTTGATGCATGATGACTAGGGGAAACTGGGTGAGAAGACTATCAAGTGTGGGGTGGGATAAACAGACCACAAATCCCATGATCGAATTCGAAGATTTAAATCCGGTGTAAAATGTGATGGTGCACCCCTTTCCTCGTCGAGGGGGGGAGTATTGTCTTACAACCACAGTGGTGAAATCAAAGCAACCATTTCAATAAACTCGAATTGGCAATCGCTAAAAGATTCAAAGGCCTATTTAGTCTAATCACTTGAAGATTCACAATCCAAAACTAATCCGTCGGCGGTGGATAAACACTCGAAGAATACTAGATGAAGACAATGATCACCAAAGAGTGTAGAAAGTACCTCGGCACTAGAGTAGTGCATCGTGGCGATGCGGGAAATACTCGACACCTCGTTGGTGGGATGATTGATGTGCGCTTCGAAAAGGTGTCACGTATCCAATTGTGCGGTCCGTTGGAGGGGGTCAAGGGGGGAGTCGCCCCCTTGCGGGGTTTTGGGCAGTGCCTCGAAACCTAAATGGTAAACGGGGTGTGCGTTTACAGAATGAAGGATCTGAAGCTTGGATGCTGATTGTATGGATCGTGTGGGCGCGAGGAGGCTGTGTGGGCAAGCACCTGTGTGCCGCGGCTGTAAAGGGCGGGTGGCTGTGCGCAACAGCCGCGAGGGCGGCTGGCAGCATGCGGTGAAGGCGTGGGGTGACGCCTGCGCGTGGCGGCTACATGGGCGGGCTTCTCACGCGGCTGCCACGTGGAAGGGCGACGTGTGTGCGGTGGCATGGGGCGGCCTGCGTGGGCAGGCGACCTGCCTACGGGCGAGCACCTTGCATAGTTGACGACCTGCGTGGGCGGGCGGCCTGCCTGCAGGTGGGCGGCCTACGGGGAGGGTGGCTTGCACGTGCAGGTGGCCTGCGGGCAGTGGCGTGGCAGGCGGGATGCGTGGGTGGGCGGCCTATGTGCGGGCGAGGTGCAGATGTTCCTCCGATGGTACTGGCAACAGCGATAGTGGCGGCGGTGGCGGCTCGGAAGGGGAGAAGACTATGGCAAATTTCTCAAGAAGAAAACTTGAACTCTTGAAATAAAATTCACCAAGTGTTTCAAGCAACTTTGGCCTGTGTATAGGCCTTCGAGGAAAGAGAGAGTAAGAGAAAAAAAGATGAAAATAGACAACGTGTCTACGTGTCACGTCAAAGGGCAGTTTTGGAGGTGGTGTTGATGACATGTCATGACATGCGACGTCTGGTGTGGAGGTGGAGGCACGTCTGGTTCCAATGTGCAGTCATGGTCGCCACCCCTACGCATCATGACGTTTCTAGAGCACTGAGACCTACTTTGGTTGCTTCAGCACTGCCACCAGCTAGGACCCCGTTGATGTCGCCACCCCTACGCATCATGACGTTTCTAGAGCACTGAGACCTACTTTGGTTGCTTCAGCACTGCCACCAGCTAGGACCCCGTTGATGTCGCCACCCCTACGCATCATGACGTTTCTAGAGCACTGAGACCTACTTTGGTTGCTTTAGCACTGCCACCAGCTAGGACCCCGTTGATGTCGCCACCCCTACGCATCATGACGTTTCTAGAGCACTGAGACCTACTTTGGTTGCTTCAGCACTGCCACCAGCTAGGACCCCGTTGATGTCAGCACTAACACCACGAGTGTCCTAGGCTTGTCCACCGTTAGTGACACCCTATGTTGCACCATCACGAACTCCTACTCCGGCGGTCATCTGACCACCTCCACGGACATAGTCAGCATCTAACTATGATGATCTTGTGCAGTGCACGTTGATCTCTTATGCCTATGTAAAGATCAGTGGACGCATGTGTAAGATGATTATCGATAGTGGGAGCTGCATCAATGTAGTCTCCGAAGACACCACGGCCAAGCTCAGCCTCACATTGACGCCACATCCTGCTCCTTATATCGTATCTTAGATTGACGCTTTGACCCTTCCGGTACAATCATAATGCCATGTGCCATGGAAGATGAACACTTATGACGAAGGGGTGCTATGTGACATCCTGCCTATGATGATCGGCAGTATTATACTGGGACATCCGTGGGTGTTCGACAATGATGTCCAACTATCAGGCCGAGCAAACACATGTTCATTTATGTATGGTGGATGTAGATTAATATGGTACCTGGTAGTACAAGCGCCTCCTCAGCTAGGGCCAACCGTACCTACACCAACTCCCCAGCCAAAGACACCGTTGATCACCAACGGGTGTATATTCAGACGAGAGCTTGATCAGAATTGGGAACTCTTACCTGATGTTTTGCTCTCACCCCAGAAGTTCCCTTAGAGGAACCGACACAGATGCCCTACGCGCCTAACATGCCCGAAGACCTCCTCGATGAGCTCCAACCCATGTGTAGTTGTTCAGCACGCCATTCATCTCGTTCCTAGAGATTCGCTCCAAAATTAAGCGCATTATCAGATGGACCCATTAAAATACAAGGAATTGTATTGCCAGGTAAAGGAACTCCTGGCTACATACCTCATACAGGAGAGCCTTAGTCTGTGTGCCGTCCCTGCACTACTCGCGTTGAAGATTGACGGGGCAAGGCATATGTGTTGCGACTCCTGCGCCATCAACAAGATAATGGTAAAGTTTCATTTTCCCATCCCCAGAGTGCATGATCTATTTCATCTGATGGCCAAAGCGACCATCTTTTCAAAGATTGATTTATGTAGTGGATACCACCACGTTCACGTCCAACTAGGGGATGAGTGGAAAATGGACTTCAAGATTAAAGATGGCCTTTTTGAGTCGAACGTTCTGCCATTTGGGCTCTCGAACGCCTTGAGCATGTTTCAATGCTTGATGAATGAGGTTTCGCGTCTGTTCATGGGTAGATTTGTTGTGGTTTACTTTGATGATATATTGATCTTTAGTGGGTCCCGTATAGACCACCTATGACACCTTGAGGAGGTGTGTGCCGCACTTCATGGCTACCTGAAGAAATGTATATTCTTCATGGCCGAGGTTTCCTTCCTTGGCTTCATCATATCAGCTCAAGGAGTTTCTACCGATCCGGCCAAGATCGAGGCCATCACGCCATGGCCCAAGTGCAAGGATGTTTATGACGCACGTAGTTTCATGGGCTTGGCGACATTCTACAAGAGGTTTGTTCCAAGGTTTAGCGGTATTATCGCCCTTGTCACTGATCTTACCAAACTTGATAAGTTCAAATGGACAAATGCGGTTGACAAGGCCTTTGAAGAGATCAAGCGCGCATGACCAACGCACCTGTTCTATGACTGCCCGACTTCAACAAGGTGTCTGAAGTGGATTGCAACACTTTAGGCATAGGTATTGGTGGCGTCCTTAGCGAGGACAGATCCCCGGTCGAATATTTCAGCCAAAAGTTGAACGATACAAGGAGTCAATACAATAAATACGATTGTAAACTTTAGGTTCTATTCTAGTCGCTTCGACACTAGCAAAGTTATCTACTTCCGAAGGAATTTGTGCTCTACTTGGACAATAGTGCTCTCCGAAACTTTCATGACTAGAAGAACGTCAGCGATCGGCTTGCCTGTTTGAATGCTTACTTGCTTGACTACACGTTCATGATCCGGCATAAGAAAGGGAAGGACAATGCCATAGCCGATGCTTTCAGCCATAGACCAGCCATCCTTAATTTGATGAAGTCCCAAGTTTTGGGATTTGATCAAATCCGACAAGACTAGGATGACTGTCCTGACTTTGGGAATATTATAAATGCCGTTAGTGATGGCCCAAAGTCTGAATACCGAGATTATTATATCTCGGATGGCTACCTCTTCCATGGAAAGAGGTCATGCATTCCTTGAACATCACTAAGGGATTTCCTTATCTTTGAGACACACGCAGGTGGTCTGAGCGGACACTTCCGTGTCAACAAGAGCATCCAATCATTAGAATATCAGTTCTACTGACCATTGCTAAAGATGGACGTGATGCCAGACGTCGTCGGTGATATCGTATGACGGGTAATAAAGTACAGAGATGTAACTATGTGATGCAAATGAACATAGGCGGATGTATGTGCAGGCCCCAACACTTGGGTTTCACCAAGCTCTGAGCTCCAAGATGGGCAACTGATGATGGTGTCGGTGACCTTCTGACCCTCGTCGGAGAAACGATGGCAATTACGTTGTGAGGCGGGATAAATCAATTGGCGCTAGCACATTACGGACGATCTCAACCCGTACCTAGGAAATTACTCGTGACGTAGTTTTCTTGACGTAATATCTCACCTAAACTAACCCGAGCGCAATGGAGTGCAGCCAAAAATATACTAAAAGACATAATATAACTAATGAGCAATGCGACATTCGTCCTTGGTGCCTTCATCTTTGTACAAGCCGGTACATGCAAATTTGGTGGAGGAGTGCTAGAAGTGTGCATGGGTACCTTGACTGGCGGCGCTGGTGTGGCATAGGAGTGAGAGTCAGAGATTTGAATCGAGGAGATAAATCGGCAGCGGCAAGGCGGCTCAACCAAACAGTTGTGCTCAGCCGGTGCAACTTCATGGTGGTGCGGCCCGAGCAAAGACAACAATTGTTGCAAGCGGTGACGGGCAATGCATAGGTGGAGCTCGAGTTTGAGCAATGGTATGCGGTATCAAGGCAAAGTGAAGGCTCATCGGGGCGGAGGGTGCTGCGGTACTAAGCAGATGGCGCATGATCGAGCAGGAAGTGCGCGGGCAAACAAGTCTGATCACAGCGTGGGCGAGAGGTGGTGAGGCCGGCAAGACCGACGCACTAGTGGCGCCGATACACAAAAGATGCCCACATCTAGAGCTGTTACGCGTGGGTAGAGCTTTGGGTTGAATGAGCATTGCGGCTCATGACAGTCGCGCAGAAGTTCTGGTAGTCTGGCTGGCAGATAGAGCTGCATGGACCACACCCGTTGATAATGCGGAAAACCCCTACGACTTAACGTGGGTGTAATAGCACGAGGGCTGAGTGACGTTCGGAGAGCCTATGAGTCAGCTGTTCGCCCGGGGGTGTAGGGATCGTCAGCCACATCGTCGATAGACCATGACTACGAGGCGACCAGGTAGCTTGCGACACACAGGGCCTTGATGCTTCACGTAGCTGACGCAACGACCCGCACAAGGCACATACGTGTTGACCATTGAGGTTCCAACTCCATGAAGCAGGAGCTCCATGATGCAGAACGTCATCTCAGCAGCATCCGGTCGGTACATAGACAACTCTTGGATATCTAAGTAATGTAGTTAGACGTTGTCAATGGTGTCGTCTAACGGATGAATTCCCTAGGGGAATCTAACTACGTAGTGATGCGTTCTACGTGAAGTACGTGCAGGCCCCGACTCGTGGAGGTTTGTCTGACTCTTAGCTTCAAAGTGCGTGATGGGTGATAATGACGGTGACATTTTGACACTTGTCGGAGTGACAACGCCGACTACAGTGCCGAATGGAATATCTCCGTAGGGGCTCACACGTAATGGATGGGCTTGACCCGTACTAGTAAAGTCACTCGATTACATAGTTTTGTCAATAACCTCTCACCTATCTCTAGCCGGAGCACGGTGGAGTGCAGTCGACAATAACTATAAGAAGTAAGATAATAGGGGAGCGGGAGGATGACTTACCTCGTCGATGCGCTGCTCATCGTCAATCCTTCGTCAATGCAACAGTTGATGTGAATCATGGGCAGAGGTGGGCCCGGAAGCGACACTAGGTAGCTTGATTAGCAATGGGCATAGTAGTGGGTTGGTGGGGCCCGGAGGTGACAAGTCGAGATGGCTCAAGAGACGGCCAGGCTCGGTGGGCACGTTCTCAAGACAGATCAGAGGGGGGGAGATGGTCGGTAGTAGTAGCATGAGTATGGTAGCCTTGGTCCCGACCAGGCACCAGGATGGAGAGCGATGTCTCAATCCCACCCGTCAATGGCTCGGTGGGATTCCAATTGGTCTGCGCGACGTCCAGTTACAAAGGATGGTGACTTCCTTTACGAACACCTGGTGGTCTTGATGATTAATTACCAGTCGCGGAAGGCCTTGGTCAACAGGTGGAGGCGTCGACGGTCTTCTTTAAATCACCAGGTGTACAATAACAAGACCAGAGACAAGTCACAGAGTGGGTGCAGCTAGAGTCCCTGATCCCGTCCAACGAAAGATTTCGTAAGCCCATGACGGAGGACAAGGCTTGCTCAATGGAGCACGTACCACGCGGTGTCAAGATGACCTCAAGCCAACAGGTTTCCATTCCCACACCAGGCCCAGCCGTATCTTTCTAGGTAATGATTTTCATTGACTGAAGCAATACAAATCTTCCCACCCGTGAACGACAAAGCAAATGCCTTGCGCACATCCCGGAGAAGGATCTTGGGTGGGCGGCGACGTGAAGGGAGAAGCGACAACAGTGACTCCTCGATTAGCACTACAAACCCTGATATCCCGATCGTTCCCCTTCCCGCTTGGCCTTCTCCCTCTCCCGTACTCTTCATCTCTTCTCTTCTTTCGGCAAGACCAAAACTTTGAACAAAACAATTCAATATGGTAGTCTGGTCTACCTCCCTAGGGCGCCTCTTGTTCCCATATATAGGGGGGGTCAAGATAGGCCTTAGGGAGATCCATTAGGGGGCCCTTATACATAGGACCCCCTTATAAAATCAAATACCAAAACATGAAAGTTCACGGGAGTAAAAGACACAAAAACTGATGATGATGCAGCGAAAAAATGACGAATTACATACGAACAAAACAATGATCCTGGACACGATGATGATGTGAACAACGTGACATGCGATGATGTGAACACGACGAAATGAAGACACAAACGGGATTTTCCTTAGTGTGCTGGTTGGGCTGAACACGAACTGCTAGAGGCATTGATGATGGTGACGGCATCTCCAAAGTCATCTCTGGGGACTCTAGCTGATGTGCTCCATCACTCCACGGCGCGAATGGCACGCGCTAGACCACTTGCATCCTTCTCTTCTCTTCTCTCTTCCGTCCTCCTTTCTCTTCTCCTTTCTTCTTCTCGGTGCGACCAAGTAAACAAAAAACTCAATCAAAATATTACTTGGTCTAACCAACCTAGGGGCCAAGAGGGTCCGTTTAAATTCAAAGACAAAATATGAAAATCCAAAGAAGCAAAAGAATACAAAAACATATGGTTACGCATGACGTACAAACACAACTCGACAATCATGGACATGATGACCACGTGAACGACGTGACACACAACGATACAAACACGAAGAAACGAATGCATGAACAGGATAAAAACAATGAAATGAATGAGCATGGACATGCTTTCACCCGGGGAATTTGAACTTGGGCGTCTTCGCTGTCGCCTTGGCATGCTGGTCAGGCTGGACGTGAACCTACGGTGATGTGAGTGATGATGGTGTCTATGAAGACGTCTATAGGGGAGCGGGCTGGCGAGAATGACTTCATCCTGTATGGTCTCAATTTTAACTAGACCATTTCGCCTTCACAAAAATCTTCATCTCTCTTATGTTTATTTGATTGGGTTTGCCAAATGTGATTTTAAGGTGTTAAGAGCCTAATCCCTCTCAGCCAGAGTTGTCGATGGAATCAAATGGGGATCTTGAAACATAACGGATTAGTGAGGGGGATCTTGATGTCGGACGTCGACGGTCTTGTCATCTGGATGGGTATTGAGATGATGCTTTGATACCAAGATGATGTAAGATGACATCGCTGACATCATCCTGAGGGGTACCGAGGTGATGCTCGGATACCGGGTTTAACGCGGGCGTCATCAATGATGGCGTTCATCGGTGTGGACCTACGGGATGCGTCTATTTGATGCGATGCAATCCTAGGTGAGAGTATGTACAAGCTCCGACTCGTGGGGTTCGCTGGGCTCCATGCGCTGGGGCGGGCGACCGATGGCAGTGATTGTGACCTCATGACCGTCCTTGAAGAGACGAAGGAGTCTATGGTGCCGAACGGGTTAAACCATTGGTGCTCTCATGTAATGGATGGGCTCGGCCCGTACTTAGGGAAGACACTCGTGGGCCGCTCTCGTGTCCGTTTATACTCTCACTTAATCTATTTCAAGCGTGGTGGAGTGCAATCAAAAGGTATACGACAATAGATAATTAACAGGGGGGTTAGAGGAGTGAGGTACCTCTTGGCATTGTCATCTAGGAGTCATACGTCTGTCAATGCAAGGATACTAGCGGGCAAGGTCGATGGGACTATGTCAGAGGCAGGCATGGCATCGCTCAACTGGCGGCAAAATGCGGCTAAGGTGACGCAGGAGTGGAGTCACAAGGGCAGGGGCAAGGAGCGCTAGTGGTGGCACAGCCGGTGGCACAAGCGGCAACACGGGTGGCGGCGCAAAGCAGCGGCGCTGCGAGTGGCGGCAGTGTAGGTGGTGGCTCGATGGTGGCACAGACAATGATAGCGGCGTCAGCAATGGCGTGAGCGCTGGCATGGGCAGCGGCATGGGCGACGGGGTGGGCAGCAACACAGGCGCCATTTGGACAGGCGGTGCGTAGTGGAGACACTTGAGGATGACGCGGCGGTGGTACAAGCAAAGACTTGAGGATGACGCAGGCGACATCTTGGCGGTGGTGCAGAGCAGCGACACGACGGCGCCAGGAATGACGGTAGTACTCGTGGCATTCAGCGGTAGTGTTAGTGGTGTTCAGTAGTAGTGCGGTGCGAGTGGCAGTCGCCGGTGCTATGGACGGCGGTCGGCGGCGCGTGCGATGCAGATAGTGGTCAGTGGCACTACGAGCGGCGATCGGCGGCGCTGTAGGCGGCAGGGTAGTACTCGTGGCATTCAGCGGTAGTGCCATCAGTGTTCAGCAGTAGTGCGGTGCGAGTGGCGGTCGCCAGTGGTACGAACGACTATCGGCGGCGCGTGCGGTGCAGATAGTGGTCAACGGCACTACGAGCGGCGATCGCCGGTGCTGTAGGCGGCGGTGCTGCAGGCAGCAGCGTTGTGGGCAGTAGTCGGCGATGCTATGGGCGGCGGTTGATGATGTCGAGGGCAGCAGTTAGTGGTGCTGGTTGTGGCCATTGGCAGCGTTGCGGGCGGTGGTCAACGACGCTAAGGGTAGCAATCCATGGCGTAGCGGGCGGTGATCGAGGGCACTATGGGCGGCGGTCAGCGGTTAGGTCTCTAGCATATACTGATCTAAAGGGTGTAGTCCTGATCGAAGTGTGACAAGAAGTGTTGTAATTGTATTCAGCAGAATGTAACCAATTTCTCCACCGTTTTGGATTTTCTAAATCAAATAATCTTAAATAACACTCCAAACCTCTGTTTATGACTTCAATTGGCCATCTATTTCAAGATGATAAGATGAACTGAATTTGAGACAAGTGCGCTGAAGTTGTGATAAACTCAAATTTTGGAGAGAGGGTAAAATTTCTGCAGAAATTTTCCTTGCATTTCTTCCCAAGAATTAAAAGTAATTCCTAGATTACGATACCATGCGAATGCTTTATCTTTTAACGTCAAAGGAAAATATTTCATTTTAAGCATTTCTGTAGATATTCCTGGAACATTTTGAGACGAACATCTAATATGAAAATCATCAAGGAATTCTAATGGGTTTTGGGCAGGCAATCCATTAAACTCAGGCATGGAATTAATTAATGCATTGTCGTATCAAAATGAAATACCGTCGCCGATGTTCAGATTTACATCGGTTTGTCGTAGGCTTCCCGACGGTGTCGACCTGTCCAGCATGGTCCTCCTCCTCTCATGCTGCTGATGAACCTCTTCAGCCATAGTTCTCTGCTAAATTTCTGGTTCTGTAGAATCAGAGAATCCAGAGTGGCGTCTCTAATAATTTTTTCTGCAGACTTCTCACCAGCTCCTGAGCGTGTAACTACCATAAATCTTCAGCAAAATGTTAGCAGACGATGAGCTGAGGATTTTAAAGTCCTTCAGCTTAAGAGGATAATAAAGAACGACTATAGATTCAGAAAAACAAAAAATTCCTACTGTAATACCGTGCTCCCCAGCAGCGGCGCCAGTTGATAAACTCAAATTTTAGATATTTTTACTGGTTATTTAGCAGTTAATACGTGTGAGGATTTGAGCTTATACAACGAATTTGTAAACCTCACGGCTTAGAGCAAGTGAGGGTCGATCCACAGGGAGCAGGTAAGACAGTACTGATTCTCGCTTTTGAGTTAGTTTATCTCGGGAAATATATAATTCAGTTCTTTTAATCAACTTAACTATCTTCAGGGAAATTTAATTAATCACCTTAGGTCAGTATAGTAAGTTCTCTTGCTCACAAGCTCATGCTTGTGAAGAAGAAAAAAACACAAGCACCTGGTGTGCTTGTGCCTCTGCGCACAGAGTACACCGATCACTGCAAGCTAGCGCGAGCTGCTTGCGGTGGTCGCTGTGCGCAAGAGCGCTTGCGCGCAGGGCATGTGATGCCTGCGCGCAAAGGTGCCTGCGCGCAAAGGTGCCTGCGCGCGAGCGACCCTCGCACGCCGTAGTCGCTCGCGCGCTACGGCCGTGCGGTGCTCCTCGTAGCGCGAGGCTGCACCTGCGCGCGTGCGACCTGCCTCTCACAGGCTTCGCGCGCAGGAGGTCGGGTGCCCGGTTCAGCGCGCTGAATCACTTGCACAGAGGGTCTGTGCTTGCGATTCTTCTCGCTGAACCTGCGGGTTTACTGGAATTTGGATGAACAGACTGGTGAACAAGATTGGAGATGGATAACTGAAGAAAATCAATGAAAACAATACTGAATAGAATTCTAAGAGTAATCTACCAACAATTGTTATTGGAACTGCTGAAAACACAAGGTGTGATCTTCAATCCAATACAGATTGTCTTCAGAAGGGAGAAGAGAGAATTCTGAAACCTCAACAATCTCTCCACCCGGTGTCACGTCCCTCACGGCGAGGTAGAGATCTTCTTGCTTCGGCTAAAACTCAGGCTCCTTCTCCTCCCAACTCCAATGCTCAGCAGCTCTTGGAGGGTGCAGAAATCCTTCCTCTCCAAGCCTTAGCTCCTTGAGAGAAATTCTGAACAACCTAAAATCAACTCTCAAGAGAGTATTTATAGGTTTCTCTTAAGTCATGCCCAGGGGCATTTTCGTAATTTCTGCTTCTTTGAATTTTTGCCCGCTCCTCTTGATCCTCGTCTCTTTTCTTGATCTTCTTAACCTGTCTCTGAATGTTTACTAACCATAAAATGTTAAATATATTCCACTTGATTCAAAGGATCAAGTGGGGTTGGTGATTTCATAAAATGATGCATATGCATGATATTAGCATGAATTAACATGATAATTTTGATGAATGAAAACTAAAAAGTTTAATTATTTGATGACATATTTGAGAGTCATCAAGTTGATGTAACGTTTTCCAAAAATGAGTTGTAAATAAATTGCGTGTATGAAATGAGAGAATTAGGGATGCCATGTAGTTTGATGATTTGTTTTGCAAATATATCAGCAATGGTGATGTAACACGATGATTGTGGGGATCAGACGGCTCGTGTTACAACAAAAGTGATGGCAAGGACGCCAACACATAATCATCGAAGCGTCGCCATGGTCAACCAGAGTCAACACGCCTGCTATGAACCCAACGGCACGGTCAACCGTAGTCAACACCCCTGCTATGGGCCCAACGGCGAAGTCAACCAAAGTCAACACGCCACGGTCAACTGAAGTCAACACGCAGCAACCGTCGATAAGCACGTCTCCACCCATGCACGTCCCTACGCGCGTCATGACACGACGCCAGAGGTAGATCCACAACTACCCTTTGGCGTGACACGACGCACGTCTTTAATTTCTCGTCTCTAATTTCTCGTCATTTTCTCTTTCCTTCAAGGCCTATATATAGGCCATTATTTTCAAGAAACATTAGGCAGTCATAATTCAAGAATCGAGTTTTTGTTTAACTCTTCTTGGAGGACTGCCCAGCCTCCCCTGTCCTTCTTCTTACCCTAGTGCCGCCGCTGCCACCGCCGCCATCGTCATCATTGCCAACCATCCACCCGATCGTCTCCTCCACCCTCTTCGTCCCTTCTCTCTCTCTCCCTCCCTCCTTCTCTCTCCCTCTCTCTCGTTCTCTCTCTCCTTCACCCTCCTGGGCTACCCTAGAACGTCCAAGGTCGCCCATCAAGGTCCGCCCAAGGTCGCCTCAGGCCGCCCACGCAGGGCTGCCCAAGGCCGCCTAGAGCCGCCCATCAAGGCCCGCCCAAGGTTGCCTCATGCCGCCCACTGATGACTCTAAAATATTTCATCAAATAATCAAGTTCTTAAGTTTAAATTCATTACAATTATCTTGTGAATTCATGCTAAGTTCATGCATATGTATTGTTTTATGAAATCACTAACCCCACTTGATTCTTTGAATCAAGTGGAATTTATTTAACATTTTATGGCTAGTGAATATTCAGAAACAGGTTAAGAAGATCAAGGAAGAGAGGAGGATCAAGAGAAGTGGGCAAAAATTCGAAGTGGCAAAAATTATGAAAATGCCCCTGGGCATGACTTAAGAGAAAACCTATAAATACTCTCTTAAGAGAGGAGTTTAGGTTGTTCAGAATTTTCTCTAAGGAAACTAGGACTTGAAGAAGAGGATTTCTGCACCCTCCAGGAGCTGATGAGCTTGTGGAGCTGGGAGGAGAAGCAGGCTGAAGGATACCCGCTCAAGAAGATCGCCAACTCGCCGACGGGACGTGACACGAAGTTGGAGTGATTGAGCTGGTTCAGATCTGTTCTCTTCTCCCCTTTTGACAATTTCAGTTGGTTGAAGTAACCTTCAGGTTCTTCAGCAGCTCAACCAGAGATTGTTTGATGCTACTTTGATTTGCAGTTCATAGTTATTTTGATTTCGCTTAACGTTTCACCCCTTACCTCACCGTTCATCAATTTGTCATCGAGCGACACCCAACCAACCTGCATTTCCAGTTTCATCCAACAGAGGGTGCACAAGCAGCGAGCTGCAAGGCAGAACCACGCTCAGGGGAGCATCCCTGTGCGAAGCACCCGCCATGCACAGGGATCCCCCGTGCGCGGCAGCAGCCTTGCGTGCGCACGCGTCCGCGCGGAGGAGCCGGCGCGCACGGCATTCGTGCGCAGACACATCCTGCACGGGACGCACAGGAAGGGCTGGGCACACACTGCTGCGCTAGCCGCTGCGAGCAAGCCGTCCCGCGCGCGGAAGCGCAGCAGGCCGCTTGCTCGCGTGCAGCCAAGCGCATAGCGGCGCTTGCCTGCGCAGTGCATGGCTTAAGAGCCACGCACAACTTAGCACCCTGCGCGCAGGTAATTCTGCACGCAAGGTGCTCGATCTTTTGCCCCAAAGGCAAAAGATCAGTCAACAGAGAAAAGTCTCTGTTGACAAAACAGATTAGGAAATCTTGACTAACAAATATATACATATCCTCAATCGAATATCTTTTACAGAGACCCCTTTAAAAACCAACTAAGAACAGATTAACTAGGTAAAAGGACTGAACTAATTAATTGAATTGTGATTTGAATCAAAACACAGAAAGATAAAAAATCGTCCTGCTGTTTTCTGCTGCTCCCTGTGGATCGACCCTCACTCGCCCTACGCCATGAGGTTTATAAATTTGTTGCATAAGCTCTGAACCTCACACGTCTGAACTGCTAAATAACCAGTAAAAAACACATAAAGTCCGAGCTTATCAACTGGCGCCGTTGCCGGGGAGCACGGTATTACAGTAGAAATTTTTATTTTCTCTGAATCTACAGTTATCTCTCTAAACCTACAGTCATTTTTGTGAATCTACAGTCATTTTTGTGAATCTACTGTCATTTCTCTAAATCTACAGTCATTTTTGTTGATTTTTCTAGAGCTGCAGGACTTGACAATCCTCAGCTCATTGTTATTCTAACCGTTTGCTGTAGATTTATGGTAGTAACACGCTCAGGAGCTGGTGAAAAGTCTGCAGAGAAAGACATTAGAGACGCCACTCCGGATTCTACAGTGACAGAACCAGAAATTCAGCAGAGAAATATGGCTGAAGAGATGCACCAGCAGAATGAGAGGAGGAGGACTATGCTGGATAGGTCCACACCGTCGGGAAGCTTGCGTCAAACCGATGTAAATCTGAACATCGGTGACGGTATTTCCTTTCGATATGACAATGCATTAATTCATTCCTTACCTGAATTTAATGGACTGCCTGCTCAAAACCCATTAGAATTCCTTGATGATTTCCACATTAGGTGTTCATCTCAAAACGTTCCAGGGATATCTACAGAAATTTTAAAAATGAAATATTTTCCTCTAACCTTAAAAGATAAAGCATTTTCCTGGTACCGTAATTTAGGAATCACTTTTAATTCATGGGAAGAGATGTAGGGAAAATTTCTGATGAAATTTTACCCTCTCTCCAAAACTAACTTTTATAGAAGGGAAATTCACAACTTCCATCCTCATGATGGTGAGGCGTTTAGTGAATCATGGGAGAGGTTCAATGATCTGTTGAGGAAGTGCCCTCACCATGGAATTGAACAATGTCAACTAGCTCAGATATTTTATGAGTCTCTCTCTGATTTTATGAAAAACAAGGTAAACCTCGCACGGGTGGAACGTTTTATACTGCATATGAGGATGAAGTTTTTGATATTTTGGAGAGAGTTGCAGAAACTGATTTGCAGGAGATTGGAGGCAATCAGAATGGGAGGAATGTGCAGCCCAAGAGAGCAGGAGTTCTGCAGGTCAACGCCAAGGAGGGAGAGCTACAAGCGGGCCTAAGGGAGACCAACCAGAAATTGGAGGAGCTCACCTCTACCTTGAAGAATGTCTTCCTAGGTAACTCTCCCATCATTAAAGCTAAGATCTGCTCTCTCTGTTTTAGCAGGGAACATGAAGATGGAGCTTGCCAAGCCATGGAAGAAGAGGTGAAGGCTTTCAACCAGCCGCAACAACCGTGGGCGGGTCAAAAGCGGTCAAATTTCCAAAACGGAGAGGCCTTCCACCAAGGAAACAAGCCGGCAGCTCAACCCCCGTTCCAGCAGAGACAACAATTCCAGCACAGGCCTCCACAACAGTATCAGGTTTCATCTCAAACTCAACCTGATTTCTCTACATTAACTCCCGTCATTTCAGATATGATCGAAAAGCAAAATCAAAAGTTGCGGGCGGAAATGGAGATGCAGATGCAAGTGATGATGGAGTTTCAAACGAAGCAAATGCTGGATGCTCAAGAGCAGATGAGGAAGATGCTAGAAAGCCTCAGACCTGTCCAACCTGAACACCAAGGTATACCGTTAGATTCTCCTTGCACATCTTATAAACTTCCCACGAAACCGTCCATCAATCCATGCAACTTGCATCATGTGCAGCATTCCATTCATGATGAGACGAATAGAGATGATCCTGAGGTTCTAGCCATCTCAAAATTGAGAAATGGGAAAGAACTTCAGGATCCCTATCGGACTTCTATAGAGAATTCTAAGAAGGGAATCGAACCACAAGAGGAAGAAGGAGAGGACCCCCCCTACGTGGAGGAGCCTCTACCTTCTACGAGTGGGCAGCATGTTCCCTACCCTTCCTCTTTAAATAGAAAAAAACCGATATTTGATTATGAAAACCGACTGCTAGAGAATTTTAGAAAAGCCACCATGACTGTTACTGTCAAAGATATGCTTAGGTGTGCACCTTCCCTAAAGAAGTACCTTAAGGACTCTTGCACCATTAAGAAGCCTAGGGAAGTGGTTAAATTATCTGAAAATGCCTCTAGCATTCTTAATGCCATCCCTATCAAAATGAGAGACCCCGGAGCCCCTTTCATTACATGCGAAATAGGAGGAAACACCTTCTCTAAAGTTTTATTAGATACGGGAGCAAGCATAAGTATCATTCCGACGGCATTATATGAGGAGTGTGGGTTTGGAGAGTTGGAGGAAATTCATATGGACCTACTCTTAGCTGACGGCACTGTTAGGCAACCCGAGGGAAGGTTAACCGATGTCATGATCACTGTAGAGAATTGTGAAATCCCTGTAGACTTTATAGTGACAGATGTAAAGATATCGGGAGACATTAGTTTAGCTCCTATCATCTTAGGTAGACCATTCTTGGTTACGGCAAAAATGATTATGGATTGGGAGAAGGGGACGGTTGAGTTTAAAATTGGAAAGGAGAGAGTTCAACTGGATATATCGAAAATGATGAAGTGTCCTGTAGGAAGCAATGAGGAGTTAAAATTGTGTGCAGAAGATGAAGGAGAGGATGTGGTTAAAGAATACTTGTCACAAGTAGAGGGTAGAGAGCTAGAGGGAGAGATCATAGACCCCCCTTCGGTAGAGGTAGGGCCAGAATTGAAACCTTTGCCCTCATCCCTCAAATATGCATATCTAGATGAGCAGAAAATCCTACCGGTAATCATATCTTCATCACTATCCTCTGAACAGGAAAAGGACTTGCTAGAGGTACTTAGGAGCATAGAAATGCCATAGGTTGGACCTTTGATGATATTAGAGGAATTCCAACTTTGATCTGTGAACATAGGATATTTTTAGAAGAGGAACCAAAACCTTGTAGAGAGCATCAAAGGAGACTCAACCCTTACATGAGAGAAGTTCTTGAGAAAGAAGTGATTAAGTGGTTGAATGCAGGAATAATTTATGCTATATCCGACAGTAGATGGGTGAGTCCTGTACACATGGTACCAAAGAAATCTGGAATTACCGTGAAGTGAGCGAAAAGGGAAGAGGTGCAGAAAAGATTGACCACAGGGTGGAGGGTGTGCATTGATTACAGGAAATTAAATAAGGCGACAAAGAAGGATCACTACCCACTACCCTTCATAGATCAGATACTAGAAAAACTGTCAGGGCAGCAATATTTTTGTTTTCTTGATGGTTATTCAGGATACAACCAAGTAAACATCCATCCTGATGATCAAGAGAAGACAACATTTACGAGTCCCGTAGGGACATATGCCTTTAGGCGTATGCCCTTCGGGTTATGCAATGCCCATGCCACATTTCAGCGATGTATGAATGCCCTATTTTCTGATATAGTAGGCGAATGTTTAGAAATATTTATGGATGATTTTTCAGTATTTGGATCTACCTTTGAGAACTGCCTCCTAAGCCTCACCAAAGTATTGAAGAGGTGCATTGAGTCCAACCTTGTCCTAAGTTGGGAAAAATCTCATTTCATGGTGCAGGAGGGAGTAGTGCTGGGACACACGGTCAGCAACCGTGGATTGGAAGTGGACAAGGCCAAGATCGAAATCATCCAGGGCCTTCCACCTCCAACCAACCTAAAAACCCTTAGGGGTTTCCTCGGCCACGTGGGTTTCTATAGACGTTTTATCCTTGATTTTGATAAAATTTCTAAACCTCTTACAAACCTTTTATCGTCTAAAAATAATGATTTTGAACTAACACTAGAGGCTAAAGATGCATTTAATAAATTGAAAGAAGCTTTGGTTAACGCGCCTATCCTGCAAGGGCCCGATTGGACCCTTCCTTTTGAACTAATGTGCGACGCTTCTGATTTTGTAGTAGGTGCAGTGTTAGGCCAAAGAATTGATAAGAAACCCGTGGTGATCTACTACGCCAGCAGGACCTTAGTGGACGCACAACTGAATTACACCACCACCGAAAAGGAGCTGTTGGCCATTATTTTCGCTTTAGAAAAGTGTAGGTCTTATTTACTAGGTAGTAAAATAACTGTTTATTCTGATCATGCAGCTATTAGATACTTGTTAACGAAGAAAGAGGCTAAACCGAGATTGATTAGATGGGTGCTTTTATTACAGGAATTTGATTTGGAAATTAAAGATAAGAAAGGGTGTGAAAATGTAGTAGCCGACCATCTCTCACGAATCATAGGCGCCCCACCTGAACAAATTAATGATGCATTTCCTGATGAATTTGTCCTAACTGCACAAGGAACATTCGTTCCTTGGTATGCACATATTGTCAATTTTTTAGTTTCAGGACAAATTCCTACAGGTTGGACTTCCCACGAGAGGAAAAAGCTACTCAAGGATGCGCGATTTTATTTTTGGGAAGATCCGGAGTTGTTTCACCAAGGACAAGATCAAATTCTCCGACGATGCGTCCCCGAGAGCGAGCAACGAAGCATCCTAGAATTCTGCCACGCAAAACCAGGAGGGGGTCACTACTCGGCCAAGGTAACAGCTCATAAGATTGTTGAATCGGGTTTCTTTTGGCCTACATTATTTCATGACGCGCAGAAATTTTATAACAGTTGTTTAGCATGCCAAGCATCCATCAATATCAATAGGAAAGATAGAATGCCCCTACAACCCATCTTAGAAGTAGAAATATTTGATTTATGGGGAATTGATTTTATGGGTCCATTTCCTAGTTCTAACGGTTATGAATACATCTTGATGGCTGTTGACTACGTCTCCAAATGGGTAGAAGCCATTCCCTCCAAAACTAATGACAGTAAGGTAGTGACCAATTTTATTGAAAAACACATTTTTTATAGATGTGGATGCCCACGAGCGATCATTAGTGATGGAGGTTCACACTCACAAATTACAACTTTAGGAATCTCCTCAAAAGTTTGGTGTCCATCATCAGTCACTACCCCATATCATCCTCAAGCCAATGGACAAGTTGAATTGTGCAATAGAGAGGTGAAGAAAATTTTGAGGAAAATAGTGCGTCCAGATGGGGAAGATTGGTCTAGGAAGCTAGACGAGGCGTTATGGGCTTGTAGGACAGCTTACAAAACCCTCTCGGCATGTCTCCTTCCGCCTTATCTTTGGCAAAGCTTGTCACCTACCACTTGAGTTAGAACACAAGGCCCTTTGGGATATTAGAAAACTCAACCTAGATTTGGATAGAGCCGGCAAGCATAGACTTCTTCAATTGAATGAGTTGGAAGAGTTAAGAAATGAGGCTTATGAGAATTCGAAGATTTATAAAGCCAAGATGAAGATGTTTCATGACAAGAGCTTGAGGAGAAGAATTTTTGTGGAGAATCAAAAAGTATGGCTTTACAACTCTAGACTAAAACTCTTTCCAGGTAAATTGAAAACGTGATGGGATGGTCCCTTCCTTGTTCAACAGGTTTTTGAGAATGGAGCCGTTACAATTTTAGATCCTACTTCTCAAAGACGATTCACTGTGAACGGGCAACGGCTCAAACCCTACTTAGAAGAAGAAGATCTTCACAGCCCCATGAATATTACGTTAGAAAAGCCATCGCATGATAGCTCATGATCCGACTAGTTTTTGTTTTTACTACATTTCATATTCTCTCTGCTTGGTTATTTTCCTTGTTTTGTTTTTGTTTTCTGCGTTTTTGTTTCTGTTCTCGTGTGCAGCCACTCCGATCCACGCCCACCTAACACGTCAGTGGACAACACGCATGCTGATCGCCGCCCTTCCTTCCATGGTTTGGTATTCCTTTCTCCTTTCTCTCATTTATGATTTGTCATGTAGGAACATGCCTTTTATTGAGAGGGGGGGGGAGTACATTTACATGCACTATCCATGAAATTTTTTTCATTTTTGCATTCACAAACCATGGATATTTGATGATCTTAGGAGATGATTGTCCAATGATATGCATGATAATTCGATTCTTTTCAAAAGGGTAGAAATGCAAGAGTGGCCAGCTAGGGAATCCTAGGTGAAGTAAGCCTAGCTAGGTGCACTACGATCCATACCACTACAGTCATATCTATTACCATTATACTTCTCTCACCTCACCATCCACCTCGGGTTGAGTTAGCACTTACATGCACGAAAATTTTTAGCTTTAGTGGAGAGTAGGGTTAGTGTTAGCTCATTGGCAGTATTATTATGACGTGAGTGAAGCTCCCTGACCCATGAAGGATACATAACTTCGTCGGGGGAATAAGCTGCCGGTCTACTAAGGACGGCACATGGGTAGTGGATAAGCGCCACCAAACTATAAAGTGAAAGCTGCACTGCGCATAAACAAGCAAAAGCTTGCATCATAGTACTAAAGTTGATTGTCATAAAAAATGACCAACAAGCAGCAAATGCCAAATAAAATAAAGGTGGAAAAGCTGTCTCCCATGTGTTTGAGCCGATGCTACTATAGCCATAGTATTGAGCTAGCATTAATACCACTCTCTACGCCTCGTTCAGTAGTGCGCTTGGGGTGTTAACTCGATCTTATTCCATATACTATGTACTTACTATATGTACTCCATAGATCATGTGCACTTAGTTGAGGTCTAAGGCTGAGATAGATCCTAAATTTCTTCTACGCTGGTCAATTTTAATTGCTGAAAATACTCCTTGAGAAGAGCATGAATCAAAGTTATTGGAAGTCAAAATTCACCTTGAGATCATCTTTTATTCTCACCTGCATGTCATTACTAAGGGACTAGTAACGATCTAAGTTGGGGAGTGTTTGATGACTCTAAAATATGTCATCAAATAATATGGTTCTTAAGTTTAAATTCATTACAATTATCTTGTGAATTCATGCTAAGTTCATGCATATGTATTGTTTTATGAAATCACTAACCCCACTTGATTCTTTGAATCAAGTGGAATTTATTTAACATTTTATGGCTAGTGAATATTCAGAAACAGGTTAAGAAGATCAAGGAAGAGAGGAGGATCAAGAGAAGTGGGCAAAAATTCGAAGTGGCAAAAATTATGAAAATGCCCCTGGGCATGACTTAAGAGAAAACCTATAAATACTCTCTTAAGAGAGGAGTTTAGGTTGTTCAGAATTTTCTCTAAGGAAACTAGGACTTGAAGAAGAGGATTTCTGCACCCTCCAGGAGCTGATGAGCTTGTGGAGCTGGGAGGAGAAGCAGGCTGAAGGATACCCGCTCAAGAAGATCGCCAACTCGCCGACGGGACGTGACACAAAGTTGGAGTGATTGAGCTGGTTCAGATCTGTTCTCTTCTCCCCTTTTGACAATTTCAGTTGGTTGAAGTAACCTTCAGGTTCTTCAGCAGCTCAACCAGAGATTGTTTGATGCTACTTTGATTTGCAGTTCATAGTTATTTTGATTTCGCTTAACGTTTCACCCCTCACCTCACCGTTCATCAATTTGTCATCGAGCGACACCCAACCAACCTGCATTTCCAGTTTCATCCAACAGAGGGTGCACAAGCAGCGAGCTGCAAGGCAGAACCACGCTCAGGGGAGCATCCCTGCGCGAAGCACCCGCCACGCACAGGGATCCCCCGCGCGCGGCAGCAGCCTTGCGCGCGCACGGCATTCGTGCGCAGACACCTCCTGCACGGGACGCACAGGAAGGGCTGGGCACACACTACTGCGCTAGCCGCTGCGAGCAAGCCGTCCCGCGCGCGGAAGCGCAGCAGGCCGCTTGCTCGCGTGCAGCCAAGCGCGTAGCGGGGCTTGCCTGCGCAGTGCGTGGCTTAAAAGCCACACACAACTGAGCACCCTGCGCGCAGGTAATTCTGCATGCAAGATGCTCGATCTTTTGCCCCAAAGGCAAAAGATCAGTCAACAGAGAAAAGTCTCTGTTGACAGAACAGATTAGGAAATCTTGACTAACAAATATATACATATCCTCAATCGAATATTTTTTACAGAGACCCCTTTAAGAAACCAACTGAGAATTGATTAACTAGGTAAAAGGACTGAACTAATTAATTGAATTGTGATTTGAATCAAAATACAGAAAGATAAAAAATCGTCCTGCTGTTTTCTGCTGCTCCCTGTGGATCGACCCTCACTCGCCCTACGCCATGAGGTTTATAAATTTGTTGCATAAGCTCTGAACCTCACACGTCTGAACTACTAAATAACCAGTAAAAAACACATAAAGTCCGAGCTTATCACCCACGTAGGGCCACCTAGAGCCATCCATCAAAGACCCGCCCAGGTTGCCTCAGGTCGCCCACGCAGGGCTGCCTAAGGCCGCCCAGAGCCGCCCATCAAGGCCCGCCCAGGGTTGCCGCAGGCCGCCCACATAGGGCTGCCCAAGGCCGCCTAGAGCCGCCCATCTAGGCCCGCCTAGGGCCGCCCCAAACCGCCCACGCAGGGCCGCCCAAGGCCGCATCAAGGCCGTCCAGGGCCACCTCAGACTGCCCACGCAGGGCCGCCCAAGGCTGCCCAGAGCCGCCATCTAGTGCCACCCAATGCCGCCTAGAGCCGCCCATCAAGGCCCGCCCAGGGTTGCCGCAGGCCGCCCACATAGGGCTGCCCAAGGCCGCCTAGAGCCGCCCATCAAGGCCCGCCTAGGGCCGCCCCAAACCGCCCACGCAGGGCTGCCCAAGGCCGCATCAAGGCCGTCCAGGGCCACCTCAGACTGCCCACGCAGGGCCGCCCAAGGCTGCCCAGAGCCGCCATCTAGTGCCACCCAATGCCGCCTAGAGCCGCCCATCAAGGCCCGCCTAAGGCCGCCCCTGGCCGCCCACGTAGGGCCGTCCAAGGCCGCCCTTCGAGGGCCGCCCAAGGCCATCCCCAGGCCGCCTAGAGCACCCCAGGCTGTCGGTCAGCACCACGCGCGCTTGTGCCCTGACGTCGGTCGTCGTTGACGCCATCTGACGCTTCGCGCGCGCGGGTATTTGCCTATGCTTGACTCTACAACAACGACAACTACTCACTACCAGGGCCCTTCAACACTCAGAACGTCCAGATTTTGTCGTCTAGTGGGCCTCTCAACGCCTGGTCTCGCCCAGCCTCATCACGATCAGAATTTCCTGTATCCTCTTCACGCACCACAGTGTCGAGGTATGCCTGAACTCTTTGGTGTCGAAGGTGTTCCCTGCTCAGTATTTTCCCAAGAAGTTTCCACCGCCGTCAAAATTAGATTTGGTTTGGATTTCCACTTCTTTTCTCTCTTTCTCGAGTGTTTCTTTGCGAGGCGAATTCGGATATTGATTTTGGTGCTTAGGCATCGTCGCGGTGGGGGAAGACAGTACTCCCGCCCTCGATAAGGGTCGGAGCTGCACCACCAGATTTTAATCAGTTTTAAAGTCCGAATCCGACCGTGTGAATCCTGTGGATTGTTTTATCCTTCCCAACAAACCCGTCTACCACCCTTTACCCATCATCATCCATCCATCTCCTCAGTCGCCCTTTTTCCTTAGTCGTCCTACGTCAAAAAGTGAAGCGGTAAATGAATGAGATGAATGTGTTAATGCAACATATCAAAAAAAATGAATGAGAAATGATGTGGCGATTGCTTACTAGTATGGCGTTTAACTAAAGATTGGAGAGTGTGCTGTCACGGCCAGACTCCGAATGGCCAGACTTCACGCGCGCAGGTCAAGAATTTGGCGACCGATGGTATGACAACGGCGGTTGGGGCTGGTGGCCAAGCGATTATGGCCACGCAGATGCGAGCCACTCATGGTGTGGCGGACGCAGCTAGCAGGCGCCAACGCATAGTAGGGCATGGCGCGAGTGCGTGCGAGCATGGGCGTAGGTATGAGCTACACGCAGGCTCACAAGGGCACAAGCACGGGCGTGGGGTTACAAGGGTGCAAGGCAGGTGGGCGTGCTGGAGCGGGGCATGGACGTGCAGGCTCAGATGGGTAGAAGCATGGGCTTGGGAGGGCAGCTGTGAGAATGCATGAGGGCATGTGAGGGTGCAGTTGCAGGGTGGTGAGCGTGGCCGACGATGGATAGTGATGGACTAGTAGCGGCAGTGGCAACACTGAGACTGAGCATGCCGAGGGCTTTGCCAAATAGTCCAAAAATCCGTTCTTAGAGATGGATGGGTTCAAGTAGATCCTGGTGGAGCAATCTTGAATCTGCTCCAAGAAACTCCAAGAGCTGCTAAGGTGAACAAGAAGGGTCGTGATGGTGGCAACAACGTGGTTCTCTGTCGTAGGCGTGGCTCAACAAGGGGAAGCTGATGAGGACGACATGCGCTCCCACAATCTATTCTCTAGAAAACGATAAAGATAATTCCCAAAGGGATGAGGCGGAGGCAAAATGAGAACATTCCTTTCAATTTGAAAGAACTCCCAAGCTTCCTTACGCATGCCATCCCTCTATAAAGGAGGGAGGATGCCCAAGTGGGCCGAAATGGCAGAAAATTGTCTCGCGATGAGGTTTCCCCTTAAACGTGCATCAGACAAAATAAAAGAAGATAACAATGGGCGAGGCCCAAACATAACAGCCCATCGGAATTGTTCAGGAAAACCAAAAAACAAGAAAATAAAAGTCATATCTCTTAGCTGTTTGCTATGATGAGTACTTGAAACCAGGGTCGTGGACGTCAGTGCGAGCTGCACAATGAGGTTGTTGGAGTCCCTTGGCTTCGTTGGTGTGATGGACCCCATCAAATGGTGCCAGCTGAGAAGGGATGTGTATCTGTAATGTAATGACTATTTCTACTTAAAGGATAAACTACTATCATGATGGAATCAAGCCCCTCTGATTTGGGTAACCTTTTAATAAAATCCGTGGTACTATCTTCCCAAACTTGACTGGGGATAGGTAAAGGTTATAATAGCCCTTTTGATGATAGCGTCCATGATTTTTGTTTCTGACATACATGGCATTGATTCACATATGTTTTGATAGTTTTTCTCATACCTGGCTAAGTAACTTGTTGAGATATTGATGCAGCATGTCGTTGGTGATGTCGTCCAGACGATACCGAGACGATGCTCAAATACCAGGGTGATAGCAGACGGCATCAAAGACATTGTCTCTCAGGTATGGATCTATAGAGATGCGACAACGTGATGCAAAGACTCCTAGGCAGATGTACATGCAGACCCTGACTCGTGGGGTTCTTGAAGCTCTGGGCTCCGGGGCAGGCGACCGATGATGATGACGGTGACATCCTCACCCTCGTCAGAGTGACAACGATGTCTACTATGCTGAACGGATTGAGTCTATGTGTGCTCTCATGTAACGGACTGGCTTGACCCATACCTAGTGAAAATGCTCGGTAGATTCTCTTGTGTCTGTTGATCCACTCACCTATTCTAACCCGAAAGCGATGGAGTGCAATTGAAAGATATATGACAAAATATAATTAAACTAGAGGGTGAGGGGAGCGAGGTACCTCTGTGGTGTCATCATCTCAAAGTCATGGCACTTATCGATGCAGGGACTGGTTGGTGGAGTCGGTGAAGCCATGCTGGAGACGGGCACAATGTTGCCCGACTGGCAGCATTGTCGCAGCTCAGGAGTCATGACATTGGAGCTGAGAAGGAAAGGGCGCAAGGCGCAAGGCGTGGCAACGGTAGTGCGGCGGCAGAGTGGCAATAGTGCGGGCAACGACCCGGCGCGAGGGTGCGTGCGGTGGCTAGCGACAAAAGGCACCAGTGATGACAGCGGTGGGGCGATAAAGGCGAAAGTGACGACAACGATAACAGCGCGCTGCGGCGCCGCTTGTGGCACAACAGTGGCGCGATGGTGGCACGGTGGTGATGTGGTGATGGCGCAAGTGCCGGGACATTAGCGACATAGGTAGAGGGATGGTGGCGGCGTGGGAGGTGACACCAGCACGGGTGGCAGCTGCAGCGTCAGCCGTGACGGGAGTAGGGTGACGTCAGCGACGAGGGCGGCACTGGCAGTGGTGGAGGCGATGATGAGTGGTGAGCAGCGATGACAATGATGACAACGTGCAGCGGTGCTGGCGGCAGCACGAACAGCAGCGCGTCACCGGCGCGGGCAATAGGACATCAATGGCGTAGCAACGGCACAGCACGGGCAGTGCAGGCGATGATGGCGGCTACGCAGGAGGTAGCGCAGGTAGCGGCATGGGCATCAAACGTCGGCGGTGCACGAGGCAACGGTGGGCGCATAGTCAGCGGCAAAGGGATGGGCGGCGGCGACGGCGAGCACCCTCTCCCTTCTCTTCTCTTCCTCTTCTCCCTCTTCTCTTCTCTTCTTCTCCCTATTCTTCTACCCGATTGGGAGTCTTTCCGAAATTCAACTTAGACTTGAAATTTAGGGCACCCTCTCCATCCCTTATATAGGAATGGTGATGGGCCCTAACAAAGGGTTCATAAGAGGGGCCCATTAGCATAGGGCCCCCGCTTAAAACACAATAATGAAACACATACAAAACAACAGTTAGACAAGGAAAAGGGAGGGCCATGTGCGGAGATAAACTGCGAAAGTGCCGTCGCCTTCACCTTGGTACTCTAGCCTAGTGGGGCGCAAGTCGGTGGCTGTCATCGGTGATGGCGTGGGCTTTTGCGTCGCCGTTGATGGAGGAGAATCTCCAGATCCATCAGACATCCTTTTGAATGTCTTATGATATCCTCCATGTCCCCAGATAGTTGAATCATGAAATTCTTGGAAAATTTTAGGAATCAAAGATGAACTTGGTGGCAAGATACCTTGTCCTTTATGGAGAAAAAATACCTTGATAGAGTATAATTAAGAATTTGACCACTATCTAAATCTATTCCTCTGAATATCTGTCAGACTTTTGGGTCCTCTTTGACTTCTTGAATGAGCTTTATCTTGTCCAACCAATGTTTCCCTGAAATAGAATTGCACTCCCCTTGGGTATTTTTGCTGGGATCTTAACGAAGCGTCAACAACACTCTTTTTTCCAGCTTTATATTGTGTGATAAAATCATAACCCGGAAGCTTTGATACCCATTGGTGGTATTGAATTGGCACTTTTTTTTTATCAAAGAGGACTCATAGGCTAAATTGGTCAGTATAGATTGTGAATTTTTCAACATTAAATAGTGCTTCAATTTTTTATCATCCCATACTGATAATCTCAATTTTAGGGGGTTTAATTTGTTGTTGGTAATTGAGATTATTCAATAAAAATTATATTTAACAGTACTTAAGAATACTTAGTTAGTGACGAGTATGGGTCATCTCCACACGGAACGATGATTAAGGAATCAATTTCTTTTGATAGTGATGATTTACGAGAGAAGTGATGAAGACGGCAGCAGAGGATATGAGTTAGTCATATCGAGTAAAAGGATGTAAGCTATATTTTAATATAACGAGCAAGTTAATGTTAAGGATATGGTGATGGTCGAGTGTGTGAACCATGATAGTGGTTGAATGTAGACGGTGTAATGGAGAGGATAGAGAAACGAGATGATAGGGACGTAAGTAAATAAAATGATAAATAAAAAGTCGATTAGAACTATATTTATGATAAGGATGGTGTTGAAAAAGTAGCAACGTAAGGTGAAGACACTTACCTTAGATCCTTATGTTTGGGCAGGATCACAACAATTTACGAGTGCCAGTAAGCTCCCCCACTTCTCGAAGGCTTCTCCCCAGACACCTAGATCACCAAGAACACATTGATGGATCTCACAACTCACGATCTTTCAATCAGCCCACACAATAGGAAGCAAGTTCAAGATGAATTTCACAATGATCCAGGCCTCTATTTATAGATCAGATGGCATGGATGGAAAGAGGAGAAGACAAAGAAACGCTAAAAATTTCATCTCAATCAGAGTTGTAGATCAAAAGTTATGGTCATTTGAAGTTGAGCCAGTCCTAGCCCTTGATTTCCTTCTCTATCCTCATCAGCATCGTCATTTTCCATGCTCATTAAGAAGTCAAAGCACATGATATTGATGCTTTTCATATTACATGCGAGCACTCTTCGTATTCTAAATCACGTGTATCTAAAAAAGGACAAAGAAAACAATATAAAAAGCATTCAAAAATTCTTTCTCGAGTGTTGACATGGCGGCTGGTCAGCACACCATGTCACCCTCTTCTTACTTATTTTTTTGTTTTAAATGAGTAAACGTGAGTATGCGACGTCATCCTGTGCCAAAAAACAAAAAATACTTCAAAAATTCATATTAAATAAAATGAAATCCCAAAAAATACGTATAAATATATATTTTGACGCAGAAAAATCGTAGGTTTTTAAGTTTAATGTCTAAAAATTCCAGAAAATCATATTATGTCTAAAAAATTATATTATTTTAGAATCTATTGTTAGAAAAAGCCCAAAAATGCAGAAAATTCAGACCCGATATAAACTATATTCAAAAAATTATATTCCCTCTAGTTATGGCCAATTGGGCATGCCTTCGACTCTATATAAAGGCCGACATGCCCAAGAGGAGACGCTGCCTTTGAATTCAAATAAAAGTGAAGTTTGAAGTTTTCTTCTTCTGCCTTAGATAGTCCATTAGGTAGTTTGTGGTAGAACGTGGCCATATCTCCATGTCCGGGTTCGTAGACGCTGCCTTCGCCTCACATAGTTTGCCGTTTGATCGCATTCTTTGCCTCGCGTAGTTTTCCTGTCGGTCTTGTGTGGACTTCATTGTGCCCGACAATCAAAAAATCTCCACTTCTTTTAGATCCCAGCACGATCTCTCCAAGAACTGACGGTCTAGGAGCATTTTAGTGCCAGAACGCCCTAGGATCGTCCAACCTTGGAAGTTCTTGGTGCTCGCGCATGACCTCCACCTTCAACGCCCATCACGCCACACCCTGTTGTGCGATCTCTTTGCCTCGCACGCATGTGCACCCGCTGATCAATCGCGCATCCGTTCTCAGTCGCGCAAGCGAGCGCGCCCACTGACCCGTCGCGCGCCCTTCGTCACGCACGTGCGCGCACCTGTTGCCCCGCCTCACGCATGCTCTGCTGCGCCCGCAAGTGCCCACCTCCTCCACTCAGTGCCGCCAAGTTCAGCCTTGCACCCCGTCAATCCCACACCCTGATCACGCTCCTACTCTATTGGCGCGCCGCTTGACCGGATTGACTGCTTAGCTCTGCTACAAAAATCAATGAGTATCAAGCCCATCAGATTCTACCGTCCCCTCCTTCATCATAGTTCCTTTATTTTCTTACACTACTATCAAATTTACACTATGTGCCTCGAGAGTTAGGAACGACCCTTGTTGAATTGAACTTAACTCAATCAAGTGAGAGATAGGTTTTCTCCTTGTGGTAAAACACTACTAGCTTACTAAGGAGGATTGGACGGTGACGGGTAATTCAACTTACCCCTCATCTTATCGCGTCTAATTGGTCTAAAGGGACATTGGGAAGTTGATTTTGACTTAATCAAACTTCGCCGAATCAATCAATCTTTTGACTTTAAGGTTCTTCGTATATGTTGTTAATTCTCAAAACCTGCATCATGTCGTTTAGGCATAATCGCATTTGTCGCCTCCATGTGGTGTAATACGTGACGTTTGATCCCAGCCGACTACGTATTACATCAGTTGGGCAATTGCAGCGTATTTGGATACAAACTGCCTATAATGCCATGTTAGTCCCTGACATAGGACGGCTACGGAAAGGACAACTAAGGAATGGACGACGAAGGAATGGACGACTGGGCTGACGGGACAGACTCGAGTAGATGGACGACTAGGGATGGATCAGATACTGGAGGGATAAAACAACCACGGAAATCACACGGTCGGATTAGGACTTTAAAACTGATGAAAATCAGGTGGTGCAGCTCCGACCGTTATCGAGGGTGGGAATACTGTCTTCCCCCACCGCGACGATGCCTAAGCACTAAAATCAATATTCGAATTCGCGTCGCGAAGAAACACTCGAGAAAGAGAGAGAAGAAGTGGAAAATCCAAACCAAATCTAATTATTACGGCGGTGGAAACTTCTCGAGAAAACAATGGACGGAGAACACTTTTGACACCAAAGGGTTCAGGCGTACCTCGACATCGTACTACATGAAGAGGGTGTGGGAAATTTTGATCGTGACGAGGCTGGATGAATCCGGGTGTTGAGCAGCCCACTAGACGAATAGTCTTGGCGTTCTGGGCATTGTACGGCCCTGGTGGAGAGCATGGAAGTCGAACGGGAACGGGTGGAGCGAGCAGACGAGGACACCAGTCCCGAGCGGTTTGGGGCGAACCGCTCTGGGTGGCCTGGGCAGCCGGGAAGGGCAGCCAAGGCTACCTAGGGTGGCCTTGGTTGGGCAGCCCTTGGGGCGGCCTGGGCAGGTGGCCAAGGGGCTGCTCTGGGCGGCCCTAATGGAGCAGCGCGGGCGGCCCTTCGGGCGGCCTGGACGGGCGGCCAAGGGGCTGCCCTGGGTGGCCCTGAAGGGGCAGTGTAGGTGACCCTTGGGGCGGCCTGAATGGGCGGCCATGGGGCTGCCCTAGGCGGCCCTAAAGGGGTAGCGCGGGCAGCCCTTGGGGCGGCCCGAACGGGCGACCAAGGGGCTGCCTTGGGCGGCCCGGACGGGCGACCAAGGGGCTGCCTTGGGCGGCCCGGACGGGCGACCAAGGGGCTGCCTTGGGCGGCCCGGACGGGCGACCAAGGGGCTGCCTTGGGCGGCCCTGAAGGGGCATCGCGGGCGGCCCTTGGGGCGGCCTGGGCGGGCGGCCAAGGGGCTGCCTTGGGGCGACCCTTAAGGGGGCAGCGTGGGCAGTCCTTGGGCAGCCTGGACGGGTGGCCAAGGGGCTGCCTTGGGGCGGCCTTGAGGGGTAGTGCGGGCAGTCCTTGGGCGGCCTAGACGGGTGGCCAAGGGCTGCCTTGGGGCGGCCCTGCTTGGGCAGCCCTGGGGCGGCCTGGGAGGCGACCAAGGGGCGGCCTTGGGAGGCAACAGAGGTAGGCCAGAGTGGCCTTTGGGTAGCCTGGATGGCAGCCAAGGGGAGAGCGAGAGAGAGAGAGAGAAGGAGATATAGAAGAGAGAGAAAAGATAGTGATGAGATAGGGAGGAAGGTCAAAGGGGTGGAAGGTCGGCGACGCGAGGCGGCAGTGACAGTGGCGGCGGCGGCGGCGGTGGTGGAGGTAGGGTTGAAGAGGGGATAGGGAGGCTTGGGCAGTCCTCCAAGAAGAGTTAAACGAAAACTCAATTCTTGAAATATGACTGCCTAACTGTTTCTTGAAAACAATGGCCTATATATAGGCCTTAGAGGAAGGAGAAAATGACAAGAAATTAAAGATGTGCTTCATGTCACACCAAAGGACAGTTATTGATCTGTCTCTGGCGACATGTCATGACACGCGTAGGGACGTGCGCGGGTGGAGATGTGCGTGACGACGGTTGCGGCGTGTCCGTGGCAGAGATGTTAACTTCGGTTGACTTCGCCGTTGTGTCCGTACTGGGAGCGTTGACTTCGGTTGACCGTATCGACGCCCCCGATGATGATTTGTTGGCATCGTCGCCATCAGTCCCTGATAACTTCCAAATTAACATGATTAATTGATGAATTTTACATTATATTTATGTGTTTTAGCAACCATATTTGCATGTTATCATATTAAAATGGAGATAAGTGACTTACACTTTGATTTTAGTATTATTTCTAATTTTTAATCATTTTTTACATGGTATTTAACCTCATTTTATTGAAGGAATATTTTTTACAGGGCTTAAAATACTTGGCTAAAGGTTGGTAAGGACTCTCATAATTTTTCTGGAATTTTTCCATATTTTTATATAACTGTCTGACCTATATTCTGCCAAGAAATGATTTTTATATATTTAAATAATACATATTTAATTTATTTGGCATTTTTTATAATAAAATATCAAGGGGGTATCCATGTCATTCGCCCAAAATTTGGGCAAATACGTGGATGCGTTTTTGATATATATATAGAAAAAGAAGAGCATTGTTAGCTCATTATGGCATCGCAAATCGTGATGCCATAATGAGAAAATTATTAGGTGGAAAAGTCAAAAACGTTGGCGTGTCGGCGGAAAAAGGAATGTTTTGATTTATCTTCGTTTTATATATCTACCACGTCGGTTAGCCGCCTGCATTAAATGCATGCGACAACCGACACACATGCTTTAATTTGCACATGAATCGGTTAGCCGCGTGCATTTAATGCATGTGGCAACCGACATGCACGTGCACGGTTTATGTTATCTTTTTAAAAGTCGTTAGCTTGTGCATTTAATGCATGCGCTAACCAACATTCTTTTTTAAATGCACGCAGAAATCGACGTCGTAAAACGTAAAAGAGGGACGGTAAGCTTACCACATTTTTATTATTGTTTTAAAAATGATGCCGGTCAAAAATTGCGGTTCAACGGGAAAATAAAAGAGAAGGGGGTGACGTGGCTTATTTATAGCCATTTAAATATAAGAATCGATTTCCAATAATTCCGGGCGGCGGACACGGACAACCACGTGTCGACACGTGATCTAAGGACAGTGAAAACAAGGAAATAGAGGCTCAGCCAATCAGAAAAAATCAGTTTTTTTTATGTTGAAGTGATCCAACGGCCTAGATTAATCTGCAGTAAAATGACGATATCTAGAGATCTCGATGTTCGATTGGGCTGAAATTTGAGGGCATGTTTGTCTTTTCCCCCTCTACAATCCCTACGCTTGGATCTTTAAATAGAGGTCTGGAAGGGGCGAAATTCACTTTTTGAAGCTCTCTCTAAGGATTTAGCCAGGAAGGACACAAGAGTTGCTTTGGAAGTCGACAATTCTTGATTCTGCACTCAAATTTGTAAGTTTCTGAATTGTATTTCAATCTTCTTCTTGTACGATTCTAAAACGCCAAGGCATGGGCAAAATGTACATGCCCTAGAGGTTGTTGTGAATGAAATTAGCACTGCGTTTTGATTATGATTCATGATCTGGTTTTTAATCTTTAATTCTACATCAATTTTGAACATTTCTGCATTATTATATTTTTAATTTAGGGTCAGATTTCATCATTTCTCCAAATTCTTCACTTTCTCTCTCTAGGTTAATTTGTCTAGTTTCTCTCTCTAGATTTCAATTTTTATTTTTTGGAAATTTAAGTAAATATATAAAAAACCTAAAAATAAAATTGGATTAAAAAAATCATCCATCTTGAAGTCCAATTTAAAAATCCCTTCCTTGATTATTAATTCACAATTTTAATTCATAAAAATTGTCCTAAAATTTTATAATAATTGGGAAATTAATAATCCGAATTAATCTGATCTTCTAATTGAAATAATTCTATTTTGAGCTTTTTGACTGAAATAGTGAAAAGGAAAATTAAATTGTTTACTTAATTTTGGTTAATTAAAAATTTTATTAAGTATAATTAAGATTTATTAATTGCAAAATCAATTCATATTTGAATGAATTCTTTAAAATTGGATAAAAATTCTTACTTGCTACCTCCCTGTGGTTCGACCCCTTGCTTGCCCTATATTCTATATTTAGTGATTAAGGGTATTTATAAACTTTATTGTATAAGTCTAAACATCAAATCAACAACATATTTACATGCATTTTTAGGCTTATCAATAACCATCTATATCCAAAATACATCCTAGGCATCTCAGTCCTAAGGACCTTTTACACAACAGTGAAATGCATTAACTTGGTTGATAGTCAGGTGTAAAAAGCATCCAAGAGTTCATATGGATCAATTTAGCAAAAAAATCATTAAATTCAAAAAATTCGCACAAAAGCAAACAAATTTGCACAAACTGAACAAATTTGCACAACCGAACAAATTCGCACAACTGAACGAATTCACACAAACGAGCAAATTCGCACAAAACAAACAAAAATTTGCACATAAAGTGAAAAATTGCATATATTGGTCGTAAATTGCAGAAAATTACATAGTTTTGGGAAAATTTTGCTCTGCCCTTATCAACGTACAGTAAATTAAAAATATTTTAAGTTATTATATATTTAAATGGAGGAGAAATTTTCTAAGAGTTTATTAGGGTGTGTTTGTTATCTTGATGGAATTGTTTACTAAGATGTTGGCAAATTCCAAAAGATAATATGAGCGAGGAGAAATTTTAATTAATGTTAGTATAAGATGAATAGAGATTTTAGTAGGAAAGGTATTATACCTTTAAAATAACAGATAAATCAATTAAAGATATAAATTGAGAGTTTAAATGTCTAAAATGATAAAGAAACGAGCATAATAATGTATTATATATAAAGGGGCAGCATTTTTCAAATGAATTTCCACAAGTTGGAATTCAACGAATGGGAAAATTAGAGGTAACTGCATGGATAAAGAATACAATTCTTGCCGAAAATTGTCTAATCCAGGAAAAGGATAAGGATCCAATTTCAACAAAAGACATTTGGGGTTCAATGCAAAAAGAGAAATGGAAAGCGATCTAGATAAACTGGTCTAGCTCTGCACCGAATTCATCCTCATGTACTGTAGCAGCTTGGTCAGGCTCTTCCATCTTTGCGCCCACCTCTCTGGCTGCATCCCATTCCTCCACAAGCCCTTCCATCTTTGCGCACACCTCGTCTCCTCTCTAAGCTATTATCCCTGCTTCCCCAAATGTCACCGTCTTCAACACCTCTATGGATATAGATTAAAAAATAGAAGAACACATTTACAGAGAGATGCAAATGATAGGTGATATGCATTTTAGGAGAGAGGGATAGGGAGAGGGGGAGAGTGAGTGGATGAGAGAAGGAGAGGGAGAGGGAGAGGGAGAGCATGACGAAGAGTGTGAAGACAAAAACAAATTGCGAAGTAAGCGGAGAGTAAGAGAGGGAGTGTGAGTGGAAGAGTGAAGAAGTGGGAGAAGGTGAGTGAGAGGGAGGAAGTCAGAATTACACAGGGATAAATGAGAGTGATAGACAGATAATTTAAGGAGAGAGGGATATGGAGTGGGGAGAGTGATTGGACGAGAGAAGGAGAGGGAGAGGGAGAGTGTAAGGAAGAGTGTGAAGACAAAAAAATGGAGAAGTAGAGGGAGAGGGAGAAGGAGAGAGTGAGAGTGACAGTGAGATAGAGAGATAGAGAGTAAGAGAGAAGGAGATTGAAAGGGAGAGGGAGAGTGAGAGAGAGGAAGTCACAATTAGAGGGAGAGAACTGAGAGCGATGGACAGATAATTTAAGGAGAGAGGGATATGGAGCGGGGAGAGTGAGTGGAAGATAAAAGGAGAGGGAGAGAATGGACAAGTTCGTACCTCGCTAGTGCAAAACCCCTTGCTAATGGCGGACCAGTAATCTACATATTGGAAAACGAAATAATTTGTCATCACTTTATCTACAGCACTTAATGAGGAAGGGCAGAGTCTAACTTGTCAGTGCATTCAGACGAATGTTAAATGGCCCATGATCTTCGTCACCATCTTCATCCTCATCTGTTCGTAGGTCGTCGTTGTTGTACCAAGACTTCAACATCATTAAGACTTCAACGCTCTCCGCCGTTAGCCTCGATTGCAGGTAGTTGATTACTCGGCGGCTCTCTGAGAATAGGCACTCACACACGACACTCGTTGCTTGAACTGCTAGGAATTCTTTTGCCACCAGTGCTAACGCGGGATAACAAAGCTGACCTGTTTTGGGGGTAAAATTATTCAGAAATTCAAGAAGTGAAGCATGAGATTTTTAATATGAAGAATGCAAATTGTATGATACATGTCATCTTCCACCAATGCAGCACCACCGTACCGAATGCTGGGGGGGCAGTCGCGTAAACGTTGAGCTCTGTGATCGGGTCAACTCTTTGTGGTAGCTCAGACAGATCGAGTATTTCTTCAAGTTCCATTTGTATGAAATCACTCGTCGTTGTTAGAGCACTTGGTTCGGTGCACCGATTGTCGGGGTTCCTAGATACTGAATGTGTCTCCATGATACTGTGGACGGTAGAGAGAACCTCATTCTTAGCTTGTGGATCAACCAAGCGAAGCTTCATAGATGGATCAAGTAGGAAGGCGATAGTGAAAGCTTCATTACATGATAGTACAGATACATACTTATCTAGCTTAGCCCGCATAGCAGAACACATACTAGATAAGGCGTTCCTTTGCCTAGCGGAGATAGCATGACCAACTGTAAGCATGGAGGAGTTCGATACGTCCACTCTGATTCGCTCGAGATATATCATCAATCCCTTAATAATGACTATAGCCTCATTTGACACTGGTGCCTTGTTTTGGATAGCAATAGAAGTACCAAGATTGAGTGGTTTGAGTAAATCGACAAATTTTTGCACTAGGTCCCATTCTGCATCAAGGCTTGTTTTTGAAGAGCGGTGGACATCATCATATCGATCACAGTTTTCTTCTCAATGCACCCCCATAGCATTTTATAAGTGGAACACCACCTTGTAGGACAATCTATTGGGATCCTCCTCGCATTTGACAAATTTAGTTGTATGCAATATGTAAAGTACTTCGCCTCTTGCCTCATCGATCCTCGTATAGCAATCACCACCTCCCTTAGGCGTCGAACAACATCCCCCAAGGAAATAGCAGGAGGATCACAATCCTCTCTATCCATCACATCTTCAAGGTTTGTGAGGTCTACTTCGTCAATGAAACTTGACTCGGGGCCATCGTCAATGACATTGAGTGCCTTCAATCCGGCCTGCATAACTAAGTTGATCACATGCACAATACACAGGACATGCCTCTTTACAGTGAAACGGGCATTCACTGGCCGCAACTCTTGTTCCAATATCGTCACCATTGTTGCGTTATTCAAAGCATTGTACATCGTAATAGAGCAGAGCTTCTCACCCTGCTTAAATTCTGCCAAAACTTTCAAGACAATCTCGCTCAAGCACTCCCCAGTGTGGGATCCCTCCAACTAGCGTATAGCGAGGACACATTCACACATTTTTCAATCTGTGTCTATCTAGTGAACGGTGATTCCAATAAATGATACTCGATTCGCACAAGTCCAATAGTCCAGAGTGATGGACACTCTATCAACACTCTGTAGTCGGTCACGAATGCCGCTCTTCAACTCTATATAAAGCTTGAAAGCTTTTTCTTTCACAGCCCTGGTCGATGGAATGGAAATCTCCTCTTATGCGATGAATCGAAGAAATCGGATGAAATATTTCTTACATACTATGTTCCACGGTGAGACAGACTGACAGATGAAGTGTACAAGCTCTTCTTTTGTCGTCTCCGTCAAGCAACCACTAAAGTACAATTTTTCAGTACCTTGACGATCAAAGATGTTGGCCACCGATGGTTGATTAGAAGAGCTGCATTGTTGAGCCTTCAGCTCGTTATATTCTTTACGGTGCACATTTTGCAAATGACGCCATAGGACCGTACTATAGCTATACTTGTTTTGCTCTATAGTCACTTGATAAGCCAAAAATAGGGGTAGAAATTATGAGTTTTTAACCCTTGTCGTTGTGAATTTTGGCTTATGCAATAAAATTTATAAAAAACTCTATTAAGATGTAAAGTGATAAGTACGAGTGTCGTCCAAAGGAAGCTAGTAGCGGCCTGTGCGCAAGGTAGCAAACACCTTGCGCGCAGGTAGCGGCCTTTTAGGCAAGGGAGCAAACACCCTCGCGCAGGTAGCGGCCTGTGCGCAGGTGTTTGCTCGCAGCGCGGCTCTGCGCGCAGCAGCTGCTGCGCGCGGAGTGCCTACGCCCTTTGAGGCGAGGGAGCAAACACCTTGCGCGCAGGTGGCGGCATGTGCGCAGGTGTTTGCTCGCGGCGTGGCTCTGCGCGCCACAGCTGCCTGCGCGCGGAGTGCCTGCGCCCTTTGAGGCAAGGGAGAAAACACCTTGCGCGCAGGTGGCGGCCTGTGCGCAGGTGTTTGCTCGCGGCGCGGCTCTACGCGCAACAGGTGCCTGCGCACGGAGTGCCTGCGCGCGGGTTTCCCTATGTGTGGGTTCCCTACGCGCGGGATTCCTGCGCGCTGGGGCTCACAGATGCTGCACGAGGAACTCCTCCGTGCAGCGCTCCCTGTGCACACAAAGCAAACAGGTGCGGTGCACCTGTTTGTCTGTTGCGTTCAATCCCTGCAGGACGTGGTTAAGCTGGGCACAGCTTTGGCTGTGCTCTTCCCAGCTGAGCGGGACTTTGAAGGGGATTGCACAGAGAAGCAATTGAGCAGGGCGTGTCAAGGTATGGATGAAATCAAATGAGAAAGAAGTGAAAGAAGATGATTTCTGAACAACAAAACTTCAGACTGATTAAACACAAAACAAGTTCAGTTGGAGAATACTGGAAGATCCTTGACAAGAGCTTCCAGCCCAACCTAGATTGTCTTGAGGGGGAGGAGAATACAATTTCTGAAACCCAGCAATCACACCAACCTTGTGTCACGTCCCTGCCGGCACGACGATGATCTTCTTGCTTTGGTTATTCCTCAGATTGCTTCTCTCCCCAACTCCAATGCTCAACAGCTCTTGGAGGGTCTGCAGCACCCCTTCTCCTCCAAGCCCTAGCCTCTTTCGAGAGAAATTCTGGACAACCTAGAATGAGCCCTTATGCGGCTATTTATAGGTTTCTCTTAATCAGGCTTCTTTGAGCTTTTAGGGCTTTTTTTCTTCTTCTTAATTTTCGCCAACTCCTCTTGATCAATTTCATTTTTCTTTGGATGCTTAATCTATATCTGAACTCATTAATCAAATACATGAGATCTAATCCACTTGATTCTTTAGTAAGTTGGAAAAATAATGCATATGAATGATAACCAATATGGATTAAATGAATGTAATTGATACTTTAATGCTCAAGAACTCTTAATAATTGATGACATATTAAGAGTCATCATCGTTGTAAATTTTGGCTTATGCAATAAAATTTATAAAAAACTCCATTAAGATGTATAGTGATAAGTACGAGTGTCGTCCAAAGGAAGCTAGTAAGTTAATTCAATTGATGATCAACTTGAATAATTTGACACTAATTAAAGTTAATTTGATCTTGAATGAAGATCAAATCACCCTAATTAAATTAGAAGTTCAGAAAAAGTGGGGGTAGAAGAGATGAGATGAATAGAAGAAATGGGGAGCTCTAAATTGGCTTCTTTGATCCAAATAAAATGGTCAAAGAGTTCAACTAGAGAGGTCGGAAGGAATTTTTGATTTGAGTTTGGTTTTTGCAAGTTTGATAATTCAGAAATGAAGTGTGGGTACTTTAATCTCCTAAGAATTAAATCTAATTTTTAGAGTTTTTCTCTGGGAATGCAGTTGAATGCCTAGTTAAATCCCTCAAATTCTCCTCTCAATCCTAATCAGGGATTGTACATGCCGCTCAAGCCAAGCGATTTAGAAGTTCAGATCAGAATCAAGAAGAAGAAACAAGAAATTGAACTAATTTCATTCAAAATGCACAAAAATCCAAATACGATGAAAGGGAAAAGTACCAAACAAGTTGATCCAGGCTAGGGCTCCTCTCTGTCTTGCAGCTCTGATAGAGAACCATCAAGAATGATCCCCTCCTCTCGAAATTCGGCTTTTATACCTAGGTAAACTGGAATAAATTACCATTTTACCCCTAATTAGTAATTAATTAATATCTATCAATAATTTATTGATCTCAATGATCCAACCATATAGATAGAGAGAGGGGATCAATAAGAGCAAATCCATAAAAAAATCATCGCAATCGGACTTCTAGATCAAAAGTTATGAATAAATGAATTTAAAACCAATGTGAGCCATTGGATTAATTCATTTATTAATTTATTTATTTTTCCTAACCGCACGCTGAGGTGTCGCCATTTCATTGGCGGCGCCGTTTCAATTTCTTCAGGCGGGTGCTTTCTCGCTGCGCCACGTACCCCATGGCGAAAAAAGAAAAAATGGAAATAGAAAAGTAAGAAAACTATTTGTATACATTAAGCTTGCACATGGCGCATGATTTTTAAACCGCACGGATGAATCCGCATGCGCCATGTCACCGCCCGTGCGTGCGCGTCGCATGCACCAAACGGGCGGTGAACTTACCTCCCGGAGCTTCTCACTCTTCACGCCCCATCGGATTCTCATCCGACGGCCATGAAAGTGCCACGTCGACACGCGAGAGATTCCTTGCTCTTTTTCCCGATGAAGCCCTTTAAAAAATGAAAAATTACAAGTGAACGCCGCCTAAAGTATTTGTGTATCCGTCCTTCCCGCATACTCTCTCCTCCGCTTTTCTTCTAAAACATTAAAACAATAAATAAAGTATTTGCAATAGAACCCTGGAAGATTTGAAATTAGATCTTTACGCCTGCAGTGGCGATCGAGAGCTGTTTTCAGGGTCTTTTGCAACGAAACGTTGCAAAAAGGCCCTTCAAAGTTCAAAAATTATATAAATACTTTTTTTTCTTATAAATATACCTTTTTTCCTTAGAATAAATACATTTCCTCTTCAAATAAATCTCCGAAAATTCCTAAAAATTCATAAAAAATTCTAGAAATTTCACTCATTCATCCCCATGCAGATAAATGTCGAAATAATATATTAAATTTGCCGTTGTCATTCAAAAATATTTATTTCAAGCTTCAATAAATCCTTTAAAATTCATAAAATTAACAGAAAATTAGGGAAAAATCAGAAATCACTTGAAAACACTATTTTCATGTAAATATATGATAACAACCCCATTTTAAGCTCTTTAAATGCATAAAATTGTGCTAATAACATGAAACAAAGACATAAATTAGGGTGTTATCATCACTGCATGCCCCCGATTTTGGGTCGCACAAAGATTGCATGTGAACACCTTTGGCGCGACCTCTGTGAAGTGCATGCGCGCAGCGCATTCATTCTTTCTCTTTCTCTTCTTCCCGCCCTGGCCAACACTCCCTTCGGACGAAGAAGAGCTTTCGTGTGAACCAGAGGCATAAGATAGGGGTTCCCTAGTCATCCTAAACTACAATTGGAAATGTATATTATTTAAAAATTAATCCAATACCAAACTAAATTCGGACATTTTTTATGTGCACTAATAAAGCACATATATTCAAGCAGATTCATAAATAGGAAAGTAAGAAACTTATGACTACTACAAAGCAAAAATGTAGATTCGTACAGCATGCGGGTACATAATAGAGCAAAAGAAATGAAATATATGTCAATTAACAGAAAATTGAAATTTCTCCAGATCGTGTCCCATTTGTCATACAAGTATGCACCTTTTTAAATGCCTCGGAGAGAAACTCAGGAATTATTCAATAGGCCGATAAATCTCTGAACGTTATGGAAAGGACGGAGAACCCCGCTTATAGCTTTGTATCGAAAGGCAGAGAAATGATCAGAATACCAATGATGACTTCCAGAGATTGAAATAAGAGAACTGGGGACGTAGAGACAGAAAAATATTAGCTCCAGAGATTAACAGAATTAGGGAGGCGATCAGAAAGAGGGAATCAGAGAATTGGAGGGAGAGAGTGAATTAGAGATAGAGGACACACTCAGAGAACGATAGTAAGAGATAGGATGATTATTACAGTGAGTGAAAGAGAGAATTAGAAAGCCACAGAATGATGGAAAGTATGAGAAAAGAGAGAATGAGAGAATCAGAGATAGATTACGAGAGAGGGAGATGAATAAAGATAGAGAGGAAGAGAGAATGACCGAGAGATGGAAATAGAGATATAGAGAATTTGAGTTTTCTATCCAGGAATCTGGATTTTGTTGAGTCATTACAGGGGTTCTGACGTAGGACGACATTGGTATGGACGATTTAGGGCAGATGACGAGACTATGGGTAGGAATGGGTAAGGGATAAGACAATCCACAGAAATCACGGTCGATTCTCGGACTTAAAACCGATGAAATCTGGTGGTGCAGCTCTGACCCTTATCGAGGGCGGGAGTACTGTCTTCCCCCACCGCGACGATGCCTAAGCACCGAAATCAATACCTCGAATTCACGTCGCGAAGAAACACTCGAGAAAAGGAGAGAAGAAGAACTCCAGGTCTAATTCTGACGGCGGTGGAAACTTCCCGAGAAAATACTGAGCGGAGAACACGTCGACACCACAGGGTTCAGGTATACCTCAGCACCGTAGTGCGTGTAGAGGCTGCAGGTAATTCTGCTCGTGGCGCACGGCGGCGTGATACTGAACGGGCGCTCGGGCGTTGTCCGCCCTGGTTGGCGTTATGAAGCGGGACGCCGGGTCGGGCGCGACGAACTCCAGCGGCGCGCGCGAAGGGTGCGGAGCGCACGGAGCAACTGCAGCAGCGCGCGGGCGCGAGCGCGAGGCGCGCAGCGCCGGAGTGCGAGCGCCGCGAAGCGCGCGCGAGCGCCCGGAGTGCGGAGCGCGCGGAGCGCCTGCGCGAGTGCGCGGAGTGTGGCGGAGCGCACCAGGCGCCTCTACGGCGCGCAGCGCCAGCGCGTCCGGGCGTGCGAGGCGCACGCGCGGCGGGGATGGCACGCGGTGGCGTGCGGTCGCGGCGTGTGACGCGCGGCTGCGCGGTGATGACGACGGCGCGGCAGCGGCGGCGGTGGTGGCGGCGGCGGCGGTGATGACGACGGCGGCGGCGGCGACGACGGAAGGTTAGGGCAAGATGAGGGGTAGGGCAATCCTCCAAGAAGAGTTAGAAAGAAAACTCAATTCTTGAATTATGATTGCCTAATGAGTTCTTGAAACAAATGACCTTATATAGGCCTTGGAGGAAAGAGAAAATAACTAGAAAATAAGACACGCAAGGGAAAACGTGCATCACGTCACGCTAAAGGGCAGTTGTGGATCTGCCTTTGGCGTCGTGTCATGACGCGCGTGGAGACGTGCGCGGGTGGTGACGTGGCGGACGACGGTTGTGGCGTGTTGACTTCTTCGTTGACTCATGTTGACTGAGGTAAGTTGACTTCTGTTGACTTCATCTTTGGATCCGTAACGTCTGTGTTGACCCCGACTGCCTGCGGTGACGTGTCCCGGGCTGATGCATTGGCGTCCTCGCCATCAGGTTCTTGCGAAGTGAAAATAATACAAAGACATAGACATAGAATCATGTTGTAATACCAAACATAATCAGATTTGATTAGCACAGAGTGAAGCACAAGTCAGAGCTATAATTATTGAATCAACAGTTGGAGCCATGTCTCAAATAAAGAAAATAAATAGTCAATCTTTCAATGGGCAAAGATATGCAGGTCATCAAGGTGTGATAAAAAACATGTTGATCTCATAAAGAGCATCAAAAGGATAGCAAATATTATGAAGGGACTGATCAAACGGGAAAGCTAAGAGTAAATTGGGACTGAGTTAGAAGAGTTGATGAAATAATAACGCATCAATCAATTAGAGAGAGACGAGAAATGGTTTGGAATTTTAGATGACATAGTAACTCATTTATATTGGGAGGAGAGATGGATAGAGAGGAAAGTAATTGTCCATCATTTGGGAAGAAAGTGACTTTGGGTAAGAAAAAACGAAATGAAGGATCTCTATTATGTACCAGGAAAGGCTATTCCGGAACTGAGGTCATTTAGTATCTCGGTTCCATTGGACAGAAATGAAGGATCACACATTTAAGTACAACAACAAATCTGTTTTATACCAATAAACGAATGCACACCATTTGATTTTTCATCTATAAAATTTACAGATCAGGATCTAATTGAAAAAATAAAATTCATCAAATAAAAAAGAGACAGCCAGAATCTTTTGAATTGGTATTGTCCTGTGTAATCTAAATATTCGGTTCACAAAATAACGATACCTTTCTGACGGTTCATTAAATTCACACCTGTGATTTGAGGAATTCATCTTGTCAATAAAGCCTCCAGAATCTTTTCTTTATTCAAGGGACTCAGCACAAAAAAAAAAATCGTTCAATACACTTTTTCAAAGATTTTGTCTTTTGTCCCTTATATCATGACGACAAAAATGTATTACACTAAGAAAATGAAAATTCAACCATATTGCCTCAACCTGCAGTAGTAAATAAACTTAATTTTCAAAAGAATCCAAAGAGGGGACCCTGGAACAACAAGGAAACATGTCAAAAAGTTGAGCCAGGCAAACTGGAGGTCGTTGTGGGATCGCTCGAGGAATAATGAATACTGACTTATTCATTGCCAAAAGCTCATGAAGTTTGGACAAAAAGAAAAGGTACAATATATAATAAATGATGAAATAAGAAGAAGAACAGTAGAACAAGAAGTAGAGGAAGAACGACAACAATAGAAGAGGATGAAAGATAGAAGAACAACAACAGTAGAAGAAAAAGAAGAAAAAGAATAACAATAACAATAGAAGAAGCCAAAAAATTGATGAAGACAAACAGTAGAACAAGAAGAACAATAGATGAAAAGAAGAAGAAGAAGATGCGGAAGAACGACAACAACACCAATAGAAGAAATTGAAATATAGAAGAAAACCAACAACAATAAAGAACAGAAAGAGTATGAAGAAACACAAGAAGATGAAGAATAATACAAAAAAGAGAGAGAGAGAGAGAGAAAGAGAGAGTGAGAGAGAGAGAGAAAAAACCTCCAGAAGAACTGAAAATGCAGAAAAATGACAACAACACCAATAGAAGAAATTGAAAAAAAGAAGAAAACCAACAACAATAAATAACAGAAAGAATACGAAAAAAAAGAAGAAGATGAAGAATAACACGAAAAAAGAGAGAGCGAAAGACAGAGTGAGAGAGGATAAAAACTGAAAATCAAATTTCCGGAGGGACAAGCAAAGAAGAACAAGCCTTTAACATTAAAAAACGTACCAAATGCCGACTCCGATTTCCGTCTCCACTTTGACCCCCTTCCGAATATAATGCCAAATCGGCCGAGAGGAAATCCAATGATGGAGTGAGAGTAGAGAATAAAGAGGAGAGAAGAAACGGGAGAAATAAAGAAAGAGCTCTGTCCTGGCTGTCGTCGAGACTCGAGAGAGATGGAGAGAGCGATAGAATGAGAACGAGAGGCTGGAACTCTGGGAGAGGCTAAGGATGAGAAGGAGAATGGGAGTCTGAGACTCTGAGAATGAGAGCGAGGGCAGGAGAACGAGAACTTCAAGTGAGAACGAGAACGACAGAGGGAGAGCAAATTTTTTTTCTAAAAACCTTTAAAACAATTCGTGCAATTCGCACAAAGAGAACCGCACAGCCGTATGTGCGAAGTTTTGTTTGTTTTCTAAATTGTTCTGTTCGGAAATCCGAACAGAACTCGCAATTCACACCAATTCGCACCAACGGAATAGAATGACCATGTCTAATGTCAAATCAACGACATATTTACACGCAATTTTAGGCTTATCAGTCCCAAGAATTCTCTCAATTCTTTCACTATAGAGGGTTTTTTCCATTATTTAGTGGCTTCAATCTTGGATGGATCAGTTGAAACTCCTTCAAGAGAGATGCCATGTCCTAGGAAATCAATATAGTTCCACCCATACTTGAATTTCTTTGGGTTAATATGGAGGTGATTTCTTGAAAGTAACTAAAATACAGTAGCAAGGTGTTGTTCATGTTGTTGAAGATCCTTGCTAAAAATCAGTATATCATCAAACAATATGAGTATAAATTTGCAAAGGTGCTGAGAGAAAATTGAGTTCACGAGAGTCTGATAGGTTGCACAGGCATTTGACAACCCAAAATGCCCATGACGCATTTTAAAGGCAGTTTATGAATGTCACTAGGGTGCATTCACCCTTGATAATACCCTGACTTCAAATCTATTTTGAAGAAAATAGTCATTCCATGTAGTTCTTCTAGGAGCTCATCGACCATGGTACTGGGAATCAGTTTGGAATTGCCATTTCATTTAGAGTTCTGTAGTCAAAGCAGTGTCGAATCCCCCATCCTTATTTTTGACTAATATAGCTGGACTTAAAAAAATAACTATTGGAGTGCAAAATGACATTTAAGTCCAATTTGAATAAGTTCCTCAAGGATATTTTGTGTATATGGGAGTGCATATAAGGTCTCTTGTTGATAGGTTTTAACCCTAGGATCAGATGTATTTGGTGATCACAATTTCTGGTGCGGAGCATTGTATTTGTGATGCTAGATGTCGTCTAGGACGTCGTCCGGTTGAGTGAGAGGATGACGTACCTCGTCGGTGAGATGCTCGTCATCAAGATTGTCCTCGATGCAGCAGCCGGGCGGGTCGCGGGAAGAGATGAGCTGGAGACGTGTCGGAGAAAGACCCAACAAAGCTCGACTAGCAGCGACACAAGAGCAGATGGTGGAATCTGGAGGCAAAGAGTAGACGTGCATCGGGAGTGCGCTGGTGGGACAGTACGATCAAAGGGACCACAGTTTAATTGGCGCAGCCAGTGAGATAAGTTAGCACCGATTGAGGATGGCGGTGACGCTAGCCGAAGCACGTGTGCTCAGTGGACAGCAACTGCGGCTGGTCAATGCAGGTGTTTGACCAAATGGATGACAAGCTTGCGCCGAATCAAGGTTGAACACGCCAACGAGCAGTGCTGGCAGCTGTTGGGCACCCAACGCGGCTGCTAGGAGATGCACATGTGTGTTGTAGGGCTGGGGGTCAAGCTGGCAGCGACAACGCTGGAGCAGGCGCCCAAGACTGACTCTGCTGGGGGAGGCAATTGTGTCCCGTTCGATCCACGACCCGGTCACTCACACTTGACAGGCGGTCAGAGGGGCAAGTTCCTGATTGCGCACGAATCACCATCAACCCGGATAGCACGTATGGTGCAATCACCCAGGCCATGGGGTTGGTGGGCGAGCCTGATCAAGCGGCAACCCCGCACCCCGTAAGGTCTGCCATGAAGCTATCCTGAGGGGAACGGGGGGACCCTCCGTTGAAGGATTGCCACACCCACCTAGCATGCGGCTTTGAGGCAACGTACATCGCCATTCAAGGGGCTACCGTGGTGAGTGACCAAGCGGGCCTGCGGTTGTCGTCGTCACACGACGTGGATTTCACACACGCGTGATTGCGATAGGACAGTCAATGAATTGGGCACGGGCGGTCAGCATACTCGCGCGCGTGACTCCTACCACAGCGAAGAAGACCCTGCGGTGATTGTGGAATGATGGGGGAGGGGAAGGGTGTTGGCGACAACCTTCCTGTCCTCTGCTTTCCTGTTCTTTGCTTCCACTTGTCTCTCGTCTTCTTCTTCCTTCTTTCCCTTTCCTCACGGTGAGACCAAGAAAAAAAAACAACAATCCAATACGATTTCTTCTTGGTCTGTCTTTCCTAGGGCGCCACCCCTTCCCTTAAATAGGGAAACAAAGATGGGGCCTAGGAAGGTCCATTAAGGGGGGAGGAAGGGTCCATTAAGGGGCCCCTATTACAACCAAATAAAAGAAAAAGAAAAACATTAAAGGGGTAGGGGCACTTGACAAGATGGGCACACTACGGCACGACGAAGATGACTAGACGAGACAAAAAACACAAACGCGATCAATGAGGAGGGCGAAAAAGAAATCAAAACACTATAAAGATGGGCATAATTTCATCGGGGATATTTGAATCTGGGTGTCTTCATTGACGCCTTGGCATGCCGGTCGGCTGGAACACTAGTCGGCGGGCCGTCAATCGCTAGAATGACGGTGCTCAAGACATCCCTGTGGGAGCATGCTCGCGCGCTGCATCAATTTATTTTCTCAAAGGCATGATGATATATTTTTTGTATCCAATGTAGGCAATGATCGAGTGAAAGAGCATGTGATGGGGCAGCCCCGGCGACACCCCGGACCCGCCTTCGGAGTCATCGCCGTCAGCACCAGCTCCAGCCCCAGATACGTCTTTGGAGACGTCACTGCCACCCTCAGACAGCGCCGGCCATCCGCGTTCAGCCCGCTCGACAAGCCAAGGCGACGGTACGCACGCCCGGATTCAAGTGTTCCGGGTGACGGACACCTTATTGTTTTCATGTTTCGTTCCGTTCGCATCTTTTGGTTTTTGATCTCGTCTTTTGTGTTTTCTTACGCGTCGTCATCGCATGTACGGAGGGAGGATTCGACCCTATAAGGATCTCCCCTCCTCGCTAGTCATGTTTGTCAGTGTTTTCCTTGATCTCATCTTGATTTTCATGTCCTTATGTCATAGAGTTGTTTTGAGGTTAAAACAGGTCCTTTTTGGTCTTTGGGCCCCCATAACCCCCCCCCCCTATATAAGGGTCGGATGGGTGCCCTAAACTGCCACGATGTTTTTTTGATGAAAGAATTTCTTCCTTTGAGTTTGAAGATGACTGCTCGTTCATGAAGAGATAAGGTTACGATCGGCTGAACAACACAGACGGGGAGAAGAAGAACCGTGGGAGAAGGAGCGCGGAGGCTTGAAGAAGAGAGGATGCAGCGGAGGCGTGGGCAAAAGCCCTAGTCGCCGGTTGCCCTTCCGGGCTGCTGTCGACTTTCCACTCTGCGGGCAGACTGACCTCCTCGCCACTCCCCTCCTGCGTGGTGCAACCCACTCGCGAAGCGCCTGGCGCCGGTGCTGCATCCGTGCACCCTGACGTTCGAGTGAGCGAAGCAAGCCAGAGGCCGTGGGAACACCAAGGCGTTCCCTTTCCCCCGGCCGTCGCGAACCGCTCCTCCCCCTCCCCCTGCAGTCGCGTCCGCTGCCAGGCCCACCCCCTGCTCGCGTGGTGCAACTCGCTCGCGCCGGTTTGGCGCCACCCGAGCTCCCTGACGCGAGGCGTGAGCTACGCGGGGTGGCTCACCGACGAAACTGCCAGTTGCATCGCCCTACCGCGCGGACGGAGTACTACTCACCGCTCACCAGCTGCTCGACGGTTGAGCGGTCAGATCCGTGCCGTCGCGCGCGCGTGCCGCCACCGCGCCCTCAACTGCAGCCACTTGATCTTAAAGGGGAACGTGCGCCCAGCCTCTTGCTGACAGCTGGTTGCCGCCCCTCTCCCGACGCCCGAACGTCACTCTGACTCGGTTGGACGCCAAAGGACTACCCCGAGCCACCTCCAAGTTGCACCCTCGCAGGGCGCTCACCGCTACTCGCCCGCTCGGTGCACCTCGTCCCGTGCGCGGGCCCGCCCGCTGCCACGCGCGCGCGCCTCCTGCCCTGCGCGCGCTCCGCACGTCCTAGTTGCGTGCCGCACTTGTGGGCGGAACCGATCACCCGGGCCGCTTCTAGTGCTCCGGACGCCCCTACCGCGCTGCCTTCCTCGGGCGTGTCGCCGCCAGCTACTGCGCCAACCAACGACGACTCTTCCCGGCTGCCGGTCCCACGCCTTCGCAACTAGACGGCCTGTCATCAGTTGTAGACGCCCCGACCGCGTACTACCTCGACAATGTGGTGCCCCGGCCGAACCCCATCCGAGGCGACGAGGGACATCAGCGGAACGATTCCGAGGTACGCCGCTTGGGATAGATGTAGGTGAGCGAGACAGACGAGTGAAAATTTACGTCCATTTGAGCATCCCACCTAGTCTGGTACGAGTCGGTTCGCCCGTCGTGTGCGGGCAACCTCTGGCGGGAGACATCCCGTTCGGCGCCGTAGCAACCTCGTCCATCGCGGACGAGAGTCAGGAGGTCCTCTTAGCCACCTCCGGGCGACCTAGTCGATTCCCCGGACGTCGGCTTCTCCCCTGCTCGTCGGCAGCTGCACGTACTACACCCCCTTCCCAGTCGTTTTCATCCTAGCTCGTCTTCGTAGGACTCCCGTGCCCGACGAACCCCCGAGCATTCGTCGTGCACCGACGCCCCATCGACACCGAGTATGAACCCTCGGTGACGGCAGGACTTCGTCTCGGACGTGGTCTTGCATCAGCATGTACCTCATGAGAATTTTGGTCCATTGCCCCTTGATATCGTCAATGTGGTGAATGGACTCCTTCCACTTCTGATGTGCTAGATTGGTATCGAATGGAGAAAATATGAGGGCATTTAGTTCTGGATCAGCTTGTATAGTATGGATCAAACTAGATGATGACAATTGCAATGGAACCACCGTAGGGTCTTCAGCGAAGGGATTCCTAAAATCACGTCACAACTGCACAATGGAAAGGGGACAAAATTTTCCTTGAAAGTATGTCCTCGAAAAGTTCCAAGTATATTATGATAAATTCCTTCTGTTTGTCTACAAAATCTGTCACATATATTAATGCTGAATTTGTGATATGGGTGAATCTGGATGTTGAGCGTCTGGATCACTTTTGGACTCATAAAGTAATAGGCGGCCCCCCATCAATTAGAATCCTTAACCTGCGATAAAAAAGGATTCCCCATAACCTGATGATGTAACACGACGAGTGCCGGGATCAGACTGCTCATGTTACAGCACATGCGATCAATGGGTGTGGTGACTATGAGGTATGCAGCGTATTAAGTAAAACCAATGAGAATTTTTGTGACAATGTGCTGATTAGTTCGGCAATCAACTAAAGTTTTGGGAATGGACCGACACTGTCAGACTCCCAATGACCCGTATGACTAATTAGACGATCTAGGTGGTGGGGGACATGATGTGTCCAAAGGCGTCCTCGACCTTCTCTGCCAATGTACTGAGTTGTTATCTCAAGAATCCCTATTTCTCGACGAAGGTAGCTAATCCTATAATTCTCCATTAATTCAGGCATGGAGCAAGTAGGAGAAGATGGCGTTGGGTAAAGAAATGATGCTGCTAAAATACGAGGGAATGGAAGAACCAGATTGGATCCTGACGTAGGACGACTATGGGATGGACGATTTAGGGCGGATGACGAGGCTATGGGTAGGAATGGGTTAAGGGATAAAACAATCCACAGAAATCACGGTCGATTCTCGGACTTAAAACCGATGAAATCTGGTGGTGCAGCTCCGACCCTTATCGAGGGCGGGAGTACTGTCTTCCCCCACCGCGACGATGCCTAAGCACCGAAATCAATACCTCGAATTCACGTCGCGAAGAAACACTCGAGAAAGGAGAAGAAGAGGAGATCCAAGTCTAATTCTGACGGCGGTGGAAACTTCCGAGAAAATACTGAGCGGAGAACACGCCGACACCACAGGGTTCAGGTATACCTCAGCACCGTGAGTGCGTGTAGAGGCTGCAGGTAATTCTGCTCGTGGCGGCGGCGGCGTGATACTGAACGGGCACTCGGGCGTTGTCCGGCCCTGGTTGACGTTATGAAGCGGGACGCCGGGTCGGCGCGACGAACTCCAGCGTTCGCGCGGCGCGAGCGCGAGCGCCGGAGTGCAGCGCGCGAGTGCCTGCGCGCGCGAGTGCGCGAGTGCGGCGAGCGCGCACCCAGCGCGAGCACGCGCGGCGAGGCACCGCCGGCAGCGCGCCAGCGCGCGACAGCGGCGTCGCGAGGCGCCTGGCGCGAGATAACGCAGCGGTGGCGTGCGGTCGCGGCGTGTGACGCGCGCTGCGCGCGGCGGTGATGACGGCGGCAGCGGCCGGCGGTGGTGGCGGCGGCGGCAGCGGTGATGACGACGGCACGGCGGCGGCGGGAAGGTTAGGGCAAGATGAGGGTAGGGCAATCCTCCAAGAAGAGTTAGAAAGAAAACTCAATTCTTGAATTATGATTGCCTAATGAGTTCTTGAAACAAATGACCTTATATAGGCCTTGGAGGAAGAGAAAATAACTAGAAAATAAGACACGCAAGGGAAAGCGTGCATCACGTCACGCTAAAGGGCAGTTGTGGATCTGCCTTTGGCGTCGTGTCATGACGCGCGTGGAGACGTGCGCGGGTGGTGACGTGGCGGACGACGGTTGTGGCGTGTTGACTTCTTCGTTGACTCATGTTGACTGAGGTAAGTTGACTTCTGTTGACTTCATCTTTGGATCCGTGCGTCTGTGTTGACCCGACTGCCTGCGGTGGCGTGTCCCGGGCTGATGCATTGGCGTCCTCGCCATCAATTCCCGAGTGCGAAGAACTCGACTCGGTCGAGTAAGCAGCTGAGCTCGAGGGCCTGACCAAGTCTGGCGCGAGCGAGCCAAGTCGTCCTCCGTGATCCACGTGTCCTCCATCGACGCTTTGCCCTGCCAACGAACAAGAAAGTTCCGCACCATTCCACCTTTGGTGACGGTGATTACTTCGTCCAGTATTTCCTCGATGATTTCATGCCAGTCAGAAGGTAGAGACGGGGGAGTGGACAAGTCAAACTCGCTCACCAGAAAGTTCGCGGGTAGAACATGGCTATCAGACGAAGGAGGTGGGGCTTTAAAGGCAACTAAATCTGAGATATTGAAAGTAGTGCTTATTCCCCACGAAGAGGGTATGTCAACGGCATAGGCATTTTCCCCAACTCGTTTGAGGATCGGAAACGGCCCGGCACTACGAGCATGAAGCTTAGTAGCCCGCTTGGAAGAAAATCGCTCCGGCCTAATCCGCACCATCACCATATCACCTTCTTTAAATTCACGAAAACGACGGTGCAAATCTGCGGATTGTTTATATGAGGCATTACTATGGGTGATGCGTGTGCGGGTTTCCTCATGCAGACTTCTGATATGATGCGCGAGTTCGTGTCGGTCATCTGAGACTCTAGCATGCGGTAACATTGGTATGAGGTCGGTAGAAGTGCGTGGAAGGTGACCATGCACTATTTCAAATGGATTCATACCGGTACGGTTGATTGATGCGTTATAAGCAAATTCGCACGCGGAATGACAGAATCCCAAGACTTGAGGTTGTCTCCTACCAATGATCGTAATAGGTTGCGAGGCTCCTATTAACGACCTCGGTCTGTCCATCAGTTTGGGGTGGAAAGCTGTAGAGAATTTAAGCTTTGTTCCCAAAAGATGCCAAAGAGTTTTCCAAAAGTAGCTAGTGAATCGGACATCTCTGTCTGACACTATGCTCTTTGGAAGTCCATGGAGACGAACTACTTCATTGAAAAACAATTGAGCAACATGAGAAGCATCAGACGCGTTTTAAAACAAGGAATAAAATGAGCCATTTTGAGAACGATCCACAACCACCATGATGGAATCATGGCGCTTGTTCGTCCTTGGAAGCCCTAGCACAAAGTCGATGCTCACATCCTCCCACGGTTTTTGAGGAACTGGTAATGGAGTGTAGAGCCCAGTATTCTGCTTGACCTGTTTGGCGAGCACACACACGACACTGGGACACTATATTAGCTATGTCTCGCAAGGGAGGGCCAGTAGAATCGATGCTCAACCATTGCGATGGTTTTGTCTCTCCCAAAATGACCACTAAGGCCTCCAGCATGTGTTTCCCATACGAAAGTCCCTAAGAGATGAGCGTGGGATGCAAAGGCGTCGATCATAAAATAAGAATCCGTTTTCTAAGAGATAGTCTTGGTTAGCAGAATTCGGATTCTTGCCTAAAGTCAGCAAAATGGGAGCAAAATCAGGGCAATCAGGTACAGGTCCTTCATGTGATCAAATCCAATAACCTCAACCTTCATAACATTCAGCAAATGGACCCTTCGACTCAAAGCATCCATGACTCGGTTCTCTACACCCCTCTTGTGTTTGAGGACAAAGGTATATGATTGAATAAACTCAACCCATTTAATGTGCGCGAATTTAACTTCTGCTGGGAATGGAGATACTTAAGGGCCGTGATCAGAGTAGAGGACAAATTCTTTGGAGAGTAGGTAATGACGCCAATGACGTAAGATTGGACGATCGCATAAAATTCTTTGTCATAGGTAGAATATTTGAGCTTAGCATCATTTAACTTTTCACTAAAGAAGGCGATGGGATGATTCTCCTGACTCAGGACCCCACCAATTCCTAATCGATGCATCACAAGCAACCTCAAATACTTTATCAAAATCAGGTAGTCGAAGAATTGGGGCTTGAGTCATTCTCGTTTGATCTCCTCAAAGGATCTTTGAGCTTCTATAGTCCATTCAAAATGAGTTCCCTTAAGACATTCAGTCAGGGTGCCATGATGGTGCTAAAGTTGGATATGAAGCGGCGATAGAACGTTGCTAGACCATGAAAACTACGAACATCATGCACACTTCTAGGTGTTGGCCACTGGGTGATGGCATCAATTTTGGCGGATCGACGGATACACCTTGACCAGAGAGGATGAAACCTAAGAAAGAAACATGACTAACAAGGAAAGAACATTTTTGGGTGAGCGTACAACTGCTCGGTTTTTAAGACTTCACAAACTAAACGAATGTGTTGGAGATGATCTGGTGTGGATCTGCTATAGATAAGGATATCATCAAAATAAACAACCACAAAATTTCCTATGAACGGTCTGAGTATGTGGTTCATCAATCGCTGAAAAGTGCTAGGTGCATTGGACAACCCAAAGGGCATAACCTTCCACTCATAAAGTCCATCTTTGATCTTAAAGGCTGTTTTCCATTCGTCTCGGTCGGATCTGAACTTGGTGCTAACCGCTCTTAAGATCAATTTTGGAGAAAACTGTCGAACCTGCCATCATATCAAACATATCGTCGATGCGAGGAATGGGAAATCTATACTTGACAGTAATCTTGTTGATGGCTCTACTATCGATGCACATGCGCCAACTCCCGTCCTTTTTGGGAGCTAGTAGTGCTGGGACGGCACAAGGACTGAGGCTCTCTTGAATGAATCCCTTGTCCAAGAGGTCTTGGACTTGACGTTGGAGTTCCTTGTACTGCGTGGGATCCATACGGTAGTGGGGAAGGTTGGGTAACGATGACCCCGGAACAAAGTCAATAGCGTGCTGAATATCGCGCATTGGAGGGAAGTCATTGGGTAAATCATTGGGAAAACACTAGCGAACTCCTCAAGAAGCTGAGAGACCTCATGGGGTGGAGTAGAGGAGTCCTCGGAGGAGTGATCAGGAATCATGGCTAAACACATAGTCATTTCACTATCAAGCTCTTTTTGAAATTGGGATCCACTAATAACACACAAGCCTATGGAAGTAGATTTCGAGACGGCCCTTTGCGGGTTATGAGTGTAGGGATGCCATGTGATTTTCTTGCCCTGATGGATGAAAGAACAAGTATTACTCCGACCATAGAGGTGTACATCGTTATCATACAGCCAAGGGCGGTCGAGGATAATGCTGCCCACCTTCATGGGTAGAACATCGCATAAAATCTCATCTTCATAGGATTGGACCTTCAAGGGAGCGGCATTGGTTTTCACAGGGATAGAGGTAGCATCAATCCACGAAACAAAGTAGGGGTGAGGGTGATCAATCAACGGTAGTCCCAAACGCGAAGTCATAACGTCGGAGACGACGTTAATACATCTACCACTATCTACAATCGTCTTACACATCTTATCACTAATTTTGAAATACGTGTAAAATATGGACGTCCTCAATGCAGGGTTGTCAGTAGTAGGTTGAGTAAGATTGCAACGGACAATTCCTCTAACTGATGTAGATGGGTCATGACGAGGAAGAGATGGGGGGCAATCTGTGATGCCAATAAAGCTCACTAATCCATCATCAAGCACAAAATCATCAACAACATGGCTCTCTACTCTATATTCCTCTTCCTCTAGGGATGGCTCATCTAAGGTAGGCTCGCTTTCGAAGGGTTCCTGTCCAATGTGCAAGGCTCGAGAGGGGCATTGGGAAGCTCTATGACCTCGACCTTGGCATTTAAAACAAGTCAAGCCAGAAGGACCGAGTTGTGAAGAGTTGGATTGAGGAGGGGCCCTTGCGGTGGACTCGAGGGACGGTGAGCTACGAGTTGTCGGGGTAGGAAATGATTGAGTCGGAGCGGCGGGACGGTGTTCGGATGGAGTGCGGGTAGGGGTAGGAGCCCGGGGAGCTGGAAGTGGCGGAGCTGAGAGAGGTGGTAGTGGTGGTGCTGGAAGAGCTAAGGGAGGTTGACGCTGGATTGCACGGTTGGCATAAGGAGTAGATAAAGGGGGCCGATCGGTGAGAGCAGGGCGATGATACACAGGAGAATGATGTAAGTTCTGACACAGCTCTAGGTCTTCTACGATCTGGTAGGCCTGCTCTAACGTAGTGGCTTTACGGACTAGAAGTTCCGTCTCAAGGTGCAGGTTGAGACCTGTCAAAGCGAGAAATAACAACGCGGGGGTTCTCCTCAACACGACACCTCATGTAAAACTCCTCAAATTGGGTGATGTACTCGGAAACCGGACGTCTACCCTGTTGTAGTTTATGCCATTGGTCTAAGAGGTTGTCTAAGTAAGCTAGTGGTACATATTTTTCTCTGAGTTTGTCCTTCATTTGAGGCCAAGTATCGATGGGCGCTCACGGTGGTTATAAATCGAAAATTCAAGGTTTTCCCAAAAGATTTTGGCTTGTCCTCCTAATCTCATCTCGCGTCTGGACTTTCTGCCACTCTAACATATTGTACCACTTGAAATAGCTATTCAATTTTGACTCCCAATCGAGATAGTCTTTAGGGTCTCTAGATCCCTCGTAGTATGGGACATCGACTTTGACGCTACGTTGAATCTGCCGCCAGTGGTTCTCGTCCTCCGCACAACGGTGATCGAGACGAGGAACCACCACATCGGTTGGCATAGGACCGCTCCTGCCCGGACGACTCACGTTCCCACCGCGATGTCTATCATCAGGCGGATAAGGATCATTTCGAGGGGATGATTCCTATCTCGCTCTGGGATCCTCTCCTCCGGTGGATGGTAATCGTCTCGTAGTGGGCGATTTCCATCGTGCACGGGCTCTCTCAAGGAGGGTAGGGATCGTTCCGCAAAGGATGATTCTTATCCTGGCTTGGGGTCCTAGGATCCGGTGGATAGTAATCGTCGCGACGATTCCTATCACGAACTGGAGTACGGGTATCCTGAGGAATCATATCGTCATGTTCGAGACGGTTCTGGTTTCGACTTCTGGATCTATCATCGGGACGTATAGGATCATCAACGTAACGATGATTCCTATCACGATCTCGAGCTCTAGGATCAGGTGGGTAGTGGTTCTCACGATCACGGCGAAAACGATCCGGGCCTCTATTTTCGAGTTGTTGAGTTCGGTCGCTCACCGCGTCGATCGAACTACTTAGACGGTTGTCCATGTTGGTCATTCGTGTATTCATATCACGAAAACCATTATGGAAAGCGTCTAGTATACGATCAACGTCCAGGCGAGAAGAGGACGGTGGAGTGGGTGACGCCAACTCATGGATAGGGGCTGACACCTCACGACCGTCTTGGGGTTGGTCTGTCATCGGAGCGGGAACTCGTTTGCCTGAACGCAAATGCATGCAAGGGGACTGACAAATGATGAATGAAGACGTCTACGATGGCGGAAATGGCTGGGCGACAGGTTAGGCTCTGATACCAATTTGACGTAGGACGACTATGGGATGGACGATTTAGGGCGGATGACGAGGCTATGGGTAGGAATGGGTTAAGGGATAAAACAATCCACAGAAATCACGGTCGATTCTCGGACTTAAAACCGATGAAATCTGGTGGTGCAGCTCCGACCCTTATCGAGGGCGGGAGTACTGTCTTCCCCCACCGCGACGATGCCTAAGCACCGAAATCAATACCTCGAATTCACGTCGCGAAGAAACACTCGAGAAAAGGAGAGAAGAAGAGGAGATCCAAGTCTAATTCTGACGGCGGTGGAAACTTCCCGAGAAAATACTGAGCGGAGAACACGTCGACACCACAGGGTTCAGGTATACCTCAGCACCGTAGTGCGTGTAGAGGCTGCAGGTAATTCTGCTCGTGGCGACGAAGGCGGCGTGATACTGGAACGGGCGCTCCGGGCGTTGTCCGGCCCTGGTTGACGTTATGAAGCGGGGACGCCGGGTCGGGCGCGACGAACTCCCGCGTTCGCGCGGGCGCAGAGCGCGCGGAGCGCCGGAGTGCAGAGCGCGCGGGCGCTGCGCGGAGTCTGTGAGTGCGGCGGAGCGCGCACCAGCCGCACGCGCTGAGCAGCGCCCGACGGCGCGCAGCGCCCGCGCGGCGTCTTGCGAGCGCCGCGGCGGGGATGGCACGCGGTGGCGTCGGTCGCGACGTGTGACGCGCGGCTGCGCGCGGTGATGACGGCAGCGGCGCGGCAGCGGTGGTGGCGGCGGCGGCAGCGGTGATAGCGGCGGCAGCGGCGGCGACGGGAAGGTTAGGGCAAGATGAGGTAGGGCAATCCTCCAAGAAGAGTTAGAAAGAAAACTCAATTCTTGAATTATGATTGCCTAATGAGTTCTTGAAACAAATGACCTTATATAGGCCTTGGAGGAAAGAAAATAACTAGAAAATAAGACACGCAAGAAAGCGTGCATCACGTCATGCTAAAGGGCAGTTGTGGATCTGCCTTTGGCGTGCGTGTCATGACGCGCGTGGAGGCGTCTTGTGGTGGTGACGTGGCGGACGACGGTTGTGGCGTGTTGACTTCTTCGTTGACTCATGTTGACCGAGGTAAGTTGACTTCTGTTGACTTCATCTTTGGATCCGTAACGTCTGTGTTGACCCCGACTGCCTGCGGTGACGTGTCCCGGGCTGATGCATTGGCGTCCTCGCCATCAGATCCTAACCCAAAGTCTGTGACTAGTGTTCCCAGGTGGATGATGTTGTGGAGACTGATCACATGTCCAAGGTCTTGGACGAGAGGAGACCCCGCCAACTAGGTTCGAGCTGGATGCGGACTAGGTGCAACAATTCTCGGTGATGGAAGCACAACTGCACTAGGTGCGGGGCTATGTTGTAGCAGGGTACAGGCGCACAGCACAACACTCGCTGCTTGGTTCGTGCGTTGGGAAAATGATCCCCCACTCAAGCTGGAGTCCCACGCACGGGAAGCGTGGGTAACTTTGTTAATGGGTGAGAGCGTTCACACGCGGCTTGAGCGATCCACCGAGCTAATGAATTTGACGGCAAAGAGCCGCATAGTGGCCGTGGCAAATCCCCGCAATGAGAAAGAAAAGCTACGGCAACGAGCCGCGTAATGACCGTTGGCAATTCCTGGCAGCTTGGGGCTCCAATTTGCAAGATAGATGGAATCAATGAGCACATTCAAGATTGAATAGCGGTCGGCAAGAGCTGTGCTTGTGTAGATACACACAAACAAAGAAATCCTGACTGGGTTCAGGCTATGGTCGGCGGCACTTTTTGCTAAGCGTTAGTGAAGATATACTGAGCAAGGCAGGGCGGTGGGCCTGAGAATTTTGCCAGGCTTGCGATCAGGCTGGACCGTTGGAGATTGAACAACATTCTGGAGCGCCCAATAATATTGCACGATCGTTCTTGGGTGCAAGATCGATAAAGATTGACAGTACTGGGCGTCTCGTTTTGATGCGGCGATAGAGATTTGTTCAGGAGGAACAAAAGGAGGGATCGACGTAAATCGTCGCGTATTGCATCTTGCAACGATCGATTGAATGATCCAGGAAATGGCAAAGACCAAGATAGGACAAGATCAGGGCTATCCAGAAGCAGCAGAGGCGTTGTTGACGTTCTTCCAACGGAGGCTTAGCTCGAGGATAGTGAATCTGTCAAGAAGGCAATGGCGGCTTTCCACTATCTACTTCTAGGAAAACAGTAAAATAACTCCCATAGGGAGGAGGCGGGATCCCAAATGAAAAGACTTTCAAATTTCCAATTGAACACCAAGGCTTCCTTGGGCATGCTGTCCCGTTATATAGTGGGGGGAGGATGCCCAAGTGATGGGGGACCATCCAGCCTCGAAGATCTTGTTTCTTTGTTTTGTTCACACACGTGTGGGCCACGTATGGTCCTACATTTTTATGCGTAGACGGACCCATGCATGGGCATATATGTAGTGTTTTTCTTCTTATTAGGCCCTCTATGAAGCTTTTTGGGCCTTCTTCCCTTTGTTTCTAAGGGGGAAGGTCCATATTATCCTTCGTTTATAAGGGGGGCGCCCATCGTAGAGGAGGAAAGAAAGAAGAAGATAAAAAAGAAGAGAAAAAAAAAGAAGAAAAAAATTGCAAAAATGTAGTCCTTGGTATTTTCCTGGTTCATTTTTAGGTGTTTTTTTATTAGTTTTAAAGTGTGAAAGATCTACAAAAATGCCCCTCGAGAAGAGAAATTAGGCATTTTCATTGTATCTTCGCCGGAGCACCGCCGCCCCCATTGCCGGCGCCGGCGTCTCTGCCACCGCCATTGCCAGCTATGACCACAACCGCCAGCGCGGGTGCGGCTACGCTCCGCAGTAGTAGCCGCGAGCCACAACCACTACCGCAGCCGCATCCGCCTGCAGTGGCCGCAACCACGGGTCTCGGCCATTGCTGCCCGCAACGAACGCAGCCGCCCTCAGTGGCCTCGGCCACCGCAACGGCCGTAGTCGCCCGCAGCGGCCTCCTACAGCAACTGCAATCGCCAGCAACGGCCGCAGCCGTCAGCACAGCTGTCGCCGCCATCAATCGCAGTTGCCGTCGCAACTGCAGCCGTTGTCGTAGCATCCATAGCAGTTGAAGCGCCAGCGCTGTAGCCGCAGCCACAGCCAACGGCCACCCCAGGCGTCGCGAGCATGGTTGCTGCTGCCAGCAATCATAGACGTCGCCGCCGCAGCAGCTGTAGCAGCCGTAGTAGCCGTCTGATTCAGCTCAACTCTGATCTCAAGTTTTAAGCCCCTGACATATGTCGTTTCTTAAATAACTGATGGTATGTGAAAAAGGAAAGCAGCCTGATAACACCCTAAATTCGATATTTATTTCAAGCAATTAGCACAGTTGTATGCATTTTAAGAGTTTAAAATTAGGTTGTTATCATATATTACATCTTAATTAGTTTTTCCAAGTGCATTCTGATTTTTTCCCTAATTTTCTGTCAATCTATGAATTTTTGAGAATTTATTTAAACTTGGAAAAATTTTGTTTAAATGAAAATAGCAGGCGTAAAAATTAGTTTTAATGTTAATTAATGTGGGGACCAATTACTGAATTTTCTATATTTTTCTATAATTTTAGTGGATTTTTTGGGAATTTATTCAAGGAAGAAATGATTTTTCAAATGAAAATAATGTATATTTATATGGAAAATGAGAGTTTTTAAGCAATTTCTAAAGTCAAAGGGTTTTCCCTTAAATTTGTGTTGCCATTATGCCCTTAAAACAGCTCTCGGTTGTGGTTGTAAGCAATTAAAATAGTTACATGGTTTTATTGAAATTAATAAGGATTTTTTCCCTTCAGGATTTTTCTTAAATAGTTACAAGGATAGTTCAAGGATTTTTCTTAAAATAATAAGCAATTAAAATAGTTACAGGGTTTTTCTTTTCAGTTAGTATCCCATTAGATGTCCAAAATATTAGAATCAGTTAATAAGGATTTTTTCATGGTTTTTTAGGAAAAATGGAGAAGAGAGAAAGCGAAAAGGACATTATACTTAAATATTTTTTTGGCCGACATCAGTATGCGCGCACATATTTCAATGGGCAGTTTTCTGCAAAATTCCGTGAAATTCTCTCTCCGGACGTTAAGTTCACCTCCCGTGCTGTGCATACAACGCGCACGGACGGAAAGTGACGTGGCATTCTCTCATTGGCTGTCTAAAGTACAAATGCACTAGTACGTGCACATCACTATGTATAGTGTTTATTTTTCTTGTTTTTCTTATTTGTAGAAACGGGTGATAACATCCAAATAAGAGCTAATAAAGTGCAAATTTTCATTACATTTCTTGGGCTTTTAGTGCTTAAAAACATTAATTTTTAGTGCATGTTATCATGATTTTAGGTCAAAAGAAGATTTTTCTTAAATTTCAAGTCAAACGACACTTTGGACAAATAACTAGGCCAATTTATACATTTTAAACGGTTTTAAGGAAAGAACGCCTAGCTCCCTTGAAGACTCAAGAATAAACCAGGAGCGATTTTGATGCCGGACGTCGTCAAGACGTCATCCGGTCGATACCGAGGTTAGTAGCTTGGTACCGAATCGAGATCTCGATCGGACAACGACGGTCAGCGTCGTCCGATGATGCTAATGGACAGGTGATATATGACGATGATGAATGCGTGAGAATCCTACTGTCGTGCGTGCGTGCGCCGACGAGCGGTGGAAGCCGTTCCAGAGATAGACGGGATCGCTATAAGTGAGGTCAGATGGACCTCCTGAACCTCGCCCGAGAGGGTCGAGGGCGAGTACGTCGCCGAACGGGGAAGCCCCGCTACAGTGCTCACACGCGTCGGGAGGGCCCGACTCGTATTGGGCAGGTAAGACTCTCGTATAAGATTTCGTCATCTTCTCAACCTGTCTCGCTCTCACCTATCTAACCCGAGCACGAAAGAGGCAAATTAAAAGTGCACTGAAGAAAGTAAGAGACGTAAAGGGTAGCGAGTAAGGGGTACCTTCGTCGCGCTGGCGACGGCTATCCGTAACCGGAGGTCCGTAGAATTGCTAGAGTCCAGAGCGACGGGAGTGGGTGATGGCGGGGTGCTCGGGCTGCCAAACAACGGAACGGGTGCTGGGCGCCGAGGGGCGTCGACGTCGATGTGCAGATAGTTCGGGCGTGGTCGGAGTCGGTCGGCAGAAATGGCGTAGCCGGGGCGTGGGCGCGGGAGCAGCGCGGCCGATAGGCAGTGCTCGTGCACCCGGCACGGGCGTTGGGCACGCTACCACGGAGCAAGCCCAGTGTCGTGGGCGCTCCTGGGGAGCCCGTGCATGGGCACAAGCACAAGGGGCGCGGGGTGAGGTCGCACAAGCGATAGAATCGGCGCCTGCAGTCAGCGGCTCGCGCTGCGCGCGGTGCTAGACGCGGCGCCCGCGGTCAGGAGGGGCGGTGGGCGGCAGTGAGGCATCAACGATTAGCGGAACGAATGGGGTTGATGAGAAAGGAGACGGGAATGGCCGGGATGGTGCAAGGCCGGCGGCGGAAACAGGACGACGGTGCAGGACGGCGGCGGCTGAAGCTATGGGCGGCGGTGCGGGCAACGGCGACCGGAGCTGCGGAAGGCGGCGGGGACACGGCGGTGGTGCGGGGCTGACTGGGCGGAAGCGGTGAGAAAAGGGACGGGGTGGCCAGGACAGAGCGTGACCGGTGGTGGAAACGTAACGGCGGTGCGGTACAGCGGCGACCAGAGTTGCAGCCGGCGGTGCGGGCGGCGGCGGCAGAGGCAGGGTGGCAGTGCGGGATAGTGGTGACCCTCTCCTCTCTCTTTCTCCTTCTTCTTCTCCTTCTCCTTCCTCTTCTTCTTCTTCCGTCTTTCTTCCTCTTTCTTCTTCTTCTTCTTTCTTCCTTCTTCCTCTTCTCACGACGTGACTCTTCAAATTCTTACGTTATAATTTCATGAAAAATTCAAGAGTGAAGAGTTTTGGGCGCTCACCCCTCCTTATATAGGATGGATGAAGATGGGCCCCATAACAACAAAAGGAAAAAAGAGAAAGGGAAAAGCAAAATGCAGGCCCACTAAGCATGGGTGGGAGGGGAAGATGTCCTCATATGGGCCTTCCCCTCACTACACTAATAAAGGGAAATAAAAGGGAAATAAAAGTGGATAAATCGAATGCTCTGACGATGGGAATGGTGCGTCGTCATGCTGAGTACCTGAAACCGGGGTCGCGCGTCGCTGCAGCGGCTCGTCGAGTCGGCTGGACACGTGTCGGTGGCGGGCTCGATGATGGTGTTGGCTCCTCGTGTGACAGCTCGACGGTCTCGGGCGGTGCCGCACCATCAGATTTGGAGCTCAATTTGGGCAGGAATTTTGCAGATCTGTCGCCGCATTTCTTCACCAAATTCAAACCAAAAATCGTGCAAAATTGAGTTTGTTGCGCAGAATTTTCCCAGATTGATTCATTGATCATCCCTGGTACTTCTAGGTTAATTTTGAATGCATTTCACATTTGATTTTGTACTCAATTTTAGTGATTTTGTAGTTCCGTTCCTGTTTGCCATTTTGTCCTAAATTCTGATTTCAATCATCTTAATTCTAAAATTTTACCTTGTTTTTAATTCAATTAGTATCCTTTATATCTCGATTAATTTACAAAAAAAAAGTTTAATTTACAAAAAAAATACAAAATTTTGAATTACCAAATCCCCAAAACCAACTAGAACCAAATCAAATTTCCTTATTAATCCCTCTACTTGACTCGTTTGATCCTTTTTAGTGGATCAAAAAATCAATTTAGAGCTCCTTAATTTGTCTATTATTCCTATCTCTTCTACTTCCCTTTCTAAATTCTTCCTCTAATTAGAGTGATTTGATCTTCAGTGAAGATTAAACTAACTCTAATAAGGGCCAAATTATTCAAGTAGATCATCAATTGAATTACCTTACTAAGTGAAGGTTTTTACCTTACATCTACCTTACATTACCTCTACTTATTATTATACATCTTAAGTGAAGGTTTCACAAATTATATTGTATAAGCTAAAATTAACAATGACAAGGGATTATAAAATTCCACAATTCACACCTATTTTTGGCTTATCATAGCCGGAACTTCTACTCAGGCGTATAATCTGACACAATGCTTGTCTTTTTAAGGTTCATAAGTTGGGTACACGAATATCGTGAACACAAATTATATCTTTTTTTGAAATGCTAGCGGAATACCAGCGAATGATCAAATCCAAAATTCTCTTCTGTGTCTATTAACCAACACTGTGATGGCCCCTCCATATATTAAGAAACCAGATTTAACTTTTCCTCATATGTTAATCTATTGATTTTGAAAAATCTTTCCACATAGTTCAACCACATTTGTGCATTTGATCCATTGAACTATGTCAGGTCTCCCTTGAGAAGGAAAACCTTCTGTTTGGATGCAGAATCTTCATTCATTTGAACACCACCATACCTTGATGTACCCATTGGGGCAGCTCACAATGTGGAAGAGGGATTTTCTTCAAGCTTGGAATTCATTGACTTGACTTGTAAAATTCCCAATCCTATTTCAGAAGGAACCAAAATATCTTCACTTCATGATTTTCCCCTATCTTCTTGATACCCCATGGAAATGACCAAGTCAAGCTTGCCATGGCTCTCTCTTGATCAGAACCTGCCTCTGATACCAGATTGATATACCACAATGGTATCAATGAACAGATCTAACCAACTTGCAACTATTTTGATATTGTTGTCCAATATGAATTCGAATCTTAACAAGATGAGTGGGATGGGGGACAGAGATCTAGATGGCTCCCCCTCCTTGGCGGAGCTCCTTGTTTAGATCTCGAGTGGCTCCTCCTCCTTGGCGAAGCACCTCCCTCCAGATCATCACACGAGGACCCCCTGCTATTGTGGCCTGCCTGAGAGTGTAACCGCTGGACTTCACTTTCAAGAAAATAAAAGATGAACTACCCAGTTTGCCCTTCCCTTATTTGTAGAGGATCTGTCTCTCCCTTCCTTTCTTGATCAACACATCACGTCAACAGCCCGTTGACTAATGGAAGCAAGTTGCGTAATAATTTTATTGCCATTGTAAATTTAATTTTCCTAAAATCAAATAAATTTGATAAAAGTATTAACTCACTCAACTGTATAGTTAGAGTAAGGTCGTCTCCATAGGGACTGGGTTTTAGAGATGTTTTTAATAATTGAGTTTTTAGTTAATAAGGTATAACAATAATACTAAAGAAGATGTGTATAAGATCAAATGAGTAATTAGTAAGTAGAGAGAATAATAGGTGGATGATGTAACACGAAGGGTGCTAGGGTTGAACGACTTGTGTTACTCCATAGGGAGGGTGGGAACATCAAGTTATGCAATGGTGATGAATGATGTGGGTGTAGTACAAATGATAGCTCGATGATAAATCGATAAGAACTACAGCACCCGACGTTAACAGACACCGACAAACACTAAGTGATGGTAAGCAGGACCTGGGAATGCCACTACGCTCCCGATGATTCGGGCATCGGGCTGAAGGCCGACTATGCAAGCACGGCTACTATATGTGATCTTCCCAACCGTCCTCACTAGCAAGAAAGGCCCAAGTCTACGAGCCCAGAGCTTCATAGAGACCCCTAGAGAGTATCTCTCAGGCCTCAACCTATTCATAACGAAGTCGCCCTCACAATAACTAACTGAGCGTGGATGTAAATTGACAACAAGTCCATACTTCTCATGTTGGAAGGCAATGTGTGCATAAGTGTTGTTGAAGATATTGGGCCTTCTCTCTCTATATCTCTCCTCTATTCCTCTATTAGTGGGCCCAACCCACTTCCATGTGAACACCATATAAAGTCCCCATCGTGTATGGGGATGTCTAATCAAGCGAAAATAGTCAACCCTAATCACCGCCTCTCTCTCTCCTCGTCGGAGCTCCCTCTTCCTCCTCGTCGATCCCCCTCTCTCCTTGATATCGAACTTGGTATCAGAGCTCTAGGCTTCTGGCAGCATTCTCTCCATTAGCGATGGCATCAGGCGGTGCTCCCCTCAGGTAAGCAGCGATTCCATCCAGATCAGCGGCATCCTCCTTCATCGACGGCGATCTCCATCTAGATTGGCAGTCTCCTCCTTCATCGACGGCGATCTCCCTCCTTGACGGTGGCGATCTCCTCGACAACGACGACCTCTTCTTGGCGGGGGCTATAAGAATCTTTCTCGACCTCATCCCTCTCTCTTAGCGGAGAGAGCGTCACGGCCGACTCTTCCGAGATCTCATCAACTCCGGCGGCTCCCTCCTCGTTCGGGATTCATCTGCCCAAGAAGCATTCAATCATCACAGCCCTCACCCATCCTGTGTATACCTTCTATGGCACTAATTATGGCTCGTGGTCCATGGCATTCCTTGAGTTTCTAAACGCTCACCGACTCCGACATCATCTAACAGATTCCCCGCCGAAGGAGTCGGATCCGACTTATGCAGAATGGAGTTCTCTGGAATCTGTTGTATGCACATGGCTGTGCCAAAGCGTCATGAACAACATCATGGAGCCGATCAGCCAGACCCGTCCCGCTCGCGCTTTATGGCAGAGACTGGTGACAATGTACGCCAACAAGAGCAATGTGAGTAAGATCGTGCACCTATATGAGGATTTATTCGCTTGCAAGTAGGGTTCCCGGTCTCTCCAGGCCTACTATGGTGCAATCGAAGCTTTATTCACGAATCTGGAGGTATATCAGCCTTCCTCGATAGATCCCAAGACACTATCCCGCTACAAGGATGAGCTTCGGGCAGGAGCCTTTCTTAGTGGGCTTCGTCCAAAGCTTGCTGATATGATACGGGGTCAAGTGCTCGGAGGCACCCGAGTCATGCCTACTAAGGAGATCTTTGCAGCTGCACTCTGGGTGCAGGATAGTCTACCACCATCATCTGCTCCTCCCTCCACTGAGATGTATGCGCTTGTCATCTTAGGGTGTTCCTCGAAGCCCTCTGGGAAAGGGCCATCATCAGGGAAGAACCACAACTCCTTTCCTCCCTGCAAATACTGTAGGAAGATGTCTCATCCTGCCAACAAGTGCTGGAAGGATTTTGGGAAGCCTGCTTGGGTACTCGCGGCCTCGGGGGACAGCCAACATTGGTCTCATCGAGTGCACCTGCCCCATCTATGCCAGGCCCTGAGTCAGTCACTCCTCCCGCTTCAGGTAGTTTCCAGATTGTTGTCTCTCTAGCTAAGCTAGCGTATCTCCAGGCCTCTCGTGCATCCACCTTGCACACTCAGCCATCAGCCTCCACCAGTCTAGCCTCATTGGCCAGCAGTCTCGCATCCTACTCCGGGGGAAAAGCATCCACTCTAGGTAAGTCTGCCCTCATTGCTTCTATTGATATGTCTTGGGTTATTGACTCAGGGGCCTCGACCCATATGACTGGTACCCCTTCTATTCTTACCTCCTATCATCCCAATTCCTCCATTCCCCATGTCTGCATCACTGATGGTCGCTCCTGTTGTGTCCGTGGTTCCAGATTTTATCAAGCCACTTCCACCTTGCCTCTCCATAATGTCCTCCATGTCCTGGATTCCCTACAAACCTCCTATCCATTAGTGCCATAACCAAAGCCCTAAACTGTGGAGTGTTCTTCTTTCCTTATCACTGCATCTTCAAGAATCTCAGCTTGGGATGGAGGATTGGTTTGGGCCGTGAGAATGGACGTGGCATCTACGAGCTTGTGGCGGACTCTCCATCGCCTGGAATTCATGCTCTCTTCTCGCTATCTGCTTCCTCTAGTTCTTCAGAATTATTTTTTTGTGGCACTATCGGTTAGGGCATCCTAGTTTTGCTAAACTTAAAGATACTTTACTGTGGTTAATTGGGAATTGGGAAAACATTATCGCGCTACATACCCTGAGCATACTGGTATTCCTTCCTCGCGTCTGTTTGACCTCGTGCCAATGTTTGGGGTCCTACGCAGTGCGTCTCACCGTCCAGAGGCAAATACTGCATAGTCTTCATGGATGACTACACCAGAATTAGCTGGATCTACATCATCAAGAGCCGGAAAGAAGTCCTTTCACGTGTCCAGCAGTTTCTGATGGAGATCGCCATTCAGTATGATACCATGGTGAAAGTATTGCGCACGAACAATGCTCTGGGGTTTACACAAAAAGCTATTGAAGAACTATATGTAGGACAAGGGATTCTCCACCATACTACTTGCCCATATACCTCTCAACAGAACGGTGTCGCTGAACGAAAACATCGTCATCTGCTGGATATGGTACAAACCTTACTAGTCTGCATGCATGTCCCCATGTATCTATGGTCTGATGCGGTCCTCACTGACACTTTCCTTGTGAACCGTCTACCCTCAGCTGCACTTGGGGGTGCGATTCCAGTTCAAAGGCTGTCTCCAGATGCAGAGGTCTTTTCCCTAACTCCACGGGTATTCAGATGCACAGCATTTGTCCATGATCGCACACCAGGTTTGTCCAAATTGGCCCCCCGTGCACATAAAGCGGTGTTTGTGGGTTACTCTCGGAACCAGAAAGGATATTGCATATACTTGCCCAACACACACCACTATATTACTTGCGCAGATGTTACTTTTCATGAGGATGTTCCCTTCTTCTCTTTGTCTTCCCTTGTTCCGGCAACTCGCTCCACTATAGTGTCTCCTCCTTCGGAACCGGCCACGATCATCCCGCCACCATCATCTGAGTCATCATCTCCTGATCCGCTTTCTCATGTGTCTCCTCCTCAACTCCCTACTTCTGTATCATCTCCCTCCGACCCTCCTTCCCCACCTTCCCCACAGCTTTCTAAACCATCTCCATTTCACGTTCCTACCCCCGACTTACCACCATCTCTATCTCTAGCATTCGCTCCTTCACCATCCTCCATTGACCTTGACCTCCCCATTGCCCTTCGTAAGGGTTCCCGCCTATGCACAAAGCATCCAATAGGCAATCATGTCTCCTCTGTCCATCTCTCCTCCCCCTATCATGCCTTTGCCCTCTACGTCCTCGCTGGGTCGATTCCCAGGACATATCTTGAAGCTTTCGAGGTACCGGAGTGGAAGGCTGCTATGGATGCGGAATACGCCACATTCCTTCAATGCGAGACATGGACGTTGGTGCCTCACCCATCAAGTGCTAATGTTGTCTCATGCAAGTGGGTGTACTCCCTTAAGGCACGTCTCGTGGCTCTGGGGTTCCCCCAAGCCTATGGTCTCGACTATACTGAGACCTTCTCTCTAGTGGCTCTTCTCAGCTCCATTCGGGTCCTATTCTCCGTCACTCTCAATGAGGCCTGGCCACTTCATCAACTTGATGTCTCTAATGCCTTTCTCTATGATGACCTTGTAGAGCAGGTATATGGAGAAACCTCCTGGGTATGTTGCTCAGGGGGAGTCTTCGCAGGTTTTTCTCCTAAAGAAAGTGATTTATGGCCTCAAGCAGAGTCCCCGTGCCTGGTTTCACAAGTTCTCCAAGTTACTGTTTGCGTACGGCTTCCTTTCCACGGTCTCTGACCCCATTGTGATGTGCAAGAGTACTCCTCGGGGTTGTGTTGTGCTGGTTGTCTACATTGATGAAATCATCTGCACTAGTAGTGATGAAGCTGAAGTTTCTACCACCAAAGCCTATCTGAGTCAGCACTTTGTGACTCGTGATCTCTCGCCTCCAAGGTACTTCCTCGGCCTCAAAATTGCTTATCGCCAGGGTTAGATGGTTCTATGCCAAAGGAAGTACACTCTTGATCTCTTGGAGGAAACGGGGATGCTGGGCTGCAAACCCGATGCCTCTCCTATGGAGACAAACGTTGACTGGTGGGACAAGTCATCTGCATTATTGGAGGATACAGGCATGTATCGTTGTCTTGTGGGCAAGCTGATATATCTCACGGTAACATGCCCAAACGTCACATATGCCGCCACTGTGTTGAGTCAGTTTATGCAGGCTCCTCACACTATTCATCTGGAAGGGGTGTATCGTGTTCTGGCCTACATCAAGCGGGTCGAAGCCTATTCAAATGCTGGTTATGCAGGGGATAAGGAGGATCGGAAGTCTCATGGTGGCTATGCCATGTATGTCAAAGGGAACCTTGTAACCCGGCGATCACAGAATCAGTCAGTGGTCTCTCATTCTAGTGCCGAATCCGAATACTGGGCCATGGCTGACACCACAACAGAGATGCTTTGGCTGAGGTCCCTTCTCATCGAGCTTGGTTTCTCTCTTGCTTCGCCTATGAAGATGTATTGTGATAACGAAGCCGCCACCTTCATCGCCCGCAATGACACCTTCCATATGAGGACTAAGCACATCAAGATCGACTGTCACTTCATCCAGCAATATGTCATGAATGGCACCATTTGTACTCCGCATATCGCTTCTGCACATCAGCTGGCTGACATCTTCACGAAGGCTCTTGCAGGAACGGCCTACGAGACCATCAGAAGCAAGCTGGGCATGTTTGACCTTCCATGCTCCAGCTTGAGGGGGAGTGTTGAAGATATTGGGCCTTCTCTCTCTCTCTCTCTCTATCTCTCCTCTATTCCTCTATTAGTGGGCTCAACCCACTTCCATTTGAACACTATATAAAGTCCCCATCGTGTATGGGAATGTCAAATCAAGGGAAAATAGTCAACCCTAACCGCCGCCTCTCTCTCTCCTCGTCGGAGCTCCCTCTTCCTCCTCGTCGATCCCTCTCTATCCTTGATATCGAACTAGTGTCATGATGTAACTCTCTCACAAGATGCGCAAATGTAACTTCGTAATGTGATGCCTGAACAAGCATGACTTTGGGTGTAGGGTTCGGTGGCTTATGTTGTATCTGGCTGAAAACAATCTCACATGGGGCATATAGAGTAGGGTAGTTCACCATCAAATCAGCGGCAAATTCGGCCCTTGGGGCAATAAGATCCCAAGTTGTGAAGTTATCCCCAACAATGGAACATGGTAAAATCCCAAAAATATGATCAAGAGCCTCGTGTAAAGGTGGAGGGCTTCGAGGTATCATCGTAGAGTGATACGACGGTGATGTCGGTGAGGCCTGTGCGAGGATGGTCTTGGGGCCTGATGTGGGGCTGTGGGAGTGGTAGGCTACGAAGCCAATGATAATGTCTGTAGTGGGTCAGGCTTCTGGGCGGAGTGTCAAACAGTCGGAGTAGGGACCCACTATGAATGGGGGGATCCTATAGACCTTGTCGTAGATGAACGTGATGGTGGAATAGGAGAAGCCCTCATGGGGGCGATCTTGGGAGCCCTCGGAGGGGCAGTAGGAACTCAAGGAGCCTTCGTAGGAGCAGGGCTTCGGGATCTCATCACCAAAGAACACGAAGGTACTATAGGAGAAACCCACCTAGGGGCGGTCTCCACGGCCCACAAAGGGGCAATAGGATTCGGGGAGCCTCTGCAAGTGGGACTTAGGGATCGCATCGTAGAAGCACATGACAATACCGTAGGGGAAACCTGCTTGGGGGCAGTATCAATGGCCCATGGAGAGGCGGTAGGGGATCAGAGAGCTTTTTCAAAAGCAGAGCTGGGGGATCTCATTGCAGAAGCAAGCGCTGGTGTAGTCTAGTAAGGCCGTGTATGGGTGGTAGGGATGGCATGCTCTACTGCTAGTGTGGTAGAAGAGTGATGGCGGCAGGAACATGTCCAGTAGATCAGATCTTCTAGCATGACTAATGTAACATGACGGACGCCAGGATTGAACGACTTGTGTTACACTACAGGGAGGGACAGGTTAGTCATATAATGTAATGGATATGACTAATGTGGATGTAATGCAAGTAATGATGCAATGATAAAATCACTGAAAAGTATAAATCCGTCATTGACAGACACCAACGACCATTAGGCTATGGAAGTGTGACCTGGGAATGCCACTAGCCCTTCGATGACCCGGACGATGAGTCGAGGGCGAATGGTGCGAGTACGACTATTGCTGCTCGTGCGTGCACCGCTTGGAACACCACCCAAGACCATACTGATAGAAAGCTATTCCCACTAATGTATTCCTATCTATCACTAACCTAACCCCAGTGGTGGAGATATGCTTGGGAGGCACTAAAAGAAATAACTTAAGGCATAAAAGGAAGATGTGTGAGCATACTAGATTCATTATGGCCTTGATGTATGTATCAGCGACAATGGAACGCTGACAAGCGGTGGTGGTGATAAGTAACGAGTGATGGCTAAAAGCGCTAGCGAGCGGCAATGGCTTGCGCAGCGGATGTTGGTGCGACGGCGAGGTGCAACGGCATGTGCGATGGTGAGGCAAGGCGGCAGGCATAGTGGCCTGGCACGCGGGTGAGGCGCGACGGAGGGTGGGGTGGCGAAGCAGGCCAGTTGGCACAATGGCGAGGTGCGACGGTGAGGTGTGGCGGTGAGGTGCGATGGTGAGGTGCGGTGGTGAGGTGCAACGGTGAGGTGCGGCAACAGGCAGTGCGGCTGGTGGTGAGCGATGGTTGCGGCTGGTCGCGACCGCGGCTGCTAATAGTCACGGCTGCCAGCTGCAGCTGATCGCGAACTCTGGCTGCACTAGCGGAGGCTGGTCACAACCATGGGCAGTGCCTGGACGTGGCCACAGGTGGTGGCTGGTTGCACTAGTGAGTGATCATTGGCAGCTGTCAGGAGGCGCAGGCAACCACCGGTGGCCAGGGCCACACGAACCACCACAAGCGGCACACACAGCTGAGGGACGGCTACGAGAGAGGTGCTGGCAGCTACGGGAGAAGTTAGACAGCCACCCGGACACATGAGCACCTGTAGGGGCATCTGTCGCGGCCTAGAGTAGTGGCAGGAGGCAGTGACCAGAACAGCGTGAAAGGTAGCTTTGGTTGTGGTTTTCTTTGACCAAAATTAGCATTTTTTTGAGCTCAACATCAGAATTGTCGTTTTCATAAATACCGGAAAAATCTATAAATAATTAAAAACACTTAAATTGAGGGGGAAAACTTATAAAAATCACATTCTGTCAACAATTCTCCTCCTCTTTTCCAGATGGGCGTCCCTCTTATATGGGCTTTCCCTTATAAATAAAGGGGAGAAGGCCCACTTAAGCGTCCTAGGGTGCCCTAATAAGAGAGATTGACCCACTTACGCCCAAACATGGGCTCACACACACACAAACATGTAGGTCTGTGCAGGGGCCAAAACACGTGCGAACTAAGAAAAAACAAACACATACATGGTTGACATACAAGGCCTACTAAACAAGGAAAATATAAGGAAAGATAATGTCAAACCTCCATGGCTCGTCGACTAGGCCGGGTACTCTGAAGGCTGGGTCTTGCATGTGACCCTCGCTTGATGAACTGGTTCAATGGGTCTTCGAAGCTAGACGGTCCCCCATCAACGACACTCCTTTGAATCCTAGCACCAGGTTCATCCCTCTTGCAATCGCGCGTGTCCTTTGGAGTCTCAGAGTCACACAAAAATTCGTGAGGTATATGGTGCAAGCTCAGCGGCCGTAGGATTGTGGGTCAAGGTGGTAGGTCATGTGTGATCCGAATGCCACCTAGTATGATGTTCTATAGGCGAAACCTGAGTGATGGGCAGTAGTGGTGCCGATGGGGCATATTGCCTTACTAGACCGGGGGCGCATATGACGCGTATAGAGCGTGCACTCTTGATGGGGGGACAGGAGTGTTGGGGCAGCATAGTGCCTAGTTGATAGTCACAGTACGGCTGTTAGGCCTGCTGCGGCGGAGGCATAGGTGGTGCTGGAGGCATGTCATGTGCAGCATGAGGAGTGTGCGACATATGGGTCGGCGGCGGGACATACTGTGGGTGCAGTGTTGTGGTGGGGGTGCATGAGGCACCCCATAAGGATACGGTGCAGAAGGAGCCTGGTTGCTGTAAAATAATGTGTGGGTCTGAGCTTGGCCATACGAGTCCCGTGCTGTATGGGGGGACGGTGGGGAATACAATTCCTCGTGTGCCGACAAATAGGCCTAGGTGTATCGTGCAGTGGACTCAAGCAGGGCCGAGGGCGCTAGTGGTGCCCCATAAGGTGGCACCACGTGGGGATACTACGCGGTGTACAAGTGTGATGACAAATGGGGGTATCTGTAACCACATGGATCACAGGCATGGGAAGGTACCGGAGGTGAATATGATCATGCTGACACTGGTGAGTAAATAGCATATGATGCCCCTAAGGCGAGTGTGTTGGCTAATATGGATAACGCGAAGTGTACTCATGCAGGGGTGAATACGCTTGCAATGGTGGGTAAAAGATCAACCCACCGGTTGGGTTAATTCCATAAAATGGTGGCGCCAACCAGCTCGGGAGATTGATACTGCCGAGATTGACGCCAACAAGGCCATCTGGGTCCTTGAGGTGTGGTATAAATGCGAAAGTGCAATTCCCTATCTCCGAGATCGGTGTCAAGGTCATCATTGTCTAAGTAAGTTCATTGACGATGGTTGTTGAATTGATCTTCCCAATGGACATCGTACGTGTCGGGGTCATTCTCCTATTCTGAATCTGGAGTGTAGTCTTCACAAACAGTGCTACGCGTCCAAATCATTGTCCTAGACAGATATTACGTAAATAATGTTCCTATGATGATGAGATAATATGAATGTATAAAATGCACATGCAATGAATTCTGAAATATGTGATGCGTACGGCAATTGTAGAAACAAAAATAATTATCTATGGTGCTAAACGCAGAGGTTAGCACAATTGCCTCGAATACCAATATGATGTAACACGAATGGTGTCAGGATCGAATGGCTTGTGTTACACCACACGGAGGGCGGGCACATCAAGCGATGCAACGTGATAAATAATGTGGGTATAGTTCAAATGTTAACCTGATGATAAAATTGATGAGATCTACGATACCTGCCATCAACATACATCGACGAACACTAAGTCACGCTAAATAGGACATGTGAATGCTAGTAGGCTCCCAATGATCAGGATGTCAGGTTGAAGGTCGGCAATGCAAGCACGGTTACTATTGCTAGTGCGCACGCCTTTGACAGTTCTAACCAAGGACGTACAGATTGAAAGTCTAATCCTCTGAACATGGGTCCTATCTATCACTAACCTAACCCTGGTAGTGGAGACATGCTTGAGATGTAGTAAAAGAAATAATTGGACGCATAAATGGGAAGTAGTGCGAATGTGCCAAATTTTTTACGACCCCAATTTTTGTATCAGCGATAATAGGGCTGGTAGGTGACCAAGAAAGTAAACAAGTGATAACGAGTAGGGACGGCGAGCAGTGACGAGCGGTGGCGATGGGCGCTGATGAAGGAAGTGGTGGGCACTCACAAGCCTCAGCATGCTCGGTGATGCTGGACATCTTCAAGGATGTCGACCGATTAGTATCGAGATGATGCTCCACTACCTAGATGATGCTGGACATTGTTAGTGACATTGTCCGATGGAATTCCCTAACGGGATCTAACTGTAAGAATTGGTGGCCTAAAGAGCCAATCAAAGTACATTCTTGAGTTTATAGTTAATTCTATCGAGACTCTTGTTTTCATTATTTCTATATTGTACATATATGATTAATGAAGTCCCAGGTAATGTCCATATGTTTGAGTGAATTATGAAGAGTTCATAATTTAGGGATCACTAGACTCAAAGGACATTAACCTAAACAATCCCATTCGAAGGAAGTCTAGTAAGGGACACTAGATATTCCGGAAAGAGTGGTGACATCTTTCATGATCACTTGGATGATGATAATGGCCGTTCCCAATAGCCATTTGTGTGATGACACTAATGATGGATGTCAGGTGCTTCTTGGTAAGAAGAAGTTCAATGTATTGATCCGTATGAATCACCTGGATGGTTAAACATCTAAGTCAACCAGGAAGATTCATGTTGTCATAGTATCAATGGTCCTTTGACCTAAGGTATCAAAGATATCTTGTGGTACGAAAGTTGTGCTTTGATCATGTTGACAAAGGCTTCTATTTAGAGGCCCGGTATAAATATGATTGGGCACTTCTAGAGTATCATGGAGGTAATTGAATAGCCGATTAGGAATCATTCAACCGATGAATAGAAGTTATGGTCTCACTAATAGATTGCAGTGAATCTCTGGCCAGAGTAATAAAGGAGATTCCAATGATGTGATTCATTGGAGATCTCTTATGCAATCATATTAAAATTGATTCATATGATTGGGATTTGACTGAACCACCATATCCCAGATATCAATCATGAGATCATTAATGAATGAAGGACTATATTGATATGGTATTGATAACAGAAAGGTTTTCATGAAGCAAAATGCATGGATGAAATTCATTTGTCTTCTAGGCCAATGCAAGTGAAGCTTGTCCTTATGGCATGGCAGGAGACTCAACTAACCAATTAGGTTAAATTGGTCAAGGTCAATTAAATTATAAGTGAGTTATGAATTTAATTGACTGGTAAAGTTGATTGGATGATCATCAACTATTAGAGTCATTAAACTAGAATGATAAGTGAACCTATAGGGTCACACACATAAGATCTTATGAGGTGAAGTTATAATTAATTGATGGCATAATGGAAATTAATGCCAAAGGACATGTGGAGCCCTATTTAAGGAAATGTGGGCCCTGGGCACAAGCAACCAACTCCAGGTCGAATTTGGTTCTCTCTCTCATCTTTTCTCTTCCCCTTCCTCTCCTACTCACTTGGAATTGGAAGAATTCCAAAGAGCATGCAAAGGAGAACAAGGAGGGGTCAAAGAGAAGGATCTGTGAGAGCACCAGTGAACTCAGCTCCAAGGGAAGATCGTGGATACCGGTAGAGGCCAAACACAAGGGAGGCTCAAAAGTCCATCATCTTCTTCAAGAGGAAAGCTTCTTGGATCAACTTCAACCATTTCATCATTACCAATGGCAATGGTATGTTATTTATTTGCTTTATGATGGAAATGTGTTTCATACAATCATACTATGAATAGATGATTGTAATCCAGTTGAGTTTGAGGTTCAAGAAAAAGTTTCAAACCCCTAGAACTCATAAGAGAATCATAGAACGCTTCCGCTTAAGTCAAGTTTTTGACCAAGTTAGATATCAGATTTCTTTCACTAACTACATGATGCAGTGTCCTAGGCCAAGAGTAGGTTCAGGCCCCCACTCGTGGGGTTTTGCTGAGCTCCAAGCTCCAGGGTAGGCGACCGGTGATGGTGACAATGACCTTCTAACCCTCGTCAGAGTCACGGTAGCAGCTACAACACCAAACAGAATAATTCATTAGGCCCTCACACATAACGTACGGGCTTGACCTGATGGGGGACCATCTTGCCACAGACACAAAAAGATGTCAACAACCTCATCGAGCAACAGGAGTCAATGCCCATGACCCATCCTTTAAGTATTCTGCTTAACAACACGTCAACGAGCATCTTTTATTTTCTCGTTTACTTTGAATGTAATTTATTTTCAAACTAGGGACAGGCCTATCTGTGTTCTGGGCCTCGTCCTTTTGAAACATTCATCATTTTATTGTTTTGGGAAGCCGCTCGTCAAGAGATGGTTCCTTCCCGTTATGGCCGATTGGGCGTCCTTCGACCCTATATAAAGGCTAGCATGCCCAAGAGGACACGTTGGTGTTGAATTTGAATTTGAAAGGTTTCTTCATTTTTGGCTCCCACCTTTCCTCCCTTTGGGAGATTTTATCACTTTCCTAGAATAGATCGTGGAGTCATCCGCTACGTGTCCAAGCCACGTCGAATCTCTATGGAGGAACCGTCATCGATGCCCCTTAGACGTTCTTGAAACCATTGTTCAAGAAACCCATTCTTGGGTTGGTTTGGGTTCAAGAAAGCTCCAAGAATCCTCTTCTTGGAGTCATTCTTGTGACTCAAACATCACCACCATCGCCTCCACCGCCACCACCACCACCGCCTTTGCAGCCACTGCTATCGCCATCGCTGTCGCCGCTTTCTTAAAGTTGATCTTCAAGAAACCCTCTTCTTGGGTTGTTTGAGTGCAAGAACGCGCCAAGAAAGCAACTTCTTGGCCAGATCTTGTGAGATCCCGCATTGATGCCGCCTCTACCGCCACTGCCATCACCACTAACGCCGCTACAATTGCTGCCGCCGCCACTTTCTTGAAGCCGATCTTCAAGAAACCCTCTTCTTGGGTTGTTTGAGTCCAAAAACGCGCCAAGAAAACAACTTCTTGTTCAGATCTTGTGAGTTCCCTCTTTGCCCCGCCACCACTGCCGCCGCCATTGCCATCGCAGACGTTGACTCTCCAAATGACGGGCTTCACCCTCAGGTTCTATCCCTTCCCCTACCTTCGCAGTTCATTTACTTTCTACAGTATTGTTGAAGTGCTTTATGGTTGCCTCTGAGAGTATTGTTGTTGATTAGAAAATAGCCATCATTTGTGAGAGATAGGATTTCTTCTTGGTAAGTCGCTAGTCAATTATCGCGAAGGATTGGACAGTGTTGGGTAATTAACTTTACCCCTCATTTTCGTGGCAACTACTTGGTCCAAAGGGACATTGAGAAGTCCGATTGTGATCCAATCGAACTTTGTCAACTTAATTGATCATACGAATTGAACAGTCTTTTCTTGTACTTGTTATTGAATTTAAAAGATTGCATCACATTATTCTCGCATCATTGTGCACACCCGTTCACTCCTGTGTTGTAACATGAGTCGTCCAATCCTGGCTGTTACGTGTTACATCACGACCCATACCAAAGAACTTTCTCAATTCATAGTTTTCACAAAATATTCCCTCACCTATTTCTAACCAGAGTGCGGTAGAGTGCAGCCGATAATAAATAGAAATATGTTATGTAACTAATGAGCAAGGGGAACAACGAACCTCGTCAGTGGTGGCGTTCATCATCGGTGTCTTCATCAGTGCATGTGCCAATGTGGGCAGGCCAATGGAGGCATGCTGGGCGACGGGCATGGCTTTGCTCAACTAGAGGTGGTGAGGCAGCGCAGGAGTGTGTATTAGGAGAGGTAGGTGAGGACGAAGAGACTAGAGGAGCATCTACAAGGGGCTCGAGATAACAGCTGAGCTCGGCAGGCATGACACCTTCTGGTGGCTTGGTGCAAGTAGCGATGATAGCTATGGCGAGCAAAGGCAGACGACAGGATGTCAAGTGCGAGTAGGGGTAATGCCAAATGGAGATCAGACCAGCGCAACAGATCAGCGGATCAATGGGCACTATGACTCATAGGTGGTTCTTGATCAAGCTGGTGGTGCACGGTGTAATGTCCTATTTGTTCAGAATGTGGCAACGTCATCCTGGAGGGGCTCGCACGTTCTGATGCCTTTATGTGCATTACCGCAACCAGGGCATTGGCATGATGAGCCAGGTTTTGCTCAAACGCCTTGTGCGAGATGGCGGCTGGAACAGCGGCTTGAACGGAGGCCAATGCTTTGCAGCGACACTCGGCTAACCCACACTGCAGGTCAGGATCATCGCTTCTCATCGCGAGGCCAATCTAAGCATTCCTAGTTGACCATACACAACAGCATAGGAGCATAGTCACGGCGTTCATGTGCAGCATTGAAGTGAAAAGACTACGTTAGGAGGTGGAGCAACGTGGCTAACTTAATGCACGGCTGCCTGGTTGCACAATCACAGGACTAGCTCATCGCGTGGCGGCTTGGTCTTGTGATCACGAGGTTGGCTTGTTGTGCAGCGGTTTGGTCATGCGGTAACATGGTTGAATCGTTGTGTGACATCTTGGTTGCACGATCGTGCGATCGCACAATTGACACATTGCGTGCGGCTTGGTCACGCAGTCGAACGGTTGACTCGATGCATAGCTGCTCGGTCGGATGCCAGCGCAGGAGCAGGCCATGTGAACACGCAGTTGGGTGACCTGTAGAGATGTTTCGGCAATGCACAAAAGTGGGGAGCGGTCCTCACAGCACGGGAGACTGTCCAATGATCTACACGGCCGCTTCTTCTCATCTTCCTTCTCTTCTCCCCTTCCTCTTCCTCTTCTCGTTGAGACCAGCGAAGGTGATGGAGTGCGCCAGCCTATCTTGTCGAAGATCTCTTCGGCATCACCATCATCATCATTGACGACTGGCCGGTTTGCATTCCATCTGATCGGCATGCTAAGGCGACGGTGAAGACACCTACGTTTAACAAACTCGTGTGAAATCACAACCGTGCAATTGACTGTTTTGAACTTTCACCATCCCGTGCTCATTTTATTCATCATTTTATCGCATTCATGTGTTCTTGTTCATCGCGTCTATGTTTTTTGTGTCATTTTGTGTCTGTCATGCATCCATCATGTTTTTGTGTGTCATGTTCAAGTTGTTAAACACATGTCAGAAACTATTGTTGTTTTGTCTTAAAGTGGGGGTCCTATGTATAAGCTCCCCCTCCCTCTTAGTAAGGGCACTTGTGCCCTTACTATGGGCACCCCTGCTCTTAGTAAGGGCCATTGTGCCCCTATAAAGGAGGCATGATGGAGCCCTAAATCTTAGAACAAGAGTTTTATCATTGAGAGTTTTGTGTTATTCTTAGTCTGACGAACGAAGAAGAAGAGGAGGAGGAAGAAGAAGAAGGAGCAGGGAAGAGAAGGGAGAGGGGAAGGAGCAAGAAACGTGCAGATCCCAATCACTACCATCAAGGTCGTGCCACCGCTCATATCCCCTGGACCCCATCGCACATTTGTGTAGATGCCCAACACAAGTTCCACGTCTGTTGCAAACACCGATGCTGATGGTCAATGATCTCTACCGTTTAGTGTGCCGAAGACTGCCTGCACAATATTTTCCGGCCCATGGCTGCTACAGAACACTCCAACGCCCTCAGCTACCAACACAGTGCTTGTGGTACCACCCTGTATGTCAGGACAAACAGGCGAATTCACTTCTTGAGTGAGTTCACCACTTGCGATCAAAAACCTGCGTAGACTAAATGGGTGGCACGATACTCGTTCAACGAGTCCAGCCCCACGTACCGCCAGGGAATGCTCAACGTAATTGACCTTCCTCAATACTACCGATGAGGAAAACTATTACAAACAATGATCAGCGCAACAGCCGCCCAAGCCAAGAGAGTGTCATGCTGCCAATCCATGTCCTACTGCACTGCTTGATCTGGCTCGCAATCTCATCGAACTGTAGCACAGCACGACAACCGTGGTAGTGTAATGTAACACGACGTACCATAAGGTTCAGTTCGTGTTACACCATGGAAAACTATTACAAACTATGATGCAATGGGTTGAAAATAATGTGCAGATTTTGAAATCAACAAGAAGCACGTGAAATCCAATGATCCGAGATGTAATCTAGTTAATAACACGGGAAAGACTCACTACAGTCAGGCTCCTAATAATCCGCTAGATCAGATCAAAACCGGCGAAATGGGGGACGACCTTCATCCAAGAGCATTTGCACCATCAACACAAACGAACAACCCAGACATTGTCAGAGTATTCACTCTAATTTGAAATCATGGCTAGTTAATAACGATTATAAAATTTCACTCTTGGCAGAGGAGCAGTGTGAATCGACACTGAAAGATGTAACTGATGTGAAACGACGACGGCCGGGATCGATCGGCGCGTTTCACGTCACAGGGTTATGATGCGAATGTATGGGATGTAAGCCGAATGATGAGAAAGTACGAATGAGCAGATAAGGACTTGACGGATAGCGACGTCGGCCGTACCGATCAATGAGAGACGAGTGTTCCTAAGATCAAACTCCCAATGACCCGCTGGACCTACTAGACGTCTACTAAGTGAGGGGCATCTAACAGCCCTGGAGCGTTCGGCGTCCAAGTCGGATGACAGTCCGTCTACCACAAGAATCCCTATGCTCGACAAGGTGGCTAGTCCTATCCGATGATGTTCGAGAATATCACGGTAGCGGACGCGATAGGGGAAGACAAGACTGTCGAAGATAATAATACTGGAGTTTATAGAGGGGAGACGAGACTGACCTTTGTATCGCTTAGTCCAAGGCGTCCAAGTCGTCGAGCGGATGCTTAGTGTCGGGTCGTGCGGACGAGTGTCGTTGACGAGGACAAAACCGGTGCGGACGGTGCGGTCGTAATTACCAGCAGAGAGCTGAGTCCACGGGTGGCGTGCAACAAAAGTCGGAGCAGAGGGCGCACAAGGCGCGCGCTGGCTGGCGACGGCGAGCGTAGTCGTGTGGGCGGGCAAGACAGCGAACCAAGTATCGTGGGAATAGTCGTGGGGGTGGGGCAGAAAACCAAGTAATCGATTATGGCGTAGAGGGTGGGAATCAAGAAATCAAGAAAGATGAGGGCGAAGGGGAGAACGAAGGGGAATCAAGGAGATATGGTGAGATCAAGAAATCAAGAAATCATGAAATCAAGAATTCAAGAAATCAAGAAATCAAGAAATCAAGGGGAAAGAAAGTGGGCGATCAAGAAAGACAAGAGGATGCGGTTGGGAATCAAGAAACGATGGGGAAAGGAGGGTGGGCGATCAAGAAAGGCAAGACGAGGCGGTTGGGAATCAAGAAACGATGGGAGAAAGGAGGGTAGGCGATCAAGAAAGGCAAGACGAGGCGGTTGGGAATCAAGAAACGATGGGAAAAGGGGGGTGGGCGATCAAGAAAGGCAAGAGGAGGCGGTTGGGAATCAAGAAACGATGGGGAAAGGAGGGTGGGCGATCAAGAAAGGCAAGACGAGGCAGTTGGGAATCAAGAAACAATGGGGAAAGGGGGGGGGGCGATCAAGAAAGGCAAGACGAGGCGGTTGGGAATCAAGAAACGATGAGGAGGGGGGGTATGGATCAGGAATGGTGGAAGGGTGGGAAAAAGGTACCAAGAAATGGCTTTCTTGAACTGTAACAACCAAGAACCCTCCAAGAAAGAGGAGTTCTTGATGGATCTGGGTGTGCTCCTCGGAGCAGATTTCCCAGGTTGATGACGTGTCGGCGACGCTTCTTGAATCTCCCAAGACCCCCGGAGTAATCTCGACGAAGGCCTCTTTCGATTCTTGATGGCGGCGACTTCTTGAAACTCTTTCCTCGCACCGGAGTGATCTCGACGGCGCGCTAACACGTCTCCTCGGAGTGATCTCGACGGAGAGACGTGGGCTCTACGGAGTGATCTCGACGTGGGGTGGGGCTAGCCAAACCCCCTACACTACTCTCTACGATAGGGGGGGAGACGAATTGTGAATAAACTTTTCAACAATGACTCCAAGGTGTTCCTTGGGCATGCCATCCCCTTATATAGTGAGGATGGGTGCCAAGTGAACGTGGGAGAGGATGAACCGTCGCGAGACGTGGTTCGGCCTCCCTTACAAATTCAAAATACAAACATAAAAAGTAAAAATGACGAGGACGGGGCCCAACAACATTGGCCCAGTCCACGAATCCAAAAATACAAACACACATGAAAATGAGCATAAGTAAAAAGATAAAAGTTCTTACGCGGGGTACTTAAACCCCGGGTGGCGAGCGTCGGCGCGAGCTGCTCGGCGTGGCTGACGACATCCCGTCGCGTCATCCTCGAGATGGTTCTTCGTCATCGTGACGTCGTCCTTGAGATGGTCCTCCATCAGTAACTAATGCTGTAAGTTGGAGAGAGGAGAGAAAGAAACCTTCAAGTCCAAATGCTGATGAGAAGTGATGGTTTAGAATGGCCAGATCTGTCGAATACAAACAGGTCGCATCGTGGAGATTGAGTCCAGAAACTCCAGGGATTAGTATTATGTAATTTCAGAACCGCGGCAGTCTTGGTCGAGTGCGATCACTTTATTAGAGTATAGTAGTGGAGAGGAAACAAGTGGCCGATCGTTGGTTGCAGGTGATCCAGGTAAAGAAGAAGACCCATCGGCTTCCGTAAGACTGAAATCCGATGCTAGGGACTAGAGTCGTAGTGCGAGTGAGCTCTAGATGGAGGGGAATTTGCAGATGCAACCTTGTTTGCTCAGTTGAATAGAATAATTGGCAACCTCTCGACAATGCAACGATGATGAAAAAGAAAAATTACATAAAGACACACGACACAAAGTGAGATGATGACCCCGCTTCTCAAATCTGATAATGGAATTGTAGATTCTTCACGTCGGCTCAGGCTCCGCGACGTGGCTAGCGACGAGTCTGAGCTCGATCGATGGGACGGTCCTCCATCACAGTCAGCTCAACCATCCATTGTGCTGATGGTCTTGGTCAATCACCCCATTACATCGGCGCCATGCGCTGCCTACAGCAATTGACATCGTGTCTGCAACCACTAACATCGCCGCTTGCGAGCGTTGCGGCCATAGGCCATTACCGGAGCTCATGCAATGCCTGGTGTCAATCTCTTCGGCTGTTGTCAGCACTCGAGTGGAGGTGAACGCGAGGTCCCCGTGATACCAATATGATGTAATACGACGACGGCCGGGATCGATCGGCTCGTATTACGTCACAGGAAAAAAAAGACGATGAGTGGTTTCGTAGTGAAATGAATGAATGTCGAGTTGAGAGAGTTCTCGTTAAATGAGCAATATTCGGACAACACGGACAGGGATGGAAGTCGATACCAATCACTAAACAAGATATTGATCCGGATTAAACTCCCAATGACCCATTGGACCAACTAAGACGTCTAAGGAGAGAGGGGCGTTTGACGGCCTGAAGATGTTCGACGCCTAAGGATCAACGATTAATCTTCAACCACAAAGAAGAAACCTATCTCTTGACGATGGTGGCTACCCTATAATGATTATCGAAATAAAGCAGGGCAGAGGAAGAGATAGCGGAAGACGGCACTGGAGACAGGTAATAATACTGGAAGTAATAGAGGGGAGATGGAGAGGTACCTGATTTGACGATAGTCCACGGCGTGGGAAGCAGCGTAGTTGACCGGTGGATGAAGGTGAGTCGACAACAGGATCACGGCGGACGACGGCAGCAGCAGCGGATGGTGCGAGACCTCCGAGTGGAAGGTTTCTTGAAAATAACCACCCAAGAAGGCTGTGATAGAGGAGCGTTTCTTGATCTTCTTGGAGGGCTCTTGGAGAGTGCTGGACGAATCTTGGATGGATCTTGGTGGAGAGCAATGGTGACGACGGACGACGGCGGTGGCAGGGACGATAGCCTCCAAGAAGAGGTTTCTTGAAAACAACCACCCAAGAAGATTGTGATAGAGGGGCGTTTCTTGATCTTCTTGGAGGGATATTGGAGAGTTATGGGCAAATCTTGGCTGGATCTTGGTGGAGGGCAATGGCGGCGGCAGACGATGACGCAGGCGGGGACGATAGCCTCCAAGAAGAGGTTTATTGGACGTTTCTTGGGGCCTAACAACCCAAGATTTCCGAGGAGAGGGTGTTCTTGGTCTGAAGAGGGGTGGTTCTTGGAGGCGGTTGGTGGAATCTTGGGGAGGAACGACCGTGGCGCGTACCCGGAGTGATCTAGACGGTGGCGATTGTCGACGCTTCTCCCTTGATGACGCTTTCTTGAATCCTTGAGACCCTTCGGAGTGATCTTGACGGAGGGCTTCTTGGCTTCAAGAAAAGAACGGCTTCTTGAATCTTTAAGCAACCCGTAGTGATCTCGACAGCTCGTTGAAACACGACGCCACGAAGTGATCTCGACGTGATGACGCGGGCTCTAACCATGGAGTAATCTCGACGTGGGTGAGGCTAGCCAACCCTCTCAACACGCTAACTACGATATGGTGGAGACAAGAGTTGGAAACTTTCTTCAACAAATGACTCAAACCTTCACTTGGGCATGCTATCCCCTTATATAATGAGGATAGGTGCCAAGTGAGAACGTGCGGGAGAACGAACCGTCACGAGACGTGGTTCGGCCTCTCCTTAAAATTGAAAATAAAATGAAAATAAAGAAACAGGACAAGGACAAGGCCCAACACCGGCCCAGTTCATGAAATCCAAGAACGAAAAAGACAAAACAAACAAATAAAAGGGAAGATAAGATGCTTTACGCGGAGTACTTAAACTCCGGGTCACGAGCATCGGTGCGAGCAGCTCGTGGTGGTTGGAGACGTTCGGGCTTGGTGTCCGCTGGATGCTCCTCCATCACTATGTTGACCCGTCACTACGGTCGCGCCTGTTGAATCACAGCCGTCTGATCATGTCTCCCCATCGGCCATCCTTCTCATCTTCACCTCTGCCCTTCGGCATCTCGCTCTTGCGCCACGATACCGCTGCCACTCAAACCAAGCCATGCCTGTAAACAACACACCTCCGCCTACCTACCTGCACCAGCTCGTGCTTGACGAGGACACTAACGATGAATGCCACCACCGACGAGGTATGTCATTCTCCTTGCTCATCAGTTTTATTACGTCTCACAGTATATTTTTGGCTGCACTCCACCACGCAAATGTTAGAAATAGGTGAGAGTTTATATCATGAAAACTACATTACGAGTGATTTCTTAGGTACAGGTCGAGCCCGTCTGTTAAGTGCAAGCACCAACAGATTTGTTCTGCTTGACGCCATGGTTACATGACTAGTCACCATCGTTGCTCTGACGAAAGTGAGAAGGTCACTGTCACCATCACCGGTCGCCAATCCTGGAGCTCAAAATAAATCCCCACGAGTCGGGGCCTGCATGTTTTTTCCACCTAGGGCACTGCATCACATAGTTACATATCCTTTGGGATTTACCCATCACACGATGTCATTTACGACGTCCGACATCAGAAGGGGAACAAACTTTCTTAATTCAACAACTGGTCTAAGGGGACTAGGGCTCCATGGTGCCTCTTATATAAGGGCATGATGGCCCTTAGTAAGGGCATGGGAGACTATAGTAAGGACACAAGTGCCCTTATTGGGAGTCTTATACATGGGATCCTTCTCTAACACAAATAAAACATGTCTGATGCGTATTCGACGAGGCAAAATGACACCACATGCGGCATCACAAACACAAACAAGACACGAGGGACACGAATACGACACAATGAGCACAAAAACACAAATACGAATAAATGACGAAGATGATACAAATCAAAACGCGAGAAAGATACAGACGCGCTTTCACTCGGTATACTTGAACCTGGGTGTCTCCACTAATGCCCTGGCCTGCCGTTCGGCTGGATGTGAACTGGTGGGCTGTCGATGACGATGGTGGCTGTGATGACGTCACCGATGGATTAAGGTGGCACACTCCATCTATCCTCCCGGAGTCCAATGAGTTGGCGTAGATTGTGGCGGTGCCCGAAGAAGATCCGACTGCATACTTTGCAAGTGGCCCTCCGTGATCCATGAGTCATCCGTACTTGTTTGTCCTCACCAATGCACTAAAAACCTTCACAATACTTTGTCCCCTATATAGATAATTACCTCTTGTAGTATATAATCGACTGACTCGTACTAATCGGGTAAAATCATCAGAGGAGTGGTCACGCCAAACTCACTCACACTAAATAGGTCTAGAGGGCAGGGTCAGAGGAGAGAGAAGGGGCTCGGTACGGAGCCAGGTCTGCCATGTTAAACATGGAGCTGATCCCCCATGAAGGAGGGATTTTGACGACATAGGAGTGATCGCCCCTTCATAGGAGTATCAAGAACAGGCCGGCGCTATAAACATGTAGCGGTGTAGCCGACCTAGGAGAATGACTCTATGGTCTAAGTGTCACCATCATACGGTCTCAGGTCAAACACTCGAGATCGGCGATGCAAGTTGGCAGCCTGCTTGTGCGATGCAATAAGACTCATGGTTCTAGCATGATGATGTAGATGCAAGGGCAAAACATGTTGGGCGAATGCATGACGATGACATTCTATGGGTGCTAAGGTGAGGGGTCGATGAGGAACGTGGCCATAGGGGATCTCAGAAGGACTCATCCCAGAGGTATGAGCCTCCCAGGAGTTATGTGTGCACCTGATACATGGAATGGAGTAATGTCGCGTGGCCGTTGTCTCATGAGGGGCACGACGATCACAACGGGTGCACTGCTTGTCATCCTTCTCTATGATGAAGTGGTGGCGTGGACGCCAATGCTTCGACACCGGACGCGCCGCTGCCATCAACCGAAGTCAACATCTCCACCACGAACACAACGACACAGTAACCCGAAGTCAACACCTCCGCCACGAACACGCCGCAACCGTCGTCACGCACATCTCCACCCGCGCACGTCCCTACGCGCGTCATGACACGTCTCTAGAGGTAGATCAACAACTGTCCTTTGGCGTGACACGAAGCACGTCCTTCGTCTTTAATTTTCTCATCTTTAATTTATCATCATTTTCTCTTTCCTCCAAGGCCGATATATAGGCCATTGTTTTCAAGAAATAGTTAGGAAGTCATAATTTCAAGAATTGAGTTTTGTTTAACTCTTCTTGGAGGACTGCCTAGCCTCCCCTATCCCTCTTAACCCTAGCCGTCGCCGACGCCCAAGTGTCGCCGGCCTATCACCTCTCTTCCATCCTCTTCGCTTCTCTCTCTCTCTCCCTCTCTCTCTCTCTCGCCTTCCCAGGGTAGCAACCCCAGGCCGCCAGGGCATCCCGCCCAGGCCACCCAAGGCTGCACCCCAGGCCACCCAGGGCATCCCGCCCAAGGCTGCACCCTAGGCCACCCAGGGCATCCCGCCCCAGGCCGCCCAAGGCTGCACCCCAGGCCGCCCAGGGCAGGCCGCCCCGGGCCACCCAAGGCGCCACCCCAGGCCGCCCAAGGCCCCCGCGCACGCCGCATTTCTGTCACCCGTGCTTCCGAGCACCCTCCAAGCCTCTTACAGCGGCATATATCGTTTAGGTTTCAGGGCGCTGCCCCGAATCCGCAAGGGGGCGACTCACCCCTTGACCCCCCGCCAACTGACCACGTAGTTGGATCCGCGACACCCTGTCGTAGCGCACATCAGTCGCCCCGCCAACAACGCCCATGCCCACGCGCTCCAACCTTTGAGCAACCAGGCCGAGTCTCAACCAGGGTCATTCAACGCCGGGAACCTCCAGATCCCGTCGTCCAGTGGGCCCCTCAACGCCCAGATTCATCCAGCTTCGTCATGATCAGAATTTCCCGCATCCTCTTCACGCACTACGGTGCCGAGGTACGCCTGAACTCTTTGGTATCAAAGTGTTCTCCATTCAGTATTTTCCCAAGAAGTTTCCACCGCCGTCAGAATTAGATTCTGTTTGGATTTTCTGCTTCTTCTCTCTCTTTCTCAAGTGTATCCTCGTGACGCGAATTTGGATATTGATTTCGGTGCTTAGGCATCGTCGCGGTGGGGGAAGACAATACTCCCGCCCTCGATAAGGGTCGGAGCTGCACCACCAGATTTTTATCGGTTTTAAATTCTGAATCCGATCGTGTGATTTCTGTGGCTGTTTTATCCCTCGTCATCCCTCTACCCGTAGTTTGCCCCGTCAACCCAATCGTACATTCCTTCATCGTCCATTCCCTAGTCGATCACTGGGTAGTCGTCCTACGTCATGAAGAGTAAGGGATTCGCACAGGGACTAAGGCTTGTCTGGACGAGGCCTGTCGGGACGACACGTGATTGCTCCGAGCAAACGGTACAGGCAGCTAGGTAGGGGGCATGAGTGGCCAGGTATGTAGCGTGAGTGGCCAGGCGAGTGGCACGGATGACCTCGGCGGCGCAAGCGACACGACATGTGGCACGGTGGCATGACTGATGGTGTGGGTGGCTAGGCAAGCAGCCCAGTTTTCCAGGCATGACGCTGTGTTGTCAATGTCGTGTCCCCTTTCTTGAGGAGTCAAGGGGCGACTAGGTTGGTGGAGGCCCACTTCTTCGCCGGCATCGCGGTATAAGGGTACCATGTAAATCATCATCCTCGATACATGAACGAATACATGTTTGTCCTGCCGGCTATGGTGACATCATGGTCATAGATCCAGGGACAACCTAGGATGATACTTCCTACTTTCATAGGAAGGACGTCACAAAAACTGGTCTCACCATATGTGCTCGCCTTTAACAGAAGGTGGAACTCACGCTACATTGACAACGACGAAGTCTCAATCCAGGACTGTTATAGGGAGTCGAATGAGGTATGGCCGCCAATCCTAGTTGGGCAACCATCGTGTCAGAGATGACGTTGATACAGCTCCCACTGTCTACAATAAACTCACACAATTTGTCATTGATCTTGACATAGGTGTAGAAGATCAAGGTCTAGAGAGCTGTATCGGCCATCGGGTCTGTCCTCTATGGGATTGGTGGAGGGTTAACATGTGATGTCTCTCAATGTGGGATTGGTGTCCCACTAGTTCTGGGATGGTCAACAGCTATGTTTGTGAGTCGTCAGCTTGTAGGGCATGGATTGAGTGCTGGATTCGCACGAGGGTCCATGATCTGAATGTACCCAACTCGGGTGCGGGGTGATTTGTACTCGTTCACGAACTCCTCATCTACACTATAGTCATCATCATGTAGCTGCTCCATCTCCCCTATCTGGTCCTGCTCAGCATCTCCTATATCCATCAAGAGAGCCAATGATGGACACTGACTAGCTCACTGCCCTTTCCCTTGGCACTTAAAGCACGTGATCTGTGCTTGTCATGCTACGGGACATGGTATCAATAGTGATGGCCCGAGCTGGTGAGGTGGAGCCCATTGAAGTGGCCGAGGCGTTCCCTTGCCCTCTGGCGATGTGCAAGGTCGAGGGGCATCTGGGGTAGTGTGAGCGATGGCCTCCTCGCTCGGATGCTCCATATGCTCCACTATGTGGTAGGCTTCGTCGACCTCGACGAGGTTGCACTTAAGCACCTTGTTGCATAGGGTCAGCCAAAGCCCATCGGCAAATCGACACCGCATTCGACACTCCTCCAAGGCCTCGATGTATTCTGTCTCGAACTATTGATTTTGTCTAAGGTTGAGCCACGTGAGGAAAAATATCATCTGATACTAATGTGGCACGTACTTGTTCCTCAGTGTCTATGCCATATCGGTCCATGATGTGATGCATAGTCCTTGTCGCACTTTTGCGACTCGCTTGTTCTCCTTGAAAATCTTGGCTTGTCCGCCAAGTCTCATCTCAGCATATTTGACGCACAAGTCATCGTTCATGCGATACCATCAAAAATTGGATTTCATGTTTGACTCCCTATCGATGAACTCCTTCAGCTTCCTCGCTCCTTCAAAGTTGGCAACGTCGGCTCGTACATTCTTCTGGATCTTGGCGTGGTGCTCCTCTCATCGGTGCTCGTAGTTGTCCGGGCGCCGCTTGGGCACCGGGTATCATCCATAATGGGAACCGGTGTGTCGTCACAGTGGGGTCGGGTATTGATCATGGTCATTCCAATGTTAGGGATGACTGCTTTACGACGTGCGGATGTCTGGCATCGCGTGTTGCAGATACCTGGGAACCTCGTGGGGTTCCTTGTACCGTTAGTCATAGGGTCGGACGTAGTCGTCTTGGTGGGTCGATTGGTTGACCTCTTACCCACAATCGTAGTCATCTTGTGGGCATTGTCTATCACGGTTGAGGACGTCATGTGGGTCATGTGCAGGGTGTCGGTTGAGGCGTCGATCTCTATGATCCTCGGCCTACCACCTGTCGTCATCTAGGTACTCGTCATCATCGTTAGGCTCCTCAGATGCTCTAGGTGTCACACAACCCAAGGCAGGTTGTAGGCTCGCTCTAAAGCCACGTGCACGGGTGTGGTGACGGGTACGAGAGGTACTATAGGGCATGTGAGCAACTGCTCCACGCATTCGACGACGGCTGTCAGAGTGCGTAGATACGCTCCTCGCTCATTGGACGAGTGCTCCCGGGGTCTGTGCATCTGGAGTGGTCTCCCTCAGCCGCATCTGGCTCCTTGACCACGTGCGACAAGAACCTGAGGTGCGGGCTCGTCCATGGGATTTCTTGTGCGAGCAATGACTCCTCGTCGCTCTCTCCTTGTTGTCACTAGGAGATGAAGTACCTAGTGATCGTGAGGAGCTATGGTGCGATCATGCACATCCACGGCAGGCACGAGTGTGTCCGAGTGAACCAGGCGATCCGCCGACACCACTATCAATGGTTCGGTTCACCCGGACTCTGAAGGAGGTGGTGATGCGCCTACTTCAAGTGCCAGAGGACGGTGCTCTGAGAGGCGTGTAGGGCTACCTCTCTCGATCCTCAACGAATCTTCTCATCGTGGGGAGGCCAAACCTCCCTATTGCATCCTTCTGCTCGATCACGTCTCGATCGCCATGGCTAGTTCCTCAGAGGGTACCTAGATGAAAAATAGAGGAGAGTCGGAGAAGGATATGACCTAGTGAAAACTCCAGCTTGAGAAGGTCAGCAAATGCAGGTTAATGGATCCCGTTGAAGGAGTTCAAGAGGCCCAATGGGGGAAATGGCAAACCCTTTTGTCAATAGAGGACCAGACAATGACAATGGCTCCTACTGAAGGAATTCTAAATTCTGAACAGAGGAAGAGAAAATTTATTGGTCAACACGGTGGAAGATGGTCACTCCAACCCGCAAAGAGAATCAATAGGTCTCGACATGCTTAAGGCTTTATTTCGGGCAATTGGGTCAATCAATGAGGATGCCTTATCCGGACCTTAACACCATAAAAGGGCGAACGACAATCAGCAACAGGAAGAAAACACCATGGTTCAAAAAATGAGATGGCGTTTGGATGCACAGTAATTCAAAGGCAACCTCTTCCCCTTCCAATGACTAAAGGATCTTCTAGCAGGCGATTGGATTCAAATGGAGGTCGGCAGTTGATGAATGATGGCGTAGAGAGTCGTCGTTCAGGTGATCCATTGGCGGGAGGGAATTTGAGATCCTACGGCTGTTGTCTGTCATCCCGAATAATTCTCGACAACAGAAATATCGAAGCTCTGATCGATCCAAGAATGTACGCAGCAAAAGTGGCAACTGGTAAGCCTAAATTCGGTGTATTAGATATGTCGACATTTTTGCTTTTAGACTTATACAATAAAATTTATAATAACCCTTAATCACTAAATACTATGTATAGAGCAAGCAAGGGGTCAAACCACAGGAAGGCGCTAAGCAACAATGTTATCCTAATTCAAATGAATTATTCCAATAATGAATCAATTTTGCATTAATAGGCCTTAATCATGTTTTATTTTGTTTTGCAATTAATCAAAATTTAGCAAAAGCTTAATTTTGATATTAATATTTTTGGTCAAGACAATATAGATAGAATATTTTTGGTTCTGAGATCAATTTAATTCAGATTACCCATTTTCCTATCAAGATGAATTTTTAAGACAATTTTTATGTATTAAAATTGGGAATTAATAATCAAGAAAGGGATTTTTGAAATTGGACTTGAAGATGGACAAATTTTTTGATGAAATTTTTTATTTAAGTTTTTTATACGTTGAATTGAACTTTCAAATAATAAATTTCTTAAGATAGATAGATAAAGTAGACAAATTAACCTAGAGAGAGAAAGTAGAAAATATTGGGGGAAAATGAATTCAAGGTGAAATTCGACCCTAATCTAGAGATCTAAGATGCCAAATTGGATGAAAGTCAATGTAGAACTTTGGATTAAAAGTCAGATGTTGAATAAAAATCAAAATGCAATGCTAACTTCCATTCAAATCAACTTCAAGGGCATGTACATTTTGCCCATGCCTTGGTGTTTTAGAATCGTTCAAGAAGAAGTTAAAAAACCAAATTAGAAACTTACAACTTTCAATGATGAACCAAGATCTGTCGACTTCCAAACCATCACATGTGTCCTTCCCGACCAAACTCCTTGGGGAGAGCTTTCAAAAGTGAATTTTCCCTTCTTCCTGACCTTCATTTAAAACTCTTCCCGTCTGGATTGTAGAGGGTGAAAATACAAACCTACCCTCAAAATTTGGACACAATTGGACGGCTAGATCTCAAGATATTGCAGATTTAGTGGCGCTTAATCGTGGCCATTGGATCATTTTCTCTCCATTGCACACGTCTAAAAAATGGCATTTTCTTATTGGCTGACCTTTTTTCCTTATTTTCTCTGCCCTCCGATCACATTCTGATACGTCGGTGCGCGCTTCCTTAGGCCACAATAATTGCATAATTAGTGCTGCATTTAAATGGATGAGAAAATGCCACATCGTCGTGTCGTGTTCGCTTGAATAAATAAACAAAAGAGGTAAGCTTACTGATATTCAACGCACATGTTTTTTTAGTTTCACTTAAAATAAAAATGTGCAGAATCGATTTCTGTGTGCAATCAATGCACACAGCTAATTGATTCCGCGTGTATTCATTACACAGAATATTCCCATTTGCATAAATGCATGTGGAGATCCATTCTCCGCGTGCATTTATTGCACGAAAAAACAAAAAATTACAAAGCATACCTTTTCCTTGTTGCCAGCGCCAGTTGTGCATTTCAAAGTAATGATTTGCTCATTATGGCATTGCACATTACGATGCCATAATGAGCCAATGATGCACTCGTTTAACGCATCTAATCATTCTCCCGAATTTCATGCAAATGACGTGGATGCCACCAAATTTGTACAACTATTATTTAAGATACTAAATAAATTATAAAAAATATTCTTAAATTCTAAAAATTATTTATTGGCTATATAATGGTCAGAAAATCATAAAAAAATGCGGAAAGATTGTAGAAAATTTACTAAAACTATTAACAACCTCTTGCCAACTGTTTTACGCTGTACGAAAATAATTCTTCAATGCATTGAGGTTAAATGTCATGAAAAAGTACTAAAAATGTAAAAAACTTTAAAATCATAATTCATGTCATTAATGTCCATTCGTGTATGATAACAGGCAAATATGGCTCATAAAACACATATATGTAATCTAATATTCATCAATTGAACACTATAATTTGGAAGTTATCAGGGACAAGAAAAAAAAGTAGTCGTGGGAATGTCGTTCAAGTGCGAGTGCAAAACGATGATCAATCCCTCCTTTTTTATTCAGCTTCTTCTTCTCGGCCAGACTTCTTCATCGGGCTTCTTCACTGATGATCTTTTTCTTTGGTTGTTTCAACGACGAACCTTCAGTCGTAATCACTCTATTTGGGGAAGATCTATGTGGGGACCCACTCAGTAGAAGAAGTAAAAGAAAGAAAACACAATAACTCAAATTTGACTTTTCCAAAGGACAATTTGTCCTCTCCATTAAGGCATACCCCCCTTTACATAGGTGGATGCCTTTATGGATTGTTAGGGGAATGATTCAAGTGACAGACCTGCCCCCAATGGGCCAATTTAAACAATTATGTCATAAAATAAAAAAGGCCTAACAGGTGGGCCCTTTAAAATTCCTTGCACATAAAGAAATGTCTAAAATAAACTACATAAGTTATCCGATCGATCGTCAAGCCTAGTACTTTAAGGTCATGTTCTTCGTGTTGGCTTGGGCGTCACATTGCAGTTGATGGCGGGTTTGAATACGAGCTTCTCGATGGTCCTTGATAACACCCTAAATTTGGTTTTTAGTTCAAGCAATTAGCACAATTTTATGCATTTAAAGAGTTATAATAAGGTTGTTATCATATATTACATGTTAAATAATTTTTCCCAGGGAATTCTGTTTTTTCCCTAATTTTAATGTAATTTTATGAATTTTATAGAATTCGTTTAAGCATGGAATAATTTTATTTTAACAAAGATGGCAGATTTAAAATTTAATTTTAATGTTAATTAATGGAAGGAAGAATTACTGATTTTTCTAGAATTTTCTAGGATTTTATTGGATCTTTTGGGAATTTATTCGACGAAGAAATGGATTTTTAAATGGGAAAAAGGTATATTTATAAGGAAAATATGAGTTCTAAAGCAAATTCTAAAATAAGAGGGGTTTTTCATACATTATTGTTGTAATAATGCCCTTAAAAAGAACTCTCGGTCGTTTGTGCAGGCATAAAGATACAATTAAAATAGTTTATGAAAAATAGCAATTAAGCAGGATTTTTTTAATGGTTTTCAGGAAAATTAGAGAAGAGAGAGAGAGCAAAAAGGATATATACATAAATATTTATGAGCCGTGTCAATTTGCTCTTGCGTATTTTAATAAGGGAAATTTTGCAAAATTCTAGGCCATTCTCTCTCTAGTAGGTTAGTTCACCTCCCGTGTTGCGCATATAAAGTGCACGCACAAGAGGTGACGTGGCACTTTGTGACTGGTTTGAAATATGAAGGCGCACAGTTAAGTGCAAATCGATGTATATTTTGTCTATTTTGTATTGTTCTTTCTTTATTTTTCTTCCAGGACCTGGGTTACTTGGCGCGCCAAGAATGAACCCGCCATTTTAAGTTCAAAATGCATCAACCAATCAAAAAATGACATGACATTGTGAGTAAAAGAAAATTTAAATTAAAATTGATCCGACGACTATGATTGGTCAATTTTCCTTTGTTATTAACTTTTGATCCTAAAGTCTGATTGATGTGATTGTTTATGGATTTGCTCATCTCAACCTCCTCTTTCCATCTGTACAGTTTGATTATTCAATCAAGCATACATTGATGGATGAAAATGAATTACTAAATGAGGGTAAAATGGTAAGTTTTACCATATAGCCTATGTAAAATGGAGGTGGCTCTATCACAGCTGCAAGACAGAGAACAGCTTCGTCTTGGATAAACTCTATTAGGTGCTTTCTATTTCATTGTATTTGATTTTTAGTGTGATCTGTATTGTTTGTTAGTAAATTTTGTGATTGTTCTTCTTGACATTGGTCTGCATTTCTAAATCGTTTGGCTGGAGCGGAATGTACAAGCCCATTCTAGGATTGAGAAATTATGAAATTGATCTAGCTATTCCATTTGCACATTAAGAAAAAAATATTAAAAGTTTAATTTCTAGGAGATATTAGATTGCCTTTATGATCTTATAGTTAGTAAATTTGAGTACCAAATCCCCCAAAAAACTAAATTCAAATAATATTTTTTTCTTATCCTCTCTAATTGACCCCTTTGATCCTTTTATTAGATCAAAGAAGTCAATCTAGAGTTCCTCACTTTTTCTATTCTTCCCATCTCTTCTATGCCCCTTTCTAATTATTCATCTAATTAGGGTGATTTGATCTTCATTGAAGATGAATTAACTCTAATTAGGGTCCAATTATTCAAGTAGATCACTAGTTGAATTCCTTACTAGCTTCCCTTGGACGATACCTATACTTATCACTATACATCTCAAGTTAGGGTTTTATAAATTTTATTGTATAAGCTAAAACTAACAATGACAAGGGATTAAAAAATTCTTAAATTCACCCCTATTTTTTGGATTATCAGTCCTCCATCATCCTCCTGGGGTGGGCAGAACTCGACTCCGATGAGTTAGAGCCGAAGATATCGTCCAATGCTTAGATGAACTCTGGTCGTAGTTGTTTAATATCTGCTTCTGAAATCCACGTTTGGTCTGACCATGGTCGACCTTGTCAACAAGCCAAGATCTTGCCTTCCCATCACTCCCCTGCAGCATTAATTACCTCCTACAGTACCGACTCAATATGCTCATGCCTCAAAGGGGTCAGGATAGGGGGAGATGTATTGTGTCGCTCATTCTCTTCACTACTAAGGCTCGAGGGGCTGTGAGGCTCGATGATAGGTGACATAGGTTGGTATTGGACTAGATCGTTAATGTTGAAGTTAAATAGATCCCCCATTAAGAGGGAATGCCCACGACGTAGGTGTTCATTCTCCAAAAGATAGTGCCAATAACTTACATATTGGATCTACCCTCTCAATCTACCATGCATCCAGTCTTCCATGCATCCCTACTTAAAAAAGCAGTTGGACCTCACCATCAGAATATTCAGCCCCTACCCTCTTGTCTAACTGATGAATATGAATGACAGGTGTATCCTGAAGACATCGTTAAAGTGTGTCGCACACCTTATGGAACAGAAGTCTTGTTCAAATAGACTAACCTTCTAGGCACTAAAGCCTCTTGGGAACAAATCCATCGTTTTTGCAAAACATATACAGAGGAAATGGCCGAGGAATGGAAAAATTAGATGAGGGTATTGATAACTTGCAAATTATAATGTTAAATTGATGTATATTACATTATATTTGTGTGTTTTAATGGCCATGTTTGCATGTTATCATATATAAATGGATATAAATGACTTATTATGGTTTCTATTTTAATATTTTTTACATGCTATTTAACCTCATTTCTTTGAAGATTTTTTTTTACAGGGCTTAAAATACTTGGCTAAAGGTTGGTAAGGGTTTTACTAATGTTTCAGAATTTTTCCATATTTTTTTTACAATTTTCTGACCAGTATTTAGCCAAGAAATTATTTTAAGAATTAAAAGAATATATTTTATTATTTATTCAATATTTTAAAATATGATATTTATTCAATTTATGGCTTCCACGTCATTCACCCAAAAATTTGGGTGAATGATTGGAAGTGCCATAATGAGCCAATGATTTTTGAAAGAAATACATGCAGGCTACGTGGCGTGGTCTGCGAGGAAAAAGGTATGTTTTTGTTTTTTTCTTATTAATTTTTTGTGTAATAAATGCGCGCGGAGAATAAATCTCTGTGTGTATTTATGACATCTGATTATTCCTTGTATGCTCAGTTTGGTAGCCACGTGCATTGATTGCACGAGACCACCGACACACGTGTATTAATAAAAAAGAAAGAAAAGGGCTTTCCGCTGTATTTAATACACGCTGCAATCAATTCGGCGCATGCATTGAATGCACGCAAAAATTGACTCTGTGTGTTATTAATTCTAATGAAAAAGTAGTTTTTGTCTTTTATGTTTTTCAAAAAAAACAGGGCGACGTGGCGTTTTCTTAACCATTCAAACGCAGCATTCATTTCGCAATAATTGAGAACTTTGAAAGCGCACAAAAATGTGGCAGCGCACAACCTGAGGGCAGAGAAAACAAGGAAAAAGTCCTCGACAAATTAGAAAATGCCATTTTTATCTACTTGGAGGAGAGATAAAATTAATGCAACGGCTAGGATTAATTCCCAATAAAATGACGATATCTTGAGATCTAGTCGTCTGATTGAGCTGAAATTTTGAGGTCACATTCGTCTTTTCTCCCTCTACGATCCATACGGTTGGATTTTTAAATAGAAGTCAGGAAGAAGGCAAAATTTACTTTTTGAAACTCTCCCCAAGGATTTGGCCAGATACTGATTCATCATTGAAAGTTGTAAGTTTTTAATTTGTATTTTGAACTTCTTCTTGAAATATTCTAAAACGCCATGGCATGGGCGAAATGTGCATGCCCTTTGAAGTTGATTTGAAATAAAATTAGCATTGCATTTTGATTTTGATTCGAGATCTGATTTTTAATCTTTAGTTCTACATTGATTTGGATCCATTCTGCATTTTTAGATCTTTAGCTTAGGGTCGAATTTCACTTTTTCCCATAATTCTTCTACTTTCTCTCTCTAGGTTAGATCTCCTATTTTCTCTCTCTAGATTTCAATATTGATTATTTATAAATTCAATTAAACATCTAAAGTACCTAAATCTAAAATTTCATTGAAAACATCGTCCATCTTCAAGTCCAATTTGAAAACCCCATTTTGTGCTTATTTATTCCTAATTTTAAATAAATAAAAATTGTCTTATAAAAATTATTTTGATTGGGAAATTGGTAATCCGAATTGAGCTGATAAAATAATCAATATTATCCTATCCAAAGTGTCTTGACTGAAAATAATAAAATCAAAATTAAGTTTCTATTTACTTTTGATTAATTATAAATATAATTAAACATAATTAAAGGTCTATTAAATGCAAAATTAATTCATTCTTGAACTAATTGATTTGAAATTGGATAAAAATTATTGCTTAGTGCCTCCTTGTGGTTCGACCCCTTCTTACTCTATATATATTATTTAGTGATTAAGGTTTATTATAAAATTTATTGCGTAAGTCTAAAAGCCCAAACAACAACATAATTACACATCAATTTTAGGCTTATCAGGTATAGTCGATTGCACTTCTGCTGTTGAAATATAGGAAATGTATGGATTCGTCTAGGCTAGGTAAAGCCTATGGATATGTAACCCATTTTTATCCAAGTCTTATCCCGAAATATCTTATCAAGCTCTCTAGGGCTCGTAGTCTTACTTGGGCCGTACCAAGGCTTTTATTTGTTTCATGGATTCCTACGGGGGTGTGTGCATTTGTCAAAGATAAAGAGAATTATAGCTTAAGTATTGTTCATTAGATCCAAATATTTGTCTATGCATCAAATGTGATCTATTTGCAATCTTTCTGCATTAAATTGCATTCTGGAATAAATTAATTGAAGCAGCAGGTGTGATGCATAAGGAGATGCTAGAGGTCTGTACACGATAGTGAGCGAAAAAAGGATGCATAAGGAGATTCTGTGTAATTGGTGTAGGAGATGTAGATGCAGCATACATTCTTCTCTTTAGCAGCACCAAATGATAACAGACTTAGTGACAGAGACACTTATCACGCACCAGTCAAATCAAAGATACAAGGCAAGCGAAGGATGGAGAAAAGATAGGAAAGAAAGGCACTAGTTAGGACTCAGAGAAGGAAAAACTCTCATAATGTCTTTTCAGGCATTACAACTCTACTTAACTTACATTATTGGGTCCTTTAGGAACCCAATCCAATACTACGACAATCAAAACAGTAATAAAAATTTTCATAATGGAACATGATAGAATGGAAATGCATAATGGAACATGATTCTCGACTCTTAACTAGCGTCCAATATAGTCCAATATAGTCCAATTTGAATGGTTCACTATTAACTTACATTATGGAATTATTTAACTGAAGCAGAAGGCGTGATGCATAAAGAGACGCTAGAGGGCTTTACATGCTTGTGAAAAAAATGTGGTCAGTGAAATGAAAAAATAATGTTTACATAGTAGACATTTATCTCCATTTATCAGCTCACTAATGTGTTTGCTTCTTATCTTAATATTTAAGACTCATCTATTTATGCATGTTAAAGTATGATTTATAACTTAGTTGTCTTGGACAACTCAAACATAAGCTTCCTAAGGCTTCCATTGGAGAAAATTCATAGGCTTGGGTTCCACAGATAAGTACATCTTTAGATTGGGAATTGTTCCATTTATATCCATTTGATTTTAAATTTCCAATTGCTTCTTTACTTTTCAATCAAATAACATTTTTCAATACATAATAATTAAATTTTCCCAATTATTAAGTAAAATACACCGATGATCTTATATATTTTAAGGTTTTTGTCCATTCCATTGCCCCAATCACTACTCATCAAATTCATTATAATATATTGTTTACATTATTGAACTTAGGATTCTTAGTTTTCTGATATACATTATAGAACTTAGCATGAAAAATTGAAGCTTTGTTTGGCTTGTGTCGACTATGCCAGAAACTATTTTTAAATTTTAAATTATTCCATCATTTACATTTAAAATTTTTACATTCCTTTGTTTAAAAATAAAATTATTCAGTTCACATTAATAGATATTATAATCATTGTTCCATGTGACTAGAATGACACATGTTATTTTTTGATTTGAAGTCCTCCATTGTAATTAAAAAGTGTTGATTGCTTTAGATCTCACATTTTAAATCTCGTATCTGATACTAGTCATGCCAAAGGAGGTGAATACAAAATTAATTTATATCTCATAATTAACTCCTATTAATGGGCAGCTTATTCAAAAATTTTATAGTCATCAGTCATTACGATGTGTTACTGTTGATAATATTAATCACACTTACATGATGATTCACAAATATTCTGGTTTAGATGTTAGCTACCTGGAAATAAACCTATCAAACCATTTGGTTTAGATATCGGTCACTTGGTATGTACAAGGTATGAATCTCTCATGAACTAATCTAGAGTTGGTCTCATCCTTGATGAGTCTCATATGTATTTTTTTGTGATTAAGAACATGATGTAACTGCTTACAAACCATAATTATGGATAACTTGTTATCACAATAAAAATGTCTTGTATAAGCCTTCATAAGTTTCATATCTTCCAAGACCCTTTTGATATTAGCATATCCCTAATATTAATATTGAATTTAGCTAAGGTTGTATGCTCATGTCAAGCTCCTTGAGAAACTAGTCCAGCCTCATGATCTCATTTTGACCTCAAAATAATTGATTTTCAGGATATGGAAAGGCTAAATAAGAGATTCAAAAAAATGACTCACTTTTACTAACCCTTTTGGAATCCGTTTCAACAATGTCAAGTTGCTGAATGCTCACTGTTACTTACCCTGTTGGAATTTATTTCAAGGATTTCAAGTTGCTGAATGGTCTAGTTGTGAGGAATATCAGTAGAGAGAGCAGGTAAATTATGGTGCACATGATAACTGGGGAATTTTTTGCTGAAATAAACATCAAGAATTTGATAAAAAGCATGGGTGAATGATCAGAATTTGTAGATGTCAAAAGACTACTGCGGTAAAATTTAATGAAAAATATACATTTCAATCTAGTTACCTTCTGGTTGATCAATAAGGGAGTAGGGTACACATGCCATAGTGAAGGACACCTGAGATCTCATCTTGCATAGCTTGGATCATCATGATGGATCAATGATTGTATGTGTAGGTGCCATAACAGTGGTATATGATCACTTTGCTCCTTGGATCATCCTTTGTGGAGGTGGAATGGCTCGAGAAAGACCAGCAGCTCTCCCTATGGCTCAAGGACCTGGACAACAAGGTAAGTAAGTGAAACGGGATACCAATAGCCCAAACGACATGGGATCATCATGAAAATAGAAAAGATTCTTTAATCCGAAGTCAGTGAAACTATTAATTATAGTAACAGGACTAGTATTAATGCAAGTGATTTTTTATGTAGTCAATTGTAATTATATATATATTTGAGGGATTTTGAAGGACAAAAAATTAATTAATAATAATTAGAACAACTGAGTTGCAGTCAACCCTGAAATCTCCCCAGTGTACTCTAGGTCATTGGAGTTAACCGGATTCCTGTAATGTGCGAGAAAAAATCACACAGTCGTATAGGATTCTGATTCAGACCGTTTGACACAAAAAAAATTCACATAAGATTTTTTTGGTGGGGGCATGCCACTAGAGGCTTTGACAACACAATTTTCTATGGCTTTGGGAGGATAAAAATGGAGCTAGGAGATGAATTTTTTTTATTGGTTAGTGGTGTTGTAAAGTTTGACGTCGAGTATATCTTCTGGAATGATAGTCTAACAAGTTGAGGAAATCATGGTTGAATCTTAAATATAAGGATCACACGAACCTATAGGTCTATACCTTAAAAGGTGATCGATGCTTTTCTCCTTGGTTTTTTACTAGCTTTCTAACAATCTTAAAATTTCACTCTCAATGTGCAAGAATGGATAAAGTGATAATTATTTGCTAAATCAATCTGTCAACATGGCTGGGAATTTTTTTCAAAGATGGGATAAAATACGGGGAAGAAAAACTTAAATAGGGTACCCTTGCTCCTAGTTTCGTTATCTTGCGTTGGAGGGCAAAGGTCGCTTCATATGCAGTCCAGATTCTCTTCTTACTTCATATGAATTTAATCAACGACTACCAATTCCAAATGTGAAGACACCTTCATAAATATCACCCTTTGACTTCATCGTTGGCTTTGGTCTATGGGCTTGGGCTGTTTCTTTCCTCCGCATGTGAATCCAGATTTAAATATTTAATTTACCAAAGTCTCATATCTTAACTAAACTCCAAGAAACTTTAAAAATTAACCTAATCGACCTAAAGGAGTCAAATAGGGTTAGTCTAGCAAATCAATAAATGTGAAAAATTGGGACTTGAGTAGATGTTTCATGATTGTCCTATCCTAACCATAAATGATGAATAACATGTATGCATAAAAAATATCACTGATTCAATCGAACCTAATAGAACACAATTATACATATTTATTTGATGTCAATAATTTCCATAAAATGGTTCCTCCTAGAATACACAGTGTGGCTCGTCAACTCACGAGTTAATGACTTGACCTGTTTATAAAATTAAATCAGTCTGTAATTAATCATCAACTATATTTTTGAGACTTTTCTCTTAGGTTTGACATCAAATTATTTTTCATCATTAGGGTTTTGACCAAAATTTTATAATCCCAATTGTAGCTTCTAGTAATAATCAACCATAACTGATGTTTCATTGTATGATTTTCCCTTGTTAGGCATAGTATGATTTTCAGAGAATAATAAAATTTCCATCTAACTGGCCATTGTAGAGATGACTAATGATAGTTTTCCATTTGGTAATATTTATACAAACAGATAAACAACATTGCAACAAATGAAGACCTACATTTGTTGAAATAAAGAAATAATAGATATCCCACTCTGAACCCGAAGTCGGCAGGAAATGTGATTTAAAATATAAAGGCATGCCAAATTTGACCAAACGGCATATTTTGACTGGGTGTGGAGTAGCTTTCAACGTATTTATTTGTGATGTGGAGTGGCTGTGGACAAAATTTTTTAATAAGCCATACTTTCCTATTTGACCACAATTCAATTGGGTGAGAAATTGCCAACTCATTAACAAAATAAATAAAAAACCCTTGAATTTTCAGTGAGTGGCGACATCTTCTGATTGGGCCCTGATGACATAGTGGATATAGAGCATCATCTGCACTATCCAGCAGTCGTCCATCTATCTCTTTATCTGTCTATCTATTCATCTACGTACATATCAAACTATCTTCTCCCTATAATCACTCACTCTCTACACTCTCACCTCTAACGTATATCACTCTCTCGTTCCAACTCTCTCCTCTATATCTGTCTCTCTCTCTCTCTATATATATATTTATATATGTATATATGTATATATGTATATATGTATATATGTATATGTATATATGTATATATGTATATATGTATATGTATATATGTATATATGTATATGTATATATGTACTCTCACCTCAAACGTACATCACTCCCCACAAAAAATCGATATCTCTCGTTCCAATTCTCTCTCTCTCTACTCTGACCAGTCACTTCTAACGTGACATCACTCTCCACAAATAATCGATCTCTCTCGTTCCAACTCTATCTCTCTATATACTCTCCCCTCTAACGTCGATCACTCTCTACATCATCCACATCTCTCTTTCCACCTCTATCTCTCTCTTTTTCCTTATCACCTCTGACGTCCATCTCTGTCTGTACACTATTTATATCTCTCGGTCCACCTCTATCTCTGTACACGATATTTACATATAGTGTTCCAACTCTCTCTCTCTCTACAATTATCGACAAAACCCGTCCCAAAACCCGTCCCATCCTCAGAAGTCCCGCGTGCGTTTGGACTGCATTTTTTCTTTTTGGATCTGAAAAGCCCCCCTCCCCCATCGTCAGAGTTACGTGAGCAATTGCGCCAGCGAAAAATCCGATTCCCAGACCAAGAAACTTCTCCCGTAAAGGGTCTACAAAGCCTGCAACCCGTATCTTCATTCTTCCTCGGGCATCGCGGGCGACCCACTTGCTCTCTTCTCCATTCCAAGGCGACAGAAGAGCTCCATGGCCCCCGTCGACCCGAAGAACGGCTTCTGCGCGGCCACCGGCGTCTTCCACAGCCTTCGTCCTCCCCTCGAGCTTCCTCCCTTAACCAAACCCCACTCCGTCACTTCCCACATCTTCTCCGCTCTCTCTTCCAACCCACCACCGCCGTCGAAGCCCGCGATAATCAACGCCTCCAAAGACAACGCCTCGATCTCCTACGGCGAGCTCTTCTCCTTCGTCGGCCGCCTCGCCGGCAACCTCCGCTCTCGCCTCGGCCTCTCCAAAGGCGACGTCGCCTTCATCCTCTCCCCACCATCTCTCGACGTCCCCGTCCTCTACCTCGCGCTTCTCTCCATCGGCGTTATCGTCACCCCCTCCAACCCCGCGTCCACGCCGGAGGAGATCGCTCGCCAGTTCGAGCTCGTCAGGCCCGCCATCGCCTTCACAACCGCGGAAGAAGCCCGCAAGCTCCCCCGAACCGCGGCCTACGTCCTCCTCGGCTCGACCCAGTTTCGATCCTTCCTCGAGACGAGCGTGGGAAGAGAACCCACGTCGTCCGACCCGGAGATTTACCCGTCCGACACCGCCGCGTCTCTCTTCACGTCGGGCACGACCGGCGGAGTCAAGGCCGCCGTCCTCTCTCACTTGAACTTCATCGCCATTCTCGCTTCGGACAACGACGGCGAGGTCGCCCCCTCGCACGTCTCCTTCTTCACCGTGCCGATCTTCCATGTCTTCGGGCTGACGATGCTTCTGAGAGTGATAGCGGCGGGCGACACGATGGTGTTTCTCGAGCGGCTGGACTTCGTCTCGATGCTCAGAGCTATTGAGAAGCACCGCGTGACGGGCATGCCCGTTTCTCCTCCGCTTATCGTGGCCATGCTCAAGTCCGAAGTCGCGGAAAGATTCGATCTTTCTTCTCTGGTGAAAGTGGGTTGTGGGGGCGCGCCCCTCGGCAAGGAAGTGGCCGAGAGATTCGCCAAGAGATACCCCCATGTACAGATTATTCAGGTAATCTGGGTTGATTAAGCTTAATTTGAGGTTGGTAAGCTTGCTTGATTATCTTTGAGTTTTTTTGGATAGGGGTATGGGTTGACAGAGTCGACGGGGCCTGCAGCGGCGACGTTGGGGCCGGAGGAGAGTCTGGTTTATGGGTCGACGGGGCGACTTGGATTTAGTTTGGAGGCTAGAATTGTTGATCCAGGCAGCGGCCAGTCTCTTCCTCCGGGTCAGAGAGGAGAGCTGTGGTTGCGTGGCCCGAGTATCATGTCAGGTTGGTTTTTTTTATCTTTCTCTCGTTTATTAAGTTGATATACTTCGTTCGGATCCATTACAATGAGACGGATTATAGAATCCACTTTGCAGTTCTTCAACTTAGTTTTATGAATGGTTATCTTTAGAATGGCCTCCGTGATTTGATGTATGAGATGGGTTCCTGGTTCATTTCCTGCTTCCTTTTTGTTTGAAAGGTGGGTTTTATCTTTTTATCCCTTATTAAGTAGATATACTTTATTAGGATCAATTACAATGAGATGGATTATAGACTTTGCAGTTTACCAACTTCGATTTGGCCGCCATGATTCGATGTATGGGATGTGTTCCTGCTTCATTTCCTCCTTTCTTTTGAAAGGTGGATTTTTTGAAAGGTGGCTTTTAGCTGTCCCTCGCTTACTAAGTAGATATACTTCAGTAGGATCATTCAAAAATAGATGGGCAATAGAATGCAGTTTGCAGTTCTTCAACTTTGATTTGGGTTCCTGGTTCCTTTCCTGCTTCCTTTTTTTAAAGGCAGTTCCTGCTTCATTCGGGCATTGAAGTCTTTTTTTGCTTAAAACGATATCTTTGGATTTTTAATTGATATGGGAGGTATCAGGGTTTTGATTATATGGCTCTCTTGTTCGACTCAAGTGAGGACAGGGCTTCTTTTGCCATTTTTATTTTTTATAAAAGAGTTTTTGCGTAATTAGTTTTGAAAAAAAAAACTTACAGCTGATTTGCAATTGGTGGAGTCGGTTTTACACGCCTAAGTTTTGTCAGTGGCGAGCGTTTAAGCCCTTGTTTTTAAATATCTTTGAAATTTTGAATGGATATGGAAGGTATCTGAGCTTCAATTATATTGTCTCTTGTTTGATATTTCTTCTCATTCTGACTTAAGATTGGGTTTCTTTTGCGTTTTTCTATTATTTTTCTTCTGAAAGAGATCTTGCATAATTAGCTTTTGGAAAAGAACAGCATTCAGCTGATTTGCAAATGGTGGACTATGGTTTACATGGCTAAGTTCTTCGCCTTCCTTTTCTGTAGGTTATCTTGGCGATGGCGAGGCCACTGCATCTACAATTACTTCAGAGGGTTGGTTGAAGACTGGGGATCTTTGCTACTTTGATGAAAATGGGTTTCTTTTTATTGTTGGTCGCTTAAAGGAGCTCATAAAATACAAGGCTTACCAGGTAATAAATTTTCTATTTTGTTAAATGATCATGTTCGTTTTCTATGTACAATTGTCCATCTGCGTCTGCCTTCCAGGTTCCTCCAGCTGAATTAGAACGCATACTTCTCTCGCATCCCCAGATAGCAGATGCAGCAGTGATTCCGTAAGTGTTTGCCCTTTCCATTTGGGCATACATGCAAGTAATCACATTTAACAAATCCCTGTATAGTTCTTTATATTGTAGGTTCTTCCTCCGTTTTATTCTTTTCATTAAGTACGACAAATGGGCACAATTCTTTGGTATTCCCCCCTGAAAATACTATTTATATTTGAAAATGGACCTTCTGCCAACGGTAAACGGAGGGACCAGGTTGGCACCACTCGTAATATATTTGAATGGGTTTTCTGAACGACAATCTTTCATCAAACCGAAAGAATTAGCTTCCAGTGAACTATTTTAAGCACATGGCTAATCTAAGAAGTTATTTAGTGAGTTGAAGTATGCATGTTGGTAAATGACATCATCGTACTTAAATTATCTCGCTTTCTGGAGGCAAGATTCTCGAAAGTGTGTTGTTTACTTCTATAAAAATGTGATATTACAGGTATCCTGATGAAGAAGCAGGTGAAATTCCAATGGCTTACATCGTCAGAAAACCTTCAGACAATATCAGCGCCGAAGAAGTCATGGATTTCGTAGCTAAAAAGGTAATTTTCTCTGAATCATTAATCATCTAACTTAGCGGTAACTAACCTTCTTTAATAATTGTGTAGTCTACTGATCACTGGTGTGTAATATAACCCCTGGATGTTGTCTTGATGTGCTGGGAATTTCAAGTCATATTTTCCAGCTAAGAGTGTGGCCATGTTCTTGTTAATGTAGGTGTCACCTTACAAGAAGATTAGACGTGTTGCATTCATCAAATCCATACCCAAGTCGGCGGCGGGGAAAATATTAAGGAGAGAGCTGATCGACCTTGCATGTTCAGCCCCCATTTCCAAGCTTTGAAGGCTAACATGGAATTGAAAAGCTTTTGCTGTCAGGCTGTCTCAGTCTCTCCCTCTTCCTCCCATTCATTGTTGGAACTCATGTCATGCCCAACAGTTTTACTTCCAACATCTCACACTAAGAGTGCAGATTTCAAACAATCCCTGCAAACTCCCATTTCATGTGCTGAAAGAGCCGTTCTTTTGTAGTTTTTCAACAACCACAGGAAATGGCCCAGCATTGGAAAAATGAGAGGAGGGTATAATTGATTGCACTTAACTTCTGCTGTTGAAATATAGGAAATGTATAGATTCATCTAGGCTATGTAAAGCTAATGGATATGTAAGTCGTTTTTATCCAAGTCTTCTCCTGGAATATCTTGTCAAGCTCTCAAGGGCTCGTAGTCTTACTAGGGCCGAACTAAGTCTATTGCATTTATTCTTACAGGGGTACATGCATTTGTCATATATAAAATAAATTATATTAAAGTCTATTTCATTACGTTTGATGCTCGAGGGCTTTACATGCTAGTCCACAAAAAAAATGATCCAAAAGGAGATTTTGAACAATTAGTGTAGCAGATGTAGACAGAAATGTAGACGCAGCAGACAGTCTTCTATCAAGCAACACCAAACAATAGCAGACTTAGTGCCAGACACACTTCTCAGACACCAGTCTATCAAAGATTCAGGGCAAGAGAAGGGTGGAGAAAAGAGAGGGAAGAAAGACACTGTTCAGGATTTACAAAAGGAAAGACTCACATAATGCCTTTTAGGGCATTACCTCTCTATTTAACTTACATAATTGGTTCATTTAGGCACATGACACAATATTACAAGAGTCAATGTGTAACTTTAATAAGAAAACAGTCATATGGGAGGGAATGGAATGGAAATGCATAATGGAGCATGATTCTTGACTCTTAACAAGGATCAATCGTTGTCCAATTTGAATGATTCAGTATTAACTTACATTCTGAAATTATTTAGCTGAACCAGCAGGTGTGATGCATAAGGAGATGCTAGAAGCTTTAAATGCTAGTGAACAAAAAATGGACACTGAAATGTAAATTAATAGTTACATAATAAATCTTGATCTCCATGAGTCAGCTCATTAATGTGTTTCCTTCTTATCTTAATATTTGTCATTTTCCTTTTAAAACTGGTCCTTTTTTCATGCATGTTGAAGTGTGATTTATGCCTCTGACAGTTTTATATCTTAGTTGTCTAGGACAACTCAAGCATAAGATTCCTGAGGCTTCCATTGGAGAAAATTGTAAGGTTTGGGTTCCACGAATAATTACATCATTACATCGGGAATTTTTTCAGTTGCATCCATTTTAATTTTCAGCATTCAATTACTTCTCTATTTTTTAATTAAAATGATCTATTGAAAAATGTTAAAACATTTTTCAATAAATAATAATTCAACTCGCCCAATTATTAAGTAAAACCTACAATAATCTTATATAGTTATGGTCATTTGTCCATTCCATTGCTCCAAGGACTACTCATAAATTTGTGATAATATATCATTTACACTATAAAACTCACTATTATTTGTTTCCTGATGTATATCTAGCATGAAAACTGAAGCTGTGTTTGGTTTGTGTTGACTACGCCAGCAACTATTTTTAAATTTATAATATGCCATCATTTACATTTAAAATGTTTACATTCCTTAGTTTAAAAATAAAATCGTTCAGTTCACATTTCTTGAGATTATAATCATTATTCCATCTGACTAGAATGACACATTATTTTTTGATGTGGAGTCCTTCATTGGAATTGAAAATAGTCGATTGCTTTAGATATCATATTTAAATCTCGTAACTGATGCTAATGGTGCCAAAAGTGGTGAATACACAATTAATTTATATCTCATAACTAAATTCTATTAATGGGCATCTTAATTAAAAATTTTATAGACATCAATCATTAAGATGAGTTACGATGATTCACAAATGTTCTGGTTTTGATGTTAACTCCATGGAGATAAACCTGCCGAATCCTTTGGTTTATATATCAGTCACTAGGTATGTACAAGGAATGAATCTCACATGAGCTAATCTAGAGTTGGTCTCATCCTTGATGAGTTTCATATGTTTTTTGTTATGATTATGAACATGATGAAAGTGATTACTAACCATATTTATGGATAACTTGTTATCACAATAAAATGTCTTATATAAACCTTCATAAGTTTCATATCTTCCAAAAGATTTTTGATCTCACCATATCCCTAATATTAATAGACTTTGATTTTAGCTAAGGACGTATGCCCATGTCGAGCTCCATGTGCAACTAGTCCAGCCACATGATCTCATTTGACCTCAAAATAATTGATTTTTAGGATATGGAAAAGCTAAATAAGAGATTCTAAAAAATGACTCACGGTTACAAACCCTGTTGGAATCTGTTTCAAAAATGTCAAGTTGCTGAATGCTTAATGTTAGTAACCCTGTTGGAATTTATTTCAATGATGTCAAGTTGCTGATTGGTCCGGCTGTGAGGAATATCAGTAGAGAGAACAGTTAAATCATGGTGCACTTGATAACTGGGGAATTTTTTGCTGAAATAAACATCAAGAATTTGATAAAAATCATGAGTAAATGCTCAGACTTTGTAGATGTCAAAAGACTGCTGGGGTAAAATTTAATGCAAAGTATACATTTAAATCTAGTTACCTTCTAGTAGATCAATAAGGGAGTAGGGTACACATGCCATAGTGAAGGACACCTGAGATCTCATCTTGCATAGCTTGGATCATCATGATGGATCGATGATTGTATGTGTAGGTGCCATAACAGTGGTATATGATCACTTTGCTCCTTGGATCATTCTCCGTGGAGGTGGAATGGCTCAAGAAAGACCAGCAGCTCTCTCTATGCCTCAAGGACCTGGACAACAAGGTAGGTAGTTCAAACGGGATACTGATAACCCAAACAACAGGGGATTGACAATAAATATTTTATTGAGAATTGACCATTAATCCCCTTAACATCAATAATCCCTAATGTGCACTTCTCAACAATGGAAATGATCATAATGCCCTTACCTAATGCTAGTCAACTAGTTCAACACTTAAACTCTTCAACTTGACCTGATTAAAATGCAATTATAGTGGATGTTGTAATCATAATTCAGGTACTATTATTGTACACATCATTTGATCATGACATCTTATGTACATATCAATTATAGCACTTCTAAATCTTCAATGTGCGACTCCTAACTATGCACCAAATACTCAATATATTCAATATATTATATGAACTCAAAATCCCAAGATAATATTTTGAGTTCCATTCCATCAATGTTTTTAATTCTAATTATTATGAGATACAAAGTGATATCACTTGAATATGTCAGTATGTATCTTAATTGATAATTCTAATGACTCAGGTCAGTGGAAATTTTTCAAAATCCATACTTAAGGCTAATGAATATTATGTGGTGCTCAAGTCACTCGCACTTCCATGTTATTTAAAGTTCACTGAAATAAATATTTATTTGTTAGTATTCTAGTGTGATGTTTGTAATGAAGTCCCTAAGAATGTGTAGTGAATTAATGAATTATTATGACGTCATACTATTGTGATATCTAGTTTCTAAACATATATTCTAAACATTCATATGGTATGGATATTTGAGATGGGCATCAAACCATGCAAAAATAATAACACCAATTGATCCTAGTTATACAATAAATATGGTTGATCCTATGGCCATTATTATAGAGACACAAAGGACAGTCTGTGGGTGATTCTTTAGGAATTGACTTCCCCAAATTACTCTGTAAAAACATCTCTATTGTATTATAGCTAAACACCAATCGGTTCTTTCATTTCACAATCCCATAACTGATCATATGACCTGACATACAGAAAGATGATTGAGTGATTGAGATGGGATTGCTCCCCCTTGGTATTTGTGGAGATTTCCAAGATGAAGAAGATGCATTAAATTCATGGCTAGGGCAGTGGAGAAAACTGAGGAATTCTCCAATGATCACACTTATGTATCAGTGCTAACTAGGATGATGGATTAGGGATTGGGAGATAACCATACCCTGATTCATCTGGAAGTTTCAAATTGATGGAGAATACATATATGGAAACCATGACATTAAAGGTTCCATGAAGATATTTCAATCACTACTTTATTACTTGTAGGACACAAGGTGTAGTATGGCACCCCACAGCCTGAAAATTAAAACTATGATTGGTTCAAATGAATCCTTAATAAGTAAAAATCTATGTTGATATGGCTAATTAAGAAGGTTAATCAATAAATGTTATTGGCCCATTAAAAAATTAAAGTTATTGATGGATATAGACATATGATTGATGCATGTTGCTAGATATACTTACGTTATAAGGATTTTTTCCAAAATGTTTTCAAAAAGTAAAAATAAGGGGGCACTCATTTTAGGTGTGTTAGAAAGTAGTTGTTATGGCATATTATAAGCCCACTAGCCCCTTAGACCACTAAGTGTTACCTCTCTTTCTCTTACTCCGACATGGTATAAGTCACCCATCCTCTCTCTCTCAGCTCTATATATGGGCATGTATCCCTTCCTTTCTAATTGATGTAATACAGCGGACGTCGGGATCGAACGGCTTGTGTTACACCACAGGGAGGGTGATGACAGACATGTCATGTAGTGGAGATGTGTGGACGTAATGCGATTGATGATGATGCAATGATGAAATCATTGCGAAGTACAAATCTGGCATCTACGGAAACCAACGACCCCTAGGCTGCAGTAAGTGCAACCTGGGAATGCCACTTGGCTCCCGATGATCCGTACGTCAGGTTGAAGGCCCAGGGTGCAAGCTCGGCTACTGGTGCTTTTGTGCACACCTTCGACGGTCTCAACCAAGTATGTACCGAATGAAATCCCAATCCTCAGAATGTGAATGCTATCTATCACTAATCTAACCTCAACAGTGGAGAAAATGTTCGAAGGTACTGAAATAAATAATATAACGCCGAGAGGGAATTGATGGGCGTACCAGAAATGGTAGGGCCGGGGGTGTCTGATTCGACAGTTGTGGAAGGCAAGCAACACGTAGGCACAATGACGGTGCATGTAGGTGTTGTGGCGCAAGTAGGCGCGGTGGTGCAAGTAGGCGTAGCGGCTCCAGTACGTGTGGCGGCTCAAGTAGGCGGCTATGCATGGATGATGGGGGACCATCTAGCCATCGACACGGATCACCAACCTCATCCAGCAGCACAAGCCGATGCCCGCGACCCATCCTTTAAGTATTCTGCTTAACGACACGTCAACGAGCATCTTTTATTTTCTCATTTATTTTGAATGTAATTTCTTTTCGAATTATGGACAGGCCTATCTGTGTTCTGGGTCTTGTCCTTTTGAACCGTTCATCATTTAGTTGTTTTGGGAAGGCCGCTCGCCAAGAGACAATTCCTTCCCGTTATGGCCGATTGGACATGCATTTGACCCTATATAAAAGTCGGCATGCCCAAGACGACACTTGGGAGTTGAATTTGAATTTTAAAGGTTTCTTCATTTTTGGCTCCACCTTTCCTCCCTTTGGGAGATTTTATCGCTTTCCTATAGTAGATCATGGAGTACGTCTGCTCCGCGTCCAAGTCACGTCAAATCTCCATGGAGGAATCATCGCCGACCCCCCCCCTGGACATTGTGGAAGCCGTTCTTCAAGAAACCCATTCTTGGGTTGTTTTGGGTTCAAGAAAGCTCCAAGAATCCTCTTCTTTGAGTCATTCCTGTGACTCAAGCGACACCGCTGCCGCCGCTGCCATTGACGTCACCACCGTCGCTGCTGCTGCCGTCGCTTTCTTGAAGCCGTTCTTCCAGAAACCCTCTTCTTGGGTTATTTGATTCCAAGAACATGCCAAGAAAGAAACTTCTTGGCCAGATCTTGTGAGTTTCGTTGCTGCCGCCGCCGCCACCACCATCGCCGCCGCTGTAGCCGTCACCGCCGCCGTCACCACTTTCTTGAAGCCAGTCTTCAAGAAACCCTCTTCTTGGGTTGTTTGAGTCCAAGAATGTGCCAAGAAAGCAACTTCTTGGCCAGATCTTGTGAGTTACCTCGTTGTCGCCACCACCACCGCTGCCATTATCGTCACCGTCGTCAACTCTCCGAACGGTGGTCTTCACCCCCAGGTTCTACCTCTTCCCCTACGTTCATAGTTCATTTACTTTTTACAGTATTGTTGAGGTGCTTTACTGTTGCCTATGTGAGAGATATTAGAAGATAGCCATCATTTGTGAGAGATATGATTTTCTTCTTGGTAAGTCGCTAGTCAACTACCGTGAAGGATTAGACGCCATTGGGTAATTAACTTTACCCCTCATTTTCGAGGCAACTAATTGGTCCAAAGGGACATTGAGAAGTCCAATTGTGATCCAATCAAACTTTGTCAACTTAATTGATCGTATGAACTGAACAGTCTTTTCTCATACTTGTCATTGAATTTAAAATATTGCATCACATTATTCTCGCATCATTATGGACACCCATTCACTCGTGTGTTGTAACACGAGCCGTCCGATCCCGACGTTCATCGTGTTACATCAATGGAGATGGGCATGGTGACGATGAGTTCGATGGCAGTAGTCGCGACTAGCATAGATCCAGATGGCCGAGAAATCTGCAGCCAGTTGTCGGCCAACAGCTGCGAAGGGCCGCTGTAGTGGTCGCTAGGGCTGGTGCGGCCGTAGCAGGCTACGGCGACCGCTAGAACTGCTTTGGAGGCCACACCGGGCTATGAGGGCCGCTAGGGTTGCGCCCACCACAAGCTGTTGCGGCGCTTGTGGGCTATTGCAACGGTCGTAGCTACGACGGCTTCGACGGTTTTGACGACCATAGGATGCTCTGGCGGTTGCAGGCTGCTGTATTGGTTGTGGACAGCTGCATCGGCTGCTGGTTGCTACGGCGACCACAGATAGCTACATTGGCTGAGGCAGCTGCGACGGCCGCGGGCGGCTTTGTTGGTCGCGGCGACTACGACGGCCGCGGGCAGGTGCTGCGACCGCTAGTTTTCAGGGTGGCTACGCGGCTGCTGGTTGTCGTGACAGCTGCGGCAGCCATGGGTTGCCACTACGGCCTACGGCGACGGGCAGCGGCTTGCGGCCATAGGCTGCGGCCGCGGGCGAGGCTTGCAATCGCGGGCTGCAACTACAATTGCAGCCGTGGTTGCGGCAGCGACGGTGGCTGCGGTAGGTGGCTCTAGCCGTTGTTGCGGTTGTGGCCGTGACTGTTGGCTAGATGGCCACGTTGGTTCAGCAGTCGTTCAGCGGCCCTCATGCCACCTCTCAACAGCGAGTTGGTGGCCATCCAACCACCCCTCGACGGCCATCAAGCTACCATCCAACCGCCTTTTGAAGGCAATCAAGTCACCCCTTGGCGGCCCTCCAACCACCGCTCTTCAGCGACCCTCTAGCCGCCGCTCTTTGATGGCACTCCAGCCGCCCCTCGCCGACCCTCAAGCCACCGCTCGGTGGTCCTCTAGCCACCTCTCAGCAGCCCTCATGCTACCCTTGGCAGACCTCTAGCCATCCATCATAATCTTTTCGGCCATCGTGCTCCGCACATCCTACATTGCCTACTACTACATCCCAATATGGGCGTGTGTGTCGTTCATATATGCTCCAGCTTGCACAGAAGTGTTAGAAAGTAGGTGGTATGGCCTATTATAGGCCCGCTAGTGATGGTGGACGTCATCGGGGTGTCATTCAGTCGGCACCAAATATGATGGTTCGGTACCAATATAGAATAATGGTATCCAACGTCGACAGTGTCGTCATCCAATGGATGTAACCCTAAGTGGGTTATGTAACTACGACGTGATGAATAGATGTTTTATGTGTCGTACATGCAGGATCCGACTTGAGGGAGGCACCGAGATCCGAATAGGGACCGAAATCAACGGGTGACGGCGACAGTGGCCTCTCGAATGATGGAGGACCATCGGGACGATGGCACGAAGGGACGCCAGTAACCACGTCGAGCGGCTCGAGTCGACGCGCGCCATCCGGGGTTCAAGTACCCCGCGTAAGAACTTCTATTTTTACTTATGTTCATTTCATGTTTGTTGTATTTTCAGTATTTTCGGATTTGTGGATTGGGCCAGTGTTGTTGGGCCCCGTCCTCATCGTTTTCCTTTTTTACTCTTTATGTTTGTCTTTTGAATTGTAAGGAAAGGCCGAACCACATCTCATGATGGTTCGTCCCCTCCCACGTTCACTTGGCACCCATCCTCACTATATAAGGGGATGGCATGCCCAAGGGACCTTTCGAGTCATTTGTTGAAAAGTTCAAACTTGTGTCTCCCCATAACATAGAGAGTAGTGTAGGAGGTCTGGCTAGCCTCACCCACGTCGAGATCACTCCGTGGTGTAGAGCCCGCATCCCCCACATCGAGATCACTCTGTGGGCGACGTGTCCAAGCGTTCCGTCGAGATCACTCCGGAACGATTAAAGAATTCCAAGAAGTCGCCGCCGTCAAGAGCTGAAGAATCCTTCGTCGAGATCACTCCGAAGGTGCCTGGGGTTCAAGAATCGTCGCCGACGCTCCTCCGACCTGGGATACTCCGTTTCACCGTAGGAACCCTACCAGAACTATCAAGAACTCCTCTTCTTGGAGGATTCTTGGCAGTTAAGGATCAAGAACCCTCATCTTGGTCCCAAGATCCACTCCTCCAGAGCTCACCTTCGCCCTACTTCCTGTACCTCCTTCTCCTTCGTCGCCCTCGCCCTTGCCGCCCCCGCCCATCCGTTCCCCTTGATTCCTCCCTATCGCCCTCATCCCTTCAACCTCCACCGTCTCTCCCTGCCGCCTGCGTCCCTTCCACCTCCACCGTCTCTCCCTACCGCCCGCATCCTTTCCACCTCCGCCGTTTCGCCCTGCCGCCCACGCCCTTCCGCCCATCGACTCCTCCTTGCCACCCACGCCCTCGCCGGCCACTCCTCCACGCCTACACTCTGCCGCCACCCTCGACCCACCGTGTCTGCACACCGGGTCCTTCCCTCGCGCCGCTGTGCCCTAGCGCCCAGCTGCGAGCGCTGTCTCTTTCCCGCGCCCCGTGCCCTTCGCACGATCATCTACGCACACCCGCGCTCGCGTGCCCGTGCTCCCGCGAGCCGTGACCGAGTGTCCCGCGCCCTCACGCCCTCGCCTGTGCACCCGGCGCTCGCGCGCCTGCACCCACGCAACCTGCGCCCGTGCGCGCACGGCCGCGCGCAGCCCTCACACACCTGCCAGCGTGCACACTTCACGCGTGCGGGCACCCGTCAGCATCGCACGCCTGCCTGCCTGCGCGCACTGAGCGCCCGCCTGCCGCGCGCATCATGTGCCCGCCTGCCTTCGCGCACCCCGCGCCCGTCGGTCTGCGCGCGCCGTATGCACCCCTGCCCGCCTTGTGCCGATGAACACGGGATCCGTCCCCGTCCGGGCTGTCTTCTTCAACGACGCCGAACCGGACCCGCCTTCCCTAGCCAGCTTACCCCATCTCAAGCAGGGCATAATCGATGCCGTGGACTATCGACCAATCACGTACCAGTCGTCTCCCCTCCATTTTTACCAGTATTATTACGTTCTGCAGTCCTGTCCTCCACTATCACGTCCGCTGCCACCTATTCGCTACTTAACGGATAGGTTAGCCACTGTGTCGAGTACAGGATTTCTTGTGGTTGATAGGGTAATCATTGTCGTGAACGCTGAACACCCCAGGGCCGTCAAAAGCCCCTCATCGCGTAGCCGTCTAGTCGGTCTCGCGGGTCATTGGGAGTTTGATCTTAGGATCATTCTCCTCTCACTGACCGGCGTGGCTTGCTCCCCTTATCCGTTGATACTTCCACTGCTCATTCACCATTTTCATTCATTAACTTGCATTTCCTCAAGACTGTTCATCATATCCTTGTGACGTAATACGAGCCGACCGATCCCGGCAGGTTGTATTACATCATCGAACCTCGTTGGAGCAACTTAGGCATCTACGGCCGAACGGAATCTATCCGTAGGGCTCTCACGTAATGGACAGTCTCATCTATAAAGGTAAGATACTCAAATGTTCTAGTTTCTCTCAATACCTCTCTCACCTACCTAGCCCGAGCGCAGTGGAGTCAACTCAAAATTATATTACGACAGATAAGTAAACGAGCGTCGGGAGGGGACATCGTACCTCGTCAACGGGCTCATGGTGCATAATTGGATGACAATAGGCGGCAGTCGAAGCGGGTGTGGCGGAGTGGAGCTGGAGAGCGAACGGCGGCTCAACAGGTGGTTATGATGCCGGAGAAATATTAAAGGTCAGAGGAACCCAGGAGATGAGCAACGCAATGATCACGGCTCCAGCCAGCCACCAGTCTTAGTGGCGCATCCAGAGGTAGCGCACTTTCAACGAAGATGGCAGATAAGGCGAGCGCTGGCAACAGGACGTTTCACCCTCGAGGCAGAACTCCCACTTGATGACGTGATGATTTCACACAGCACCCGGGAGCCTTAGACGCAAGGGGTAATGGTTTCCCATGATGTGCGAGTCGGGTGAACTGATGCCAGCCCCCTGTGGAATTAAGTCAAGAACCTAGCAGAACGAGGCCCACGTCAGGATCTCCTATGTCAAAGTGCTGCTCCACGTCCACTCCAGGGGCTGGGCGTGGGATGTTCCACTTGGGTGGCAAACAGCTGATTCTCGGTCAGTAGTGTGATCGAGAGGCCACACCGATGACTCCAACTACACCAAGGGGGAGATGAACTTGATATTTATATCCACCTTAACCCTATACGGGAAAGAGCATGAACAACAAGGGGTGGGAGGGAACATGTGGGATGTGGCGAGGTAGGGGAAACAATCGGGGAACGGTCAGTAGGATCAGAGTTCCCCTATTCCTTTCTCTCTTGGTCGTTATCAGAGTTCCCAATGCGTCCTGATACCCTCAATTCACGATCATCCTAACGGCCCATCGTCAAGGGAACAGGGGCCGCAATTCTCCGTGGGTTCCCTGTCCCAACAGCAGTGAGCTACTGATTTGGTGGTCGCACCCTCGTCAGCCCAGCTGGTTCTCCTTGATGCACACACGCAACAAGCCCGATTGGGCACCCCTTTCACAATCTCTGGCAAAGAATCATGTTCTTAGGATCTTCATCCAGAATTGAGGAATGGGAAGATCTCCGATCGTTCGGTGTGGACTATTGACGTCGTGAATGATCCTGGCCTATGTCGAATGGAAATTGCTCACCGAAATCGTAGTAACTACACGCCTGTGAACTAGAGAATTGACTCAATCTGGTGGCTGATGCGTCCCTACTTCCAATCCTCCTCGTTCTCCTTCAGCTCCCCTTCCTTTCTGCTTTCACTTCTCTGTAGAAGGGGGAGACCAGAAAAAAAATCAATGATTTTCTTTCTTCTTCGTGGTCTGCCTTGTTGACCCCCAAACGGGTCAACAAGGGGGGAGAATAGGTCAATTAGTGGGGGGGAGCCTTATATAAATGGGCTCCCCCATTACAAAATGAAAGGAAATGAAAACATAAAAAGGAAACGAGTGGGAGGTAAAGACTAGGGGCCCCTCCCCGTGACGGCGATGATAGACGTACAGGGCACGCCGCATACGTGACAAAAACACAGCGATGAGAATGGGAAAACACAAAACACAAGAGAAGAATGATGAAAAACAAAACATTATAATCAAGCATCTTTCACCCAGCTTTTGATGACAGTGGCCGGCGGCACGGACGACGTCATCGGTGATCCTTGATGGCGTGCACCATCAACTAGCCCCTTAGCCCACTAAGTTTTACCTCTCTTACTCTTAGTCCTGATGGAAATATATGTGGTGGGCAAACAAATCACATATTCCACATCTCGTTCTAAATTCATTAATACCATATATTCATTATAATGCACGTGTGATGCTTATAACGAAGTCCATGAATACATGATCGGACTTTGTGAATTATGATGAGATCGTGATACAGAGATCACTAATCTGTAAGCATGTGTTCTAAACATTCCTATTTGACGGATACACGAGAAGGACATCAAAGTATCCAGATAGAATAGCACTATCTAGCCTCACTCATATGATGAGTATGGCCGTTCCCGTAGCCATTAGTGTGGAGACACTAAGGATAGATATTGGGTGCTCTTTAGTGGAAAGAGTTCACTGAATTGATCCGTACGAATCCCTGAATGGTATTATACCAAACTATCAATCAGGTTGATTCACGTTACGGTTGTGTAAGTGGTCCTTAAACCTGAGACACCAAAGACGTTTTGTGGACGGATGATTTGATAAGCCTGAAATTGGTGTGTTAATTATGTCATTGTTTGGGGTTTTATACTTATGCAATAAAATTTATAATGACCCTCAATCACTAAATACTATGTAAAGAGCAAGCAAGGGGTCGAAGAACAAGGAGGCACTAAGCAATAATTATTATTTAAATTTAAATCAATTAATGCAAGAATGAATTAATTTTACACTTAATAAACCTTAATTATGTTTATAATTAATCAAAATTAAGTAGAAACTTGATAACATGCAAAAAAGAGCGAATTAAATGCGAGTTTCATCATATTTTTGGGCTTCCAATGCTTAAAGACATTAATTTTTAATGCATGTTATCATGATTTTTGATTGAAAGAATTATAATCGTAAATTTCAAGTAAACAACACTGTGCAATAATAATTCGGTCAATTTATACATTTTAAAATTTTTAAAATGATGTTATAATCAAATAAATGTTTTAATTGACCTATTTCTATAAATAAAAATAAATTAACCATAAAATTTAGTTTAGAAGTTAAGAAAAAAAATTTCCCCATTAATAATTTTTTTATAATTTTTCAATATTTTTTAGATTAAAAGTATTTTTTGTGCCATCGAATACCATTATAGGAGTGGCTCTGTAGGCGAGTCCCTTTGGGATTAAAACTCAACATAGCTTAGAGAATTTCAATGCTCACTTCTTCTTCCTTTTTTAGTCTGAAATTCTTTCTCCTATCCAATTGTTCTTCCTGCATGGGAGTAGCCTATAACCAATGGTGAAGGTTAAGGGTATTATCACTCCAATTCTATTTGTGACCATGTACAAGAACCAAAAAAAAAAGAGTGAAATAAGCTGCACTACGACATACTCAATAAGTGGCGTCAGCCGAAAATAAGTGCTCTGCACAAAAGTCGTTAGTAGTGAGAAATTAAGTACTTTGTACACAATAAGTGGCTTAAACCACATACGTCGATAAGCCCGATCTATTTTTACATAAGTCTTGCACACGGACACTAGATAGAAGGAGTCTAGTTTAAACCCTAAATACAAACACCAAAGGATAAGGGCGAAAAATCATGCAAAAAAGAAGAGTTGTTCTATTTTGTTTTACTCTTTACGCATGGAGATTCAATGACTATTAATGAGAAAAAAGAGGACCCTTTATGAGCTACTTAATCTTTTTCTTATAAGGTATGTTCTTTATAACAACAATTCACATGGCACTTGAAGGGGAAACTTAAACTACCCAATATTATGATACATCGAGGGAAATTTGGACTTATCTCACCATTGATACCTCAGTTATTGCTAAGGGACTAGCAATAGGTAAAGTGGTAAGCAATGATAACATTTACTTTTGGGCTTTAATGCTTAAAGACATTAATTTTTAATACATGTTATCATGATTTTTGGTTAATAGAATAATTTTCTTAAACTTCAAGTAAACAACACTGTGGACAAATAATTAGGTCAATTTATACATTTTAAACATTTTTAAAATGATGTCATAATAAAATAAAGGTTTTAATTCACCTATTTCTATAAATAAAAAGAAATTAACAATAAAATTTATTTTAGAAGTTAACAAAACATTTTTTCCCCATTAATATATGTTTTTTATGATTTGTTTCAATATTTTTTAGATTAATAGTAATTGTTTATTGAAACTGGCCCTTATTGGGCCAGTCTAAGCATTAATTGGGCGCCAAATGTGCAGGAAAAGCACCAAGATATGTTGGGCAGGAATTTTGCAGATATGTTGCCACATTGTTTCATCAAATTTAACCCAAATTTGTGGAAAATTGGGTGTTAGTTGTGCGGAATCAGCCCATATTGATTCTCTGATAATCCCCGGTACTTCTAGGCTTATTTTGAATGCATTTTCCAATTGAATTGGTGTTCAATTTTCCCAATTTCATAGTTTGTTCATGTTCGCCATTTTTTCCTAAATTCTGATTTTATGTTAATTCTTGAATTTCTATTACTTTCAAATTGTTTAAGCTTTAGTCGTCCTAATTAAATAGTTTTGAATCAAAATTGATCATGAATCCATTCATATTTGATTCAATTACCTCAATTGGCAAATCGTGTTCACAATTTGCCAATATATGGTAGCTTTTAAATTCAAAAACAAAAAAAACTTCTAAGTTTGATCCGTTGACTTGGGATTTACCCTGCTTAAGAACTAATTAGCGCGGGATTCTATAGCTGAATTGATCTTAACTGACCATTCCGTGTGACCTTTAGATCATTCCGAGTCAACAAGGCGTAGTTACTGATAACACCAAAAATTCGGTCTTTATTTCATGCTATTAGCACAATTTTATGCAGTTAATGAGCTTCAAATAGGGTTGTTATCGTAGATTTACATAAAAATACTATTTTCAAGTGATTTCTGATTTTCCCTAATTTTCTGTTAATTCTATGAATTTTAAGGGATTTATTTGAGCTTGAAATAATTACTTTTGAATGAAAATGGCAAGTTTAATATTTAATTTCAAGATTTATCAGTACGGGATGAATCAAGAAATTTTCTAGAATTTTTTAGGACTTTTAAGGATTTTTTAGGATTTTTCTGAGATTTATTTAAAGAAGAAATGCATTTTTTAAAAGAAAAAAAGATATATTTATAAGAAAAAAGAGTATTCACATTATTTTCAAACTTTGAAGGGCCTTTTTGTAAAGTTTTGTTGCAATGATACCCTCAAAACAGCTCTTGGTCGTGGTTGCAGGCGTAAAGATATGATTTAAAATGTTATAGGGTTTTATTGCAATTATTTAATATTTTTTAATGTTTTTAGGAGAAACCAGAGGAGAGAGAATGCGCAAGGGGCATATACACAATTACTTTTGGGTGGCGTCCAGCAGCAATTCCAGGCTTTTTAAGGAATTTCCTGCAAAAAGGAGAATTCAAAATGCTCCAGCCAATGAGAGAGCGACACGTCATGGTGTGTTAAAAAAAGAAAGAAATAAATAAATAAATTTAAATCCAATGGATTAAATTGGTTTAAAATTCATTTATTAATAACTTTTGATCCTGAAGTCCGATTGAGATGATTTTTTTTATGGATCTGTTCATCTTGATCCCCTCTTTCTATCTTTATGTTGGATCATTCAGATCCAGCCTTCATTGATAGATAAACTTTAATTACTAAACGGGGGTAAAATAGTGATTTTTACCATGTAACCTAAGTATAAAAGCTAAATTTCGAGAGGGGGAGCTCATTCTTGATGGTGCTCTATCATAGCTGCAAGACAGAGAGGAGCTCCAGCTTGGATCAACCTATTTGGTACTTTTTCCTTCATTTTATTTGAATTTTTTGGTGTATTTTGGATGTTGTTAGTTGAGTCTCGTAATCGTTCTTCTTAATTTCGGTCTGAACTTCTAAATCGCTTGGCTTGAGCGGCAAGTACAAGCCCTGACTAGGATTGAGAGGAGAAATTGAGGGATTTACCTGGCTATTCAAGTGCATTTCAAGAAAACTATAAAAAAACATAAAAGGGGCAACTTTCTAGGAGATTGAATTTCCCATTCCATTATTCAATAGAGTAGTTGTTCTTGAATTATCAAATCTACAGAATCAACCAAAACACATCGAAATATTCTTCTTAATCTCTCTAATTGACTTCTTTGATCCTTTCAATTGTATCAATTAATTCAATTTAGAGCCCCTTATTTCTTCTACTTCTCTCATCTATTCTACCCCCCTTTCCAAATTTCTCATCTAATTAGGGTGATTTGATCTCTGTTGAAGATTAAATTAACCCCAATTAGGTTCAAATTATTCAAGAAGAATATCAATTGGATTCCTTACTAGCTTCCCTTGGACGACACTCGTACTTATCACTACACATCTTTAGTAGAGTTTTTATAAATTTTATTGTATAAGCTAAAATTGACAACGGTTAAAAATTGCATAAAATTTACCCCTATTTTTGGCTTATCAGTTACAATTTGTGAGCTAGGGGCATTTTTACAAATTCAAAATTGCTTAGGATAAAACTGCAAAACGCATAAATCAATTTTTAGGATTCCTAATCCGTGAGAAACAGTTATCTATGTCAATGTCGGACGTCGTTGATGGCGTCGTTTGATGGGTAAATTTGCTAAGTGAATGTAACTATGTGATGCAATAAAACCTAGGAGAATGTACGTGCAGACCTCGACTTGTGGTGATTCACTGAACTCCAAACTGCGAAGCGGACGTTTGGTGACGATGAAGGTGACCTTCTGACTCTCGTCAAAACGGCGATGGCGAGTACGGCGTTGAATGGAATAATTCCTTAGGGGCTCGGATGTATCAGACAGGCTCAGCCCGTACCTAGAAAGATGCTCAACACATAGTTTTGTGATAATTTTCTCTCACCTTTTCTATCCCGAGCGCAGTGGAGTGCAGTCAAAAATATACTGAAAGACGTAACTAAATTAATGAGAAAGGAGAATGGCGTACCTCGTTGGTTATAGTGCTCTTTGTTGATGTCATTGTCGATGCACAGGCTGGCGCAGGCAGGTCGGTAGAGAAGGGCGGAGGGTACACAATAAAGCTCAACAGCAGGCGTCGTGAAGAGTTGCCAGAAATGAGTCCGACGTAGCTCGATATGCGGCAAAGCACTGCACTGGAGCAGAAGGGAGTGAAGAAGACCAGGTAAGGAGAGCAACGTCGCAAAGGCACGATATTGTTAGTAGGGAGGCGATGCTACTTGGCCGCGCGGTTGGTACGAATCATGGGGGATACCCCTGCACTATCAAGTGGTGCGACGTTGCATTCGGTAGCAAGATTGTGTGGTTCAGCAGTGCAATGGAGCAGCAAGGTGGTGCAGCTCGGTTATGTAACCAGCGTGGTGGGCTAAGCAGCTATTGGCGCAGCTGAGATGATTAGCGTGGCTGCTCGAATGGGTCATGCAGCTGCATGACTCAGTTGGGCGGTCAGCACGGTGGCGGCAAGCACGTCCGCCTGGTCGGGTTGTGCACTACAATGCTTGATTGGTGTGGTCGGGTAGTCGACAACGGGATTCGTGCAGTGAATCATCCGTAAAGAGCATGACCGGCACAGTTGCGATGGCCGCTAAGAATCATCTGTAGTTGGGCAACAGCATGCCCACAGAGTTGGTCGTTCATGACTAGATGATGGTGGAGTCTGTCCGTGATTCATTTATGAAAGAATGCCCAAAACGCGCATTAACCCTGGTGCATGTACTCCACAACGTCCAAAGTTTGAACAACACTATGCCGACATGCAAAGAGCGATTGAACCCAAGGGGAAGCGATGTCGTGGTAGTCAGGGGGGGGGGGGGGGGTTGTTCCACCAACCACTTCTTAATGCTCTCTGAACATCCTATGATAGGATCAGCTGGAAAACGACAATGGTTGTGGGGATTTTTGCGGTGACGAACCACTGGGCAAAATCGCCTGACACCCGTGCATCTGAGGTGGATGATAGGGTTGCACGGGATTGCAATGTCCATTCGATCTTCCCCTTTTGCCAAGTTCTTCTTCTCCCTCTCCTTCCTCTCTTCTTGAGACGAGACCTGGTTCTGGGAACAAGAAACCACAACAAACAACAACCAAATCTGGGGAACAACATGAGGCCATCATGGCCTTATATAGGGCCATGATGGGCCCCTTACAAAGGGTCCAACAAGGGGAGTCCAATAAGAGACCCCCTTCATAAAAAATAATTAAAGGACATAAGGAATGAAACGACGTGAAAGACAAAAATGAGGACAAAAACCAATACGGACAAAAACAAAAACACAATGATACGAACGCACACGTGCTCTACCCAGAGTATTGGAACCCAGGCGTCTTCACAGATGCTTTGGTGTGTTTGTCGGGCTGGACACGGACCATGCTGATGTTATGGAAGACGGCTTTGATGACGTGTTGTTGATGATGCTTGGGCGCACACCATCAATCCTCCCAGGATCGGAAGAACTCAGCTCTGACAAGTTGGTGGTGGCATAGGGCAATGGCTAAAGGAGATCCGGCCACAGGCTTCATAGATCGTCCTCCATGATTCAGGAGTCGTCTGCACTTGTGCATCCCTGCCAGCACACCAAAAACCTTCGTGATACCTCATCCCCTGCATAGCTAATTACCTTTGCAGTATATAATTGACTGACTCGTACTAATCAGGTGAAATAATCGGGGAAGTGGTCGCGACAAAGTCACTCACACTGAAGGGGTCTAGGAAGGCTGGGTCGGAGGGGGGAGAAGGGGCTCGGTACAGAGTCAAGTCTGCCACATTAAACATGGAGCTGATCCCCCATGTAGAAGGGATTTTGATGACGTAGGCGTTATCACCCACTCTTTGGAGGATCGAGAACGGGCCGGCGCTATGAGCATGTAGCTTAGTTGCCGTTTTGGGAGAATATCTCTCCGGTCTAAGTCTCACCATCACACGGTCTCCACATCGAACACTCGGGGTCGGCGATGCAAGTTGGCAGCCTGCTTGTACAATGCATTCTGACTCGTGATTCTATCATGAATATGCTTATGCAACGAAGAACATGCTGTGAGAATGCAAGACTGTCCTCAGAAACCCTAACATGAGGATCTACAAGTGCTAAGTCGAGGGGTAGACGAGGAGACTCGCCCTAAGCGATCTTGAAAGGACTCAACCCGGTGGTTCGATTCACCGAGGAGTTGTAAGCAAACTCAGCACGAGGAATGATCAAGTCCCACATCGTGAGGTGTTTGCCTACTAGGGACCGAGGTAGGTTACCCAAGCTACGATTGACTACCTCCATTTGACCATCAGTCTGAGGGCGGTAAGCGGTTGAGAACTTGAGTTTTGTCCCGAGGAGACTCCACAAGGTCTTCCAGAAGTAACTCGTGAAGCGAACATCTCGGTCGGAGACAATCAAAGTGGGCAATCCGTGTAGACGCACAATTTCTCGGAAGAATAATTATGCGACCTGAATTGCGTTGGATGTCTTTGCGCAAGGCACGAAGTGCACCATATTCGAGAACCTATCAATGATGACCATGATAGAGTCATGACGTCATATGGTTCGGGGAACCCTAGGACGAAGTCCTTACTGATGTTGTCCCACGGTCGCGTGGGCACCGATAGCCGGGTGTATAACTTGGTGCTCTTCTTGACCTGTTTGGCCAAGGCACATACGCGGCACTAGGCGACTATGTTGCCAACGTCGCGCTTCAAGCTCGGCCAGTAGAATTGATATTCTACTGCGGCTATGGTCTTGTAGCGGCCAAAATGGCCACTTAGACCTCAAGCGTGACATTCCCAAGTCAGGAAGTCACGTAGTGACGTGCGTGGTATGCACAACTTGCTTTGGTAGAACAGGTATCCGTTGATGATAACGTAGTCCCTGAGCTCACGGAACGGTCCTCGCTGGATCTGCGAGACGATAGGCCCAAAGTCAAGGCAGCTAGTATACCTATATCAAATCTGCTCAAATCCTATGACCTTTACCTTCATGACATTAAGCACATGTGCTCGTCGGCTGAGTGCGTCGGCGATGAAGTTATCTTTTCCTTTCTTGTGCTTGATGATGAAGGTAAAATCCTGTAAGTACTCGATCCACCTCACGTGGCGGTCACTCAAATTCTGCTGTGAATGAAGGTACTTGAATGCCTCGTGATCCGAGAAAAGTACAAACTCATTCGAGAGGAGATAGTGCCTCCAATGCTTCAATGCCTAAACGACGACGTAGAACTCCTTGTCGTAGGTTGAGTAGCAGAGTCTCGCGTCATTCAGCTTCTCAGTGAAGAATTCTACGGGGTGCCCTTCCTTGGTGGGCACACTGCCAATTCCGATGCCAAAAGCGTCACATGTGACCTCGAAGACTTTCCCAAAGTCAGGTAGGCAAAGGATGGGCACTTGAGTCATCATCAGCTTCACTCGCTGGAAAGCTTGGTCTTCTGCTTGTGTCCACGTGAACAGCTCTACCTTCAAGCAGTCAGTGATGGGAGCCGTGACAGAACTAAAGTTCAATATAAATCACCGGTAGAATGCGGCAAGTCCGATGAAACTGCATACGTCATGGAAGTTAGCTTGTGGAGGCCATGACGTGATGGCTCAGACCTTCTCTGGGTTGGCGCCAATGCCCCTAGGCTAATACGATAAATTCTAGGAACGTAACTTCTGGGGTAAGGAAGCTATATTTCTTTGGATGGGTGTATAATTGTTCTTGTTTGAGAACCATGCAGACCTGTCAAAGATGCTCGAGATGATCATCTCATGTGCAGCTATATATGAGGATATCGTCGAAGCAGATGGAAAAAAACTTGCCAATGAACGCGTAGAGTACTTCATTCATAAGCCGCCGGAAAGGTACTCGGCACATTGGAGAGGCCAAAGGGCATGACTCTCCACTCATACAACCCGTCTCTAATCTTAAAGGTGGTCAGCCATTTGTCTTCAAGATGAATCCAAACCTGATAGTATCCACTACGTAGATCTATCTTCGAGAAGATAGTGGATCTGACCATCATGTCGAAGAGGTCATGTAAGGGGGGAATGGGAAAACAATTTGTGACCGTTATCTTGTTGATGGCTTGACGGTCACAGCACATGTGCCACATGCCATCCTTCTTTAGGGCCAAAAGTGTGGCACCGCACACAGGCTGAGGCTCTCTTGGATGAGGCCTTTCCCGAGTAGTTCGTGGACCTGTCATAGTAGTTCTTCGTCCTTTTGTGGCTCCATTTGGTAATGGGGCAGATTCGGCAATGATGCTCCCGAAACAAGGTCAATCACGTGTTGTATGTGACGCATGGACAGTAATTTTCCGGGTAACTCATCCAGGCATATGTCATTAAACTCTGATATGAGGAACTCGACTTCAGGTGGTCGAAGAACTACGAGTGTATCTGAAGAAGCATCGAGAGTGATGATGAGGCACACTGGCGTGTCGTCAATCTCGCATCCCAAATTTTGGGCGAACAAGGTGCCGCGTACGACCACTAACCCTACTGGGTTGGTCGGGACCATCTTGTGTGCCGGCTTCATGGTATACGGGTACCATGTGACCCTCCATCCCTGGTACATGAACAAACACGTGTTCATCCTTTCGACTAGAGTGACGTCGTGGTAATATAGCCAAGGATGGCCTAAGATGATGCTTCCTACTTTCAACAAGTATGTCATAGAGGACGCTCTCATCGTCAAAGCTCACCTTCAATACGACGGACATTGACATTTCACCGGTAAGGATGAAACGTCAATCCACGACATGTCGTAGGGAGTCAGGTGGGGTATGGCCGCCAACCCTAGTCGGGCGACCATCGTATCAGAGATGGCGTTGGTGCAACTCCCACTATCTACGATCAACTTACATAACTTGTCATTGATCTTGACATAGGTATAGAAGATCGAAGTGTGAAGGGTCGCATCGGCCAACGGGTTTGACTGTTGCACTACAAGTGAAGGTCGAGTAAGTGGGGCGGCACGATGTGGTGGTCATGTTCCACTAGTGCCGAGGTGATCTATAGCGATATTGGCAACCTAACGGCCAGTGGGTTGGGGAGGCGGTGGTGGAGTCAGTCTTGGGTCGGTAAATCTGAATGTACCCAACTCGTCCATCAAGTTCTTCGTAGTCTTGTGCAAACTCCTCGTCTACACGATAGTCGTTATTGTGTAGGGCTCCATCTCGCCCATCTAGTTGGAGTCGACGACTCCAACGTCAATCAATAGTGTCGATGATGGGCACTGACTAGCTCGGCGCCCTCTCCCTTGGCACTTAATGCACGTGGTATGTGTTTGGCTCACTGAGTAGTACTACGGGCCATGGTATTGGTCGTGACTGCTCGAGCAGGTGGTGCTGATCCCACTAAAGTGACCGGGGTGTTTCCTTGCCCTCCAGAATTCAGTGAAGTTTGAGTAGACGCAGACGGAGAGGATCGGGTGGGTGTGGCCCACTGTGGTGCTGGAGTAGTGTTTTTAAAGGTCTCCTTGCTAGGATGCTCTAGGTGCCCCACGATATGATAGGCTTTGTCAACCCTAGCATGGTTGCACTTAAGCACCTCGTTGCGCAAGGTCAGATGAAGCCCGTGAGCAAACAGGCCAATGATGATTTGCAGGTCCTCCACAATCCGGCACCGCATCCGACACTCCTCGAAAGCTTCTATGTATTCCGTCACAGATTGTCGTCCGTGTTGTAGGTCGAGCCATGAAAGGAATAACATCATCTGGCACTGTCGTCGTACGTACTTGCTCCACAGCTTCAGTGCCATGAAAAGAATAACATCATTTGGCACTTCTTGCGGGTCCTTGTTGCTCAGCTACAACGAGCTTGTTCTCCTAGAAAATCTTGGCCTGTCCGCCAAGTCTCGTCTCTACATAATCGACGCACAAGCCGTCGTCCATGCGATACCATCAAAAATAGGAGTTCATACTCAACTCCCAGACGATGAACTCCTTTGGCTTCCTCGACCCTTCGAAGACGGTGATGTCAGCTCCTACGTTCTTCTAGATCCTGGATGGATGCTCCTCTTGTCGGTGCTCGTAGTCATCCGAGCATCGCTCGGGTACCGGGTATCCTCCATATCGCGGTTCAATGTGTCATCTGGGTGGGGTTAGGTAGCATTCGTGGTCAACCCATTGTCGTGGTTGACCATCGTACGGAGCGCGGTGATCAGGTATCACACGCAGTGATTATCGAGGAACCTCATCAAGTTCGCCGTACCATCGACCATAGGGTCAGATGTAATCGTCTTGGCGGGCCGGTAGATCAGCCTCGTACCCACGATGATAGTCGTCTCGTGGGTATCATCCATCTTGGACAAACGTCATGTGGGTCACGAGTAGTATATCGATCGAGACGTCCGTCCCAGCGCATCTCGTCCTGCCACCTATTGTTGGGGTACTCGTCATCTTCAACGGTCGCTCTAGCTGATGCGCGACCCTAGGTGGGTCACGGGCTTGTTCTGGCGCCACGGACGTGGGCATGATGACGGGTACCAGGGGCACCGCGGGTCGTGCTAGCAGTTGCTCCACGCGATCAACGACGGCCGTCAGGGTGCGGCAGTATGCTTCGCACTCCTCGTTCGGTTCCTCCTAGGGTCAAGATTGCTGATGCATCCTCCCTCGTCCACGTCCTGCTCCTCGGCCACGTGTGAAGGGAGCCCCGGGTGTAGGCTCGTCCACGAGATAGGATAATATTCCAAATCAATTGATTCAAGAATAAATTAATTTTGCATTAAATAGACCTTAATTATGTTTAATTATGTTTAATTATGTTTATAAATAATCAAAATTAAGTAGAAACTTAATTTTGATTTTAATATTTTCAATCAAGATTCTTTGGATAGGATATTATTGATTATTTTATCAGATCAATTCGGATTTCCAACTTTCAATTCAAGCTGATTTACCAAAACACCTTTTGTGCATTCAAATTTGGGAATTAACAAGCAGGAAAGGGAATTTTCAAATTGGACTTGAAGATGGACGATTTTTTTATGAAATTTTAGATTTACATATTTTAGATGTTTAATTGAATTTCCCAATAATCAGTTTTGAAATCTAGAGAGAGAAAATAGGTGATCTAACCAAGAGATAGAAAGTAGAAGAATTTGGGGAAAAAGTGAAATTCAATCCTAATCTAAAGAAATAAAAATGCAGAATGGATCCAAATCAATGTAGAACTAAATATTAAAAATCAGATATTGAGTCAAAATCAAAATACAATGCTAATTTCATTTCAAATACTCCTCAAGGGCATGTACATTTTTCACATGCCATGGCGTTTTAGAATCTTAAAGAAGTTCAAAAAGCAATTGGAAACTTACAACTTTCAATGATGAATCAGGATCCATTGACTTCCAAAGCAACTCCAGTGTCCTTCCTAGCCAAATCCTTGGGGAGAGCTTCAAAAAGTGAATTTTGCCTTCTTCCTGACCTCTATTTAAAAATCCAGCCATATGGATCCTAGAGGAAAAAGACAAACATGCACACAAAATTTCAGCTCAATCAGATGGCTAGATATCAAGATATCGTCCTTTTATGGGGATTAATCGTAGCTGTTGGATTAATTTTATCTCTCCTACAAGTAGATAGAAGTGGCATTTTCTGCTTCGTCGATGCCTTTTTCTTTGTTTTCTCTACCCTCGGGTCGTGCGCTGCCACATTTTTGTGCGCTTCCAAAGGTCGCAATCATTGGAGAATGACGCTGCATTTGAATGGAGGAGAATACGCCACGTCGGCCTATTTTTTTAAGTAATAAAAGACAAAAACTGCTTTTCGTAAGAATATTGCACGCAGTTTTTGATTGATGCATGCATTTAATGCACGCGGTGAATCAATTACTACGTATATTAAATATAACAAATTCTTTATACATGCACGTGCTGTCGGTGGCCGCGTGCATTAAATGCACCCGGCTAACTGACTCCACGTGCATTGAATATAAAGAATATTCTTATTTCATAAATGCACACAGAGATCAATTCTCTGCGTGCCTTTATTGCACAAAAAATTTAATTAAAAAAAACATAACGTACCTTTTTCCTCGCCGACCGTGCCACGTAGTCCGCGTGCATTTTCTTTGAAAATATGACTTGCTCATTATGGCTTCACACTTTGCAATGCCATAATGAGCCAATAAAGCACTCATAAAAGGCATCCAATCATTCACCCAAATTTTTGGGGGAATGACGTGGATGCCACAAAATTCAATAAAAATTCATTTAAAAAATCTTAAATAATTCTTAAAATATATTATTTTACTTCTAAAATTCATTTCTTGGCTAAGTAATGTTCAGAAAATTATAAAAAAATATGGAAAAAAATTCTAGAAAATTAGTAAAACCCTTGCCAACCTTTAGCCAAGTATTTTAATCCCTGTAAAAAATATTTCTTCAATGCAATGAGCTTAAATACCATAGAAAAATACTAAAAAATTAGAAACAATAATAAAATCAAAGTGTAAGTCATTTATATCCATTTATATATGATTAGATACAAATAAGGCCATTATAACACATAAATATAATGTAATATAAATCAATTTAACATTATAATTTGCAAGTTGTCACGGTTTTACTATGACTATGGCCAACGAGTCTCTAATCATGGGATTCTAGATGGTCTTAGTTCGGGTACATCAAGAAGTACACGAAGATGATTGAGTTGTCAAGATGGGATCGTCCACCCTCGGTATAAGAGGTGACCACTCAAGGAAGATGATGCAATGAAGTCCTTGGCCAAGGGAGTGAAATATCGGGAGAAGAGTTCTCGGATGATTTCCAAATGCATCAGTATTAGCTCGGATGACCAATTAGGGTTTGACAGTTGACCATACCCTAAGTCATCCAAGGAGCGTCAAGTGGATGTGGGATTATGCGTACATGGTAATCGATGACGAACAGTTTCCATGAGTGAATCAATACATACTCCTTTGTATCTTCTAGAACACGAGGTGTAGCTTGGCATCCCACATGTTGGAGACTCGACCTATCGATTGGGTTAAATAGATCCGACATTAATTAATATCTATGATGATATAGTTAATTAATTTAGAAGGCCAATAAAGGTTATTGGGTCACTAGAGTCGTTAACTAGACTGATATATGGGCCTATAGGGTCACACGCAAATGGTCTTTTGGACGACGTAACAATGACGGTGGAGGTAGAATGGGGCTCGTCAAGGAGAAGGAGGAGATTTGATGTGCCGAGGATTGCGTGGATACATCTAGAGGCTGCACACATGAGCAGCTCGACTCGTCTCACTCTGGGATCAAAGAAATCATGGATGCGATCCGTGCAAAGGTACACTTCGTTCATGTTTTTAATGATGCCATTTTGATTTTGTTCAATTCTTCCGCTGTGGAATGATTCCATTTATTCATCCTTGTCAAGGCCTCTATAATCCAACAAGTCCCACATGGGATAAATCACCCATCCTCTTTCTCTCAGCTCTATATATGGGCATGTATCCCTTCCTTTCTAAACAACCCAATATAATCCCGCTTCTCCTTTCCACAAGGTGCCCATGTCAGCTAGAACTAGGCATCATTTTTTATTCTTCTCAAAACACTCCATCTATTTAGTGAGAAGATACACTAGAACATCGAGGAGAGTTGAACTTCTAGAGGAGAGCCACATTGCATCGATGACATAGATACATCTAGAGCTCACACATGCGAACTGCTTGAATATATTCTCCCTAGGATCAAGTCAATAGTTGAAATTTTTTAAAATAAGGCGGTAAGATCACAATTCATGTTTTAGCTAAATTGTTTTTTATTTAAATTCATTTACTATATTTTCATATTTGAATGATCAATCAAGCCCTAGTAAAACCCAATAGTGGTGTTCGAGAAAGGTTCCCTAGGCCTCTAATTGAAATCAAAACTAAAAGAGCTCAAAATTTTATTTTGGGCATCTTTTGGACATTTACTGGCATTAGAGGCAGCTTACGGCAAACATAGCACTGGAACTAGTGCTCATAATTGCCCCTTTCACAAGCATATTGTGATTCCCTAAGAGCATATTCTGATTCCATGGTGTGCAACTACGTACAGCTATAGGATGGTTCATGGCAGTTGTGTGTTTGGCAAGCTATTGAGCATGTGCAAGGCACATGCGCATGCACTAGTGACTTCTAAGTGTCCATGAATTAGGTCAAACCTAGTCTAGATTCATTGGCTACCTGTCATGCCTGAGTATTGGCTAGGTGTTGGGCCCCTAACTAGGCGGCATTCCCTGCCCAAAGGCCTGCGTGCTTATTGGGAGGGCGTGTTCGCCCTAGACTCACAATCTGTAATGATTGGGTCCTATTTAGTGCTACGACGCACTAAGGGTGGTGACGCCCAACCTGATCTTTGAGGCCATCTCACGAGGAGATTAAGGCAGTGGTGCATAGTGATTGCCAAGGCGGCATGGGGGCATGGCATCCCTAGGGATAGTGTCAAGCGCATTGCCGCCTACTTGAGGCGCCGAATGGGGCGGCATTGCATAGTCTACATGCGTTAGGCGTCAGCGCTAATGCTGGTCGCGTGTGTGATTGATAACACCCTAAATTCGGTCTTTATTTCATGCTATTATCCTAATTTTATGCATTTAAAGAGTTTAAAATAAGGTCGGTATCATATATTTACATATATTTAATGTTTCCAAGTGATTTCTGATTTTTCCCTAATTTTCTGTTAATGTTATGAATTTTCTAGGATTTATTTATGCTTGAAATAATAATTTTTAAATGAAAATGGCATGTTTAAAATTTAATTTTGATGTTAATTAATGTGGGGACAAATAACTGAATCTTCTAGAATTTTTTGGAATTTTATTAGAATTGTAGGGAATTTTCTAGGAAGAAAAGAATTTTTAACTAGGAAAATTATATATTTATTTGGAAAATAGGAGTATTTAAGCAATCTCAAAAGTAAAAGGAGTTTTTCATAATGTTTCGTTGCAATTATGCCCTTAAAACAGTTCTGGGTCGTGGCTGTAAGCAGTTAAAATAGTTACAAGGTTTTATTGCAATTAATCAGTAATTTTTTAATGGTTTTTATGAGAAAAAGGAGGAGAGAGAAAGCAAAAAGGATATATACACAAATATTTTTTGAACGGAGTACATTTGTATTTTACCATTTTATCAGGGACTTTATTGCAAAAATCCAGGCCACTTTCTCTCTAGGAGGTAAGCTCACCCCACGTGTTGTGCATGCAAAGTGTATGCAGAGGAGGTGGTGTGGCGTCGTTTGAATGGTTTAAATTATGAAGCGCGTACGAGTACGTGCAAATCGCCTCGTATCATGTTGTTTTTATTGTTTTTTTCTTTATTTTTTATTCTAGGATCATGGGTATGTGACGCTCAGATATTTTACCTGAAAAAAGGATTCAAATTGCACCAATGAATCCGCATTCGACACATCATGGCGTGTGGAAGAATTAAATTAAATCCAATGGCTAAAATTGATTTAAATTCATTTATTAATAACTTTGGATCCTGAAGTCCGATTGAGATGATTTGTTTATGTATTTGCTCATCTTCACCTCCTCTTTCTATCTGTACGGTTGGATGATTCGGATCATGCCTACATTGATAGATAAAAATTAATTACTAAATGGGGGTAAAATGGAAATTTCACCAGGTAACCTAAGTATAAAAGCTGAATTTCGAGAGGGGGAGCTCATTCTTGATGGTGCTCTATCACAAATGCAAGACAAAGAGGAGCTCCAGCTTGGATCAACCTGTTTGGTGCCTTTTTCTTCTTTGTGTTTGAATTTTTGGTGTATTTGGATGATATTTTAGTTAAATTCCTTCATCGTTCTTCTTGAACTTGGTTTGAACTTCTAAACCGCTAGGCTTGAGCAAAATGTACAAGCCCTTACTAAGATTGAGAGGAGAGATTGAGAGATTTACCAAGCTATTCCAACTACACATTAGAAAAAACTATTGAAAAATATTTAATTTTTAGAAGATGACATTATTTCCTTTTACTATCTACTAGTATAGTTATTTCTGAATTATCAAACCTTCAAAACCAAACAAATCACAATCAAATTTCCTTCTGAATCCCTCTAATTGACTACTTTGATCCTTTAAATTGGATCAAATCAATTTAGAGCCCATATTTCTTCTATTCCTCTTATCTCTCCTACCTCCTTTTCTACATTCACCATTTAATTAGGGTGATTTGATCTTCATTGAATATCAAATTAACTTTAATTAGTATCAAATTATTCAAGTAGACCATCAATTGAATTAACTTACTTGCTTCCCTTGGAAGATACTTATCACTACACATCTTAAGTAGGGTTTTTATAAATTTTATTGTATAAGCTAAAATTGACAATGATAAGGGATTATAAAATTGTAAAATTTACCCCTATTTTTGGCTTATCAGTGATTTTTAAGGCAGGGGTGGCGTGTGTGATTGCCACATCCATGGGCGCGTAGTGCCCGGCCCGGGGGCACATGTGTAGCGGCAGGGCTGGCACGCTGCCGCGCGGAGCGGTAGGTCTTGAGGTGCAGAGGCAACACTACCTTGGTGCAAGGCATCTCGTTTCATTACTTTGGTATCATCCCTGGTTTTACCCCATGTAATGATCACGACTACGATGTAACCTTTCATGATATCAATGTAATGACCCTATTCCTCAATGGGGATGCGTCCCCTCCCTTTCCTCTAACCCCTTCTATGCAATCTTAAGTTATTGCAAACGACTTCCTCTCTAGGAGGCTGCTCAGTGTTCTGCTCCAAGCACTAAGGTCAGCACGCGCCATATTTGAGCGATTGACATAGCTCAGGATTTGAATGCGTGACACTAGGCTATAGATGGGTAAAACTGTTCTTCTTTGAGCAGGTTGGTTGACCAGTTGGGTTGAGTGATTAGATTGTGTCCATCCAAAACAACTCTATCGACCATATATGTATCTGATCGAATCAATTAATATGATCAGGTTTGATATGATCAGATAGGATCAATAAATAGACACACATGGGAAAAATGTTATAACTCCTATGTTATTGAAGTTATTAAAAGAAAATACAAAAATGTATTGGGTATTGTGCGAGATTTTTAAAATATAGGAAAGAAGTATTACTCAAGTAATATCTCCAAAGGATTTGCAAATGAATCTACAAGTCACCAATCATTGAGGGTTTTAGGACCTTGATTAAAATAAAAAACTTAAAATGATTTGTAGAGAAAGACTTGAACATAATTAAAATGACATCAACAAAATAATAAATTGAATCAATTGGGCACAAATTACATCATTGGTTTTTTGTATCCTCAAGGGAGATATGTTGATCTGCTCGTGTGTGTAGCATCTAGATGTATCCACACAATCCTTGGCATGGCAAATCTTTTCCTTTACTTTGATGAGCTCCGTTCATGCTCTATCATTGTTACATCACAATCCTCGACATTGAGAATGTCGAGGAGCTATGCAGAGAACAGAGAAGAAGGGGAAGAGCCCTAAAAAATTCTACCTTGGGTGAATTTTTTTCAGGGACTTGACCCATTTTATATTAAGTGCATATTTTTTCATAAAAACCCCAAAATACTATTTGTGTGTGACCCTCTAGGCCCATGTATCAATTTATTGGCCCAGTTAGCTTATTGATATTCTAAATTAGTTAAATATATCATCATTTAGATTAATTAATTTTGAATCCATTTAACTCAATTGATAGGACGAGTCTCCTGATTGAGGGTCCCCAAGCGGCACCTTGTGCTCTAGAAGATACAAAGCAGTGTATCCACTCACTCATGGAACCTTTCTGTCATCAATTATGATGACATTATAGTTGCTCATCCACTTGAAACTCTTATGAAGTTTTAGGGTATGGTCAACCATGAAACCCCAATAGGTCATCTAAGTTAGTATTTATGCTTTTGAAAATCATTAGAGAACTCTTCTCTAATGTTTCATTGTCTTGGCTAAGGACTTCATCAGACCCTCTCCCTTGAGTTGTGTCATCAGATACTGAGGGCAGATGATCCCATCTTGATCACTCAATCCTCTTCTTGAACTTATTGTTACACCCAAACTTATACTGTTTAGAATTCCATTATTAAAAATTCATAGATCATAGTCAAAGTAATAATTTTTCCACAAGACATCTTTGGTGTCTTAGGTTTACAAACCCACTTACATTCATGGGATTGAAGGTTTGGCATAATACCATTCAAGGATTCTTATGGATCATTTTAGTGAACTCATTCCACCAGATAGCATCCACTATATATTTTCAATGTATCCACACTAATAGCCATGGACCAACCATACTCATCATATGTTTGAAAGTAGATACTGTTATTATATCTGAACACTTTAGTTTCCTTCTTGAGTATCTTTAAAATATGAATATTTAGAACACATGCTTACAGATTTGTGATCTCTGTATTATGAGCTCATATTAATTCACTAAGTACAATCATGTATTTTTAGACTTAATTATGAGCATCACACATGGACTAAAAAGAATGCATTCTATAATGAATATGGAATGAGATATGGAATGTGTTATTGGCTTGACAACCATAAATATTCCATCACTTAGCCTAGGTTACATGAAATAGTACACAAAATAACTACCATAAGAAATATAAAATCCTTTGACCATGGGGGTTCTCTATAATTTACGTCCCATCCCTTTAGCTGATTTAGTTCTTAATTCAAGATCCTTTTAGTAAGGTTTCTTTGCTACTGGGATAACTATATTATAAAGGACATATTCCATGAATGAACCAGACATGAGATTTCTTTGTCATCCATCTTGACTTACGAATAAGTGTCTAAATAGAGAATCAAACCCAAATCCTAGACTTAAAAATCAATCAGAGCATCCTCTATGTCACATGATTCTTCTTAATATCTATGTATTTATAGCTTTTTGATATACCTCATCATATTACGTATCTAATTATACAAATTATAAATAATTATTTCAAGGCAAAGAAATAGTATAAGATTCTGAATAACTTGGAAAAATATATTAATTTATTGAGTTAAATAAATTAAACCAAATTTTATTTGAGGTTAATAAAATATTAAAAATTAATTACGGACTTAATATAATAATTTAAATTTTATATTATTTTAATATTCAATAAAATATAATAAAGAATTTCTTTTTTCTTGAAATTTTATGCAGGATTATCATGCTTTATTTAGCAAGAAATTTTTAGATTTATATATTATGCATCATATTACATTTGTTAATTGTTTTCAAATAAGTAATGTGATTGTATGATGTACATGTGTCACTTGTGGGACCAAATGTAAGTGTGACTAAGTTTAGGCAACTAATATAAGTGTGACTAAGTTTTGATTAGATCGTGTGTTGACTATATGAGATAATTAACCATACACATACAAAAACATATACTACACACGTGCATATTTTGATGTCTTTGTTTAAGGGTTATATTAATATATGAGATTATACCATGTGTACCTTGGATACCATAGTATAATCTGTCTCGTAGTGCCAAACTGACAAACTCGAGCATGGTCTTCCTTAGTTATATTCTTAGGATCCAGATATCTTTAAGTTTGGTTAGTGGAGTCTACTCCACGCCAACTTATTCACAAGGAGCATCAAAGAACTAGTATATGCGACATGATTGGGATACAGGACAGTGCAGTTTGGTAGATGTATACTATATGATTACACACAAATCGATTTATGTCCCACATCAAAGGTAATGCCCAGACCAAAAACAGTGGTCTGCGGGAATGTATTCCAGACCATATGAGTGTTTGAGATGGAAAATGGATTAGATATTGCAATGGAATTCAAGTCCCTTGAAATGGATGCTCAACAATGTGTATTATTATTGGGTGGAGGGTTATACTCCATATTGTAGTTCCTATGATTAGATATTGCAATGTGAGTATGGGTTTTACTGACTGATAAATTTTAGTGGGAGAAAAGTTTTTGATGAACGTAGGAGATGCTAGAATTTTGTATTCATAAGAAATATCCATTTAGTATTCATAAAGAATATCCCATGAAGCTAAATATGTCTTCAAGCAACCTGATAAGTGGCATAGTAGATGCCAACCATTTGAACAACATGAGTGATTTTAGTGGGGAAGTTACATTGATTGTATTTTATTTTTTAATTCATGGAATCCACATTTATTCCTGTTCCCTTCAAGGAATCAAATAAAAATAAAAAAATTATGTATTCTCTACAGAACTTTATTACTCAATAATATTGTCATTTTAGTTATTTTTCCAGGCGTAGATCCAATCGCCTCATATTTTTCACTAGTTTTACATTCTTAATTATCCAATTATATCATATTTTCATGATTATATGCATAATATTTATGTTATGGGTATAAGTTTTCTCCACATTGTATAAAATTAGGAAAACACTTACCTAGTATGCAATTCATATGTTCCCTAGTTCATCATATTAATTTTAAGGTTCTGACTTGTCTTTCTTTATAAATGAATATAGTAAAAGTTAACTTCAACATTTTCATCGGTCACTATGAGTATACAAAAATAATTTTTCTAATGAATTAATTATGACGACATTTATTAAGATGAAAGAAGAGTCATTATAAATCATCAATAATAATATAGAGAATGAATTTTGAAGCTCATAAGTCTATCCTTAGATTAAATATGAATGGAGTAGGATAAAAATGTGTTTGGAAATATAATTTTTAAGGTTTAATATTAGCCATTATGATATAAAATGAATAAGGTAATTTCTAAGATAGTGAACGAGTTTTCTAAGGCCATAACACATCATAAGGTTAAATGAATCATAATAATATTTTATAATTTTAAGAAAATTATCCTGTATATTGAAATAGTGGATATAATGTAGAATATTTCTAAATTAAAAATAGTTATCATAGGAAGAGACGTAAAATTTCACATTAGATCAGACATGGAACAACTAAATGACTTATTCATTTTCATGTGAGATAAATCACCTCAATAAAAAAGCAGATGAAAAAGGATCCATTTTTTGGAAATAGTATTTTTAAATTTTGAATCATATTTTAGATAAACTAAATGATACAATATATTTCAGATAAAATATGAAATGGGTGTCATGTTTTTCATGTCATGTATTATGGATGTAGTGAAAATATAATGCCTAAATTTCTTTAATTAAAAAGATCAGAGATAAAGCCTAATTTCCAAATTAAAATGGTCAGCTCTCAAAAAAATATTTTCAGATCCTCTAACCAGCTACGTGAAGAACCAAATAATGGATTTTAACACTTATAAAGATGATGCCGAAGATGCAATCGATGCGGATGTGGTTGCTCAAGGTTACTAATTTTCCACAAATGCAGACATCATGCTAGGTAATGTTGTGGCCTGTGCTAAAGTCCTTGTGACAGCAATCCATGTGTCAAACCAACACCAATGAGATTATTTGATGATTTTTATGTACTCAACATGGTAAAATTCTTTGCAATTTTCCTACTAGATGTGTTGGAACAACATTTGCAATTTGTTGCAAGCTGTGAGTAAAAAAAATGCACCTGACCTAGTGAAAATAAATATCTTCGTAAAAAAATGAAAACTAAATTAAGGGTTTCATGGGATGAGTGGGAACTAATTGAGGACTTCTTCTGAATCCAAAATTTATATTATAGTGCAGCACATGTTATGTATTTGAAAGATATTACCATAAAAACCATTACCATCTTGGTTCTAGGGTTGATCAGGCACCAAGATTGCATATTCGCATGAATGAATGGGTGAACTATTTTCTCAGCTATAAGAAAATTTACATCTACACAAATTCTATCCATTTGGAATACATATTGATAATATGAAGATGAAAATTGACACGTACACAAAAATTCCTGTTTCCCTTAGAGAATGAGGCAGTAATTATTGATGTCACAGGGGGGAATCTCTTCATTCAAGTGTCAAAAATGATGTTATGGCTTTTCTCATACATCTACTCCGAAGTATTGTGAATGACAAAGAATAGTTTTTGTACTTATGAAAAATGATGAGATCGATGATTGGGCTAATTAATTTCTAGAGGAAGGTGTGTCTAGTTCTTTCTCTTCATTTTTATTTTTATTTTCCTTTATTTTCTCATTGAAGTAAGGAAAAGCATTGGGGCTGCTGCATACAATTCTCATACAATGTGGGCTACATCTTTGATGAATTAAAATTGATGCATGAAATCCTAACATTTAAGCTAATTTTTGGCATCATATTGTTGATGTTATCATCATTTTAAGGTGAACTTATAATTCACGCATTAATTGGACCATTTTTAAAAAAACTACACCTTTTATTATGATTCTTGCATTATTTAGAGGCTCAATAATTCTCATTCAAAATATATTTTAACATTATCATATTTAATGGGTTTCATTCTTCTCTCTAGTTGGTTATTGTATATTTTTCAAGTCTGGAGTCAAATTGAAATAACAAAATAAAAGAGAGAAGAATACGGAAAAAAGGTGGTTCTTGCAAAAGCATCAGCATCTAGGCCAGCTGGGAGCAATAGTGCCCAAGTCAGTCATAGGCCTTTGAGCATAGTGCACTCAAGGCTGCCTATAATTTTGAAATGTCGGTGTGCAAGTAACAGAGGCGTGCAAGGCAGGATCAACAGTAGAAGGGGCCCATCAAGCCCCAGATAAACCCACATAGAAGTCCCACACAACAGAGGGCCCAATCAAGAGATCTCATCCACGCATGTGTGTAAGGGAGATAGTAATTTAATTCAAAGTGCATTATTGAATGGTATGTATATAGCATAATTTGTTTCTGATTTTTCCAATATGGAATTGTTAACTAATGTTGTCTTTACGCTCCATGTCAGGTCAGGCTGAAAAGTGGAGAGAAGGATCACAGCACAACAAGATGTGGTCTCAACCAAAAAAAGGAAGAAAGTAATGACGGGCTGTGAGCTGACTCAACCAGAAGTCCAGATCATAATGGATGAAATTATATATTGTGATTTCATATTGACCCTCTGATCTTCATAAGGATGGTCTGATTTATATCTGATATTTATTTTATATTATTTCTTCTTGTAAGCTATTTATTGTTTGCAGCATCTGATGAGGACAATGTGGTTCCATGATGAATGAATCCATTGGAAGGGTGGTTGAGGGGGCTGTTGATGTGACCCAGGGGTTAGCCAAAACTCGGTGAGGTCCATGGATGTGACTTAATTACAACCGTTGGATCTTTTGTGAAGGATATCAAATGGCTAGGGGTAAATCTGATATTATACACCTTATCTGGTTCAGGGCTGGTAGACGCAATCCAAATGCCACAGAGACCCCAAAGCTGAAACCCCTCCATTTAAATTAGCCATATTCTATCACTATAATCAACCACTAACCATATTATAATATAAATAATAATCCCTTAATTATTCCTATTAGCCCTTACCATATTATAATATAAATACTGATCCCTTAATTACTCCTATTAACCCTTACCATATTATAATATACATATTGATCCTTTAATTACTCCTATTAGCCCTTACCATATTATAATATAAATACTCATCCCTTAATCTTCTCTTATCCTCTTTGTAAATGTCTAATAAATTAAACATTTTAAAAAAAATTTAACTATATTCTCTCCTTTGTAATTCTTATGCTCCTATCATAGATCTATAATATACCTCACCCAATTACTTTATAATTAATTTATCTCTTTCTTACTATGATTAGTATTATTATCATTTCTTAATATGACTATTATTATTATAATTAAATAATCCCCAGAAACGGCGCCAGTTTATAATTCCAAATTTACGGGTTTTTTGTTGTTATGATTCAGACTTAACCAAAAATGTTTATGAAAATGTTCCACTTAAATACTCTACAAGTAAGGGGTTGATCCACAGAGAGGCAGAAATTTAATTTCAGAATTTTTCTCAAGCTTGGAGTGAAGGATGAGAGTTTAAAAGTGAGAAATATAATTTCTGAGATTTTTTATAGATTTTTAGTCAATTTATATAAATTCCTATGATCTAGATTGAATAAATACAAAGAAAAATACTAAAAATATATTAGACTGATTTTTATAATTTAATTAACATTATAAATGAAAAATATACATTTTTTGAATTTTCTTGAATTTAATAAACACAAAAAAACTAGAACTATCAAAACCGAGAGGTAAATATTTTTTAAAATTTTTGTAAATGTTAAAAACACTAAAATTTGATTATATTAATTTTAGTGATTTTTTAATTTTTTTTGGAATTTTAAAATACAGAAAATAAGGAAAATACCTTTTTTGGCGATCGCCGGCAGTGGTGGCGGAGGAGCAACGGCAATTGCGGCACAACAGCGGCGGCGGCGGACCAGATGAGCAGGCGGTCCTTTTGTGGCCCCTGTAGGGATGGCCTTTGTGGGTCAACCCGCTATGGTTCAGCCCAATTCGGCTAAGTTGAGACTTAGCCGAATGGGCGAAGCCCTATTGGACTTGACCCAATATGGTTAGGACTTAGTCAATTTGACTAAGTCCTCCACTCTCCACTTTTTTTGCTCTAAATGATGGAATTTAAACACAATTGTTTTCTGAAATTTGAAAGTAAGAATGAAGGAGGATCTAGAGAGATACTGGAATATATTTTAGAGGGAGAAAGAAAAAGTTTTAGAGAGATAAAATGACTGAAATGAAGAGATATAGAGAGAAAATGAAGAGAGAGTGTAGAAGAAGTTTGAGATGGAATTGGAAGGTGAAAATGAAGGATAATTTTCGTGAAATTTCAAGAGGATGAACTAGGGATATGTATTAAGATATAGAGAGAGAATGAAAATTTTTTAGAAAGAGAAATTAGGGAAAATTGAATGTTTAGAGGGAGAAAATGATGGATTTTAAGGGTAAATGGATGATAATATGAAAATGGAAATCTATGTTTCTAGAACCTCAATGCAACCCTGGTGAGCCCTCAATGCTTCCTCTCAAGTCTGGATCCTTATATTTCACCAGGATCAGGCATTTTTCAGAGCAAACAAGAGATGAGATTGAATGACAACTTCAACAAACTTACATTAAGCAAGTTAAACAACCTGGATCCTGAAATATGTCTTTTACTTCTGGCCAGCCACTTGCTAGAGCATGTCCAAAATGAGGGGAAATGAGGGAGGAAAAGAGTATTTATACATTTTAAGAATTACTAAAATACCCCTATTGGCATTTTCTATTATCTTTTCTTGCCATTTCACCTCTTTTTCTCCATTGATTGAGAGCTTTGCCTTCTAACTTCCAGCTTGTTTCTTTTTAAGGTGTTTGAAGGCCCAATAGGTAGGTCAGATTGTGGCCCAACCCCTCTGATCTCTCTTTTAAAAGCCCACAACACCATTTCATCATTTCAGCCCATTTTTATAATCACTAAGCTCCCAAAAATTCTCCAATTTCCTAAGAACTGTATCTTCTAATTCCTGTAAATTTCTGCACATTTGGAAATATAAAATACTCATTAGTAATTAAACTGATCGACTTCATAGATGTCAATGAATTTAGTGGAAAAATAATTATAATGTGCAAATGTTGGAATTTCTAGCTAATGCATAAATTTTGATTAATTCAAATAATAAAATGATAAATTATAAATTAACAATACCAAAAACATCTAAAATGTATGGAAATATATGTGCATTTATCACGTTATCATATATCTATGCTATACCTCACCCAATAAATTTATAATTAAATAATCTCTATCTTACTTTGATTAGTAGTATTATCATTTCTTCTTCTCCATCCTTCCTCTTATCTTCCACATAAAATAGATACACCATCCACAAACTTCCGAAGTTTGAATATTCAGTTGGTCACTATATTTATCCCTTCTGTCTTAAATATAACCTACTATTAATTAAAATAAATAATCACATCAAAAACATCTTCTACTAAGAATAGTATCTTAACTAATATCAATTTAGATTATTACTCATATTTATTAATTATGAAAAAAAAATCATCTTATTACTCATCTTATCATCTTATTTTCCCTAAACCTAACTCAGTGAATATATCATTTTTTAAAGGCCAGTCCCTGTGAAGATAACCTCACTCCTACAATACATTATTTGGGTAAATTTCTCTATGTGAAATTTTATTTGATTTAGGTGAATTAAATTTACAATGACATTAAAAGTAACACCCTAGTTTGACTCTGTCAATCTAGTAGAGGAATTGGGCATGTACATTTGTGACACGTTTCAGGACAACACACAATATACTTGGTGGAGATGAGTCTGTGCACATAAGTTCCCTTATATCGCATCAGTTGCACAAGAGATTCTTGGTGGTCTGAGAGCAGAGTGACCAATTTGAGTATTTATTTTCTGCAAGATGTGGAGCTACCACATTCAAATTAGTGCAAGTCACTACAAGTAGCATTGTTATTTTGGTCACCATGAAAATATATCTATGAGGCATCAAGTATGATTATGTGGAAGAGGAATCAAATGGAGACACATGGATCAGTAATCAAATTCTAGTAACGTACATATTATTTTGCTCATACACTGTGTGGAGATTCTTCTTCTATTGCATCACGTTTAATGAACAATCGCTTGTGAAGAATAAGCACTTGAGGAAAATTGAAGGTCAATAAACACACTAGTAGTAAAATTAATGAACTTGTGGTTGTTTTAGGTCATCAAAATATTATGAAAACATTAATTGAATGAACTGTCTCATAACTTTATGATCAAATGTACATACTTTTAAAATCTATTTTAGACTCATAGAGCACTATAATTATCACTCTTTCCTAATCACATGTATCCTAAAAATCTATAAGAAACAACCAAATATAAATATTCCAAACATTGAAATACAATTCATAGGGTTCAACATTTTTCTCCAAATTCCCATGATATTGTGAATAAAAGCATGGCATTTTTAAATGACGTCACTAATTCGTCATCCATCAACACGGAGATGTCCATGAGTTAGCAATCTACGTCTTTAGACAACATTTTACAGGGCATTAACCACTGCCATCATCATAATCATCATCATCATCGTCATCATCACTGTCATAGGCCGAAGACGTCAATGGATGAAGGCTGTCCATGAGCCCATCCCTTACTTGAGTTAGCAATCTACGTCTTTAGACAACATTGTACATGGCATTAAGCACTGCTATCACCATCATCATCATCATCATCATCATTGTTGTTGTCATTGGCCGACGACGTCAACGGATGAAGGCTGCCCATGAGTCGATCCCTAACTTGAGTTAGAAATCTAGTCTTTAGAAGACATTGTACAAGGCATTAAATACATCCATCATCATCATCATCATCGCTGTCATATGCCGACGACGTCAACGGATGAAGGCTGCCCATGAGCCCATCCCTAACTTAAGTTAGCAATCTACGTATTTAGACAACATTGTACAAGGCATTAATCACTTACATCATCATCATCATCGTCACTATCATATGCCAACGATGTCAACGGATGAAGGCTGTCCATGAGCCCATCTCTAACTTGTTCATAGTAGATTAGATTTTTCCATCAAGAACAACTAGGCATCCCATAAAAATGGAGGACATGCCACGTGGACAGGAGTGGGCCCACCACCCGGATTCGTTTTGGGCCTTCTTATCTTTGCCGTTGCTCCTCTCCGCTCGCATTCTAAAGGAAAACGACTGCGCTTAGATACTCTTCCCGCTGAACTGCGCTCCGATTTCGCTCTCCGCTGCTTCGACAATGGAAATTACTGCAATTCATCGCCCCATTCCCTCCCCTTCGCATCGAATTCTCGCTCCCTTCTCCTCTCTCGCCTCAGTTTCCAGCCTCAGAATCCCAACAAGGCCTTCCCGAAGAAGTTTGCGAAGTTTCCGGCCCTCTTGCGGTGGAGCGGAGACTTTGGTTTCTGGGGATCAGAGAGAGGAGAAGAAATCGTCTTCTAGCGCCAAGAAGAAGGACGAAGGGGTCGATTTGAAGTCTTGGCTGGACAGCCAGGGATTGCCCCCTTGCAAGATTGTGCTCAATGAAAGGGCTTCCAGAGATGGCAAGCACCGCTCCATCCATTACGTTGCCGCGAGCGAAGATCTTCAGGTGGGTGAACTCGACCCGCGGTCTTGTTGTTTAAAGTTTTATCTGGGTAATTGAAACAGCCGTCTTTCAGCCTGGCGATGTGGCTTTCTCTGTGCCGAGTTCTTTGGTGGTTACATTGGAGAGAGTTCTCGGGGATGAGACTGTGGGTAAGGCCACTATGTGCATCTCGTGACCTATTTATTGTCCGAAAATTTATATTTTACGTATGAATATTTCATTGGAGTGCCGATCAAAATGTGCGTGCTTTAGACAATTTGATCCCGGTTTTTCAATTATCTGATTATTTCAAGAAGCTTACTGCGCATTCGCTGTTCTTTTTGGGTGACTTGAAAACTTGTTTATTTTCATGCGTTTGCCTCGCCATGCTCTCATGTATTGGATCCGTGGTCAAAGAATGTACCATACCGCACGCGTAAAATTTGTTCTTAAAGCTGTTCTTAATCCATTAACATCCTCTTTTGAATGACTCTGGCATGGGATCTGGGCCTGAAATGGGTCTAGGCTCTTTTAACACTGTCTTACTTCTATTGGAAGTTTACATTCCAAATGATTTTAAATAAATCCTACACCACAAGCACAACAGTTTGAGTATGACGCTTTTTCTTTGCCGTTTTAGTATAGATGATGAATTTCTAGTTTTGCGTTTTTTTTCTTAGATAGAGCAGGTAAAGGCTTGTCTACGTTTCTTCTCTTTGTCGACCACAATTAGGTTGCATTTTACACCTTTGTTCATCATTTTTATTTTCTTCGATATTTGACATCAGAAATGCTATTTTTATTTACACAGCGGAACTACTGACGACAAACAAGCTGTCAGAATTAGCCTGCCTAGCATTGTATCTCATGTATGAAAAAAAGCAAGGAAAGAAATCTTTTTGGTACCCATTTATTAGAGAACTTGATCGTCAACGAGGACGGGGTCAACTTGCCGTAGAATCGCCTCTTATATGGACAGAGAGCGAACTTTCTTACCTGACTGGGAGTCCTACAAAGGTAGCCGCGCAAAATAAACCAGTCTATTTCAGTGATGATATAAACTATAACGAACCATTTTTCTCGTTTATTGGCATATTTAAACATTTGTTTACAATAAGCGCTCCAGCGTAATGTGCTTTGTAATCTTGGGTTCGTCTTATAGAAATGATGAGATTTCTGAGTTATTAAGGAAATATAATTATGGACTTTGAATGTAATTTCTTTTTTAATTGAAGAAAATTTTGAATGCAATTTCTAGTCGCAAATTCTTGAATACAGGTTATAACAGTGTTGGATTTCGAGTCACACATATTCTTACCCACTTTTCTTATTTGTTTGCTTTTGAACCCTGTTCTTGTAGCATATTTGGAGTTTCTAAGAGTCTTTGATGTTGTCATTTTTGTGTAAATACTTCAGGCTGAAGTTCTTGCTAGAGAAGAAGGAATAAAGAGGGAGTATAATGAGCTTGATACCGTGTGGTTCATGGCTGGATCCTTGTTTCAGGTCATCTTTCACTCTTGGAGGAAGAGCAACGCAAAATATTTGTTCTTACTAATCCTGATCTTTTGCTTTTCAGCAATACCCTTTCGACATCCCTACTGAGGCCTTCACGTTTGAGATTTTCAAGCAGGCCTTTGTTGCAGTGCAATCTTGTGTTGTTCATCTCCAGGTAAGCCCTTGATATTTTTCTTATTTTTATGTGGTTAACATTGAAATAATTTGCTCTAGGCTTGAGTAGAAATAATAGACATCCTCATTGCCTACATAAACAGCGAGATAGAGAGGGAGAGCCCAATGAGTGCACAGGTCATAAGTTCCGAGCTTGTAACATAAGGATGCATCTGTGTACTAGGCAGCGCTTTTGTCAACTGATCCGCCAGTTAATTTGTTAATAGATTTGCTTTGTGCGGGATCAGCTGTATGTGAATTTTCTCACACATGAAGTGACTATCCACCACTGTGTGCTTTCTTTGATTGTGAAAGATTGTCTTATCGGGGATAGGAATGGCTGCCTGATTATCACGTAAAGAGATATTGGGTTTCAGGATGAAAGCAAAGCTCAAGAAGGAAGTGTCGAAACCATGTAAGCTCACTTGTAGTGTTACCCATAGAACCTCAGTCCAATTCTGCACCTGAATCGACTGACGAATTATTGTTTGTTGGTCTTCTATGAGATAATTCCTGCCAAGGAGAAAATAATATCCACATAGACTCTGCCCATCAGCATTGATTGTGTAGGATCTGCTTCCCTCCAGTGTCTCTTTTGGATTAAGGTATATGAAAAAGAAGTCACGCTTTGATTCCCTTAAGTGACTTGTTTAAAGACCAGTCTTATATCTAGTGGACAAATGACCTATTTAAGTTTCTGTTATGATAGCAAAGAGGTCATACCAAACAAATAAAGTTATGAAATAGAAAGAAAGAGATAGCGGCCATTGCAGATGAAGGGTAGTGGCATGTGACAATTAAAGAAATGAGTAACTAACTTCCTGACACGAAGGATAACTAAAGAGGCAGAGAGTAGGAATAAGGCATCGGGGAAATTGGGCTTTCATGAGGACACTGTCGGGGAGAAAGGCTACATTCAGAAAGGCCTTTGTGAACGGCAAACCTGTAAGTGGACAGATCTACAGTGATTGAGGAAGCTAGAATGTATTCGTTGACCTTGGTGGGCGTCATCAATTATGCAAGCAATAAATTCGTACTTCAAGCATTTTCTTGATTTCGGGAGCATACCAATTTCTTATTCCAATATGGGCCACTTTTAACATGTGGATCACGTACAAATAAAGGACATAAACAAGAAATAAAGAGGGAATCCACGCTGAACTAAAAATATGAGGCCTCTCGTACAAAGAGGAAAAATGGAAGGAGTTGGATTAATATATAGCCTTGGATCTTGATACGATCCCTGTCATATCCCTGGTCAAACATTATATCATGTTCTTGGTACGCCAGATAAATATCATAACTCCAAGTGAGTTGAGGAAGTATAAAAAGTCTGTTTCTTGGGCTTTGCTTCAAAATATCAGAAAATGCACTTTCTGGTTGTCTGTATGAGATGTGCGGGGAGCAGGTGGGAGCTGACTGACCAGACTTGTGGCAAACACGATGTTTGATTGGGAGAGCATCAAATAATTGTTTTCGCCCACTTATTTGTTTGTCCAATGGCCAGCATCTAACAAACCAGCATTCTTCAATAGATCTAAGTCATACTACTTTTGGTGGACCGAGAATCTTAATGCACAGAAAATACCACAGATGACCAAGGTCCTCTTTGGCCATCTTTTTTCCAGTGAAAGGCCTTCAACAGAGAAAAACCACTCTTATCATCAGTTGTCAATGTTAGACAGCCTTTATTTTTCTTCTTTTCTTTTCTTTTGTTTTTCTCTTCTTAATGTATTAATGGGCCACATGATATAAGTGGCCCATTTCGTTTAAGTGATGTGGGGCCCACCTTCTCACTCTGTATGGCCTTTTAAAGGCCAATCCCGTTCAATAGAATTAAGTGTGTTTTTGGCCAAAACCCTAGCCGACAGAGCTTCAGGGCAGAGAGCAGCTGGAGAGGAGAGAGGGCTGATGCAAGTTTGACATGGTATCAGAGCAAGCCTGGTGAGCACATTGCGCCTCCCTTCTCTCCAGTAGAAACCTTCCTCTCTGTTCCACTTTCTCTCTCTTGCTAGAGGATTCACTGTTTGTGAAGAGGCATTTCGAAATCTGGAATGGAAGACCAGAACAAGATCTCTACCACTGTGGCCATCACAGATCGAGACAGGGTCACGATTGTGCTCCCTGATATCAATATAAAGTTCAATGGGCTTAATGCATATCAATGGCGTAAGCTGGTGGAGTTATCTTTGGAGGCTAGGTTCCTTGGAGACCTCCTTGTGGAGGATCCAATAACCCCTGGAGATCCAAGGTATAAAGTGTGGAAGTCAGAGGAGTCCCTTATCCATCAATGGCTTCTTGGAACTATAGCCTCTGATATGGTAGACGATTATCTTTATGTGGAATCTGTTAAGCAGATGTGGGAAGAAATTATCAAGAGCTGTCCTAAGCAGCGGATGGATTGGAGACTTTATGAACTCAATGCACAGGCCATTCATGCAAAGCAAGGGGAAGCAACCATCATGGCTTATGCTAGCAGATTGAAGGGAATTTGGAGAGAAATCGACCACTATTGGCCAGTTGAGAATCCCCAGTCCAAGGAAAGAAAATACACCCTCAAGCAGAGACTCTTTACCTTTCTCATGGGTCTTAATAAAGAATATGAAAGTGTCCGAAGTCAGATCCTTCATCGTGAACAGCTTCCAGACCTTGATGAGGCAGTCGGAATGCTTTTAGACGAAGAGAAGAGACTGAAGCTTACTCCAGATGCACCTTGGGCAGGTGGCACATCTGGAGCATTCTCCACTGAGAAGCATGATTCCAGGGCTATCCATGGTGAACCAACTGGAATATCTCAGTATGCTGGAAACTCAGTCCAGAAACAGATGCAAAAGGGAGACACCGGGGACACTCTTTTTTGTGTTTATTGCAAGAAGCAAAATCACACTAAAAAGACTTGCTGGAAATTAGCCAACAAGGACCATCAGCAGCAGCAGCAGCCTCAACAGTACAGGAAAGCATATGTAACGACCTCAGACACTCAAGAAATGGGAGAGATCCCCTTGGGAAAGAATCAAGTGGATGAAGCACAATAAGACACAGGGGAAAGTGTTCGTGCACCGAAGGCTGAGGTGAATCGCCTTAAGGGATTATTGGGCTCTACATCCTTGGCTCATTCAGGTAAAACTTTGGCATTGTTGGGATTGACTTCTTTCCTAAATCCTAGTGAAAGCACCTGGGTTCTAGATACTGGGGCAACTGATCATATGACCCCAGATCGGAATCAGTTTGCTTCGTACCTACCAGTCAATGAGCCCCACATGGTAATAACAGCTGGTGGAGGAATTTTGACTGTTGCTGGGATTGGAAGTATAAACCTCAATATTGGTGTACTCAAGAGGGTGTTACACGTACCTGGCCTCAGGGCGAGACTGATTTCATTGCAGAAGTTAGTTGATGACAGTGGATGGAGGTTTGTTCTTGATAATAATGGGTGTTTTCTCTGTGACAAGGTAACCGGGAGGAGGACTTCATCGTGTAGAAGGGAAGATGGCTTGCTGCTCCTCGAGGGCTCCCCCGTCACCTGTCTCACCTCCATTAAGCTTCCTCAGGCTGTGGATCGGGTCCTACTGCTGCATAAGCGAATGGGCCATCCCTCTTTTGAGTTACTAAAACTATGTTTGCCCTCTGTTTTTGAAGGAGTTGATATTAGTACTCTGTTTTGTGATGTTTGCCAACTGGCTAAGCACCGAAGGATATCTTACAAAAGTTTAAATGAAAGGAGTTCAACTCCATTTGATTGCATTCACAGCGACGTGTGGGGCCCATGCCCAGTAACCAGTCTCTCTGGGCATAAATGGTTTGTGATTTTTGTGGATGACTACTCCAGGTTAACCTGGCTATATTTGTTGAAGTCGAAGGCAGAAGTATCGTCTGTGATTGTTCAATTTTGTGAACTAATTAATAATCAATTCAGTGCGATGATTAAACGACTCCGATCGGATAATGCTAGGGAGTACTTCAATGTGACAGTTAATACCTACTGTGACCAGAGAGGTATTCTTCATGAATCTTCATGTGTCAACACCCTGCAACAGAATGGGCTAGCCGAAAGGAGAATCGGACATATACTTGCAACAGCTAGGTCTCTACTCTTTCAGGCAAATATGCCCAAGTCATACTGGGGAGAGGGAGTATCAACTGCAATCTATCTCATTAATAGAACTCCGACAAAGGTAATTGGATACAAGAGCCCTATTGACCTTATGTTCTCAATCTATCCACACGTGACATTGAGGGCTGGGTTGATGTCCAGGATATTTGGGTGTGTTGTGTATGTTCACATGTATGCAGGAAAGCTTGATCCGAGGGCGACCAAGTGTGTGTTTATTGGGCACTCTAATACTCAAAAGGATTATAGGTGCTATCACCCTGGGTCCAGAAGATTTTTTGTTACAGCAGATCTGACATTTAATGAAAAGCAGATGTTCTTTGCCCATGAGAAGGACACAGGAGAAACTTCTGTGATAATGCAGCAAGACTTCCAGTTCCTAACTCTACCGACGGGAATTCTAAGTGTGGGAGAGGCCATTCCACATGAAATTGGTCAACCGGAGTCAGAGGGTCCAAGATGTGATGAAATGTTGCCACTGGCCTCTGAACAGATGATGGAGATTCAGGAGACATTCAAAGAACCGATTGTGCCCAGTGAAGGAGAAGCCAACGATGTTCCAGTAGGTGATGAAGAACAACGTATTGAACAACCTAAGGAGATTTCTGGAACTGATCCAGTTATTGATCAGGAAGAGGAAGACCTGGGATGGTCAATTGCATTGAGAAAGGGTACGAGGAGCTGTTGAAACAAACCCAGATATCCATTGGAGAATTATGTCTCTTACGCCAGACTGAGCCCACAATACCAAGCATTCTTATGTGCTCTCAGAGGAATATCTGTTCCCAGAAATGTTGAAGAGGCTCTAAAAAGTAGAGTGGAAGACTGCCATGGATGAGGAGATGGAGGCATTAAAGAAAAATCATACTTGGGACTTAACTTTCTTACCTCCAGGAAGAAAAGTTATTGGGTGTAGGTGGATATATACACCAAAGTTCAATGCTGATGGGACTCTAGAGAGATACAAGGCAAGGTTGGTTGCCAAGGGTTATACTCAATCATATGGCATCGATTACTTCGAAACTTTTGCACCTGTAGCCAAGTTCAATACTGTCAGAATCTTGATTGCTCTAGCTGCAAAGTTGGGATGGAATTTGCTCCAGTTTGATGTTAAAAATGCTTTTCTGCAAGGTGATTTAGAGGAGGAAGTGTATATGACTACTCCTGGATACCAACTAGCAGATAGACCAAATGTGGTGTGTAAATTGCGGAAGGCACTTTATGGCGTGAAACAGTCGCCAAGGGCCTGGTTTGGAAAATTCTCCACAGTCATGAGAAGTTTGGGATATCAGCAGAGTAACGGTGATCATACATTGTTTATCAAGCACAATCCCTCTGGCTCTATGGCAATTCTTAGTGTCTATGTGGATGATATAATCTTCACAGGAAACAATGAGGAATAAATTCAACAACTTAGCCAGCAACTTTCTGAGAAGTTTGATATTAAAGCATTGGGGGCCTTGACATATTTCCTGGGTATTGAGGTTGCATACTCAAAAAGAGGAATTTTCATTTCACAGCATAAGTACATTCTGGGTCTACTCCATGAGACAGGAAAACTTGACAGCAGACTGCTGGGAACACCAGTTGACATCAATGTTAAACTGGGTAAGGAGAACGATAGTCCTTCAGTGAATAAAGACTCGTTTCAGAGGTTGATCGGGAAACTCATCTATCTAAATCATACCCGGCCAGATATTTCGTATGCTGTTAGTACTTTGAGCCAGTTTATGAATAATCCATGTGAAGCTCACCTCCAGGCAGCAAACAGAGTATTGCAGTACCTTAAAACTACAGTGGGACTAGGTATATTGTTCACAAGAGATGAAGATGTGTCAGTAAAGATTTATTCTGATGCTGACTTTGCTGGTTCAATAACAGACGGAAGATCCACCTCTGGCTATTGTACTTTTATTGGGAACAGTTTGGTGACATGGCGAAGTAAGAAGCAGAAGGTAGTTGCTCTCTCAAGTGCAGAAGCAGAGTTCAGAGCCTTAGCACATGGTGTACGTGAAGCACTTTGGATCAAAGGCATCATGGAAGACCTTAGTTTATTCTCCCAAGGGGATATTAAACTGTGCTGTGATAATCAATCAGCCATTGCAATTGCTCAGAATCCAGTTCAGCATGATAGGACGAAGCACATTGAGATTGATCGGCATTTCATTAAAGGAAAAATTGATGGAGGAGTTATCACACTCCAGTATGTGAGGTCATTGGAGCAAGTTGCTGACATCTTCCCCAAAGGCCTTCCTGGTCCCCAATTCCAGAGACTCATCTCCAAGTTGGGCATGATCAACATTCACGCCCAACTTGCGGGGGGGTGTTAGACAGCCTTTATTTTTCTTCTTTTCTTTTCTTTTGTTTTTCTCTTCTTAATGTACTAATGGGCCACATGATATAAGTGGCCCATTTCGTTTAAGTGATGTGGGGCCACCTTCTCACTCTGTATGGCCTTTTAAAGGCCAATCCCGTTCAATAGAATTAAGTGTGTTTTTGGCCAAAACCCTAGCCGACAGAGCTTCAGGGCAGAGAGCAGCTGGAGAGGAGCGCTGATGCAAGTTTGACAGTCAAGACTATATTATCAACGTAAAGAGCCACAATAATATATCAAAATGATGCATGCGTGTAGAATACTGAATAATTTGAAGTGCGAAGAAGAAACTTGAATTCAAGACTAATACTAACTCAGGGCGATGATACGTTCCCGCGTCGGGGATGGATTGATAGTCAATTTTACTGCCAAAAGCTGAATGAAATATGAGAGATATTCCAAGTAGCAGTAACACGAGTAGGGGAAGAGGAACAAGGGTAGAGAGAGAGAGAAGAGGTAGAGGAGTTCCCAGGGTTTAGAGAGGAGAGAAACGAGAATGATCGCCGGAGAGTACTCGAGGCTCAGCCGGAGTGAGAGGGCGTCAACCTATGAACAACAGAGAAGAGGGTCACGACCAAGAAGATAGGAAGGGAGGATGAGATGGGAGAGAGAGGAAGCTTACTGTGTGATTTCCTGCCTTGGTTGCCTCGGACGAGGCCCTTAAACAGGAGTTGATATGGGTTGGGCCTGATCTTGCATAATGGGCTTGGCTCGGGCCTTCCTCTGAACGTAATCCCGCTGCTGGATCATATCAATACTCCCTCCTATCTTGACCAGCTTGTCCTCAAGCTGGAAGAAAGGAAACTGAGCATGAAGGGCGGAGGCAAGATCCCATGATGTTTCCGAGGCAGGCAATCCCTCCCAATGGGTAAGTACTTGGCAGCCCTCCGCGTAGGGACGGAAGGCAGTAATCTTGGAGGGAACAACATGCCATGTGTGGTCTTCGGTGAGATGGGGAGGAAGAGGTTGAGAAGGTATGTTGTTGGGGGCGGCTCGCTTGAGGTGGGACACATGGAAGACAGGGTGAATCCGGGCATCCGTTAGGAGGTCGAGGTGGTTGGCGTCAGAAATGAGGCGCTTGAGGATGGGGTAGGGCCCAAAGTAGCGTGGAGAGAGCTTTTCAAAAGGCCGCTTGGCCAGTGACTGGAGGCGGAGGGCCGAAGTTTGAAATAGACAAGATCGCCAATCTGGTATTCCACGGGGCCGCGGTGCTTGTCGGCTTGGGCTGTCATGGTGGCCTTGGTGCGATCCAAGTGCTGACGAATGAGGTCCAAGTGGGCGTCTGGGATGCGGAGGAGGTGATCTACCTCATCCAGCGAGGAAGGCGACGAACCGTAGTGGAGGAGGGTAGGGGTTGGCCTCCTATAGACAGCTTCAAAAGGAGTCACTTTGATAGTAGAATGGTGCGAGGTGTTGTAGCTGAACGTGGCCAATGTAAACAATGACTCCAGCGGCGTGGTTGATCCCTTCCAAAACAGCAGAGGTAATTCTCAAGGCTGCAGTTGACAACTTCCGTTTGGCCTTCTGTCTCGAGGTGGTAGGCAGAGCTGTGGCAGAGTTGGGTGCCTTGGAGGGCGTGTAACTCCTGTCAGAATCCGCTCATGAAGACACTGCCGCAATCAGAAATAATGGTGGTAGGGGTTCCATGCAGCTTGATGACCTCCCGAGTGAATCTGTCGGCCACCTCCTTGGCCGAAATGGGATGACGAAGGCTGAGGAAGTGGACGTACTTGCTGAGTTGATCCACCACCACCAAGATTGTGTCGAAGCCGTTGAACTTGGGGAGACCTTAGACAAAATCCATAGAAATATTTTTCCAAATACGCACCGGCGTGGGAAGAGGTTGTAGAAGCCCTGCAGGAGCAAGATGGGATGCCCTGCTCTGTTGGCAAATGTGACATCCATTGACATTTTTTGGTGTCGTGTTTCAAGGCCTGCCAAAAAAATTGCTGGAGGATGCGCTTGTAAGTCTTGAGGAAGCCGTCGCGTCTGCCCACTGGCGTGGTGTGGAATTCTTGCAGGATGAGCGGAACAAAAGCGGAGGACTTGGGGACCACCCTGCCATCGTATAAGCAATGTATCATTAGAGATGGAGAAGTGAGGCGGGGATGCCTGGCCTGCTTTGATGGTGCTGAGAATGGCTGAGAGCTTGGGGTCCTTGGACACTTCGCGACAAATTGCTGGCAGGTCACCCCAATGAGACCACGAAATAGCCCCGAGTGCAAAGTCGTCGTGTGGGGGAACACAGGAAAGAGCGTCCACGGCCACATTTGAGTGACCAGCCTTGTACTGGATGGAGAACCGGTAGGTCAAGAGCTTCGAGAGCCACTTGTTGTTCTAAGAGATGCTTGAGGCTCTATTGATCAGTGCGGATGACGAAAGGCTGAAAGAGCAAGTAGTCGCCATTTGCGGATGGCGAGGATGATGGCCATAAGCTCCTGCTCGTAGGCTGATTGAGCATGAGCGGTGGGGGGAAAGGCTTGACTGAAGTAAGCGACGGGCCGGTTGTGCTGCATTAACACGGTGCCCATGCTTGTACCCGATGCATCTGTTTCCAACACAAACTCAGTTGAAAAGTCAAGTAGAATAAGAACCGGAGCAGTGGAGAGAGCTTGCTTCAGGTGCTCGAAGGCAGTTTGAGCATTGGAAGAGCACGCGAACATGCCTTCCTTGAGGAGGCACATCAGGGGCCAAGCAATTGAGGCAAACCCGGCCACCAATTGCTGTAGTACCCGGCCAGCCCAAGGAAACCACGAATGTCCCATAAGATAAGTGGTGTCGACTTCTCTTAGATCCCTGTCCGTGGCAACGCCCGCAGCAGAAACCCAATTCCCCAAGTACTCGAGTTGTGGTTGGAGGAAGAAACACTTCTTTGCATTGACGTAGAGGGCATGAGCCTCTAAAAGATGCATGACTTGTGAAAGATGGTCCGCGTGCTCGTCCCGGCTGCGGCTGTAGATCAAAATGTCATAAAAGAAAACCTGGACAAACCTCCGGAGCAACGGCTGGAAGACAAGGTTCATCGATGCTTGGTAAGTGGCTGGGGCTTTGGAGAGCTCAAGTGTCATGACCACGTATTCATAGTGCCCAAGTGTCATGACCACGTATTCATAGTGCCCAAGATGCGTTCTGAAGGCGGTCTTGTCGATGTCGGGTCATGCATTCGAATCTGGTGATACATGGATTTGAGGTCCAACTTGGAAAAATGAGACATACTATGCAATTCCTCGAGTAGCTCATCGACCACCGGAATGGGAAATCTGTTGGGGACAGTGATCTTATTCAGAGTGCGATAATCAATGCAGAATCGCCAGCCATTGTCCTTCTTAGGAACCAAGAGCGCCGGGCTCGAATAGGAGCTGTGCGAAGCCCGGATAAGACCCGCCTCAAGCTGCTCCCGAACCAGCCTCTCCAGCTCGTTTTTCTGACAATGAGACTAGCAGTAAGGACGAGAATTGACCGATCCCGTAACTGGCAGGAGAGTGATTTGGTGATCCAGTGTGCGTCGTGGAGGGAGCCCCCGGGGATGGTGGAAAACCGGAGGGAAGCGTTGCTCCATGAGTGCATGCACGTCGGTCGACGCGGGAGAGGACAGCGCAGAGCTTGAGGGCAAGATGTACATGATGTTCAATGTGCTTGGAGCTCAGTCAGTCCGGTGGCGTGCTCCATGGGAGCGACTCTTGTCGCGGTCGCCAACCAAGGTGTGCCATACCCCGTCGACCTGAACTTTTAGGAGGACGAGGTCCCAGTGCGCTTGGGTCCAACCCAGGGTGCAACCAGGGATACCCGAGGATGGCATTGGTACTGAGGTCGGCCACTGGCAGGAGGGTGACGACTGCCGTGTACCCTTGGAGATCCACCGGGGCGTCAGCGACCTGGGCATCCCTGTGTGTGTTGTTGCCATACCAGACCTGATAGGGCGGCGCTCTAATAAAGGTGAACCCTAGCTGGTGCGCGAGATGCTGGCAAATAAAATTGGCTGTTGCGCCCATGTCGATGAAGACCCGCACTTTCTGCCTTCGGATGGCCCCCTGGATCTAAAGGGCATGGGGCGAGGAGAGCCCTAAGGCGGCCAATGACTCCACTTGCACTGTATTGAGCTGGGCGTCTTCGGCCGGTTCGGCATCCTCGGGGTACGACCCACCAAGATCGGCGAGAGGAACTCAGGGTCCTCTGGGTGATACATGACAATGTGGATGCGGAGGTCCTTGCGGCAGCCGTGGTCCGGGGTGAACTGCTCGTTGCATTGGAAACAGAGGCCCTACGCTCGATGGCGAAGGAATTCCTCCTCTGTGATGTTCAAGCGACGTGCCGGAGGTGGGGTCTCACCCGCCGTCGGGACCTCGGGCGCGGCACCGGGTTGTTGAGGAGGCTCTCCCTCTGGGGCCCGTAAAGGCCTCGCTGCTTGGCGGTTCCCTTGATCTTGCAACTTGGCGAGGGTCGACTCTGCTTCGAACGCACAATCTATCAGCTCGTCAGTAGTGCGGGGTCGGAGACGATTCACCGTGGCTCGGAGAGCAGGGCAAAGGACGGCGTGGAGAGCGTGCATTACCATGTGGTCGGCGAGGGTTGATAAGTATCCCACCAACTCCATGAAGGAGGCCACCAACTCGTCCACTGTTCCAGACTGTTGCAGGCGGATGAGGCAACGTGAGGGTTGATGCTGAAACGACGGTTGAGCTGCTGTTTGAAATCAAGCCAGTCTTGGAATCCTGCGCAATTGTCGATGTAGCATAACCACGCCGACGCCTTCTCGTCTAAGTGTGATGACGCTATGTGTAGGCGTTCCGCGTCGTCCGCTGGTACTGAGCGGAAGTATTGCTTGAGATGCCGCAGCCAGCTGTCTGGGTCCCCCTCGGAGAATATGAGAGGTTTTTCTTTACATAGTAGAGGGCGACCCCTGTGGGGATGGCCATCAAGGACGACAGAATGAGCGCGCAGGGAAGGTCGCGGTGGAGGCCGCCAAGAAACGTCAGACGCTGCATCAATCTCGCCCCCATCGTCGCCCACCCAAGCTTGTCCTCTTAATCGTGCCGCGGAAGCACAGGCGGCAGTCGGAGAGGCACATCAACCAAGGGCACGAAGAATCCGGTGGGCGCGTTCATGGTGCCGTGGGCGCTGGGGTTACCAAGGGTTGCCCCAAGGATCGAACCTGGCAGGAGCATCTCCCTTATCTTCCTCATTCCAGGGAAGAGACCCCCGTTCAGGCCTGGGCTGGGGCAAGGCTGGTTGACCCGGCCCGTCCGGATAGGGTTCGGACCTGCCCCAACGCGTGTTGGGCCCGCCTGGAAATGGGTTGGCCTCCCCCAAGTAAGGGAAGCCCAACTCCCTGGCCCGTGACGGCTGCCCGGGGTCGCAGGGCCCCTTTCCCCGCGTCGGCGACCCGCTAGGGTTTGCGGGCACAGGGAGGGCGACCAGCCCGCACAAGCCCAGTTGGGCGATGGCATAGGGAGGGAGCAGAGCCTGCAAGGCGCCAGACGCTGGCGCAGCTCCTAGGCCGGTGGACCCCCGATTGTGGCTGAGGAACCCACACCTGCAGGGTGTAGTCAGCGTCGGCCGAGGGGCAAGGCAGCAGCAGCAGCAGTCCGCCCCCCTCGCCGTCTTCATCAGAGAGGGAGTCGGCCACGACCTGGTCCCCCGTGGTGGGAGACGGTTGAGATGCGCCGCCTCCAGCTGCTGGTGCACAGGCGATGACCGCCATGCCAGAGGGATCGATGGCTGCCTGGGCCACCGGTGTCAGCTCAAGTTGTCGCTGGTGCGTCGACAGGAGCATCTGCATCTGCTCCATGAAGGCCGTGAAATGACACACGAAGGCGTCAACAATGGTCTTCGCCACCACGTCGTCGACGCTGGTGGAGGACCCTTGTTCCGATTTGGGTTCCATGACGATGACGCCGGAGGCAGGGAGGGCTTGGCTCTGATACCAAATTGATACGTTCCTGTGTTGGAGACGGATCAATAGTCAATTGAACTACCAAAAGCTCAATGAAATATCAGAGAGTTCCAAGTAGCAGTAACACAAGCAGGGGAAGAGGAACAAGGATAGAGAGAGAGAAAGAAGAGGTAGAGGTGTTCCCGGGGTGGAGAGAGGGAGAAACGGGACTGATCGCCGGAGAGTAGTCGAGGCTCGGCCGGAGTGAGAGGGGGTCAACCTACGAACTATAGAGAAGAGGGTCACAACCAAGAAGATAGGAAGGGAGGACAAGATGGGAGAGAGGGGAAGCCTTAAAATCTCAGGTAGTTATTCTAATTGTATGTTTGGATGAACCCACGAGCAACAGGACAAGCCTTAAATTGATCCTCTGACCTGTCGGCCCCTTTTTTGACAGTGAACACATTTAGGGTCAGGTCTTTGATAATTCAGATTAGGGTAGGTCTTTGATAGAATACATATCGTATATGGGGCCATTTTTGTCATTTTTCCCATTACGGTAATTCATTCATTTTACCTGCTATGGGTATTTTTCTTATTTTCCTTTTAAATAGATGTAGCCTCCCCTAGGGAAGGTCAGAGAATGAGTTAATCAAAGCTGTGTCATCTGTCTTTCTCCATGTGATCTCCATTGCGCCAGTATCCTTTCCTGAGCCATGTCCTATTGGCAAAGTTCTTATCGCCTTTCTCTCCCTCTTTTCCTGTAGTCTTTCCAATAAGAATTCCCAGGTTCTTACTGGCTGTCAAGTTTGATTTAGGTGAAGAGCAGCATTTCTTTCGTAGCTACTCGCTATCCTGGATGACCCAAGGCCTGGGACGGACTAGTAACTGTTTTCCATTCCTCATTGCTTTATAACCTTGCTCTTTATTTTCTATTTGCTTATATTGTTGAACTGGAACTACCATATCTCTCTCTCTCTCTCTCTCTCTCTCTCTCTTATCCTTGGAACTCCATTGTGAGTGGGTCACACCTTATAAGTGGCCCACATGGGAGCCTCTGATATTCTAAAAATCGTCACTTACAGGGTTCCCACGTGTGATCTCCCTCTTAATGGTCACACGTGGGACCCACCCTCTTATGAACCTCCCACGTGAGAGCCTTCTTAAGTAGCTCACACGTGGGAGCAATATGTAGGGGCCCTTTAAAGGGCGCCAAACAACCCTAGCCGAAAACTAGCTAATGAAGTCTCTGTTTTTCCTTGTCCTCTCTAAGGCTCCGCCCCTGGCTGGAGCTTCTTGTCCTATCTAACATGGTATCAGAGCTCTGATCCTCTGATTACTCTCTCAGTGAGACCTTTGGATCTTCCTTATCAAGGTCTCTCTGTCTTCAAGCCTTTCTCAGGGATCTGAATCTTCATTTCAGTTAGCTCCTAGCTGCGGTTTAGGCACTTGTGGTGTCTACTTATACAATGGCAAGTCGAGGAGATGACAATGTGGCTCTTGAAGATGAAAGTGCGGTCCAGAGTAGCTCTTCGACCCAAGTACAGGAGCTAGGGAGACCAGCTGTGGTGTTTCCCCCTTCAGAAGTGAAGTTTGATGGGGGAAACATGTTTGAATGGTCCAAGATGGTTACCCTAACCGTCTATGGATGTTTGCTGGGAGACCATTTGACTGATCTGCCTAGGACTGCGGCAGATTCAGACTTTAAGAAGTGGAAGGCAGAAGAATCTCTCATCCTGAGCTGGATGTTGAGGTCAATGACGCCAGAGATGCGCCGAGACTTTCTTTACTGCGATACTGTCAAGGAGTTGTGGGACGAGATCCAGCGATACACTGCAGAACAGTCCCACGACTGGCGCATTTACGAATTGAAAGTGCAGGAGTCTACGGCTCGTCAAGGGGCAGAGAATAGCCGTCAATACTCTTCACGTCTGAAGGCAATCTGGAGGGAGATCGATCACCTATGGCCTACACAAAATCCGCTGTCTGTGGAGCGCCAGTATATTCTGAAGCAGCGGATCTTTACCTTCTTAATGGGACTTAACCAAGTATATGAGTCAGTGAGGAGCCAGCTCCTCCACCGGGAAAAACTACCTACCCTGGAGGAAGCTATAAGTGCTGTACTGCAGGCCGAGAGCAGATTTGGGGTGACATCCGACTCTCAGGGACAAAATTCCGCTGCGCTGCTCACCAGGAAACCTGAGAGTCAGGCGAACCCAACGGGGAACTGGACAGCACGACAGACACAACCAATCCCAGCAGCTAGTGGCGAAAGAGAGGACGGCCGTGATGCACTTTTCTGCAATTCTTGCAAGAAGCGCCGTCACACCAAGGAGAACTGCTGGAAGTTGGCTTGGAAGAATCAGAACTCCACCTCGGGGAAGAAAGCTATGGTGGTGGCGTCACAGCCGCAAAACTCAAGTGCTGCTGTCCCAAGCCCAGAAGTCGATGAAGTCCAGGAACGCCTGAGCTCCACAGCCCTTGTGAAGTCAGGTAATTCTTCTCCTCCTGAATGGGTAGCTGATACCGGGGCAACAGATCATATGTCCCCAGAGGGGTCGTTGTTTCAAACCTATGTTCAAGCTGGGACCCCTCACAAAGTTCAGACTGCGGGTGGAGGTTCCTTGTTGGTCAAGGGAGTGGGGGACATCTCAGTAGACAACCTTGGGATTCTCAAGAGGGTATTACACGTCCAAGATCTCAGGGCCAATCTAATTTCTATTCAAAGAATAGTAGATGATTATGGATGGCGGTTTATTCTCGACAGTGACAGCTGCTTTCTCTGTGACAAGGTCTCCGGGAAGAAGATTTCATCCTTTAGACGTGAAGGCGGACTTCTCCTCGATCTGCCTCTGCAACAGTGCTTGGTGACGCAGCGAAATCGGACCGGGGAGGAGCGGGTGATACACCTACATCGGCAAATGGGGCACCCACCTTTTGACTTGATGAAAAACTGTTATCCTACTCTATTTCGTGGTGTTTTGGATGATAAGTTGTTTTGTGAGGCCTGTCACTTGGCCAAACATCGTCGGTCAAGTTTTAAATCGGTTGATGAACGCTGTCTCACACCGTTTGAGTGCATCCATAGTGATGTATGGGGACCTTGTCCCACGATGAGCCTTACAGGGTGCCGGTATTTTGTGGTGTTCATTGATGATTGTACAAGGACAATGTGGACATATCTGCTTAGGTCGAAGGCAGAGGTTCCGCAGGTTATGATTCAATTCTGCGAGTTGATTTCCACACAGTTTGGAAGGACTGTGAAGAAGTTCAGAACAGACAACGGCTCTGAATTTTTTAACGGGGCTACTAAGACCTACCTCTCAGACCGGGGAATTCTGCATGAATCCTCGTGTATCAATACTCCTCAACAGAATGGTTTGGCAGAACGTCGCCTCGGGTACACTCTGGCTATGACTCGCTCGTTACTGTTCCAAACTAATCTGCCGAAGCACTACTGGGGTGAGGCAGTCCTTACGTCTACCTATTTGATTAATCGGACACCGATGAGAGTATTGGGATATCAGTCACCTCTGGGCCTGCTAAGTGCTGAGTTCCCCCGTCTGAAATTGTTCTCCGGGTTGCCTGCGCGCATTTTTGGATGCACTGTGTACGTGCATCAAAGTGGGGGAAAACTTCATCCCCGGGCACTGAAGTGTGTCTTCGTGGGATACTCGGGTACTCAAAAAGGATATCGATGTTACCACCCCACATCCCGGAAGTTCTTCGTTTCTGCAGATGTGGTTTTTCATGAATCTGAACCGTTCTATGCGTCTGCAGAGCCGCCCAGATCCATGGCAGAAGTGGCAGAAGTTGATGCAAGTGGACTGGAGTTTCTGTCCATCCCAGCAGTGAGATCCGATGTATCGACCAGTGGTGAACAGTCAGATGAGAGTGCCAGTCCCAGTGAACTGAATGAAGAGAATTGTGGAACCGAGGAACCTGAGATTGTGATAGAAGAGCAGGCTGATGATGAAATTCAGACCTCGAGTCCACCTGAGGAAAATGTTGAAGAAGTCCCGTCGGAACCAGTGGAGGTTAGTCCACCACCTGAACTGGTCCAGGATGATTTGGGATGGCCGATTGCGTTAAGGAAGGGTGTACGATCCTGCCGATCAACTGTCAAGTATCCTATTGGCCAGTACGTGCGGTATGAAAAACTGGGAGAAAGTTATAAGAGTTTCTTAACAGCTCTAGGAGATATCGTCATTCCCACCCGGGTCGAGGAGGCTCTCCAACATCCGGCCTGGAGAGCTGCAATGGACGAAGAGATGTCTGCCCTAGAAAGAAATGACACTTGGGACATTGTTCCACTCCCCAATGGGAAGCGAACAGTGGGCTGCAAGTGGGTATTTACCCCAAAGTTTCACTGCAGCGGGGCACTTGAGAGGTTGAAGGCCCGACTTGTGGCGAAGGGATATACTCAGATGCAAGGTATTGACTATGGCGAGACATTTGCTCCTGTCGCGAAGTTCAATACAGTACGAGTACTGATTGCTATAGCTGCGAAGAGTGACTGGGAAATTCTTCAATTTGACGTCAAGAATGCGTTCCTCCATGGGGAACTGGAAGAGGAAGTTTACATGCAATATCCACCGGGATACCAACCACCGGGTTCGGGGAATCTCGTATGTAAATTGAAAAAGGCGCTCTATGGACTCAAGCAGTCCCCTAGAGCATGGTTTGGGAGATTCACAAAGACAATGCTGAACTTAGGCTATCATCAAGCAAGAGGAGACCACACACTGTTTATCAAACACGGAAAAGACGGGACAGTCTCCCTACTTATCGTCTATGTAGACGACATTCTCATCACCGGCAGCGATGTAGTTGAGTGAAGCTCTAGCAAGACAATTTGACCTAAAGAAGTTGGGCCTGTTGAAGTATTTTTTGGGCATCGAAGTTGCCCATTCCCGGGATGGCATTTCACTGAGCCAACACAAGTATACGCTGGACCTATTGAAGGAAACTGGACAGTTGGGGTGCAAGCCTGCCGCAACTCCACTCGACCCGAACGTCAAAATTGGGACAGGGGATGATGGAGCTGCGATGGACAAGAGTTTCTATCAGAGACTGGTTGGGAAGTTGATCTACCTAAACCATACAAGACCTGATATTGCGTTTGCTGTGTCTCTACTCAGCCAGTTCATGAGCACTCCACATGAAATCCATCTACAGGCGGCCTTCCGAATCTTGGCTTACCTAAAGTATACTGTTGGACAGGGCCTTCTCTTTACTCGGGAAGGGGGACTCGCACTAGAAGCGTATACCGACTCAGATTGGGCAGGATCCATAGTTGACCGGAGATCAACATCAGGCTACTGCACGTTCTTGGGTGGAAGTCTGATTACGTGGCGGAGCAAGAAACATAAAGAAGTGTCGCTGTCCAGTGCTGAGGCAGAGCTCCGTGCCTTGAAGAGAGGTGTGTCAGAGTGTCGGTGGTTGAAGCACTTACTTGAAGATTTGTGTCTCTATGGAGATCAGAGCATCCGGCTGTATTGCGACAACCAATCGGCATTGGCAATCGTCAAGAATCCGGTTCAGCACGACAGGACGAAGCATATGGCCTTGAATCGGCACTACCTAGCTGAGAACATCGACAGAGGGGTTATTCAACCCGTGTTTGTGCCATCGATCGACCAGAAAGCTGATATCTTCACGAAGGCGCTTCCAACATCGCGATTCCAGTCATTGGTGTCCAAGCTAGGCATGGACAACATCCACACCTAGCTTGCGGGGGGGTGTTGAACTGGAACTACCATATCTCTCTCTCTCTCTCTCTCTCTCTCTCTTATCCTTGGAACTCCATTGTGAGTGGGTCACACCTTATAAGTGGCCCACATGGGAGCCTCTGATATTCTAAAAATCGTCACTTACAGGGTTCCCACGTGTGATCTCCCTCTTAATGGTCACACGTGGGACCCACCCTCTTATGAACCTCCCACGTGAGAGCCTTCTTAAGTAGCTCACACATGGGAGCAATATGTAGGGGCCCTTTAAAGGGCGCCAAACAACCCTAGCCGAAAACTAGCTAATGAAGTCTCTGTTTTTCCTTGTCCTCTCTAAGGCTCCGCCCCTGGCTGGAGCTTCTTGTCCTATCTAACATATATACCAATGTAACATAAGTAATATGACTGTTGTAAAAAAATAGACTGGGATCTTAGGTTCCAAACACAATATGTACTATAAATGGGGCACTTGCCCTAATGAATAGAGTTCATGCTGCTTGGTCCTTGTCTCGCCTTCTGCTGGAAGAATCTCCCTTGCACCTCAATCTTCAGCTGCTGCTGATTGGTCGCAGGGATTCCATCTGTAACGAAGTGGGATCTTTAATGAGGATTAATCCCATGTTATGTGAATTGGTTTTATGTACAAACCTCCCAAAAAACTTCTTGAGAAAGAGTGAGAAGAGGCCCTTTGAATGGGATTACTCCCAAGATTGAGTTTTGTTTACGCCTTAGGATGGAGGCACGTGCTACACAAGATCCCTTTTGAATGGGATGTTTAGCTGGAAAGGAAACTCTGTAAATAAGACCTTTCCCCAGCAAGACAAGCAAGAAGAATCTTGCTTTGAATCGCTATGGCAAGTGGCTGGTTGGGAGATGCTCCAGATCCAGCGTAGGTGCCTGACCGATGCAGCCTAGCTCTCCACCCTGTGTCTCCCTTTCCTTATTTTTCTCACCCTTCACTCCCTCATCTCTCTCTCTACTCTCCAATCCCTCTTTTTCGATCTCTGTTCTTGCCAAGATTACCTTCTGACATAGCAATATCTTGACAGTTACGACCGGAGTTGTATCAAGAGCACAATGATGTGGATAATGGTGAAAAATTCGTTGTTTCTCCATGTTAGAAAGCAGTCGTAGAGACTCTTTTGTTGCAGGAGTCCTCCTGAGGTGCTTCTTACTCTCTCTCCAGTAGTGTCTTGGGAGGTTCATATCACTTTACTTAATGGGCGGGCTGTTCCTTATTTCTTTACAGATTATTAAATTGTCGTAACAGGTTATTTTTTCCCGTTTGTTCTGAATCATCTTTTGAATTATAAATTATGCAAATTTTAGTTTACATGATTCAAGTTAATCGTAGTACTTTGGTCAAATACTATGAATAATGCATTTAATAGTTCACTTTTTTTATGTTCAGAAAGTAAGTCTGGCTCGGAGATTTGCACTAGTTCCTTTGGGTCCACCTCTCTTAGCCTACAAGAGCAACTGCAAGGCAATGCTGACTGCATCTGGAGATCATGTTCAGTTGGTCGTTGACCGTCCTTACAAGGCTGGGGAGTCAATTGCCGTTTGGTATGCATCTTTTTCTTTCTTTTTTTACTTTTCACCATAAATCTCGGATGGTTATGACGCCAAACCTTAGTCAATTCTGATTTCATTCATTCCTTGGGGAATGGACATTTTACTATGCAGGTGTGGACCACAACCAAACTCTAGATTGCTGCTGAATTATGGCTTTGTCGATGAGGATAATCCTTATGACCGTCTAACTGTTGAGGTATTATCTAAGATTAAACAGCTATTTAAGGTGAAGATAAAATCAAAACTACTTTGTATTTAATGCGATCTTTTGTAGGCATCTCTGAACGTGGAGGACCCGCAGTATCAGGATAAGAGACTTGTTGCCCAGAGACATGGCAAGTTAGCCGTCCAAGTCTTTCAAGTACGCGCGCTCTTATTCTTTTGAATTCTCACTTATCACAGAAATGAGATGAGGTTAAAATGCTTTCAGGTGCAAGTCGGCCGAGAAAAGGAGGCGATCTTGGACATGCTTCCTTATCTCCGATTAGGTTATGTTACTGACCCATCCGAAATGCAGTCAGTGATTTCTTCCCAAGGACCAGTTTGCCCTGTAAGTACAAATTTCCACTTGGTCCTTAGAAATTTGAATAATTACCAAATCTGGGTTTTGTCGTTAACTTCAAGAGAATGGTTGCTGTTCATGTTCTTGATGAAAAATGTAGGAGTAAAGGGTTTATATGTAACTCCACTAAAGGTTTCCTACTCCCATATAAGGATGTGGAACATCAGTGTAGTATTTAAGTTTAGCATTACATCCTTCACCTTTGCCCAACCCCCAATCTCTCTTCTATTCTCATCCTCGGTTATTGCTTCCGCTTCTTTTTCATCTTGGAGTAGATTTCTTATCCGCCTTCGACAAGATAACATTTCTTCTTGTGAAGTTGCTCAAATTTTGTGGATGAATGGTTGTGCAGGTCAGTCCATGCATGGAGAGAGCTGTTCTTAACCAGATTTCCGACTATTTCAAGTCTCGCTTGGCACACTACCCCACAACCTTGAGTGAAGATGAAATCTTGGTATTCTTTTACTGATTTCTGGCTGCTTCTTTGATTAACATGCATTGAACGACAGTTCCTCTTACATACGTCAACATGAACTAGTTGGAGGACGAAAACTTGGATCCCAAGAGAAGAGTTGCAACCCAATTGGTGAGGCTGGAAAAGAAGATGCTTAACTCCTGCATCAAGGCCGCTACAGATCTTATAAGCGAGCTGCCAGATGACGCTGTCTCTCCCTGCCCTGCTCCTTTTGCACCAGTGCTGAAATGAAGGTAACAAACTTCCCATGAGATCCATAGTGAAGATGATGTTAAACCCTAACCCATATACCCTAAACCACGCCATTGGGCTGCACTCTGTGGAGGGACATTAGAGATGAGAGAAAAAAACTTTTTTTGTGGAGGGTTGAACTGTTTTCTTTTGAAACATAAATCATTCTTTGAGAAATGATCACCCGTGTCAGACCCAAGAGGATTTGATCAATTATTTGTTCTGTTTTTTAGGAGGATGACTGACTCAAGAGTTTTCTAAAAAAAGTTGTTTTTTTCTTTCCTCTCTGAATCAGTGTCTGTTATCCTGCAAATTGAGGAGCTCATCCTTGGAAGCTTCCCAGACATGCCTCTAAAAATGCAATGGTAATCACGGTAAGCTGCTCAAATTTTAGTTTTCTTTTTCTCATGGGGTAAAAATTAGTTGACCCCTTGAAGTCTATTTCTTCTCAGGCATGGGACTCCCGCTCGACCCCTGCAACTGTATCAATGTATGAAAGAACAGCTTCCATTTGGAAGGGGAAGAAATATAAAAATATTGCATGCGCCAATATCTCCAAAGTTCTGGGGAGAACCATGGGAATATTATTAAGTTGGCGAAAATGAGCTTGTTACGTGGGTGGGCAGGTTCTCATTGGGGTCAGCGGCCAAGGCAGGGAAGGCGGAAGAAGGAAGAAGGGAGGTGGCCCGTCCTGCGGATGTAGTCGGCCCGTTCAGCGGTGCGGGCGGCCCGCTCGTTGAGCTTGGCCTCCGCACTAGCTCGCTTCTCCTCGGCCACTCGCCGTGCCGCCGTTAGCTTGTGCGACAGCCTCTCCTGCGCCCGGGCTCTCAGCCGCTCGGCTTTTGCCTGGATTTCATCATCTCATGGATGAGGGATAGATAACATCTATGCCTGGATGGGTGAATAATCATAGATTGGTGAGGGATAGATAGATTGGTGGGATGGATTGGATGGATGGATGGATGGATTAGTGGATAGATGAATGTAGATGGATGGAAAGATGGATTAGTGGATGGATTGATGGATGGATGTATAAATGGATGGATGGGTAGATGGATAGATAGATGGATTGGTGGATGGATGGATGGATGGGATAGATAGAAAATTTGGTGAGGAATTGACGGATGATGGGAGAGAGATGTTTGCAAATCGGTATGGGTTTGTGGAGATTGATAGAGGAAGAGAGATAGATGGGAAGGTGGATGCTTTTTTTTGGATTGATGGTTTTACAGGTAGATAGACATATGTAGATACAAATATGGATAGGTAGATTGTTCAGAAAGAGATTGGGTGGATGGAGGGATAAAGAGATGGATGCAAAGAGGTATGGTTATGTGTAAGGGAGATGTGGATAAAAAGTCAACAAGAAGATGCGGAGAAGGTTTTGAAAGTGTAAGAAAGATTAATGAAGGAGTATATCAAAAGATAAATAAATAATAAGTTTGCAGATGAATAGACAGACTCATCGAGAGGATAGATTAGAGAGATTAATAAGTATATCAACAAAAAAAAGATGGGACTCACGAGATAGGAATAGGAATTATTTAAATAGTCAATGAAAAGATAGCTTGATAGACATTGTTCGTTTGAAACTTTCGATTGAACACGAACAAGTTCAAACAAATGGCAACCAAACACGAACGAAGGAAATTGTTCGTTTGAAACTTTCGATCGAACACGAACAAAGGGTCTGTTCAATCGAAAGATTCGAACAGATTGTTCGAATAGGAATTTGCTATTTCGATCAAGATTCGAACGATCCGATCCGATCCCCGATGCCTAAGAGAGAGAGGAGGGAGAAAGACCAAGAGGAGAGAGAATAGTGAGAGAGAGGAGGGAGAAAGACCAAGATGAGAGAGAATAGTGAGAGAGAGGAGGAAGAAAGACCAAGAGGAGAGAGAATAGAGAGAGAGAGAGAGGAGGGAGAAAGACCAAGAGGAGAGAGAATAGAGGAGACAGAAGAAAGAGAGAGGAGGGAGAAAGAACAAGAGGAGATAGGCATCGGGGATCGGATCAGATCGTTCGAATCTTGATCAACAGATTCGAACGAACAAGAGCCGATTCGAACGATTTATTCGAATCTTTCGATCGAACAGACCCTTCGTTCGTGTTCGATCGAAAGTTTCAAACGAACAATTTGGTTCGTTCGTGTTCGATTGCCATTTGTTCGTCCTTGTTCGAACAATTTTGAACAAATGGCCAGCAGCTGCCAGCGACTCTCTCTGGCGGCCGCTGGCACCGCTGGATGGTGCTGGGCGGCCGCTGGCCGGGCTGGCCGCCGCTGGCGCCTTTGGATTCGAACATTCGATTCGATCCGATTCGAGCAACATGTTCGAATCGGATCTTATTCGAACATTCGATCCGAACAGCCACCTTGTTCGGACAATCCGATCCGAACAGATGCTCATTTCGGGTTCGGATCGGATTTGAACGGGGCAGATCGATGTTCGGATTCGATCGTTCGAATGACCTATCCGATCGAACGATCTGTTCGAATCCCCGAAGCCTCAGAGGAGAGATGAAAGAGAGAGGAGGGAGAAAGAACAAGAGGAGAGATGAAAGAGAGAGGAGGGAGAAAGAACAAGAGGAGAGATGAAAGAGAGAGGAGGGAGAAAGAACAAAAGGAGAGATGAAAGAGAAAGGATGGAGACAGAACAAGAGGAGAGAGAGAGAGAGGAGGGAGAAAGAACAAGAGGAGAGAGAGAGAGAGGCGGGAGAAAGAACAAGAGGAGAGAGAGAAAGAGAGGAGGGAGAAAGAACAAGAGGAGAGAGAGAGAGAGGAGGGAGACAGAACAAGAGGAGAGAGAGAGAGAGGAGGGAGAAAGAACAGGAGGAGAGATGAAAGAGAGAGGAGGGGGAAAGAACAAGAGAAGAGAGAGAGAGAGAGAGATAGGAGGGAGAAAGAACAGGAGAGCGACAGAACGAGAGAGAGAGAGCGAGAAAGAGAATGAGAGAGAGAGAGAGAACGCGACGAGAGAGAGAAAGAGAATAGAGAGAGAGAGGAGGGAGAAAGAACAAGAGGAGAGAGACAGAACGAGAGAGAAAGAGAGCGAGAAAGAGAACGAGAGAGAGAGAACGCGACGAGAGAGAGAAAGAGAATAGAGAGAGAGAGAGCCAGAAAGAGAACGAGAGAGAGAAAGAGAATAGAGAGAGAGAGAGAGACGTCACCTCAATTCGCTTCATCTCCATCTCCGCCTTTCTCTTCTCGCGGTTTTCCCACGCTTGAATCTTCACCTCCTCCCGCTTAAACCTTTCCAAATTCCCAATCAACCAATCAAATCACTCCCATCGCATCAATCCATCAAATCATAACCCAAAAAACCAAGATCCAAACCCTAATATACATCAAATCAAGCCCAAAAATCAAGATCAAAATCCTAAAATCCATCAAATCAAACCAAACCAAGATCCAACCCTAAAATCCATCAAGTCAAACCTAGAAATCAAGATCAAAATTCAATAACCCACCAAATCAAACCAAAAAACCAAGATCATATTCTAAAACCCTAAAAAATCAAACCAAAAAACCAAGATCAAATTCTAAAACCACCAAAATCAAACCAAAAGACCAAGACCAAATTCCAAAATCCATCAAACTAATCCAAAAACCCAAAGATCAATTTCCAAAATACATCACGCCAAGACAAAAAACCAAAAATCAAATTCCAAAAACCCACCAAAAATCAAACCAAAAAAACCAATATCAAATTCCGAAATCCATCCTAGTCAAACCCAAAAACCAATATCAAACTGCGAAATCCATCCTAGTCAAACCCAAAAACCAATATCAAACTCCGAAATCCATCCTAGTCAAACCAAAAAATCAAGATAAAATTCCAAATTTCGTCAAAATCAAACCAAAATACCAAAGATCAGAATTCCAAAACCCACCAAAATCAACCCAAAAAACCCAAGATCAAAATTCCAAAACCCACCAAAAATCAACCCAAAATACCAAAGATCAGAATTCCAAAACCCCCCAAAACCAAACCAAAAAACCCAAGATCAAATCCCAAACTCCGTCAAACCAAGATCAAACTCCCGAATCCCAATCGCCCACCTGGCCATGTCCTTGGCGCGCTCGGCCTCGTCCCAAGCCATGGCCCGACCCTCGAGCGAGTCGCGGCGAGGCGGGCCCACCGGCTCGCCGCACCCACCCACCGAGCTAGCCGGGCTGGTCGGCCGCTCGGGCGACGCGCCCTTGGAAGAGACCGGGCTGGTCGGCACTGGCGTGCCGGCCCCGACCGGCGTGGCGGCCTTGGACGGCCCCTGGCTCGCCGCCGGCGTCATCTCCGTCCCCACGTCCCGCACGCAGACCGCCCGTCCCGTCATCGCCAAGTCCGTCCCCACGTCCCGCACGCAGACCGCCCGTCCCGTCATCGCCAAGTCCGTCCCGCTGCTCGACAACCTCGGCTTCGCCTCCAGCCACTTCTGCGCGTCGTCCCACTTGGACGGCGTCGGCTTCCCGCTCGCCATCTTCCTCGCCGCGATCCCCCTGTGAAACTCGAAGTTCGACGAATTCGACGACGAACTGTTGCTCTGGTTGTCCTCCCCCCCTCTCATTCCCCCGAGAAACCCACCAAATCCCCCAATTTTCACCCAATTTTCTTCCGATTTGGTCGATTCCTGCAGCTCGCTGCGCCAATTTTCCTCCGATTTGCTCGATTCCTGCGGCAATCTTGAGGAAGATGAAGGAATCGAATCTCGCGGCCGGTGAAGTCCAGCTCAGGATCACGTGGAGTTCGTGGGTTCGGCTAGAATGGCGGCCCGTTATGAAGGAATTTTGGCCCGATCCGAGGCTTTGATTTGGGTATTTATTGCCGGGAATTGAAAGAGACGTGTTTCGCGCGCCGCTGGAACCGCTCCGGGCAGGGCTCGACTGGGGAGCGAATGTCTGATCGGGATCTGTTTTGATGCGAAGTTTGTTCGATCGTCGGCGCTGATCTGTGGTTCTTGGATTTGAAAGCCATGGCTGGCGGATTGTTGTTCTTCTCTGTGCGGATTGCTTGCGGTCGTCGGTTCTCTTCGGGAGTTTCTCCTCCCGCGGTGGAGCGCGTGCCTGTTCTGATCGTTGGCGCTGGCCCTGTTGGGCTTGCCTTGTCGTTTTTCCTCGCCAAATTAGGTAATCGCTTCCCCGTCTGGCTTCGTCAAGCTCCTGAAATTGATACAATGAAGTAATCGACGTCTTGCGTTGAAAAAAACTGAACGAAACTTGTAATGTGAATTGGTTGATCTTGCTCGCGAACGATCTGCCGAACTTGTTTTGCTCTTGGTGATTTTTACCTGAAAAAAACTTGTGATGTAAATTGGTCGATCTTGTTCGTGAACAATCTGCCGAACTTGTCTTACTCTTGGTGATTTTAACCTGAAAGAAATTTGTAATGTAAATCGGTTGATCTTGGTCGTGAACGATCTGGCGAACTTGTCTTGCTCTTGGTGATTTTAACCTGAAAGAAATTTGTAATGTAAATCGGTTGATCTTGGTCGTGAACGATCTGGCGAACTTGTCTTGCTCTCGGTGATTTTCACCTGAAAGAAACTTGTAATGTAAATCGGTTGATCTTGCTCGTGAATGATCTGGCGAACTTGTCTTACTCTTGGGGATTTTCACCTGAAAGAAACTTGTAATGTAAATCGGTTGATCTTGCTCGTGAACGATGTGGCGAACTTGTCTTACTCTTCTTCTCAGGAACTGGGATAACATAGTGGAAACTCGAGGCATTCCTTGTGCTTGAAATTCGGTACCCAGTTTTAGAGATGGCTGCCTTATCCCGATCTTAGCAGCAAGTTTTATCAGATAATCTTTTGTTGATCATACGCCAGTTTATTCACATCAACACTGATTCATTGAATTGAACACCTGAAATCCTCTGTTTTTCATGACAGCTAGAATTCTCTCATTTCTCTTCCGAGAAACTTTTATCATTTTTTTCTTGGGTCGAGACATGGACAATGAATCTGACCTACGTGCTTACCGTTCTTCAGGCATCAAGAGTGCTGTTCTGGAGAAAAGCCTCACATTTTCTCAGCATCCTCAAGCTCACTTCATCAATAATCGCTCCATGGAGGTTCAACTCCCAACATTTTCTTCAATTTCTTCCTTCTTTTCGGGCATCTCTTTCATGATATTATCATACTTCACTAAAAAATGACATTAAATTTCAGTGTAATAGAACGTGCTTACCTGTTGATGACCAGCGGCTCCTTTCAGCTGTTCCGCAAACTAGACGGGTTGGCCGAAGATATTGAGAGACTGCAGCCTCCACTGGACCATTGGAGAAAATTCATCTACTGCACTTCCTTATCTGGGACTGTTCTTGGATCTGTAGACCACATTAAACCCCAAGGTAACGCTTAACCCTCATCCTCCTCCTTCCCTTTTTGAGCCTTGTGTTTTCTGATCAGACTTCGAGAGAACGACGAGCCCGACTTTTGTTGCTCACTTGTCTCAATACAAATTGACAAGGCTTCTTCTGAAAAAGCTGGAAAATAATGGATTTTGCGTTACTGAGAATGAAGAATTGAGCCGGAATGAAGGCTCTGGGGGACTCGAGAAGAGGATTTTAATGGGGCAAGAATGTGTCTCGGTTCGTTCTCTTCCTGCCGGTGTCGAGGTGGGGATGCTTTCCCGGGACGGCGGCTTCGGCAAAGAGATGCAAAGAAAGATCCATTGTGAAATCCTTGTTGGAGCAGATGGGGCGAGGAGTAGTGTCAGGAGATTAGTGGGCATCAAGATGGAAGGCGAAAGAGATCTACAGAAACTGGTCAGCGTTCATTTCCTTAGTAGAGATCTTGGAAGGTATCTCCTCGAGGAAAGGCCGGGTATGCTCTTCTTCATCTTTAATTCTAACGGTATTGGGGTCCTCGTTGCCCACGATCTCAGCCAAGGGGAGTTTGTGCTCCAGGTGGGCAATCTCATCTTAAGAATCTCGAGGAACAGCCTTTCTTTCATTCAATATTTACAAAATCTAGATGTTAAATTTCTTTTAGGTGCCATTCTATCCTCCTCAGCAAGGGTTGGAGGATTTCAGCCCTCGGGTAATTACCAACCCGAAATCCTAAACCCTAAACCCTGAACCCTAAATCCTAAACCCTGAATCCTGAAGCCTAAATCCTAAACCCTGAATCCTGGACTCTTTCCCAGGTGTGTGAGGGAATAATAGACAAGCTGGTCGGCTGGAAGGTTGAGGATGTGGAGATTGTGGACATAAAGCCTTGGGTGATGCACGCGGAAGTTGCCAAGAGATTTAGTGCATGCAATGGTCGGGTTGTTATTGCAGGCGATGCTGCGCACCGTTTCCCTCCCGCCGGTGGCTTTGGTTGGTCCTCTATCCTTGAAATGCCAAAAAAAATAAAAAATAAAAACTATCCTTGAAATGCCTCAAAAAGAGCCCACTCGGCTAACATGGTCGTGGCAGGGATGAATACCGGCATCCAGGATGCTCATAATTTGGCCTGGAAAATTGCTGCCTTCCTTGGTGGCCTTTCTCCACTCTCTATCCTTGAAACTTATGAGACCGAGCGCCGTCCGGTAGGATGTATACCCTTGCCATTTTCACCTGTTTGCTGGTTATTAATTGACTGACTTGCTGCGGCCAGATCGCGCTGTTCAATACAAAACTCAGCGTCCAGAACTTCAGAGCAGCAATGTCCATTCCGGCTGCGCTCGGCCTCGATCCGGCCATTGCAAACACAGGTTAGTGAGTCAAGAAAAAAAACTTGGGATTAAAACTTTCCCATAAAACTTGATGCACATTTTTCGTATGTGAACAGTCCATTCGGCCCTCAACAGCGGGGTTGGCTCCCTTCTACCCTCAGCCATGCAGAAAACAATTTTAGAAGGAATTTTCGCCATCGGCCGCGTCCAGGTCTCTGATTTTCTTTTGAAGGGAAAGAACCCGCTGGTGTCCTCCAGGCTGGCAAAACTTCGATCTATTCTGGATGAAGGAAAGAGCCTTCAGCTCCAGTTCCCTGCCGAAGACATTGGATTCAGGTATATCTAAATAACAAGGCAAATCTTGACTCGACACTGGGCTTGGGCATTAATCTGTAATCTTCTTTCCAGGTACAAGGAAGGAGCTCTGGCCAATGACGGCGACTTGGAAAAGACACTGGAGAACAGGGAAGAACACAGGAGAGACTATGTTCCTTCCTCAGAGCCTGGGTCACGCATGCCTCATATGCCCCTTCGATTGCTTAACTGCAGTAAGGTATGCCTCACATATGCAATAAGGTTTGAGGGCGGATGACAAACGAAATAGAAAAAATCCTATCTGTTATCAGTCATCCGTCCCATTCAGCCTAGGGTTGGGAAAAAAAGTTTCGTTCGTTCGCGAACATGCGAACGAACACGAACACAAACACGAACGGTCCAAATCGGACACGAACATGTTCGCGAACTGACGAACCGTTCGCGAACAAGTTCCCATCTCTCTCTCTCCCCCCCCCCCCTTTTCCTCTCCCTCTCCCCCCCTCTCTCTCTCCCCCTTTTTCTCTCCCTCTCCCCCTCTCTCTCTCCCTCTCTCTCTCTCCCTCTCCCTCTCCCTCTCCCTCTCTCTCTCTCTCCCCCAAAGAGTGCCCCCCCATTTTCTTTATTAAATTTTCATCCTGTTCATGTTCGTTCGCGAACGAACACGAACGAACCGAACATGAACACGAACACGAACAGGATTTTCGGCTGTTCGTTCGTCAACGAACAGTGTTCCTTCGTTGATGAAACACGAACTTCCCTACCCTAATTCAGCCCCTCGCCCGTCTGAACAATCTCTCACTAATTTCTTAATCTGAAATGGTCAGCATTTGATTTCCTTGTTCGCAGGGCGACATCATCTCTACCTTGGATCTCATTCCAGTGGATAAGCTAGAGTTCGTCCTCATCATAGCCCCAGTGAAGGGATCCTACATTCTTGCCGAGACTGCTCGTACAGTCGCCCAGGAGTTTGGAGCTATTCTTAGTGTAAGCGTCATCTGGCCCCCGGGTTGTTTCTTCGATATGTCGAAGCCAAGAGATGGGTACTTAGATTTGGAGCAAGTCATGCCTTCACTGTCATGGTGGGAGACCTGCGGCATCTCCCAAGATGGGGCCATCATGGTTAGACCTGATGACCATGTTGCTTGGAGGACTACCTGTGCCCTTGGCGACGATGCTGCTGACCAGATAAGACGTGCCTTCTCTAAAATTCTTGGAATTACACGATTTTAAAATGAATGATTGGCATTCTTTCCAAGCATAAGTTTCAAGCCATACATAGGAGTTACAACGAATGAGGTATGAGCTCAGGCGATGTGGATGGCATAGGATATGACGGCAGTCGACAGTCCCAGGACACCACCGGCAATGACCTGGTGAGAGGTGAAAGGTGTTTGTTGGTCACAAATTTGATGAGAGAGCAGGTACGGTACATGGCCTCGGAAGGGATGGTTTTGTTCCATCCCGGGACGAAAAAACCATCATGTCCGGGGCCCGAGACATCAGAGTATAGAGCAAGGATGCATACATGACAGTTTTTTCATCCCAGGGGGGAAAAACCATTCTGTTCAGGGACTTGGACATTGGACGAGACAGAAATTCATCCCCCGGATTAAGGATGGGACAGCTTTTTGTTTCGAGACGAAAAAATTTTTGCACATGCAGGACAAATGTGCTAAAATTTTATTTTATGAGTTTATTAAATTATAAAACTTCTTTTTTCTTTGAAATTATGAACTGCGATCACATGCCCATGCTGTGGTCACCAACGAGGACTTCACAGGCGGTCACCCATCCTGGTACTGCTCATGCCCAAGCATGCTTAACTTCGGAGTTCTAATGGGATCTGGTACACTAGTGTGCTGATACTAGTGCAAATTATAGAACTTCTATGAATTACAATGTCTGTTATTTTCAATTTGATGGGACAGGACATTTCTTTTTAGGACGACCCAAAAAGAAAAATGTGACGTGGGATGGGACGAATACAGTCCTGAACCGTCCAGAGTCCCCATCCTGATGATCATACACTATACATCAGGATGGAACTTGTCTGCCTGACGATGGACGAGATGGTTTTTTCATCCCATGACGAAAAAACTGTCCTAAAAGTCCCTTTTTATCTTGAATTTTATAACTTCTACGATTCATAACTTCTATTGTTTTCCGTCCCTGATACCAGACGGTAACGGGATGCAGGACGATTAGAAAATCATCCCGAACCGTCGCACCATTCCGTCCTGGACTATTGTAATCCTTAAGAGAAGGTGAATAAACCTGAAGGGGAGTGTGGCCCAGGAGTTCTCGCAGAGGCCTTGTTTCTGCTAGAGGGTGTTCGGGAGGAAGTTCATAAACGATCTGATTCAACACCTGCAGAAAATATCGAGAAGGTATCATCTCTTAGTGTATGAAAAAAATATAATGAACAATCAAAGAGGATTAAGTTTCACAGCAAGCATCAGGACAGTGGTTTCTTTATAAAAAAGGATGAACACTATTTTAGAGAAATTTCAAGTATATCACTACTACGGGCTAAAATAGCAGGTTTGTCAGTTTTTAATCTTAGCCAAGCGAGAAACACTGCCAAGAAAAATGGGAAAGTAAAGGGAAAATTCCTAGGAAGGCCGAATATTAATACCTCTGCTTGTTTTCCAGCGTGTAATCTTACGCCAAAAGCATCATGCATAACCTGCCAGATGATTAAAGTTAAAATCTCCCAGAAAATATCATTCTAATTTGGAAAAAGACGGCAAAGATTAAAGAAATTTGGTCGAACATGAAGGGGAAGAAATTTTATGAGATAGAACTCAAGAAAATGGGGCATCAGACTTACAACACAAGCAAAAACTGCAGCGACGGCAAAAATCGGCCCTCCAAAGCCATCTTGGAATCCGACGGAGAAAGCGAGAGCAGTAACAGTGGCTGAATGCGACGATGGCATTCCCCCAGACGCAATCAGTTGCCTGGCATCCCAGCGACCCTCTTTACACCTGAAACCAGAGAAATCATCAATCTGTTCCGGCAAAATGAAGAAATTCAATCGTTGATAACAGTCAATCCGATCTCAAATTCAATCATCGGTACACCGAATTCGTAAAAAACGAAAGATTTGAGGGCGTAGCCAAACCGGCAAGGAGATCAGCGTGTATCTTGAACCAGTGAAACCCTTGGCGGGGGGAAAAGGAGATGAACGAGGTGTGTACCGAGTGGTGAAGATCTTGGCGGTCTGCGCGATGGCGAAGGCGGCCATCGCCGCGAACAGGGGGTAGTTTTGGAAGAAGTTTGATTCCGACGGGTCGGTTTCCATCAAATTCCTTTCGATTACAGCCGCTCCAGCGCTTGTTCTTGAGCAGTAATCGAATCTGGAAAGAAAACTACAAAGAAACGGTGATCGATGCCTCTTCCACGGCAACTTGCTTCTTCTAATTTGTACGAAGCGGCCGAGTCGGTCGGGCGGAGGAAGAGAATATGCTACGGGCCTCAAAAGGTAGCGGAATCTCGATTCCCCTTCTGGTTGGCCCCATGGAAAGCAGCTCACGTCATGGCCACAGCACCCCAAATCGGCCACAAACTTAGAAATTTGAATGGGTGGGTTCACCATTCCCAAAAACTCATCCCTAATCAAATATAAAAATTTCAAGTTATATAGTAGTAGATTTACAAGGTGGAGGAGCTGACCAGTAGGGAACTGCACGTCCGGGATGTGACGGCCCGGACGTGACGGGATGGATGACGAACGGTGACGAACGGGGACATGACGAGTATTTTGTCCCGTCCGCGTCGCGTTGCACGTCCTTGGTTTTTGGAAAAATCCGTTACATTCCTGTCACTCATCACTAGGGATCGCCCGTGCTGATACCGACATCGGTTACGGTATTGGGGCGGATGCTGTACCGGATACCAGAAATCAAATTTCTGGTATCTGTTTTTACGGGTATCCATATATAGGATAACAATATCGTATATCGGTTGCTACAGTACCGATATCCGATATCGTGATCTGTCTCAATGTCGTCATCCGCCTCCGTCTCTCGGGGAGGATGACGATATCGGATGTCAGAGTTGGATATCGGATTTCGATATCCAACATAGAAGGGTTATAAAAATATATTTTAATCGTCAGAGTTTTCTAAGTTATTTCCTGGCTTGTTTATTATATACAGCTCAAACTTTTTTGTTTTCTTCCATATGGGATAACAGGATTCGGAGTTTAACATTAAACTCCGAATCCTATTATCCCATATGGACGGGAAAAAAATTGAGTTGTATATATTAAACGAGGAATTATATAGTAGATAAATATTTAATAAATTATTATTATATTACTACTTTGTTTAATACAAAATATATTCATAGAACACACTTATTATCTGTTCTCATAATTTTTTACCCTATATTTGATATCTAATAAGTGTATTTTTGTTCTTACACAACTGTTCTTACCTACCTATGATACGTGGGGGTATCTGGCTTATAACACACTTATTATCTGTTCTCATAATTTTTTAACCTATATTTGATATCTAATAAGTGTATTTTTTAAATTATTTAGCCCTTAAACTTCGAATCCTATTATCCCATATGGACGAAACAAAAATATTGAGTTGTATATATTAAACGAGGTATTAATATAGTAGATAAATATTTAATAAATATATTTAGTATTAAATGAAGAAATAATATAGTAATTATTTATTTAATAAATTATTTAGTCGTTTAATACATATCCTAGCTTGTTTAATATATACAACTCAAATTTTCTGTTTCCTTCCATATGGGACAATAGGATTTGGCAAACTCCGAATCCTATTGTCCTATATGGAAGAAAACAAAATTATTAAGCTGTATATATTAAACGAGGTAGGATATACATTAAAAACACCCGGTGTTGTTAACATAAGTCATCTGAAATGATGATCAATACTGACTTTTCTCTTGATAACGGTTATCGATATCCGGTATCCGATATCCACCTCGATATCCATCTCCATTTGATATCCATCCCCAATATTCGTTTACACTTGCCAGACAAAATCCGTCTGATATCTGATATCCAATATCAGACACTGTCCCAATTTTTTCTGGATACTGGATATCGAATGTCCAATAGCAGATATCATATGGATATCGGACGAAAATTCCCTACGCGTCACCGCAAGTGTCATCCTGTCACCGTTCTGTCACCGGACAGTGTCACCGTCACAAGTGACGAAAATTCAAAGCTCAGTTCTCTCTCTCTCTCTCTCTCTTAAGGAGATAGTTTTTAAAGGTTTTTTTTTCCAATTTATCAATGTTTTTACAAATCCATCATCGATGTCATTCGTGACATCTTTCCCGTCATGTCACCCATCCGAGGACCTCAGTCACCGTCGCGGATATTTCATCACCATCACCATCACGGACCAAGAATTTGTCACTGTCACCGTCACGTCATCCATCACAGTGCCGTCACTGTGACGTGTGACATGATGGATGACCTCTGTCATTGCCTACTGAACAGTTAGACTGCTCCTTTGTCATTCTGGTTTAGGGTCGTCATCCGTCATGTCTTCCATCATGTGATCAAAGACGAAGACTGTGAGGGATTACGGAGGGTTCAGATGGGTGATGTGATGGGTTGGCAAGTCCAGATGGCAGGGGTCATGGGTTTTGAAATAAAAAATAGAAGTTCTCTTCATTTCTCTCTTCCTCTCCTTCTCTCCCTCCCTTTCTTTCATGGGTTCTGGCTCTCCCTCTCTTATTCTCACTCCCCCCTTTGATAATCCAGAAATCTGGGTTAATTATGTCATTTAAGGTTTCTAATTCATGCAACTGTTTTTATAATTTTACTTACGAGAATTGAGTAAGGCCTAAATGCATAGGGAATTATTGAATAAGTGAATGTTAAATTTATTTTATTTTTTGGATTTTATATTTATTTAAGAAATTAAACATAACTTAATGAAAGAAAACCTGTAAAAATTAATTCAAAATAATCTAAAGAGTAGTGAAAATATCTGTCCTGATTAACCTAATTTATCCAAAATTTAGGGATTTTCTGGAAACTTCTAGTGAGAAATTTAAATGAATTCTATTTAAATATCATAATTGGCGCTTTGGCAAAGCTAGGTGGCGATTGATAGCAATGGTGTGACTGAAGTGAGCGAGTTTCACCATCACGAAATGTGGACGATAGGCTTGTAGATACATGCTGGCAAGATATAAAGATGGTCAAATGCTACGGATATACCATTGCCAGTGGCAACGGAGATGGAAGTACGAAAATGACAACAAGCGAGGGATGGATTCAGTTGTGCCATGCATGATAGTGAAAACTTAGGCTATATTCCACAACAACCTGAGAAAAAGGACGAAGCAATGAATCCAAAAAATAAGAAGATCACACTAACTTTATAGTCATGTGCCCAATGGGCTGTCTAGTGCTTTATATTCAGGATTCTTGATCAAAAAGATACTCACTCAATCTTTCTCTCTTCATAATTGCATACCCAAACAAGATTTTGAATGACCAAATCATTTCTCTGATTGTAATTAGAAACAAAATCAAAGGTTGTGTATCATACAAAGTTTGAGGGTTTCTATTTTTATATCTGAGGCCATGGATGGATAGGGAGAACAAAGATAAAGCTAACCTCAAATTTGAAGTTGAATCATTCTCAACCATCTGATTTTATTTCTCCCACTCGATCAGTCTGATGGATTGGTTGCATGGGACAGGTTTTTGGAAGACTAGAAAAATTAAACTTTTCCAAAGAAATTTAAATAAATTTAACATAAAATTTCCTAACTTGTAATTTTTTCCTTTTGAATTTTTCTTGAAAATTCAATAAAACTAATGAAAAATCAGGAATATAAATAATTTCATTCTAAAAATAAAAGAAATTTCTAAGAATATTTAAATAAATCCAACTATATAATTTATTAATTATAAATTATTTTCTTTGTGAAATCAATGTAAAAAGTTATGTTAAAATATAATTAAAGATAAAAAAATAAGAGTTTCATTTTAAAAAATAATAAATGCCCAAAACTATTTGGCTAAATTAAGATATAAATATTTTAAATATATAATTATTTTATTCATAAAACTAATGTAAAAATATGTTAAAATACCATAAAATCAAGATAAATCACAAGTTCATTCCAAAATCGTACTAAGTCATTTAACCCTTAATAACATATATTTATTTTCATTTTAATGAAGATAAACGTATAAAAAATAAAATTACTATAAAATTTGACATCTTATTTGTGATTATTATCCCACACCATCATTATCTCTCGCCCTCTCCCTTGTTCTCTCTCCCCTTCTCCCTCTACTTGTCTTTATCCCCTTATATCTCTCTCCATACACCTCACCCCCTCTCCTTTGGTCTCTCTCCTACTCCCTATTTCTCTCGCTGTATCCCTCGTTTTCTCCATCTACCTTTCCCTCTCTTCCTCGATCTCTCCTTATCCATATATCTCTCTTACTCTCTCTCTCTCCATCCACCTCGCCCCCTCTCCTTTGGTCTCTCTCCTACTCCCTATTTCTCTCGCTGTATCCCTCGTTTTCTCCATCTACCTTTCCCTCTCTTCCTCGATCTCTCCTTATCCATATATCTCTCTTACACTCTCTCTCTCCATCCACCTCGCCCCCTCTCCTTTGGTCTCTCTCCTACTCCCTATTTCTCTCGCTGTATCCCTCATTTTCTCCATCTACCTTTCCCTCTCTTCCTCGATCTCTCCTTATCCATATATCTCTCTTACACTCTCTCTCTCCATCCACCTCGCCCCCTCTCCTTTGGTCTCTCTCCTACTCCCTATTTCTCTCGCTCTCTCTCCCCTCTCTCTCTCTCTCTGTATCTTGCTTACCGTAGCTGAGTTCACAGTATGTTTTATCAGCATTATGGGGCTCTTATACTTCATTCCCTCCAAAAGGAAAATGCCACTAGGGCTTCCATCATTAACTTTGAGTTATTTACTTGGTCATCCATGTCCCTAAACTATAGATGGAGCTATCGATCTTGCTAGAACTGTTTGACTGCCACAAAGGATGATCCAAGGAACAAGGTGACCATATTCTAATGTCACACACAACGCCTTCATGTGTGCTCCTTGATCCATCAAATGGTATTAATGACACATTTACCTTTAGGAGCATTTTTAATTCTTCTTGTAAGTTGTTGTTATCATTCTGAAAATTTCTGTTTATTATCCATTATGGTTACATTATCCATCACCATTCCAAGTCTTAAACCTATTCTGAGTCTTGTTATCCGATATTGTGACTGGATATCGGATAACAATAACCATATGCCTATTGGGGCAATACTACCTTTTATGAAATATTCTGAGTGTTGATGATATATGTTGGTTTACGTTGCCAAAATATCACCTTAGATGAGTTGAACGAGGTTCTTTGAAATTTTAATAATTGTAATGAATGCAATTAATTTATGTACGGTAATCCAATGTATGGAGTGAGGTAGAGGATAAGGTGTTCTTGGTTATTTATCTATGGGTTAGCCTGGTTCCCAATCCTGTTGTTGGGATTTCCATGTTCGGAAACCACATAGTAACATGATTCTTTAACGCAACTTTAAATAGAATAAAAATTTTATATAGCTTTGACTTTCTCTTTGGGAGCAGATGAGGTCAAAATTAACATAGTCAAAAAAATTAGTCAATGATACATCATATGAACTAAAATCGAAAACATGTTGACAATCTTATCATGTTGCACTGATTCAAATCCCCAATTGTTGGAATTTAGTCCCTTTGAGCTATTCAAATGTTTGATTTTATGCATATCCATGTGGTCATAAGTATTTTGAACCTCCTTAGGATCTTCGTAATTGTTGAACCTCCTCGGGATCTTCACGAATGTTGAACCTCCATGGTATCTTCACAAATTCTAACTTGCATGGATATCTCTCATGCACATTTCCTCATAATATATATATATATATAGTTGAGTTTTTTTCATGATCAATAAATATTATATTCCTTTAAGATAAAATATATAGTCATATAAGGTAATATTTTTAAGATAATTTATTTTAGATAACATGTCCATTCACATGCCTTACTGCTTTAGATCCCCTTAATTCAACTTAAAACACTATAAGACCTCATTTCTTTTAATATTTTATGAAAAAGAGAATCATCTCTTCACTAATATAAGTTAGTGTTCTCCTGAATTGAGCTGTAATATTCTGGAAGAAACTTTTTGACATGTTGTAAGTTAATAATACGACAGTTATCTATGAGTTCTTCATACTTTGTTTCCATTTAGTTTACTCCTACTTTCCTCTTTGTTTCCTTATTTGTCTCAAATGATTTTCTCTCATAATTTGGATTTTCTAACATTATTTGTCCTCTGTGTCTCCTCATACTTTGTTTCCATTTTATGTTAATAGTGCTCCTTCAACTTCATCTTCTTATGCTTTAATTTTTAATGGATAATTTATTTTTTCAATATTTTATATAGTTATTTTTTGAACAATCCATACGTTTCATATATAACTTAATCTTCACCCAACCAGCTGCCATGTCAATGATGGAGAGCGCTTTACACCAAGTAGATGAGGAGTTGGATTTTGAGCAATTACTTGTAGAACATATTTCTTATGCGTCAGATCTTCGTGGCTGAGCAAAACGATCCCCCATACTAAAATACTTTACACTTGTTGGGGATTCCACATATGAGTGTGGAACTCTTTGCACAAAGAATGTGACAAAGGCCGTGCAACTGAAGCGTTGATAAATCCAAAATGATAGTAATATATATGTGCAATTCTAGCTAATTTATCTACTTCTTTATCTTTATCTGAATATATTATCAACATTTATGTTAAGTTGTGAAAAATCATGAAATAAAATCACCTTTTTCTAATTTGGAGTTAATTATTATCATTTGTGGGACTAACCCCACTTAACTCAATGAGTTAAGTGGAATGAATCTCACTCTCTTCTTAGTTGATGTGGAAGATACAGGAATTAGGTGAAACTATCATGAATAAAGGGGATATTTAAATGAAGAGGAAGCTATTTGGAACAGAGGAGCAGGCTCAGCCACAACCCTGGGCCAAGAAAAAAGGCCCAAAGCAAGACAGTTGGCTCTAGTCTAAAGGCCCATTAAGGAAGCTCCACCAAACCCACTATGAGAGGCATGTTGGGCCAAAGAAAGGAGGGCAAGGGGAAGGTCCAGTCATGATTATTTATGGACATTTCAGGGGCTTAAATGCTGATTGGAGAACAACCTTGGACGTGGATCCAAGCCAGAGAAAAAGATCCAGCCATTCAATCCACAAAACATCCAAGTGTGGAGACTTAAAGATAGCACCTTTAATGCTAATTAAGGAAAGAAACCTTGAACATTCAGGGGTATTTCAAAGGCCTCAGTGCTTATTGGAGGACCATAATGGACGTGGATCATGACCCTGAAAAGAAGATCTGGCCATCCATTGTATTAAAAATCCAATGGCTCTCATTTGCTCTCTCTCCCTATATAAACCCCTTCACCCTATTGTAATATTCATCTTGTGATTCAATCTAAAGTAATGTTTGGTGGCCTAAGTGCAATTGAGTCATAGATCCATTCACCTCAGTGAGTGCCAGGCTGAGCAGGAAGCATCCAGGGCTGAAGAAGCTGGTGGAAAGGAGAAGAAGAAGTCCCTTGGACCTTGGCAAGTGTGACAAAGAGGTTACCTTCTTATTTATCATTTTTCACTCTTTTCTTTTCATCTTTTTTTGATTAGTCTTGGATCAGCTAGCCAATATCCAGACGGTTCCAATGCATCCAACCACGCTCTAAAATTCATTCTAGAACTCATTCTATTGTGAATTTAGTGCAGTCCATTTTTTCTCTCTCCTCCACCAAGCCACTTTCCCCATTTGGCATCCGACTTAGCCAATTTTTGACCAAGTCCAGAGCGCCAACCTGTTCCATTTCCTATTTTGTTTTGGCTTTAAAACACTCCTACAAAATCCTAAAAATATATTTTCTGCCTACTAATATTATTATAATATTATAATTATATTTTAACTTTCCTTGTTTTATATTTTTATTTAATTAGTTATTTATCTTCATATGTAGCAAACCTACTTCTAAAATTATTAAAAAATAATAACTAAACCACAAATTCTTAAGGAAAATCCCTTGCTCCCTATGGATCGAACCTTACTCTCCCAGCGCTAGTAAGGTTATTATAAATTTTTGTTGTTTTAATTCGGATAAACCAACGACACTAATTAGTGAAGTTAGCTCATCTTCTAATTACCCCAAAATCTGAATTATCAAGCGTAAAACAGACAATAGTACAAGCATATTTTGGTGCTATTTCAGATTTGTTCATTCAAAATAACATTATGGGTTTAAGGGCATCACTAGTACACACAGCTGTAAAGACGAATTATCATACGATGGGACATCAAGTCTCTTCGGCAGAATGTGACCCATAAAGGGTCAAACGCCATAAGAGACCAAGGACATCATTAGTCAGCTAGTATGTCACGCTGGCCTGCCATGGCATCGGATCAATACTTATGTGTGGAAGGAGACATGGCGCTATGTGACACATACCTAGTTGCCTTCTCCTAGTGTATGAGTCATCAAAGCATGGACAATGAAGTTGTGTGAGAGGTAGAAGGTGGAGATCGTGCGCTCGTTATCAGATGATGACCATGTGTCAGTGATAGCCAATGGATGACAGAAAATGGTTGCGGACTTTTGGGGCGTAATAATTCATTGGATCGATGTTCGTTGGACATATCGTGAATGTGTCCTCGCTGTTCGTGAGCTATGTGGGAAGCATGACAGAGAGTTTATGGTGGAAATTCTTGTAGGGATGCTTGAAGAATTTGGATTCAAAGGTGAGTAATGTTAAGAGTATTGCTCTATAATGTAATTGTTGAATGTATGATAAAATATTTAATATACTTTCCATTGCAGTTATGCATGGTGATCACTGATAATACATCAAATATCAAAAGTATGATGGCCATATTAGGAATAAAATTACATGATCAGAGCAGGGAGTTGAGCGCTAGATGACACATTTCATGCGTTGCACATATAGTGTGTTGGGTTCTGTGCCTTGATTCATCCATGGAAAACATGATTCCATGGATGAGGAAGCGTGTTAATTGATTCATAATTCATCTTTAAAACATACATTAAATGTACCTTATCGGGAACTTGTTCCACTCTTGAATTTGTCGCTCTGAGATCGTTCTGAAGTGCTTCATGTGCCCCGTCTCTAGACGTATTCACACGATCACTTGATGCTTGGATCTACTCGTCATGTTCTTCAACTCTTCTTGAAAATCTTGAACATCTTCTCACCATGAAGACACTCTCCTTGGTTGAGTGGAGAAGAGAGTGGATAAAAGGGGGCTCTCAAATCTGGCTGACCTGGGTGCTTAAAATGAATGTCCATTCTCTATTCATATTATACTTAAGTTTTTCTCAAAAATCCTACGAAGTGAAATATATCCACCAATGCCCTTATGACCTTATACGTGTGACCGTCTAGGCCCATGTATCATTCTAGTTAATAACTTTAGTGGCCCAATAACAGTTATTGGTCAACCTTATTAATTAACCATATCAACATATAGATTAATTAACTAAGGATTGATTTAACCCAATCAATAGGTTATGTTTTCAGCCCGTGGGGTGCCAAGCTACACCTCGTGGTCTAGAAGATACCAAGTAGTGTTTGAGCTCTCTCATGAAACATTTACAGTCATCGGTTACCATATATGTATAATACATCATCCGTGCGAGACTCCCGAATGACTTAAGGTATGGTTTATCATCAAACCCTAACCCGTGATTAAACTTGTACTAATGCGTAATGAGGATCATTGGAGAACTCCTTCTCCAATATCCTCACTACCTTGGCTAGGGATTGGCTGCATCATCTTCCTTGAGTCAATGCCCTCTTACACCAAAGGCAGATGATCCCGTCTTGATCGCTCAATCATCTCTATGAGCTTCTTACTACATCCAAGCTATGAATTTTTTGAATCCCATGATTAGAGGCTCATAAGTCATAGTCAGAATGCACTCGTCCATTCACAAGATATCCTTGGTGTCTCAAATCAGTGGATCACTTATACGATCGTGACATGAATTAACCTGATTGACGTTTAGGGATAATACCATCCAGGGATTCATACGGATCAATTCAGTGAACTCTTTCTCCAAGGAGCACCCACTATTTATCCTTAGTGTCGCCACACTAATAGCCACAAGATTAGCTATACTTATGATATAAGTAGGATCAATTAATGTTATTCTATCCACATAATTTGATGTCCATCTCAACTATCCATTGAATAGGCATATCTAGAATACATTTTTAAAGACTAGTGATAACTGTATTATGATATCATCATAATTCACTATGGCATTGCACAGATTTGTGGACTTCATTATAATCATCACACTAGAATAATAATGAAGATAATAGTTTATTCGATGAACTTAAATAAACATGGTGGTGTGATTGGCTTGATGGCCACATAATATCTATCATAGTGAACATTGTCATTTAAGCTACTTTGAAGATTTTTTCTATTCCTACAATGAGAACCACAGTTGAGGAGGAGATTGATGTCAGCATGAGTGATGACCTGTATGACAATGAATCAAAATTGGAGGAGGAAGAGGACAGCTCATTGCATCGGTACATATTTTGACTCGAGGGTGTAGTTACTAACATGAAGACAATAGTTTGAGCTGTTCGTCAAACAACAAAGCGACAAATATATTATATTGATCTCTATAGGACACATAAATTGAAGCCAAGGTTGCCCTCACTTGATTGCCCAACACGGTGGAGTAGCACTGCATGAGATGCTAAAAGAAGCTAATGTGAAGAGATGTGATTGATGTTGGGGCTGCATTTTCCATTGCAAGAGGGAGCCAGACAAAGATCTCATGTGAAGAATGGCAGCTGCTGAAGAAGTTTGCCTTCATATTGGAACAATTTGCATACACAAAGCAAAGGTGTCCACTATTGAACATGTCCTCATCTTGGTGGGGGCATTATCACGACACATGGAGGACGTCATCAAGCGTGCTATTGAATCCATGTTGTTCATTGGCAAAAGACTACCTCAAGATGAGCGAACATCATTAATCACCGCATGTATTGCCATGTAGACAAAACTAGCTGACTATGGGAAGTTGTTGTGGAACATTCTTTTTGTCCTTAATGCCGCACTACTTAACCCATTTTGCAAGGGGTCAATATATGATGAGGCATCCTATTTGAAGGTTGTCCTATGTTCGAGGAATTCTCCCTACTACACATGCATTCATACATGGCAAATGCAGCACAACCATGCCCATCAACAACAACCATCAAAGGCTCGGGTCAGTCAGACCCTTAGCAACAAACCCTCCGTAACAACAACATCACCAACCCCCTTCTGGAGGAATTTGAGATCTTGCTACATACATCTCACCAAGGAGGGGGAGATACTTCACGTGCCTAGTGTGTTATTGTCTATCCAACTTTAGCAACAATTGCACAGAATTTCTATCAGTGTCTAAAACAAGTGCTCCATCAGAACGATTATTGTCTAGTTGTCGAGCAGTTGTCACTTATGAGCGATCACGTTTGGAGGCACTTGTTTGTGTAAAGTGTTGGTCTCAAGGGGGAATAAAATGGTATAACATTTGTCTTGATAGTGAAATTGATGTTGAACCAGAAAATTCTGGTATGATTCAAATCCGATATTGATACTAATCTAGCATTATCTGGAACCATTATGCATTCAGCAATACATAACGATATTCGTTACCAATATTCAAATCGAATATTGTCCATGTCCGTAATTTTTTTAAGCATGGATACCGCGATATCTTATTATTGATATTGCATACGGATACTGATGGTAGCACCCTATCCCTTAGGGCAAGTGCTTGAGTGTGGACCAAGCCCAGGTCGTTGGAATTATATGTGGCCCACAAGCTAATCACACATACCACATCACATGAATATTCATTTGTAATATATATTTATTATAATGCACATCTGATGTTATTAATTGAAGTTAATGAACATATTCAATGATTAGCACGATGCGGTCCCACTAATAGGCTATGGCCAATCTCATAGCCATTAGTGTGGACACACTAAGGACATTAGAGAATGACTCCTCTAAATCTATCCAAATAAATTTCTGAGGTGTATAACACCCAAGATCAATCAAGTTGATTCATGAAATGGTTGTGTAAGCAATTCTCAGACCTGAGGCACCAAAGAAACGTTATGACTAGAAGGTTGTGACTTCAATATGTCCTACGATGATTAGATTACAAACCTTCATTGCTCAAATTCAGCAACATGCCCTTGGTATTATAGGATATAGTCTCAAGGAAGCAAATACAATTAAATCCCAAGCTAGGGTTAGTGGAAAAATCAGAGATGATGCTCTCTGATTGACTTTTCCATGCATCTATACTCAGTAGAATGACCTATTCATATGATGATTAACCATACTTTAGTTTATCTGGGACTGTCACGTAGATGAAGGATTATATGTACATAGTAACTGATGGCGGTAAATGTTATATGAGAGAGTTAACATCAATCAAATTTAATATGTCGTTTGTATTTTCTAGATCATGAGATGTAGTATAGGACACCATACACTAGCTATTTAGCAATTGATCGGGCTAAATCAATCCTAAATTAATTAATACCAATCTGATATACTTAATTATTAAGTTTGACCAGTAAATTTTATTGCATCATCTAAGTCATTTACTAGATTGATACATGGGCCTAGAGGGTCACACACAAAGGTTTTGGAAATAGGTAAATATATTCTAAGTTTAGGGACTCTCATTAAATGTTCCTAGAGAGGAGGATTTTATGAAAATTATGAAAAATTATCGATAAAAGGGGCAACCTCTACTGACAACCACAATAGCCCTTTTGAGTGCTTCTGTTTCCTCAATTCCTCTTCCCAAATGCTGCTTCTAGTGAGACTAGATGGAGTATAGTTCATATTTCCAGCTGCAAAGTTTGATGGAAATAAGATGAGATCGAGGGCTAAAAAATTGTGTGGATATGTTTAAAGATCAAACATTTGAACAACCAATAGGGGTTGCGCTTGAAGAACCAAGAAATCACAAGTTTGATCCATACAAAGGTGATTTTTTGGTTTTTCTATGTTTTTGGTTTCTCATATCCATCTTTGGTTTGATTCTTTGTCATTTACTCAAGTTAGGACTCAGTTGGTCGAGATCACGAGTCTTGGCACATGTGCATTTGAGCTCACTTTGAGTTTAATTATGTTCTATATGTGGTATGTAACACTTTTTTTTATCTAATATAATTGAAATCAATCTCCATTGCTTTGCCAAAAAATATTTCACACTTTTTAAGTGGGATAAAAACATAACCAGATTATATAGTCCCTTATTCATGGACAACTGAAAGCCAAACAAGGTAAATACTCAGAGGAAGAAAAATGGAAATAAAAATAAATTAAGAAGAAAATAAGAAAAAAAAACTAAAGGGGAATAATAAGAAGAATAAAATGGAGTAAAAAACGAGCTTGATAAGAAAACAAGAAAAGAAGAATAAGAAAATAAAAAAGGGGAAGTATAGATGAAAAAAGAGGAATAATAAAATAAATACAGATGGACAAAGAAGAGATGAGGAGGAATTAAGGGAAAAAATAAAAAACAATAAAATATAAAACATACTCAAATTTACAAGAAAATAAGAAGAAATGAACAAAATGCAAAAAACTAAAATATAATAAGAAGAAAGGGAAGAAAATTCAAGGAATAATAGAGAGAGAAAAGGGGAGAGAAGACAAAAAAATGGGAAAAAATAGGATCAAGACAAGAACAAAAAGGAATAAAAGGGGAAGAAAAGAATAAGAATAAAGGGGGAAAAGAAGAACAAAAAGAGAGAAAGAAGGAAGATAAGACAAATGAAAATAAAAAGTAAAGAATAGGGATAAATAGGATGAAAACAACAAGAAAAAGAGAGTGGGGAAAAGAAAAGAAGAGAAATAGTGCGTAATTATAAGGAAAAGGGGATAAAGAAGAGCAATACGAAAAATGCTCATGAAGAAAAGAAGAAGTAAAGAAGCGGGAGAAAAGAGGAGCAAAATATGATGAAACGAAGAAGACAACAAGGACAAATTGGGCAGAAAAGGGCAAAAAGATGATACAATGGGGAAGAGAACAAAACAAAAGGAAGTATGAAAAGCAAGGAAAAGGAATAAAAGATGAAGAAAATAAAAGAATGAAGAATACAAAAAAACAAGAGATAAAAAGCATAGAAAAAAGAAGGATGAGGAAGAAACAAGCCGTAGAAGAAAAGAAGAAGAAACGGGGAAGCCAAAAAGAAGATAACAGGAATAAGGAGAAAATAACAAGAGAAAAAGGAGAAAAGAATGAAGATAATGAGAAGAAAAAATATGATAAGAGGAAAGAAAACAAGAAGATAAGAATAATAAGACAAGAACAGAAGAGTGAGAAAAAGGGAGTAGAAGAAATGAAGATACTAAGAAGAATACAAGACAAAAATTGGAACAAAAAGAGGAGGAAAGGAGCGTGAAGAGAGAGAAGAGAAAAATTAAATAGAAAATAAAATATAACAAAAAAGAGAAGGATAAAAGTGAAGAAAAAAAGGAACATCCAAGCAAGATAAAAGAACCCTGAACTAAAGAAGAAGTAAATGCCAATAGAAGATTAAAATATGAGAGAATAAATGAAGAAACGAAGGAAAAAATAAAAATGAAACAAAACAAGATGAAAATAAGGAAAATAAAATCAGCGGAAATGACCCAGAATTGAATAATGAAAAAGGAAAAACCAAGACAAAAGTAGGAATGAAATAGTTACAGAAAAGAAAGAAGGGAAGAAATGAACAAAAAATAAAAAATAAAAGTAAACAACGCTAAATAGAAGGAGAAATGAGCAAGAAAGTAAGATAACAGTAGGGGTACAAGAATAATAAAAGAAAGATAAAATGGGAAAAATAAGAAAAGAAGAAAGGAAGGAAGCAAAAAAATAAAAGATACAAAATAAGAAAAGGAAAACAAATAAAAGAAAATCACAAAAAACAAAAAATAAGAAATAAAAAATAAACAACAAGAAAAATAATAAAAAGAAGAAAAGTAAGAAGAAGAAAAGTAAGAATAAGAAGATAAGGATGAAAAATGAAAATAAGAAAAAAAGGAAAAGAAGGAAAATAGGGAAAATAAGAAAAATAAGAAAATAGGAAAAATAGGAAAAATAGGAAAAAAGAAGTAGGAGAAAAATAAGAAAAATAGGAAAAATAGGAAAAAAGGAAGAAAATAAGTAGGAGAAAAATAAGAAAAATAGGAAACAAGGAAGAAAATAAGTAGGAGAAAAATAGGAAAAAAGGAAGAAAATAAGTAGGAGAAAAATAAGAAAAATAGGGAAAAAAAATAAAAAATAGGAAGAAAAAAGAAAAAATAGGAAGAAAATAAGTTGGAGAAAAATAAGAAAAATAGGGAAAAAAAGAAAAAATAGGAAGAAAAAAGAAAAAATAGGAAGAAAATAAGTTGGAGAAAAATAAGAAAAATAGGAAAAAAATAAAAAAAAAACAGGAAGAAAATAAGTAGGAAAAAATAGGGAAATAGGAAGTAAATAAGTAGGATAAAAATAATAAAAATAGGAAATAAATATGAAAAGTTATGAAAAAATGAGAACGTATGATACATTATTAAAGAAAAAAGAGGAATAGAAGAAGAGATGAAAAAGAGGGATAGAAGAAATGAGGGAGAAAAGAGAAACATGAATCCACATACGATCAACTGTTGATTATCTTTACCAATCAACATATAAATTATTAATCAATCTACTCAATATTCATTCATCAATTTGAACAATGAAAATATTGGTGGATCAGTATATGGGGAAACATGCGGACAAGACAAATACAAAGCGAAAACAGGTACCAGAAGAAATACATGAAGAAAAAGATGACTGACACATTGATCATTTGTGTGATGGTAAGTGTGTGATTCCACTTTAAACCTATTCTCAAGTCATTGTTATTACATTTTACTCCTGGGCAGTTGTTGCAAATTTCATGTGATGCTAAAGACAAATTTTCAAGGCCATGTATGATCCATGTTATATGAAAGATATAGAGCAAGTGCCGAACAAGGGGTGATTTTTCATTTTATGCCTCTGATAACACACAAAATATAGGGTTATTTCTATGAAATATTCGTATTTTTTTGCATTAAGATGAGAATACATATGTTTATGCTTTTTAAGCTTGATAACCCCCAAAATGTGTTTGTTATCTTACTTAAAATGATTAATTCTATTTTTTGAGTGATATTCTGATTCTTGTGGATTTAATGGTAGTTTTAAGGAATTTTCTGACATCATATTCTTAAATAAATTAATTTTCCAGGTACATGTATATTTATTATATTTTATGACTTAGTATTGATTTTAAAATGAACTAATAATATTTTTCTGCTAAAACTGTGTCCCCCCACGTGTCACCATTTGATTTGATCGAATGGTGACCAATTAATGGCTTCGGTAATGATTAGCTATGATAATCATTAAAAAAGTGCAATTATGGCATCACAAATCGTCATGCCATACTGGCCCAATCATTCACTAACATTTCCTTTGTTTTATTTGTAGGGGTGACGTGGACCAACAGAAAAAGGATTTAAATCACAACATATGTGATGCAGTAATCGAGGGAGAATAGAAAAAATATGCAAGTAAAATTCAATATTTGTGGTGTTACACGTGGTGCGCACTTGTAACGTCATGATAACATGAAAATAATAATGATAATTCATGTTTTTTTCATGCATTTTAGAGCATAATTAAGCTACTTTTATGCATGTTATCATGAATTTTATGTAATTTTCACCAAAAATACATATGTCCACTAAATAATTACTCTTGCATTAAAGTCAGTATAGTTTGACGTTTTAATGATTTAAATGGATAGTATATCTAGAAAGAATTAGGTTGGTAAAAATTTCATCCAAAAGGACTTTTAGATGAAAATATATTTAATTTTGAATTTTAGAGAATTTTATGGATTATATTTGATATTTTCCAAGTATTTTTTTAGGTTAAAAAATGGCAAAATGGAGGCCCACTAAGGAGGGATGATGTGAAACAATTGATGGCTCTCTTTTCTTGTGGAACAAGTCAATTTTGTGCCTTACAAGGAGGGATGATGTGGAACAACCGGTGTTGGGTTCGATGCCTTGGTTCATCCATGGAAAACATGTTTCCATGGATACAGAAGCGTGTACATTGATTCACAATCGATCTTTAAAATTGACATTAAACATACCTTTTTGGGGAACTTACTCCGCCCTTGACATCCTCACTTTGAGATCGTTCCGAAGCCATTCATGTGTCCAACCTCTAGAAGTATCCACGCGATCACTCGGCGCTTGGATCTCCACCTCTTCATCTTCCACTCTTCTTGGAGACTCTCTCCTTGGTTGATGTAGAGAATGAAGAAAGGGACAGCTCTCAAGTCAGGCTTGCATGGGTGCTTAAAATGAGACCCCTTTCCCTCTTTATATTTCACTTAAGGTTTTTCTCAAAAACCCAATAAAGTAAAATATATCCAACAATGCCCGTGTATCATTCTAGTTAATAACTTTAGTGGCCCAATTGTATTTATTGGCCAACCTTATTAATTAACTATATCAACATATATATTAATTAAGGATTGATTTAACCTAATCGATAGGTTAAGTTTATATCCCGTGGGGTGACAAGCTACATCTTGTGCTCTAGAAGATACTGAGTAGTCTCGAAATCTCTCATGGAACTTCTACAATCATCGGTTACCGTATATGTATCAACCATCATCCGCGAGAGAATCTTGAATGACTTAGGGTATGGTTTATCGTCAAACCCTAATCCATCATTCAATTAGTACTAATGCATAACGGGGATCATTGGAGCATGCCTTCTCTAATATCCTCACTACCCTGGCCAGAGATTTTTTTCCATCGTCTTTTTTGAGTCAGTCTCCTCTTATACTGAGGGCGGATGATCCCGTCTTGACCACTCGATCATCTCCATAAGCTTCTTACTACATCTGATCTATAATCTATTTGAATCCCATGATTAGAGGCTCTTAAGTCATATTCAAAACATGTCCTTGGTGTCTCAGGTCAATGGATCACTTATACAAAATGAGGCTCTTCTTGGACTTCATATTGCCTTTCTCCACCTGGGAGACCTTGTGAAACAAAGGTGTATGAGTGCCAATTTATTGTTTTTACTCTTCAAACAGTGAGTTCCTTCCCTTTCTTGATCTATCTTTGTGTCTATTGCAACACACCAAGACACCAAGAGCAATATACAGATCCATGAAGGGAGATTAATGCTTGGGAGCATCAACAGAGGAAGAGGTAAGTCCTAAACATTTAATTAGGATTTTTATTCCATTTCCCCCATATTTCTGTCCATTCCACATTCTCATATCGATTACTCTTTGTTATATGTTATTAAACCCTATGATTAGGGATTAATGGCTTATACCAGCCATTCCTAATTAGGGTTTCTTCATCACATTCAATTCATTCCTCTCATTCTATCCTCACTCCACAATTTTAATACTATCCTAATCTCTTTTATAATTTCATAATTCTTATGAGTAAGATTTAAGAACTTATACATATAAATTAATTTAATTAAAATCACAATAGATATCTATTATCTCTTCTTTCCACGTTCTCTCATCTTAAAACTTTCTTAATCAAACTTTGATCTAAATATCAATCTTAACCACAAAGCCTTCTCTATGGTTCGACCCCATACTCAGAAATTTACATAGGTAATAAGTGAATAAGGGTTTATTTATAACTATTATTGCATAAGTCTCAAAATTACACATCGACTATGTTAAACACCTAAATTTTGACTTATCACGCCACCATTGGTTTAAAGTACATGTGATGCTGACATGGCAGGTGGAAATGCATTGCCACACCACACAATCGGAGGATTGTTTTGTATTTTCTGACTCGAATGAAATGTGCGAGTGTGTCATTGAAATGTAGAAAAATAAAGGAGAGAAAAGACACGTGATGTGGCTCACTGTGACGTGCTGCCATGTCACACAATGATTGATTAATAAAAAAGTGTTTTTTTTGTCTTTTTCCCTGCGTAGGGGCACGTGGAATTCTCAGAGAGGGTGATCATGGAAGACAAAGTGATCATGAAAATCATTAAATGACTGATGATTGGACATATCAACCAACAGAAGAAAATTGACTAGGAAGCATCAACATCCATGACTAGAAGAGAGAAAATTCATGTCTAGGAGAGATTTTGTCTTCCATGACTAGGAGAGAGAAAATGGGATAACTAGAATTTATCCAACTTCAGGGCTTGATATCTGATGATATACAAGTCTGATTGAGCTCAAATTTTGAGTGATTTTTTCTTGAACCCCTCTTTTCATCCATATCCTCTTACCTACAAATAGAGGCATGGATCCTTGTCAAACTCAACCTTAAACTTGCTTCCTATAATCATGTGCGCTGGTTGAATGCTTGTGAGTTTTTGAGATCCAGTGTGTGAAAAGAGGCAACAGAGAAGAGGGGGAGCTCACCTACACTCGTAAATTGTCGTGATCCTAGTGGAATATAAAGATTTTTAATAAATATTCTCACCTTAAGTTGTTTCTTCTCGACATCATTGTTAACTTAGATTGATTTCACCATCACATCACACCATCATATAATGTTCATACACTCTCTAATCACATCTTATCACCTTCACCTCACTGTCTTGTCACTGTCCTTCTTATCATTCCCCTTATACGACTTGATCTTTACATCGCTTCCATGCATTCTTCTCGTTATCTTCACTTCATCCTCACTCTTGCTCGATCTTCTCAAATCTTTCATTATTATTATATACTATCTACTATCATTATCTTAATTGCATAATGAATTATAAATATCTCTCATCGCATTTTCTCTTCACTCAACTCTGTGCTTTATATGTATGCCATCTCATCAGACTACTCTCTATTTTAAAAATATTAAATCCTTGATAAGCATTCCCAGTGGAGATGATGTGTGCACATCACTAGCTAAACTTTATGAATGAATACTTGTTTATATTTTTATTGATGAATCTCAAATATAGCAACAACGAATTAAAAGCCAACTTTTGAGATTATCAACCTCATGTTTTAACCATAACAATAAAAAAATAAAAGGGAGAAAATTATTTCAAGATAGCAAGCTTCTTTACTCAATACTGCTCCAATATAATGGATGATAGTTGGCATGCCCAACTAAATGGTAAGATCAATGGATGTTGGATAGTACCAAAGGAAAAGAGCAAACATGGATGTTTCTTAGTGTATTGGGTAAGTTGGATAGGACTTAACTATTAATTAACCCAAATGACTTGAGTGATTAATGGATGTTGAGAAAATTCACCAACCTAACCCTTACCTCCAAGGTACTGAACCACTTGACAGAGAAATGAACCTAAAATTCACTCCACATTGGTGTAAGGAAATTTGTGGATTATTCATGCATCATCGCTAAAGGACTAACAATGTTTAAGCAGGGGGTGAATCGTTTGGACAACTAAATTCAAGCATGAAATTTGGTAGATGTTATGTGGCTTCAAGAAGACCACACTTATATGCCATATTTAAATTTATAAAATAAATGTTCATGCATTTTCATGTATTGTTATTCTTGTATAATGTTTATAATGAAGTCCTTCAATGAATGCACTGTCTTACTGAATTGTGCTGAGATAATACTATAGTAATCACTAGTCTTGATAAATATTCATTTTCAAAGGATACTTATGAAATATATACAGATATATAAAACTAATAGCACTCTCAAATATTACTTATATAAGTATGGTTGATTATGTAGCCATTAATGCAAATGGACGTGTAAATGGTTTTAACACCGGAGACATCAAAGACATCATGTACCTAATATAGAATTCAAATCAGTTTTAGCTCCAATATAGCTAGAAGTACACTGAGTTAATAAAATGGTGACGATGGGATTGTTCCCCCTCCAAGTAAAAACATGCATTGAATTATCTAGTAATTAACAAAAATGTGGGGTTAACATTTTTGTTCAAGGTTTCTATATCATGTATTCATTATTTCCTTAAGAGCATAGAGCAAAAAAAGGTGAATTGATAAGGACCAAGTACTGAAATTTAGTAAATTTTAAATTAGAATCTTATTATTTAAAGCATTAATATAATTAAATGAAATCAAGCTGCCGAAAATTAATTCAAAATATTTTTTTTAAGGTGAGAAAAATATTAATCTAATTTTACAGAGTTAATCCAAATTTAATAGGATAATTTATGAAATATTTGTGGGATTTCTACCGAAGTAATAGTTAATTATAATAAAAATACCTTAACCAGCGAATTGATAACAATGGGTGACTGGGAAATTTGGCTTGTAGGGTGACTAGGCTTACGGTCATGGAATACGACTAAGATTTTGCTGAACATGCATTGATGAGCGGTGGAGTGGGAAAGTTATACTGGATTAATGCAACTGTTAGGCTTGTGAAAACCTACCCTATCCTCAATGATGATAATCTAGGAAAAATAAATGAACATGAATATCCTCAACAATGATAATCTACCATATCAAATATTACAGTAACCTCATTGTTAAGTGCCTAGTGGCTAAGGTAGTGCTTTCTCTTAACATCTTTGTTAGATCATTAATCCTCTAATCTTTTGTTCACAAAACTCAAGAAGGGACTCGGGCAAGATTTAAAATGGGCAAATCACTCTATCATTAGGAAAAAATCAAAGGTGCATTTTTTACATTAATGGGAAGAGGTCAGTTTATAGATCTGAGACTCCAGATGGATAGAGAATTTAAATACAAAAATATCCTTAAATATTCTTCCCAGATATTTTTAACGATAGTTAGATATTTAATTTTGGGTTGAAGCAATCATTGCTGGGGTTTTGATCTTTCTCCTCATCATATATCACCAACCTAGCGGAAAATCTTCAGATTTCCCAAAGAGTCTACATGGTTATCCACATTTTAAAAAACTCTTCAGTAATGCATTGACACATGCACTCATTTTTTGTATCGCGCCAAACATTTGTACCTTTTCTCTGCAATTCCAGCATGTCATAATAATCAGGTGCTGCCAATGAGTGGCGGACACCAATCATTGATTACAATCCAAACAAATAATTTTGTTTGGATTATTCACGCGTAACAGAGCAGACTAACTCAAATAATTTTTTAAAACCTTAAAAATGTTTAAATACTGTAGATATTAGATAACAAATTGCCTTAAATGATGTTTATAATCCATCCACACTACTTTGAATCAAGGATTAATGTTTGACAGTTACACATTTTCCAAGCCATTCAAGAGTCCATGATTATTCACAATTGTATTCCTATCAAGTATTATAATATGGGAACATAAGTGCAATGTATAGTCTAATAAGTTAAAAGATCTACGACATTGGCATAAAATACTGTATTATGATAGCCATAAGCCAAATATGATCAAGCGCATCAAAAGGTTGAAAATGTTGAGAATTGAACTCTTGATTGAGATGAACACATACTTCACTCTACAATCGTTATATGGTTCATTCTCTTTGTTGCTAACTTTTTAATATGCTTATACTTCTGGCCACATTACCCCAAGCTACTAAACATGTTTACCACTACAGTACTATACATTAGGAGACAAAAGAGCGCAAAGATAATGTTTGACTCGAAGAGGGTATATGGAAAGAGACATGCAAAAGCAAAACTCCAATGAACGATGGCAACAAAAGATGCACATCTTCCACTACAAGACAATGGGTCACTAAAAGAGGAATTAGAAGTACCTTAACAAAATAACTAATAAGAAAAATGGTGATGTCACTGGTTTGTATGTGATAGGTTGTACTTATTTTATAGATATTCTACCTGAGTATTGGATGTTTGATGTACATATCATATCTACAATTACTCATATATATCAACAAGGATGAGAAAGTTGGGCAATGAAAGAGGAACTGAGGGTGGAAAATGACATAAGAGTTGTTCTCATCATTAATGGAACAATAAACCTCAAACTTCCGTCCATATATTTATTATCTTTAAAATACTATCATTTTCTTCCCCCATAATAAAAAGAAACATCCTTTCATTTCTTCTTTAGATAAACTCAAGTTTATCCTGACCTTCATGAAGAAACAATTCAATTTACTTTCATTAGAAATGGTTACTTTAACAATGTTGGACACTAGTTTAACAATTGATCTTCTTAGCAGAGCATAGTGTAACAATTGACGCACACGTTAAAGAGCAAGACATCATTCTCTCTCTCTTCCTCTCTCCCTCTTCTCCCTTCTCTCTCTGCCAGCATTGCGCCTACACAACGTTGACTTCCTCACAATGTTAATAATTTGGCTAGACCTAGAATCAATGGGTGGTTTGGAGGGGGGGGGCTGAACCTAGAAGCTCACATATGACATATATATGGAACCATTCAATAATGGTTGTGGAAGTCGTGGAAAGATACGATCGCTCCATTAGCCGATGTTCATGTCGTTGATGACCGAGATGTGTGGATCTCTGATGGGGTTAATTCTCGCCACTAAGTGTCACATGCTTTCCTGGATCAAGGTGACTTGCTGCCAAGATCATGGAAGCTCAATACCCCATACATCCTTCACTGAGTTCTGGTCACTCAGAGTTATGGTCTTCTTGTGATTCAGGTAGGTGACCTTTGTCTTAATCATAAACTAAGTTTGAGCTGATGATCATAACATTAGAGTCTCCGCGTTGCTAGACCAGGCACTATAGGAGGAACCAAACGCTCTGCAAAAGGACTATGGTCGCTGAATTGGAGTGGGGCCTCAACGTCTTCAGGTAGCTTCAGAATGACATGTTTTGATCGTGTATCGGTTGTTTCAGGTAGAGGTGAGACTGTGCACTGGAGGAGAGATGGGATATGAAGGCAGGCTTCAGTATGCTCTATGGTACTGATACAATATTTGCTAGAAAATGTATCAATCAACAACAAAACGCACCTCTCCGGCTTAGTCAAGAACCAATGCTGATCTGGGATAGAAATGTATCGATGCCGGCGTAACCACCCAGCAGGAAGCTTCAAGATGTGGCGCTCTGCCACTCCCTTCCGCCTGGTCGAATGCAACCCGGAGCCCAGGGAGCCAGACTGTGCAACAACTTCTTGATTTCTTCTTCCCGTCAGGGGATCCCCTCTAATCCCCCCTTTCTCCTTTTACACTTATTCTTCCCCCCTTTATTCAATAGTGGGCCTGATTTATTTCTTCAACTAATGGGCCTGATGTAGCCAGTTTATTGCAACATCGTCATGTGCCATCCACATGACACCTTTTTCACACTTCTATGCAGTTGACTATGGGTCAGCCCTTGGTTGACCCTAATCTATATGTTCTTTCTTGGGTCTTCTCTTGTAAGATATGTCTTAATCATAATCTAAGTTTGAGCTGATGATCATAACATTAGAGTCTCCGGGTTGCTAGGCCAGGCAATATAGGAGGAACCAAACGCTCTGCAAAGGAATGTGATTGCTGAATTGGAGTGGGGCCTCAACGTCTTCAGGTAGCTCCAGCATGACATGTTTTGATCGTGTATCCGTTGTTTCGGGTAGAGGTGAGACTATGCCCAGGAGGAGAGATGGGATACGAAGGCAGGCTTCGGTATGCTCTATGGTACCTGGAAGATACTCATCCGATAAGTGGTTGGCCAGAGTTAAGATATTAGTTAGCAAAAACCAGTGAATATCCACTGGTTTCTGTTAAATTCCTTTCCATTAGACTCGGGCCGGCTCTCTACTTCGGCTGTAATCAAAGCCGGAAAGAAACAAAAAGACAATGAAAACTCCTCTTCCACGGCACTGAAACTTAGCTTGAGCGTCAACCTGTTTCTACTCTTTTGAACCAGGCGGCCGAGTCAGTTGTGTGGAGCAAGAGGAAACAAAATCTCTCTTCCCCTCCTGGTGGGCCCCATGGAAAGTAGTTCACATGAGGCCCAATATCCCCCAATTTGTACAATCTTTGCTCGAATCGTTAAATTATTCCCTTACCAATACTTGTTTCCAATCAGATATTTAACTTATAAAGCAGTAAAATTACAAAGTTGGAGATGGAAGAACTGACCGGTTAGATTGTTCCTCTTCCAGTCAGGTTCATGAGTTCCAAGGTGGCGGCTTGCATAACGACTGGGAAATCAACCCGTGAATGCCTCCCCCTAAGGACAGATAGGTAGCCATCATGGTGACTTTTCAAAATTAAAGTTTTTATTAAATTAACATATAATGAAAACTATAGAATTACCAGAAGTGGGTCTTTGCCCATGTGGAATAAGGGTAAGCAGGGCTGGGGATGCCGTGCATAATCCTTGCCACCGCCCTCGGTGTGAACTTGATGTTGGTGTTACTCTGAAGAAATACCTACAGTGGCAGTCGGTCTCAAATCCTTGCACTTTTTTTTTGCAAATGAGACGTATACTCGCAGAGGGTCTGTATTTACCTTAATATCTGCTCGAAGAAATGGATTTCCGCTGCAGCCGTGACGAGGCAATAAAGAAAAATCTTCAGAGTTGTTTCATGGGAAATCATTAATCAACTAAATTATGACCTGGAGTTTGCTTCTTTGGTAGGAGGCTGAGTCGGTGAATCGCCTGGAGTCAGGTTGAAGTACTCAATTATTCTTTTCCGCATGCATTGTGAGTGCAGAGAAGAGGAGCAGCCTTCAGTTCTTATGCACTTCTTGGTAGCAAAAACAGCTGCGCTGTACATTGCATCCAGCTTGCGGATCTGTATGGACAGCTGGTGAGAAGAGAAAATGGCAGGAAAAAGGGGAAATCACACACATGCCTTGCACTGTTCTACTTGGCGAAGCCATTTTGTCAGTTCAGTGGCGAGAGAGACAACATCCTCTGGCGTTTGAGTGATTGTGTAGCAAAATGCGGGGTCCTTGGTTTCATATGTGATCTCCCCCGAGTACTGACCATTTATTGGCAAGAGGAAGTTTGTGGGTTAATGGGAAATCAGCAAAGAGCAGAGTAACATTTATTTAATTCAATTCGTAGGGAAAATAGAAATCCATTGTTTATGGTCATAGAAGAACAGCATGAAATGAAATTCTATAAACGAGCATCAATGGATGAAAATGTTTAATTTGAAAATACAAAGAAATGGCAGACAAGTAATTATGAGCACCTTGAGGTTTTGAAGCTGGTCCAGCAATTCAATGGGTGTTGTTCTGAGACTATTCGCCACAGTAGGTATATCAAAAATATACTGTCCATGTTTCTGCTCGACCCTGAAATAGAGAGAGAGAGAAATCAGAAAGTATTAACGTTTAGCTTTCAAATAATTTGTACTGGAGAACCCCCACTGGCTCAAAATTGCCGCAATGACGATGCTCTTGTCTGAGAGAATATATGGATCCCTCTGCAGATAAAAGAGAATAAAAAATGGTTATCTTGGCCAGTCTTGAGAAGGACTTAGGATGTAGCTTACCAACCTTGTGAAAGTGCAGTGTACATGTGATATTAGTTGCTGGAAGTAGACGTAAATACTGAACCTCACCTAATTCCAGCTGCGTTAGCACAGTTAACAACACCTGCAAGCAGAAAAATCACACCTGCCGAATATTCAGTTTTGGGATATCAATTCGTGGATTATGAAGACGTACACTGCTGAAGACGAATTGACCTCTTCTTTCATATCAAAGGCCACGCATGTAGATTCTTTCACCAAAGAGAAAGTCTCTCCGGGAGAATTTGACTTGCGATAAAGAATATGGCAGAGAAAACTTTTCATGGTATATTCATCGGTACCATCACTGCGCAAGATAAATGGCAAATATTAATAATCAGCAAACCTTGCGATTGAAAATGATGATGATGGAGAACATGTTGCCACCTATGTAGAAGACTGCGCAGCTTGTAATATGTGTTATCGTCATGGAAGAGATGGCAAAAAGAAAGCCTGCCGTCTCTTCCGGCACGTCCAGTTTCCTATTGAATGGAAGAAACTAACTGATTTCTGCCTCCAATTTTACTTGGCAAAAAAAGAATTTTATTTCACTTTTTTTGTATCAGAAGCTCAACATTGAAGGGTACCTGCACATACTCCTCAAGACTTTCTGGAAGGCTATAATGAATTACCTGAAAATGAAAGCCACAGAGCACAAGAAAATTATTTATTTGCGAAGAAAACGAAGGAAAATGAAGACTCCTTGCAAAATTGAGCAAAAAAGTTTAAGTGCCGATATACCGCTCCCACATCACGTTTATCGAGGCCCATTCCAAATGCCACAGTGGCCACAACCTATAGAAGGCCGATAAGAAGGTAAGTTACAATTTATTTCCACTGAACGTGAATCATTAAGCTGTGTAGTGGCATTGAGAAAGATCCCTGACCACTCTTATTTTATTTAAACAGAACAGGTCCTGCGTGCGGCTTCTATTCTTAGCAGGAATGCCACTGTGGTAACTCTGTAAAGTAAAGGTTCTGAATTAACCTGGAGAACGACAGATCAAACTGGGTGCGAGCTGAACTCTGTGGCACATGAAAGTATCGGAAAATGACTGTGGATGGGGCTCACCTTTGCAGAAATGCCATTATCACAAAGGAAGCTGCAAACTGTGTCAGTCTCAGCCTGTCACCAATAGCACAGAAAAATGCATATAATAAATGCAACAAGAATAAAGGAACATTTCTCACAGCTAAAAATTAACGAATGGAGTATTTAAGCATAAAACTAGAGTAAGGTATGGAATGACTGGGGTCGAATAGTTGAGAAAATGTTAGGGAAAATATGATGATGAATCTCAAGACATCTTATGATTTAAAAGCTGACTATCCATGAATAAAATGTTTTCTTTAAAAGACTTGAATCAATTAGTGGTTTGGCACATAAAGAGCCTCAGTATCAAAGTTCAAAGCATATGATAGGTGAGAATTTATGAGCAGAAGAGAGTTGGGGCACTAACACAGAGATACTTGCAGATTTGACTTAGGCATCGCACCCTGATACTGTCAGTGCTAACGGCGTAGACCAGGCATGAGACAGCCCCGGCTGGAACTATTTCAATGGCACTGAAGAAGGCAGCTGGGGAACAAGGGAGGCATCTTCAGATCATATGTGTAAGAGAGCAGTTGATAGCTCTTCATCAACCCCTTGCATGGCGACTGCTATGCAGAGGCATCCAAAGACAGCCCCAACCTAATGTCTTCATCTCTCTCTCCCTCTATACTCTGCATGCTATACCCCTATTTTGCAGAACAGCTTTGTGGGTACTGTCTCCATTTTAGTCAATTTACACCTTTGATCTTATCACTTGGTATCATGGAAGCAAGTTATGGATGCCTCTATGGGAAAGTCCAAAGAAGATACACAGGAACAATCCTAAAGTGAACGAGAAGTAATTGGAAGTGCCTGCATCAATTGCCAGTCCGAAAAGATGGTTTTCCAGACTACTGAGAAGAACATGGTGCAAAAGCATATGATAGAAATGTGATAGGGACCTTGGTCGAGGTCCGTATCTGAAGGTGGAAGAAGGTGAGACGAGAAGGGAATTCCCGGGGTTGCGAGGTGAAACGGGAAGGGTTGGAGAGGAGGCCGAGCTGAGGAGATAGGGATTGGCCGAGGAAGAGCCGCCTGGAGATGCAGTGAGGAGGAGATGGTCGCGGGGACGGGGACCGTGGAGGGAGAAGACGCGTGGATGTAGGAGAGACGAGAGGAGGAGAGAAACCACTACTTCTTAATAACCAAATGCCGGTCTGCCCTCCTCCAAGGAGGGCTGTGCTATTTAAAGTTAACATAAAGAGAGAGAAAGCATAATAAAGTGACGAGAATGCCCCCACGTGGAGCTTGGTATCCTATCAAAATGTTGACTCTAAATGTCTCGATGTTGATCTGTTATGGGCTTCTTACCCAGCACGTGGGGCCCACGAGCCGGGTAAGAAGCCCATAACATGATCAGTCAAAGGGCCCAACACCATGATTGGTATCACATAAACAGACAAATGGGTCTGAAGAATAGGAAATCAAACTTTCACAGAGATGATCCAGTAGGACGCCTCTACTAGGCCGAGCTATTTTTAAAGATCCAAGTGACATCTGACAATCATACATTGAAGATTGGCAGCATCAGTATGAAGGCACTGATTTGGTACTGGACCCATAACAATCTGATTTCAAGGATTTTCCAGGAGTTCCAATCTCATCTGCACCAGCGTTTTGAAGATGATCCGACAACAGGTCCCTTGAAGCTATTCCTGGAGTAGTGCCAAAACATGATTGTCGCTCCTTGATGGATGGATTTAGAGTTGTTATCTTCAGCAATTGAAGGTGCATCGATGACTACGCTGGAAGGGGCCTTTCTTCAGGTTTCACCTCTGAGATCAAGGCAGAGCTCAACATCCATAAGCCATTGGCTCTCTTGAAGATCATGGAACTTGTGCAAGCCATTGATGAGCACTTCACTGAATGCTCGAGCTATCAGAGCTTCTGCAATAGGGATACAGGAATGCCGGCTGAAAGTAAGCTAGCAATAGAGTGCACAGAGGATCTACAAACAAAGGTAACAAGAATCGTGAAAGTTTCTTACTCTGATTCCATAATGTTCATATTAATTACCAACAGGATTCTCATCTTTCACTAGAAAATTACCTACAGGATTCTCTTTCTCAACAAAGAATCTCAAACTTTACACTCTTGAAAGAAAAATATCTCCTTACCAATTCACTGGGAAATAAATTACTTCTCTCATAGTTCTACCTCGCACTTTATAGATGAACAAATTAGAAATCTTAGGATTAAACTAGTCCCTTCTTTGTCTGTCACTATTATAAAGGGCTTATTTTGAAAGAAAATCGAGCCAGAAAACTCTAATTTGATATACAATTCTCGTATCAAAATTTCAAATAGAATATTTGTCAAAAATATCCTGATTAAACAATACACTTGAAACCAAATTATTCAGGAACTGAGTCTAATTGCTGGTCTGTGATTCGTAGGTGTTAGTGAGATAGTCAGCCTTATGGGCTAATGGGCCCTATTCTATAAGCCCATTAGCCCTCTTATCATTCTCTCCCTCCTAGGGTATATGTATACCCAGCCATGTACTCTATTGAGTTATGTCATTATCTTCTTCCTTCCTCTCTTGACATGGTATCAGAGCTCCAGAGCTCTTCCATCTAGGGTTTGACATCACCCTCTCGCTGTCTAGCGAACCCGGAGCGTGACCGACGGATCAGCCACAGTGCGAGCTGTAGCCAGCCCGCGGAGCTTCCGGAGAACCAGCCGAAGCCAAAACCCTAGCCGCAGCCGCAGCCGCAGCCCTAGCCGGAACTACAACCGAGTGCCAGCCGCAGCCGCGCACAGCCGCAGTCGCAGCCGCTCGCCAGCTGCAGCCACGCACAGCCGCAGCCGCGCGCCAGCCACAGCCGCGCACAGCCGCAGCCGCAACCGCGCACAGCCGCAGCCGCGCACAGCCGCAGCCGCGCACAGCCGCAGCCGCTTGCTAGCTGCAGCCGCGCAGAGCCGCAGCCACAGCCGCGCAGAGCCGCAGCCGCAGCCGCGCACAGCCGCAGCCGCAGCCGCGCGCCAGCCGAAGCCGCGCGCAGCCGCAGCCAGCTGCCTCAGCCACCGCCGAAGCAGCAGCAGAAGCCGCAGCAGCCGCCGCAGCCGCCGCTGAAGCAGCAGCCACAGCCAACAGCCGCAGCCGCCGCCGAAGCAGCAGCCGCAGCTACTGCCAGCAACCGCAGCCGCCGCCGCAGCCGCAGCTTGCAGCTGCAGCCGCAGCACGGGCCGCAACCTCAGTCACAACAGCCGTCTCCGTAGAGACCACGGCTCTGATGTCGGAGGAACTTTACTCCACGGGCCAGACGCGTCAACCGGCCTTCCCAGATGATGGCTTCACCAATGCAGACTTTCAACGAGAACCCTTGTCACACAAGGTTACTCATTCTCTGCCGGCGGTTCCCAACACGACGTGTCTCCAGGGCCCGAATTTGTTACAGTGGCGTCACTTTGTTGAGACTACTCTCAAGGCTCGCCAACTGTTCAAGCATTGCACACAAGCCCCGCTTCCATCGACCCATCCACACTATGCGGCGTGGGAAGCCGAGGAACACTTCGTCCTTGGATGGCTCTACACGACCTCCCTGGCACCCTCGTTCCGTGAAAGGTTCCCTCGCTGCTCCACCGTGAAGGGTTTTTGGGACCAGGCCAACAAATTTAGCGGCCGCGAAGGGGACAACTGGCGCCTCTTTATGCTCGTTGCTAAAGCCAGCAACTTTCGCCAAGGCGCACTGTCCATCTCGGACTATGCGCTGGAACACAAGAAGCTGTGGGACGAGGTGGACTACTACTTGCCGACGGATGATCCGACGTGCAAGTCATTCCAGAACACTCTTCGCCTACGCCTCCTGGGGTTTCTTTATGGCCTAAACAAGGAGTATGACGACACTCGGCGCCGTGCCCTCCATCGCAAGGAAGGCCTTCCTTCCATTGATGACTTGGTGAAGGAACTCCAGGAAGAGGAGAGTCATTTTCATGTCATTGGCACTCTCTCCTCGGAGGCAGCTCGTGACTCGACTACCCTCCTCGCCCGGCATCCCTCGCCCGCTCCTGCTCCCCCCGCGGAGACGGCCCCCTCCGGGCTGATTTGCTCCTACTGCAGCAAGCCTGGACATCTCCGCAAGTGGTGCAAGAAGCGTCAGTACGACAACCGGAAAAAGAAGGAGGCTACTGAAGGGAAAGCTATGGTTGCCTCCTCCTCTACCTCTTCTACCAGCCCGGCAACTATTGAGCAGCTCCAAGCCGACTTGGCCCGTCTCCGTGACCAAGTGGCTACTATGCAGACTCCGACTCAGTCGACGGCACATTTTGGTGGATTTGGTGCGTTCTCTCTCCCTCAGTCTGAACAGTGGTATTGTGGTACGGCTTCTTACTCGCCTCCCGTATCGGATACGAGCTGGGGTCTTGATTCGGGGGCAACCGAACACATGACCCCGTTCAATGACCGGTTTGTATCCTACGAAAGGCATAGTGGGGACCGTACAGTTCTTACAGCCGGTGGTGGACGGTTGCGTGTTGCTGGAATTGGGGCAGTGTTTGTAGACGGCCTCGGAGTGGTCAGCAATGTTCTTCATGTCCCCGCCCTGCGAGCTATACTTATGTCTCCTCAGCGTTTGGTTGACAGTTTGTCCTGTTCTTTTCACCTCCAGCCTGACGGGATGTTTCTATCTGACAAGGTGGGTCGGACTACACCGATTAGGCGGGAGAACGGGTTGCTGTTGTTGGACGATGGGGGGCGCTCTCGGTGCTTCCTGCTTCACCGCCAACTCCGACCGGCGGATGTGCAGCGTATGGGACGTCTCCAGTTGGCTCACCAACGGCTGGGTCACCCGCCATTTTCAGTTTTACAGCGTCTCTTTCCTTCGATGTGTACTGGATTGGACCTTCAGACTATCGTGTGTGATGCCTGTCAACTGGCGAAGCACCGTCGTTCATCTTTCTCTCCGTCCACCTCGCACTTCTCCACTCCATTATTTCGCATCCATAGTGATGTTTGGGGACCCGCCCCGCAGGCTAGCCTAAAGGGCCACCGATACTTTCAGATCTTTGTTGACGAGGCCACCCACTACACATGGGTCTACTTGTTGACCGCCAAATCTGAGGTTGCTCCGACGGTCCGTCACTTCCGCACCATGGTTTGTACTCAGTTTGGCCGAGGTATTCAGCGCTTCCGCTCCGATAACGCCCGGGACTTCGTCAACACCGAGCTGGCCACGTACTTTGCTGACCATGGGATTCTCCACGAGTCCTCTTGTGTGGCCACCCCAGAACAGAACGGTATGGCAGAACGTCGGATCGGGTATGTCACGTCAACCGCCCGTACCCTTCTGCTGAACTATTCTGTTCCGTGGGCGTATTGGGGTGAGGCGGTCTTAACAAGTACCCATCTCGTAAACCGTCTCCCCTCCCAGCCCCTCGGGTTTGTCAGCCCACTGGATCGTCTCTCCACGGCGTTCCCCCATCTCTCACTGCGGACTGGACTCCTCCTCGCATCTTCGGTGCACGCGACGCCCACGATACGGCTCCCACTCGCACGAAGCTCGATGCTCGAGCTCTCCGGTGCGTCTTCGTCGGGTACGCTTCTCTCCAGAAAGGTTACCGTTGCTATCACCCTCCGTCTCGGAGATTTTTCATCTCGGCAAACGTCACCTTTGCCGAGCATGAGTCTTACTTCGGTGATTCTACCTCGCCACGCCTTCCGCTGGTTGAGGCGTCTTCGACTCCTTCCTTGGAACCCTTTCCGTTTGTGGGACCCATTCATCCACCGTCGCCGTTCCCAGCCACCTTCTCTCCCTTGCCTCCTACCGTCTCACCTCCCGGTGCACCGTATCCTCCCCCTAGTGCACCTCCTAACCCCGGGAAGTCCATCTCTCACCCCGGGGAGCTACCTCCTACTCTTGGTGCACCGTATCCTTCTCCTAGTGCACCATCTTCCCCCGGGGAGCCTCCCCTTACCCCCGGGGAGCCTCCCCCTACCCCCGGGGAGCTATCTTCTTCTCCCTCCTTTGCTTCCGCTCCTCCGTCGGACGATGCGTCACCCTCTTCTACTGATGATGATGCTCAGTTGGGATGGCCTATCGCCCTTTGGAAAGGGGTTCGTCAGTGCACTCGCACACCTCTCTATCCCTTATCTCACTATCTCTCTTTTGATTGGCTAAGCCCTTCCTACCGGTCCTTTCTTTCTCACATCGAGTCGCATCCCCTCCCTCGTCACCTATCCGATGCTCTTGCTTCTCCTCATTGGAAAGCGGCGATAGATGAGGAGATGCAGTCCTTGCTCAAGAACCACACTTGGGAAGTCGTCCCACTTCCTCCTGGCAAGAGGGCGGTGGATTGCAAGTGGATTCATGCCACCTCCCGGGTATACCCTTGGCCCCCCGGGCACCGTTTGCCGGCTGCGGAAGTCTCTCTATGGACTGAAACAGTCACCGCGGATGTGGTTCGGTCGGTTCTCTTCGGTCATGAAGACCGAGGGCTACACTCAGAGCAATGGGGATGCCTCCCTATTCTTCCGTCACAGTTCCGCGGGTGTCTCCATCTTGGCCGTGTACGTCGACGACATCCTCATCACGGGGTCCGATTCTGCAGAGGCCGGCCGCCTCAGCTCTGCGTTGGCCAAGGAGTTCGAAATCAAAGCCCTCGGGCCTCTTCGCTACTTCCTCGGCCTTGAGGTGGCCTACTCCCCCCGGGGGATCTTTGTGTCATAGCAGAAGTATGCCGTTGACCTACTGGCCTTGACCGGAATGACTGAGTGTGCACCGGTTACTACTCCCATCGACCCTAACGTCAAGTTGGGTAAGGGGGAGGACTCAGCACCGGTGAACGCATATCAGTACCAGCAGGTGGTGGGGAAACTCCTGTACTTGACCCACACTCGCCCCGACATCACTTTCGCCGTCAACCTCCTCAGTCAGTTCATGCACTCTCCGCGGGAGATCCATCGTCAGGCGGCCAACCGGGTACTTGCGTACCTAAAGGGCTGCCCCAGGAAGGGCTTGTTCTTTCCTCGGAGTATGGAGCGGACCGTGAAGGTGTACACTGATGCGGACTTTGCCGGCTCAGTTGTGGACTGTCGTTCCACCACGGGGTAGTGCACTTTTGTCTTCGACAGTCTTGTCAGTTGGAAGAGCAACAAGCAGGACAAAGTGTCCCGCTCCAGTGCTGAAGCCGAATACCGGGCACTTGCCGATGGGGCCTCTGAAGGCCAATGGATATACGGAATTCTCCATGACCTTCGTGTGGAGTATTCCAGCCCGATCCACTTCTACTGCGACAACAAGTCGGCAATCGCCTTGGCAAAGAACCCTGGCCAACAGGGATGGATCAAGCATATGGAACTCCACCGCTACTTCTTCAAGGAGCGCGTGGACGAGGGCATCTTTGACTTGGAATTTGTTCCATCCGCTGATCAAGCTGCTGATGTCCTTACCAAAGGACTATCTCGACCTCTCCTGCAACGTGCAGTGTCCAAGCTCGGCATGGATGACATCCATACTTCGCTTGCGGGGGGGTGTTAGTGAGATAGTCAGCCTTATGGGCTAATGGGCCCTATTCTATAAGCCCATTAGCCCTCTTATCATTTTCTCCCTCCTAGGGTATATGTATACCCAGCCATGTACTCTATTGAATTATGTCATTATCTTCTTCCTTCCTCTCTTGACAGTAGGAAATAAGATATGATAGAAAGATGCCAGAGAGGGTGGTCTGCCGTTTCCCCTTTGGCCGAAAATGATCCCATTGCTCCAGCCTCAGGTCCTCTGACTGCGGTCTCTGATTTCAAGATTTTGACTCAATGACTCAAAGCTATACCTTCCCGTGCAGGTGGTCTCTTGAAGAGCTTCACACATGCCTCTAAGAGACGACACCACATGCGCCTCCAGCAGTGCCCTCCTCTTGAGTTTGTATCTATATGTGCGTGTACATAATGTATCATAATCCTTCCTTCCCTCCTCCCCTCACCAAAGTTGCCCAGGTGCTCATTTTGTGAAGCCCATTAACAAATGGTTGGCCATGTGAAGAATCTTCTAGAAGCTGAAACGTCTGCAGAAAATCACTTGGAGATGCACAAAATCCTTTAATAGATTCCAAACTCCTAGAATACAAAGAATATCTCTCTTGTACCTCTTGAGAGCTGGGAATCTACAATTTTTAATTCTCAGAAACTTCTAGAATCGCACAATATCTTCTGACAGATTCAACAGGTTCCAATATATGCATAATATCTCTGATCAAGCCTGTCAGATTTTGGATCTTCTGTTATGTATTGTCTGTGTTGTTTTTCCTGAAATTTTAAGTCATCTTCTTAAGTGTACTGTCACTTTGGACTACCCTCTGCCTTTAGTAGTCTATAGAAAGCCTCATTGTAATCTAGAAAAACAAATTCTTTAAGTATTCCTTTTTCTAAGGATCCTGATTCTCCCCTTTATTTGTTCTCTTTGTTAGAAAGTGTTTCAGTGTTTGCAGATATGAGCGTAACTCCCTTGTGGACTCAAGGGTTAAAGAGGCTAGTTATGTGGATACAAAACTTGGTTATCTCTTGTAGAGCAACGCTTGTGGTCTCAAGTTATTTTACACTGTTTCTGCGCTAAGGCTGCGCCACTCCTCAGCCCTAAGGCAGTAACAAACTCCGATATATAGCAAAGACAACTTTTAAGACCCAGGAGAGTCAGCATGGATTTCAGATAATGCTATTTGGGTTAAAATGTTCTTAAACTCGAGTGCCAGGGAAGACTTTTCTCATCTCCTATTTGCATTCAGTTTGCCCAGATAATATGGGCACCACAGCAGATCCCAAGGGTGGATGTTTCAGTTAGCTGTCGTCCTTATTTCTTTTTATCTCTTGTTTCATGTTTACTTAGTCCGTTATATTTGTATGTGGGCCACGTGCTAGAAGAGAACCTACGTGAAAGGCTTATTGGGTCAAAGAACCTACGTGCTAGAAGAGAACCTCTCATGTGAGAGAATAAGTAACTTCAGATAGATGGGCCCAACCCACTTAACTATACTGGCTGGTATTTAAATCGGCTGTAATGGTTGGTGGCCATTGCGTGCATTGTCCGTTCATCCATTTTGATAGCATCAGATCAATCCTCCGAAGTTGTAATACAATTGTGAGGATTTCAGCCGTGTCTGGCTAATCTAGAATCACTCCCTTTCCTCCATCACCCATTTCTTACATGCTTTCAAATACTGAAATTTTCTGAAACAATGCTGACTTACGTAAGTGCCTGGATGAGGAATTGATGCTTTGCAAAAATGCTGACGACACTTTAAAGAGTTTGAATTGATATCATTGGCTAGGAGCCTTATTCATAATCATCTTGATTGTTGGTGAAGAATATTAGTTAATTACTGGTCCACAATGCGATGGTAGAGGATCAACGCTTCTCGGATACCAATTGATACCATCTTCTGTATCAGCGTGTAAATTCCGGTAGGAATGCTTTCTTGAACACTCTTTCCAAATTTGGCAATTCCAGAAGAATCAGTGAAAACCAAATATTCAGATGTATAATGTTCCTTCAGATCAAGTAGGAGATCCGAATTTGGTAGCTTGCAGGGAATAGGAAGAGCAAACGAAGATAGGGAGAAAGTGATTGGAGCTGCAGTGAGAGGATGACGCTGCAGTCCTTCTAGTCTTCATCCGGAGCTGCCCAACCTAGTGACCCTTTCTTGAAAAATGAGAACCATCCCCTCCTTGTCACACGCTCCCTTTATTTATATCTTCCCGTCGCCGCGCCCATGTGTGACTCAACTAACCTGACTACCGGCATCTCTTGTGGACATGTTGGTGGTACGTACTCGAAAAGAATGTATCAGGCTGATCTTCCTTTTTAAAAAAAAGGAAGTGCTTAAGACCTTCATCTAAGGACAAGGTGAATATGCAGAAATGGTGTACTGATATGAAACCAGCTACCACTTTTGAGCCAAAAGCATATTGAGCCATCCGATGAAACAAGACGCATTGCCTATAAATTTTTTGCTGCTGCCTCCAGCCGTAATTAATAGGGCAGCGGGTAGATTTACACAATGCCAGACTAACAAATAAAAAATATTATATCTGTTTTGAAAAATAAAAAATTTATTTTTAAAACTATTGTTATACTAAAATAAGGAGACAACACACCTGAAATTTACAATAGATAATGATACTTTGCACTTCACTGAATGGGGAAGACTTTAGCAGCATCAACAAACCCTTCACCCTAAGAAGATTTTGAAAGATGAGCGTCATAAAATAATTTAAATTGAAAAAAGAATACACACTTGTTTTCACTCTCTGTCACATAGAGCTCCAAGTTATCCCTCATACTGCCTCCTTGAATAAGATTGTCAGACTTGATATCTAGAGACTGCATTATGTCCTCCAAAGTTTGAGTTGTAGCTGTTGCAGTCATTGCAAGGACACAATTGACGGAGAGTTTCTTCCTAAATAGAGATGATCTGAGTCTGAAATATGATGGACGGAAATTGTGGGACCTGTAATGTAGTTACCTGAGTGAGATTTCCAGTTATGGCATAAATCTCACTAAATTTAAAGATAGATAGCTGAAAAAATACGTGAAAAATATTTCAGCTTAGACGAAAGAGTCTACATCAATGGACAAATAATTTTGAGAACATTTTGATAATTCTAGATAATCTGATAAAAGTGATGCAAGTATCCGTTCAGTTACAGTTTCTTGAATATGATTTGAAGGATCGACTGACCACTCAGAGAGGCAGTGAGCTTCGTCTACTACTATGAGTGAGATTTCCGGACCATCCTCAAAGATTCTCAAGAACTTGGGATCTGTAAATCTTTCTGGAGAAATTAAAAGGACCTGCATGTTTAAATTCCCAGCAAAATCTTTTTAAGTTACCACAGGCATCCATCAGGATAAAGATGAAGACAAATTGAATTATAAAGAAGGATAAAGGAACAATGAAAGATAAATTACACATTCAAAATTTGTATACATCAATTTTAAGATTAAATTGCCATAATTAGGTTTAGCCTTGAAGGGAGAGCCAAGTGATGCCAATGACAGAGTTTCTGAAAGAAGTGAGTGAAAATACATGAGGAGAATGCCACACCAAAACAAGGAGTAACTGACGGGAGATAGAGATAGTTAAGTAGAATATGGAAACCGGGACGGATGATGTTGACATCAGAAGTCATAAAACATGAACCCAAAAGATAATAACTTGTATTGAACCTGAAAATACTCTAAATATGATGTAAAAAATATAATGGGTAGTCGAGACTCCAAAAGAGGATAAATGGGATATGGGAGCACACCTTCTAGAATAAAATACCTCAAAATCTCTAAACGGCATACAACGAGTGAAAGATGAAGAACAAGATGACCTCAACAAGAAGATAGTATCTACTAGATGGAACACAATTCAATTTGAGATAAACAAAAAATTAATTGTGAAGTTTTACCTTTAATCTTCCATGAAGGATTCTATCCAGGGTTTCCTTGTATTCTTCAAGGTTCTATGCGATAAACATGAGCAATAAGCAGAAAAGAATAAAGACAAAAATCCTTCAACTGAAACAGATGAGAAAGAAAGTTACCTGGTTGCTGCAGAAGAGACCGCCAGAAAGTAACGGAGGAAGCTGCCTAATTTGATCCATCATCAGTGAAATCAGAGGACTGATAACTAAGGTTAAACCAGATAACACCAAAGCAGGAAGCTGGCAAAGATTCCAGTCAGAAAAACGATTTAAATGAAGAAAAAAGATTGTCGTGACTTCACGCGAATTTAATTTATACTAATAACCAGGACATTGAGGCACACCTGATAGCACAATGTCTTCCCTGCACCGGTTGGTAGAACCAATATCGTCGATTTTCCGCCAAGAATCTGCTTAATGGCTTTAAGCTGCCCTTCACGAAATGAATCATAACCGTGTGAAAGCTTCAAAAGTTTCTGCAGATTTATGTCCGAGCAATCCTCTCGGACCGCAAGGATAGCTTCCGCCATTGCGCCTCCGTCCTGTTTTGTGCTTTCATCGAATGTTGAACTCGTTCCGGAACCAAAGAAATCGATTTCTGAATCTAGTTTAGAAGCCGCTCCGCGATTCTTATCCAGTACTCTCCGACGGAATTTCGCATTCCGCGAAGAAGCGAACTGTTTGTTTCCATTTCGAAATTTGAATTTCTTCCGCCCATAAGCATTCAGGTTTAGTTTCACGAAATTGCCATCATTGGAGGATTTGAAGGGTTTGGGCGCCTCCTTCATGGTCATTCCCGAAGGTCCACTAATCCAATTAGTTTGCGCTCTGGAAACTCTTTTACCTTTCCTGATCTGCGACAACGGATGATGAGCCACTCTAGAGCCTTCTTCCGACTGATTTTCCGGCGCAATCGCACCACCTCTACTTCTAAAATCTGAATCACTTCTATCAGTACTGAATAATCTAGGAAAAGTCTCACAAGCCGAATGACTTAGGAAGCCGTTAACTTCCCCAACATCCTCATTCCTAATCTTCTCAGGATCAACGCAAGACTCCACGGCGATCTCCACCAGCTCAAAAGTTCCCAAATCTGAAGCAACCTTCCGAGACATGAAGGAGCTCGAGAGCGAGGCGGCAGGGTTATTCCAACCAGGAATCTTCAGAGATCGAAAAGGAAGACAAGAACAATCAGGAGAAAGGAGAGAAGAAGCGATTTCTGGCTGTTCCATCGGTTTCTCGATCTTCTTGCTCCTGCACGGCGCTGCATCAACCTTGGAAAGCAACTTGCGCTTGACCGGCGCGGCCGACGAAGAGGAGAGCTTCGGCGGAGCTGTTAATGGCGGCGATCTTCTCGGCGGCGTGGCGGAGACGTGGGAACCGCCCGAGTCAGAATCCGTCTCCATTCCGGCCTCCCTCTGAACCTCCACCGGTTAGGTACTTGTAGTTTGATTTTCCCGCCAAAACATGTCCGGTCACCGCTGTGCATCCCATCACCTCCCAACAAACTCACACGTACAGTGCAGGGACGCCGACGGGACGGTTTTTTGGTCCTATGACGAAAAATCGTCCCGTTCGCGAGGTTGGACGAAAATCAGGACGAGAAAAGCTCCCCGTCGGCGCACCGATTCCGGACGTCGGACGGGAGGTTTTCCTCCCGTCCCATCCATTGTCCACGTCCCGGATGGTCAGGAACTATACTAGTGCAGGGATGCGGACGGGACATTTGTTTCATCCCAGGACGAAAAAATCGTCCCGTCCGCGAGGTTGGACAAAAATCGAGACTGAAATTTGTTCTGAGACCTCCGGACGGGATGGTTTTCATCCACACATATGAAAAAACCGTTCCGTCCAGAGGTCTCAGACAAAAAAGCGTCCAGTCCGCGTCCCTGTGCTGATTCCAGAAGTCAAACAGGACGATCTTCGTCCCGTCCCATCCATCTTCCACGTCCCGGACGATCCAAAACTATACTAGTGAAGGGACGCGGACGGGATGGTTATTTCCTCCTAGGACGAAAAAATCATCCCGTCAGCGAGGTTGGATGAAAATCGGGACGGAAATTCGTCCCGAGACCTTCAGACGGGACGGTTTTTGTCCACTCGGCCAAAAAAACCGTTGTGTCCAGAGGTCAAGGACGAAAAAATCGTCCCGTCCGCGTCCCTGCACTGATTCTGGACGTCGGATGGGACAATCTTCGTCCCGTCCTGTCCATCATCCACGTCCCGGACGATCCGGACTTATACTCGCACGACTGGACGAGACACGGATGAGGCTTTCGGACGGACGGACCCAATGGATTTCCTTTTGTCTAAAGTCATTTGTCCATGTTTTGTCATCAGTCCCGTTACATTGTTCGTCCTTTATTAAAAACGGAGTGGATGGATGACAAAATAAACAATATTCAAAGAGACGGCCAGGGTGAGAGAGGGAGAGCATGAGAGAGCTGTACGATAAGTATTATCATTATTCATATATTATAAGTCTGTGTGTAAGATTTAGATGGCTTAGAATTTTGTGGTTTCCGCATCGTGCTCAAACCCATAGACAATTATTTAATTCAATGTACAGATTCCCTATCAGAGTTTTAATAAATAATGTTGATGTTTTGGCCTTACTTTGAAGGTTCTTTGTCGGCTCTCATTTTTCCATGAAAGGCATACTTTTGTGATAGCAAAACACCAGGCCTGAGTGGAATATACAGGCTCTAGGAAGGTTTTCTTGAAGAAGAACATGAATTGAAAAAATATTTGACTTAACAAGAACATTAATGAAAAAAATATTGCAGAATAATAAGTAGCTCTCATATATGGTTCCAACTGCATAAAGTGATAACTTTCATTTAGAATTGAATTAACCAATCAACTTGCAGTAAGTATTGAATTAACCATTTAGTATCAAACATTTTCTTATTCAGAAAAATAATATTCCAAAAAAAATTGATATATTTTTCCTTATCATCATTATGCAAATAAATCCTATCGCTCCTGACACTGCAGTTTCACAATTGGAAGGAAAAAACCTAGGGTGCATTGCCCAACTTATTGGCCCAATACTGGACGTTGTTTTTTTCCTGACTAAAATGCCTAATATGTATAATGCCTAGGTAGTTCAAGGTCAAGATGCGGATGGTCTGGGAATTAAAATTACTTGTGAGGTACTTCAATTATTAGGAAATAATCAAATTCGATCTTAGCTATGAGTGCTACAGATGTTCTAACGAGAGGAATGGACATGATTGATACATTAGCTTCTCTAACCATTCCTGTCAGTGGACCACTCTGTGATGAATTTTCAATGTTCTTGGTGAGCTTGTTGATAATTTAGGTCATTTGGTCACTCTCACACCATCTCCTATTCATATATACACACTTTTTTTTCCAGTTAGATATCAAATTAATTATCTTTGAAACTGGGGTTAAAGGAGTGGATCTTCTAGCCCCTTATCGCTGTGGAGGAAAAAAATAACTATTTGGGGAGTGGGAGATGGAGAGGTAAAACAGTACTAATTATGAAACTGATCAACAATATTGCTAAAGCTCATGGAGGTGTATCCATATTTGGTTGAGCAGGCAAATATACTCATGAAGCAAATGACCTTTACATGGAAATGAAAGAATCTAAAGTGATGAATGAAAACAATGTTGTAGAATCAAAAGTAGCTCTCATATATGGTCAGATGAACGAATTATTAAATTAAATGATCAACTTGTCAAGCCTAGTCTCGATTCATTTTCTCCATTCAAAGTGCACATAGGAATTTTCTTGACAGAATAGAGAAGAATCAAGGGAAAAAGTTGAGGACAAATTAATATTCTTTGGGATGAAAAAATGAGATGAAAAGTTTATTTTTGATGCAGTAAATTTACATGCCATAGTTTTTATTTGATGTATTAAATTTAATATTTATATTTATCTTAACACATTTGATGAATTATGTTAAAGAAACAGAATGAAGGTCGTTATTACTATGACTACAAACATCTATTTGTGTCAAAACTGTGCAAATACTCATTAGAAACTCTTTAACAAGTGGTTGAGGTCATGGACATACAAATAAACCTTTAACCTAAAAAACTGCAACACCGTTTCGCATAATTATCATAATTTATGGATACTTTTGGACATTGATAATTTATTATTATTATAAATTATACTCATTAATTTTGAAGGCTTTTATAATTTTCATTATTTGAATGGGTTTCAGAATGTTATCTGGGTTCAGGTGTGTAATGGGATGACTAAGATAAAGGTGAAGAGATCAAAACTAATGATGAATGGATGAGCTATTGGATGGTTAGAAAACTCTCCATGGAATCAATGGTGTATATGGGAATGGGGTGGATATGATTATAAACTTGAGGCATTATTTTAGGAGGAAGAAAATTTCTTGAGCACAGGTTTGGCAAATGCTTGACAAGTTTCCACGTTAGTAGCGCATAACCATGTATGTGCCCGTCACTCCGTCAGGTCAATCAAGGGATCGTTGCCTCGGTGCCACAAGACGGGAGAGAGGGGGAGACACAACTTTCGGTCAAGGAGCCCCGCTCAAGACAAGCCCTGGTCAAGAGGGCCCTCGACCAAGGATCCCGGTTGATTGTACCACGACCATGGCGGGCCCTCTCGTTAAAAGGGGTTCACGGCCGAGGGACCCAATCGGTGAACTCTTCGTCTAGTCATTAGTAGTATGTTCGCAATGTGTGTATTTATTAAGTTTGTTAATCTTGATTGAATTAAATCTGAAACTGACATCGGAACTACACGATTTCACTGGGATGGAGCACGGTCTGCAAAAATCAACATACATAGGTGCCATTGATGGAACATTATAAGTCCCACAAGTGCATCTATCAGACAGCTGTGATGATTCCTAAGGAGTTGCATTTCATGAAATCTTACCTTCTGAAACTTATGAAGGAAAGGCACGGATAAGGTTGCTTTTAAGTTCTCCAATGATATAACTTTCAATTTATTAATACCATAAAATGCCCATGAATCTATTAGATCTGGTTATGTATCTGTCGCATGAAGCTTTGCAATTGTTCTTGGTGTAAAACTTGAACCTCCCAATTTCCATTATAAGCTTCAAGTCACTCCCTTGAATTTAAGGAAAGATGCTGATTTGTATGCCTATCCAGAAAAACCTTATAGAATAAATCAACTCTAGGCCTTGTTTCTTTATGCATCTCTTGATTCATGGTAAAATAAGATATGCGGTATTTTATGCTACATTGGATGAGCCATTCACAAAAAAATGTTTAAACCCTATTCTCTTACTTTCTTATCTTCCCCCTAAAATAATATCTAGTTGCCTTATTTTTCTTGAACCAATACTTTATCCATTTTTCGTCTAAATCAATTTAGACAACATTAAAACTAAAAGTATTAGAATCTCAGCCCCTATATATAGCCCAGTTTACTCCTCTTATGCCCAATTTAATCTCAAAAAAATTATTATATGAAATCAGCTAGATAAATACAAATGCTTATTCCTAACTTGATTTTTAGCAGTGAAATAACTGGAATAATCAACATTTGAATAAAATCAAATAAAAATTAATCCTTAACATTTTCCCAACTGTCCCACATTTGGTCTAATGTTTTTCTATGCCAACGTCTAGAAGATGGGAGTAAATATAATGCTTTTTCCCACATTTGTGTTCCAAAGAACAGTGCCTTTCTATGATTAGGGATTTACAATAGAGGAATCCTGAATTTATTTGCTGGAATCCCATCTCTATGCTTTTGGTATGTCTAAATGTGCCACCATTATCTCTTTGAAAAAACTGCAACATCTTTGAAAAGAAAAACCCTTTTTAAGTCAATAATATATAATGTGAATTTTAGAGATTATTGGAGAAATAGCTTACATCATTCAACTATTTCGAAGCTGTATAGCTTAAACACATCCAAATGGCTTTTGGAACAATTGACATAAACGAGAAAAAAATTACATATAAATATAACAGGTAAATATGATGATTATGACGTTGTATTTTCCTTGTCATCATCATTCGAACAGTTTTGGACAGCTTTATCTTATGTCTTCAACCAAATACCTATTAGCTTTTTAGTATTGATTGTAGTATATTTCTTCTCCGACATGTGGTAAACTAGTTTTTGTTGTGGCATTGTAGGCAGAGACTCTTTGGTTTCATTATACAATTCTCATTAATCCAAAAGACATCAATCTATTGAACAATTTTTTAACTTCTTATCATGTTCCTCTCTTCAGATTTGGATATCTGATACCTAAGGCACGCACCATGAAAGCTCAAACTAGGGATTGGAAGCAAGTTATATTCAAATTAAGCCCAAAGAAGGATTAGTCCATAATCATCATTTATAGATATAAAAAGTGTATGAATGTGATATAAAACTTCCAAGATTGCACAAAAATAAAATCAATAAATACCCCACATAGAAAATTTAGTGACCCATAGAGCCCTTAGAAAGGGGTTGGTTTTGGCAAGGCTAGAGGGTGATGTTGCCCGGAGGCCATTTCTTGAGGTCCATTTCTTGAGGTTCATTCTAGAAGCTGAAAATATCTTCATAAAAGTACATAGAGACCCACAAAATCCTCCAACAGTTTTTATCTGATTGAATCCCCCGACATATTATTCTTCTGTCAAAATCTGTAGAATAACTCTGCTATAGCTTTTTAGACGTGTAAACTTTCTATTTTGTATCATTAAAATCTTCTCGTTCCATATAATATATTTTGACAGATTCTGTATGCCCCAAAATCTGCATAATATTTCTCCTCAGGCCTGAAATGCTCCTAATCTGCTATTTAATCTTGTCAAAGTTGTTTATTTCCAATGTTTTAAGTTGTCTTTTGAATGATTTCATCATTATTGATGACCCTACACCTTTAGTAGCCTACTTAAGGCCCCATGTAACCTCAAATAATCATTATTAAAATATATTTTCTTTTAAGAAGCTTATTTCTCCTCCTTTGGCTATTCTATTTTTTAGAGAGTGCTCAGGTGTTTGTAGACTCAAGTACTTCTTGTGGGCTCACGAGTTGGGGAAACTAGTTTTGTGGACTCATAAGTTGACTGCTTAAAGTAGGTCAAGGCTTATGGATTCAAGTCACTTTCCTATGATGTTTGTATGCTAAGGCTAATCATCACATGAGCAAATTAGGACCTAAGAATAACGCTTATATCAAACATGTGCCAGCCTCAATGCTTAGGCAGAAATGTTGAGCAACATTCATTTGTGTAGTGGAAGTCTCTTTGGAACGCCTAAGATTGCTTGGAGGTTTAGGAGAAAAGGTAGGCCTAGGCCCTTAGCAAAATATCAAGACATTTCATTATAATAAGCAAAATTACATCAGATGTAGTAGCCATTACAAACGGAAGGCCTAAGGCCAAAACAAAAGTAACAAGCTGGGGTGTAGCTCATGTCGTTGGGTAGTGGCATTCCAATGCCTTGAGGCCTGCAATCTCCTCGCGCGCACCTACGAGCACCACAGCTACAAATGTGCGCCCGACCCAGGCATTGCGTGCCAGTGGCCCATGGCACTCAACACATCTGTTGGTCAGTCATACCACACGCCCTTACATCCACTCGCAACACCCCTGAGCTCGGTGTCCAGCCTTAATTCTCCACACGCCACCAAAACTCGTGGTGACACCTCCACTGATTTGTTACACATTAGTGTCGATGTGCTTCACCCCAAGCCTTGGTGCTTGCACATTGCAACACTTCCAATAGGGACACACCTAGTGCCCCACAGTTGTCTCGGTGCTCTACATGCCATGCCTTAATCTCCATAGGTAGTACTTTTGAACTAGACCACATGCATTGATGGCTTGCGCCACCTATGTGCGCATAGTGCAGACCGCATGCTTGAGCGTGTCCTTGGTGGCTTGCACTTGCAACTTGTGCATGCGGCCTGCCCTGATGATGGAGTACCACCTCGTCGAACCCACCCCAGCTTGTCATCAGCCACATCACGGAGCCCGAGCCGACGTGAAGAATCCAAACTTCCACTACCAGATTTAAATCGTCGCCATGCCATGTTGTTTCTTTCGTTATTCATGCCATTTTATCATCTTTACGGGGTTTTTGTCTTCATATCGCATCGTCGTTTTCATCTCATTACCATGAATTGTAGGGAGGCCTCCGCCCGCATGTGTACGACCTCCCCCTTCTTCCCCTTTTCTTTTTGGATTTCCGTCATTATTTGGAGTTTGTCCACCCACTAGAGGGGAAGGGAAGCCCACCAGGATATCCTCTTCCCCCTTCTCTTCCATCGCTCTCTCCTCCCCCTCTTCCATCATTCTTCAATAGCCATTCCACTGTGTCATATCATGCCGAGCTCAGTTTCCCGTCGTGCAACCTTCTCCGACAGACGGGCCCGAGACATGGTGGTCCTATGCCATAACTCAACTCTAGCCAGTCATGCCCCAACCAGCGAGCTTATCGCCAGGATCACCATCTTTGTTTTCTTTTGCACCACATCGTCGACGGTCCCCACTTGATCCAGACACGCTGGTGAGGATAAGAAGGACAAGAACAGGTCAGTGACTTACCTACGGCTGAGTCGCTGGGTTTAGTGACCACGGGGTCGACCGAGGACGAGGCGGTTAACAGGTATTCCTCAATGGGCGTCGGGGCTTTTCCCTCTGCCGTCACTGGTCCTTGAAGTGACAATAATGACCTCTGCCCCTCTGCCAAGTTTGGTCAACATTCGGTCTCCCTCAAGTTCACCAGCATGCACTGGCGGGCGCTTCAGTCCACTTCTCCTGACCGCCCAGTGCACTATACCGTGAACCAACCTCCATACCTCAGCAATGTGAACGTGCAATTATAGCGCGTTCACACCCCCGCTTATCTCTTCTCTCACTCCAGACGCTTGCTCTTCACCGTTATTGAATCTGCCAAGCGATGTGGTTCTATCTCTGTTTGGGATCAATATCCAACGATGGCAGATTCCGTAGGAGCGGACTAGCGCGGGAGCTTCCTCTCAACGTGCACGGTCAACCCTCAGCTCGAACAATCGCCTGATACCTTGTGGTGCCAGTTTTGTTTCCACCCCCATTTCCTCAACGGGTGCCCCCTCGTCAATCAAGCACAGAGTTTCTATCTCATAGGGATCCCCCACTCAACCTGAGCCCGTTTGTGCAGAGTCATTCCCCCACTTGGACAATCGCCTGATGTTGTGTGGTGTCAATATCTCTTTCACCTCACTTCCTCTACGGGTGCTTCCTCCTCCACCGAGCACGGAGCTTCTACCTCACATGTTCACTCCTAACTCCTCTTATTTTGCAGTATCATTACTTTTCAACACTGATTGCCGACGGCTCCTCTGCTCGAGTGATCCGAATATATTATTATAGGTTAGCCATCTCTTACGATAGGACTTCCATTGACGGTGTTAGGTTGGTTCGCTTGCAACAACAGTGGACACCCGATAGGACTTCATTGGCGCTCGAGCTGAACATACTAGTTCTTGGGAGCCTAACCAGGGCTCGTCACTGCCCATGTCGTTCCCTGGCTTACGCCCCGGGTCACGTGAATATCGACTTGCTTCTCGTTGTATTTTGAAGTATACATTCACTTGTCTTAGACCGTAGTTCCATCATCTTTACGACATTCCCATGTGATATATCACGAGTCGGTCGCCCCAGTGTCGTGTTACATCACCTGATATGTCACGCTTGCGTGCTAGTAAGTACGAGCACCATGTGGGTCTTAACTTTAGTGATCACAGATAAGTGTCACCACACATGATGCGGGTGGTGTCCACGCTACGAACTCGGCTTCTTATCTCGAGTCCAAGTATGCAGACATACCCTACACAATTAGCACATAGTCCTCTATGTAGGAATGCCACCTACTTTGGGAACCATATAAATAAGAATGCGACCATTCAAAAATGGGATTTGATTATTACCAAAAGTCTTTGACGTACAATATGATGAAAATATATGCAGCTAGCAAGCCAATCACATATTCCAAATCTCATTCCATATTCATTGATAGAACATACCAGTTTTAGTGCACATGTGATGCTTATAATGAAGTCCATGAATACATTATTAAGCTTAGTGAATTATGATGAGATCGTAATAGGGTGATCACAAGTTTTTAAGCATTTATTCTAAATATTCCAATTCAAAGGATACTCGAGAAGGACATCTAAGTACTCAGATAGAATAACACTATTTATGTCACGATTGTGTAAGTGATCCTTAGACTTGAGACACTAAAGACGTCTTGTGGATGGACCTATGAGTCTCTAATCATGGGATTCTAGATAGTCTTAATTCGAATGCATCAAGAAGTTCACAAAGACAATTGAGTGGTCAATATGGGATCATCCACCCTTAGTACAAGAGGTTCCAGCTCAAGGAAGACGATGTGATGAAGTCCTTGGCCACTGTAATGAAATATTAGAGAAGAGTTTTCCAATGATTTCTGAATGCCTCACTACTAACTTGGATGTCCGGTAAGGGTTTGACAGTTTACCATACCCTAAGTCATCCTAAGAGCATCATGTGGATACACACACGATAACGGATAATGAAATTTTTTTATGAATGAGTTGATACAAACTCCTTTGTATCTTCTAGAGCACGAGGTATAACTTGGCACCCCACGTCTTGGACAGTCAACCTATCGATTGACCTAAATTAATACAATATTAATTAATCTATATGATGATATATTTAATTAATTTGGAAGGCTAATAAAGGTTATTTGGCCATTGGAGTTCTTAACTAGACTGATACATGGGCCTTGAGGGTCACACACAAATGGTCTTATGTACAGCGGAAGGTATACTTAAGTCTTTGGTGTTTTATGAAAAATATCCACTTAGTATATGAACATTAAGCTTTAAGAGCAGTTTTAGCATAAAGCTTTAATGTGTGTTTTGCTGAATGTTCAAAGTGATGCATGCTTTAGGAAGGGTTGTGATCAAAGCACAATAGGCCCTCAGTCAAGTAGTTGACTGATTTATGTGAAGATAAAATAGTAGCCTTAGATATATTAAAAAGGCTACATAGTTTGACCATATGCTGAACAAGTCAAATCATGTATATAGGACTTTTATTTTTTATGACATGAAGATAAACATAGTTTTTAAAAATTTCAGGTAGTTGTGTGAATTTGTCTTCATTTAATTTGTCAAATAACTTATTCAAATCCTATTTACTACCTTCGAGTATTTAAGGCTAAATTTACTGATGATTTAATGAAAATGAATTACCTGAGATACTAGTATCTAATGGTGATATCTTTATTCAAATGATGTGGTAAACTTACCTAAAAGTTTAATATTATTTTAAAACTCAAATCATTGGCATAATGACTAGTTTTTGCTCCTTAGTCTTACAAGGTTTTCGAATTGATGACAAAATTATAAATTTAAAAAATAAAGTTAAAATGATTATTATTTTCTATTGCTTAATCATAATCAATGCATATGACCGCTAGTGTTTTGACATATTACCATTATGCCCCTTTGGATTTCTAAGCCCCTTTTGACATATATACAATTTTTTAGCCCTACTTTCAAACTTCCTTCCCCTTGCCCTTTGAAAATCTCAGTCCAAAAGCAAGAGAGATCTCTCAATTCTTAGAGCAATTTTCAAGCAGTTTTTGAGCATTCTTTGAAGAGATAATTTGTTTCTAACGTCAATCCAAGTCCATATAATTTGGAAGAGTGGTTTTTGGTGCAGAATATTTCAATATTCGAAGAAAAGAAGGTTGGGATATGAACTTCCCACATCCTCGACCTTGTGATAAGTTTATAATATTTAGCATAACTTTTATATTGATTTTGAGATTTTGTTCAACATATGAATTGTTGCTAACATCCATATGAAACCAAATAATTGAGAATCACAATAATTTGGTTGATTTTGGAAAGAGTTATAGGGGTTTAAAGTTGGTTAGGGAGGAATCAGATGGTAAACTAAGGATGTGGAAAGATTTATGTCTAGAGATTTATCTGATTTGGTTTTGAACACTTTGTGTGAGATAACACTTGTGCAAAATTGTGTTAAAATTTTTTCTAGGTGTAATTATCACATTTGGCATAGGATTTAAAAAGACATTTGAGCTTTAAGCAACAAAGGTCAAATGCGAATCAAGAATTTCATCCAAAGAAAAATGTGGAGGAGAAGAGGACTGAAGAAAGAACAACCATAAACAAGGAAGTATTACTAAAGGGAAGTCATAGTTATATTTATGAATCTTTATATCTGAACTACTAAAATTTTGACATAAAAGTATTCTTATTTAAATACATAAAATTGATCTTAGTCTTGAATACTATTTTTAAGTATCTATCATACTAATTGTTGTCGAGGAGAAGACATTATTCAGAAATATACTTTTCTTGCTAGATATTTTCTATCACTCAGGTTAAGGCTTTGGGGGTCATAAGAAGAAGGCTTTTGGGGGCCAGCTTGAAGTAGATCAAGCAACATCAATTTCGTAGATGACTTTGAGGATTGAGATGACAAAGCTTCGTCGACTTTCTCTTTTTCTTGATATCCTTTTTCAGCTCGATTTCCAAGTGATTTGCTTGGGGGGCATTCACACAAACTCGGTTAGGGCAGATCATCACCTTGGAACGTATACCCCGAATAGCAAGGATTAGCCTAAGCTATCTAAAAAAATAATTGTGTCTCCCATTTCCTTTACCTCATTTATTAGGCAGAAATCCTAGGCTCTTTAAAAATAAAAAAATATAATATAAATAGAGAACCTAATTCACCTCCACTGAGGTTATTCCATGGCCAACTAAACTAACAAGTGGTATTAGAGCTTACCTAGACCTAGAACCGTAATTTGTGTCTAAGAGTAGATCCTATGGCTTGGAATAGTGACTTTAGACCTCCCTTGTTTGATGGAACAAACTTCTCTTATTGGAAGAATATGATGATAACGTTTCTTATGGGGATTAGTGTTGCACTATGGAAAATAGTGTGTGATGGGTTAGGAGGAGACCTTGATAAGGTTGATGAAATGGAGTTATCTCTTCACTCTATAGCCATGAATATTACCTTATGTTGCATAGACCCATCTGAACATGAGAAGATCTAATCTCTTACCACAGTTAAGCAGATGTGGGATAAATTGTGTATTATCCATGAAGGTACATCAAGGGTAGAACAAACAAGTTTGTCTATTTTAATCACTGAGTTTGGGTTTTTCAGGATGAATGCAGGGGAGACGATTAAGAAGATGATAGGGCGCCTAGACAAGCTCCTAAACTCCATGAGATAACTGGGTAAGACATTTACGGATTTTGATATTAACCAAAAAATCTTGAGTTCTCTTTCAGATGAATGGAACATGAAGGGGACCGCAAATTGAAGAATCAAAGAACTTGGAGCCGTCGATGAGCTAGCGGGTCTCTTATCACACATGAGATGAACAAACAAAGAAATAAGGAATTAAAGGCATGTGACCAAGCTACTCCAAGTAAGACACAGGAGGAGAAGACAAAGGACATAGCTTTGAAGAGCAATGAACACTCCACCGATGAAGAAGAGAAGATTGCGTTGCTTTCTCACAAGCTAGGACGTCTCCTCAAGAAGGGAGGTAATTGGTCAGCTTTTGAAAAAGTAAAAATGTGTTTTAACTTCAAGAAAAAGGGACACTTCATATCTGAATGCCCTAATATAGAGAAGAAAGAAGAAAGGTGAGGCAAAGACAAAGGATGGAAGTGACCAACGAAGAAGATTTGAAGATAAGGAGAAGAAGAGAGCCTTTCGAGCAACATGGAGCAAAGAAGATAAAGAACATGCATAAAATGGGAAGGAGTCAGGATCTGAGAGTGAAGATGTTGATCACTGTCACATGGAAAAATCGGCCTCAGGTGATTTTACTTATGAATCATCTTCTAAGTCTGATTTAATGAATGATGAAGAATTGAAGACATATATATAGATGATGTTTCAAGAAAATGCGTGGCTAAGAAAAAGGGTAAAGTGGAAAGAAAAGAAAAGATGGAAATTATTGAATCATTTACAAATGAGGTAGCTAGTTTAGAAAAAGAAAAATACTAGATTAAGAGAAGAACTTGATACATGTCTATCCCCTAAAGTAGTTGATAGCAAAGTTGATCGCAACACAAAAAATGTTGAACTAGAATTATAAAATAGTAGACTATTGAAGGAGAATGATAAATTAGGAAAAAAAATAAGTTGTCTCAATGAAGAAATCAATAAGCTGAATGAAGAACTAGAAGAACTTAGGATTTCCCTGAGAAAGGAAAAAACTGAGAGAGATGACTCATGCAAGAAATTAGAGAAATATGCAGATAGCTCAAAGATCCTCAACATCATGGTGGGATCTCAAATACCATCCTTCATCAAGGAAGGCTACGATACGACCCTTCCTATAAGGGTAAGATGTATAAGACAATGACAGGCGTGAAGGTGGAGGAGGAAATAATAGCAACTCCCACTCCAAAGAAGAAGATAACATCAACATCAATATTGATGGACGAGAAGAAGAAGAAGCCATTGGAGAATAAAGACCCAACGTTCAAGAAGATCCTAGCTCAAGAGAGAAGGCCTAGCAGGTCCTATCCCATTCATGAAAGTGAATGGATAGAGAACAAAATGGATATGTCTATTATCCATTTGAGACCATTCATCCATATCTGCCAACACATGTTCTGAGAAATATGATGCCATTTGGAGAGTCAACGTGTCGAGGATTATGTGGATACATCTAGAGGCTGCACACATGAGCAGCTTGAGATGTCTCGCTCGAGGATCCAAGGAATCACAAGTGTTATCTATGCACGGTGAAGCGGTTGAATATTTTTGTTGATGTCATTATGATTCGTTGCATGGAATCCTAATGTTCATCCAGATCAAGGCCTCCATCACTCAACACAAAAGCTTGGGTAGGAGATTCTCCATTCAAAGGAGAGACAACATGGTGTTGTTAAATGTTCTTTTACTTGTCAGTGTTTCTACTAATTTTTCCTCCTCATTCCAATATTCTACATTTCATTATTCATTGTCTTTTCATCTCTAGTTGTCTTGATCATCAGTATCATATTGACCATTACTGATCCAGCTTTATGTCATGCACATATTGACCAGTGTCATAAGATAATAGCCCTAGATGCATAGACATGATATATATGCCAAAGGGAATATGTTAAGTTGACCAGTGTTTCACTGAATCACCATAAAACATTGAGATTCCATTGTGTCCTGATTGTCATAATATGAGATAAGAGGAATCTAAATCAAAATATGAGATAAGTAATTATGTTCTGATCAATTCAGTACATTATCATCATTAAGAATTATATATTAATGAAACCTAGTTTTTAATAAAATAAATAAATAATTCATCGAAGAGAGAGAAAAACAATTTACAACTATAAATCATTGTGCTTGTTGGTGCCCCTTCCACTCCTCAACTAGCACAAATGATGTGCATCTAGTGACCCAATTAGAACATGTTCCTATTGATGTAAATATATGTGGCCGGAAAGCCAATCACACATTCCACATCTCATTCCATGTTCATTAATAGAACACATTCATTATAGTGCATGTGTGATGCTTATAATGAAGTCCATGAATACATGGTCGGGCTTAGTGAATTATGATGAGATCGTAATACGGAGATCACTTGTCTTTAAGCATGTGTTCTAAACATTCCTATTTGAAGGATACACGAGAAGGACATCGAAGTATCTGGATAGAATAACACTATCTAGCCTCACTCACATGATGAGTATGGCCGGTCTCGTAGCGATTAGTGTGATGACACTAAGGATAGATAGTGGATGCACTTTAGTGGAAAGATTTCACTGAATTGACCCGCACGAATTCCTGAATAGTATTATACCGAACTATCCATCAGGCTGATTCACGTCACGGTTGTGTAAGTGGTCCTTAGACCTAAGACACCAAAGACGTCTTGTGGATGGACGGTTGTACTTTGACTATGGCCAACGAGTCCCTAATCATGGGATTCTAAACGATCTTAGTTCGGGTAGATCAATAAGTTCACAGAGATGATTGAGTGGTCAAGATGGGATCACCCACCCTTGGTATAAGAGGTGACAGCTCAAGGAAGATGATGCAATGAAGTCCTTGGCCAAGGCAGTGAAATATCGGGAGAAGAGTTCTCCAATGATTTTCGAACCATCAATACTAACTTGAATGACCGATTAGGGTTTGACAGTTGACCATACCCTAAGTCGTCCAAGGAGCATCAAGTGGATGAGGGACTATACATACATGGTAACCAATGATGGACATGTTCCATGAAGTGACTCGATATACACTCTTTTGTATCTTCAAGAACACGAGGTGTAGCTTGGCACCCCATGTGTTGGAGACTCGACCTATCAATTGGGTTAAAGCGATCCGACATTAATTAATCTATATGATGATATAGTTAATTAATTTAGAAGGCCAATAGAGGTTATTGGGTTTCTAGAGTCGTTAACAAGACTGATACATGGGCCTAGAGGGTCATACGCAAATCGTCTTTTGGACGTCGGAAGATATACTTAAGTTTTGGGGGTTTTTATAAAAAATACCCACTTAGTATAAATAGGGGAAGGCCCTGAACGAAATTCACCCAGGCCAGATTTTTTCCCCACACCCCCTCTCCCTTCTCCCCACACCCCCTCTCCCTTCTCCCCACACCCCCTCTCCATCCCCGATGTAATCGCGATGACGTAGTGATGGTGACACAGATTGAACGGGGCTCGACAACAAGAAGGAGATTCAACGTGCCGAGGATCGCATGGATACGTCTAGAGGCTGCACACTTGAGCAGCTCGACTCTTCTCGCTCCGGGATCGAAGAAATCACGGATGCAATCCATGCAAATGTACTTCGTTCATGTTTTTAATGATGCCATTTCTGCAGTATGTGGTTTGGTTTAACTAAAAATATAAGGCAAAAAATTTATGTCTGAATTTCTTTGACCAAAATTTAATTAAGATAAAAAGAGTACAATATTTAACATATTTAACATTTTTTTTTTACAAAAAGAGAATAGATTTGATTCCGTTCAATGCTTCTGATGCAGAATGTTTCCATTTATTCATCCATGTCAAGGCCTTTAGAACCCAACACCTATGAGGGGAAAATATAGAGAAAGTTTCTTTTTACTTCTTGGTCTACGGTCCTTCTAGTGGAGATTCATCACCAGAGTCTCCTACTATTTCGACCTTGGCAATCTTAGGAAAAGGTTGTGCCATGTTTTTGTACAGAAATTTCTACCTCTACCAATATTTTAATGTCATTAGGATGTATATGTGTTGTGCCAAATGCTTGGACCGTTTGTGAGTACAAATTCCTCAATTAATGGAGAAGAACCTTCCAACTAGTGCATTGGACGCATAAACACAAAGGAAGTCTGAGGAAAAATAGAAGTATTTGGAAATATCATACATTGTTCACCCTACCACCATAACAGAGCATGATTTGACACTTAGGTCAATTGTAAGTAGATCAAAACCTCATCTTCAATTACATTGTTGACACGTGCATGATTTTGCAAGATCCATGCAATCCTTATCATAATCAAAGAATTTAAGCTTTTGTCTAGGCCCACATCCTTGATAAGGGTTTGATGGCCTTCTTTGCCTCTTAAATTTTGTCATCCCTCACGTCTTGAAAATCCTTAACGCAAACTTCATTTAAAAGACATCAAATATACCTGACCAAGCTTCATGATCATCAGATGTGATCGAATTTAATATATGAATCTACAAATGAAGCAATTGTAAATGCATTATACACCTGAATGTGAGCCTCATACTTGTAAAGCTTTGCTCTCATGGCTTTGTAGGTTATCTGATTGAATTATGCTTACTGATCCAATATGAAAACAACAAACATTGGGGGAAAGGCTTCCTATGTCAATGGCATCAATCTATCAAAGAAGTTGTTCATCAAGAACCTTAATCGACTATAAAATTGTTGTTTCTGTGACGTGCTCTGAGATTTACATGATATCTGAAGCCTCACAGAATTCCTTTAGTTTGAACAAATTGTGTAAACATCTGCCATTCATTTTCATTGATCACAATTTTTCTCTATTGTGCTTTCCAACTCAAAAGGGACATCTTGTACCAAAATTTCCCATATGATATGCAGCCTATATCATTTCATGTCTGGAGCTCCATCTAACCTTCATATCCAAAACCAATTGTATGTTGTTAGACATCTTCAATTGTCTGCACCATTGGACATAGCTCCTCTTATCATGTGATGCATGGAAAGTTGCAAAAAATTTCTGCACTATAGTTTCCAAATCTCCCAAGGCCATAGACTACCGAAGCCATCATGTATGTGCATCTTCAGACTTTTCATCCACTAGCTATGTTGCTTCACTGGGGATATGTAGTGGAGTTCCTAATGCCTTTAGATTGTCTTGAAAAACAAGGTTGATGATGTGTGCAATACAAAGCATGCGGGGAGTTTTATCCAATGTATGGTTTATTTTCTTATTTCACCCATCAACATTTTGATCATTGACATATTGTTTTTCATCTTCTTTGTTGTAATAGAGAAAACATTGTTTCCCTGTCGGAAGTCCACCAAGACCTCTATAGAAGATACCTCCTGCTTAGGGTTCTATCAATTTACTTCATCACCAAGATATGTTTCAGAATTTTCAGCTGTTAGGAACCTGATGCATGCTAATTCCCAACAAGGTAATCATGTTCTCACTTGTCCATGCGTAAATTATTAGGCAAACACTTCTAATTTTAGAGAGAAGACCTTAGCATAGTCATGAATGGTGTTTGGAAAACATATTCTCATATTATGTTGTGTACAGTATATTAACACTTCTCTTAAAATTATGTCATCATTTAGGGTCCATGCTTGAGCGGCAAGACAACTAAATTTCATAAGCATCTCCTTGGTTCTCTCAAATATCATACTTATTTGTAATTAACAGTTCAACAATAGATAAATGACCGCTAGAGCTTGGTTTGTCTTCAATCTCTTGGAATTGTTTCCCTTTGAGATGGTCATGAGGCTCCTCATGGCTCTTGTGCAAGTGCTTTCAGAAAACTGTGTCGTCCTGTCATTCTTCCCTCAATAGTAATAGTAATTGTAGGGTTGATCTAGTCGCACACCCTGAATTCGTAATGGTCATTTTTGAACTCTTCAAAATAATTGATTGCCTTCGAATCATGCTCTCGATGCTTTCTTTGTGAGGTTCCTTTAGTGTTTGTATTTGTGTAGGCCTCCCTTCTACTTGTACGTCCTTGGTCATGATAACACAAAAATAATGTGGTTAATCATGGAAATGTTACACTTGTTTATACATTAAAATGAATATAAATGTGTGTTATCAACCATGACATGATCAAACCTTTTTTTAGATTGATATTATGATTTTTGTGGATTTAACCATATTTTTGGGATTGTTATGACATCGTATCCTTAAAGAACTTAATTTCCTGATTCAAAATATAATATATTAATTGTTTGAATTTTTATTCAAACAGATGCATTTTCTAAGTCAAAATATATATTTCTTAATTTTTATGACTTATTATTTATTTTATAATGATTTATTAATATATATTTGGCTTTAGCATGTGCGCGCCACGTATTGCCATTCAATTTATCGAATGATGACCAATCACAGGTATTTGAAATGGTTAACTGTGTTAATCATTGTGAAAGGTGTAATTATGGCATTGTGAATCGTGATTTCATTATGTGCTAATCATTGTTTGACAATCTGATGCACTTTTTCCGCAGAAGGCAACTAGACCAATGAAAAAAGAAACGCTTTAAATCACAATAAACGTGATATGAAAACAGAGAGAGAAAGAATAAAAAAGGGAAAAGAGAAGTCCCCCTTAATTGTGGTGTGCATGAGTACCCACATAATTGATTAAAAACCATAACAGATGCTGATGCAGCAAACGGGAACGCGTGGCGCATCAAGCAATGATAAGGGGGAATTTTTTCCATTTTTATGATGTGAATGGCGCGGCAGCATGCCATTCTTTAGAAGAATGGAAAAGGAGGGAATCTTGTGATATCTGATGATCTAGAGGTTTGATTGAGCTGAAATATTCATGGATGCTTCATCTTCCCTTCCTCTTTCCGTCCATACCCTCTGATCTATAAATAGAACAGTAGATCACTGTGAAAATGATCCTTAAATTTGCTTCCTACTCTGTGGACTGATTGAAAGAGAATGAGTTTTTGAGATCCACCAAGTATGTTCTTGGTTCCCTAGGTGTGGGGGAATACGCAATAGAGAAGAGGGGGAACTTACCATCAGACACAAATCACCTTGATCCTGGTGGAACATAAGGATTTACGATAAGCATCTTCGCTTTACATTATTCTTTCTCGACACCGTTTGTAGCTTAGTTCATTTTCACTGCATATCTCGTCATTCCATCTACTCCATACATTCTCCAAATCATGTCTTACCACCTTTATATCATCATCGTACCATTAACTTACTCTTTAATTATCATATTTGATCCCTTTCTCTACCCCATTCTCATAACTCTTCGTATCATCGTTATTTCATTCGCGCATTCATTCACTCTTCTCAAACCTGAGTTATCACAATCTACTAACTACATTCCCTTAAAATCACAATCTCATTTCATATTTTCTTGTCCCTTGATTTTGCATTTACATGTATCTCTTCCCATCTCAAATAATCACCATATTAACAATATTAAATCCTTAATCACCGTTCCCTGTGGAGACGATCTGTACTCATCACTAGCTAAGATTACTGATTGAGTGCAGGATTATATTTTATTAAATAATCTCAAAAATACCAAGGGCGACTTAAAAATCTAATTTTGAGATTATCAGGTCTCATACTCTTTCTTCAATAACAACAGTTTCCTCCATTCCACCTGAATTGCTAACGGTTTCACCTTTTTCAGTTGTCACTGTTTTTAACTAGTTCATTGTGCTTGCATGGTCTATTCTGAAGATTGGAGAAACCACATGTAAATATGAACCTACATCAATGAGGACCCAAGATGATCATGATTGATCATGATCATAATCCTGCAGAGAGAAAGTCTCAAATCTTGAAGCAATCAAACAAAAGCAAATGACAAGGATATCATTTTACTCAATATTGAAGTAGTATGGAAGGATGTTTCTAGTGATTATGGTTTAATAAACAAACAATCATACTGTGGTTCAATCAATCTCACACTCTTGTCTAGGTCAACAACAAAGATCTCTGCCACCGATAAAGAAATTTCTTTCCACAAATTTGATGAATCCAGTTCTTCAGACATCTTAGAAAGGCTTTATAAGATGTCTTGTTTTTTTTTTCTGAGATGTCTTGAGTATCAAATAGAAGATGAATTTCAATTGGTCACCTCAAGTGTCCACCTGATCAACTAATCAAATAGATCACCTCTTGAATATGGCATCTTAGATCAATTTGTGTTTAGGCAAGTAGAACAATCAAAGAGACAATTTGATTCAATCTGATGAAATTCTATGAGTCAATAACAAAAGACATCAACAAAAAGACATCAACGGTCGTCGTCCCCTCCTTAGCAGCCGTTGTCACCCCTGGTAGGAGGTTGTTGTCACGTGGTTGGTAGTTGTCATCCCCATCATGTCCTAAACACTCGGCCTCCTTGTCCTCAATGATTGTCATCCCCATCATCGGTGGTTGTTGTCAGGGATTTACCGTGGACGTCACCATCATCATCACAACTCTGTCACACTCATCAATGGTCATTGTCTCCATCTTACACTGATTGTCGTTGTTTATGTCGTCGATGGCTGTCATCCCCTTCATCAATGGGTGTCATCGATACAACTGAATATCCCACTGTGGGTGGTCATGTGCATCTGGATGATCCTTGTCCCTGTCTACCGCACTCATCGTCCGCGTCGTGGCTGACCAATCATCCCTATTATCTGTCTAATTATTTGACAAATTATTTTGATTTTTCAGTTATTCCTCCACAGTTCTATCATCCGAAACATCATGCCACATCTAATGACCAATGATTGATGGCAGATGGCCGACAAAATTGGACAGAATAGATGGTCCGTCCAACGAGCCTATTCTGTGTATCAGAAATTCTTGGTCAACCCGGGTCAACGACCATTGACAAAAGATATAATAGAAATGAAGAACTACATCACCATGCAACTGCATGAATTTGACGAGCTTGCTTTCGAGGATTTTGCTCGGCTGGCCCTCATGGTTGAAGATTTTTCTGTGTTTCCACCGCTTGGAACCCTCCTTTTCATACTCGTTCTCCCGCGGTAGGGGATTTTGTTCGAGATGAAAATGGATGTCTGGTCAACAATTTGCAAAGGAGTCTTCTTGGGAGTTTTGCAGCAATCGTTCTCTGTCGCAATGATGGAAAGATCCTGAGTGATGGAACTATGGAAGAGGTTTGTGTCCTTTGGCTTTTCAAGAGTTGAACGCTTCGTCTTGTTCTCCGGTGGTTCAACCAGGAACATCACTTCGCCTGCAGAATGTTGAATTCTTTTTATGTGATTGCGATAATTTGAAGCCTCATCTGTAGTCTTTTACGAAAGTAATCGATTGATACCTTTTGTCGGATCGACTTGAATGACGTGATCGGTCTTTCTTGAAATCGGCTCAAAGGAGCAAGAGCGAGATGATCTGGCAGTGCTAATCGAGCTTGGAGAAGTGGCTCCCCTCTCGATTGCCCTAGAAGTGATTATTTTATCATCATCATGTGCATTATCTTGGCACATTGTCTTGTTCCCCGCCGAGACACCTGCTTCGTCTGCAGAAGATTAAACTTTTTTTAATCTGGTTAAGTACATTTGAAGCTTGACTTGAAATTTCTTGAGAATAATAGATTTGTACCTCTCGTCCGATCGATTACAATTATGTTGCCAGTCTGCAATGAAACCGCGTCAGTGGAGCAACTATGAGATGGTCTCGCAGTACTAGTTGAGTTTGGAGAAGCTGCTTCCCTCTCAATTGCCATGAAATTAATTCTTTCATGATCATCATCATCATCATCATCTGCATTTTCTAAACAGCTAATTTTACTCCCCTCTGGGACTTCAGCCATGACATTCGCTTTGCCTGTAAAAGATTGAACGAATGAATTTGAAGCTAGATCTGAAATTTTCAAAGTTTAAGATAGTTTTGTACCTTGAGTCTGATCGATTTGAGTAACACCATCAGTCTCCCTTGAAACTGGGTCAATGGAGCAAAAGCGAGATGATCTGGCAGTGGTACTTGAGCTTGGAGTTCCAGCTTCCCTCTCGACTGGCATAACAAGGATTCTATTATCATCATCATCATCGTTTGCATTTCCTAAACATCTCATCTTAACCCCCGTCAGAGTTTCGACCATGACATCTGCTTCGCCAGGAAAAGATTGAATGAGTGAATTTGAAGCTTGACCCGAACTTTTAAAAATCCACAACAGTTTTGTACCTTGGGTCAGATCGACTTGGGCGACGCCATCAGTCTCCCTTGAAACAGAGACAACGGAGCAAGAGCCAGGTGATCTGGTGGTTGAACTCGAGCTTGGAGTTCCAGCTTCCCTCTCAATTGGCATAACATAGATTCTTTTTTCATCATCATTATCATTTTCATTTCCAAAAGGCCTCATTGTACTCCAGTCTGGGACTTCAACCATGACATCTGCTTCGCCTGTAAAAGGTTGACTGAGTGAATTTGTAGCTTGATCTAAAATTTCATAAAATATTAATAGTTTAGTACCTTGTGTCAGATCAATTCTAGCAATCTCATCAATCTTCATCAGAACAGGTTTAGTGGCAGTACGACCGAGACTTGAAGAAGCTTCTTCCCTCTGGATTGCCCGAAAGTTGGCTTTTTCATCATCATCATTGTATATATTTTCTGCAGTTCCATCCAATGAACTTTGAGGGAGATCTTTCACACAAGGACCAGCGTTGCCATTCACCCTGTTGTCTCTCTCATTAGAATCATCCACATGACAAAAATCTAGGGCTTTGGGGGACTCTTCTTCCTGATGGCTGTTCATACTGCTCCTTGGAGAAGATGAACTTGACTCAATTCTCAGAACCCTAACCTCATGCTGAGAAGGCCCAAGCTGGTATTTTGGATATCCTTCCCTTCTCCAATCTAACTTACCATCATCGACGGTTGATGGCGATGGTTTCTGACACAGAGCGCTGTTCCTTGGAGGATATGAACTAGACTCAGTTCTCAGAACCCTAACCTCATGCTGAGAAGGTTCAATCTGGCATGTTGGATAGCCTTCCCTTCTCCAATCTGACTCACCATCATCGATGGTTAATGTAGATGGTTTCCCATGCAGAGTGCTGTTCCTCGGAGGCGATGAACTTAACTCAGTTCTCAGAACCCTAACCTCATGCTGCGCAGGGCCAATCTGGTTTTTTGGATATATTTCCCTTCTCCAATCTGAACTACGATCATCGACGGTTGCTGTCGATGGTTTCCCATGCAGAGAGCAGTTCAAATCAATGGGTCTATCACTTTTTGACCGTTGGATTCCCTTTCCTCCATGATCATCAACTCTTAATCCCTGACAGGAATCAAACGAATGAAACCGACGCCGGTGATCACTTATTCCACCGAAGTTTGAAATTTTCTCAGTCAACTCAGTTGAAGATATCTCCAACAAACTGTTAATTGTTTCACGTCTCAAAACTTGGCCTTCATCAATCACAGAAGATTCCAGTTTCTGAGGATGTGAAGATGAATCAGTAAGTTCATCCAAGACAATTTTTCCTTCAACCCTTTGAATCAATGGAGGTTCCATCTCGTCAGATGGGTGCAGCTCTTCACGACGAACAAGATTAAACATCTTCTCTGGAACAGCGCAAGGATCCAACTCAGCGCTTCCATCGCTACTGGTAAGAACCGATGCATTCCTTGAGAATACTGGGTGACGCGTCTCGGTACCATTTTCCAGAGAGAAAGTTCTTCGAGGGGTTGTTGGCATGATTCCCCTGAATATTTCTTCAGAAGTTCTGTGATGATCCTGAAAAAGAAGACGGCAAAGTAAACAAAATCATCAAACATGGAAGAAATAACTGATGGACTTTATAAAAAATGCAAGACAAACTTGCCATCCGCTGAATTGCAGTGTCGAAGGAGCGCTTGGGAGCAGTGCACGAAGACTGTGCTCTGTAGAAATGCCCATTTTTTCTGGGAAAACGCAAGGCCTCGAAATCATCCCCAGAGGACAAAACCGAGCTCTTGCTGTGATTACTAAAGGAATCCTGGTCATGACTGTGTGAAGAGCTGAAACTAGCAGAAGCCGTAGGCGATAGCGAATGTCTCCTATTCCACTGAGGCGTTTCACCTATGTTTTTATATGATCCAGAACAGGTTGACTGCCATCTTTGAATCTTAGGCGAAGGGGAGCTTCCTCTGCTTGCTTTCTTTGTTGAAGAAAGGCTGTCTGTTCTTTTAACAGTTGGTGTCAAAGATCTCGAATTTGAAGTCGCAGGCTTTGCTGTGGGACTGGGGTGTCTTCCAGAAACTGGCATACCAGAAATTGAACGAGAAGATGGGCTTTGGCCCCGAGGACTGATGCTGCCTCTGCTCTTTCTACCTCTGATTTCCCTCTGCATTTATAAAGAAATTATCTAAATCCTCTATTTTTCATATTTAACACGAAAAAGTTTACCAGAAATTCGACCCACCGCAGGTGACTTTGGGATGGAGACGGATTGAGTCTGCTTAGCTGATATTGGCTCCTCGTCGTCCAGAGAAGGAAACAGAGGAGGTTGAGGAGCAGCCAACAGCCTGTTTGAGCAGAAAGAAATAATAGCAGAGTGTAAGATATATAACATTCAAAAGGGTTGGCTTCTCCGTTGAAAAAAAATCCTTTTTGTTGAGGTATGAAATCCCTCTTCCGCTTTTTAATTCAAAGTTCAGCGACAAAATGTAAATCATCAGTCACCATTCATAATCGTTCTTTTCGCCGTCTGAATTGAGAAGATCGCTGCTCTCATCTTCAACCCGGATGCTCGACTTGAAATCCGGAAAGTACTTCAGCTTCGCTGGGCAAAACCACGTTCACAGACAAGGAGTAAGACCCGGAAATTGGACGAGATAATACAGTAAAGGACGGAGAATCACATAGCGAGTCTTCAAGATCATCGGTGGAGCAGAGGAGGAACTCGTCTTTCTCCTTCATCTTCATGTCCTCGAACAGCGCGAGATCATCCTCTCTGCCCTTCTTCACAGTCCGCAACCCCTTGCGCTGCTCAAAGGCGACTTCTCTCGATTGAGGAGACATTCTTCCGGAGCTAAAAAAATACACTTCCTGCGGCAACAATTCGACTCATATCACGTCTCAGACATCAATCGCGAAATCCAAACAAGTTACCAGATGTCGCAGACTAACCAGAATCACATAGCCAAGCCGAATAAGCGGAAAGACCCCTAATTTCAACCCAATTTCAAGAACTCCGCGCTGTTTCTGATTTCTTCTTGGCAGATTCAAAGCCCCAAAATCCCAATTTAGCGGAAGAGGTTAAAACGACGAGGGGTCCAGACAGATCCGCCCACAGTCCCGTCCCGCTTGGGGTCGGATGCTCTCTGCAATCCTCAGCGTCATCCAGCGAGTATTAAATTGGCATGGCATGCCTGCAGCTTCTATCTTCTCGCTACAGTCGGGTCAACGCAAGACGAGCGCGGGCCCAAGAGCAGAGCTCGACAAGGACCGGCCATGGCGGCATCTCGGGCTCGGATCGGGGGCTTCAATGTCGCCGTCAGATCGAAGCGCCATGGGCAAATCGCCATTGGAGAGCGTTCGGAGTCGTTCTCGGAGTATTTCTGGTGTGGTGGCACTGTCGCTTGAAAGTGACTCTGATCAAACACAGATGATCGTCTTCTTCCTTCCGCTTACCCTAACTGAGACTCAGGGACGGATGACGTAATAAGACGGACGGGACGGCTTTTCGGCCAGTTTTTTCCTTACTGTACTAGGAGTGAACGGAACGGATGACGAAATAGGTTGGACGGGACGGGACGGATTTCCAGCATGTTTTGTTTTTCCTTACTGTACTAGGACTCTACGGAACGGATGACGAAATAGGTTGGTCCGGACGGGTCGGCTTTTCGGTCAGTTTTGATTTTCCTAACTGTATTGTAGACATGGTTGTTCTGTTCTTTTAAAACGAACAAAAAATTCACACAAATGAACCGCACAGGGGTCTGTTCGTTGTGCTGTTTTTTTATGTGCAAAAATTAGAACAAATGTTCGAACAATTTGCACAATTCGCATAAATTAGCACAATTCACACAAACTGAACAAATTCGCACAACGGAACAAATTCGCACAACGGAACAAATTCGCACAAATGGACAAATTCGCACAAACCGAACAAATCGCACAAACAAACAAATTCGCACAAAATGAACAAAATTCGCACGAAACGAACAAAATTCGCACGAAAATAACATAATTGTTCGGAAATTGCATAAAACTGCACAAAATTGCAAATAATTGTTATGCATCTACCAAAGTATATTATACTAAAAATATTCTAATTTATTATGACGTTATACTAATTCACAACTCACAAGTCACAAAACACCATATTCAGTATAATTCTATCAGTACAAATCTAACAGTCATTGAATCTAGTGATAATGGCATTTATAGTTTAATGGTACCTGATATGTGAGGGGTTTATGTCATTGTTGTCACTTAGACTTAAGAAAAAAGTTTGGATTTTTTTAATGAATTCATTTGGTAATTTATTCAGAAGAGGGGATTATACTGAATTCATTTTGGTAATTCATTTGGTTTCATTGGGTGACATAACTGAATTCATTCGGTTTTAAAAGAAAGGAATTAATTGATTTAATAGATTTTTGAGAATTAATTTCATTAAAATGACTTACATGAAACGGAGTGTACTTCCATATTTTTCTAGAATTTGGTTAGAGGGTGGAATGATTAGATTTCAATAATAATATATTTAGGTATTTGTTCAATAATAATATAACTTTTTTTAGTTCTCATACCTAAGAAAGAATGTATGATGGGTGTATCCAAACCGTAATGAATTCAAGATGGAATTTTTGAAATCAAATGTTAGGGTTCCTAGTTTTGTCAAAGACAAAGAGCAAGAGAGAAGGAGAGGGAAAGGGAGAGGGAGAGAGTGAGTGAAAGAGAGAAGAAGAGGGAGAGGGTGAGGGTGTGTGAGAGAGAGGAAGACATAGGGAATAAGAACGACGGTGAGAGTGAGAGACAGAGAATTGGAGACGGAAAGGGAGAGGGAGATAGAGAGACGAAGAGAAAGGGGGAATTAAAGACAGAGAAAGGGATAATTTGATAGATAGAGAGTAAGGGGGAATAAGAGAGAGAGAGAATTAGATAATTAGAGGGAGAGAGAGAATCGGAGATAGAAAAAGAGAAGTTCAGAGAATGATAGAAAGGGAGAAAGAGATAATTACGGAGAGAGAAAGATCGAATTAGGGACCTAGAGAAAACTAGAGACAGAGTTAGGGAATGAGAAAAAAGTAGAGAGGAGAAAGCGAGGAAAAGAGAGAATAAGATAATTAGAGAGAGAGCGAAAGAGAGAATCAGAGATAGAGAGAATACCAGAGAATGGTAGAGAGAGAAAGAAAGAATTAGAGAGAGAGAATGAGAGAATGAGAGATAGATTACGAGTGAGGGAGAGAGAAATAAAGAGAGAGAGGAAGAGAGAATGAGAGAGAGATAGAACGAAAAAAATTAGAAAGTGAGCGAAATAGAGAATTAGATAAAGAGAATCTTATAGAGATAATTGGGGAAATGCAGAGAGAGAAAAAAGAGAATTAGGGATAGACAATTGAAGAAATAGATAGAGAGAGAGCGAATTACAGATAGAGGAAGAGCAAATAAGAGATTTGGAGTGAGAGATAGAGAGATTCAGAGATAGAGATAGAGAAAATCAGAGATTTAGAGAGAGCACAATTCTGCAATTTTTCTCATCAGTAATTTTTCTTCAGAGGCCGCAAATTCTCCTCGTGGTGGTAAATTTAATTTTTGAAGAAAAATTAAACACTGTGTGGAGAACATTTCCTTGAGTATATATGTATTTTAATCCACCAAATCAAAACGTGGGGTACAACATAAATTTTTTGAAGAATATGACAACTTTTGAAGAAAAATAACTCACTTCAAAATTGAAGTCCCTCTTCTCACCCAAACCTTCAAAATTCCAGTCAGATTTTTGGTAGGGTATTTCTAGCTGCAGAACCAGCTTTCCGCCTCCTGCCCGAGTATGCTCTCTTGGCGATGGTTGAATCCTGCGTAGCGCCCTCAGTTTGATGACCAGCACTCCTGCTCTGCACATATAAAGAAAATCTTATAATTAGAGACATAATTAGAGAGACGAAGAGAAATAAGGAATTAAAGACAGAGAAAGGGAGAATTTGATAGATAGAGAATAAGGGAGAATAAGAGAGAGAGAGAGAGAGAGAGAGAGAGAGAGAGAGAGAGAGAGAATCAGAGAATCATAGGGAGAGAGAGAATCGGAGATAGAAAAAGAGAACATCAGAGAATGATAGAAAGAGAGAATCAGAGATAAAGAGAATGCCAGAGAATGATAGAGAGAGAAAGAAAGATTTAGAGAGAGAGAACGAGAGAATGAGAGATAGCTTACGAGTGAGGGAGAGAGAAATAAAGAGAGAGAGGAAGAGAGAATGACCATGAGATAGAAAGAAAAGATTAGAAAGTGAGCAAAATAGAGAATTACATAAAGAGAATTAGAGAGAGAAAAATTGAGATTTAGAGATAGACAATTGAAGAAATAGAGAGATAGAGAGAGCGAATTAGAGATAGAGGAAGAGCAAATCAGAGATTTATAGAGAGAGAAAGAGAGATTCAGAGATAGAGATAGAGAAAATCGGAGAATTAGAAAGATAGATAATTTAAGAGAAAGAGTAAATCAGAGAATTAGAGAGCTAGAGAGAAAAGAGAGAGAATTATAAAATAAGAGATAGAAGTAAAGAGGTTTAGAGATAGTGAATTAGTGAGAGGGCGAGAGAAAGAGATAATCAGACATAGAGCAAGAGAAAATCAGAGAGTTAGGGAGAGACCGAAAAAGAGAAATTCGGAGAATGAGAGGAAGAGAAGGAGAAAATTAGAGAACAACAAACAGAGAAGCAGATAATTAGCAAGGGAGGCAAAGAGAAAAATAGGAAGAGAATCAGATATAGAGATGGGAAATTTAGATGCCGAGGGAGAGAAAGAGATAAACAGGGAATTAGAGAGAGACAGACAGAATTACAGATAACAAAAGAGAGAATAAGAGAGTTATTGAGAAAAATTTAGAGAGAAAGTAAGAGGGAATCAGAAAATCTTATAATTAGAGACGGAATCAGAGAGACGAAGAGAAAGAGGGGAAAATCAGAGAATGATAGAAAGAGATAAAGAGATTATTAGGGTGAGAGAAAGAGAGAATTAGGAACTGAGAGACATAGTGACAGAATTAGTGAATGATAGAAAAGTAGAGAGAGAGAAAGCGAGGAAAAGAGAGGATCAGATAATTAGAAAGAGAGCTAAAAAGAGAATCAGAGATAAAGAGAATACCAGAGAATGATCGAGAGAGAAAGAAAGAATTAGAGAGAGAGAATGAGAGAATGAGAGATAGATTACGAGTGAGGGAGAGAGAAATAAAGAGAGAGAGGAAGAGAGAATGACCGAGAGATAGAAAGAAAAGATTAGAAAGTGAGTGAAATAGAGAATTACATAAAGAGAATTAGCGAGGGAATTGGGGAACTAGAGAGAGAGAAAAATAGAGATTTAGAGATAGACAATTGAGGAAATAGAGAGAGAGAGAGCGAATCAAAGATTTAGAGAGAGAGAAAGAGAGATTCGGAGATAGAGATAGAGAAAATCGGAGAATTAGAAAGATAGATAATTTAAGAGAAAGAGTAAATCAGAGAATCAGAGAGCCAGTGAGAAAAATAGAAGTAAAGAGGTTTAGAGATAGTGAATTAGTGAGAGGGCGAGAGAAAGAGATAACTAGACATAGAGCAAGAGAAAATCGGATAATTAGGGAGAGACCAAAAAAAGAGAATCAGAGATAGAAAAAGAGAATTTCAGAGAACGAGAGAAAGAGAAGGAGAAAATAAGAAAGCAACAAACGGAGAAGCAGATAATTACCGAGGCAAAGAGAAAAATAGGATGAGAATCAGAGATAGAGAGGGAAATTAAGACGATGAGGGAGAGAAAGAGATAAACAGGGAATTAGAGACAGACAGAATTACAGAGAGCGAATGAGAGAATAAGAGAGTTATAGAGAGAAAATTAGAGAGAAAGTAAGAGAGAATCAGATAGTTAGAAGTGAACAAGATAGCATCAGAGAATTAGAAAGAAAGAAACGAGAATCAAAGAAAGACACAGACCTAAAAATACTTCAAAAAAAACGTACCAAATTCCGACTCCTATTTCCACCTCCACTTTGACCCTCGTCCAAATCCGGCGCTAGAGATGCGAGTTCGGAGTAGAGCTGCCAAATTGGCCTGGAGAAAGTCCGATGATTTCAAGCTCGGGGATTCTCCCCGTGATGGAGTGAGAGCAGAGAATAGAGAGGATAGAAGAGACGGGAGAGAGACGGGATTATGGTGTGTACGGGCCGTCGCCGAGACTCGAGAGAGATGGAGAGAGCGAGAGTATGAGGGAGACTTGGACTCTGGGAGAGGCTGGGACTATGAGGATGAGAACGAGACTGGGAATTTGGGACTCTGAGAATGAGAACGAGGGAGAGACTGGGACTCTGAGAAAGAGAACAAGAGTAAATTTTTTTTTTTAAATCCTTAAAAAAAATTTCTCACAATTCACACAATTCAAACCGCACAGCCATCTGTGCAAAGTTCTGTTTGTTTTCAACATTGTTCTGTTCGGAAATCCGAACAAAACACACAATTTGCTCCAATTCGCACCAACGAAAAAAAACGACCATGTCTATTGTACTTAGACATGGTCGTTCTGTTCTGTTCATTTGAAATGAACAAAAAATTCTCACAAAAGAACCGCATGGGGCCTTGTTCTTTGTTCTGTTCTTTTTCTTTTAAAAAAATGAACAAAATTCGCACATTCGCACAAAATTAGACTAAAATTCGCACAAAGTGAACAAAAGAAGCGCACACGGGTCTGTGCGATGCTGTGTTCGAATTTGTTTTTGTTCTGTTCGGAAAACTGAACAGAACGAAAAATTTGCACAAATTCGCACGAAAAGAACCAAAAAACCATGTCTAACTATACTGGGAGTGAACGCAACGGATGACGAAATAGGTTGGACGGGATGGGTCAGCTTTTTGGCCAGTTTTGTTTTCCTTACTGTACTAGGAGTGAACGGAATGGATGACGAAATAGATTGGACGAGACGGGTCGGCTTGTTGGCCAGTTTTTGTTTTTCCTTACTGTACTAGGATTGAACGGAACTGATGACACAATAAGACGAACGGGACGGGACAACTTTTTGGCCAGTTTTGGTTTTCCTTACTTACTAGCTGTGAAAGGAACTGATGACGAAATAGGACAGATGGGACTAGACGGTATGACTTTTGTTTCCTTACTGTAATTGGAGCGAAAAAAGCGGATGACGAAATTGGACGGACTGGACGAGACGGGACGGCTTTTGTTTCCTTACTGTACTTGGAACAGATGGGACGGGACGGCTTTTGTTTCCTTACTGTACTTGGAATGGATGGGACGGGACGGCTTTTGTTTCCTTACTGTACTTGGAACAGATGGGATGGGACGGCTTTTGTTTCCTTACTGTACTTGGAATGGATGGGACGGCTTTTGTTTCCTTACTTGGAGTGAAAGGAGCGGATGACAAAATTGGACGGACGGGACGGGATGGATTTTGTTTCCTTACTGTACTTGGAGTGAAAGGAGCAGATGACGACATAGGATGGACGGGAAGAGACGGCACAACTTTTGTTTCCTTACTGTACTTGGAGTGAAAGGAGGGGATGATGAAATAGGACAGGTGGGACGAGACGTGACGACTTTTTTGTCCTTACTGTACTTGGAGTGAAAGGAGCGGATGATGAAATAGGATCGACGGGATGGGATGGCTTTTTGGCCAGTTTTGTTTTTCCTTTCTGAACTAGGAATGAACGGAACAGATGACTGAATAAGACGGACAGGGGGGGGATGGCTTTTCGGCCAGTTTTGATTTTCCTTACTGTACTAGGAGTGAACAGAACGGATGATAGAAAGGACAGAAGAAGGTTATAAACCTAGAGTAAATCAGTGGCAACTCATGATGGAACGGGATGGTACAAAGATCTAGTGCAAGTCACTCATGAGTGACTATCGTTGGTCCATGTGCCTTTCCCTAGATGGAGATAAACATGCTTTGTTTAGAAGGGGTTATGGTTAGGGATCCTTGTTATATTGGTTATGGTGCTATTTTCATTGAAATCTTAAATCTGAACCTAAGACCAGCCCCTGTCGCCCCCCTGACTTTAAAACATAAATCTTGGTCCGTGAGTCCTATAGACATTAAGTTTTCATAAAACTAATAATTTATAGTCCTAGTAAATTACTATATTAACATTATTCTGGTTTAAAAGTCAGTGTCCACTCTTTCCAAAAAATTTCAATGTCCACTTACTTTATTAGTGGAGTGGAAGCTAGGGAAATGAGGAGATCCTGAGAAAGCTAGGGAAATGGGGGAATGGGGACACATTATTGAAGGTTGGGAAAATAAGGAAATGGGGAAGATGATAGGGGTCAGGGATGGTGTGTGTGAGAGAGAGGAGTAAGTGAGAGACAGAGAGAGAGAAAGGAGTCAGGGAGAGACAAAGAGAAAGGGAGAGGGAGGAGTTGGGAGAGAGATATATAGGAGAAATAGAAACTAGAAAGAGGGTAGAGAGAAATAGAGACATATGGAGAGAGGGAGAGAAAGACTAAGCAATGATTGCTAACTTCTTTCAAATCTACCGTCTTTTATCTATATAGAAAATTATTCCTATATTTCATCTCTCTAAAAAAATCCCAAAAATTCCCATATTTGCACACCAAGTTTGATTTCCACTTTCATACCCATCCATATACAACCATAGCATGCTCTCGCATAAGCTAGATACACGGTCACATACAAACGTCCACAATCCTTTGCATTATAGTCTACATAGGAGCCAAAAGTGTGTCCACCAGTCCATGGGACCGCCCCTTTCAAACTCAGCTAAATTTTGATGAATTCAAGAAACCAAGGGGGCACGATGTCTGCTAACCCCAAACAACTAGTGCCTAATAACATCAAATAGATAGTGATAATTATGTATGATTACGCTTAATTTACTTAATTTACAATTTTATACATTATTTATGATTAAAAATGGAAAAAAAATTACCTATTAAGTCATTATTTATTTAACTTCAGTTTTATAAACCATTCCCATTTAATTCAAGAGAATCAAGTGGAAAATTCTTACTATTTTTTTGGAGTTTTCTTGAAATGCAATAAATTGGTAAATAAAGTATTATATTGTAGATGCAAATGAGGGATAATGACAATCCTAATCCATGGGAATATAATGGTGTGCATAGGTCATGATCTATAGTGCCTTTGAAGAATCAAGAAGAGAGAGAAAATTAGGAATTTTATATCTTGGGTACAAGGTGTCATACAATTCCTCTTTTGCCCCTATGTTTTCCTTAATTTTTTTTTTGTCTTTTTAGTATGTCTAGGCCAATCCATCTGTACTGATGGAAAGAGGATATTGTTAGTTTAAGTGGCTGAGGAATAAGCTAAGGAGGAAGGGGGATGAATTAGGTTCTATCATATTATTTTTTCTTTTTAATTAACAGAGGATTTTTCTACCTAGGAAATGAGGTGGATGAAATGGAAGACAATATTAAAATTTTAAGACCACTTAGGATAATCCTTCATGTTGTTAGGGGGTATCCATCCCGAGGTGATGGCGTGCCCTTACTGCATTGTGTGAATGTCCCCCAGGCAAATCACTTGGAAATAGGGCTGAACAAGGATACAAAAAAACTGTGTCGTCCTCAACCCCCAAAGTCTTCCACGGAACGACATCGCTTGACGTACTTTAACTTGGCCTCCAAGCCTTCTTCTTATGGCCCCCAAAGCTCTAACCTGACTAACCACAAAGATCTAGCAAGAACAATATATTTCTGAACAAGATCTTATCCTCAACAACACTCAGTATAACCACTCCTTAAGTAGAATTAAAGACTAGGCCTAATTTCATGTATTTCAACATGAATAATTTTAGATCAGATATTTATTACTTCAGATATAAATATTTTCAAATGTAATTATGACTTTCTTGAAGCATTACCTCCCTATTTTTGGTCGTTCTGTCCTCAAGTCCTCTTCTCCTGTATGTTTCTCTTTGGATGAAATTTGTTGATTCATGTTTGACCTATGGTGCTTAAAACTAAAATATCTTCTTCATTCATAGATTAAATGAGATGGTTCTACTTGGTATGATTTCATAAAACGATTACAAAGAAGTATTATCTCATAAAAAATACTCGAAATTGAATCAAATAAATCTCCCAAGGTCAATGTTTCCACGTTCTTAGTCAATCATCCAATTTCTCTATATACAAGTTCAAGTCCCTGTAACTCTTTCAAAGCTCAACCAAAAGATGCGATTTCAAGCTCTATGGATTTGTATGGATGTTAGCAACTATTCATAAGTTGAACAAAATCTCAAAATCAATTGAAATTATGTTAAATATGTCCAATATATCACAAGGTTGAGGATGTGTGATCAGTCATATTATTTTTCAAAAGTCCACCCTTTTTTCCTTTGAATCCAAGTTCTATGGACGCTTATTGATGTTATCAAAAAATATCCTCTTGAAGAAATGCTGAATAACTGCTTGAAAATTGCTAGCTTTTAGACTGTGATTTTCAAAGAGCATGAAGAAGGGAGTTTTGAAATTAGGGCTCAAAATTGTATATATGGACTTAGAAATCTAAAAGGGCATAATGGTAATGTTTCAAAAGTCCAACAGTCATATGTATTGATTATGATTAGACAGTATGAAACAATAATCCTTTTAATTTTACATTTTTATATTTAGTATTTTTTCATAAGTCCAAAATACCTCTCAAGTATTAAGTGTAAAAACCCGCCGTTATGCCAATGATTTCCGTTTGAAATAATTTGAAAACTTCAGGTCTGTTTACTACATCATTTTACTCAAGATATCACCATTGGATAGTAATATCTTCATGTAATTAGTATTCATTAAATCATTATTAAATTCAACCTTAAATACTCAAAGATAGTGAGTAGGAATTTGACAAAGTTATTAAACCACTAAAATTAGGTCAAATTCAAACAAATATTTGAACAATGTTGGTGACTATGTTTATCTTCATGTCATAGAAAATCCAAGCCTAAATCTGTGATTTGACTTGTGATGGGGACCATCTAGCACTGAAGACTGGTCTCGGCTAGCTCGTAGAGCATGGACGGAAGGGGAGACACGACCTTCAAGTATTAGGCCTAGTCAACGCGGCCATGGAGGTTGACGTTATCTTCGCTCGTATTTTGGGGTCTTATGTCTTAAAAACTAAAAAAAAAGCTATAAAAATACGTTGGGGTCTTATGTAGGCTTATGTATTTGTATGTTGGGGTCTTATGTCTGCCCCACATGTTAGTGTGTGTGTGGGCCTATGTGTAAGCCTCTCCTTTTTAGATAGGCCTATAGGACCCAACATGTGGGCCTTTCTCCTTTACTTCTAAGTGGTGGAGGCCTATATTCACCCCTATGTAAGGGGGGGTACCCCTAATTGGGTTGGAGAAGAGTTGAAAAAAAGAAGATAAATACTTATGTTTCATCTTATTTTATTTTATTTTTAGAAGTTAGGCATATTTACAGTTTGCCACTGTGAATTTGGGCCTCCCCTTAGGAAACCCTAACCCGCTGCCATGTACCACGGCCGTTGCTGCTGTCGCCATTGTCATTGCTACTACCCACACCCCATACCACCACATCTTCCCGCCTCGCACCCGCCGCCATCATGCACCTGTCATTCAGGCCGCCACCGCTGTTGCCCGCCACCACTCGCCACGCACCCGCCAACTGCGCGCCCGCGACTGCTGTGCACCCACGCTCGCTACACGCATGTGCCTGGCACGGGCACTGCACTTGTGTCGCCACATCCACACACCCCACATGCTGTGTGCCCACGATGGCCATGCCGATACCCAGTGCCGCCACATACTTGTCGTTTAGAGCGCCTATACCACCCGCACGCCCCCTGCCTACCGCCACCACATACCCCACTGTTCGGCCCACCGCCACCATCCGTTGCCATTGTTGCAGCCATCATCGCCATGGCCACTCATGATAATCTCAATTTTAGGGTTTTACCAATACTTATTCTTTGAATATTATGAGTACGGATTGTCCCCATAGGGAATGATGGTTAAAGATTCAATTTTATCACTATAGTGAATCTTATAATAGGAGAGATAGTGATATCTAGGAAGAGGTTGTAAATAGTTATATTTCAAACTTAAAATTAGCAGAGGAAAGAGGAAATGAATGTAGAATAACATGAAGTGCAACATGAATGAGGTAGAAAATGTGTCAGATACTAAAATGATTGAGTGAATGAACGATATGATGATAGAGAGACAAGATTATGGGGACGTAAGGAGGTGGTGTTCTAGTGTAAAAGGTGATAGCAAAATCTAATTAAGCTAATGACGATGTCAGGAAAGAGCAACATAAGGGGAAGACGCTTACCTAAGATCCTTACATATGATTTATGAGTGCCGGTAAGCTCCCCCTCTTCTCTAATGCTACTTCCCACACCCCCAAGACACCAAGAACACACTTGATGGATCTCAAATCTCACAATCTTTCAATCAGCCCACATGAGTAGGAAGCAAGTTCAAGATGAATTTCACAGTGATTCAGGCTCTTTTTATAGATCGGAGGGTGTGGATGGAATGAGGAGGGGGAGACAAAGCAATGCTGAACATTTTAGCTCAATTGAACTAGTGAATTGTCATATATTGTGGTTTTAATTTGGACCAATCCTAACCCTCATTTTATCTCTCCTCATCATTGGCATTTACACTTCCTCTTTTTTTGTTTCAGTTGAACTGTCAAACTGTTGAGATTCCTCGTCCTCTCATCTTCCATGCTCACACTTTTTGGAGCTGCCACAGGTACCTGCAGGTGAAAAAGACAAAAATGGGTTGTAGTTTACTATATTATTTAAATATGTTTAATGTAACATTCTCGCAGCTGATGTGGCGGCGAGTCACTTTTCATCTTTTTCATCTAATAAAAAATTGACACGTGAGCCCCACGTGTACACGTGGTGCCATGTTCACCATTCCAAAGAGAGAGAAAAGAAAAAATCTTTAATTTTTTCTGTCTTTTTCTGCCTCGGTCCATGCATATATTTATTGCAAAAAAATCCTTCATTTTTTCTGATCGGTCCATGTCACCTGCGCTAGGAAAATTAAAAAAATAATACCGTTAATATCGAATGCCATTATGGCCTCGCTTATTGCGATGCCATAATGGCTTCATTGAATGATTGGCTGTCGCAAATCATTGTACTCAATCCTGATTCATCACCATTTGATGAACTGAATGGCAACACGTGGCGTCGCGAAATGAACAACCTAAAATATAGTCCAAATTTTCATTTAATTAAATAGAAAGCCAAAAATACAAATAAATCTATATTTAGACTTAGAAAAATTATATCCTTTCAAATTAATGTCTAAAAATTCAAGAGAAATCAAGTTCTGACTCAAAAAGTTATATTCTTTCAGAATTTGTGGTAAAAAAATCTCCAAAAATACATAAAATGCCGAAATTCATAATATCATTCTAAACAGAAATTTAATCATTTTAAGCTTGGTAAAATACATATTTAGTTGAGTTAACGCAAATAAATTTTTGCATATATAGATGTGCACCCTCCCCGTTGCCGCTACCTTGTATTGTGCCACACCCTGCGCCCTCATCGTCGCTGCTCAGGCCTCGACGATTCCCACCACTCGCGACCCAGGTTGAACCTTGTCGCAACGCCGGTCCTGACCGCTCTGCTAGTGTCACTACCGGTGCACATTGCCGCTGCATGCCTCACCATCGCTGCGGTTGCTGCCACCTCTGTGCACCACATTGCACTACCGCGCTGCCCGCTACACAGTGGTACACTTGTCCTGACTGCGTCACTGCGTTACCGCCGAGCACCCTCTCATGAGCACTACACGCTGTCGCCACTTGCTCTGCCTACGCCGTCCAGCGTGTGGCGCTGACAAGAGTAATCTAAGTCGATGGGAGGCCGGGGGGATGTGCAACTTTGTATCTTTAGTTATCAAAGTTTGAATTTGGAGTAATCTAAGTCGTTGGATTCTTTTGGCCTTTTGTCTCTCCACAAAATTTTAGAAAATTCTGTCCACTTTTGTAACATTTTATTTTAACGTTGGTTTTAGAAATTCTTGGATATATGTCATCCACTTCTTGATCTACTTCATTATCTCTCTGAGTTTACTTGGAAAATTGTGTGAAGCCCTAATTTCTTCAAAAAAAAGTTTAAATACCAAAAAAATTATGCAATTGGAGATTCACCCCCGCACGACTGACCAAGAGCAGTTTTAGAGCCCTTTTCTTGATGTTCTCCACTCAATAATTTTGAGAAAAATAAAAAAATAGGAAAATTCAGGAGAATATACTTAAAAAATTATTTTAATTTTTATTATGATAACATCCATTTATGATATTTTTGTCCAAATAAAAATGCAATACTTTAATACTTTAAATTTCATGTTATCAGGCATATAGAGCAAATATTTTTATTTTTATAAATATTTTTATTTTTTTATTAATATGAATTGATTTCAATGAGAATGATTGAAACTAAGTGTATACTATGATATAAATAGCTATTTTACCTGTAATAAATCCTAATAGATATATCACATTTTATAGATATTTGGGAAATTTGGGGGCAATAATTAAACGAGAAAAAATGCCATTACCTTCCCATTACGGGTGGCAGTTATGGATGGCTGCAAAGAAAGTGGGTGGTTGTTTGGGTACACAAAAATTGAGCAGTCGAATTGGACTATGGTGAGGGTTGTAGGAGAACTGTTAGAACTTTGAAACATGGTAAAAATTTTAGTATGGTTTGATGCGTTGGGAAGTTAATAATGATAACCAAGAAACAAAATTTCACAAAAGCGGATATACAGTTCTTCAACTTTTGTGGAGAGACAAAAGGACAAAAGAATCCAATGACTTGAATTACTCGAAACTCAAAATTTTATATCTAAAGATCCAGCCATGATATTGAGCTCACATTTTGAGGGCGAATTTTTCATTTTATTCTTTTTTCCATCCGTACAGATGGATTGGTGAATAGTCTTAAAAAGACAAAAATGGAATTATCTCAAACCCTCCAGCCTAGGTATAAAATTCCAAGTTTTCTCTCTCCTTGGATCAAAACTTATCCTGGTATTGTATTTGATTGTCAGTTTCTTTCTTTATTCTTCTGGATTAGTGTTATTCTAAATTGCCTCTACTAGGACAAAATGTACTTGCCCTTATCTTGGTTCAAGAAGGAAATGTACTAGCTAATGATCAAATTATATTATTATACATAAAATAAACCAATAATTAGATAGATTACCTATTTCTTTTATTCAGATAAATCCTTACATTCTTCACCATTCCATATTTTTTTAAAACCCTGTAGTAAATACTCTATTTTATTTCATTTAAATTCTGATTTTATATCTCTTTTTCAGGATGAGATTTAACAAAATGAGGACCTTATTCTCTCCATATTTTGTCCTCTCTCCTACCTCCCTCTTCTCAACTGTTTTCCCTTATCATCTTTAAGGATCCACCGTTTATTTAGAAGGGAAATCATCCTGATTCAATCTTGTATATCTGATCTTCCCTAAAGATCATATCTAATCCTTGGTATTTCTTCATTGTTTCCCATTAGGTTAATATGAATTTCTGAAAATCGATGCAATTTGACCCAATGGCTAAGATAAAAAACTTTAAAAATAACATGGAATGCTCTAGCCCATTGATCCTCATGAAATTTAATTTGAATAAATTTTCTAACACATTACATTTGAAAATTGGTGGCGATGACGGCAACGCATCGACACTGACGCGTCACCACCATCATCGGAAGTCAACACGACCGCTAAAGACATGCCGCCATGGTCACCATATCAAGTCAACACGCCAGCATCAAACACGTCACCGGATCTAGTCAACACGCCAGTATCAGGCACTTCTCCACCCACGCACACCCCTTCATGCGTCCTGACACGTTGCCAAAGGCAGATCCAGAACTGCCCCCTAACGTGACGCAAAATCACGTCGTTCGTCACGTCGCTCATCTTTATTTTATTTCTTTTAATGGTATTTTCCCTTTCCTCTAAGGCCTATATGTATAGGCCAATGTTTCAAGAAACAGTTAGGCAAGTCATAATTCAAGAATTGAGTTTTTGTTAGACTCCTCTTGGAGGACTTGCCCAAGCCTCCCCTATCCCCTTCTACTTTCGATCGCTGCCACCGCCACCACTCGCCACCGTCGGCTACCGTCTCTCTCTCTCTCTCTCTCTCTCTCTCTCTTTCTCTCTCTCTCCCGTCATCCATCCCTCGTCGTCACTCCCGTCTCCCTTAGTTGTCCTGCATAAAAAATATTTATCAGTATTGAAGACTTATCAACATGAAAGTCAAGAAAGGTTAGTTAAAAATGTCCCAAAATACGCATGAAGTTGTGTTTATATTGAAATTCATAAATATTCAGATAATCTAGTTAATAGAATGACAAGTATAATATTTAATCGTTTAAATTCAAATAAACTAGATGGAGTTATTAACATATTTATCATGTTATCAATTCTAATTGAGTCACACCTCATATCCAACCTTAGTAAGCTCAATAAATGAATAGTTGTGTTTATTGAACTGATTTTCCAACTTGAAAATATATATTCCCTGATGCAAAAATTAGGAAGGGATAGTGTCTATTATCACTTACAGAATACAATATGGTTATAATTAACTAGGTATTATTCATTAGATTTATTTGTTGAAATAACCAACCACACATTCATAGTCTTCAATGCTTATCATATACACCTACAATGTGAGGCCCCATGGGAGAAACTCACACATCATATTCATGATTATCTTCAGCCCATTGAGCTTCACTAGTTTCTTCAAGGGGATTTCAACTACAAAGGTGCAGTCTGAAAATGCTACAGACCTATTCAACCGCCATGGGCTTAACCTATGCAGACGTTCAATGCTTCTTCATACACTTGGCCGCATTGGTTGTGTCACCTTGACTAGAAAGGTTTGTACTGGTTCAATGATCACAAAGCTGACTCTCATATGTACAAATATTTGGATCATTTATAACTCAAGATATTTCATCATATCCTTCATTAATTTAATGGAAAATAGAATGATGATACTTATGAGTGCCTATATGAATTTGCGGGTAAATATTACTCTTATAAGATTACAGGAGTGATTTCAGATGCCTTGACAAGGAAAATGTACCCTCATATATTGAAACATAAGGAAGAAGGTTGGTCTGAAACCGTGGGTAAAATAATTAGAATTTAGTGAGATAAAGAAATACTTTTTGTAAAATTATATTCCGTTAGAAGAAATGATTACTATAGAAAAGAGCATAGAAATTTTCACAGGTAATTGATTCTTTCATTGAATCATTGGAAAGGGTGAAACATCCTACCAGAAAATCCCTCATCATGCTCTTTCTGATTGACATATGGTTCAGTATTTTATGATAAGTTGAATGATCATCAGGTAGTTAGAGTGTGTACTACTATAGTTAATACAGTTTTGTATAAAGCAATTGATGTATTTAGTTTTATTGAGAAATTGAAAGATAGTCATGCACATCATCGGGACTTCAGTCATAAAGTGATAATTTCAGGGCCAAAATGTGGAATGATTGGTGTTGCTTGAGTAGAACCTTATGTGTAGAAATATAAGGTGGAAATAATTATTGGAAATGCATATAGGGCATAAAAACCTTACCTAGAATATGAACGAAATGATGAATGTCTATTCTACTTCTTTATCATCTTATGCCACCTCACATAATCCTTCTCCTCTTTGATTCATTTGTGGGAGTTTTTATCACACAAATCATATTTTTCCTACACTTGAATAAGTGAATGCAATTTAAGATAATACTCTCATGCAAGGGTCTTGGGACTAAAGGTCAAATTATTGAAATCAAGGATGGATCTGAGATGGGAAGAAAAAAATTTAACCATATTCATATTATCATAAAATAATGAAAATCATAAAGAAATTCTTCTGACCCTTTCCCCAACTTTGTTTCAACTTGTGAAGATTCATCCTATAAATTAATGATTAATTTTCTCAAAAAGAAGATGCTAAGACAAGAAGAATATCTAGAGAATCGGAGAAGAACAAAGACTGCAATGGATCAGTCAATGAGGCAAAAAATGTGGCAAAGATGGCAAAATTCTGAAGAGAAATGCAAAGTTGATTAGAGTAAATGAAGAAGAAATAAATTTGGCTTTACTAGCCAAAACTCAGTTTATCTTCCAATCCATGATGTGTTAACACTATAATTGTTTCTATTATTGATAGTATTTTGATGATTCAGACCATTTTTTTTGGCAAAAAATTTAAGTTTGATGAATACAACCATGAGCATGTTCATCTAATTGTAATTTAGATTGAGGAATGAGATGTAATTTCATGAACCATACGAGAAAAGAGCTAATGTGGAACCTACTATAGAGAGAGTAGATAGATGTGTTGATGATTTGAGGGAAGATCCTAAGAAATATATTTTTAAAAATCCCCACTCGAATATAATACAAAATATAAACCTTTCAAAGTCCCCCCCTCCAAGTGATACCATTTGCATAATTTTTTTACGGAAGACACTATCATTATTCATTCGATAGATGCTATTCAGAATATTGCTTTGTACACAGTTGTTCAAGCATCTTTGAAATCCATCTAGGGACCGGAATAGGATTAAAATATCAGAAAGCATAAGTTCCATTATATTGAATCAGATGCAAGATTGGGACGATGATATTTAGAATATCCCTTTTGGGTATGGGGGCGAGTGTGAATTGATGCCCTAACCTATTTACGAGAACTTCAAGTTTGGTATACTAGAGAACATTTTGCATAGAACTATAGCTGTCCGCTGCATCCCTTAGAAAGCCATATGAGAAGTTAGAGGATGTGCTTATAAGAGTGAATAATGTCCAATTTCCTATTGATCTGATGGTAGCTGATATGAAGGTTATAGAGAATTCAGCCTCATGCCAATAAATTTTGTTAGACCTTTCCTTGCCACAGCCAAGGCATCACGGATTAGGTGAAGGGGGCATTTGAGTCTAAGGTCAGCCACGAGAAGGAAAAAACTCAGACGCCTAAGATTATAAAATTTCCTGAAAGTTCTGGAAAGGATGTATGCATATTTTGTTTTGTTGGTGAAAAAAAATGATATGAATGCATCTCCTTTGATTTCATTAGTTCTTATGAAGATGATAATGAAATATATTATTTAAATGTTTCTGCTCCAATTGATGTTTCTAATTCTGAAATAGAACAAAAACATCTACCTTGCCCTCTCAAATATGCATTTTAAGTCCTCATAAAACGTATACTGTTAGTATATCATCTTATTTATCTTTTGACCAAGAACTAGCATTGTCAACATTTTATCATTGCAAAAATTTGTTTTAGGATGGTCTTTTGATGAGATCAATGGTCTTAGTTGAGATGCATACAAGCATAGAATTTTTATTACTGAAAATAGATTATGCCATTAAGAGACTGCCAAAGGCACCTAAAATCTTCATATGTTAGAAGAGGTTAACTATGAATTTTTTGAATGGTTAAAGGTTATCTTTATTTATGTAACATCTTACAACCAGTGGGTGAGCCCTGTTGATGTTGTGCCTCAAAATTACGGGTTAGCAGTGGAGAGGAATGAACAAGGGCAGGAACTCCAAACCACAGTTACTATAAGATGAAGAGTTTTCATTGGCTATGGAAAAATAAATTTAGCCAAAAAGAAAGACAACTATCACCTTCTCTTTATCCATTACAGTTTTTAAAACTCTTAGGGAAATATTTTTTTAGTTTTTCTGGTTATTCTGATTACAATAAAATTGATATAAATGATATTGAAAATAAAAACTACTTTTTCATTCCCATTTAGAACATTTATTTCACGAGGATGCGTATCAATTTGTGTAGTTCACCAGCACCCTTTCAGAGATTCATGAGTGATATATTCTCCGAATTATTGGGAGATTATCTAAAGATTTTACAGATAATTTCCTTCCTTTTTTATCATCTATTGACGTATGGGTGTCTAACTTATCTAAAGTTTTGCAGATATGTGTGGAGAACAAGTGATGGCGTGACGCAGCGTGAGCCCCAAAGAACGTCTTTGGAGACGTCGATGTCGCCAACGACACCACCGCCGACTCGTGTTCATCCTGCCCGACAAGCCAAGGCGACGGCGCGAATGCCCGGATTCAAATATCCGGGGTAAGGGGCATATCATCTTTGTTTTTCCGTTGTTTTCATCGGAGTCTTTATCCGTGTTTTCCTGCGTTTCCCGCCTTCAGCGTTCGTTAGTGCCGGGATGAGAAGCTTTAGTTTGACCGCTTCTCCCTCGTCCCCCTCTTGTTCCTCTAGTCCATTCCCCTTATCTTGGCTTTTATTTTTTTTCCGCTTTCCTTTTTGCATTTTAGTGAGGGGAAGTCTATTCTATAAGGATTTTCCCCTCCCCTCCCCTCTAATGGGCCATGACCCCCTTGTTTTCCTCTCTCTTTTGGGTACTTAGGGGCCCATTCACGTCTTTCCCTAAAAAAAGAAAGTATGGGCACCCTAACAAAGTCGGACTTGTTTTTTTGTTGAAAAATTGTGTGTTGACAGGAGAACAGGTCTTGCTCAAGCAGAAGGAAGAGAGAAGTTTGGAGGAAAAGGGTGTTGAAGGTAAGAAGATCCAGAAGGAGAAGAGAGGCGCCGATGTCCTGTTCACCGTCGTGCCCTCCCTCTCCCCGCGGGTTCCCCTTGCAGTCACCAGCACCACCCGGTCGCAAATTTCATCGGCACCCCTCGGTTCCTCAGATTGGGAATTATTGGCCGATGCAACGCTCCATCGGGACCTACTTGTAAGACGTCCATCCCTTGGTCAAGCCCTTGCCTCGGATGGGTACTTGACAAGCCTAGGTCCCCGAGGGGGATATTGCACGAGCGACGATTCGCCGCCCTGCCGCAACAGCCTCCTCCAGCCCTCTTGATTATTCGCTCCAGGCCTTCGGCTGTCACACCTCGCCGGATCCCTTCTCTGGCTCCTCCTGCCACTGTTATTACCCGCGCTCGATTCGGATGCTACTGATGGATATTATGTGGCCATCTAGCCAATCACACTACCATGTTTATTTAAGTTCATTGAATAAAATATTTACGTTCATTATTATTCCGTGTGATGTTTATAATGAAGTCCATGAATGTGAGCAATGACTTAGTGAATTATGATAAGATCATAATACAGTGATCACTAGTCTTTAAACATGTATTCTAAATATTCCTATTCAATGGATAGTCGAGACGAATATTGAATTATCCGGATAGAATAACAATAACTGATCCGACTTATTCGATATATATAGCTGATCCTGTGGCTATTAGTGTGGCAACACTAAGGACAGATAGTGAGTGCTCTTTGGAGAAAGAGTTCACTGAATTGATCCGTATGAATCCCTGAATGATATTATACCTAAACGTCGATCAGGTTGATTGAAGTCACGGCTGTATAAGTGATCCACTGACCTGAGACACCAAGGACATCTTGTGAGTGGACGACTACATTTTTACTATGACTTACAAGCCTCTAATCATGGGATTCAAATAAGTTATAGATTTGATGTAGTAAGAAGCTTACGGAGATGATTGAGTGGTCAAGATGGGATCATCCGCCCTCGGTATAAGAGGAGATTGACTCGAGGAAGACGATGCAGAAAAATCCCTGGCAAAGGTAGTGATGATATTGGAGAAGGCGTTCTCCAATTATCCCCGTTACTCATCAGTACTAATCGAATGATGGATTAGGGTTTGATGATAAACCATACTCTAAGTCGTTCGAGAGTCTCGCACGGATGATGGATTATACATATACAGTAATTGATGATGATAAAGGTTCCATGAGAGAGTTCGAGACTACTTGGTGTCTTCTAGAGCACGAGGTGTAGCTTGGCACCCCACGGGCTGGAAACTTAACCTATCAATTGGGTTAAATCGATCCTTATTTAATTAATCTATATGTTGATATAATTAATTAATAAGGTTGGTCAATAAATGTTATTGGGCCATTAAAGTTATTAACTAGAACGATACATGGGCCTAGAGGGTCACACACACAAGGTCATAAGGGCATTGGTGGATATATTTAACTTTGGGGGTTTTTGAGAAAAAGCTTAAGTGAAATATACAAAGGGAGAGGGGTCTCATTTTGATGCACCCATGCAAGCCTCATTTGAGAGCCTCCCCCCTCTCCACTCTCTTCTCCACTCATTCAAGGAAGAGTGCCTTCATGGTGAAGAGACTTCTAGATTTCCAAGAAGATTTGAAGAAGAAGACGTCGAGATCCAAGCGCCGAGTGATCGCGTGGACACTTCTAGAGGCCGGATGCGTGAACGGCTTCAGAACGATCTCGGAGTGGCAAAGTCAAGGGTGGAATGAGTTCCCCAAAAGGTACTACAAATGTTTTGTTTTATAGATCGATTGAGAATTGATTGACCACGCTTCCACATCCATGGAACATGTTTTTCAATGGACGAACCAAAACACACATCCCAACAGCTACGACGCAGAAGATTCTGGCACGCAGACACTTACGAGGTACGTCATCTTTGCCCGGTCATCTCTTATTTTCTACAGTGCATTTTCAAATTGCCTCCACCACGCTGGTGTTAGGTCTAGGTGAGAGGGACAGGTTGAGCATGCACTACATCAAGCTAGAGCGTCTTTCTTTGGTACGCGTCAGGTCCGCCCATCACGTGTGGGCAACATGCAGCGAAGTTGCTCTGTTCGGCGCCGTAGTCATCCTCGCCCCTTTGGATGAGGTTAGAGAGGTCTACCCTTCCACCGCCGGGCAACTCCGTTGGTCCCGGGCATCGGTATTCCTTGCTAGTTGGCACTTGCACATACCAAATACCTTGCCTCTTGCATTGCATCGTAGTATATTTTCCGTTTAGGATTTCTGGTAGGATGACGCCACCGTTGTAGTCCGACACCATTATTACTTATTGGTAGCAAACTATCATATTTGGTGATGACCGGACGGCATCCCTGACGACGTCCGACATCAACAAGTTGGTACATTGTAGGAAGAAGTCCAATTTTATGGTGCAAGAGGGAAGAGTGTTGGGCCATAAGATCAACAAACATGGGTGGAGGTAGATGATAAGTTCAAAAGGTACTTGTATATATGTCATTATTTAAGGGTTTCTGAACTTAATCAATATATGTATTTATCCCTTAGTGTTTAAGTAAGGGGTCGAACCCTAGGGAGGCAATAGGGAAATTCAATTTTTATCAATGTAGGGCTTAGAATTTAAATTTTTGTTAAAATGACATTCTTTTTACCCAAATAAAAACAATGCTTATTAGATGGATTCAACCTTATACTTTTTTTACTCAAAACATATCAACTAACTGAGACTCAATTTCTAAATTCCTTTATCAATAAGCATCGGATTTGTCATAAGTTAGCAATTCTTGGTAAGAATTGCCAAATAATCTCCTAGTTAGATTGAGTATTTGTTGATTTGATCTTAGATTCTCAGAATTTTTACTCACTTATTTTACCCAAAAAACTAGTCACTGTTCTCAATTATTTTTACCCAAAACTTAATTCAGATAAATTAAGTTTTAGGGTTAACTAGTGAATTGGGGGTGATTGAGGCAATTTTCGTAAATTCCAATTGATTTATTAAATTTTTTTTGCAAAATATAGTTACTGTTCTCACAGATTAGGATTCCAAAAAAATTGATTTATGCATTTTGTGGTTTTATTCCAAGCTATTTTGAATTTTCAAAAATGCCCCTAGCTCACAAATCATGGTTACGATTTGTTGACTCAGGGTGATCGAGCTGACACGGTGGTGGACAAAGTGATCTAACTCAATTGAAGAATTCACGTGGAGTAATTCTCAACAAGGTACAGCCTATTTGTAAAATTCCACGCTTTGTAATCTTTAATTCCACTTATTTTTTTTGAAATTATGAGCTACCGTATATTGGCAAATCGTGAACATGATTTTCCAATTAAGGTAATTGAAATCGAATACGAATGGATTAATGATCAATTTCGATTCAAAACTATTTAACAAGGATGACTAAAGCTTAAACAATGAAAATAACAGAAATTTAAGAATTAAAAGAAATAAAATCGGAGTTTCTGAAGAACAGCGAACAGGAATAAAAATACGAAATTGGGAAAATTGAACGCCAAATCAATTGTGAAATGAATTAAAAATAAGCCTAGAAGTACCAAGGATTATCACAGAATTGATCTGTGCCAACCCTGAGCAACGAACACCCAATTTTTCCATGAAATTGGCTTGAATTTGATGAAAAAATGCGGCGACGGATCTGGAAAATTCCTGCCCCAATCAAGCTGCAAATTTTTCCTGGTTGAATCTTGAGTCTTCAAGGGAGCTAGCGTTCTCTCCTTGAGCTTAAAATCAAGAGTGTCCCGTTTAATTTCTCCTTTTCCCCTTTTATCGCAGCAGAATCGCAAGAACAAGTTATTCCTATTCTGTATTTTTTTCCTTTGCACGTTGTACGCAGGGCGTACAATGCGACACAATTGGTAGATTACGCCTTCGTGTGGCTCCATTCCATGCGCGACACGCACGGAATTGCGTACTTACAAACTGTTAGACGCTAAAAAAACAATTTATTGGGCCAGTTTAGATAAAAAAACAATTTTGATAAAAAAACAAATAATTTGACATGACCAAATTATTTGTGTTCAAGGAATTTTTCCTCCTACAAATTATTTTCAGAGTTTTCCTTGTAGGCTTATAAACTATTCTGCTAAACTTTCCAATTCTTTGACCAATTAGCTTTCAGAAGACAACTATTTTGTTTTCCATTCTAATGCAAAAAATACCTTAAAAGATAAAGCCCTTCAAGGTGTCAATTCTACAGGCACTTCAATGGGACATACCATTCAAATTAATGCGCGATGCTTTTGATTTTGGAGTAGGGACAGTTTTGGGGAAAAGGGTATACAAGATGCTATGGGCTTTTACTACACTAGCAAGACTTGGGGAGAAGCTCAAGTCATACTTAACCAATAAAAAAAGAATTTTTGGCAGTTCTTTTTGGTTTAGAGAAAAATGTTATTATTTATTATATTGCAGGACAGTTTTTTTCTGATCATTTAGCTAAAAAATATTACCTAGTACAAAGGAAGCTAAACTTAGAGTTAAAAGATAGATTTCAAGATTAAAGATACGAATAGGTGTGAAAATGTAGTAGCAGATTGCCTTTCTAGGTTTCTTTTTTATGCACATTGACCTATTTTTATCATTGTTGAGATGAGAAGACCTTTGAAGTGAAGGCAACAAACATACCATGGTACTTGCAGATAGTTAACTATTTAGGTTCAGGTGACTTAACAGATGGCTAGGTTGTGAATGTGAGGACAAAAAAATATTATTTCACTGAATAACCTGAATTATATCATCAGATGGTTTATTATATCCTCTAGATATGTGCACAATGATGCAAAATGAAGGATTTTCCAATCATATCATTCTTCTTGACATGGGGGATATTATTCTCCTACAATTTTAGCTGCCAAGAATTTTCAAGCTGGCTTATACTGTACTACCTTGAAAAGACACTGGTTTCAATTCCAAAATGTTTTTTGAAAGTGCCAATTTGGAGTGAATTTGCTCAAGTAATATTTGATGATGTTTTTTTAGTGAATTTGAATTATAGAATGTTTTTTTAAAGTACCAATTTGGAGTGATTTTTCTTAAGTGAGATTCTACAATGTTTTTGGAGTGAATTTGAATTCTATAGTGTTTTTAGAAAGTGCCAATTTGGAGTGAATTTGCATGTCTTGCAGCCAATCATAAAAATTGAAGAGTTAATTTTATCGGAGATATCATGGGACCATTTTCAAAATTTGAGGTTTAAGAAATAAATCGAGTTGATTATGTATTGAGATGTGTTGAAACCATTCCCACTAGATCAAATTATCTGAAAGTAGTGCGCAAATTTCTTTTTTCAGAATATTATCATAAGGTTTGGATGCTCAAGAGAAATCTTAAGACAAAATGGTAGTCACTTCAACAAAAAAATCAATTTAGCAATTTTCAGATAAGATATGGAGTCCATAAGATCACTACTCTTTACCATTTTCAAGCTAATGGTCAAATAGAAGTTAGCAAGAGAGAGATTAAAAATATTTTTAACAAAATGGTTAGGTCATATGGGTAGGATTGGATGATTATGAAACATGATGCTCTATTGGATTATAGATATTTATATTAAACACCCTTAGAAATGTTCCCATACATTATGGGAAATATTGTCACCTTCCTGTTCAGAATATTTAACATAAGGCATATTGGGTTTAACAAAAATGAATCTTTCTCTAGATGTTGCATGGAAGAGTTGCATTCTGCATCTACATGAGTACAAAAGTTCATGAAGTTCAAGAGACTCCAATCCTTGGTCTTAAAGGCAGGAGTACAGAAGTTTTTCTTTTATAGAAGATCAAAAGAAAGTATACATGATATCAGTCAATAATCTGGACACTCTTGGTCGTTTTATAAGTTTCTAGGTGTCTGGTAGGTTGAGTAACATACGTAAAAATAAAAGGTTAGGATTACTGTAATTTTGGAAAGAAATGATAAGTCAATCGGGTGAAATCATATCCAAGCTTGTTAGGCTCACGAGATCCTACTCATATGTAAATGATCATCCTTATGGAGAACCTTCATCTGGGAGGAGCAGCCCTAAGCACATAATTACCTTCTTGAGAGCCACTTAAAATCAATTTTAGGAACCATGTGCGATGTCCTTACCTCATTACTATCACTCATTTTCCCCACTTGTGTACCAGTTGCCCTCTATTTTTCATATTTCACCTATTACTCATTTTATTTATGATATACCCAACTCTCAAGTATCTCACTTACAGTTTTCATTAGCATTTATTAATAATGTCAATTCATTATTATGCTCCTATTTGTTTATTTTACATACTTTCATCTTATTTTATCCTATTTTATCTAGAATGGGATGACTTGTCTTAATTTTGATGCGAAGAGATTAATGGTGTGGTACAGGTCAAGTTTCATATCATCTCTATTATAATAATGAATTGACATTATTAATAAATGCTAATGAATTGGCATTATTATGGCATATCATTTCTACAAGGGGAGGGTATTTTGTATGCCATGACACAATTTCTGCACATGCTCTCTTACACATTAGGAGCATTTGACTTCACAAACATTTCCTAATTTATGTAGAGTATTATTTGCGATGTGTCATACTATGTTAGGTTGTCTCTGTTTAAAAAACGTAACAAAATGTTTTGAAAATTATAAAACAAACTGAAATATTAAACAATGGAAAAATAAGAAAGCAAAGCAAAAAACATAGAATTATTATTATTATTACGTCTTTGCTCCGCTAGATCCAGAGTGTAGGGCTGATACACTTGTAGAGAGTCACATACGCGAAGAGTAGCATAGACCGTCTTGAGAGGACCCTCAGAGCCTTGAAGTTTAAACAATGAAAAAATAAGAAAGCAAAGAGAAAAACATGAAATTATTATTATTTTTGTTTCTTACTTCTTCATTCCCATATTTTTTCTCATGATTTGTTGGTCATCTTTATCATTTCTTACTCTATTTGGGTGCATGTCAATTTCTTCCACTACCCTGAGGAAGTTCTACATTTACAATTTGTTCATATTCTTTTTTGTATTCCTCAATTGTCTAATTTTGAGAGTGAGATATTTTAAGTAACATTTACCCATCCATCATCCACCAGTTACTATCAACCAAAGCCTCTTATTTTGGTGCCATCCACATTTCTCTTTTCCATCCTGTCAATTCCTATGGTTGAATTTAATATCACCAATATTGTACTCATTTTCTGCACACTTTCCGTCCTGTGATAAAAAAATGGATGATAATAATACCTGATATGAGGTGGGAGGAAAGTTAATGGGATCTCTAGACACCAAGTAGCCACACATATTGAGGGAAACCTTGCTGATGAGAGGTATGAAAGCCCTTCTTTGTAGAGAGAGATCTTTTCATGATGACAGTTCTATACCTACATATAAGTAAGCATTCCCTCATTATTTCAGGTGTTCATAGGTGCTTCAGTCTTTCATAGGGTTATTTATACTTCAAGGTGTAATTTATAGATATTACTTGAAGTCAATTAGTTTTATTGCTGATCAATATTTTAAATAAACTTGTGTGTAGATATACACGAATGAAAAGAGACAATCATCAATTGGGACAAAGCATTTTTTGTGCTACTTACTGTGTAAATGGACTTAAATGGGCCATAAATTCAAATTTGGAATTTCAAAAGATTAATCTAACAATATTGGGCCACAACCTGGCCGGCATAATAGATTTCAGATACTTCCTAAAAGGAAGCTGCTGCAATTTTAATGAGAAGCTCAAAATCAAAGAGAAAGAGGAAAATGGTAAGGAAAGAGGATACAAAATCATAAAGGGGTATTTTAATAATTATCCCATTTATAACAAAAGTCTCTTTCATACTCCTTTTTCTCATTTCGGATGTGCTATTATAATTTAATAGACAAAAGTACAGTGCATTCTCCACAATCCAGGTTCTTCAACCAGATTAATGTAAGATTTTTCATGTTTTCATTCCATATATTCCCTTGTTTGCATCCAAAAGTACATGATCTTGGCATAATATAAAGATCTAGACTTAAGTGGAAGCATTGATGGCAGATCTATATCAATAAAAACATTAAGGTTCATTAAAGTTATATGAACTAAGTGTTGGGTTCTAGAGGCCTAGATCTGGATGAATAAATAAAAACAATCTGCAGTGGAAGACTTAAGCGAAATCTTACGGCATTGATACAAGCATTAAAACAAAGTACCTCCGCACGGATCACATTTATGATTTCTTGGGTTGCTGAGCGAGACGAGTCAAGCTGCTCAAGTGTGCAGCCTCTAGACATATCCACATAATCCTCGACACGTCTGATCTCCTCCTTTTCGTTAACAAGCCCCACTCATGCTCTGTCATCGTCGTCACGCCATCTTGATCTCATCGGGAATGGAAAGGAGTCACGGGGAGAAGAAGCGAATGGCCCTTGAACAATTCTGGCTTGGGTGAACTTTTTTCAAGGCCTTGCCCTTTTTATACTAAGTGGGTATTTGTCATAAAATTTCCCCAAAATTAAGTATATCTTCCGATGTCCAAAGATAATTTGTGTGACACCCTTTAGGCCTATGTATCACTCTAGTTAACAATTTGAGTGGCCCAATAGGGATCGACAAACGTCATCCGTCACGTCACACGTCATCATGACGGACACATGACAGATGAAATGATGGTGTCGGTGATGGAATGCATGGGGCATGACGGTGATGGTGACGCATGATGGGCTGTACGTGACGGTGATGTGACGGTGACAAGATACCCCAAATGCGTGATGTGATGACAGGTCCGTCACAGATCACGGCCTTGATGGATTAACATAGAAAAATAAATATCATATGTATTAACATAGTAAAATAAATAATATTATGCTTCAACTATGTTTATTAACATAATAAAAATAAATATTATTATTTCCGTCACCGGTGATGAGGACGGCGTGACGGTAATGGTGACGTGACGGAACGGGGAACTCGCGACGCGTGACGGGAACGTGATGAAAATTTTAAACTTCCTTGGACGCGTGATGAGACGGTGACGTGACGAATATTTCATCACGTTATCATTCGTCAAAGGTCGTCATCTGTCCTATCACGTCACGGGCGTCACGTCCCAAACATGCTGTTCCCTAAGGCCCAATAGTCTTTATCAGCCATCCAAATTAATTAACTATATTAAGTATAAATTAATTAATGTCGGATAAATCTAACCTAATCGATAGGTTGAGTCTCCAACACATGGGTGCCAAGCTACACTTCGTGTTCTAGAAGATACAAAGGAGTGTGTATCGACCTACTCATGGAACCTGTTTGTCATCGGTTACTATGTAGGTATAGTCCCTCATCCACTTGACGCTCCTTGGATGACTTAGGATATGGTCAATTGTCAAACCCTAATCGGTCATCTGAGTTAGTACTGTTGAGTTTGGACATCATCAGAGGACTCTCCTCTCCATATTTCACTGCTTTGGTCACAGACTTCATCCCATCGTCTTCTTTGAGCTTGTTGGGTTTGGTGCCTTGGTTTGTCCATGGAAAACACATTTCTATGGATGCGCAAGCATGTCGATCGATTCACAATTGATCTTTAAAATAAAACATCGAATGTACCTTTTTGAGGAATTTATTCCACCCCTTGACATGCTCACTTTGAGATCATTCTGAACCCATTCATGCGTCCGGCCTCCAAAAGTATCCACGCGATTACTCGGTGATTGGATCTCCACATCTTCTTGTTCAACTCTCCTAGGAGACTCTCTTCTTCATTGAGTAGTTATGTAGAGAATGAAGAAAGGGAGGGGCTGTCAAATCTGGCTTGCATGGGTGCTTAAAATGAGAGCACTTTCCCTATTTATATTTCACTTATAGTTTTTCTCAAAAACTCTACAAAGTAAAATATATCCACCAATGCCCGTATGACCTTTTGTGTGTGACCCTCTACGCCTATGTATCATTCTAGTTAATAAATTTAGAGGCCCAATAACATTTATTGACCAACCTTATTAATTGACTATATCAACATATAGATTAATTAAATAAGGATCGATTTAACCCAAGCTACACCTCGTGCTCCAGAAGATATTGAGTAGTGTTAAACTCTCTCATGAAACTTTTACCGTCATCGGTTACCATATTTCTATAATCCATTATCCTCATGAGACTCTCAAATGACTTAGGGTATGGTTGATTCAAATCCTAATCCATCATTTGATTAGTACTGATGCGTAACAGGTATCATTGGAGAACACCTTCTCCAATATCCTCACTACCCTAGTGAGGGATTTTTCTGCATCGTCTTCCTTGAGACGATATCCTCCTATACTGAAGGAGGATGATCCTGTCTTGACCACTCAATCATCTCCGTGAGCTTCTTACTATATCCGAGCTAAGACTTCTTTGAATCCCATGATTAGAGGCTCTTAACTCATAGAACGAATGTAGTCGTCCATTCAAGAGATGTCTCAGGTCAGTGGATCACTTATACAATCTGATTGATGTTTATGTATAATACCATTTAGGGATTCTTACGTATAAGAAGGATCAGCTAGTGCTATTCTATCCGGATAATTCGATGTATGTCTCAACTATCCATCGAATAGGAATATTTAAAATACATGTTAAAAGACTACTGATCATTGTATTATGATCTCATCATAATTCACTAAGTCATTGCACACATTCATGGACTTCATTATAAACATCACATAAAATAATAATGAACGTAAATATTTTATTCAATGAACTTAAATAAACATGGTAGTGTGATTGGCTTGACGGCCACATAATATCCATCAAAGCTGTCACTTTTTATATTGAGGGTCAACGATCCCATCTTGACCACTCGATCATCTTCGTGAATTTCTCGATGCACCCGGACTAAAACCGTTTGGAATCGCATGATTAGAGACACATAGGTCTTATGCAAAGTACAAATTTCTGCCCATAAGACATCTTTGGTGTCTCAGGTTTAAGGATCACTTACATAACCGTGACGTGAATAAACCTGATTGACAGTTCAGTGTAATACCATTCAGGGATTCGTACAGATCAATTCCGTGAACTCTTTCCACTAAAGAGAACCCACTATCTATCCTTAGTGTCTCCACACTAATGGCTACGGGACTGGCCATACTCATCATATGAGTGAGGCTAGATAGTGCTATTCTATCCGGATACTTCGATGTCCGTCTCACGTATCCTTCGAATAGGAATATTTAGAACACATGCTTAAAGGCTACTGGTCTCGGTATTACGATCTCATCATAATTCACTAAGTCCGATCATGTATTCATGGACTTCATTATACGCATCACACGTGCGAATATGTTCTACTAGTGACCATGGAACGAGATGTGGGATGTGTGATTGGCTTGCCGGCCACATATATTTCCGTCACTTAGATGTACGATTTCTCAAAATTTCCTATCCATTTTCCCTTTTTTTTCACCATTTTCTTTACACACCTAGTTTTTCTTCTTTTTCTCCCCCAATAGTCTCAATCTCTCTTTAAACCATCATTCATGTCTCTAATTTAATATCCCACAATTTCATCAATTTTTTTCCTTTTCCAAATTCCATCTCTATCATTACTTTGCCTAGTTTTCACCTTCTCTCTCAATCTCTTTGTTTTTACTAATTTCTCTATCTAAAATCCATCCATTTCTCTATTTAGAAACCATACATAATCCTAGTCTAGCTCTGTAAAAAGTAAAAAACATTACTTTGTTGACCTTATAATATGCTAATTAACATATGCATGTTATGAAGGCCCAAAATGATTGAAATTGATTATAGAATGATGTTTTGAATTTTACAATTTTATGTAAATTTAAGATATCATATTCTTAGATAGAATAATTCTTGGAGTTGGAATATGATTTATGACGAACTGTTTGACGTTCAATTTCTGAATATATATTTTTTAGTCAGAATATATACATATATTTAATTTTCATCTCTGCCTCACCTCATCATATCATCTTCACTTAATTTTGAACCCAAATTTACACATTTCTTCACTTCTTTTGCTTTATTCAGCTTCTCAGTTTGTCCTCACTTGTTCACGTCTTCGTCCATCGTGTTCTCCTATTTTTACTCTCTCTGTTCACATTGCATTATATTCTATTCATATGAATACCCATCATGATGTTATGAGATACTAATTATCATCTTCTCCCCCTACCATCTTCCTTGCTTCACTATCTACAACTTTATACATATATTCTCTCATGTTTATTTCATGACCATTTAAATCCCTGATTATTGGTGCTTGTAGAAATTGAATATCTTTAAGCTCACTTCCTCCTAGTGAGGCTGATTAAAATAAAGTGAAGTTTTAAAGGTCCATCAAGTGTTCCTTGATGTCTCTAGTGTTTGGATGATTTGAATCATTTTGACCCATAAATATAATATGATAGATTATATAAATATGACTAGTATAAATATAACATGCATGATTTCAATCATTCCAACCTACAAATAGGTTATAATGTGTAAAATCATCATATGTTTCCATGTTATAACCTGCTCAAGCGGTGGTCAATACATACGAGATCTGTGAAATTAATTATGATATATTTTATGAATATATTAGTTTAAAACTTTATTGAGTTTCAGACTCACGTCGTTTTATCATAATATAAACGAGAAAATGTGTCATTGATAATTTTTCTAAAGATATGAAACTATAACTGACTTAAATATTCCAATTTATAAGGAAATACTTGTATTTGACTTGGGATTAGTTCAATGCAGCTTTGACTAAATCTTATTGATAACTGTCATTTGTTGTATGGATGGCTCCTTAGCGAATTCTTTAATTCAATATACTCATCGAACTTCGGTTATCAAAAAATTCACATCTAATTATAATAATTGAAAAAATGTATTTTTTAAATGATGTTAATAATGTTATCTAATAGATTTATTATCTCAAGATAGAGTTTATTATTCTGTAGTATTCTCATGAAAGTAAACGTAATCAGGTATATTATGATTCTCAACTTGATGTGAATTAACTTTGAGTATAAAGTATGAAATAATTTGGTAATTTTTACTTTGATTATTAAATTAGAGAATATTTAATTGACACATAAAGATCTAGATAGTGATATTGGGACTCACTGATTGAATTTTATCATTGAGGTTTACCATTCATAAAATATATTTCAAATCACTTTATGATGTTGATTGGTATTACTAAAAGGTTCTAGGAATGGATATATTCCATTTACGTATATTTACACTCAAAAATTATGTGGTTGGCTCTGAAGAACTCATGCAGTTGAATCATTGATCATTATATATGGTGTAACCTATTGTGCATGTATTACACATTCTAATATGTAAAATAAGATGCCAATTTTGGACAATCATTTGGAGCATTTTGGACTCCATGATGGTTGGACTTTCTAAACTTTATGTCCCCTCAATAGGGTAAAACATTTGCTCCATATATTGAAGAGGAGCAAAATATAAAAAATGTGATCTTTTAAATAACTATTTGAATTAAAATGATCATATATGTGTGTCGTGAGGCTTAAATTAATAAATATGTGTATAAGGATACTCTGATTTGTATGTGTTTTTTCTATTCAAATGGAATTTGTAGACATCATATTTTAAAGAACTTTTTTGAAGCCAAAATAATCATTTTTGGAATTTTCTTACATCAATCTCATACATATATTAAATTTTATAGTCTGAATACAGTTTCGCAGAATTATTTAAATGTTATAGTTAGATTTTATTGGATTCTTAACAATTTTCTGCAATATGTCGCCATATGATTTATTCAGGTAGCGACCAATCATAATTTTTAAAATTATTACATGTTCTTATCATTGGAAAATGCATCATTATATCATCACAAATCATAATGCCCTAATGCACCAGTTACGAACTAACTGGTGGTTGTTTTTATGCCCAGGGACACAAGGAGCAAGGATAAAGAGAGACATGTCAACACAAAAGATTCAGTGAGAACAATTGCAACTAACATGATTGTGAAGAAAAAAAATGTATTGAAATGGCATTGTGCTAGATCTGACATTAAATGGATCAAGGAAATGATTGAGAAATCAATAATGATTGTTTGTGAAAATTCGAGGAACCTATGACCATTCTGAGGGTTCTGTGGCATGCTGACGATATGGCACATGTATTGGCAAGAGGAGACGAAATATATCAATGGTTGAAAATTACTTACTTTAAAAGATGATATCAAACAATCCAGAAATAGTTTTGGGGTTGAACATTTTAAGCTTTGTATCTCTTTCCTATATCCATCCATTTCTAAAGATAGACCCATGTATCCACGTAAAAAGTATCTTCATTTTTCCTCCAAATTGGTGGGCTGAGTGGAAGAAAGTGAGTTTGAGTAAAAAATTTTGGTCAAATCCGTTAATTGAAGTTGGAAGACAGACGAGAAGTGGTAGTCACAAATCACCTTGATCCTGGTTGAGTATAAAGATCTATTAAGAGTTCCTTGCACTTATGTTGGTCTTCTTCTCAACACATACACATCCACAACCATCCATCCATATCCATCTCTCCACATCCATCCGCCTGTAGCATCCATCCACATCCACCTATATACATATATCCACATGCATCCATATTATCCATCCAATTACATCCATATCAATTCACCTGTCATCATCATCCACAGTGCCTCATTCCACACATCAACATTTATATACATAAGTTACAATCTATATATCTCTCCCTACTTGTCACCGTTGCATCTCACTATATATATTCTAATCCCCTAATCACGATTTAAAATGTTACTAGTTCTCCCGGCATTGTTCCCCGTTGAGATTGAAGATGCTTATCACTGGCTAATCGTATTTTTTAGAGTAAATTTATTTCATAAATGTTATTGACTAAATCAGTTATCAGTGAAAAATTAACCCCCAAATTTGATTTCATCAGTTCTGATCGTTAAGAGCACCTGAAATTTTCAACTTCCATATTATATAAGCGGCAAAATCTAAACTAGATTAAAAAATATACCCAATTTCCTGAAGATTTGATCCTTAAGTTTATTGTCATTAAGTTAGATTGAATAAGGTAAAGACTTGTAATTTTTTGGAGGAAATTATATTAAACATGACCATTGATTCAGTTAAAAATGGTGAATTCAGTTTACCAAAAATATTTACACGTAGCTACTTGATGGAAGAATATACATAACTCCCGTAACATGTCTCCTACAAATACAACGTAAACATGTTTTATTTTTTTCCAAACCAAAATCAACTTTTTAGTCATGCACAAATCTATGGAACAAATATAATACATAGAATATTGGACTGTATGGAACAAAATTTTTTCCCCCAACGTCAATAATTGCTTAGGCTTGTAAGTTATTACCGTCCATTTATCCCAAGGTTCTTGGACTTTTTGTCTCCTCTCATAGATTACAGAAGAATAGATAGGTATAGAGAAAAAATTGCTTCAAATGGGATGTAATTCAAAATATTCAATTTAGTGAAGATAAAACATTTATTTATGATAAATTGAATAAGATACGTTACACTCCTGATCGCTGGCGACTACGAAGTAAATTACAACCACAATAGTGAGAGTAATACAATAAGACTGTGCAAATGGGTTTTTTTTAATTTTTTGGTTTTCGCCAATTTTCATTGAATTCGAACTGTCTGATATTTTTAGAATAAGGAGGTGTTCATCCTTAAATTATTTGGTTTAAATTCAAGTTGAGTTAAAATGCATGCTAGATTATGTCCGTTGTTCTTGTTAAAATTCAACATTAGGGACTATGATTTTTATTAGTTTGTTTTGAAAGTTTGTATATTTAGATATGAATTCACAATCGAAGAAATAACGAGCGCTCCAAACCAACATCCAGTTGCACCAGTCGCTAACAGTTGCACCAGTCGCTAATATCATAGTAATTCTATGATATTGACTGGGTAATTCATAGTATTACTATACCTTCCCTATTTATTGCGGGTTGGTTATTCGTCAGTACTGATTTAACTTATGATGTGTTTGGAAGCCCTCGGCCAAACGAATATTTTACAGAGAACCGACAAGGTGTTCCCTTAATTACTGGACGTTTTGATTTCATTGGAACAAGTCAACGAATTTAGTAGATCCTTTTAGGAGGTCCCCAATGACTATCGACAAATTCTTGGATGGTTAAAGTTAAAAAAAAAATAAAAAAAAAGACAAATTCTTGGATAGGAGATTATAAGTTGATCTGTTCGAGGTGAAGTAGAGAGAGTTCGATTTACTAACTAAGTATAAGTTATTACATTTCGATTTAAAGCAAGCACCAAGATGAAATAACTTTTGAAATGATCCGCTGCTATCCGACGACAGAGAGATTCGGGGAACTCCTGCACTGCATTTAATGTGGGGATAAAGAAGCTCAGTTGGTAAGGGATGCGGACGAGAATGCAATGCCGACATCTCTGACTGCACCTCCAAGGCGTTTATACTATCTCATCTTCGTAGGGATCTGTAAAACCGCATTATATGGTTCTTTTACGCAGAAGAGTATATTCGTTCGAAGATACGCAACTTATTACTCCAAAGATCCAAGATTACCCAGTGTCATCGTTAGTTTTAGTTCAAAGAGTGAATAGAAGCCAGTTAACGCGCTAGATGCTATTTCTTACCTTGTTAATACTAAATGCAAAGTGTACAAAAGCACTGAACCAGACAGGCGCCGCAGAATTATCGTTTATAACTTTTCGGTATTCTGTAATTTCCCGTTAACTTAAAGAAAATTGCTGCCCGGACCGATTTCACCTACATCTCCCCTCCTACATTTCTTCGATCGTGTTTGATAAAATACGACTCATCTCGTCAACCGAAGATTAGGTGAAAAGCTTATATAATCCCGTGATACGATCAGAACACGATCAAACGTGATCGGAGAAGACGCCACCTTATTTGATAGCTGTCGTTGGCTCTCATTCTATTTTCAACTAAAATTAAACCTTTTAATGAAAGTTCGACCCACCTTTTCGGCGGTCACACCGAATGGAACCGCTGAGTTAATCACGAATGGACCCCATGATATGATCGTGTCTTGTGATCAAAGGCATGACAGGGAAGATTGCATGAAACAGAAGGTTACACGGCAGAAGAAATATTGGGTGGAGAGACCAATACACCCACATATTGAAAGATATAGGACGAGTAGGTTCCCAGAAGAATCTACGCCGTCTGCTCCTTCATCAACGGACGATAATAACACTCTACGCAGCGATGGGAACGCTGTGGAGCACCACCGTCTCAACAGTAAGCCCAGGGCCAAAGCCAAAGAGCACGCCCCAGTCAAGCCCCTCGCCCGTGGTAGCCTTCCCTTCCTCGGCAGACTTCCGCCTCATCTCGTCGAGAATGAACAACACGCAAGCGCTGGACATGTTCCCATACTCCTTGAGAACCTCTCTCGTGGCCCTCAGCTTCTCCTGCTTCAACGCGAGCTTCTCCTCCACCTGGTCGAGAATAGCCGGCCCGCCGGGGTGCGCGATCCAGAAGAGAGAGTTCCAGTCGCTGATATCCAACGGCTGAAACGCCTCCACGAGGCTCTTCTCTATGTTCTTGGAGATGAGCCCGGGGACGTCTTTGAGGAGGTGGAAGGTGAGTCCGACCTCTCGCAAGTGTCCGTCGATGGCGCCGTGGGAGTCGGGCAGAAGGGTTTGCGCGGCGGAGACGATCTGGAAGAGGGGGCGTTCGAGAGCCGGGTCGGGGTCCGAGCCGACGATGATCGCGGCCGCGCCATCGCCGAACAGGGCCTGCCCGACTAAGCTATCCAGGTGCGTGTCGGTCGGTCCGCGGAAGGTCACAGCGGTGATTTCAGAGCAGACAACGAGGACCCGGGCGCCGCGGTTGTTTTCGGCTAAGTCCTTGGCCAGGCGCAAGACCGTGCCCCCGGCGAAGCAGCCCTGCTGGTACATCATCAGCCGCTTAACGGAGGGCCGTAGGCCGAGAAGCTTGGTAAGCTGGTAGTCCGCGCCGGGCATGTCGACCCCGCTGGTAGTGCAGAAGACGAGATGAGTGATCTTGGACTTGGGCTGGCCCCATTCCTTGATGGCCTTCGTCGCCGCTTCCTTCCCCAGCTTCGGCACCTCCACCACCACCATATCCTGCCTCGCGTCCAGAGACGGCGCCATGTACGCACACATGTTCGGGTTCTCCTTGAGAATCTCCTCCGTCAGGTACATGTACCGCTTCCTGATCTGCGATTTCTCGCCTGCAAGTTTAACGCTATCGTTTTAGTTTTTAGCGGTATCGTTTGGACAGTGTTGTAGCGATGAAGAATACTTACACATTCTTTGGAACTTTTCCTTGAGATCAGTCATGTGCTCGCTGTTGGTGATGCGGAAGTAGTAGTCGGGGTAGTCGTCTTGGTAGAGGACGTTGGGAGGGGTGGCGGTGCCGATGGCGAGCACATTGGCAGGGCCTTGGGCGCGCTGCGCCTTGCGCAGTTCTTCGATCTTGGCGGCCATGGCTTGCCGGCGGCGAGCCAGAGGGTAGTGTGAGGCGCTTGAGGGGAGAAGCTGGTTCTGAGGAGAGCTATGGTGAAGATGGGACGATATATAGAGGTGGGTTGGTATGATGGACGGGCAGATAGTCCCCCACGTTGAAGTCTCAACCAAACCCAGACCAACTTCCTTGACGGTGAGGTTGAATCTGCGACCACGTGTGTCCTGCTGGTCTCAGCTAATTGAGTTCTCCTCTCTCATGTTTAAGGCCTCTCTAAGACTGGAAGGCCTTTCCTTCTCTCTTGTATCAAAGAGTTTTTTCGCGTCTCAGATATTTTCCATGCAAAAAAAAACACATGTTATGGATCAAAAGAACATAAGCGAGAAGAAAATACCCATTTGAATTCAAAATACAGTTCGAGATATTCCACCTAATTTGAAGGATTGGCCACGTTACAGACTGTGGAAGAGTAAGGAGAGGAAGGCGCCAATGTGACTATGTGCGATCAATAGGAAAATTAGAATTAGGGATACATAAAGAGAGAGAGAGAGAGAGAGAGAGAGAGAGAGAGAGGAGAGAGAAGAGAGAAATGTGGGCCAAGCCCACTTACATAGGCCCTAATTGGGCATTCTCTTCTCACATTCCCCCTCAAGCTGGAGCGTAGATATCGTATAGGCCCAGCTTGCCTGAGAAGGTGTCGTAGGACATCACACTTGGCCGTTTAGTGAATATATCTGCAAGTTGATCTGTAGAGGCCACAAATGGTGTGGAAATAAGTCTTGTGATGATACGGTGATGAATCACATGGCAGTCGATTTCGATATGCTTGGTACGTATGGAAAAGGTTTGGTTGTTGGCAATGAATATGGCCGCTTGGTTGTCACACAATATCGGCATACCCCTTTAACCTGAAAGCCAAGTTCAAATAAGAAGTTAAGTACCCACAACATCTCGGAAGACGTCTCGGCCATCGCTCAATATTATGCCTCGGCACTGGATACCGATGGGACATATTGCTGGTGACTTCGTCAAATTATAAGATTACCACCACATACACGTAGTAGCTAGTCGTAGACTTGCGGTCTTGATGATTTCTGGCAAAACCGGCATCGGAGTATCCGACGACCTGTAGGTGACCATGACGTCGGAAGATAAGTCCTCGTCCTGGGTATATTTAAGATATGCAAGCTGACGTAGAGTGGCCTCCCAATGAACCTCTCGAGGGGCATGCATAAACTGGCTCAGAACATTTACGGTGAAGGCGATGTCGGGCTGAGTCAGCGTAGTGTAGATGAGCTTCCCAACCAGGCGCCGATACCGTTTAGGATCCGTATAAAGTGGAGAGTAGTACTCCAAAACTGAGGCTTGCTATCTATCGGGATGCATAGGGCTTGCATCTAGATAGACCAGCTTCTTGCAAAATATCAAGGATATACTTGCGTTGATTGAGAACAAGAGCGCCTAGTCGAGATGCAAATTCAATGCCAAGCAAATACTTAGGTTCCCCTAAGTCGTGAATATCAAGATGCCGATGTAGAAAGGTCTTGACATGTTGAATGGCCCCATGATCATCGCCCGTGATGATCATGGCATCCACATAGACATCGAGAATAATACATGCAGCCGAAGTAGTATTGCGGAATACGATAGGCTCCACGTCACAAGCCACCAGTCCACACTTCCAGATGAGTTCACTGAACTTCTCAAACCACGCATGCGGACTCTATTTGAGGCCATAAAGGATGCGACAAAGAAGGCATACCTTATCATGTTCCCCCTCAACCGAATATCCAAGAGGTTGCTCCATATAAACACACTCAGAGAGGTCTTCATATAGAAAGGTATTGGAAACATCAAGCTGGTGAAGTTGCAAGTCATGGTTTATTTCCATGGAAAGGAGAATGCTGACAGAATTAAGCCAAACCACCGGAGAAAAGGTTTCCTCATAGTCGATGCATGAAGCTGTGAGAAACCCCGAGCGACCAACCAAGCTTTGTAGTGATAAATGGTGCCATCAAGATGATATTTGAGGGTGAACACCCAACGACAGCTGATGACATTACTATTATCTGGTCAACCGAAGAGCTCCCATGTACCTTGATGAACAAAAGCAGAATACTCTTCATCCATAGCGACTTTCTAGTGAGGAATCAATAAGGCAGTCTCAGGAGATTGAGGAATAGTTTTCGCAGCCAAAGCCATAATGAATGCTCGATAAGGAACAGAGAGTCTAGTGTACGAGAACGCATTAGAGTATGAACGAAGAGTGCAGGAGCGTGTACCTTTCCGAAGTGCAATAGGAAGATGAAGATCATCTGATGGCGAACTCGAGGAGGGCGCAAATTGGGCGTCAAGGGGGAGCTCGGAGGGTGAAGAGCAAGGAGCCAGAAGGGAAGGAAGAGGCATAGCTGGCAAAGAGGTGGTACTAGGTTCCGGGAGCGGGAGTAATGTCCGTGGAGAAGCGCAAGGTAGTGGAAGAGGCAAGAGAGGGACCGGCTGGTTCCATTGGGGAAACAAGAGGAGATGATCTCAAATACTCCAAAGATGGGGAGAGTGTGGAGAAGAAGGCGTCGACTCATGAATGATAACGTCGGCTGAGATGATATAACGTTCACTTGTGGGAAGGTAGATCCGTATCCCTTTTGTGTGCAAGAGTAGCCGACAAACATTCCTTTGGTCGTCCAAGGATCAAGTTTGGATTTGGTGGCAGAATGGTCGTGAACAAAGGCCACAAATTCAAATATGCGGGGCAGTAATGGAAAGAGTTCCTGATCTAGATGAAGTCGATAAAGAGGAACCTCACCTAAGAGGTGTGTAAGGAAGGCGGTTGATGAAGAATTTTGAGGTCATGATAGCATCCGCCCTGAACTCATGAGGGACATTCACCTCATATAAGATTGTTTGAGTCATGTCGAAAAATGACGATGCTTCCGCTCAGCTACGCCATTTTGTTGAGAGGTGTGAGGGCGCGATGTTTGATGAATGATACCAGCCGTAGTGCACAATTCTTGAAATTCTCGTTGAACAAGTTCTGCGGCATTGTCCGTACGGAGAATCTTCGAAGTACATGAATACTAAATGGATACCTCTTGGAGAAACTAGCGGATCATCAGGAGAGCATCAGTGCGGTCGGTCAGAAGATCGACCCATGACATGCGGGAGTAATCATCAATAAGAACCATGTAGTAGCAAAAACCAAGTTTTGAAGGAGTGTGGTGGCGACAGCGTCAACGCATCGACACCGGAAATGCCACCATCGTCATCCGAAGTCAACGCCACAGCTAAGGACACGCTGCCATCGTCACCGGACCAAGTCCACATGCCAGTATCAGGCACGTCTCCACCCATGCACGCCCCTTCATGCATCCTGACACGTCGCCAAAGGCAGATCCAGAACTGCCCCCTGACGTGACACGAAACCACGTCGCTCGTCTTTATTTTTATTTTTATTAACTGTATTTTCTCTTTCCTCCAAGGCCTATATGTAAAGGCCAATGTTCCAAGAAACAGGTAGGCAAGTCATATTTAAGGAATTGAGTTCTTGTTAACTCTTCTTGGAGGACTTGCCCTAGCCTCCCCTTCTCCTTAGATCGCCGCCGCCGTCGCCGCCCTCGTCGCCGCCGCCAGTTACCACCCACCCTCCCTTCTCTCTTCCCTTCTTTCTCTCTTCCTTCCTTTCTCTCTCCTTTCCCTCTCTCTTTCTTTCCTTCTATCTCTCCCGCCAACACCAGGACGCCCGCGTCGGCCGCCCCTCTCAAGCCGCCCGCACCAAGTGCCCCGCGCCCAGCGCAGGTCAGCCCGCTCAGGGCCGCCCGCGCCTAGCGTGCAGCGTCAGCTGGCCCACTCAAGGCCGCCAGCACTAGTCGCCAGCACCGGCCGCCCCTCTCAAGGCCGCCGCGCCCAGTGCCAGCCGCCACGCTTAGGGCCGCCCGCACCTAGCGCCCGCGCACGCCAGCGCTCACCGGTGCTAGTGCCCACAGACGCCCACGCACGCAAGCGCCTCGCGCTCGATCGCTCGCGCACGTCGCGTGCCTGGCCACCCGCGCTTCCGGACGCCCTCAATGCTACTTGCCGCGGCGCATACCGTTTAGGTTTGGATCCGCGACACCCTGTCAAAGCGCACATCAATCTTCCCGCCAACGACGCCCCACGCCCAAGCACTCCCGCCAATAAGCAACTAGGCTTGGTCCAGTCGTCTCATTGCCAAGGCCGCTCAACGCCCGGAACGTCCAGATATTTCGTCCAGTGGGCCTTACAACACCAGGATCGCCCAGTCGCATCACGACCTGAATTTCCTGCAGCCTCATCACGCACCCTGGTGCAGAGGTACGCTTGAACTCTTCGGTGTCGAGTGTTCTCCGTCTAGTATTCCTCGAGAATTTGTCCACCGCCATCAGATTTGCTTTGATTTCTTGGAATTTCAACGAATAGTGGATTAGGTCTTCTCGTAAGTTTCCCTCGCATACGCAATTCAAAGGTATTGGATTTGGTGCTTTGGCATCGTCGCGGTGGTTGAAGACAGTACTCCCACCCTCGACGAGGAAAGGGGCTGCGCCACCATTATTTCATCGGATTTGCTTTGTTTATCCCACCTTATCCTCAACCCTTCCTGAAACTTCCACCCGTCGTCGTCATCCCCATCTCCGTTAGTCGTCAGCATCCATTAATCTAGTTGTTGAGCGCCATCCTCAGGTGTCCTCCATCAGAGTGTGTGATGGTCCCCAATAGATTCGATATGTTGAAAAGTAACACGATGATGTTTTCCCATTTGACATGACTCACAAACAAAATCCTTAATTTGCACCCATGGGAGAGCTTGGTGAAGTTTGGTGATACCAGGATGACCAAGGCGACGATGCCACTCAAGAGAGGTAGAGGAGTGGGAGAGGTGATAGGTAAGGCCTGTGGATGGAGTATTGGAGACGAGCTCATAAATGCTACCCCGAGTCTTATGCCCCAAACCAATATGTGCACTGGTCCTCAAGTCTTGAAACACACAATGATAGCGCAAAAAGGTCACCGAGCATAGAAGAGCTTCAGTCAAGGTACTAATGGGGATAAAATTGACTGGAAAGTTCGGAATATAGAGAACATCATGAAGTCAAAGCTGAGATGTAGGTGATGCGGTGCCTTTTCCAGTAATCAAACAGGAGCGTCCATCCGCAACAAACAGAAAATCAGGGTTGACGAGTTTGGAAAGGCATGAAAGTATGGTGTCATTAACCATCACATGATGTAAGGCAGCGGAGTCAATGATCCAAGACCCCGAAGAGGAAGATCAAGAGGTAGTACCTTGGCCTGATGAAGAGGAACCACTCATAGCAGTGGTAAGAGCATCGAAGTTGGCCGGAAGATCAGAAGGAGAAGTATTTGCTGCATAAGATGGAATGGCGATTATAGAGGAGGAGGGTTGCGCAAACCCTAGAGGCTGCAGCAATAGAGTGACCAATGAAGATGGGACATGACGAGGATGTCAGGGCAGATAGCCCTACTTCTGATAGCATCAAGTTGATGAATGCGTCGGTCAAGAGCAATGAATACATGGAGGACCGGTATATTTGCTTCGACAACAGTTAGAAGAGCAATCACTGGAGTGTTGAGAATTTTCAGAGTTTCTCCCAGTGGTTGCCAGAGCCACAGGAGCAGAAGTAAGAAGTGCTGAGAAGTCTGATGAGACGATAGAAGGAACCGAAGAAGATCTCTTGATAGGAGTAAGGCTTTGCACGCAGTGCTTCAACCAATTAAAGAAGATCGGCATAAGAAGATGCTGCCTATGGAAGAAGGTGTTACCGCCGGAATGAAGAACTGCTGGAATGAAGAAGACCGGTAGAAGAAGATGCTGCCTATAGAAAAAGGTGACGCTGCCAGTAGAAGGTGTCGCTAGTGGTTGAAGAAGGCACCGTTAAGTTGTTTCAGAGGAGAAGCCGACATGAATATCGCCCCTAAGTTGATGCCGGCGTGCAGGGAGGTCGCTGACGTGCAAATAAGACGCCGGCGGTGATGAGGGGTCGCCGGTGAGCGCGAAGGTTGCTGCTGAGATGTCGCCGGCATGCAAAAAAGATCACTGACATGCAGGAATAACACAGGCATGTAGAGAAGAAATCAATATCGAGCCCTAGGTGGCTCTAATACCATGTGGAAGAGTAAGGAGAGGACGGCACCGATGTGACTAAGTGCGATCAATAGGAAATTAGAACTAGGGATAAATAAAGAGAGAGAAGAGAGAGAGAGAGAGAGAGAGAGAGAGAGAGAGAGAAAAGAGAGAGAGAGAGAAATGTGGGCCAAGCCCACTTACATAGGCCCTAACTGGGCCTTCGCTTCTCACACAGACAACAGAAGCAGTAGAGACGTCATTAATTTTGGGTCCAACTGGAGTTAGACATTGTGCACAGTCCATTTCCCCCTGGATCAGTCGGACATCCATTTCCCCGTGGACCGGAGTCCTAGATGCATTTCAAAGTCAAACTACTTACACTTGGTAAGTCATTTATAGTGTTCTCCCGTCCCAACCCTAATTTCGGATGACGACATCAAGACGGATGCTGAACCAAATCTCAGAAATGGGCTAATCCGATATCCATCCATACTGATATCCTGATGTCGGATGACAATATCAGATCTTGGTAGATACAATATTGATATCGGATACTGTTATCCGTTCTGATATCAGCATCCATCCTCGTCTCAAAGGTTTGATGATGATATTGGATATCCATGTCGGGTACCCATTTTTTTGATATTCGAGATAGGAATTCAAAATATTTTTTGAATAACTTATGATGCATAACTGAGCTATAGTGAGTCATATATACTCCTTCTTTGAGTATTTTATAATTTTCTTAATGGTATCAATTTATATTTCACGTCTATTATCATACTAAGTTTGTCCCAATAAAAAATGGGTCATATTTCTCTCACTATAGAACACATTATTAGCACATCTCACTAATAGGCTTGGCATTTGGTAGAGTGCATGAATTTTTACAACAATTTAATGAGCACAGATATTTATACTACTGTAAACTTTTTGTTTTTCCCTATGGGGCAGTATCTCCTCTATTTTTAGACCAATATCCAGATATGGATATCGTTACCGGATACCATTTTTTGGTATGGATTTCAATGTCCGATATCTGGATATTGGATTTTGGTATAGGATTTCGGATTCAAGATCCGGTACCAGCATTCGCCAATTCTGGAGCAATGTAATATCCATCCTGATATCCGATGTTAGATGGGTATTAGATATTCGTTCGATAACCATTGTCAGATATCAGTAGCCGCCCCAATTTCTACTGTATATTGGATATCGGTTATCTGATATCGGACATTGGACGAATATCGGACAGGAAAATACAACTCCTTTCTTTATTATTCTCTTTTTGTGTTTTCTTATTCTATTCTTCCTTCGTCACTTCTTCTTCTTTTATTAATCTTTTCATCTTCCTTTGTCACTTCTTCTTTTATTAATCTTTTTATCTTAATTTGTTCTTTTCTTCTTCTACTTCTTCATATTCTTTTTGTTTTTATTATTATAATTATCTTCTTATTATTTTCATGTTCACTTTTTCTTCTCTTCTTCTTGAATTTTTGTTATTTTCATCTTCCTTTCTAATCCTTCTTTTATTGTTCTTATCTTATTTTATTCTTTTTTTCTCTTCTTCTCTTCTTCTTCTTCACTTGCTCTTATTCTTTTCTTTTTATTCATCTCTTTCCTCATTCTTGTATTATCCATCTTTTCATCTCTATTTTTTCTTGTCTTCTTCTTTTTATCCTATTTTGTTCTTCTCTTCTTCTAATTTTCATCTTCATTTTTTCTTCTTTTCATATTCAATTCTTCTTTTCATCTTCCTCTTCTCTTCTTCTTTTCTTGATATTCTCTTATTATTTTATTTTTTTTTATTTTCTTGTTACTTTCATCTTCCTTATAGTTTTCATTTTCTCAAACTTTATTGACCTGTTACACTTGGTTTTTGGTATTCTTATTTCTCATTATGTTGGTTTTCACTTTTGCATGATTTCATCTTGATTATCATTTTGATGATTTATCTCGTTAGGTTCTTATTCCAGTCAGCTTTGGATTAATAGATTTTGGTGAATACGATGTACCAAACATTACGAGATATTTTCCTCAGTAATAATCACCTTTCACCTGAAGAAATTCTATATAGACATCAAAGACTTGTCATTGCAGCTGGAGCTTCACCACAGAGAGTTCACCACTATCACACTTTATACCATGATTTGGGATAGGAAAATCAGAACTTTCTCGTTGAAGATGTGCCACCAGGTTGAACTCCATACATGAAATGATGGAAGCATCTTACAAGAAGAGAATTGTATTAGAAAAGATGGCAAATGATGATCTAAATACCAAAAAAATTAGCTATTCGATCATGGCGAAGAGTGGGATCTCTTCAGAAAGTTTTGTGACGAACTATACGCCTTTCGTGATGCTACTACCATCCTTTCATAATCACATGCCACTACTTCTTCTACTGTTTTGAGGGAAAATTAACTTATATTGGATTAATTAGCTCTACAATTCATTCTCTGGATGATCTGCATCCCAATCTCCCAAGGTTTCCTACCAATGAACAAACAAGGCTGCTTACAGTTGCATATGCTGCAGCCAAGGAGAAATTAATAGATTATCAAAATCACTTGAAGTTGAAGCTTAAGTTCCTCATTGCTTCAATATAAGACCCAAGAAATAAGCTTGATTTTATTCATGATAATGACAGTTTTTTATCATCCAAAATATTGTGCAATTTCTCAATAAAGTGTCCACCTATTCAACTCCATCAAATCAGCAAATTATTAAAATCAACCATCTTTACTAGAAAGGAGTTCAAAATTAAGGATTGCATTGATAGAGCTTGAGAAAAAAATTACAAGTGCAGGTCAAAGAGCAAATAGCTGACAAGTTGTACAAAGAGCAAATAGACCAGGTAGTGATGACCTTAAAATGTCGGGCTTATAAAGCCGATGAGGATTACAAAGAGCATAATGGTGAAGTGGAGGAAATTTTAGAGGATGATGATGATGACTAAAAGTTTTTGTGATCATTTTATGGCAGTATCTTTTAAATTTAAGAATTTCTTTCCATCTGCATGTTCTTGAATTGTGATGTTCGTGTATTCTTCTCTTAGGTTGTATCAGCGAGGTGGCACCAAAGTGCTACTTTTAAAAGAGTTTTAATTTTCCAAGATGGACAGTCCAACAGCAGGGACTTTTTCCTCTCCACATTGGGGGAAAGAAAAGGTATTTTAATATACTGTAACAAAAACGTCTCCCATGTTACTTGAATATACAATATAATAATACCCCAGTATAGTTCAACCAGGAGCCGGCCACGGAGGAGCTGATCAAGTCATCCATCAATCATAGTATGAACTATCAAAGGAGACCTTTTCCGATAAAATATGACTTACAAATAAGAGAATTGCAGGACTGAAAAGAGATCCTTTCTTTTTTTTCTAGCCAAAACGTTTCCTCGAGCCTCAAATCTTCAACAAAAAATGTTTTATGACTCTATTAAAAATCGGCGAGAATATTTCATGAAGTATTAGCTTATTTTATGAAAAAATAGATTTCTCTAAATCGTTCGTGCTTGGTTGGCCACGTTGAGTGTGACAAAAGGCATTAAAATATCATTAATGTTATACTTTATTGAAAAGTATCGCCCTTGTTTCTTCAAAGAGCGATTCAAGATTTCACCTAACTAACATTCATCAGTCGCCGGCCTATGTGGGGCTGAATTAATTAGAACGGTAGGCGTTGAGAAGGGTTGTTCTACAGTCGTAGTTTCAGGTATATTCTTTCTCTTAAAAATTATATGCAGTATCTTACAAAAATAGATGGTCGTTGACTTGAAAGTCGTCATTTATTAATTAAAACTGTGACGGAAATACGTCTTTAGCCATCAACTTGCGCGGAGTTGGACAAGATAATCAGCGGCAACCGAACTTTCTTCACGCTGTAAAAGAAGGATCTGTAAAAGGAAATATCTTCACGTTGATGTCCTTGAAGAGTAGTAAAATATTTTAAGAATAATTTAATTGATGAAAGTTGGAAATATGAAATATCAAATGAAAAGTGATACAGGCGAACAAAACCTAGTTGCCGATGGCCAGCCTCAAACTGAATAATGGAGCAGTAACTTCACTTCGTACACCGTTGTGAAGTATATTGATGATTTCATAATGATAATAGGAAATATATAGTTACCAAAACTAAATGTTATCGTTGTTTGAGGTAGAAAGTCATGTTCATCTACAGGGAATAAGTTTAACAAGTCAAAATCAATTCTCAACGATTGAATACACGAATGAAGTTTGTACCATATTCTCTTACATGGTAAAAGAATCACAATATCCAGAAAACGATGATAGAAGTGATCATGTAGAAGAAATAAATCAAATCAGCATCAAGAGGAAATTACTCTTGTAATATCTAAAATATTTCTTATGACATGCCTCTGTTATGCTGACTTACCAAAAAAATCAATTAATTTTTTCAAAACATTGAAAAAAATTTCAATTTTCACTCCACAAATAACATAAAGAAACCATGTCTTATAAGAGTGAAAAGTGAGTAAATCTCAAAATGCACAAGAAATTCATGATCACAATCGTATTAATTCAACTGGTGTCCGTGTGATTGAATATTGATAACATTCCATGCTTTTAACATTGAGAAACCCAGTAATTCCTTCAGAAAAGGGTAAAACACATTATCAACATTAACCATATAAACTATAATTTTAGTTTATACAGGGATAAAACTATAAATAGGAGATTCGTTCCTCCACAACCTATTCGTAGGATTATTGAAAGGTGCGTGGAAATCAATGGAAAAAACTTGGTTGAGGCTAAAATTGAGTTCACTTCTCTAGAATCAAAACCTAAGAAAAAAGTAAACCTTTGACTGACCGAGGACAGAATTAAGGTAAGACCAAACTATAGTTGTGTTTAATTCATTTGGAGATCATGAAACATTATACCTTTATGTATATCTTTCACAATCTGATTTTAGTTTTCTTCCTTCGAGAAATAATTTATTTCTTTATCCATAGTCATCAAAATCTTTTCATTTATTCACCTTATTCTCTAGATCCCTATGTTTTCCAGAACATTAATCACATACTTAGTGATACTTCTAATTGCGGGTTATTCCCATCTGTGTCTATTAAATTCCAATGACCTTTAATTTATGAAAAATGATTTCTTTACTATATGCATATTTTTTACACAATTCAGGTTTTTTAGATTATTCCTATTATTTTTTTCTTGATTATAATAAGGAAACATTAAATCAAAGGATGCATGACGCCTCTACATAGTAGTTATAAAGAAAGAGAAATATTTCTTATAACTTCATATACATTTACATTGATAGTATCATAGTGTGTGTCTTAGACCGATTCCCCTTTTACATTCCCCTCGCTTGACTCCACTATGCCTTGCATTTGGCTAAATTAAAATGGTTTGTATGGTCTGTGTTAAATATTTCTGATACTTCTAGATCTATGATATATCAGGTCCATGATATATATATATAATAATAAATAAGTTAATTATTTCCTTACAAGGCATAGAGTGAGTTTGCATCAAATCCATGAACAAAAAGCATTCAAAAAATTGGACTTCAAGTTAATTTTTTACGCTTTTAAAATTACGTATATTTGACTTTCGATGATTTATTGGAATTAGATTCACTAAAAATCAAATGAATTAAAATATGCGAATAAATAAAATAAATACCTATTTTTCGTACATTTTACTAATTTTATATATTATGTTTAAAATCTAAATCTTTTGGAAAATTAAAAATTAAAAATTAATACTATGTCTTCATTGATAATTTGGTGGATATTATATGGCAATCAAGCTAATCATATTTCTATAATTTATTTAAGTTCATTAAAATGAACATCTGTTTATTTCCATTCTTGTGTGATGTTTATAATGAAGTCCTTGAACACATCTAGTGAATTAGTGAATAATGATGAGATTATGATACATTGATCACTAGAATTCAAGAGAATACTCTAAATATTCTTATTCATTGGATACTCAAGATTCAACCATGTCTTAGCTTGGATGTAGTAGGAAATACACGTCCATTCTCAGTAGGATTGTCCCCTCTCAGTATGAGAGAAGATTGACTTGAGGAAGAAGATTCCTTAGATCCCTAACCATCTTACATATTAGGCTTTGATAAGTAACCACACTCCAAGTCATTTGGGAGTCTTGTGCGAATGAAGGATTACATACATCATATGTAGCCTATGATGGAAACGATTCCATTAGGACTTCAAACACTATATATCTTCTAGAGCATGAGTTGTAGCTTGGCGCCCTATGAGCAGGAAACTTAACATATGGATTGGGTTAAATCAATCCTTGATTAATAAGTTTATATGTTGATACATTTAATTAAAATTTTTTGATAATAAATGTTATTAGGCCTTTAAAATTATTAACTAGATTGATACATGGGCCTAGAGAGTCATAAATATAAGATCAAAGGATGTTGGAAGATATAATTTATTAGTAATTAATATGTATAAATAAGGGGGGCACCCATTTTAGGTGCCCTTGCCTGCCAGATCTGGGCCCTTCCATTTCTTCTCTCTCTTTTGTGTATTCATTCAATGTGCGCTTCTTGATAATGAGGACATTGATAAGGTCAAATAAGGATAGTCATTTTCATGCATGTTCATACTAACTGCCCTAAAATTTAGTTCAACACTACCAAAACTCTCATTTTACATAATAATCAGATCAGGCCTTATACTTTTTGCAATGATTAAGAAGATAATGTTTTCTTACTAACTTGAGGCTTCCTTCAATGCTCTGACATATATTTTACCAGTTACATTGTTTCGGATTTCTTTTTAGAGGCTTCCAGGAATATTTCTAAACCCCACTAGACTCAATGAGTCAAGTGGGACGTGGATCTAACAATTTCCCTAATATGTTGTCTTTTTAGGTCAAAGGTTGACTTCCGGTGGTCATAAAATTACAAAATTTTATGAGGAGGTCAATACACAAATCTTGAGAATTGGGGAAAAGTTTCAGATCAAAAGGAGCTATGAAGAAAAAAATGCATGCTAATCAATGGAGTTGACTCAACTAATAGACTTGATGTGAAGGAGCTTAAAAAAAACCTTCTATAAGGTCTTTGAAGACTTTGAGGATGTTCAAGACACCTGAGGAGGACTCCAGATGGCATTTATTGTTTGGAGGAGAGCCAAGGGTCGGGTTCTAGTCCAGGATTCATGAGGTGGAGCCCATCCATCCATCCATTCTTGCTCAAATCCAAGGGCTAGAGATAATTTGCTACTAACTCTAACCAACTTGGTCTTTTCCCTCCAAATTCGACCTGGAGGGAAAGAATCTGAATGGTTGGGGCCTGATCACCTGGATTAAGGCCTCAAGAACTTAATCCTGGACGTTCATCCATGATCCAACCACTAGGAATGATTGAAAAAAACACATGTAACCCTATAAAAGGGCCCCCTCACCCTCCTTGAGGATATCCAAGAATTGAATATTGTTTTGTTCCACTTTCTCCATCTGTTGAGCTTGTTCCTGGGTCCACCTTCATCTTGAAGGTGTAAGGAGTTTTCTGGGAGCGTCCTGGATCTCGAAGCCAGTTGGTAAGGGAGCTGAAGAGATCACCTTGGGCCCCTTGGGTGTGACAAAAAAGGTTCCTCTCTTATTCTCATTCTACCTCCTCCCATTATTTTCCTAAGCTTTTACTATCACTTAAATTGACAGCCAACGTCCTAAGATTTCCAATGCCTACTCATACGTGTCAAAATGACTTCTGAAACTCCAGATATTGTCGTTTTGGTCCACTGCATGAGAGAGCACCTACTCCTAGTATTTTCCTATGCTTCTTAGCTGTACTTAGCAGATAGCCAACGTCCTAAGCTTTCCAGCACCTACTCACACATGTCAAAACAACTTCTGGAACTCTGGATATTGCCATTTTGGTCCGCTGCACGTGAGAGCACCTCCATCGACGCAACTAGCGGCGGAGCGATGAAGCCCAACGCACAAGTGGGTACTTCCACCCGCGCAATCGGCCCTGGAGCGCCCAAAGACAACGCGCACCTCTCTCTTCACTCAAATTTTTGGGAGTCATTTACGAACTTACTTAACTCAGTTCGGTAACGATTCGAACAACTCTCTCTCATCCGATTCATCAACTCTGAACCGAATAAGTGAATCACAATCTTATTAACTGCAGAATTTTTTATCTCCCTGGAGACAATAGAAAATTCCTAAAAAATATCAAAAATCATTCTATGTCTCGGCTCTTTACGAAAATTGTTTCATACATATTAAAAATAGTATGCATGTTTTTTCTATGAAAATAAACCTTCTTAACAAGCAAAACCTTATCAAAGAGCCTTATAAAATCCTAGAACTTAAAATTCATATTGAAATTCACCCTACTTAGCTACCTAGCTCCCTATGGGATCGACCCTTACTAATTACTACTGGTAAGGTAACAAATTTGTTGATTAAGTCCATACTGACCTTAAAAATGAACTATTTAGTGATCTTTTCATCATCAATTTTGAACCCCTAGTTTGGACAAATCAGACATCAACAAGGTCTTCTTCGAGAGTTAGATAATAAGGAGAGAAGACTGAGAAGTTATGTAAGCATTTAGATTCTTCTAAAGGTAAGTCAAGTGAACAGCTTTGAGAAACTCTCCAAAGAAGTAAGTCAAGGGTGTAACAAGTTCCTCACAAGTTACAAAATTTATAGTTTATTCAATAGATCAATTTTGAATGGGATCTTAAGCTTCTGCTGCATTGGAAAGTTATTTTTCATGCATCAAACTATAGCCCCATAACCCAACACATTGGACACGTGGTAGTTGTGGGTGACACACACAAAGTGGGTGACATTTGGGTGTGGCAATGTGCACTGGGCAACACATCGAGTTACGAAGAGGGGTTTATAGAAAACACACTAATTTTTGCTAAAAATTGGTGGCATGGTTTCTGGTATTGAAAAGGCCTACATTTAAGTCACCTTCATGAATGACTAGTAGGAAATACAGTATAAATAAATGAATAATTAAAAAGAAGTCACAAATATTTTTGTCTCGCTAGTTAGGACCCAACATGGTTTTCTTTCTTCTTCTCCAGATAAATATATTTGGGCTCCTCTCTTAGTATGGAAGCCGTTTAAATAGTTAAACCAAGAAAACTGATCCACAAGGTTGCCAACAATGTATGGGGACATAATTCAACTATCAGATACAAAGATAGGGAAGAGAAATTTAACATGCATTTTCAATAATAGGCTTCAAATACAGTAGAAATAAATGAATAGTTATCTTCATTGAATATGAAAGATATGAATAATTAATATGAAACTAGATATATGGGCTGATAAAAAAGGGATTTGTAATTTCTAATATATTTGTCTTCATCCCTATTATTTATCAGCCCATATATCTCCAATTGTAATGAAGTTTCATATTCAAATTATGGAGATTGTGCCTTGTTTTGACATGATCTCTATAGAGGGTTAAGTTAGTGATAATCTCAAATTTATGAGGTTATTCAATAAAAATATATATAACTATACTTAGGAATATTTAGCTAGTGATGAGTACGGATCGTCTCCATAGGGAACGATGATTAAGGAATTAATTCCTTATTATAGTGATGATCAATGTGAGAAGAGATGAAGACGAGAATAAAATATGAGAGCCAGTCATATCGAGTAAAAGGATGTAATAGTTATATTTTAACATAAGTTAGTAAAGAAAATAGTAAGTGAACGTAGAATCGTCCGAAACAATATGGTGGTGAGGTAGAGAACATGAAGGACACGATGATGATCAAGTGTGCGAACGATGATATTGTAGAGATGAGATATGGGGATATAAGGAAGTGAAACGATAATGAAAAGTTGATGATAAATCCTAATTAAGCTAACTATGATGTCGGGAAAAGAAACAATGTAAGGCGAAGACACTTACCTAAGATCCTTACGTTCTGCCATGATCACTGCAATTGCGAGTCCGGTAATTCCCTCTCTTCGCCAGTGCTTCTCCCAACGCACCTAGGACACCAAGAGCACAATTGATCGATCTCAAAACTCACTATCTTTCAATCAGCCTGCATAAGTAGGAAGCAAGTTCAGGATGAATTTCACAGTGGTCCAGACCTCTATTTATTTTAGATCATAGGGTATGGATGAAAAGAGGAGGGGAGACGAAGTAGTGCTGAAAATATCACCGTTTGAAGTTGGATTTCTTTCTCTCTCCTCATCAACGTCACTCACGCTTCCTCTTTTTCTGTTTCCATTAAAATGTCAAATCGTTGAAATTTTGTGTCTTCTCATCTTCCATGCTCACGCTTTTCAGAGTCGCCACGTGTACCTGTCGGGCAAAATGACAAAAAGAATAATAAGACTATTAGTATTATATGTAATAAAGTACTAGCCCGTGGCTGGCGTGCAGCCATGTTGTCGAACTACTGTCCCCGGTGTGGGAGCTCCGGTCCGACCACCGTGAACACCCCGACCTCCCTGAGGTGGCTATCTGGTTGGCCAACACAGTGTCGAGCTTTTCATGAAGGAAGGGTTGGTCTGCAAATTGCATGTTATCACCTTCTATGTTATGCTGCTCCTCTCCTAGACAACATTTTTGATGTCGGACGTCGTCGGGGACGTCGTCCGGTCGACACCGAATATGATGGTTTAGTGCCGATAATGGATAATGGTATCGAATGTCGACGACACTCAGACATGGAGAATCAAACGGCAAGACAATCTTTTTCCCCGACTTCTTCTTCTAACAAGATCTCATTGAGAACAATAGTGTGGATCCAGAGGGCTACAGGAAGATAACCCAAGAATTTCACACGATCTTCTTCTAGAACCATAAAATAATAACTTCTGACTTTTTTTCCAAAATAAAATGGACAATTACACAACTGGTTCAAAAAACAAGGCCTGCCTCCATGTTCACCCTTCTTCCACTACTTATAATCAAGTAGTGGCAGTTGGAGGGGGCCCGTCGTCCATATTGACTACTCTAAAGAAAAAGAAAGAAATTTTCATTTTTGACATTTTTTTCCTCGGCCCACACGCGTTTTCGTTACAAAAGGCCTCTTTTTATTGGTCCTCTACATTCCTGGGCAGAAAAAGCAAAATAAAAATCAACTTCATTAGTTGAATGCATTTATGGCATCGCTTTACACATGCCATAATGGCGTGGCTAGATGATTGGGTGACACCAATCAGTGACAAAGTTAATGATTGGTTGTCATTAATCATTATCTTTAGTTCTAATTCATCGCTGTTAGACGAATCAAACGGTGCCACGTAGCAGTGCAAAATAAAGACTTTAAATATCTTCTAAAATTCATATAAAATAAAATAAAAACCCAAAAATACATATAAATATATATTTTGACCTAGGAAAATCATGTCGTTCAAGTTTCAATGTCAAATAATTCCCAAAAAATCATTTTCTATCTCCAAAATCTATATTCTTTCGTAACCTATAGTCATATAAATCCCCAAAAATAAATAAAAATGCATAAAAATACAGAATATATTCATAAAATTAAATTTTACCATATTAAGCTTGATAACATGAAAATATAAGTAATTTAATGCATATAAACATGTAAATATGATGAAATTATGGTACTAAAAATACATGTTATCAGTTGGGCCTTTTCTTCTCCTTAGATATTGAGCCTCCTATTATGACAGAGGTTGATGTAACACAAGAGGCTCATGTTGCAGAACAAGGGATGGGCATGGATGCATGATGCAGGCGAGATTAGTTGATGCAAAAGTTTATAAAGTCAACGAGAAGAACCTTGAGAACCCAACTGACCCGTAGGTAAACATAGCTAACGACATGAGGGGTCAGTGCACGAACAAGCTCCCAATGACCCAGATGTTCAGTTCAAAGGCCAACGGAGTGGGGGACGTTCACCATCTGTGAGCATCCACATCAGTCACCACGAACAAAATTGATCTGACACCGATGAAGAAAATTTATAACTCGAATACGGTGGCTAAACCTAAAGCATGTACAAAACTCTCTAGGCAGCGGAGCAATCAAAAAACTGACACTAGAAGACGTAATAATACTGTAAAGAGGGGAGAGGAAAATGACCTGCCACGTCCTAGACTGGGAGCTCGTGGCAGGTCATATCTGCCTGGGCATGGTGTGGGGAACTAGATATGGGTGTTCAGTTCTGTTCATTTAAAAGGAACAAAAAAATTGCACAAAAAAACTGCACACAGGCCCTGTTCGTTGTTATGTGCTCTTTTTGTGAAAAAATTAGAACAGATGTTCAAACAACTTGCACAATCCGAACAAAATTCACACAATTTGCACAAAATTTGCACATGTCGTAAAATTTGTGCAAATTCGCACAATCTGAAAAAATTTTGCACAATTAGAACAATTTGCACAATCTAAACAAAATTAGCACAAAGTGAACAAAATTCGCACAATACGTCAAAATTTGCACAAAATTTACACAATTATTAAAATCCGTACGAACTGCTACAAATTTGCACTGAATTTCCATAATTCACACTAATTCTATGGGGAAAAATGTTTATAGTATTTTTTTGTTACTAAGAGTGGAGGTTGAGTAACATAAACATTAAGTAACTAATATTAGTAATTCAAATGATCCTTATAAGATGTTTTAATGGGCATGTATCGTCTACGTGATAATATTATAGTTGGCATATGTTCATGACTACATGTTTATGAATCCCTGCTATAAATTGTAGGGTATCATGATGAGATTGACTTAAAATTTAAAATTAACTTGTTGAAGAAGCATAGAATCAGAGCCTTGATCCTTGCACTTTGGTTAAAGGCCAATGGAATAAAAATGAAAATGTTTCATAAATCCTCTTCCAATTATATACTGTTGTTGGATTTGAATAATTTTCATTTGTGTTATTTAGGCATACTGTATTTTAACATAAAGAAATACCTGCAGTCACGTGCGAGGTGGCATTACAACACCACATGTAATGCATAAACATATTTTAAATAACCACCATTATATATCATACAATAAATTATCCTCAAGAGGGCTAAAGTGAATTTCCTGTATTAGGAAACATAATAATCTAATACATAGTAAAATTCCTGTAATGTGAGCTCTTATTAAAAAAAGCATAATCAATTCTCCATTAAGGTAAGTCAGGCCATCCCAAGAGGACAAAGAATCTAACCCAGACGCCCCATCACTGGTTGTAACCCAAAATAATCTGGATGTCGGAGGCGACGATCATCGATCCTTGAAGTGCCCTCATCGTTTGTAAAAATCTCTTTAAATGGGATCCAAAAATTAAAATGAGACGGATAATAAGAAGGATTAATGAGCAGATGAAGGAAACGAACCATAAGAAAGATTAAGAAATGGGGTATGAAATATTAAAGACCTGATGAAGTGGGTAGCTTTCAAAAGCACATATAAGTTTGAATTTTCATTTAAAAAGAGATTTTTTGTGTTGTTTCTGGCACTTTTTTATTCTGAAAGCATGAAAAAATAGCCTATAAAATGGCTCTGTCCCGAGATCTATGACACTTAAATAAAAGGCACTGACCTCCTCATCTCAGTTCATCCCACCACAAACCAAATCCTCTACGCTGAAGAGCGACCATCAATATTTCCACGGAGGAAGAAACTACAAAGTAGAGAAAATCAGCTTCATAAGATTGAAGGTAAAAATAAAGCCATAGTTTATTCCCTGGAGATTAAAATCAGAAAAGATTTGAAAAGGACCAATCCATTGATCGTTCTTGATTAATGAACCAATACAACATTGTTCTTCCCATTTAAGGTATTTAATTGAGAGAGAAACTCTTGTAAGATTGATCAAATCGAAGTTTTCCCCAAGCAATTAACGTCAAATGAGTGCATTTAAAAATGATGAGATGAAAGAATCACGGTCATTGAACATGAGTAAAACCCAGTGAAAAAAACAAAGAATTTTTTCATTGTCGAGAAAGAATACAGTCATTGAAAATATTGAACACTATTCATCAGAATCAGGCAGGGGAACCCCACTCGATCAAATCATTGATAATGAATAAGAATAGAGTGAAAAAATATTGACTCAGAATCATTGACAACGAACAAAAGAATACATAAAACACAAGAACTAGAATCAATGTTAGTCATTTAGCAACACTCAATCTCAAGGAAAAAAAGCCAGAATCAAAATCGTTGATAATGTAACGATAAAACCAACCAAAAAGAAAAAAAAAATCATAAATTTGTTTCATTCTTCCTGAAGTGTTTGAAGATTTTTGAACTTGACGTTGCTAGGTGATTTTTTCAAATCCTGACAAGTGCAAGGTCGCATGTCATCCTTTCTAGAATCCACACGTGACCATCTGAAATCAATATAACATATTTTTTAAAAATATAGACATAATAGCAGAAAATAATTGGGAATCCATAAAACTCCTTACCATAGTTGGGAGCCAATCTAATTACTGAGAACAATGTAATATTCATGAAAATAAAACAATACATCATGAAGCATGAAAGCAAATCTAAGTGAATTTCTGAACATATGGACATAATGCTAGATAGATACATCGATAAGATGTCAATAGACAGAAATAAAAATAAATGTTAGATATTTCTGATAGCAAAAGTGTACACTTTGAGGATTACATTCCTAAGGAAGAAACAATGGTGGATGATTTATCTTCTCAACCTAGTCCTTTTCCTAAAAAAGATGATTCACCATTATCATCCATTAGTCCACCGTCTCAAAATTTCTGTAAACCATCATGCATATCATCTCAAGTGGGACTTTTTGCTTTAAAGATAGTTAATCTCCATTTTAGAAATGATATGAAGAAATTAAATGAACAAAAGAGTGAGATGCATGAAAGATTAGAAAAGTTAAAAATGGAGAATGAATCATTGACTAAAAAGTTTGCTGCCTTACTAAAGAGGGAAAATAGATGCGTAAATGAAAGGAAGATTGCAGATTTTGACATAAGAAGGAGATATGCGGATCATAGGAGTGAGTATCTAGGGAATCAATGGATGTATGAGCACCAAAGATGGATCCCTATGCAATATATGTCGACGAGCACAAAAGGTATTTCAACCCAAAATAAGGGGAGAAAAGTGGGGATTCCCAAATCCATCTTAGAACCATTTAAAACAATATCGCATAAGGAATTATGGATTCCAAAGTTCATGATAGAACCATTTGTATGACTTTAAATTTATCTAGCTCGCCATTTTTTTTTCTTTCTTCATTTGCATTTTTCTTTGATTTCACTTTATGGGTACGAATCTATTTCCCTAGATTGCTATTTTGTTTTGCTTTTGATTTTTAGTTTTCCAGGAATAAAGAAGAAGAAGAAGAAGTACAATTCAGACACAACACGAGATGTCGGCTGATAACACCCTAATTTCGGTCTTCATTTCATGTTATTAGCATGATTTATGCATTTAAAAGGCTTAAATTTGGGTTGTTATCATATATTTACACAAAAATAATGCTTCCAAGTAATTTCTGATTTTTCCCTAATTTTCTGTTAATTATATGATTTTTTAAGGATTTATTGAAGCTCGAAATAATTATTTTTGGATGAAAATGGCACATTAAAAATTTTATTTCGACATTTATCAACATGGGAATTAATCAGGGAATTTTCTAGAATTTTCTAGAATTTTTTACGAATTTTTAGGAATTTTCTGGGATTTATTTCAAGAAGAAATGCATTTATTCTATGAAAAAAGGGCATATTTATAAGAGAAAAAAATGTATTTATGCAATTTCTAGACTTTTCGGGGCCTTTTTGCAACGTATCGTTGCAAAAAGACCCTGAAAACAGCTCTCGGTCGCCACGGCAGGCGTAAAGATCCTATTTAAAATCACTCAGGGTTTTATTGCAATTTTTAATATATATTTTTAATGTTTTAGGAGAAATCGGAGGAGAGAGAGGGCGCCAGGGGCAGATACGCAATTACTTTTGGGCAAGGCCCAAAAGCAATTCCAGGCTTTTTAAAGACTTTTCTGCAAAAAGGAGGATTCAAAATGCGCCAGCCAATGAGAGAGCGACACGTCATTGCGTGTTTAAAAACGAAACTAATAAATAAATCAATTTTAAATCCAATGGATTAAATTGGTTTAAAATTGATTTATTAATAACTTTTGATCCTGAAGTTCGATTGAGATGATTTTTTTATAGATTTGTTCGTCTTGATCCCCTCTTTCTATCTATATTGTTAGATCATTCAGATCTAGCCTACATTGATAGATAAATATTAAGTACTAAACGGGGGTAAAATGGTGATTTTTACCCTATAACCTAAGTATAAAAGCTAAATTTCGAGAGGGGGAGCTCATTCTGGATGGTGCTCTATCACAGCTGCAAGACAGGGAGGAGCTCTAGCTTGGATCAAGTTTTCTGGTACTTTTTTTCCTTGATTGTATTTGAACTTTTATGCATTTTGAATGAATTAGGTTAAGTTGTTTGTTTCTTCATCTCTATTCTGATCTGAACTTCTAAATCGTTTGGCTTGAGTGGCATGTACAAGCCCTGATTAGGATTGAGAGGATAAATTGAGGGATTTACCTTGGCATTCAATTGCATTCCAAAAGAATACTCTAAAAAATTTAGTTTTAATTCTTAGGAGATTAAGATTTCCCTTTTTATTTCTGATTTGGCAAATTCTCAAAACCAACCAAAATTTAAATCAAAAATTTCTTCCAACCTCTCTAATTGAATTCTTTGATCCATCCAATTGGATCAATTAGTTCAATCTAGAGCCCACATTTCTTCTTTTCATCTCATCTCTTCTACTCCCCTCTCTAAATTCTCACCTAATTAGGGTGACTTGATCCTCATTGAAGATCAAATTCACTCTAATTAGGATCTAAAACACCAAAAATAAAATCAAATTGAAATTCCTACTTGCCTCCCTTGGACGACACTCATACTTATCACTATACATATTAAGTAGAGTTTTATAAATTTTATTGCATAAGCCAAAAATTCACAACGACAAGGGCAAAAAAATTTGCGTAATTTTCACCCCTATTTTTGGCTTATCATCGGCTCATCATTAGTAAGTTCTTCAAAGATCACGCCTAAGCAGGTTTGCAATTCTGAACTTCTGAATTACAATTATGATCCATTCCCATGCATTGAGGACATTGCATGATTTAGTGGGGGGGAGAACATTTCATGCATTTAGGAGTGCAAACCTTTATTTTTCTTTGTGTCATAAAAATTCCATGTGTAATTGAAAACCCACCTTTAGGAGACCTTCTTCATCCATGAATTTGAATTACATGTGTAGGGAAGTTTGGCTTTATATAGCGGATCATGATCATGCAAAACTTAAACAAACCTTGATTTTGGATAATATGGGAGTCAATTTCCAAATGGCTAGGATATCTAGTGGGTGTGTAGGGGATAGGAAAATCAAAGGATTGAAGCACTATGATTCAAAATGCTAGAGAGTTGAGTGAATTGAGGACCCACACCGCGCCACCATTCACTGAGCCGATCCTACTTGAATGTTTTTATTCTTTCATTAAGTCAATCTCACTTTAGGGTGGAAGATAGGCATTTCTCCAAGTCTTTAAGCACAAATTTTCCTTTTCTTGATTCTCCATCTACCTTGCCATGCCATTCCACTATGACATTCCATTTGTTATATGTGTTCTATGTGTCATTCTATGTCATTCTATGTGTTCAACCATGAGCCATGTACCTATCCACTTTCGTGAACTTTTCTCTAACCAAACAGCCTTTCATGGATGGTAGCCATCTCCCAAGCCATTCTATCTCCCGTTCCATGGGATCACCTTTAGCCCATCTCTATCACCATTTCTGTCTAATTTCGCTCTTCAACTTCTTATTACCTCTTCTTCTCTTCAATGATAACTCTATTCTGTTTTTCTTTTTCACAATGTTTAGTATTTTCTTTACCCCTTACAAAAAACAAAAAAAAAGAAGTCCTCAAGTTCAAGCAAAATATGAGGAAAATTAAAAAAAAAAGGGATTTTTGTGATAGGCATTGTTAGTTCATTAATTTCATTTCAAGTTATTGAATCTAGTGAGGGCATTCCTCATGATTTCTTTGTTCTATTTCTTTCTCATTCGTCTAAGTCTTTGGAGAAGGTAACCTGAAATGATATATCCTCGAAAAACCTTTCATTCAAAATCCATCTCTTCCCCTTTGAGCATGCTATCTTTCGTTCATTCTTATTCTCTGACCCATGCCATCACACTATTTGATATTCTATGCTAAACTGGGAGGCGTAGAATGTCTAGATTTCATCTTATAGTTGGAGGAAATTTAGTGGATAATTTTAACACAAGTAGCCGCTACCCGGAAGAGAGTGATCTTGATATGAGAGGAGAGAGATCCACCACTTGAAGAGTGCAGTGAGGAGCATTCTGGATCATAGTGTAATATCTGGAGAGAAGTACATCTTTCTATTCATTTGATTAGCTCTACCCAAAACCAAGAGGACAGCACCCATATTCCTGACAAGGTGAAATCCAAATTGTCGAGGAGAGTTTTGTTTGAGCATGTTATTGATAATTCTAACACTTTATGCAGATGAATGAGTATTGATGGATGAAGAAGTCATCTAAACAAATAACGATACATTGATAAGGGACTAGCAATGATTTAAGTGGGGGGGTATGATAACTTGAAAATTAACATGATTAATTAATGAATTTTACATTATATTTATGTGTTTTAATGACTATATTTGCCTGTTATTATATTAAAATAAAGATAAATCATTTACCCTTTCATTTTACTATTATTTCTGATTTTTTTATCATTTTTACATGGAATTTAACCTCATTTTGGTGAAGAAGTATTTTTTACAGGGCTTTAAATAAAATAATGTCAGTCATTTTCTGGTATATACAAAAAAGGTTTCCTCTTACTCTTATATATACGATTTTTTCTATCCGAATCAAATTTGTTTGATTGAATTTTTTTTTTTTATTAATTTGATTTGGATAGAAAGGTATAATACATTTCTGCACTACCCACCGCAGACGGCATTCTACCTAATAAAGCCGATACTTCGGATCCTGCTTGGACGAATCTAAAAATATTGTCAATGAATAGCAGTACGTCTTGTTCATTAACATCTCGGAAATATTCCGCCATGGCTAAAGGTTGGTAAGTGTTTTCATGATTTGTCTGGAATTTTTCCATATTTTTATATAATGTTTTGACCATTATATAGCCAAGAAATGATTTTTACATATTTAAATAACACATATTTAATTTATTTGGCATTTATAATATATTTAAATATGTACCAAGGGCTATCCACGTCATTCGCCCAAAATTCGGGCGAATAAATGGATATATTTATTTAAATATGAATTGAGAGAGAGAGAGAGAATGAGCGTTATTGGTTCATTATGGCATCGCAAATCGCGATGCCATAACGAACCAATCATATATTATAAATAATCTATGTGGCACGAAAGGTGACAAATTTTTTTAGTCGTTAGCGCGTGCTATGCACGCGCTAACTGACATTCCTCCTAGGGATCAACGCTTTACAGCATCAATTTTCTGTGAACACGAGGAAATCGACACCGTAAATCGATAAAAAAAATTTTAAGGTAAGCTCACCGCCCTTTTTTTTATTATAGGACAAGTCAAAAATTGCGGCCACCGACATACATGAAAGAAAAAGAAGACAGAGAGAAGAATAAGTCAAACATTGCGGCTGACGAAAAAATATATATATCTTTATTTTTTTTAGAAACGGCTTAGATTAATCCTCACTAAAACCTTGATATCTTGAGATCTAAAAGTCCGATTGAGCTGAAATTTTGAGGGTAGGTTCGTCTTTTCTCCCTCTACAATCTAGACGGTTGGATCCTTAAATAGAGGTCTGGAAATGGGCAAAAATCACTTTTGGATGCTCTCCCCAAGCAATTGGCCAGGAAGGACACAGGAGGGATTCTTGAAGTCGACAAATCTTGCTTTTGAACTCAAATTTGTAAGTCTCTGATTTGTATTTCAATCATCTTCTTGAACGATTATAAAACGCCAAGGCATGGGCAAAATGTACATGCCCTAGAAGTTTGTTTTGAATGAAATTAGCACTTCATTTTGATTCTGATTGAAGATCTGATTTTTGATACTTAATTCTAAATCAATTTAAAACGTTTCTGCTTCATTAGATTTTTTTATTTAGGGTTGGATTTCGTCTTTTCCCCAATTTCTTCACTTTCTCTCTCTAGGTTAATTTGCTAAGTTTCACTCTCTAGATTTCGATTTTTATCATTTAGGAATTTTATTTAATATATAAAAAACCTAACAATAAAATTTGAATATAAAATTCATCTATCTTGAAGTCCAATTTAAAAATCCCTTTCTTGATTATTTAATTCCCAATTTTAATTCATAAAATTGTTTTAAAATTTATAATAATTGGGAAATTAATAATATGAATTAAAATGAGCTTAAAATTAAAATATTCCTATCTTGAATTTTCTGACCAAAATATTAAAAATTAAAATTAAGTTTTTATTTAATTTTGATTAATTAAAGAATATTATTAAGGATAATTAACATTTATTAATTGCAAAATCAATTCATTTTTGAATTAATTAATTCAAATTGGATTAAAATTCTCATTTGTTGCCTCCCTGTGGTTCGACCCCTTACTTGCTCTATATTTGTATTTAGTGATTAAGGGAAATTATAAATTTTACTTTATAAGTCTAAATCCAAAATCAACGACATTTTTACGTGCATTTTTAGGCTTATCAGTTTTGCGAGATGGTTTCTCTTGACGTGACTTCGACCTTCGTGATTGATGTCATGGTCTTCCACGTATTCATCATCTTCTTCTATCATTCTTCCACTGCCCCATCTATCGGGTTACGATTATCTCCATTGCTAACCAAAAAGCATCAATAGAAAAGAAAAATAGATATGAGGGTCACGTCCCATTTAAAATTCAAAAAATACAGATCCAAATTTGTGAGAAAGATGAGTGAACAATCATCCAAGACACAGTAATGATATAGTAGTCTTGACACTGGATGGAGGATTAGTCTTCCACCGGAAGGCTAGAGGAGTCTCGCATCTAGCTCGCGGTTTTCTTCCATCTTCATCATTGTCCATAAACATTGGATGGCCAAATGTAATTCATTGTCCATAACAAATAATACATTATACTCAATGTGTAAATAAATGAATAGTTAAATACACCAGTCAAGGAATAATAATAGAGTATATGTCATTAGATGAAGACAAAAAACTGAGTTCTATCTGGTGGGTGCATCCACACGAATGGCAAATAGCTCATCATCATCATCACCGTCACCTTCTCTTTCGCTCTCAAATCTTCATTGCTGCACCATGACTTCAACATCATCAAAACTTTGACGCTCTTTGCTATGAGCCTGGATCGCATGTAGTTGATTACACGACGCCCTTCTAAGAATAGACGCTCACACGCAGCACTCGTCGGTTGAACTGCGAGAAATTCCTTTGCCACCAATGCTAATGCAGGGTAAGAAATCTGACCTATTATGGAGATAAAAGCAATTAGAAGTTCAATAAGGCAAGTAAGAGATTTTGAATCTAGCAATGCACTTTATATGATACCCGTCGTCTTCCACCAATGCAACACTTCCGTACCGAATGCTGGGGGGGCCGTCGTGTATACGTCGAGCTCTTTAATCGGATCAACTCTTTGTGGTAGCTCAGATGGATCTAGTGTTCTTGGAGCTCCATTTGTAGGAAATCATTCCTCATTGATAGAGCAGATAGTTCGGTGGACTGATTCCCAAGGTTTTTGGATACTGAATATGAATCCATGATAGTGCGGATGGTAGAAAACCTTGTTCTTAGCCTGTGGATCAATCAAACAAAGCTTCATATATGGATGAAGTAGAAACCCTTTCGATCAAAGATGTTCGCCACCGGTCATTGGTTAGAAGAACTGCCTTCTTTTGCCTTCAACTCATTATACTCTTTATGGTGCACATTTTGCAAATTTTGCCATAGGATCGTACTGCAACTATACATATTTAGCTCTACTGTCACATCACGACCCCAATTATGTGCCCCACAGACATTGCATGCAAAAACCTTTGGTGCAACCTCTGTGAAGTGTATCTGTGCATAATTCTTTATCTTGGTCTTCTTTTTACTTTGGCCAATACTCCCCTCGGATGATGTAGAGCTTTCATTGGCACCAGAAGCATGAGAGAGAGGAGCTTTAGGCATACTAAATTACAATTGAAAATATAATTTTTTCTGATAATTCATTCAATATCAAACTATTTTGAGACAAGGTTTGAAGTGCAACTATAATGTATAAATATTAAAGCACAGTCGTACTGAGATGTTAAATCAACAAATGACAAAAGCACAATGATAAATAATGATAAGAGGTTCCTCTTCTTTAGAGTAAAATCTCCTCAACCTGTTCTTTTCCTTCACCGGGTAGATATAGAAGCAAAATAAATGAAATATATGACAATAACTAACAAAAAGATTCTCCCTTCGTGTCTCATTTTTCACACATCTACACAACTTATAAAATACCTCCGAAGAAAATTCAAGAATTGCTCCTATCATTACGGTGAGGACAGAAAACCCAGTGGAGAGCTTTTTTAATAAATATGCCAAGATGACAGTACAGATGCTGCAAAAAACAGAACGACACCAGCACAATGATAAATAACAATAAGAGATCCCAGTATTAGGAGAACCAAAGGATTAAAGTTAGATAAGCTCTTAGTAAGGAGCTTGTGTTTGTGCATGCATTAATGTTCTAGTAATTTTTCAAAGATGGAATCTGCGAATTAGATGATAAAAAGATTCAAAGCTCCAAGTTTAACTCTTTAGCCAATCAAGTGAGCAACAGCCATAACTTTATATGGTTGGGGAAAAATAACTACTAAGTGGAACTTAATAGCAAGCCTAGTGCACTACTATCTCTTCAAGGAAGAGACCATAACCAGTATCCACTATCGACTAAATTACACAATCCACTTGGCAAAATTACTCAGAATATAATAATTAAAAATATGATGCATACTTTAAATCATTGAAAATCCAAAATTCTTGAAAACCAAAAACCAAAAAACATCTGATAAGGAATACTCTTCTATCTTTGAGCAAATGGGGCTTGATAAGGAATTCTGCATTGCAGAGTAACAAACTATTAATTCGAGGAGCCCACTTTGACACTGATTTTTTTTCCTATTTTCACAATGGCAAGTACAAAAAGGTCCTGATCATCTTAAACATCTAATTTTTAACCAAAAAAAGAAAATTGAGTTTTAGAAACTAATCAACTTAAACATCTAATAAGGAATGCCCTTCGGGGTAGAGGATCATATCAGTGGACCAGTCAGGGTAGGACAAGGGTCAGGTACAATAACCTGCCCATCCAAATGGCCAGACTAATGGACCAGTCCACTAGGGGTCCAGTTTACTTTCGTTCCGGCTGATCAGTATACCCCATCCCAACCCTGGACGTTCATAATCCTAATAATGACATCTGATGATTTTATTCTTTGAGTGGCTTGCCAGAACCAGATCGATCACAACAAAAAATGTATGAGTTAGACATGAAAATAAGCATGTAGTCAGAATTTTAAAAAATGTTGTTACCAGCATCATGAAAACAATAGAAAGTTATGGTAAAGTGAAAAAGGATATTCAGGATACAGAATAACAAACACAGAATAATGCTGAAAGAAATTTAGCCAAAATTAAAAGGCTGAGAACCAAGAAACAAAAGATAAAAAAATAAATCCTTTTTGTGCATTTTCTTGAGAAACTAGGGGTTTACAAACCTGAAGAAGTGCCAGAGCGTTACATACTCGGTTTGAAGCAGTAGGTCTAAGCGTTGGCAGTGAAAGAACATGATATATCGAGACTATCTCCTGTAATACCATGAATTTGCTTATCACATCAAGGGACACACCAAAATATTCCATATATATCTGAGCATGAAGTAATAAAGACAGTAGAAATCAACTTTTAGGATAGACGTACTTTCTGATTATATACCCATCTTATACCATGTTAGTTCTACGACCCCACTATGATCATTTGGTCATCTCCCCCTTCAATATGTAATTCTCTTTAGCAAGGGCAACTCTCCCATTTGGAGACCAGCCAAGACGTACCAATGATAACTGCCAATAAATCTCTTTGGAGGATACACTAATTTGATCAAATGTAGAGTATAAAAGGATTTAAGAACAAGGTATATCCTCAATGAAATTATAAGGCTCTAAAGGATTTCTTTGCCATTTTTTCTCCAAGAGAATCATACTAATCACAACATAAAGATAGTAACATTTGTAAAAAAATAATCAAGATTTAATACAACTTGATGCGGAAAGAGAAATACCTGCAGCAGAGCCGCAATAGTTCCAAACGAGTTCCAAAGTAGTGGGGCTAGATCTTGAAATATCTCCCTTTTCTGTAACCAAAAATAAGTTAAGGTATAAGAAGGGAAAAAGTGCGACATTTCAAATTCAAAGTTGATAAAGTTAAGAGAATGTTCTACAAAAACATGACATTTTTCCCAAAAAACCAGGGGTTGTATAAGTGGACCAGTCGCAGTAATCACATCAACAAAAAAGAACCATGTCATCTGTGGTTGAAACAGTGCGCGATTACAAGACAAAAAATATATATATGCAAATTGATACAAAGGTAGATAGGTAGAAATGTGGAAGTAGATATGTAGACCAATACAGAGGTGGATATATATATATATATATATATATAAATGTGGAAAGGTAGATAGATAAGTAGATTTATGCAGAGGTAGATAGATAAATAAATGGAAATATAGATAGATCTATAGATTGATGGATGTATAGATAGATAGTTGGAAAGATAGATACATTTGTAGATTGATATAGAGGTTGATAGATAAAGAGATTGTTTATCTATATATCCACCTCTGTATCGGTCTGCATATCTACTTCCACATTTCTATCTATATTTCCATTTATTTATCTATCTACCTCTGCATCAATCTACTTATCTATCTACCTTTCCACATTTTTATCTATATATCCACCTCTGTATAGCCCATCTCGGGTATTCCTTCCCCACCCGGAGATTTTCGTTTTCTTAGTTATTTGATTTCATTGTCGGAGCTTCATCTTCAATCTCATTTTCTGATAGATGGCGACGAGGAAGCTACCCTGAGGAAGAGCCGCTCAAGTAACTGCAAATGCCAAGAGTTATTGATGATTTTCTCTGTTATGAAGATCTATGGGTGGAGTCGAGCCGCATGGTTGAGTTGGAGCGGCAAAATTCAAACTGGATTTCAAGCAAAATGGATGAACTCCATGAAATCATCGCCAAGCTCCGCCTCCTCGTTCTTGACATGCTTTTGCAAGAATAAGTAGTCTCGCTCATAAAAGCTGCAACTTCAGTTTGTCTTGCATCTTTCAAAGCTCTGGCTTGAAGAAGATGAACTGAAGTTTCTGTACTCGCAAAGAGAATGATAGATTGATTACGAGTTATCAATCCCTGTGCTCAGCATTTAATGAAACCGAGCAGCAAAATTTCAAACTTCGTTCCAAGGAAATTGAAGGAACTCCTTGATTCTCAACAATCTATCTATATGTCTATCTTTTTTTCTGGGTTCGTTGAAGATATTCACTTGGTCCGGAATGTCTTCAAGAAGAAAAAGGGAAAAAAATTCCAGAATCCACCGTTTGAGCAATGCTTTGCTTGTCTATGAAAGCAATGAACGATTCGAAATAGAGATGAACAAAACTAGTAAGAATCTGTTTAGTGGAGATGGAAGAGGCAACGTACTCTCGAGCTTTAATTTCAAGGGTTGACATCACGAGGCCAGGCTTGGCGATGCATAGAAATGAATCAATTGACATAGCAGAGAAAGCACGCAAGCCCCACCTTAAACCTCTCCCTCTCTCTCTTCTCTCTCTCTCTCTCTTCCCTCGAAGGGAGTAGGGAAGGGAAAAAATCAAGAGGAGTTTTTTAAAATCATTTCTAAAAAATTCACACAATTTGCACAATCCAAACTACACGCGGGTCTAAAAAATTAATACGATGCATGTTATCATAATATAAAATATTTCCAATATGGAATCAGCAAATTGTAGGATAGGGATAAATTTTTTCTTGGTAAAATTCATGGTAAATAATTTTTTGATGTTACCAGAATATCCAAATTAAGCTCAGTGATAGTGCTTTTGCAATCATCTTCAGGAATCTTTAATGTTTTATCTTCAAAATTTATACATAATTGTATATATATAATTAACACTAAATATTTGAGATCATGTCTTTTTCTAGGAATGTATTGATTACATCATATTTAGTACTCATTTTCCTATCTGTTGATGGTAAAACAGCTATCTCTTGATTTTTTCTTGTAAGTATTATCAAAATAGAGTTACAAAAATAAATTTCTAATTCCTAAATTTTCTTATTGATGGTGTTATGAATTTTTATATCATCACTTTATGAATATGATAATTTATGAATGCTTAGTCATGAAATGTTTTTGTTATTTCATCTCAAACATGCACTTAATTTATACGCGTGAATATTTTTTTTTTATTTCCTTCAATTAGTTAAGGTACGCATTTTGAAATATGGTATTATTCAAGCATTAACAATATGGTATCACCTTGAACTATTTCATAAGTTATTTTTAATACTCAAAACCGTCACATAAACATGTGTAATATTCATTCCCATCGTGAAGAATATTCTTCTTTCTAAATTTCATAGTTTTCTGCGCAATTTTATGTGTTATGATAAGGGGTACTCATTCCACAAATAAATCCATATAGACTAATTAAATCACTGGTATTATAGTTATTATCATGATTCAGTAATATTTTTTAATATGGATGAACCAAACATTCATATTAACTAGTATTTTATTGTACATTGTATAAAATAGGAGTGTCATGTAAGGGTTCGTGATTTCCAAAAAACATATGTTTTAAGACTGGCATTACAGATATATCATATAAATTAAAATTTATGTGAAAATTTTATTTACTAAATAAATATTTTAATTTAAATCAGTTCAACTTTATTCACCCCCATTATTTTAAGATAAAGACTAAAATTTTAAACGTTGGAATAAACACTTGTAATTAAGGAAGAAATTAAGTGATATAGTTACACATCATCTAAGAAAATAACATATAAGATTAAAATGTTTGGATACAGTATCAATGTGTTTTACATTTCAATTGATTTTTTATGGTTCAATAATCCTCTACGTTGTATATCAGTTGGCTAATAGCACATGAACAAATATTTGTTGGTCACTCCACATTTTCCTTATCTACATGGATGCATTATTTGGGCATTACGTGACATCACTATTACTGCTTACACCATTAAATAAGCCACTTCATACAATAAAAGTGATTCAAATAAAATATATTATATTATTTAATTATCTGATTTTACTTTTATTTTCAATTATTGATGATTTGTAATATGCATTTTATAAAAATGGATTTAAAATTTTTTAAGTTACTTCATATTTAAATGGTTTTAATTATATCATTCAGTAGGTTCTAGAAATATGGTATTTGATTTTTTTTAATGATATATTACTGGACTTGAATTATGTTTCATAAGAATCATAAGCATGCATGTCAATAGTTATAGTTATCCTCATTGATGTATGTCAAACGCGTGAAGGGTGACTTAAGGGTAGAAAAAATTATATGAAATATGGTAAATGCCAAATGGAATGGTTAAGTTTTACACCAAAAAATACACCCAAAAAATTCACATTTCCTTTCACAATTACACTTGGATATTGTGTATTTTTATTTGCATTTTACTAATTGATATATCATCCAATATCTCATTTAGGTACTTTTGAGACATCAAGCAGTAAAATATAACATTAAAAGAGATGCCATTAAATATGAAGGGTCGTCTAGGACATAAATATGGATCTCCAAGGTGTGGCTTTATTTCTAGCTAGTGTTTTGTATGAAAACTATACATCAATGAAATGGTTCATATTTGTATCTAAAATATACTTTAAAAAACATTCACATATATTATAAGAGTTTGCAGTTTACTTCAAATGATTATGTAAATTTTTTACCTATACATTATACTGATATGTCCTTCATTAAACCTTCTATTTAACTTCCACCTTCTGTTCCTTATTAGTGTATGAAATGACATTCCAATTACGGTACCTGAATGACTAATATTATCGGCTTTTTGATTCATAAATAGAATGAAACACATTTTGTGGACAGTTATTGATTCCAAAAATTATATCAATTTACCTTTATATGTTTATCTAATATAAATATTATACAGTTAAATTATATGATAAATATCATAATCTAATATATGAACACTAAACCCAGAACCTGAACATATATGATATTTATAAATTATTCTACCATATCATGAGTACATGGAATTTTCATGCTGTGAATAACTAAAAAAGTTCACAAATCTTTACAGAACCATAATATGAAAAAATATTATAAAGAGTATGAAAGATGCTGCAGGAGTATCAATAAAAAAACGTATTAGAAAGATCAATGAAATCATCAAAAAAAGTTCTTACCACGAGCAGGAAACCCTAAAAATTTAGAGGCATCTTCATGAAGATCCCAACTGATAACAACATATGTCAATTATTGCATCTTGAATATTTAATGCAACATATAGGTAAAGAAAAGTACACCTAAGAGCAAGTCATTAAAAATGCTTACCGAAGAAAAGAATAGTAAGATTAGCATAATTTTCTTAGGAGGAGAAAAATCATAAGTCATGAATATATTTTTCTTAGGAGTCCTTTTAAAAAATCAAGGAATTTCAAAACATGAAAAATTTTAAATTAAAAATTCCAATAAAAATAGTTCATCTGAAAAGGAATGGTGAATGGAAAAGGAACTATCTCAATATGGGCTTATTTAGAGGAGAAAATTCATAAGTCATACATAACTCTTATCCCTTCAATTGAGTCCTTGAAAACAAATGTCAAGGAAACTGAAAACTTAATCTCAGTTTAAGTGGCTCAGGAATAACCTAATGTCTAGCTATATTATTATGTATTAATTAATTAACCTAGGGTTTTTCTACGTATGAAATGAGGTAAGAGGAAATTAGAGACACAATTATTTTTTATAAAGCTTTGGCTAATCCTTAATGCTATTCGGAGCTATCTGTCCCGAGGTTATGATGTGCCCTAACCGTGTTTGTGCGAATGCCCCCAAAGAAAATCACCTAGAAATGGGGCTGAACAAGGATACCAAAAAAAGAAAAAGTCGATGAAGCTCTGTTGTCCTCAACCCACAAACTCTTCTAAAAAATGACAACACTTGACCTACTTCAACTTGGCCTCAAAGCCATCTTCTTATGACCCCTAAAGCCTTAATCTGACTGACCACAAGATCTAGCAAGAAAAATATATTTCTCAACGATATCTTCTCCTCAACGCCACTGATAAACTCAAAATTTGGGTAAAAATTAAGTCTTTGAGAAGTTGAGTTTAATCAATAAAAGTTATAACCAATACTCATAAGTAATTTCCTAGTTAGTGATGAATCTAGGTCGTCTCCACAAGAAACAGATATTAGGGAAAGTACGATCTCAATTGGGTGAAGCGAAGATGAGAGGACTTATGTATACAGTAGTGAATGCATGATGAGAGTAGATAATAATATGATAAATGGCTAATTAGGGTTTTACTTATTTGGGATTAAGATGGATGAGAAAGGAGATCAAGACGTGATCGTAACAACAATGTGGTAGGTGGGGTAAATGCGAGTGGATATAATGATAAAAATGGCGAGAATGAGGTAGAATGATGGTAGAAATGAGAGACATAGTGATATGTGTTGGTTGAAATAGGAAGGAGAGAGATGTGTGATGAGATCATAATGGTTTAGAGAGCACGTGAAATGAAGGTTAAGGCGAGGATGGGTAGAGGACAATGACGGAGTGGATTGAGGATGGTAATGGATGAGAGTGATAAATGGTGAAGATGGATGAACTAACTAAGCGTGTTGGAAATGATTCAACATAAGGCAAAATGCTAATCTTATATCCCTATATTCCGTTGGAATCAAGGCGTCTTCCTGTTGCAGATCAACCCTCCCTGCTTCTCAGTTGAACCTCCCAAGCACTTGAGATACCAAGGAACACTTGATGGACCTTCAAAACTTCACTTTCTTTCAACCAGCCTCACTAGGACGAAGTAAGCTTAAAGATATTTTTTACAAGGATCAGGGGCTCAATTTATAGATCCAACTATATGGATGGATAGAGGATGAAAAGATGAATCTGCCCTTAAAATTTCAGCTCGATCCAAGTTCTGGATCATCAGATATTTGGCCTGGTCATTAGGGCCAATTTAAATCAAATGATTCTCTCTCCTAGTCTAGCTATCAATTTAATTCAAATGAGTATAGCTATCAATTTAATTCAAATGATTCTCTCTCCTAGTCCTCATTAGGGTCGTCATGTCATTCGGTTAGGGTTTTGTCTCTTCTAAGCATTTAATGCAATGATGGGCTGAGATTCCTCCTCATCATCTGCAATCGATGGTTCTCGTCGCGCCAAGTTTTGCCCTGTGAAAAAGACAAAAAGGAATAATGATAGTTTATTACTTAAATATATTATTTAATAGCTTTTCTTGGAGCTGACATGCCACCACATCAGTGCACCACGTCAGCAATTCACCTTTCTAAACCGTTAGAAATGTAACATGTATGCGCCATGTGTACATGTGTGCCCATCTATACATGTGGTGGTGCCACATCGCCCAACCATCATTATTGACAAATATCTTAATCATCTCTTTCTCAGGCCACGAAATGCATTTACTGCTAGAAAAATAGCTCCTTTTTTTCTGATTGGTCCATGTCACCTGCAACGGGAAAAGTAAAAAAACCCAAAATATACTCTCAAATGCATATTTAATAAAATAAAATCCAAACAAATACAAATAAATATATACTTTGACTTAGAAAAATCATGTCTTTCCAAACTAAATCTCCAAAAGTTCCAAAAAAAATCATATTCTGACTCAAAAAATTATTTTCTTGTAGAATATGTTGTCAGAAAAATCTCCAGAATACATTTAAATATATAAAATTCAGAATATCATTCTAAAAATGAATTTAATCATTTTAGGCTTTATAACATGCATATATGATTAATTCAATGCAAATAAACATGTAAATATGGTCATATTAAGCTACTAAAAATCCATGTTATCAACCACTCAGTATAACAACTCCTTAAATAGTATTCAAGACGAGACCTTATTTCATGTATTACAAAAAGAATATTTTTAGATCAGAAATTTATAATTTTAGAGATAAAAAATCGTAATGCAATTATGACTTCCCTGCACTAATACATCCATGGTTATGGTCTTTCTTTCCTCATGTCCTCTTCTCCTCCACTTTTCTCTTTAGACACAATTCATTGATTTGTGTCTGACCTTTGATGCCTAAAAATAAAATATCTTTTTTATTCCTGCACCAAATGAGATAATTCCACCTAAAGTGGTTTTATAACACAATATGAAAAACTGTTTTATTTCTCCCAAAGTATTCAAAATTGAATCAAATAAATCTCTAGCGGTCAATATTTCAACATTCTTACTCAATCATCTCATTCCTCCACGTCCAACTTCAAATCCCTGTATATCTTGCAAAAATCAACCAAAAAATGTGATTCCAAGTTCTATGTACTTGAACAGATGTCATCAACTAATAATAAACAAAATAGAGACTCAAAATGAATACAAAATTATGTTAAATATGTCAAACTTATCACAAGGTTGCAGATGTAATAATTTCAGAGGGCAACCTTCTTTCCTTTGAATCTAGAATCACCCAGCACCAAAAACCATGATTCCAAGTTCTATGGATTTGGATTGATTTTATAAAATAATACTTTAAAATTTCTTGAAAATTTCTTGAGGGATTGAAAGATTTCTATTGCTTTCAGACTGTTTTTTTCAAAGGGCAAGGAGAGGGGAGTTTAAAATTAGGGCTCAAAACTGTATTTATGGACATAGAAATCCAAAAGGACATAGTGGTAATTTATCAACAGTCCAATAGTCATATATATTGATTAAGATTAAAAAATATGAAATAGTAAACCCTTTTAATTTTGAATTTTAATATTTACTATTTTTCCATAAGCTCAAATAACTCTCAAGTCTTGAGAATAAAAACTAGCCGTTATGGACTTAGAAATCTAAAAGGGCATAATGGTACTTTGTTAACAGTCCAACTGTCATATGTATTGATTAAGATTAGAAAATATGAAATTTCATATTAATCCTTTTAATTTTCAATTTGTATTTTTACTATTTTTCAAACATTCAAAACACCTCTCAAGTGTTAAGAGTAAAAACTAGCCGGTATACCAATAATTTCAGCTTTAAAATAATCTGAAACTCTCAGGTATGTTTACAACTATATTTCAATCAATATATGATCATTTGATTGTAATATCTTCATGTAATTAATTTTCATTAAATCATCAATAAATTCAGCTTTAGCTAATCGAAGGTATTAATTAGGAATTTGAAGAAGTTATTAAACCAGCCAAATGAAGTCAAACGAAGACAAATATTTGATCAGCGTTAGAGACTATGTTTACCTTCATGTCATGGAAAATACAAGTCCTATTTACATGATTTAACTTGTTCACCATGCTGTCAAACTAAGTAGCATTTTCATATAACTAAAAGTACTATGTTTATCTTCACTTATAATCAGTCAACTTATTGGCGGAGGTCCTATTGTGCTTGATCACAACCCCTATTGGTGCATGCATTACTTTAAACTCTCATCATAATACATATTCAAAGTATTTTACAAAAATTCCCTTTAAGCTTAATCTTCACTTGATAAACTTTATACTTGTATGTCGACCACAATTTTCTTCTCATCAATAGAGGACATTTAACACATTATTCCATTTGCTAATATTCTAAAGCAACAGACATAAAGCAGATTAAAAAGGGAGCCCTAGTTATTAGTTTTGAAATCTGGTATTGGACATAAAAACAAATCAATATTTACAAGGGTACAATCAAGATATTATGTCCTAGCATGTAAATAATTTGTTCATTTTCCTACTTGGAGGCTAGCACCAAGGTTTTGTGAGAGCGGGTTGTATTTTAGAGTAGACGGCTTATTTCCATATTTAATCAAGTGAGTGAAATTGAACTTGGGATGTTACTTCATACATTATTAAAAGAAAATTTTGAAAACTATAAATGACGGTAAAATATTATAACAAATAACATATAATATACATTGTATATAAAATGAGATTACATAGTGGCCTTTGTATGCATGTTGAATCTCCAATTCTACTTTACCATTATGTGGTTTTCTATCTTTATAATAATTAGCCACTTCATAATATAGGATCTTAAATGATTTAATTATTATATTTCATGAATACTAAGTTTTCCAATATCAGTATCACATTTTAGAACATGCCATTAGTTTGCCTTACAATACCATCAGTAAATAAAAACATTCATATTTTTTATAATTAATAAATTATTCCATAGAAAAAATTAAATAACTAAATAAGTTCAATAAGTTAAGTTTTTGAAAAATTTTGAGGCCATATGTTTCTTTCTTTTATACATAAAAATGATACCTTAGATTCTTTAAAAAGGTATAATTTGATTCAACACTGAGAGTTTATGTGTTGATTTTAAACTTCATAATTTGTATAAAATTATATTAGTACTATCATTTATGACTCTAAAATCAGTTCCAACTAAGTTGTAATAAATCAAATTATAATTTAATAATTTTCTAAATTATTTAAATTTTGCATTTTAACGTTTGATTCTATTTTATTTCTTGTTGCTTAAAACTTTCTTATTGTAGTGTGATGCCCTGGGTGCGTGGAAGGGGGATATCTTGACCTCCAGATCCTACCTCACTGCTCCAAACCTAGTTCATTCAACCCAGAGTTTAGTTTGTGTCTGTCACTCATGCCTCTTCAAGATTTCATATGAGTTTGGAATTCTTGATGGAGCACTCAACATTTTTTAGAAAAAAAATGCTCCATAGAGCCAAGAGTAGAAGAAAGTGCTTTTGGGAACAGAATAAAAGGTAAGGTAGACAACCAAGTCTTGAAAGCCAAGGATTGTGAAGGACTGGGTAAGAGAGGTGACATAGGAAGGCAATAATTCAGGAATTACAGGTTTAGAAACAAATGAAAGAGAAAAAACTTTGACGCATCAAGGGTAAAAATGTTTTTCCTCAATTATCATGATGTTATGTATCTGTATTTATAAGAATGTATGTTCCCCAAATTTATTATACAGATTAGAATAATTCAAATGATATCCAAAGTGTTATTCAACATGATCATGTTGAGGTGTAGGAGAGCTCTTCTGCCACTTGCATGCGTTATGGTCAGAGTGGTCGATGTGTCACGCGTCGTCTCCGTCTCAGTTTGTATGTGGACCACATCATTGGAGTTGTCTTTCACCGGCCCCGACAAGCTCAAGCCAGCTCAAAGATTGAGCTTGGAATGAAGCCTTTGAACATGATCTCGCGCTAGAGGTTTGGTAAGAACACCAGCAAGCTGATCACCTCTAGAGATGAAGGAAACAAACAAGGATCCTTGCAAAACACATTCTCAAACAAAGTGATAGTCAATCTAAATATGCTTTGTGCGAGCATGAAAAACATGGTTCTTACATATATAAGTAGCACCAAGATTGTCCCACCATAAAGTAGATGCTAATTTAGGATTAATATGAAGTTCATGGAGCAGAGATTTTACCCATAAAATTCAGTAGTAGCATTGGCCACAAACTTTGTACTCTACTTCAGTGTTGGATCGGGCGACAGTTCTTTATTTCTTTGAGGCCCAATTGATGAGATTACTTCCTAAGAATGTGAGAAAACCAATGGTGGATTTTTCTATCAAGTGGATCACCGGCCTAGTCCAAATCACTGAATATATGAAGATGTTGAAGGAATGACTATGAAATTGCAAGGAATATTGAAAATTACATTTGATATAACAAAGAAGATGCTGTAAATGCCTTCAATGACAGGCTTGAGGTCCATGCATGTGTTGACATGCCCTATTTATTGTAAAGGCAATATAAGAATGTGTAATGGTTAAATATTTTAGGATGCTGACAGTTTTCTATTGGGCAGTATGGTCACAATCAAGGGGTGACTTGGTTTCACATTGATTATGGGATGTCAACAAACTGCTGCATAGACTATTGAAAGGTTTACATTCTGCAATATTGGCCATATGAAGAATTTTGATTACATATTGTGATTCAGATGGAGTGAGCCCTACCTTGCTTCGATGAAGTTGAATTCAAAGGAAGCTTTGGGTAGGATCAAGGTTTCATATGGCAAATGGAGCGCTTAGTACTTTGATGGTCTGGTGAATACCTTGTGAGTTCGGACTAAGAATTAAAACATCATCATAGAGTAGAATATATTGAGGTCATGTGTTAGTCAGTTTGAAAAATAAAGAGGAATCAGTAGGAGACGCTGTAAAGCAGTGAGTAGAAAAGAATGAACTAAGCTTTTGAAACCACGCTTTAGGAGCTTGTTTTAAACTGTACAACAACTTATGAACATGATTTACATGATGAGGATACCGTTCAAACGCGAATCTAGGTGGTTGTCTCATGTAGATTGTTTCAGCAAGATATCCATGGAGAAAGGTGTTAGAAATATCAAGTTATTGAATATGCCATTTGTTGCTTGCAGCAAGAGAGAGGAATGTGCAAAGAGTGGTCATTTTCAGAACAGTACTTTAAGTTTCATGATAGTCAATACCTGGAGTTTGACTGAAGCCTTGGGCAGCCAATCGAGCATTGCATCAATCAAGGGACCCGTCAGACTGCAAATTGGTGTGAAAAACCCATTTACTACTAACTTTTTGATGGATAGAGGTAGAATGAGATACCATGTGTGATTGTGAAAAAGAGCGGAGTATTCTTCATACATGGCTTTGCCCAAAGAGGGTCTTGTAGCGCTGAGGCAATAGAGGCTGGCTCCATTGGAACAGACGAAGATGCGTAGCAAGATGGAAGTAGATATTTAGTAGAAAGGTGGCATAACGCAGAGATTTTTCATAAACAATTAGGAGTTGAAGTAGGCAGAGTTGTATGTGATGAGGTATGTGGTGCAATGTTTGACTTAGGTGATATTTTTACTGGGAAAATGAGGAGGCATCGAAGGTGAGCATGTTCCTAAAGGTTGGGTTGATGATACATTATGAGAGAAGAACACTTCTGAGGTATGAGGTAAAAGGGATGTTGGAAGTTGTTGTTGATCGAAGAAGTTGGGTTGATTGTTGAATAGTGGTGCTGGAGAATTATTCATAGAAGAAAAGGGATACACATTTTCATCAAACACAATATCTCTGGAAATAATATGCAACTTGTGCCTAGATTAAGACATATGTACCCATGATGATGCCCACTATTGCTGAGAAATACACAATGTTCACACAAAGAGCTTAACTTGGAGATTGTAACATCCTAAGATTGGAAAAATACATACATCCAAAAGTTTCAAGGAATAGTCAGGGGGTTTAGTTTTTAGTACCTCACATGGAGATTTGAAAAAGTAGTTGGGCCAGAGGAAGATGATTGATGAGAAAAACCATCTCTGAAGTAGTTTCATCCCAAAATCTTTTTGGAATAGTTGCATGATGCTTCATTTAAAGAGTAGTTTAATGATGTGTCAATACTTTCATTCTGCGACTCCATTCTGTTGATGAACATGGAGACACGATATGTGGTGCAGGAGGCCTTGCTTCATGAGAACTTGGTGGAGATTCCAGTATTCACTTCCCAATCAGATTGAAAGGATTGAATTTTACAATCGAATTTCCCTTCAACCAAATTTTGGAAAATAAGAAAGGCCTCAAGTAGATCACTCGTCTTTTGTAGAATAAACGGCCAGGTATATCTACTGAAAGCATCAAGAAAAGTTACAAAATAAGAAAAGCCAATATGATAAATAGTGGGTGCGGACCCATATAAATCAGAGTGTATAAGTTCCAATGCTTTCACAACAGCCCGATTAGAGTTTCCATAGAATAATTATTTTGTCGTCAACATAGCACATGATTTGGAAACATGTGGTCAAAGCATGTTTGTTAACCGAAAACCTAAACTATTGACAATGCTTTTCAAATTTTGCAAAGCAGGATGGCCAAGGCGTTGGTACCCAAGGTCTGAAGATGCTTATGTGACTAAAAAAAGCTTACAGTGATGGTGATGACAGATGGTAGAGTCCATCACTAACATCACCTTTGAGTAGTATGTTCTCAGTCTGTTGATCATTGAAAAAACAGGCATGTGGGTGAAATTCAATACTAACATTATTATCAAGAGTAAGTTGACGGACAAATACTAACATTATTAATATTAAAAGATTCTTGGTTATTCAGGGCATATGTAAAATGTTTCACAAAAGGATCTTATGTGATCAAGTAGAGAAAAATGAATTGCTAGAGGCATAAATGGGAAAACATGAGCCATCACCATTAAAGAACTTTTTCATCCCTTGGTAACGTGTAGAGTGACCTAAGCCTTGAGGACATTCGGTGACTTGGTGAGTTGCACCGCTTTCAAGATGCCGGTGTGTTTGAGAAAGCGTCGATGAAGTTGATTTAGACCCTGGAGAGAGAAAATATGCTAAAATTGGAAGGTAGTTGAACTTAGTGGTTGGCGATTGGGATGCATTGCGCCCTGGTCTTGGCATGAACCCATCATCGGAGACGTCGGCACAATGACCAATCAAGGAGCAACTTTGACACTTTGGACTTGTTCTTGTTTGTTGGTTAAAATTCTTCGGTCCTCGGTGACCATGACCATGAGCCTGTCCACCGTGACCTCTGCCAGGTCGTGGTTGTCATTGTTGCTCAAAATGGGCTTGTAGTTTATGAAGGCAGTTGTTCTTCTCCTTCTTCGGTATCACCAAACTTAAGCATGTTTTCTTTGGACCTCAACATAACCACACTGGTATTGAATCAATGTGTACTAGTGTGAGCATTAATACTTGTACCTAATGCCTGATATCTAGTACCAAGCCCTCAATGTAAAACAAAATTTAAAGTATGTTCGTGAACAGAGCAGCCAACTACACCAAGCGATGTGACAATGCTTTGTATTTCTTGAACAAATTCATACATAGTTTGCATACCTGTACGAATGTTATGTTGCCTGTTGGTTAGTGTACCTCTACAAATGTTCTATAGTTTGTTGTGTAATCATTGATTCTGAGTTGGAGGAGAGTTCATTGTTGAGCATGTTCCATGCTTCAAACACAGTTATACTATTTTGGATGATAGGGAGCACTTTGTCACATATGTAAAATCACAACGGCCATAACCGCAATATATTTCTTCCACCAAGGGTTTTCTAAATCTGTAAACATAGTAATTGATGAGGGTCTATCATGATTTAGGTGTTTACCTAGCCCTTGTGCCACTATTGTGGATTTCACACAGCGCATCCATAGTGGGTGATTCAGGCAAGTGAGCTTCATTCCCGTGGGTGAATGTGTTGCGCTACAGTTTTCTTCAATGATCTTGTTCTTCATCAACATGGTCGATGAATGACAACCTCATCTAATGGTGCTCCTTCAGAATTCGACAGAATCGGCTTTGGTACCATGTTTGAAACAAGATTTGTCTAGATGAACAGATGAAAGAGACAGAAGTTTGAAACAACAAGGAGAAAAATGTTTTCTCTCTACTATCATGATCTTATGTACATGTATTTATAGGAGGGGACATGCCCCAACTTGATTAAACATAATAGAATAATTCAAATGATATCCGAAGTGTCAGCCAACATAATCATGTTGAGCTGTAGGCGAGCTGTGTTGCCACTTGGCTGCATTATGGTCAGAGCGATCACTGTGTCACACGCCATCTCTATATCCGTTTGTATGTGCCCTACATCATTGGAGTTGTCTTTAACAATCTCCACCTCGTTTCTCATGTCTCTGATATCTCCCTCTCATTTAACCTCTCTCTGGTCTCATCTCTCTTATCTCTTTCTCTCTCTCTATTCCCATCTCACTTATCTCTTTCTCATTTCTCATCTCTCTTATCTCTTTCTCTCTCTCATTTCTCATCTCTCTTATCTCTCTCTCCCTCGTTTCTCATCTCTCTTCTCTCTCCCTCTCATTTCTCATCTCTCTCTCTTGTTTCTCATATCTCTCCCTCTCGTTTCTCATCTCTCTTCTCTCTCACATTTCTCAAATCCCTTATCTCTCTCTCCCTTGTTTATCATCTCTCTTCTCTCTCTCATTTCTCATATCCCTTATCTCTCTCTCCCTTGTTTCTCATGTCTCTTCTCTCCCTCATTTCTCATATCCCTTATCTCTCTCTCCATTGTTTTTCATGTCTCTTATCTCTCTCATTTCTCATATCCCTTATCTCTCTCTCCATTGTTTTTCATGTCTCTTATCTCTCTCATTTCTCAAATCCCTTATCTCTCTCTCCCTTGTTTATCATCTCTCTTCTCTCTCTCATTTCTCATATCCCTTATCTCTCTCTCCCTTGTTTTTCATGTCTCTTCTCTCTCTCATTTCTCATATCCCTTATCTCTCTCTCCCTTGTTTTTCATGTCTCTTCTCTCTCTCATTTCTCATGTCCATTATCTCTCGCCCTTGTTTCTCATCTCTCATATCTCTCTCTCTCATTTCTCATATCTCGTCTTCATCTCGTTTCTTCTCTCTCTTATCTCACTCTCACTCTCTCTTGGTTCCCATCTCTCTTGTATATCTCTCATTTCTCGGCTCTCTTATCTCTCTATCTCACTTGTGTTTCTTATATCTCTTGTCTCTCTCTCTCATTTCCCATCTCTCTTGTATATCTCTCATTTCTCCTCTCCCTTCTCTCTCTCTTTGGTCTCTCTCTCTGGTCTCTCTCTCTCTCTCTCTCTCTCTCTCTCTCTCTCTCTCTCTCTCTCTCTCTCTCTCTCTCTCTCTCTCTCTCTCTCTCTCTCTCTCCCCCCCCCCTCTCTCTCATTTCTCATCTTTTTAGCATATCTCTCATCTCTCATCTCTCCATATGTTCTCATTTCTCTCTTTCTCTTGTATCTCTGGTAGGGACCCCACCAACCCGGCTGAGGCAACTCATGGAAACTATTGAGGAAGAAGATCTCAGTATCAGCAACTCACCAGAAATGTCAGCTGCAGCGCCAACCAATAGGAAAATAATTAAAAGATTATCTAGTAAAAAATTGCATGTACCCTTTACTCATTAAGAGAAGTAGCAACCAGGATTAATATAAAATAAAAATGTCAGGATTAAATGGTAGATAGGAATTAAGGAGACAACTGACTACAATCATTCAAGAGAGGAAATTAAGATTCATTGCAAACTGGACAACAATTGTTGTAGTGAAACAATCTTAATTAATACCACTTATTTATCTTCAATCAATAAGGAAGCAGCGGTCGGCCTTGCTCAAAGGCTGGATGACTGTTGCTTCTAACACAGCTATTTCAAAAGAGGGGTACATCAGTCTACTATTATTTCAACAACAGATGGACAATGGTCGGTAGTGCATCGACAATTCAACGGTCATGTTGAGGGATATAAATTTATGTGTAATGTTTTAGTTTTCTGAGACTTTTCTTACTAAAATGTGTCTCCTAGGGCATCCCGAAGATGACTTCGAGGTTGATGAACATCCAGGAGAGTGCCCCAAAGGTGATGAGTATGAAGAGCCACTAGGCTACATCCAGATCACCCTAGTTCCATCGAACTCCGGTGCAACCTGTTGGGACCCTCCAGATCTAGCAGGATCCTACGATCTTGGAAAGCACTCGTATTATACAAAGACCAAACCCTTCATCCCGGATTGCGCCACCAACAGTAGCTCTGACGTCACCAAGAACTAGTGCAAACACAAATGAACACTCCCGATCGGTGAGTAGGAGTAGAGATGAATCCGCGACACCAACATCGACGGTCACCTATCTCAACCCTCTGAAGCCATCGGCTCCTATACCTGTATTACTCATCAGCTCCGAAGCCATCGACACCAATATTACTCAACGGCTCTGCCCATCACCCTGTCCATCTTCTAATTCCCGTCTCTCTCTCTAGTTATCTAGTGTTTCAGGCTCAATAGGCTTATGATTGAAGATCATGAGATGGCCCTTCCTCGTCTTATCTACTTTCTCTTCTTGATTACATCTTGGCATCTCATGTTTCTTAAATCAATAAGGAAGCAATGGTCTACCTTTCTCAAAGGCTGGAGGGCCATTGCTTCTCAAGCATTATTATTTCAAAGGAGGGGTACAAGGGTCTAATGTTGTTATTTCAACAAATGATCAGCAACGTGTTGGGTTCGGTGCCTTGGTTCATCCATGGAAACCATGATTCCATGGATGAGGAAGCATGTTAATAGATTCTTAATCAATCTTTAAAACATAAATCAAATGTAGCTTGTGGGGAAATTGTTCCACCCTTGACTTTGCTGCTTTGAGATCGTTCTGAAGTCGTTCATGGGTCCGGCCTCTAGAAGTGTCAGCACAATCACTTGGCGCTTGGATCTCCACCTTGTCTTCTTCTACTCTTCTTGAAAATCTTGAAGATCTTTGCACTATAGAAACACTCTCCTTGGTTGGGTAGAAAATAGAATGGAGAAAGGGGGGGCTCTGAAATGTGGCTGGCATGGATGCTTAAAATGAGTGCCCCTTCCCTATTTATATTTTACTTAAGTTTTTTCTCAAAAACCCTACAACATAAATATCTCAACTATGCCCTAATGACCTTATGTGGCGACCTTCTAGGCCCATGTATCATTCTAGTTAATAACTTTAGTGGCCCAATAACAATTATTGGCCCACGTTATTAATTAACTATATCAACATATAGATTAATTAACTAAGGATCGATTTAACCCAATCGATAGATTAAGTTTCCAGCCCGTGGGGTGTCAAGCTACACTTCGTGCTCTAGAAGATATCGAGTAGTGTTTGAACTCTCTCATGGAACCTTTACTGCCATCGTTCATTGTATATGTATAATCCATCATCTGCGCAAGACTCTTGAATGACTTAGGGTATGGTTTATCGTCAAACCCTAATCTTTCATTTGATTAGTACTGATGTGTAATGGGGATTATTGGAGAACACCTTCTCCAGTATCCTCACTACCCTGGTCAGGGATTTTCTTCATCATCTTCCTTGACTAAATCTCCTCTTATACCGAGGGTGGATGATCCTGTCTTGACCACTCAATCATCTCCGGGAGCCTCTTACTACATCCAAGCTATGACTTGTTTGAATCCCATGATTAGAGGCTCGTTAGTCATAGTCAAAATGTAGTGTCCATTCACGAGATGTCCTTGGTGTCTCAGGTCAGTGGATCACAACCGTGACATGAATCAACCTGATTGATGTTTAGGTATAACACCATTTAGGGATTCACACGGATCAATTCGGTGAACTCTTTCTCCAAAAGCACCCACTAATAGCCACATGATCAACAATACTTATCGTATAAGTAGGATTAGTTAGCGCTATTATATCCAGATAATTCAATGTACAACTCGATTATCCATCGAATATGAATATTTAAAATACATGTTTAAATACTAGTGATCAATGTATTATGATATCACCATAATTCACTAGGTCATTGCACGTACTCATGGACTTCATTTTAAACATCACACTGGAATATTAATGAACATAATAATTTATTCATTGAACTTAAATATACATGGTGGTGTGATTGGCTTGACAGCCACATAATATTCTTTGGGGTCTTGTGTCCCATCAAAAGTCGGGATGTCAACTTTGACACTCATGTAATCTTGTCCACCATCTTCTTGCATCATAGGTGGTTAGCCACTATAAATAAAAGGGTAGGCCGAGCTCACAAGAGGGGCTCTTCTTCCTTGTCCTACTCTGAATGTCAAGGGGATTCTGGTCGCATTTCTTCCAATAGTGATAGTGGGTCACCCACTTGTCACAAACCTTTTTTCATTATCTGGTGTAATGTATGAGCCCATACCGTTATATCTTCTACTGAGGACATTGAAGGCGTCAGATTACTGGTCTACTCTAGAGCTTGGTATGGTGTACCTGAACGTAGGGTGAGCAACAATAATTTTCAAATTTTTCTCTATTTCCTAGTGAATGTCATTGATCTAATACCACTTGACAAAAACGATCGTGCGGGAAGGAAGCCTGAAGTTCTTGTCCTAAACTGCAATGTGGCAGGAATGATGTGGGACAACCAACGAGTTTTTGTAGAATGATCGTATGTCGTGGTCTCGATACTTTCTGACAGTTCCGACTGAATGAGAAATCTTGTGTTTGCTAAGTTGCCTGCTAATGACAGTTGGGAACCCTTATGCTTGTAGACGAGGAAGAAAGTGATGTTCGACAGTCTTGGGGAATAGAAGAACAAAAGAGAAAATAGAAATATGAAACCAGAAAGTTTGAGGTTGAGGAGAGGAGATTCCAGATGAGGTGATCAAGGTAGAGAGAGAGAGAGAGAGAGGAGAGAACTAGAGAGAAATAAGCCCAGCAAGTTAAGAGGAGAAGTAGGAGAGAACTCTGAATGGCAAACGATGAGGAGTGCCTAGTAGTCACAAGGCAGAACAATTGATCAAGGGCATAGATTCAGAGAAGGAAGAGCGCTAGGTCAAAAGGAGAAGAAGAAATCCTAAGGAAGAAGAAAGAGTATCTTTCAAATAGACACAACTGGGGTTGCTCGCTTACACCGTGATATTTATCAAATAAAAGAGAGAATTAAATGGATAGGGCAGGCTTTACCTACCAGTAACGTCCGTAAAGCAACATAGATAGGCCGGTTGTACGCCACGTCTTACATCTCTCTCTCTCTCTCTCATTTCTCAACTCTCTTCTCTCTCTCCCTCTCCCTCCATCCCTCTCTCAGTTCTCTCATTTTTCATGTCTCTTATCTCTCTCTCTGTCTCTTGGTTCTCATCTCAATTATCTCTCTTCCTCTAGTTTCTCGTCTCTCTTATATACCTCTATCTATTATTTATCATCGCACTTAAAACTCCGTCTCATCTATCCTCACTCTTATATCTCTTTCTATCTCATTTCCCATCTCTCTTAAAACTCCCTCTCATCTATCCTCACTCCTATCTCTCTTTCTCTCTCATTTCCCATCTCTCTTAAAACTCCCTCTCATCTATCCTCACTCCTATCTCTCTTTCTCTATCATTTCCCATCTCTCTTAAAACTCCCTCTCATCTATCCTCACTCCTATCTCTCTTTCTCTCTCATTTCCCATCTCTCTTAAAACTCCCTCTCATCTATCCTCACCCCTATCTCTCTTTCCCTCTCATTTCCCATCTCTCTTACAGCTCCCTCTCATCTATCCTCACCCTTATCTCTCTTTTTCTCTCATTTCCCATCTTTTTTATTAATAACACACATTTTTAGTAGTCTAATAGGACCATATTTACATACTTATTTGTAATTATTTGATTATATTTGTGTTTTATCAAGCATAAAACAATTAAATTTATATTTATAATGATATTTTGAATTTTATGGACTTTTAAACGTTTTGAATAGTTTTTAAGACATCATTTTCTGAAAGAACATACCGTTTTGACTCAAAGTATAATTTTCCTGAATTTTGGAATTATATTTGAGGAGATATCATTTGTAAAATTCAAATAATATATTTCTAATATTTTATGAATTAATATATTTTTTGAATTATTTAATGGCTTGTTGACTTTTTTGTACTTTCAAAATTCAAGGAGAGAAAAAATCAGAACGGAGAGAAATTGGACGGTTGACAATGATCCAAATTCAAATTGCAATATCTCAAGAGGTAAGATTTTTGGGCTAAAATTTGGAGTGGAGCTTCCTTTCCCATGTCTTTCCCATCTTTATGGTTGGATATATAAATAAAAGCTTTGAATTTTTTGTAAAAAGTATATTTGAACTCACTTCCTCCTGCAAAGTCTGATTGAAAGAGAGTGAGGATTTTGACGGTCCACCAAGGTGTTCTTGGTGTCTTGAGTACTTGGAGAATGTAAAAAAAGTAGGGAGGCTGATCTGCATCAGGAAGATACCTTGGTCTTAGTGGAACATAGAGATATAAGTTAGTTTCTTGCCTTACATTGGTTTATCTCCTTCACATCCCTTTAGTTAGATCTACATCCTTATTTTCATTATCATGTTATTCTCATCACCATCTTCCATCATCTCACCCTTCCACAGTCATCTCTGATCTTGATCTCGTCTCCGTCGTGTCATATAAAAACCCTAAATCATCTAGTCCATCATCTTCTTCTCCATCGCACAACCACATATTGGTTCTTCCATCACATCCATTAGTTAGATCATTATCATTTATTCTTCCACCATTCTATTTCAATATCATCCATCCACATCCATTTGCATTCATTTACCAATTTCATCATCATATGTTCTTGCTCATCTTCTACAGCCATCATCACTTCATGTCTTCATCTATCTCTCTTTCCCTCTCATTTACATTTAATCTATCCACATCCTCCTACCAATTCTTCATATTATTAATCATTAAGATATATTAACTCTCACCCTCACCTTGGCTTCATCACATCACAATCCCATTTTTATATGTATATATATCATCTCTCATCCCTTTTGTTAAAGAGTACTTAAGCCATAATATCTGTTCCCTATGAAGATGACCCTTGCTCATCAGCAACTAGTGAAATTATTTTATGAGTAAAGGTTTATACATTATTATTGATTAACTCAAACATCAACGACTAATTAACACCCTAGATTTGACTTTATCTCTTACCTCTCTCTTGTTTCCCATCTCTCTTATATATCTCTCTCTCATTTCTCGTCTCTCTTTCTCTAGTCTCTTGTCCTCTCTAGTTGCCCATCTCTCTGTAATTGCATCTTTTCTATTGTTCTCTCATTTATCTCTCCCTCATTGCTCTCTTTTATCTTTCTTTCTCACATATTTGTCTCTCTCTCATTGCTCCCATTTCTCTCTCTTTCTCTCAACTCTCTCTCTCTCTCATTGCTCTTGTTGCTCTCTTTCTCTTGTCTCTCTGGTGGGGATGCCACAATTATGACAACCCCGTGAGAACTATTGAAGAAGACAGAAGTCAGTGTCAATAATTTGCCAGCCACATCAGCAGCATCACCAACCAAAACGAACATAAATAAAATATTAGTGAGTAAAAACATGGCATATACCCTATACTCATGAAAAGAAATAGTGACCAGGCTTATATCTAAATTCAAACATAGATAGAATCAAAGATAGAGGGTCAGGATTAAACATTAGATAGGAGACAAACCAAAGTTTAGGATTCAATCAATTCTAGCATTTATAATGGCTATAAAAGCTAATATTAAAATGATTAAATACCTTCTATAATTACACTACTATAGAACACTAGAAATATGAACCAATGTCGGATGAAATATTTGCGGAATTAACGATCATAACTGCCAATCTCGGTGTGTGTGTGTGTATCTCTCTCTCTCTCTCTCTCTCTCTCTCTCTCTCTCTCTCCTCTATCTATGTTCTTGTTCTTTCTGAAGATCGATGTGTCAAGTTCATTGTGGCAACACTGGAGGAACTACCGCCATAGGAAGGATCCTATGTTTGTGTACGTGCAGTCTGATGGAAATATATGTGGCCGAAAAGCCAATCACACATTCCATATCTTATTCCATGTTCTTTAATAGAATATATTCATTATAGTGCATGTATGAAGACTATAATGAAGTCCATGAATACACGATTGGACTTGGTGAATAATGATGAGATCGTAATACAGAGATCACTAGTCTTTGAGCATTTGTTCTAAATATTCCTAATTTAAGGATTCGCGATAAGGACATCAAAGTGTCTGGATAGAATAACACTATCTAGCCTCACTCATATGATGAGTATGGTCGTTCTCGTAGCCATTAGTGTGGAGACAGTAAGGATAGATACTGGATGCTCTTTAGTGGAAAGATTTTCACTCAATTGATTGTATGAATCCCTTAATGGTATTATACTAAACTATCAATCAGGTTGATTCACTTTGCAGTTGTGTAAGTGGTCCTTAGTCCTGAGACACCAAATACGTCTTGTGGTTGGACAATTGTACTTTGACTATGACTTATGTGTCCCTAATCATGGGATTCTAAATTGTCTTAGTTCAGGTGCATCAATAAGTTCACAAAGACGATTGAGTGTTCAAGATGGGATCGTCCACCCTCAGTATAAGAGGTAACAGCTCAAGGAAGATGATGCGATGAAGTCCGTGGCCAAGGTAGTGAAATATTGGAAGAGTTCTCCGATGATTTCTGAATGCATTAGTACTAACTCGGATGACCGATTAGGGTTTGACAGTTGACCATACCCTAAGTCATCCAAAGAGCGTCAAGTAGATAAGGGAATATACATACACGATAACTGATGACAAACAGGTTCTATGAAGTGGGTCGATATAGACTCCTTTGTATCTTCTAGAACACGAGGTGTAGCTTGGAACCAACGTGTTGGAGACTCGACCTATCGATTGGGTTATATTGATCTGACATTAATTAATCTATATGATGGTATATTTAATTTGGAAGGCCAATAAAGGTTATTGGGCTATTGGATTCGTTAACTAGACTGATACATGGGCCTAGAGGGTCATACAAAAATGGTGTTTTGGACGTTGGAAGATATACTTAAGTTTTAGGGATTTTAATGAAAAAACCCACTTAGTATAAATAGGGGAAGGCCCTGAATGAAATTCACCAAGGCCAGAATTGGTCAGGGGCCGTCCCCTTCTTCTCCCTTCTCCCCAACACCCCTCTCAATCCATGATCGATCGGAACGGCGTAACAACGACAGTGGAGGTAGAACGAGGCTCGTCAATGAGAAGGAGGGGATCAAACATGTCGAGGATTACATGGATATGTCTAGAGGCTGCACACTTGAGCAGTTCAACTCATCTCACTCCGAGATCCAAGAAATTAGGGATGTGATCTGTGCACAGGTTCTTTGTTTCATGATTTTCATGATGGCGTTCGATTATGTTATTAGCCTTCCGCTACATAGAATCCGCGTCTTCATCCAGATCATGGTCTGAAGAACCCAACAAAGCCATGATGCAATGAAGCAGAAGTGTTGGGAATCATGTCTGCTGATGCGAGCAATTGAGGTCCATTTCTTCTCACTATGTTTTTCTTCTGTCTCCTTGGATATATGAAATCCAGAACCTACATTTGTTATTCGTTAGCGAATTTATTCTTCCTCCCTTCTTCCTCCTCACTGTCCTCCCTCATTTCTACCACATTTGACTCCCACTCACCCCTCTTTCTCTTCCACCCCACCTTCCTCATTCCTCCACATCTCCCGCTTGCGCCAAGCATCACCGACGACCTCGCTCTTTCGCTGGCCGTCGGCGGCGCAGCCCAACTAAGCCACATCAGTAGACCCCAAACCCGGCCAATACTAAACTCAGACCCATGGACAATGGTCAATTCCAACCTTAGTCAATGTTCAGGTCATGTCAACTTCAATATGTCAACAGTCAACCTATAGACTACATCAATGGTCAACCCAAAACTAGTCAACTACCAATGGAGATCAAGTCAACAATCAATCCAGCTGGTCAACGGCTAACCCCCAACCTGGTTAGCGGTCGGGCCAAAGGAATATCACTGATGCTTGTTTGACAAGCAGGTCTTTTTTTTCTTTAGTCCTGCATCACTCTCTCTCATTGCCCTCCACTCGTTTCTCTCTCATCTCTCTGGGTCGGTTTCGAGCGGTGCGTGGTTCGGATATCCGCCCCAGAATCGCGCCGTCCACCGCGCGGTCGTCTCTACGCTGACGTGGGAATCGGAACGTTGAAAAGTTAAAAAACCCTCTTTAAATTCCCGCGGTAAAGAAATTCTTAAAGTATTCAAGTAGTAGATGACCAAGTCAGTTCCTTCCATGCTCGATCGGACGACGAAGGAAGATGAACACGCCGTTGATCTTGCTCCTCCTCGCGATTTCCCTCTTCCCAATCGATTGCGATGCTCGATGCCGCGGTTGCGATCTCGCTCTAGCATCCTACTACGTCGCCGCGGGCCAAAATCTGACCGAAATCGCTGCGTTATTTGGCATCCAGTTCAACGAAATCGACAGTTCGATCATTGCTTACAATCGCGGTATCACCTCCAAGGATAGTATCCATGCCAATTCAAGGATCGACGTTCCTTTCCAGTGTAATTGCATCGACGGCGAGTTTCTCGGGCATAGCTTCCGTTACACGACGAAATTGGGGGACACGTATGCGAGAATCGCCGCGGATGTGTACCACGATCTGACGACTGTGGAGATCCTTAGCCGAACGAATGCGTATGATGTTACGGGGATTCCTTCGGGTGCGGATATCAACGCGACGGTTAAATGTTTCTGCGGCGACGCCGGAATCTCTCGGGATTATGGGTTGTTTGTGACGTATCCGCTTCGGCGTGGTGATACTTTGGAGTCTGTCGCTGCGGATGTTGGATTCTCTGATCATAAGTTGCTTCAGAGGTATAACCCCAATGTTGATTTTGATTCAGGTGGAGGCCTGGTCTTCGTGCCTCGTAACGGTAAGTTCCTGGGATATTTATATTTTTTGGAGTTTTTTTTGGATGGAATACCATCAGAGTCATCATTCTGTTCCTGGGATATTTATGTCTTTTTTCCAAAACTTTTAGGAGCTTTTTTTGGCTGGAATACCATCAGAGTTATCATTCTGTTCCTGGGATATTTATTTCTTTTTCCAAGATTTTTGGGAGCTTTTTTTGGCTGGAATACTATCAGAGTCATCATTCTGTTCTTTCTCTGGACTACCTATTCTTTGAACGTGACCCAGGAAAATTGTAGAAACGCCTATCGGTTGCTGTGGGAGAGGGTTCTGTAGACTTCTAAAGAGAGGAATCTTAGCGTGGGTATTATCTAAAGGCTATTTTTGGTGCAGTTTACACTTTTTGTGGTGATTATGTATGTTTGAACCGTAAAACTGCCAACAGGATGATGAAGTTTTGACGAATTCGTATTTGAGGTTATGTAGGCTTGGATAGAAAACTGTTGGATCTTCAACCCTTAAACTGAGACATTTGCATCTTCGATTTATAGTTTTCTCTTCGCATGCAAATCCTTTCTAATTTCCCATCATCGTCATGTCATCTACCTTCAGTGCAGTCTTCTATAATTTCGCCTGAAATTAAAATTCTGTGTATGGTTGAAAGCTGAATCCTGAAAAGGGGTTGTGCCTGTAATTTATTCTTTGTTAAAAATCATATTGTACCACCAGTGCAAGCCCTCCTAGTACACGTCATTATTAACTCATACTATCCGATCTGCTGAGTATTTCTTTTTTCCCTTAAAATTTATCCTAGTTAAGAAGATTCCGTAAAATATTAACTTTATTATTTTTCCCTTAAACGTGGTTCTTACTAAATGCCATCTTGCCTTTATGTTCAGATTCAAACGGAAGCTTTCGTCCCCTAGAAAGGTGGGCTTTGTAAAAGAAGTTATACCGACTTTTTTTTTGCAACAAGTTCCACGTCCTCTGCCATTCTAATGTTTTTAGTATTTTCTAATCTTGCAGGACAGGTATTTAGGATTTTCTCTATATAACTTAACACCCTATATTGATAAATAGAACAAAAGTGTCGCAGCTGATGATTGAAACTATATTGGGCTACTTTGATCGGTAGGACTTTCACCGGGAGCAATTGCTGGGATTTGTGTGGCGGCAGTGGCATTTTGTATAGTCTTTCTCTCTGCAGGGTTATACATTAGATCGACTAAAGGAAAGAAAGGAAGATTGCTGGAAAACCCTGTTAATTTCAACAACAGTGTAGGTAAATAACAGTTGATTTCTGATGCAGTTGAATTCTTTTGGATATCTAAAAAATAGAATTGCCAACATCCTGATTCAGTTAGAAATTAACTCAGAATGCTCTTATGGGATTGTTTCGTGTGAGGATAAATTACTTAAAAGAAACACTAAATTGTGCAGGGATGCATGTGCCCTCATGGTGCACTCTGGATTTGTTTATTATATTCATTTACTGAGAGAAATTTTTGAGCAAGGTCTCCCTGCATATTTGCGCCTGTGATTTCTTGATTTTTTCTTCTCTACAGGTTCCAAATCTACTTCAGATGAGATTTTACGGCAACCTAGTGTAGAGATGAATTCCCCTTTACCAGAGGTTTTCATTGATAAGTCAGTGGTGTACTCTTATGAAGAACTTGCAAAAGCTACAGATAATTTTAGCTTGGTTAATAAAATTGGTCAAGGCGGCTTTGGTGCTGTCTATTATGCGGAGATTAGAGGAGAGGTTAGCTTCATAATTGTTTCATTACTCTCGTTTGGGGTTTTGCCTGTCATTTCGTAATTTGTGCATGGATCATTGTGATGGTTCAGAAATTGGACGTTTTCCAAAGCCAATGTCTGCAATATTCAAATATCTTAAGTCAGACATCAACTTAATCAGTCACAGAAGATTTATTTATTACACGAGTAAATATTTTCCGATGTGCATTAATTTTTACTGTCAAGACGACTCTAGATAAAAAGGGCTCTGAGTGGCAAAAAGCTTAACCAGAAGCGTGTGAATGTACTTTGAGTGGCTTTCCTAACTAAGTACCTCAATGACATTATCTGACCACCTATTTTGATGAGAATCCATTCTCTTTCAGAGACATTCTCTCTGTTACACCATCCCTTGTCTTCTTGTTATTCTTTTATCTTCCAATAAATTACTGCTCTCCTGGAGTCATTCTCTCTCATTTACATTCAGGTACCAGGAAGGGTCATCCAAACTATCCATGGTGATTTAAGAGTTCTCGTGGCCATATTAAGATTCGGCTTGTGCATGACAAAGTGCCATTCATTTCTGGATCCATTTCTACCAATAAAAACAAAATCTTGAATAGATGAAAACCATTAACATTCAGGTTGTCTGTTCTGTGCCTATGGCTGAAAACTTCAACTCAAGTTAATTAATGTTCATACTGAGATTGATTTATTAAGTGTTTGTGGATTATGTACGTTACATTGTTCTCAATTGACCAGTATCTTTTCTGTTTGGAAACGAGCTTGATTCTTCCTACGGTTGTGATCATTATTCCTGATAGAGTACTGCTGAATAACAAAAGTATAATTACTGTAAATTATTTAATCTCTTTGCAAAATATATATTTCAAGAGATTGGCTCATATTCTTCTTATGTTTTCTATCAATGTGGTCTAACTTCCATTTTTTATTTCGGCTGTACAGAAAACTGCGATTAAGAAGATGCCCATGGAGGCAACTCGAGTATTCCTTGCTGAGCTGAAAATCTTGACACATGTTCATCATGTCAATTTGGTAAATCGTACTCATTTTATCTATCCGCCAAATTTATTATGGTTCATCATCATTCAATTGGAATGTTGTTATGCTGTATTAAAATTATGTAGAAGCATGTTAGAGTAGTATCTATCATTATATGAAGAATTAAAAAAAAACATTATTGTATGAAGGTTTAGGTATATGATTAAACACATTAGGATCATTATTCGGACTTCAATTCCTTTAGAAAAAGGGAATAATAAGCATCATGTTCATAGTCAGGGGATGCATAAAAATTGCACTGCTGTTAAGAAGTCGAAAACTTAAATGTGGATGACATGTACATGATGTTTTATGAACTTATACCGGGGTTTATGTAAAATTTTGTGGATTATTTTTGCCTCTTTAAGACAAACATCCGTGACATTAATTGGTATATTTTTCCTCATGTGTGTCAAGTGACCTCCAATCTGTTGGAAGCACGCAATCACAGAATTGAGAAAGGGAGAAGAAAGCTGAGGCAGAAGGAACAAAAAATGGCTAGATTTTCATTAACATTACAGAACTCTATACAGAGTCATAAACATCTACTTTTCTCTCAGACTGTGTGTGGTATGTGAGTCTCATGTGTGATGCCTTGGTACCTCACATCAAGCAAAAGAATGGATGTCTGTTACGCCTCCAGGTAGAATCAAACCAATTAGCAAGATCCACGCAACACTTTAACTCAAATGAGTCCAAATAGAAATCCAAAACCAGTGAGTACGAAAGGTAGAGTAGCAGGACAATGAGAAGATAACAATCACCAGGGTTTGAGAGAAGGAGAAAATAGGGAATAACGGAAGGGGAGAACAAGGAGGGCCGAATCGGCCTGGCGGCTAGGGTAAGGAGAGGATCTCCCCTCGCCCTCCAGAACTTGCTGCTTTTTCCGGCTTCCTCTCTTCCTCGCCCGATATCTTCCTCTTTAACTTTCCGTCACGGCCCTTTCCTATCCCCTCGCTTGGCCCGAGGGGCTTGGTGCGTGAATGTCGTGAGCGCTTCTGTTTTTCTTCCTCTTTTACAAGTATGTCCTCCTAAGTTCCGTATCAATGTCCCTCATTCCTGGCTTGGACACAAGAACATCGTGGTGGTCTCTAGATAGGTCTTCCGTCAAGAGATCAGCGTGTTGCTGTTTGATGTTGACATTGGCAATATCAATAATGTGTCTACAGCTTCTCCTTGATAAAAATGCTATCAATTTCCATGTGTTTGGTCCTGTCATGAAGGACAAGGTCATGAGAGAGGCAGTGATACGAACCTGGATCTAGGCTCGTATCGGAAGGAGAGTAGTGGACGAGGCGAGGTAGAAATTCCCGGGGTGGAGAGGTGAAACGGAAAGGATCGGAGAGGAGGCCGAGCAGAGGGGGTAAGGATCGGCCGAGGACGAGTCGCCTTAAGACGCGGTGAGGTAGAGACGATCACGAGGGCCGGGGATCGTTGAGGGAGAGAAGGAGACCAGACCTAGACGAGGAGAGTGGGGACAAGAACACTTCTTTCTTCTTCTTCTTGGATGCCCTTTTAAAGGGAGGGCATCCCTATTTATAGGAAATACAGCAATCCAGGGGACGGCCCGAGACCGGCCCAACCGGAACCCTGGCCCGCCTGTTTCCCAGGGGACGGTCTCAGATGCATTCACTGCCCGGAGAACCACCACACGCCGCTGGTGGACCGCTGTGGTCCACCCGCAGACCTGTCGCACACCACACTCCACACTGCGGACCTTTCGCCTGGGGAACTGCTGTGCGCTGCCGGAGGACTGCCACACTCCACCTGCAGGACCCTCACGCACCACTGGTTGAACTGCCATGCGCCGCAGGAGGACCACGCGCCACCCAGGGACCCACCATGCGCGGATCTGCTGCGAATCGCCCACAGATCCGCCATGCCACGCCCACGGATCGGCCACGCCACGCCCTGGGACCCACTGCCCGCTAGCCCACAAGCCTCCCATGAACTCGCCGGTAGCCACTACCACCAGGTTGCTCCGCCACCACCACTGCCATCGCCACCAGCAACTGATGTCCGTCAGCTCCGTCCCACCATGCTGACCGTGCTCGCCTCAGCAGCTGCCACCATAGCACCCGCCGCTCAAGCCACTGACACACCAGCATGAGGACAAGCTGGCTTTTGAAGGGGGGAGTAATGATAGAATACTAGGGGGTAGTTTCATCATGTTAGCCCACAGGGCCATTTCAGTCATTTAGCTATCATTGTATTTCCTTTAAATAGGGATGCCCTCCCTATAGGAGGGCGGCCAAGAAGATAGAAGAAAGAAGTGTTCTTGTCTTCCCTCTCCTCATCTAGGTCTGGTCTCCTTCTCTTCCTCTACAATCCCCTGCCCTTGTGATCGTCTCTACCTCACCTTGTCTTCAGGCGGCTCGTCCTCGGCCGATCCCTACCCCCTCTGTTCGGCCTCCTCTCCGATCCTTCCCGTTTCACCTCTCTACCCCGGGAATTTCTACCTCACCTCGTCCTCTACCCTCCTGATACAAGCCTAGATCCAGGTTCGTATCAGACAGATGGTGACTTCTTGTCACAGAAGAGCATGGTAGGCCAGGTCAGGGGTAATGCCAATTCATAAAGTATTATCTGAATCAAAAGTGCCTCGGCAAACGAACACTCAAAGAAAGGTAAGATGAGTCTTCCTCATCCCTTGAGCGCATAGCGCACTCTGCCAAGGTGTTCGGGAACATTCTCTTTTGGACGACTCTGATACGATATTGAAACGTACCAGTCGATGAAGACCAATGAGATCAATAGTTCCAAATGTATTTTGATAGTTTTTTCTGAAAGAAATGAATCTTGATAGTTGATGATTCAATGGTTCAATTAATCTTAACAAGTAGAGAGAATGATGGAGAGTGATAGGAGAGGAGAAAGAAGACAGATAGGGAAATGTCGAAATGGAAAATAAGACACATTTGATTCTTCTTGACTGTCCTACTCTACGGAAGGGTAAGGAAAACATGCCGAGGAAGCAAACAACAAAAATATCCCTAACATAGGATGGTTTAACAGGTTTAACAGAGATTACCTAGTTTAACAGGTTTCTCAACCACATGACCACCAAGGCACCTTGCACCAATTGTCAAATCCACAGAGTTGTCCAATTAATAGAACTTGAACTCATCAAGTATAGGTTAATATTTTGGGACACCAGGATCTGTGGCTGGCTTCCAGTGGAAGGGATTTCACTCTGCTCCTAAGCCACGTTCAGTGTTGAGTGCTAGATATGACTGAAAAGTTAAATAAATGGCTGGAAAATGGTACCTCAATGCTTGCACCTGGGAACAGAGATACAATGGACTTACAGGCTTTGATTACATGTTAAAATTGATCTCTGGTCAAAAGTGATCCTGATCAGAAGTTGATACGTCAAGAGACGTATCGAATTGGATATTTGATATGTCACCAATGGCACTGTGTCTCGCAGATACAAAGATCTCGGGAATTCTATGGTATCTTAAGGAACCGAGAAAACAGATCTAGACAACTTCAATCTCTGGATAGGTTCCTTCCCGATCAGATCTGACGGCTTCAATCTCTGTCGATGAAGCTCCTCCTCGATCAAGATCTGGACGTCCCCTGCGCGATGGACGCTCCTTCCCGATCAGCTTGACTCCGGCTTCTAGTACTCTCCAGAAGGTCGGACTGACTCCCGTCCCTCTGGCCTCTACCGACGGAACTGTCGGGCTTGATCTCCGAGAAAGTAAAACTGCCTCCTACCTGGTCTCCTCGGCTCTTATTTATAGGCGTATGTTCTCCCTTCTGTCTGGATCGACAGTTATTGGTCAACGGCGACCGTTCACCCCCCTCATCTTGTTCCTTCTGACATATTTCCTTGAATAGAATTTATCAGAAGGGCTGCAGGCGGCTTCCTCATGTTTGTCAGCTAGGTTTGAAAAAGGCTAAAGCTTGATTGTTCAGTCTAGGGTCAGTATAAATAAGATGAAATAAATGGGAAATAAGACACTTACCAATTGGGTGACTTGGGCACCCATTTAAGTGGAATGTTTCCCATGTAGTAATGTTCCACTCAAGCCTATTCAAAAGAAGGAAATTGTGAGCCATTTATAGAAAGCTGGGCCACTTAAAAATAAGAACTAAAAGAGGAATCTTGGTCATTTACAGCTTGTAATGTACTGACAAGTTGACAGAGGGAAAGCACAACTAACACGTGTGTTCATGGTTTAACAGCTGAACTCAGCCAGTTTTCAACTCTGGATGTAATCCGTCTAGATGTCAATAGATGCGATCATGGAGAACCTTGGCCCTGTCAGTGGAGTCGTCAGTTTGTGCACAATAGTAATCAATCTCCTTCCACCATGCCTGGGATTGTTTGTTTGCTCTAAAGTGTTGCAGTTCTCTTGGAGTAGGTGTGTTGTCCAATCTATGAGATCCTCAGTCTTTGAGTTATCATCCTGCTTGGATTGTCACTTCTGGATCATATCCCAAATTTCATTGATGGATTATACTCCATATACGATTGACAAATTTCACGGAGCATCTAAAACCTAGGTGAAGTGTACAGCTTCCTTACAGCACCATTTCATATACTTTGGATCACCATCAGAGGGTTGATTCTTTCAAAAAAAAAAAAAAACCATGGGAGGTTGATTGTCGGTAAGGTGATAATTTATTAACTCTACTTATAGAGATTTTGTCCAGTAAATATATTCTGGTGATCAATATGATATAATCTCATTGTAGGGAAACTTTAGTCACTTTCCACTATGATTCTATTTCCCTTTGAATAGGCCAGCCCTTCCCTAAGGAGGGCATACAAGGAAGATCAATCAAGTTGGGTCTCCTATCTCCTCCCAGCAGTGTCCATACTAGTGATCCTTCACAGAGAGAAGTCTGTTCTGCCAGGGCATCTCCTCTTATGGAGACATGAAAGAGAAATTTCAAAGGGAAACTGGTTAAGGAAGTACGAGCACCAGCACCCGATAACAAGCACTGTTAATCGGGAACACCAGCTAGGTGAAGTCCTTCACTTCCCAGGATTGTGGTAAACTCTGATTATGTGTCAAGTGTCCTCCTGTCCCTTTGAGATGCTCAATCACCGAATGGAGATGAGTAGAAGAGACCTGTAGAAGAAACAAAAAATGGCTAGGTTTTTATTGACAGTACTCCAATATATGGAGTGTCGTATTTTGTTGGATCATCCATGGCCCAACAGCTAAACACAATAGCTGATTTTTGCCTCAATCAGAGTTGCATATGCTACTATGCCATAACAATGTGAAAGGGCTGAGGGAGTTCTCTCTATGGGACCTGCCCCATACCTTCTCTTCTCTTCGCATAATTCCAATATTTTGAGCTCAATCAAAATGATATCACAGCAGGTTTGACAAGTAGATAGAGGAAACAAAAGAAAGAGGAATGCAGATTGATTATCCATATATTAGGGCCAATGAATTAGGAGACGTACTGAAGAGGGGTTGATCAACATGTAGTATATCAGCTTATGAAACTTTGTTTTGAAAAAATGGAGGCAAAGGTTTTAAACATTGCCTCTTGGCTGCGATCACCATCAACACCTGCAGCAAAAACATCTAATGTGCAGATCCCGCATAAATATTTTTATTCATAATGAGGATGGTTTATGCAATTTAGGCCCCTGTGGGATTTGAATTAGGCAAATCCTTAGAATCCCCCTTTAGTGAGTGCACTTTATCTGGCATTTTGTAATGTAGATGCCACAAAAGCCTGGATTTTGCCTCTTTGCAGTTTTGTATCATCAATGTATTTGGTTCAGTTGTAATGGTCAGTAGTGAAGTACAACATCCTGCGTTAATATGAAAAGTTGTACCCTTGTTATCAGCTATAGCTTTTAGAACAGTCGGTAAGCGCCTGAGTCCAACACTATTTTTTTGGCAACTTGGAATATTTTAGTCATTTTTCCTTGGGGAGGCAAGACAACAAGCAAATATGCTCCCGTTCCCTCTCCTCTTGGCAATGTCCTTTCCACTGTTTTCTTCTTCCCCTTCATGGCATTTTCTTCCTCATGGATCTGCAGATGTCCTTCCCTGCAGGATGAGTGATGGCCCTCTTCTTCTCTAATCCTGGGGAAGATCTTACCGCTATCTTTCCCTCCATTCTTGTCTCTGCCTCTTGAATGGTCCTAAATCAAGGTTCGTGTTCCTCGTTACTAAAGCTCAGGGAACATTCTGATAAGACCCCAATCCTGGATTTATGTGTTTAGTCTTATTTAGATTTCAGACGGCTCTGATACCATGTAGATCTCCATAGGGAGGAATAGAGAAGAGGGACATCAAGGATGATTCTGGCGCAGAGGTCAGTGGGAAATTCTGGAGGAACAGTGAGAGGACAGTTATCGTTAGGAGGAGAGAAGGATAGGTTTAAATGTAGAGGTTGTTCCACAAGAGATGACAGAAACAGAGGATAGCAGAGAAGCAATATAGGATGATGGTTATCATCAGGTGGAGACACAAGGATTACAATCTAACACTCTCTTGGGAGTAGGATTAGAGAAGGAGATAGCAAATCAAGAGAGAATTAGGATTATACGGTAGAGAAGGGCAAGAAGACAGCAGGGTGATGGAAGGAACTCAAGCCACCCTGGGAGAAAATATACAGTGATTTTTTATTGATATCAACTTCATGTGATGTGTTATTTTAATGAGTGTTCTTTTACGTATAACATTTAATTCATGTGATAAGTATTTATTAGTTTATACTTCTGAAATTTATTTTTCAGGTACGTTTAATGGGGTACTGTGCTGATGGCTCACTCTTCCTCATTTATGAGTACATGGAAAATGGTAACTTAAGTGAACGTCTGCGTGGTCCCTCTGGTGAGATCAGTCTCGAGATGCATCTTCTTCGGGTCCACGTTTATAAATCTCTAGTAATTCTTGGCGCTTTAGAATTTTAACCAGCTTCATTAATCCTTTCATGGTGGCAGCTCGAGAACTTCAATGGCCAATCAGGGTGAGGATTGCCCTCGAGTCAGCCAGAGGTCTTGAATATATTCACGATCACACAAACAAGTTGTGCATCCATTGCGACGTAAAATCAGCAAATATCTTGATAGATAAGGATTTTCATGCAAAGGTAGTTCACAATTTATACTCTGAAAGATAGAGTGTGTAAGTTAGCTTGGTTCCTTACTCTAGATTTCCAGTAGGTTGCAGATTTTGGATTGGCAAAGCTAAGCGAGTTTGGCGATGCATCTGTGCAATCAAAAGCAGGTGGAACATTTGGTTATATGTCCCCCGAGTAAGAAACAGAAATTCAAATTTTATTACCTTATTTTTCTTGTGTCTTAGGTCTTCACTTGGATCATCATTTTCCTTTTGATAGAATTAAGATTACCTTATATGATTTTTAAATCCTGCCCCCTCTCCCCAATTTTTTTTTCGTACTTCATCATCAGGTATGCAAGATACGGTGAACTCTCTACGAAAGTAGATGTGTACGCCTTCGGTGTTGTTCTCTATGAACTCATTTCTGGGAAACCGGCTGTTGTGCAAATGAATGAATTGGGAACTGAACCCAGTGGTGCAATGGATCCCGGTGAACTCGTTTCTGAGAAACCGGCTTTTGTGAAACTGAATGAATTGCGAACTGAACGAAGGGGTCTAATCGATCTGGTAATTTCTCTTTTCTATTTTCCGTTCTTTTTTACTCTATCTACATCATGATCCGGCTATTAATTTTCTAAACTTTTATTTCCAAATGTTATTTTAATCTGTTCACAGTTTGAGGATGTCTTTAGCCAGCCAGACCCGAAAAGTGAGCTTCCCAGGCTAGTGGATCCCAATCTGGGCAGCGACTATCCTTTGGACTTGGTCTACACGGTGAGGATCAAAGTCATCCAGGAATCTCTGTTAATATTTAAATTAAATAAAATATATAGCCTCCCTCATTTCCCCTGTTTTTGTCTGGTATCAGATGGCACAGCTGGCCAGGATCTGCTCGCATGAGGATCCTCGTCAACGGCCGGACATGCGAGAGGTAGTTCTCACGCTGATGACAATATCGTCTTCTACTGCTGGCTGGGACGTAGGTGCCCTCCATGGGGACCCCGCCTTGCTCAACCTCATTTCTGGAAGGTAGAAATAATTTTGATCCATGGATCTATAAAAATTATCATGAGTGATTAATGATATCATAATCTTATAGTTATCAATCATGAGTGTTTGTAACACAAAGATTCATCAGTCAGACAAAATTACCACATGGACTGAGTTCTCATAATGTATATTTACCAGTTATGGGTGGTGAATGTTACTGGTTCACTTTTATTTGTTTCCTAGTTTCAACCGATATCTTAGGGCCTCTTATATCTCTGTGATAAAATCAGTCTAAGATGGTCTTTCCACTGGTTAGAATTACCAGCTGGACTGATTTGACATTAAATATTGATTTAAATTAGTCGATCCCAGAATCAAATATTTATAGTTTCATTTATTTTTCTTACTTATTTTTTTCTTTGTTCGGGCTGGGATATTTGGATCTCTTATAGTTCTATTGCTAAGTTTCATCAGTCAAGATGGTCTGTTGACAGTACCCATGATGGTTTCATCTGATTTGTTGGATTAATTCCCTCTTCTAAGCCATGAAAGGCGTAGAAGTACATGCCATCGCGACGGAGCGGAGTAAAGATTCAGATGAAGAAGGAAGGATAACCATGATTTTTCTCTTTCGATCTTAAAAAATCAAAAAAGTAACCTAAAGACACAACGAAATAGAAAAACAACTTATGGAACACATTTCATCCATTTGTAATATGTAGGTACTTAGAGGAGTTGCCATTGGTGGGATTGGAAAAGATTTTTATATAAATATATATCCTTAGTCCAAAACCATAGTATAAAATACAGATCCTTCGTTATTCTAAATTAAGCTATTAGTCTTATCCGGTATACAATTATATATAATATAAGATCATTGTCTTAACAAGTTTGATTCTTTTAATTTAATAATTTAAGTTTGAAGATTTTAGGAAAATTTTTACATTTCCATTAGAGCTTGCAGAAATATATATGAATGACTGGCTATTCAATCGGTTAATGGTCAATAATAAGATGTTGTTATGTAGGAAAGATGGCCGAGTGATTCAAGGCGTAGCATTAGAACAGCTATGTAGTTGTCTACCGAGTCATAAAATGACCTCTCGAGGTACCTAACAAATCAAAATTTATGATGTTATATTATAAAAAGAAAGAAGAGAAAGAACTGGACGCCTACATAACGGGTTGCTTGCTTACCAAGCGAGAAACCGGAAAGCGCGCTAGCGCGCTCCGTTACTTCGTAACCTTCTGCTCTATGGCCAATGAAATATATGGATGCTAATAATTTTTGTTGACAGTAGTAACTCATTTGGAGCCTACAAACTAAGTTGGCTGAGGTTTGGTGATCTCCTTGCACTGAATATGGGACATAGATTTCAAATTTGGATTTAAACTAGCTTATGAAATTAATTACTCCATATGCTGAAGAACTTATGATTAATCCACAGGTCATGAAACTGTGAAATTAGTTGAGCTTTCGGATAGTTTCAACTTATATGAGATACTATGGCAAGACTTCAAAAAATTATACACTGCCGCTGCACTGAAATTATTTTGACAAGCTGAATCTTATTATGTGATATACTATTTTTCCTTTTTTTGTTTTATTGTCTGTCAGCTATCTTTTCTCTGTCATTCAAATATCTGTCTCATGAGCCCATGCTTTCCACCAGATCTGTATTCAGTCACAGGCCATTTCTTTGATTCAGATTACCTATATAAAATTGAAAAAAATGTTAAATATGAATTAAGATAAATTCAAAACCAAGAAGTTGAAAAATAGACATCTAAAATTTGATGGAATCATTTTCACTAGTTATTAATTCTATTTGAATGTTTTTTTAATAATGGAGTGTTGAATCATCAGAATTATTGAAATACGACAAGAACATTTATCCCAGTGCAAGTTAATTGTCATTGACTGAAAAGATGAAAAAAAGTTATGGATCTTGATTTTGGTTGTCGGCTCTCTGATCCTAATTTCCCTCCCTTAATCAAGACAAGTTGGTACCCTCGATTTTCATAAATTTATCCTGATCTCTTGAGATATCCTTGATAACACCTTCAACGACATTCCCAAAGTGAAGTAAAATATAATGTCTCAAAAAAATCATAGCTTAGTCTAATTTGTGTTCATGTGCATCTCCCACAACAACATTGTGCATTGAATGATCAAATAATTACAGTTACTTTTAATCTAATTTGGAGGGACACACATCTCAGCATGAAAATCATAATGAATAATACCTACAATATCAACTATAGTAATCATATAAGTTGGATAAAATAGTGATATTATTTCCAGTTAACTGAATGTTTGTCTCAAATATCTTTCAAATTGAAAGATTTTGAACAAAATTTTAAAGACTAGTGATCATTGTATTATGATCACATCATAATCTAATAAGTCATTGAATGTATTCAAGGGCTTCATCATGAACATCATAGAATAACATAAACAAAAAATCAATTTCATTGAACTTAAACATCAAATGAAAGTGTGATTGGCTTGACGGCCACATATGAGCCATCATTAGGAACATCTTGATGGGTCCCTAGAGGACTTCTTCATAGCATTTAGGGATATCATCCATAACAACTTAGTACATTATATGAAGGAAATATATATTCGAAGTCTTTCAAAGAACTTGAAAATATACTTTCCTTGCACTTATCTCAAAAGCGGATAACCAGTTTCTTCTAAAGAATTTTGACCTATCATTCTTTATAATTGTGCAACATATTTGTATCTAAATTCATAGAAAATGAAATTAATAAATTTTTTGATAGAATCATTTCTCTTGTGTAGTGCGTTTTTATCAAGGTCCTTAAATAAATGATAATGTTACCACATGAATGGATGAAACCTCATCAATAAACTCAATATGGAGCGGGCATCTGCAAGAGTCAAATGGATGTTCCTTACCAAAGTGTTGAGATGCTTTTTGGTGCTCACCAATGATTTTGTTGCCCTTTTCAATGCTCGTATTAGAGAGAAACATTTTCCTTTCTTGGTGAATGAAAGCTCCAATTGATTATTCACTGCTGTGGAGTCTGCAGGAGGGTGATCCTATATTACCCACCCTTTCCATCAGGTAGAGGAGATCCTTTGTCAATCACTCACACATGTGATCACTTTCGGTCTCATCCACCATATTATTGAGAAAGGAGCTCCCCAATTATCTTGGACTCTCTATTCACTGATCATTCTATCCCCTTAATGGATCTAAAGAATCCATGAACGAATCATGGGTTTTCTTCCTACATAAGAGGATGCCTTGGGTTAGCTCCTTAACACTTCAATGAGTATTTTTATGGTAGGCCCATCTGCTACTAAAAAATACTTGCACATTATTCATCATTTCACATGGTACTCATGAGGATGCCTACCTTTTGATTATCCTTGATGTCTCATCTTTCTTGGTCCAACAAGAGATCAATACTTTGATGCACTATTGGCCAATATGATAAACAAAGTCAAAGTAGGGAATCTTCGTCTTCCATCTCCAAGAGGGCACATCCAACTGATATGTCATATCATCATAAACATCCCCTTGTGTACTGACGTGTGCGAAACTGCAGTCGTTAAAATACGAATTCATGCATTAAAAAAAATAAAACAAGGTTCGGTCAAATGAACAATTAAAACGTAAAACAGCGAGTTGAGGTCAAATCCACAGAGAAATATGTGATTCTAATTTTTTAATAAAATCCGCATGTATGGGTAACAATTACAGATAATTGAAAGGCGATTTGAGTGAAAAATGGCGAATTGGTGGTGAAAACACAAAGAGATGTGATATCTATCCATCGAATCTCAAATTGTTTGAATCGGACTGTATCCAATGAGAAATCGCGAATACAGAAAATGGGGATTAGAATTTTTAGGGTTTTTTGTTACTTCTAAACTAAAATTAGAAATTACAAACCTAATTAAACAACAATTTTGACGTAACACAACAGAACTAGCAAAATGTGGTCGATCCAAATGTGTCAGATCGAGGTTATCCTTGCCACCAAGTCTGTGATTCAAGCCCGCGCATTTTGTCAAACACATGGTGGTCGGTGCTCACCCATTGTTATCCGGTGATGGATCCCACCACCGACATTTGCTCGTGACACTTCAGCAGTGGATCTCACTGTCTGCACCAACCAAGCTCACCAAAATCCTTCATCTTCTATTTCACGCAGAAAACCTCAGAGAAAACCCTTTTTTCTTCAAAAGAGAAACATATGCTTATGGTTCTGTTTTCTGCCCTATTAAGGGTGATCACCGCCTCTCCTGGCCATCCAATTTCCCATTAGTGCGGGTGATCAAACAGGATGAGGCCACGTCATCCCCACACAAAAAGGAGCAAAATTGAAGAGAAATAAAATGAAAGAGAAAATTAGAGTTAGGAGAGAGAATAGGGTTGGAAGGAGAGAGAGAGGGGGCGAGTCGTCGATGGCACCGTCGATGTCAGTGGCACCGCCATTGATGTCACCATCGTGGCCTCCGTTGTCATCATTGGTGCCTCCACAATTGCAGCTGTCGTTGCCACAGCGGTAGCCGCCACGACCACTGCGACCGCCACGACAACCTCTATCGTTCCGGCTCCTTTCGCAGTAGAGTCTCCAGGAGCAGCACTCATGATTGAGGCTGCGATGTCACTCGCAGCTCCACCCATGGCAGCACTCACGGCTCAGCCCATGGCAAAGCGCGCATGTCAGCCCACGGTGGAATGTTTAGCTCTGCCTGCGGCACAATGCACAGCTCTGCTCGCGGCTAAGTGCACACCTCTGCCTGAGGCTGAGTGTTTAGCTCTGCCCACAGCAGAGCACGTAGCTGAGTTGATGTCATCTCCTACCTCGCTTTGGCCATAGGTGTCATCTGATGAACCTATTATATGTCATGTATTTATACATATTTTAAGGGCATTTTAGGATAAATTCATGTGTATTTAGCTCTATTTCATGAAATATTGCATGTCGTGCACTAAATAGAACAAATGATGAAAATGATGCATTTTAATATAAAAAAATACGCATATTTTAGAAATTAAATATTTCATTAGCTAAAACATCCATTTAATACACATTTAATCGTCTCATGTTCTATGTAGTATCTTTTCTATGAAATCGCAGGAGAAAAATCTGGATTTGATTTACAGGAAGAGATGGAGAAATTTCATTTTGAAAGAAAATATAAAAATAAAAGAAAAAAAATGTTCTTTTGGGCCGGAGGGAGCAACCAAGGCTGGGCATCATGCCAGCAGCCAGGCCAGCGAGCGCATAGCGCTCAAGCCAGCCCAGCCGGCTGGCGAGGCCCATCACAAGGGAGCTCTACACGGAGCCTGCCTGCACAAGCCCACGCACAAGGCGGCCCACAATCGAGCCCGCGCAGGCCCAATATCCGATTGCACAAGAGAGGTAAGCCATTTGCTTGAATTCGAAAGACAGGAAACATCGAGATTTATATACAGTTTTATATTTTTAAAAGTTTCAATATGGGATTACGAAATCCCATTCCTTTTAAGTTAAATGGCATTGGGCCGGGCTTTTAAATAATAATAATAAAAAACGGATCGCGGCCCGACGGGCCGCGATCTTAAAGAAAACAAAAAGGAAAATAATACCGGGCTTCAAGCCGATCTGGCTCGAAGCCCATATTCTTTCGGGCTTTCTTAAGTAAACGGACATGATCTTATCCGTCCGATCTTCTTTAAGAAGATCGAACGGTGGGGATCTGTCCCGTTTATTTAACAATTGTTTTCTATTTCTTTTAGGCTGACGAAGCGCGAAACCCGGCGGCGTGGAGGAACAGGAGATCAGAGTCATGACGGGACAGCTGACGAGTCAGCTGACGGGGTCCGCTGACTGGATACACCGTAAGAGCGGGTCCACGGCTGCAATTTAATCGCAGCCGTTGGACATTTTAAAGGGGAAATCGAATGGCTAGGGGCATTTCCGTCCACCTCCGCCCCTGGCCGTCGACTCCGCCGGCTGGAGGCCGTTCTCGGCCGGCGAGGGGGGACCAGGAGTGATCCTACGGCCCGGGAGAGTTCCCAGGGCCATCCTCCTCCATCTGACGGCCCAAGGAACTCCTCCCAGGCCATTAAAAGGGGCCGAGAGCCCCGAATTTGAACCATCTTTCGACCTTAAGCCCTTTGCGGCGGCGGAGATCCCTTCCGCGTTTGGAAGCAGGGTGCGGCGTCGTGACAGCGCAGGCGGCTGTGGACAGCGGGGGAGGAGCCAAGGAAGCCTTGAAGAAGCTTGGATTCGCACCCGGACGGAGGAGAAGACCGAGAGAGACCTTAAACCGAAGCTCGACAGCGGCGATCGGCGCCACCCATCTCGTCTTCAAATCAGGGCGATTCAGGTCGATTTGAGTTATCCCTTGGCTGATTCACATGTTTTCATATTAATCTAGACACTTAAATCCTTAAGCAATAGGAATCGTGACCGTGATTTTGTTAATTTCCATTCGAAGACTCTTTCTGGCATTCCATCGAACACCTAGTGTGTTCGATGAGCAACATTCGATTTACCTAAGTTCTACATCCTTCAATCTTATAAAAAATTCAATATATATATATATATATATATATATCTACGTCTCTTTCAGGCATTCTGTCGAACACCTTGCGGTCGTTCGACAGAAATACCTCTATTAAACAAAACACAATAAAAAATCTACTCCTATCCACTAGCGACCCTCATTCGGGCATTTCGTCGAACACCCGCTGGTCGTTCGACGAAAAGCCCTCTTATCGTCGATTTCTCCTTGACTTAAACTATATAAAACTTATAAAAAAACTATAGAAACTTAACATAAATACATATATAATCCTCTCTCGACCATCTTTTGGGAATGTGGTCGAACACCCACCTGGTGTTCGACTAAATCCTTATATATCTTATTAAACCTATCATATAAAAATCTATAAAAATATAGTCTACCACCTTCTTAACTTAGTAATATTTCTCTTCATTTCTATCTACTTACCAAAATCCTTACTTATCATATTATAGTTAGATACTCCTATATAAGTCCTTCTTGCTTCTAACTTCTTACTACTAAGTAATCTTATTAAGTACTCTATATTTCTTTAATACTTACATTACCCCTATTCTTAAATATAATATCTAACTATTCACCTCCTTACTATTCTTAATATCTCTAGTACATATATATACATAACCAAATATTTTTCTCTTCTCTATACTTTCTTATTACTTATCTCTTCTCATCCTTATTAGATTTAGTATTATCATTATATTTTAGTAAAGATAACTCGACTATCGAATTTAACCTAAAGGCCAGTCCCTGTGGAGACAACCTTACTCTCATCTATACGTCTTTGAGTAAGTTTCAACTTTTTATAAATTTTATTTGATCGAAGGAAAATCAATTACAACGACAATTAAAATTTTAATAATGCAATTTGCCTTTGTCATCATCTCGTCAGCATCACCTCTTGTCTGCACTGCCTTTGCCAGCATCTCTTGTAGCGGGTTTCTTCGCACAGTGTCATCTCCAGCGAAGGCGCACGACCTGTAAACTGAAAAAACAATGGGACACTATAGTCCCACACCAAATAATTGACATACCTAATATCTGAATATAATTCAATGATTATTAAATTCTCTCTCACACATCCCACGCATATCTCCTTATTAACTGCTCTAAATAGGGTGAAATCTTCACCCAATTCTTCTATCCTTAGAAGTCTTCGAATTCACTCATCCTGCATTTCAAATATAATAAATTCACACATTCAAATTTGGTGCCAAACTTGGCACCCTGATCTTGAAATGATGGTCGCGCTCGACGTGCAATGATCGATAGCCCTGAAATCTCTTAAACTAGCTCTTGCAACCATCAAACTACAAAGAACATGATTAATTGACGAGGGTTTGACCTTAAGAAGGGTCAAACCTGTAAATCTTATCATATTAAAGCTAAAATCACGAAAAAGAGCAAACATGTGATGAAATCGAATGAAAGCTGTAATGATGAAATTGTCAGATAATGTGCATCAAATTCATATGAACTAGGCATTAATATTGGTTATAAATGTCATTAATGCATATCACGATAGCACATTATCATGCACTCTAGTGATGCACTCAATAACCTTAAATATTTCTTGATCTATAGAGCACCTTTATGTGAACTTTGTGTGTTCTGGCCAACTGGAGGACGCACATTGCCACCACTAGTCTCATATGTAGGGATTAGTGCAAGGCCCTAAAATAGGTGACATTCCTACGTAGAGGCATGCATGCCAACTATTGAGGACATGCCTGCATATTTGGACTCAGGATTTGAGATTGAGTTTGTAGCGTGGACAATTCACAAATCATGTGTGTAGACACCTGACCATAATCTTTAAAGCCAAGGCCTACAAGGTCATCGAGGACCTATTGCATGCTGGTGCACAAGCACGTAGGATCATGGTAGGTCATGCACGCAAGTCATCAAGGACGTGTAGGCACAAGCTACGCAGGTCGTGCGCGCTTGGCGCCGAGTGCGCGCGAGCCATGGGCATAGGCACTAGGTGCTACGCCCATGAAGCATTGGGCGGGAAGTATTCTGTAAGAGACTAAGGCATGGCACAAGGAGCGTTGAGATGGCTACTGGGCATGGGGCGCCCCTGCAGCTAGTGCTACAATATGCATGCACCAAGGCTTTGGGTGTCGTGCATGGCAGCGCCAAGGTAAATCAAAGCGGTAGAGGTGCTAGTGTGGGTACTGGTGGCGCATGGAGGGTCAAGACTGGGATTGAGCCTATGCCCATGTTGCATGGAGCGTCCAATCCCCTCGTCGAATTGGACGTCGGGGTGTGTGCCACGATCGACAGGCAGATGTGCTGAGGGACATGAACCATAGGCAATTGGCACTCAGCCCAAGGGTATGCTTGTAGCGGCAATGCTCGCAAGCACACACGCTTGGTTGTGGGCCTCAAGGTGCAAGAACGCCACTTCCCAACATATTGCATTGCGCCTTGTCTCATTACCTATGTATCATCCCTGATCTTCCCTCATGTAATACCTATGACATTTAATGTAATCTTATTTATTATAATGCAATGTCCCTTTGACGCTAAGGGCCTAGCTCTACCCTCTCTCCTTAACCTCCAAGCCATGTAAAGATGTCCAAAGAGACTTCCACTACACAAGAGAAGGCGGCTCAATGTTCCTAGCCAAGTGTTGAGGCCGGCATGTGACAAATAGGCATAGCCCCATTAAGTTGATATTAAATGTCTTAAGTGCTGACATACTTAGGAACACCACTAGTACAAGATGTCCGCATGTTGGGTTATGGGTGATGGAAATATATGTGGCCAACAAGCTAATCACACATTCCATATCTCTTTCACATTCATTATTAGAACATATGATGAGTCTGGACATTCCTATAGCCATTAGTGTAGAGACACCAAGGATAGATAGTGGGTGCTCTTTAGTGGAAAGAGTTCAATGAATTAATCTGTACGAATCCCTGAATGGTATTATACCAAACTGTCAGTCAGGTTAATTCACATCACTGTTGTGTAAGTAGTCCTTAGACTTGAGACACCAAACACGTCTTGTGGACGGACATTTGTACTTTGACTATGACTTATGTTTCCCTAATCATGGGATTCTAAATAGTTATAGTTCAAGTGCATCAAAAAGTTCACAAAGATGATTGAGTGGTCAAGATAGGATTCTCCACCCTTGATATAAGAGGCGACAACTCAATGAAGATGATGCAATGAAGTCCTTGGCCAAGGCAGTGAAATATCAGGAGAAGAGTTCTTTGATGATTTCCGAACACATCAGTACTAACTCTGATGACCGATTAGGGTTTGACAGTTGACCATATCCTAAGTCATCCAAGGAGCTTCAAGTGGACGAGGGACTACACATACACAGTAACCGATGATGAACAGGTTCCATGAGTGAATCGATATACACTCTACTATATCTTCTAGAGCACGAGGTGTAGCTTGGCATCCCACGTGTTGGAGTCTCAATCTATCGATTGGGCTAAATCGATTTGACGTTAATTAATCCATAAGATAATATATCTAATTAATTTAGAAGGCCAATAAAGGTTATTGGATTGCCTGAGTTGTTAACTAGATTGATACGTGGGCCTAGAGGGTCACACGCTAATGGTCTTTTGGATATTGGAAGATATACTTCAGTTTTGGTAGGTTTTATGAAAAATACCTACTTAGCATAAACAGGGGAAGGCCCTGAACGAAATTCACCTAGGCCAGAATAGTTCAGGGGCCTTTTCCTTCTTCTCCATTCTCCCCACACCTCCTCTCCATGCCCGATGCAATCAGGATGGGTAATGACGATGACGGAGATTGAATGGTACTCCTCAATGAGGAGGACATCCGATGTGTTGTGTTGAGGACCACGTGGATACTTCTAGAGGCTGGAGACATGAGCAGCTCCACATGACTAGTTCGAGGATCAAAGGAATCACGGATGCGATCAATGTCAGGTAATTCGTTTCATGATTTTATTGATGTCATTTGATTCTGTTTATGTATCTTCCGCTAAGTAGAATCCTCATCTTCATCCACATCTAGGCCATTAGAGCCCAACATAGGGGCTATGGTTTGGTGCATGAAAAATAACGCAAAGAAAAAGCAAGAGATCAATTCAAAATTGCTCGCTAAAACTAATCACATATAGTGTACCTTGTGGGGAACTTTTTCACCCTTTTATTTATTCATGGGAGATAATGATAGAAAGTTTCCATGAGTGAGTTATTGCATTCTTTGTATCTTCTAGAGCACAAGGTGTTGCGTAGTGCTCTACATTCTGGAAACATAACCTATCAATTGGGCTGAATTGATATGTCTTCGATTAATGTCTATGATAACACAGTTACTTAATTTGGAAAGCCAATAAAGGCTTTTGGGCCATTGGATTCATTAACTAGGCTGATACATGGGCCTAGAGGGCCGTACACAAATAGTCCTTTGGACATTAGAGCCTATACTTAAATTTTAGGGATTATTATTAAAAATCCACTTATTATAAATTGTGGTTTACACATGATCAGTTCAACATGTCTTAATCGAGGATCCTAGAAATTATGGATCTAATCCATCCTCATGTGATTTGATTAATGGTATTATGAATGTCATTTTAATTCTGTTGAAATTTTTCCTCTCAGTGAATCACTTTAGTTCCATCCAAATCAAGCCACAAAAATGAAATCCCATAACTCATTTCAACTAATAAAATTTAAATAAACATAAAATATATTTGTTGACTGATACAAATTAACTTCTATATGAATCAATTTTTAGTCCATTTTTTTTAAAAATGGATATATTATAAAAATAATAAATTTATTTTAGAAATTTATAATCAATATTTTATGATTCTAAAATTAATTTGTTAGTGAATATTATGTCGCAGAAATCTATAAAAATATCTAGAAATCTGGAAAATACTGAAAATCACACTGAAAGGTACTTAATAAACCATGAGAAAAAAATCTATATGTATTTTTGATACATATATTTACGTAATCAACATATTTTTCATGTTAATTTATATATAATTAGTAACATAGACTAATTTTTAAATATCAATCTCAAGCAAGTTGAGTTTTTTCTCCAAATCCCAGAAAAAGCATCTCATAATTTTGTGTCCATAATATTCACACATAATCATGGTTTGAAGATGTTATTTGAATTGGCTAGCATCTACGAAGGTAAAATATGAAGATAAAACAATAAAGAAGAGGAAAAACGTAATAGAGGGATGTCATTGTTCCAGCCTTTTGGATTTGAGTTTGGGAGATTGGATGAATAAGATGACTTAAAGTACAGTTCACATCCACTTCCTTTATAGCTCACATTTGGAAAAAAACAAATTTGGACCCAAAAGCGGCTAATATCCACAGTAGTTGCATCCATTTTACTTGGTTTATGAAATAGGTTTTACTGACTCTTTAAAACCCTTTAGTGATTTTCGTCTCAGGATTCGGATCATGACTTGGGGTTTCTCCTTTGGCCTAGGGTGTGGGGCTTAGGATTCTCCTTTCCTCATATTTGACTCCACAAGTGCTCCTTAATAATGATATTTTAGGACTTAATTGGTTATTTCATGTAGTTCCACATTTCATCAATAGATAGTCCATAGTGTGTGTTTATCATATTTTTCATTGAATAAAATCTGCTTTCATAATGACAGATCATTGATTTGATTAAGCAGGCTTCAACGTTCCCCAAGACAAAAACTGTGATTATCGTGGGAAGGGAAGAGTTTAAAAGAGGGTTGTGAAGTAATACAGTAGAAGATTTAGATGAAAATTGTCCTTTAAAAATCTTGAATTGCCGGGCACAACCCCCCCCCCCCCCAAACCCACCCAGCACCCCAGGGAAAGGGAAAGGCTATGTGCTTTAATCAAAACCTTAATGCATTTCTTAACAAGCCCTTGAGCCTCCCTTAACCTTAAAGGCTGAATTATATGGTAGATAATTCTTTAATCAAAGTTTGGCAATCGTATGATTTTTTAAGTTTAGAGGGAAATTGGGGGGTGACAGAATCAAGTCCTCCATTTATTTTGGAGGTTCAGCATCTAAACAAGGCAGATATGACTAAGTGACATATCAAATATGTCAACAAAAACAGTATGTAATAGAAAGATATTAATGGTGTAGCTAACAAACTATGCATTTATTTTGTATTTCTTCTTTATCTTGACATATCAAGATCATAATCAAGACAAATATGTACCATTAATCATTTCTATGATTCTTGTATGCACTTACTTATCAGCATGGTTATTTCTAATTAAGATATCCAAAAAGTGTGCTGACATTTGAATCCAGAACTTATATAACTTTGTGTCTGGTAAAGCATAATTCACTCATTGACACATCAAATAATGCATTATAAAATAATGAATATTATTAATTTTAAATGTTTCAAAGGTGATTTAAGAGACGACACGGTGCCACACATATCAAAAATATAACCCAATATGTGACACAAGACACAACAGATTGTGTGGATGGAAATCCTGAATTAAAAGATAAAAAGCATAACTATGTATTTCTCCATAAACTCATATCAATCAAAAGCTTTAAAATTTTCCAAATATAATTTATATATACTTTGCACAGATCCCTGAAATAAATTTATTAAAAATATGAAGCACCATCTTTATGCATAAAGAACTTAAATAACTAAAAAATAAAATGAAAATATACACATGTAATCTAGTATTAAAATGATTGAATTCATCTTTCGAATATTCTGATGTTTCCTATTTTTTGTATTTTGACAGATTTTTTGAAATTCAGATTCATTGAAAAGATAAATTTACATGTAAATTAATCATTTTCTAAATTATTAACGGAATTTATATAATTCACGATTCATACTTATTTACTATTTTTTATGGATTGAAATAATTTTATTCATATTTCATGTCAAACCTATATTTACATTATCATTGGGTGAAATATATTATATTAAGATTAAAGGAACACAATTACAGTAGTCTTTGGGTTAAATAAATTGCTTTAAGGCTCTCATTCATGCAACGATCTTTATAAAATTTTCCTTACTTAGAATAGGGTACGGGTCAAATACACAAGGATAAAGACATGACAGAGTAAATTTCAATTCAAATATATCTTTAAAAAATATATTTTTAGGTGATTTTATATTTTTCTGGATTTTAACTATTTTCTAAAGAGCAAATGAACGAAAGGAAATAAATATAGTCAACACTATTCTAAGTAAATGAAATAAATATTTACGTAATTTCTAATAACTTATAAATAATTAATTATGATTTTAAAGATTTTTTTGGTGTTTTATAGGGGAATAAATAAATTTTTAGGACAAATAGAAACTTAGGCCACCCTTCCCGTAGTGAAATTGCGGTAGAAACGGGTAGTGGACGGAAAGCGCTGTAACATTTTCTACAATAGGAATTTTTTAGTGCCATTTGATGCGATAGAAAGCTTGAAGACGCTATCCTCTAGAATATTTATCTTGGTAAAATAGTGATAAAATTCAAATCAAACATTCAAGAGATCACACAAACCTTGTTGTCACTTTCCCCTTGGGCCAAGTGGTGCTCTTTCTCCGAGAATCTTGATCATCCGTGAACTCTCTCTCCCACAATCTAATAGAACAAGAATTGATAAAATAAATCTGATGCGCTACGCCTCCAACAACAAGTTGGGAGTAGAAATCCAAGATCAGACACAAAGAGAGGAGGGAAGAGGTTAAATAGAAGTGGCCTTACTCTCACAGCCATTGGATTTAGTTCCAAGGATTTTTTCAGCTTGGATTACTTCATTTCCAGCCTAGATACATGTTTGATACATTTCCAGCTTGGATTACTTCATTTAGTTCCAAGGATTCCTTCCCATATTTGAAAACAGGCCTTTCAAATTCAAATTGGGGCTTAGTTTCACAATTGTTGCCTTTAGTTTACCAGGCTTTTAAGGAGGTTTGAATGGGTATGTAGAGTGGGCTTCTTGTGTATTGGGCCTCATCTTATTATCTATAAGATAATAGAAAATAAGATATTATCTTATTATCTGATTATTCTTGGGTTTATCCGTTCATCCCGTTTGTGTCGTAACTTGATAATTGCATTTACCTAAGTCCTGATTTTTCAAATAAAACTCCCAAAAGATGTAAGAAATCCACTTTACTCTAAGGAGTCAAGTTGATTTAGTCTCAAAATTAAATTATATATATAAAAGTACAGCTTAGTAAAATAAATCATAAATTTCTCATTTTATCTTTAAATGGTGAATAATGCAAGTGCAAATCTAAAATTATGTTGTAAAAAATAAGTATAAAAGCATATTTTATTGATCTAATTTTTTTTTATCAGACATGTGGCATGATGTAAACAATGTGTGATTTTGAGCATTAAATTCCCTCAAGGGCACAAACACCTGACCAAAAAACCTGGTCTTTTGTGCAATAACTGTTGCATGAATTACTATGAAAATTTATGTATTCTTCTCAATAGCCTAGCTTAATAGGTCTAAACATCGTGTCTTTATGGCACTGATATTGGCTCCATAAAGGAGCTTAATTTTTTTAAAAAATCTTTGACTTTTTTTAGTTTCTAGGATACCTGGTTTGATTTCATTCATTTAAAAATTACACCTTTTGTGGAGCTGAATTCAATGCCTAGGACATGCGGCAACAGATGATTGATTAGCATAGAAAATAAGGAGAGTGGAGAGGAGCAATCAGATTGTGAAATATAATCCAACTGGTTGATAATTAAAGAGAAAATTATTTTTCAACAATTATGTTTTGCCATTACAAAATCTGGAGACCCAAACAACTGATCGGGCCCAAATTTTAGGTGCAGTTTCACCCACTTCTTTAGTCCAAACCCCACGGGATCTTGGCGAGAATTTGTAAGTTTATTATTAATCATTTGATTTCATTATTGAATATCTCCCCAACTGAAAGACATGGGTGTATTTTCAATCCCTTCAATGATTTTTATGATTAAAAGCATATTATTTCATTAAATAACACAATTAACATTCAGAAAAAATTAATCTATCATGTTTTTATCAACATCCATATTTTAGACTTGTAGATATTTTTAAAATTCCTTTTAAAAAGATACTTCCCCTGTTTTTCTTTACTTTCTATATCTGTATTGGTTTATCACTTATATCCCTCCAGATCAAAAATATTTTTCTTTTAATTGCATTGATTACCATTGAAGTCATCATTTTTTTGTGATGATACATGACGATGCATTCCATTGCATTTATTGCAAGTAAAATAACCCCTTTTCTGATCGCCATGTGTCCCTGTACATTAAAAACAGTGAATGTCAGCTTTTGATTGGCTTCTTATTGCATCAGATTTTTGATGTTATAATGGCAGCTTTTCATGATGATTGGAGCCAGTAATCATTAGTGAATTTTACTGATTGATTTTTATCCAAATAAACCAGATGGTTACTTGTGGCAGAATATTTGAGTTATCAATAAAATATCTGAAAATTCATAAAACTCTTAAATTAGTTTTAAATTTTATCTTCAAATTCCAAAAAATAATATGTATACTGCCTTATTATTTTATTATCAATATGACTTTGAGTTAAAAAGTATTTTATTCCTGATATGTTTTCATAAAAATCCTCTAAATTAAATAATTTTATCATTATAAAATTAAATTAATCAGTTTGATATTGATAACAAACATATAGGGTCATTCTATATCAAATAAACTTATACAACTTGTGATATAGCTCATTATTAGCGTGTTATCAAATGCAAAGAGGTAAGATAATATGATTTTGGTTTTTTAGAGTTCTGGATAAGAATATTAAGAGGTCCTTATGGATCATTTGTTCTCTCTAGGGTTTGTGTATTCAGCATAAACATGCATTTTAGTTAATCAAGAACAAAAGAAATAGAGAGGAGTCATCAAAAATCAGATTTGACACTTCAAATGACTTGATAAGAGCCTGTTTGATTCAACCATTCACTACTAGGTGAGTTTCAAAATTGGGAGAGAGCAAAAAGGGAATTTTATAGATAGGGATTACTACATCAAAGTGCCCCTTTCTTCCTCTCCTAAATTTCAAAAAACTCAAAAGGCCCAGTTGGCCCACTAATTGAAAACTCTTTTCATGCCCTTGTACTTCTCTTTTGGCATGCAAATGTGAGAAAAATACTTATTTTCCAGAGGCACCAGCTGATAAAATGATAAAATTTCCCATAGTTATATGTAATAAGATTTTACAAATATGAATATTAATTTATCATGTTAGAAACTAGATTCATTTAACCTTTTAAAACTTCATATGTATATCATTTATGGAAAAAATCCTACTTTTTACTAGTCCCAATTAAGTTCTGCGTCAAGAAGTTTTATTAATGATAGATATTTCAGGTTCCATAAGTGCAATAATTTATAGGAATTTAATGGATGATAATCACAAGGATGGACAGTTTCATATGATTTTAAAGTTATTTCTTTGAGCGTTAGGCTAGAATGGAGGGTTTTAAATTAGGGTTTCAAAATAAAAATTAACGTCGTGTGGATCAAGTCTTAGATCTCTCTTGTAACCCCTTTAACATCTGACCTGGATATGAGCACAAAGTCCAAGTGATGGAGACTTCGACCAATCAGAAAAGAATAGAGAGAAAAAGGGAAATAATATAACGTAAATTTAATAATCATGTCCACGTGTAACTATCTTCCTCTCTCTCTTTATCCCCTTCTGCATATGCTCTAACAGCAGCTATCCAATAGGGTAAAGCTCTCCAAGATCTTGGTTGTCAAACCATGTTGATATTAGTGTTTATAAGTGGACTTCCTTTCCTCATCATTTTTAAGTTATACTCTGTATCGCATTTATCTCGCACAAATTTTATAAAAATTCCATCATATGCCCCTCAAAACTCCATTTCGCTGCTACTCTGCAATTGACCGCATCCACCCAGTGCCCAGGACAAGGTAAAACAACTATATTTAAACATTTTAAAAGTAAAAAAAACTACGGAATAATTATCTAAAAATTATAGTATTTTAATTTAAATTAATTATAGAAAGCTACTAAAAATCTATAAATTCAAAATAAATATACTTCAACTTTCTAATATCATATTTAATGATATTATATTCATACAATAAAATAAAATTACTACAAAAATTAATTATATTTGGTGATGTTTTACCATTTTGTTTGAATATAAATTCTAAGAAAAATCTATTGAATCCATAAAACTCCTAAATATGTTTTCCTTCTAAACTCATTTACCACATTTATTTTCTCAGAAGAATTCCAAAATGAAAATTTTGTGTTCCTGTTATTGATCCCTTACATACCCTACACTAATGGAGTATTTGTGCAGAAGAACCATTATAAATATTTTTTTTAAAGTGTAAGTTATACAACCACATAGAGTTTTTGAATTTGGACTTGTCACTAACTAAAGACCACTTCTCCCATAAGCTTCATCTTGAGATGAAAGGCTAAGAGTTTTTCCACTCCCATGTATTGATCACTTTTTTCAAGGCCTTCAGACAAAACGTTTAAGAGCTTTTCACGTGTTTGAATCAATAAACAAGGTTCACATGCCTATTGTGCCCAGATGATCTAGCTCCACGCGCATGTTTGCCCTGCCATGGAATTTGTACCTAATATCCCTAGGTCTCTTTGCATGAATCGTTAGAAAAACAATCATCGTCATCAAATGAGCAGGATTGGGAAATGATTCTCTATCAGGATATTAATTTTCTTCCTCAAGTATCTCATGATTGAGGCCATTGAGGCTATGTGTTTATTAATGACTAATTTATTCATCAATACCCTTGTCCTTGGACTTCATTTTAAACATCACTCATGTATAACCATGAATATAGGACAAATAATATCTTAAGTGAGATACATGAAATATGTTTGGCTTGCACGCCCCTTTTATCAACAATTGAACCCATAATAAATATTAAATTTAACTGTCCCTTAAACAATTCTTCCTACTTGCACACTGTATCTAAATATAATTTTTCTGGGGGTCATATTTTGAGTGTTTTAAAATAAGATTTTCCCAAAAAAGAGTATGATCGATTATCACCTGTGAAACAAAACTTTCATTAATGTTAAGGATTTGTTTATATTTTAAATTGAAATCAATGAACTGATTAAACTCCTAAGTGGAAGTAGTCGTGGTAGTATTGCAATATGTTATATTAATTTATGATATTTATCATGAGAGCTGCAAGGAAATACCTGACTGTACCTGTTTCTGACTAGACATGATATGCCTAATGAAATTTCATGATATTTCATTCTCAGTCCCCTTGATACTGAACATCTTAAGTTTTATGATAGTTAAAGAGTTGCAAATAAAAATACATGATTCGTTTGAATGCAATATGTAGATTGATGTATACAGTTTCTTACGAAGATTCATCCGAAGATAAAAAATATATGAACTCAAAGATTTCTTGGAATGCAATATTTAGATTGATGTATATAATTTCTTAAAAAGATTCATCGGAAGATAAAAAGATAAAAAAATATTTAGATTGATGTGCATCTCATCACATAATCATGAACTCATCTTAATAATAAAACAAAGATCATTCAGTCCAATGAGTGACTAACAAATAATTTTTTGAAAAAGGATAAATCAAAATTAAAACCCCCAAACTATTGCCATGATTCAGTGATGAGATTTGGAAGAACAATATCCAGTATAAGGTAACCTTTTTCCAACATCTTCGGAGATTAAAGAACAAAAAGAAGAAGAGAATTCAAAGTTAAGGCCTTACTACCCCCATATCTCTTACCCCGATCTATTTTACTTTGAGCTCAATATTAGGCACCTACATTACTATTAGTATTGAAACAACTTGAGTCATCAAGTAGTTTCAATCTATTACTTTCTATTTATCTAGGAGAGTTGGAGTTTTAAAAATACCACTTGATGCGACAGAAGAGTTGTATTTTGCTTCAGAAAATACAATGTAACATATATGCATTGAAACAATATAATATTAAAACTGAACCACCCGTTCATTATGCACTTATAAACTCCGACTCAAGAGTATAGTTCCGGATCGTCCCGGATGTGGACGATGGACGGGATGGGATGAATTGCATCCCGCCTGAAGTCCGAATTCAGTGTAGGGACAGAGGATGGGATGAATTTTTGTCTGATGGTACGAAAACCATGCCGTCCAGTCCTCCGGGGATGAATTGTTGTCCTGTCCGGGGAAAAAATCGTCCCGTCCCTTGTCCCGGAAGAAAAAAAACCATTTGATATTTTTAATATATTAATATAGATTTTTCTAAGTTTTTTAGGGAAATATGGAGGAGAGAGAATCCTAATGAACATATGTACAATTATTTCTGAGCGGCGTCAGTTAGCATGCTTCAAAAAATACAGAGACTTTGATGCAAATTGTCATACCGTCGAACATAATTTCGGCGGTTTTTCGTCCACATTCGTCTGTCCATCTTCCGAGACCTCCGGACAGTCGGTGGTCCCTGGGACGAATTTTTGTCCCAAATTTTGTCCATACCCTTGGATGGGACGATTTTTCCATCCCTGCCCATCCGCATCCCTGAACTATACTAAAGAGAATACAAAAGATCAAGTCCAATAAGTGAGAAATGATGACTAAGGATCTAGAATGTGATTACAACAAACAAAATCTTGAATTGATTCAGTGATGGGGTGCAGAGGAACAATCCCCAGAATCTGGGAATGTTTTTCAAACATCCTCATGGATTTAAGAACAGAAAGAAGAAGAAAATTCACAGTCAAGCCTTAAACATTGGGAGGGGTGTTGTTTTGCTGCAAGAACACTCTTTTCCTAATCAAAATACAAACTTGATCAGACCCATCATAAAATCTGGATCATGGGCAAGGCGGGGAAGCAGCGAGCGAAAGAGAGACGGGAAAAACGCCTAGAAGAGATCACCCAGCTGAGGAAAATCCCGTACTCACCATCCGATCGGTGAGAAAAATCCCAATTTGTTCTTCATCCTTCGTCACTCTCTACTCATCTTCTTCTTCTCTTTCTCCGTTGTGTTTAGATGGTGGTCGTCCAACACAGTAGCGGTTGTGACGGGAAGCAATCGCGGGATCGGGTTCGAAATTGCCCGGCAGCTCTCGATCCATGGTCTGCGCGTCGTTCTCACCTCCAGATCGCTTGGGCCCGGCTCAGAAGCTGTGAATGGGCTTGCGAATGAGGGTTTGAAGGTCGATTACTACCCTCTTGATGTTACAGATGATTCTTCTGTGAGAAGCTTCGCCGACTGGATTCTTGCTGCACACGGCGGTATCGATATCCTGGTATCGCTCTTGAATTGCGGATGTGTGGATAGATTCTTGATCTGGTTTTGATGAACTAATGGTGAATTTTGCGTGTTTTGGCAAATTTTGAGATTTTGTTTTTCTGAAATAGAACTTGAACTTTGGAGATTGACGGGGTGCTTACCTTGGCTTCTTTTTTTTTGGCAATTTCCAGATTTTTTTTTGAAATTTACTTGTGTAAATTGGAAAAACTTGTTGAGCATCACTTTCAAACCTTTTGGAATTGATGATGTTTACGAAATTTCGTGCTTTCCTTTCCTGAATTATTTTTCTTCGACAATCAATAAACTTTGAAGCTTTCGATTTATTTCATGCTTTTGAAATTTTGTAGTTTCCCAGTTGATTTATCCATAAAGAAGGACGAATTTGTCGTCCGTTAATTTGTTAACTGGACAAGCGGCACCATCGTTTTCTCTAAATTTTATCAAGCTGTGTGTCAGAAAGATACCCTTAATCGGTCGGAAAATATAATTTAGAGGAAAATTATGGATCAAAACTATTGTTAGAAATTCACCGCAATATTCTATAGTCCATTGATATTACGCCATCAGATATTATTATTTTTTTATTTCTGTCGAATCCAGGTTAACAACGCTGGTGTGAACTTCAACAAAGGATCTGAAAATTCAGTAGAACATGCCGCCGAGGTGATTGAAACGAACTACTATGGAACAAAGCGGATGATTCATGCTATGGTTCCACTGATGAAACCTTCGTTTCATGGAGCTCGGATTCTGAATGTAAGCTCCAGACTAGGCAGAGTCGATGGCAGGCGTAATGTAAGCTAAGATTCTCAAGCAAAAATCATATAAAAAATTATCCGTTTATTCTTAATATTTCTTTTACACAATTCATTCAAAAAAAAATTTTATGCACAAATTTGTTTTTTGCAGAGGCTTGGAGAGAAAACTCTGAGAGAACAGTTTCTGAAAGAAGAAAGCATTTCAGAAGAACTGATTGACCAAATGATGTGTAACTTTCTTCATCAAGTCAACGATGGGAGCTGGGGGTCAAAGGGTTTGCCCCAAGTGTTTACTGACTACTCCCTCTCCAAGCTTGCTGTCAACGCCTACACAAGACTAATGGCCCGGGTCCTCTCGAGCCGGCCCACGGGCCGTAAAATCTTCGTCAATTGCTGCTGTCCAGGCTGGGCGAAGACTTCCATGACTGGCTGGGAAGGAAACACCTCGCCTGAAGAAGGCGCCGACACTGCCGTCTGGGCTGTCCTTCTCTTGGATTCCCCAAGTGGTAAATTCTTTGCTGAGAGAAGGGAACTTACTTTCTAAAAATTGAACGCTTATTGCCCATAATTATTTTTAATTCCGTGCTCAAGGAAGTCCAAATGAATAATGAAGTACAGGTTGACCAAAGTTTTCTTGTACTTGGGAGGTAAATAAATGCAAGTTTTCTTGTACTTGGGCTGGTTAGTTGTGGCTCTACCTCAACCCTTGTCGGAATCGGCTTGAAACGACCAGACACGGCCCAAAGTCAACCCAACCCTTGACCTGTGCGGGCTGAGTTGACTCAGGAGTCACTTGGGCCAACTCAATATTGAACCCAGGAAGACCTTCCCCAGACCAACCCTCTTTGACGATTCGGTGTAGTTGACTCATGGTTGGTTGACTGGCCCTCGACACGGACCGAGGTTGACTGGCCCTCGACTGCCCTCCTTTGCAGGCCAGGCTTGCCAAACTGAACCAACTAGGGATCGGCACGCGTCATCTGTCACGTCAGACGTCACTGTGACGGACACGTGACGGATGATGTGACGGTTTTAGGGGTCCATGACGGTGACGGTGAAGGATGACGAAGTTGTCGTGACACGGACGTGACGGTGACGGGGTGCCCAGGACGCGTGACGTGACGGAACGGCCGTCACAGATGACGGCCGTGAAGGAATTTTTGAAAAGTTAAAACGGACAGAAAATACATATAAAAATCATTAGTTTTAATCTTTCGGACGGCTGAGATTTCGCCACGTGACGTGGCCATTTCGATTTCCTGGCATTTTGCACAGAAGTCCCTTTTTGTAGTGCGCAAACTGATGCCGCCTATACATAATTGGAGATATACCCCTCCGTTCAAGTGGGGTTTTATTCATGTTACCGGTGACGGTGACGGCGTCACGGTGATGGGGACGTGACGGGACGCCCTATGGAGGGACGGTGATGGGAACGTGACGGTTTTTTTTGCTTATGCTGGGACGCGTGACGAGACGGTGACATGACGAAAGTTTCATCACGTCACCGTTCATCACGTTTCGTCATCCTTTCCGTCACGTCCGGGGTGTCACGTCCCGGACGTGGCGTTCCCCAGAACCAAACATCAAATTCCCAAACTCTATGATTAGGTTGTTATACCACCTCTCCTGTACGCCTCTCCAGCTCGTAAACGCTCCTAAAGTCACGCCTGGGCCGGCTCATGTCGTTCAGAGTCAAGGCCTGGCCCGGCTCATGTCGTTGAAACTAGGGCAATTCGTTGACTAATGTTATAAATCATATAAGAAGGGATAGAGGAGGCCATTTATGACAAGATAGTTCGAAATAAATAAGTCATTTACTAGCCCAAATAAATGATTTCGTTTTCCACTAATTTAGACAGGTTACCTTCCCCGGGTTCTAATCCGACGGTGGAGGGGAGGACACGATAGCTGAGAAGATTGCATATGCATCGGACCCGATAACACGATCCGACAAGAGGAGAAGAATTACGGTCGAAAGCGCGACAAAAATATCATTTTTGCCGAGGACGGCAGAAAATTCCAATGCAGTGGGAGAAGTTTCGCTGTCGCTGGGCTATGATTGAAGCTCGTGTGATCGCGGAGAAGGAGAGAGTGGAGGTGCTGGCCATGTCGGCGACGCGCCATCCGCCTTGATCTACGGCAAGGACAAGAAGACGACGTTTTTCAGTCAAAATTTGATAGGGATTCGAGGGTTATTGCGATTTAGGCGAGGAAATTATGTGTTGGGTGCGGGCCCGTTGAGAGAGAAGAAGCCCCGAGTCTCTGGTATGGGCTGTTGTTGTGTAGTACAGTTCGAATGTCTCTTGGTTGTCTGGATTTTTACGAGGAGGAGATTCCCGTGTTTATTTTCCGCGGAATCTCTGCCGGGGATGTTGAATTTGTGCTTACTGGTATGCGGCGATGCATGATGTTCAATTTTGGTGGTTCTATTTTGAAGATTGTGGGAGTTTTCACTGATCCTTCTACGGAAATTGCGGGTAAACGGATATCAGGTACCCCGAAACCCAGCGCTTTGATTCTTATGTTTTGGATCGTTGATCACCTTCATTAATTATTGGTTGCTCCAGGACTACTGGATGAGAAAATTTGACAAAATCATCTTCATTTGTGAGGATTCAAATTTGTTAACGAGATCAATCTACTGTCCTCAAGGAAACGATGTTTCTCCACTTTAATCACTTTATTCTCTCCTTTCATTTGTTCTCCAAAACTATCTGCGTTGGTAAATAATTTGGGAATGCCTTTTTAGATCAGTTAATAGAATCATAGACACAGAAGAGAATGACTTGAGCAGTATGTGAGGAAAATTTGAGCCTTCTATATCTCCGGCGGATTTTTCTTTTGTTATGTAATGATATTTTTTAATTTTTTTTCCATCTCTTTGTGTCACTCTTTTTGTCTCGCATTTGACGAAGGATTCAATGTTGTCACTGTTGTCCCTAATAAGAGAACATAAGACCGAATAGTTAGTTGTATGTCAATTTATTTGCAAGATAAACTTAAAAGATGATCAATTATCAGTCTCCACCCGTATTTCTTTTCATTTCAAACATGTAACAATCATATAATCTCATTTGAAATATTTAATCACAAAAATTTAATAATCTTATGATCCAAAAACCAATACTCAGTTACAATTTCGACAGATGTCAACAAATCTTCCAGCCATCTTAGGCGCCACTGCAGGAGCAGTGGGATTGCTCTTGTTTGTGGCTATTCTTATATGTTTGTGGGTATTACGAAAGAAGATCACAAGGACTTCAGAAAGCAGTTCCACTGATCTTTCTCCTCAAGGTGGCCTATCCTGCTTCATAAGAACTTGATCTTTTATTCCGGTCAAATCTGATCTCCGATTATTGGCTTGTGCAGTTGCTCGGAATGATGATGTGGAGATGACAAGGAGCATCTTCTACCCATCTGTTTCTCCTGGGGCAAGATGCTTCTCTTTGGAGGACTTAAACAAAGCCACAAAGAATTTCAGCGAGATGAATCTCATCGGACAAGGGAAGTTTGGAAAAGTTTACAAGGGTTTGATTCTTGATATGATTGTGGCTGTCAAGAGCCGTCTAGCATCCCCAAGCCAAGAATTTGTGGACGAGGTAACTACCTTTAGAGTTCATCTTCCTAGATGACAATGATGTGAATACAATGATGAGTAGCCATCGTCATCATCATTTGTCTGTGCGAGGACGATGATAATGGTGAAATCATCCTCATTATCATCTTTAAGGTGGATGCTGACGATGGTGATAAAAGGGAAAATCCACGTCCCTGCCCCTATGAACTTCACTCCCTTGTCGAATTATGACGAGAGGATGATGATGAGTCTTCATGATCCTCATCATTTGTCTGGGCCCAGAGGATTATGGCATCATCTGTTTTGATGTTTTTGGTACAGATGCGGAAAGAGATGTCATTTATGGCTCAGGTAACAAAAGCTTCATAACTGAACCAATGTTACACCTTGATCCACGTGGCCATCTTTCCTATGTAACATCTTATTATTGAACATAAACCTTGTGAATAGCGAGGCATTCTTATATATTATTGCAAGCTCTAATGAAAATGTAAAAAAATTCCTAAAATCTTGAAACTTAAATATTATTTGTCGTGGGATAGAGAACCATTTACCAATAGGGTCAGACAAGGACAATTCTTCAAATATATTCCAAATTTTTAGCTATAATTGAGAATTGTTTTCTAAGACGTGGTATTCTCCTCCCCTCTCTTTTTCCAGGTGCTCAAACTTTCTTTAATCCGGCATCGGAATCTTGTGAGTTTAGTGGGCTACTGTCAGGAGAGTGGCATGCAGATGCTTGTCTTTGAATATATTCCAAATGGCAGCATTTCATACCACTTATTCGGTATGAATTGATTTATTCTTATTGTTGTATTCACCACTTCTTGAGGCTGATATCTGATATCGGTGGAAGGCCCGCAACATGCATCAAATGGAAGGCTAGAATTCAAGCACAGGCTTTCCATTGCTCATCGAGCAGCTAAAGGTGCTAACTGGCCAAGATTTCTAGTACAGACATTGTGTTTTAGTCGCACATATGTGTTTCAAGTTATTTTTTATTTTTGTTTCATCTACTCTTTCATTGGTCAGGGTTGGCTCACCTGCATTCTCTCAATCCACCGGTGATACACATGGATTTCAAGACATCAAACGTACTGGTGGACGAAAACTTCATCCCAAAGGTTGCTGATTTTGGCCTCCATAATTTTCTCAGAGCAGAGGATATCGCAGGCCCATCCCAAGTCCCACCTGATAGTCAGTTCTTGGAACTTGGGTATTATTTTTTCGTTACTTGGAACCTCAAAGTCAGCAGTTTTTTTAAAATTAAATCCGTCCATCTCTGCTAATCCTTATTTTTTAGTGATGAAGTACCTTATTATTTATCATTTAGGAGTCGTTTCTTTTTGTTCTTAAGCAGGACACATGGATCCCAATTCTTCACTGAGAAGACCGATGTCTACAGCTTTGGAATTTTTCTTTTGGAGTTGTTAAGCGGCACGGAGGCTTTACAGCTTCAGCTTAAGATGCCCAATCAAGCAATAAGAGAATGGGTAATATCTCATTACCTCATGTTTTTCCTTTTAACATTTCAATAACTGGAAATTTATTATTGTCCTCATCCACGTTGCGAAGGCTAGAGAGTATGACGCTTCAAGAGACAACTCAGTGCTCATTGATTTTAAGATGGCAAGGTCCTTCACTGAGGAAGGGGTGAGAGATTATCTCTCTCTGGTTTCTTTATGCCTGAGTGAAGAAGATAGCAAACGACCATCCATGAACCTTGTGGGCTCAGAGCTGGAGAGGATTCTTGACAGAGAGATGAGCTCAACCACGATCATGGGCGAGGGCAGTCCAACCATGACCTTGGGAAGTGAGCTATTCACGTCTTCAAGTTAGAGTGAACACCAGTTCCTCCTTGTTCCTTCTCTATTGGGTGGAGTCCAGTTTTCAAAGAGTTTATTAATTTATTTTAAATTTTTTTCGCAACAAACAAGAGAGGCAATTTTAATATGATGGGCAGTGACAGAGTTATAAGAAATTGTCCATTGCTCTGGAGTATTTTTTGGAATAGTAAACACATAAGAAATATTTGGGTCCTCCATTTTCTTTTTGAAGAAATAAGGGAGACCACCCGGAGCAGTTGTCAAGCTGATGCTATTAAGAAATGAAGTTTGTTAAATTGTTGAGAGATCATTCAGAGTAAAGCTCCAGCCAGTGGCGGCTCCTGAGGATGAACAGGAGGGAAGAAAAACCCAAAAAAACGAGATTCTTGATTCACATTAGGGTTTGGTCTCTTTTACATAAAAGGGGGGCGACCAGGGAAGGTCACATGTGACCTCTGACAGAGTCACATGTGACCTCTGACAGAGTCACATGTGACCGGAGGGCTCACATGTGACTCCTAAGGGCTCACACGTGCAGCAACTTAAAGGCTGTTCCCACGTGTGAGCCTGAGGGGGGTCGAAATATGAAAAACAAAGAAAAGAAAGAAGGGAAAAACGCCAGCAGCTGACCAACAAAGTTATATACAAACCATACACAAACTGACCAAAATGGTCTGCTTTCACCTCTCTCCAAACCAAAAAAATATTAATGCCTTAACGTCCTGAAGGACATTCTCCATGGAAGCCTTCTTTCCCTTGAATACCACTTCACTACGTTGCAAGGAGTCTCCCCCAGTCCAGCTTGCTCCTGTATCTTCCGTCACCAGCTGAGGCCCAAAAGGCCTCATCGGAGGACACATCCGCCCCCGCCAGCTGTTGTGATGCCCATATTCCCTGGGCGAAGGGACATGTGAAGAATAAGTGGGAGCAGTCTTCATCATCTCCAGCCACTTGGCTGGAGCTTATTCTGAATGATCTTTACTCTAAATAAGTGACTCCTAAGGGCTCACACGTGCAGCCACTTAAAGGCTGTTCCCACGTGTGAGCCTGAGGGGGGTCGAAATATGAAAAACAAAGAAAAGAAAGAAGGGAAAAACGCCAGCAGCTGACCAACACCCCCCCGCAAGCTAGGTGTGGATATTAATCATGCCTAGCTTGAACACCAGCTGCTGGAACCTCGGGCCAGGCAAGGACTTGGTGAAGATATCTGCTTTCTGATCAGCAGATGGAACAAACTTAGGGCGAATGATGCCCCGATCGATATTCTCCGATAGATAATGCCGATTCATGGTCATATGCTTTGTTCTATCATGCTGAACTGGATTCTTTGCAATTGCCAAGGCTGACTGATTGTCACAATACAGTGTGATTCCATCACCATCATACAGTCCGATGTCTTCTAGCAGATGCTTCAGCCAGCGACATTCTGAAACGCCTCGCTTGAGAGCTCGGAGTTCCGCTTCTGCACTAGACAGGGAGACCTCCTTTTGCTTCTTACTCCACGTAATCAAGCTACCTCCCAAGAAGGTACAGTAACCTGATGTAGACCGACTGTCACTCAGTGATCCAGCCCAGTCAGAATCTGTGTAAGCCTCCACTGACAATCCTCCTGCTCGAGTGAAGAGAAGGCCCTGCCCAACAGTAAATTTCAAGTAAGCCAAAATTCAATGTGCGGCGCGTAAGTGGACTTCATGTGGCTCGCTCATGAACTGACTCATTAAGCTGACGGCATATGAGATATCTGGCCTCGTGTGATTGAGATAAATCAACTTTCCGATCAGTCTCTGATAAGATGTCCTGTCAACTGCTGCTCCATCATTTCCTTTTCCAATCTTCACATTCACATCTAGGGGAGTGGTGACTGGTTTGCATCCCAACTGACCAGTCTCTTGGAGTAGATCCAAGGTATACTTGTGTTGGCTAAGAGATATTCCATCTTTGGAATACGCCACCTCAATCCCCAAAAAATATTTCAGTGGGCCAAGTTCCTTCATATCAAATTGTTGAGACAATGCCTCAGTCAATCGGCAAATCTCCTCACGGTCTCCCCCAGTAACCAATATATCATCAACGTAAACTAGCAGCAAGGTAACCTTTCCTGTCGTTCCTTTCTTGATGAACAATGCATGGTCTCCTCTGGCCTGGTGATTGTGCAACTCAATCATAGCTCTTGTAAAACGTCCAAACCACGCTCTGGGCGACTATTTGAGCCCGTATAAGGCCTTCTTCAACTTGCAGACTTGATTTGGTTTGTCTGTCAACTGATATCCTGGGGGAAGCTGCATAAAAACTTCTTCTTCTAGTTCTCCGTGAAGAAACGCAATCTTCACATCAAGTTGGAGAATGTCCCAATCACACTTAGCAGCAAGGGCGATCAAGATCCGAACCGTATTAAATTTTGCCACTGGGGCAAACGTCTCACCATTGTCAATGCCCTCTGTCTGAGTATACCCTTTCGCGACGAGTCTGGCTTTTAGCCTTTCCAGCGTTCGATCTGCCAAGAACTTTGGAGTGAACACCCAGCGAGATCCCACAGCTTTCTTTCCCTTGGGCAGTGTCGTGAGTTCCCAAGTATCATTCTTCATAAGTGCTGCCATCTCTTCATCCATGGCTGCCTTCCATCCCGGGTCCCGAAGGGCATCTTCCACTCTATTCGGAATGACAATATTCCCCAGTACGGTAAGAAAACTCCTATACTGATTGCTCAATTTTTCATATTTCACATACTGACTGATAGGATATTTGATCCTTGTCCTACATGATCGAACGCCCTTTCTTAGGGCAATAGGCCAGCCCAAGTCTTCTTCAATTTCACCCACTTGTTGATCTTCAACAGCAACCTCTGGTTGTTGTTCTGTATCCTCTTGGCTCTCTTCTGCCAAAAATTCTTCCGGACTGTCTAACTCGGTCTGTCCAGCTGTCTCCACCACGGGTTGACTGGCAAATTCTTCAGAATTAACACTCTCCTCGGATATATGTCCCCCTTTTCTAACCTCCGTCTCTTGTACAGGAATTATGCCAGGATGAACAGTTTGGACAGAACCAATGTGTTGAAGGAATTCAAAATTAGTTGAGTCCTGGTCAACCGGAGTAGATGAAGACAAACTTTCATTATTGAAGTACATTTCTGATTCATGAAACACCACATCAGCCGAGACAAAAAACCTTCTTGATGGAGGATGATAACACCGATAGCCTTTCTGGGTACCAGAGTAGCCAACGAAGATACAGCGGACTCCTCGTGGGTCAAGTTTCCCAGAATGCTGGTGGATATACACCACAGATCCAAACACACGAGCGGGGAGTCCCGTGAACAGTCGAACATTTGGAAAGAACTCTCTCAGTCGGTTTAAAGGACTTTCATAGTCAATCACCTTCATCGGAATCCTGTTAATAAGATGGGCAGCAGTCAGAACAGCTTCTCCCCAGTATTTCTTGGGCAAGCCTGCTTGGAATAACAATGTCCTTGCAGTGGCCAAAGTATATCCCAGATGCCTCTCAGCTAGGCCGTTTTGCTGAGGAGTGTTGACACACGATGTTTCATGTATGATACCCCTGTCCAAGAAGTGTGATCTAACTTCGGAATTAAGAAATTCTGCCCCATTGTCAGATCTGAAACGCTTGATTCGTCTCCCGAATTGATTCTCTATCATTTTGCAGAACTCAACGATCATCGTTGGGGCTTCGGCCTTAGAATTCAGCAAATGCAACCACATAGTTCGACTGTAATCATCCACAAATACAATAAAATATCGGCATCCTGTCAAGCTCTCTACAGGACACGGACCCCACACATCACTGTGTATGCAGTCAAATGGGAAAGAAAATCTATCATCCATAGACTTAAACGAAGTTCTTCGAAGTTTAGCCATATGGCAGGTTTCACAAAACAAGTCTTCCACTGAAATTCCATGAAACATAGAGGGATAACAAGGTCTAAGAAGATCAAAGGGAGGGTGCCCCATCCACCGATGTAGACGAATTACACTCTCCTCCTTGGGGGCCGTCCGCTGTGACACCATGCACTGGCGAGAGGAGCCATTCAGGAGGAGCAAGCCGCCTTCTCGTCTAAAGGACGAAATCCTCGTCCCGGAGACCTTGTCACATAAAAAACAGTCGTCACTGTCTAGAATAAACCTCCAACCATAATCATCAACTATTCTTTGGATGGATATCAAATTCGCCCTTAAATCCTCAACATGTAAAACTTCTTTTAGGAGGCCAAGTGAATTCAACAGAATGTTGCCAACTCCCTTGACTGATAGCGATCCCCCTCCAGCGGTCTGAACTCTATGTCTCAGTTCAGCAGAAGAATATTCGCTGAACAATGACTCATCTGGAGACATATGATCAGTTGCCTCGGTATCCGCAACCCATTTGTGAGGAGGAGAGTTACCTGTCTTGACGAGGGCAGTAGAACTGAGCTTCTCTTGTACTTCAATGCCAGGACTCGCCACGACCGCTCCGGAAGGCTGTGAGGTAGAAGCGTAGGCTTTCTTGGCCGCGTTCTGATTTTTCCATGCCAACTTCCAGCAGGTTTCTTTCGTGTGTCTGCGCCTCTTGCAGTAGGCACAGAACAAGGAGTCCCGATTGTCTTCTCCTTCCGGTCCTGCAGTCGAGTTCGACTGTGACGAGCGTGGTGTCCAATTTCCCCCAGTTATCCCCTTAGTCTCTAGTTTCTTGGTCAAGAGCGCAGCGGAATTTAGAGGTTGAGACTCAGGGGTAACTCTGATTCTACTCTCTGCCTGCCTGATAATTCCAATTGCATCCTCCAGGCTAGGCAACTTCTCTCTATGCAGGATCTGGCTCCTCACAGACTCATAAACAGAATTCAGACCCATAAGAAAGGTGAGTAAACGCTGTTTGAGGATATATTCCCTCTCAACTGATTGCGGATTCTTAGTGGGCCATAGGTAATCAATCTCTCGCCACATTGCCTTTAACTTGGATGAGTATTGCAGTACATTATCCCCTCCTTGACGTGCCTGTGCTGCCATGGCATTCAGCTCATAAATGCGCCAATCATGCGTCTGCTCTTCGCTGTACTTCTGAATTTCATCCCACATTTCTTTTACTGTGTTACAGTAAAGAAAATCACATCGCATCTCCGGAGTCATCGACCTGAGCATCCATCCCAGTATAAGGGATTCTTCAGCTTTCCATCGCTTGAAATCTGGATCAGTGGCAGACCTTGGATCCTCTGTCAAGTGATCTCCAAGCAGAAATCCAAATAGGGTCAAGGTAATCATCTTGGACCACTCAAACATATTACCCCCATCAAATTTGACTTCTGGTGGGGGAAAGACAAGTGTGGGTTGACCAGAATCTTGCAATGGGGACAAATCTGATCCCCCTGGTCTACCCACACTTGTCCTCTCCTCAACTTGTGACAGATTCTCATCTCCCTGGCTTGCCATGAGCAATAAATATCCTTACCTCCAGAAAACAGCTTTTGAAGGCTCTGCAGATGGCACCGAGTTGCAGTGAAGGTGATTGGCACTCCAACTGGTAAGCCCTTAGTGGATCAGCAGCCCTTAACGCTCTGATACCATGTTAAATTGTTGAGAGATCATTCAGAGTAAAGCTCCAGCCAGTGGCGGCTCCTGAGGATGAACAGGAGGGAAGAAAAACCCAAAAAAACGAGATTCTTGATTCACATTAGGGTTTGGTCTCTTTTACATAAAAGGGGGGCGACCAGGGAAGGTCACATGTGACCTCTGACAGAGTCACATGTGACCGGAGGGCTCACATGTGACTCCTAAGGGCTCACACGTGCAGCAACTTAAAGGCTGTTCCCACGTGTGAGCCTGAGGGGGGTCGAAATATGAAAAACAAAGAAAAGAAAGAAGGGAAAAACGCCAGCAGCTGACCAACAAAGTTATATACAAACCATACACAAACTGACCAAAATGGTCTGCTTTCACCTCTCTCCAAACCAAAAAAATATTAATGCCTTAACGTCCTGAAGGACATTCTCCATGGAAGCCTTCTTTCCCTTGAATACCACTTCACTACGTTGCAAGGAGTCTCCCCCAGTCCAGCTTGCTCCTGTATCTTCCGTCACCAGCTGAGGCCCAAAAGGCCTCATCGGAGGACACATCCGCCCCCGCCAGCTGTTGTGATGCCCATATTCCCTGGGCGAAGGGACATGTGAAGAATAAGTGGGAGCAGTCTTCATCATCTCCAGCGCACATAGGGCACTTTGTGGAAGCCGTCGGGACCCATCTCTTGTGTAGGACTCTTGTAACCAATCGTTGCCGCCTCAACAACCAACTGAAGAGCCTCACCTTGAGAGGGATTTTTTGTTTCATCAACATGGAGCATGAGGTGCTGATTGCTGAATCCTCCAGTGCTTCCCCTCTGATCTTCATATAGGCCTCTTTTACAGAAAAAGATGTCCCTCGCCACACCCATCCATCACGTGACTCCCTCGTCAGGCTAAGATGGAGGACCTATTGCATCTTCATAAACTCCAAAAACCGTGGCTCCGATAATGCCCCTACCATGATTGGGGCCCAAGCTCCGTCCCAATACTCACCAGCGGTAGCGTGAGGGTTCCGTGCTGGAGCGAAAAGTCTTGAGAATTCTAGTTTCAAGATGTCTTTATTGGACCAGTTATCAGTCCAAAAATGAAAATCAGCAACATCTCCCACTTTAGCGTCAAAAAACCCGGGGATAAACGGTATGGCTTGACGTAGACCCCGCCAAAATAGAGACTCCCCTCGAGTTTTTGCCCAACGCCGCTCCCAATCAATTTCTGAGCCATATCTGTCCCTCAGGACATTCATTACCATGTCCTCTTCTGCTGATGCAAGTCTTACCACCCATTTGGTCAATAATGCCAAATTCATGGATTCCAGGTGGAGGATCCCCAAACCCCCTTGCTTCACAGGTCTACATATTATGTTCCACGATACCAGAGGCACCCCCTTGTGCTCTTCATGTTAAGTGCCTCCCCAAAAGAACCTTCTCAACAATCTATCCAAGTGTTTTTCTACACTTGTCAGCATCTTAAAGACCGAAAGATAGAAAACTGGGATTGCTGAGAGTGCCGATCTCAGCAGCACCAGGCGACCCCCTTTTGATAGCACTCTGTTCTTCCTGCCTTCCAATCTCCTCTCCACCTTCTCAATAACTGGCTGTCATTCTGCATTTAAAATACGTCTCCCCGTCAACAGAAGACCCAAATAGCTCATCGGGATGGACCCTCTAGGCCTGCTAAGAACGCTAGCACATTGTGCCTCCTTCTCAGCAGAAAGTCCGAATCCCACAAATGCCGACTTGGCTCGATTCAATTGTAGGCCTGAGAAGTTTGAAAATAGATCTAATAATTTAGATAAAGTGCGTGCTTCCTCTGTCGATCCTTCTATGAAGAACGTTGTGTCGTCTGTATACTGAAGTAATGGAATACCCGCCGGATAACGTTCTGTCTTGAAGCCTCTTAGGAGGCCGTGGTTGCAGGCTTTGAGGGTGCAAGTAGCCAAAGTATCCACTGCTAGAACAAAAAGTAGAGGTGCTAACGGGTAGCCCAGTCTGACTCCCCTTTGTGGACAGATTCAACAACCTTCCGCATTTCCATTCACCAGGACTGATAATGAGTGGGACGTAATACATCGTCGCACCCAGGTGACCCATTCATTGGGAAAACCTTGTTTTCGCATAACAGACCAAAGAAATCTCCAATCAAAAGAATCATAGGTTTTGGCAAAGTCGACTTTCCATTGGAAGCCCTTTGTCCCATCTCTCTTCCATGTTGATAAAATCTCTCCTGCTTCCACTGCTCCGTCCACTAGTTGCCTCCCTAGAATGAATGCAGACTGAAATGGTCCGACTAAGTCTCCAATTACCTTCCTTAACCGGTTGGCCAGCACTTTGGCGTGATGAGATTGATTGAGTTCGATAATGCAATGGGTCTGAAATCCCCCACATTACCTTGGGCAACAGAAACAAGTGTGACCAATTGGATCTTTCCAAGCCAAAATTGCCTTGTCGAAATTTGTCTAATGTGTCCATAACCTTGGACCTGACCAACTCCCAGAACTCACCAAAGAAGAATATCGGAAAACCATCTGGGCCCGGTGCACCATCGCCATTTAGCCCTTGGATCGCTTCCCGCACTTCTTCTTCAAGGAATAGTTTCACTATCTCAGTTTTTTGCTCGTGTCACATGGGATGCACTTCTTCCGCTCCACCTCCACCGATTTCGAGGCCCCCGTTTAGTTACCACTCTGAAGTGATCAGCTAATGCCCCTCCCACGGCTCGTGTTCCAGCGTATTCACGATCCCCCACCTGCACCCTTTGTATTTGGTTTGACCGATGTCTTCCATTTGCCATCAAATGAAAGAAGCAAGTGTTGGCGTCCCCCTCCTTCAGCCAAAGTTGCCGTGAACGATGCCTCCAATCAAGCTCTATCTTCTTGTCTTCCTCTTCCACCACCTCTCTACATGCCTTTCTTTCATTGAGTTCAGCTTCCATTAAGCACCATGTGTCTTCTATGTCATCTAGTTGTCAGACTCTTAATAGTGCTCCATCCCTTCTGTGTTGTCTCCCTTCTCAAATTTTCTTCTGGAGCCCCATAAGGTGTTGTCTTAGTCCTGTTAGTTTGGTAGCCAACCTCACCGTGGCCGTGCCATGATTGGGTTGTGATGTCCAGCACGATACCACTTCTTCCTTGAAGCCCTTCTCTCGAAACCGCGATCTATCCAATTTGAAGTTATGTAGATCTATTTTGGCCGACATTATCTTGCCACAAAATTGGGACGTGATCTGACAGTAGTCTAGGAAGTGCTCGCACATCAGCCAATGGGTATTCACCCAGCATTTCCACTGAGCACAAAAATCTGTCCAAGCGGGAGAGGGCGGAAGGTCCCCTCGTGCTTCGCCATGTGTACGTACAATTGGTCGGCCCCATTTCTTGCAATCCAGCTCCCGAAATGAAGGACTAGAAATTCGCCGATCATGGGTCCTGGCCTCTAGTCCCTTTTTGTTTTTTTCCTATCCCCCGCCTCCAACGTCAGATTGAAATCCCCCCCAAATAGTATTGGAGTCTCATGAAAGAGTGAGGCCACTCCTTCCAGCTCCTCCCACAGTCTGTCTCGATGGGCTGCAATAACTGGGCTGTAGACCGACGCCACAAAACAATGGAAATTGTCACTCGTCCTTTTCAATTTTACTGCAACCTCATATTGTCCTGTCCAATAGCCTTCCTTAGCAAAAACCTCCATGTTCCAAACAACTAGTAAACCTCCTGACCTCCCGACTGCATTGACTGCCACACATCCCTCCAAGAAACGTCGCCCCACCAAATTCCACTCTTTTGCACCACACTTCTCCGACATCGTCTCTTGTAAGCAAACTATTGTGGCCCCCATTGGCGTAAATATCTTTCCACCACTCCAAGTCTCCCTTCATCTCGGAGACCGTGCACATTCCAAGAGACACACTTCATACCTGCTCCAATGACTTCCCCCCTTGCAACGGCTCCAGCTGAAGCTCCACTTTCTCGGCTAACTCACACACCATTTGTTGCGTGATCTGATTCTCCCCTATCCCAGTTTCCACTCTATGGCCGGATGGCTCCTCAATCTCCTTCCCCTTGTTGTCTGGTTGTCTTACTTTGCCCCCACCCATCACTTGCCTTGGTACCACTTTCCTTGACAGCCCTTCTTCTCGCAGCTACATTTGACCACTTTTCCCGGTCACCACTCATGCCTTCGTGCCCTCTGCATCAGTCAAGGACAATTTCCCTCGACGGTACACCATGCCATTAAAGAGTTGAAGGTCTGCATTCTTTATCCAACGTGTCCTCTAGGGCGCCCTTACCCTCCTCCATGGTGGGCTTTGGGCTTCCTTGCTGGTTTCCCCTTGTTGGAAAGCCACCATGTTCGGCTTATCCGGAACATTTGGAGGCTGCAGATGAACTGAGCCGTCTCACCCTATACATTCCATGGTCTTGACCGAAAACGATGGCACGATGAGTGCCAGACAAGCCCTGTGTATTGCAGAACTGCTTTCTCCCGCTTGTGCTGGACTTTTCTCCGTAGTATGCTGCCCCGGTTGTGCTAGAATGGGGGAGACCCTCTCCAGCTTGTCTTGTCGAGCCCAGAACTCCCAGGGGTGCCCGGTGCTGGCGGTGGGATCCTGCGTCGGAACTCCACTCTAAAGCTGTCCCTGCCTTCTTGGAACCGGACTGACCCTGGTATCAGATCTCCTTCTGTCATTTCAACCTCTAGTAGTACCACTTTGGGGTTTCCCAACTCCAAGCCCGTCGAGATGATACTCTTGAGCCTCCCAAATGATGCGACCATAGAGTCCAGTGTCGACCTTTTTCGCTGCAACAGTGGGACCCCATGCGCTTCCACCACGACCTCTGCCTTTTGTTTCCCTTTGATCCCGTCCATGGGGAGAACCCGACGCCATCTTATCTTTGTGGTGTCATCGATCCTCTGTGTCCAGCCGCAGACAGCGACATATGTCGTCATGGATAACCCCCAGAGAAACAGGGTATTGGTATCTAGCCTCCACCAATCTGCCGATCCCAATGTCAGAAAATTCTTCCATAGGCCATCCTCTACCTCTGAAGGGGGCCCCGGCACATCTCCCACCAAGCACTTTTGTAGAGTAGCGTTGCATGGATCCCCCTCTTACGCGGCTGGCCTACTTGCTTGTGGCCCTTGGATCCGGTCTCGTGTCTCCACCTGCGCTTTGCGACCATTGGCTTCTTCTCCTTCTTGTTGGCAGTTAAAGTGGCGATGACCTGCCCCTTTACACTGGCGACAGATGAACGGTTCTCTGCACTCTTGTGTGGTGTCCCCGAGCTAGGCATCTGAAACACCTGTTCTCCTCATTGAAATGTCGCCTATGTGGCATTGGGTTTACAGGCCGTGTTTGTTTTGCACGACAGGTTGTCACTGTCACCCATCCTTCCTCTGTATCTTCAACTCCCATTGGCTCCCACTTGCCTCCATCTTGTTCCTCCACCCGCCGTTGTTGTCTCTCCCAGAACTCTCTGTTCCCCCCTTGTCAAGTTTGGAGCTGCGTCCCTTCTACACGCCCCTTCCTCACCTGGTCTGCATAGGGCAAACTCCTTGGCTTTACGCGGCGCGTCCTCCTGACGTCCTCTTCACAGTTTCGCCGGTTTACTCGCGCGTCACTGAAGCTGCACACATACGGTAAATTTTCTGCCTGCATGCGTGGATCCAGCAATCTTCCTATGTGGCCTTGCACATGTCTTCAGCCTCCTTGATATCCATTGTCGTTACTGCCTCCTTGATATCCACCACTGCTTCTCTGGTTGCCATCTTGGGATCCACCCCTGCTTCCCCCTCCATACCCAACTTGACCCCTGCTTCCATACCCACTGCTTCTCTGGTTGCCATGTCTTCGGCCTCTGTCATAGGCGCCCCCACCACGGGGTGTTGAATTACTGTGGTACAAAAATCTTCCTGGCATGACTGTGGTTTCTCTGACTCTCGTTGTATTCATACTACCGCGCCCTCCTTTGTGGGGGTCTTGAAATCAATTTAACATTTTTTATTCTACTTTTGTAATACAACTCTTAGGAGTATTGCAGTTATACACACATCCTGTCCTCAGATTTAGGCTTTGATTGAACCCCACATGTGATCTACCATAATTAAGAGGATACCTTGGATATAAGACTAGAATGGATGCAGGATCTTTTATCAGGAGATTTCAGTTGGTCTTAGCTCAGATGTAGCAAAATTTCCATGGACATGCTTGTGTCGTCGAGCCGAGTTTGTCTACCCACAGTATAAACGGGGATTGACTGAAGGATTAAAATGTAGTTAGATCCCTAGCGAGGGTGTTGAAATATTAGTGAATGTGTTCTCAAATAATTACGGCCACACATAATACTTACTAGAATGATCGAATATGGTGGATTGGAAACCCAATGATAATGAAATCTATTTCACACAAACTTTCACAATAGTCTACTTTTTGGTTTTAATAATTTGTGATTGGTTCAATTTAAGTTCTTCTGCTGTGTTGAACTAATTTTTTATCACAAATGTAGCCTATAAAACCCAACACCTTAATAGCTTAGGTATGTAATGAACACCAAAATTTCTAGCATACTGTAAATTATTCCTTAATAATTTATTGAAATTGGGATTCTCTGAAACTATATATCTTCTTTCCCTATATCTATAAAATAAATTTTAATTTTCAAGCATAATTTATACATTAAATCAAGCACCACACAGTGTTGTTTATGGGGCTTTAACTTATTGGCTGAAGTTTTATGACGTTCACTAAACATGTTTTGTTAGAACCGCTGTTAGGGATGCTAGCTATATATTAATGTTTACATTATTAATAGTAGTATTTTTAAACTACAAATGGTCTGACATATTGAATATAGGACACTAAATTTCTAAGATATGGAACATATAATGATTTTCTAATGATTAACTACTTCAATATTATTTTAAAATTATACCTAATAAATCTTATCCAATAAAATTCGTTTACACTTAAGAATAAAAAATATACATCTAAGTATATGCTTACGATAAAAAAAGTGACAACATAAATTCAGTAATTTATCTTTTTACAAATTATTTGTAGATGAATTGCATATCTCGGATGATGATTATTTCATGATTCTCATTTTGAGTTATATTTTTATATAAGAATATCATATACTTATTGGAATGTTCATCAAAAAATATGGAAGGCTTTAACGGTTCAAGATATTCATTCTAGGTTTTTTAGTGCCACCAAGGTATTTGGATATTTTAAAAAATTAATGTCCATTACATACAAAAGCTAATAAGGAGTTGGGTTTTACCATAAGGTACATTTTGGAACAATAGTCTAGAAGAAATGGTGATAAAATCAAACTTTAAAGGGAATGATCACAAAAATCTTTTGGTGATACCAATAGAGTGGTGTCTTCAAATGAATCCATTTGGATGCATGCATGCATCCAAGAATATAATGGCATCATTTTATTGATATTATCTTCATTTTCAAGTGAATTTTAAATCCATGCATAAATTTGACCATTATGTTAAAACTACAAAATTTATGAGGATTTTTACTTATTTTACAAGCCCACTTATTTTCAACCAAAATATGTTTTAGCATTATTAATTTTAATGGGTTCAAATTTTTTCTTTAGTTGTACTTCAGGGATTAATTGAAATAATAAATAGCTAGTGGGTTAGGCAGGAGTTGGCAGTCTAGCAGCGCTCATACCACCCACAGTGCGGCCTCTCAAGCCAGCCACAAGCCAACTAATGCAGAGCCCTCAAGCCCGCCCACGGCCAACAAGTACCAGTGCACAAGCACCATATGGAAGACCCACCACAAAACAAACCCTCCATAGGTCCACCCACAAACAGCCCAAACAGAAGGCACACATCAAAGAGCCCATGTAAAGAGAGTGCAGCCTCACATGCACACAAGGGAGATGGTACTATTTATTCAAATATTATCATCGAATCGCATTTATGTAGCAAAAGTTATTTTTGGTTTTTCTGATATGGGATTGCCAAACTAATGTGACTTTCAGATTCACATCAAATCGGACCAACAAGAAGAGAGAAAAATCATGGCCCAATAGGTGACAATATTAAGAAAAGAGGAAAGAAGCAATTATCGGCCTTTGATTTGACCGGGCCCAAAACCTGTGTCATTGTCTTGTATTTGATTCTTTTCATTTTTTAGCTTCTTTCTTTTAGGCTCATGATTGGCCACGTCCACCAACAAGGATGGTGGGTCCCTTTGATAGATGAATCATGTTGGAGAAAAAGACTGATATGCCTGCTAACGTGGCTGAAATTTAACAACCGTTAACCCTCTCATTTGAGATCCAATGACCAAGGGCAAATGCCTCATATGTGCCCCTGGTCCTTGTCTTCCTCCAGTCAAACAGAAATATTTGGCCGAGGGAGACTTGTACATGTGATCCAACAACCTTCGGAGGACTCCCATGACTGGTTCATGCCTCAACAATGGAAGAGGTCCTTCATCAGTCTTAAAAAGGACACTTAGACCATGAATTGAGGCATATATCCACAACTTTCCAGGGTTGCAATGGGAAATCTGTCCAGTGCTTGTCCAAGAAAATTGGAGGCGGTTCTTGCCCAAGAGGGAAACAGAGGACGTGTAGAACACCCACACGAAGGTTGAAGAGCAAAGACACACAACGAAGCTAGGGGTGATAATCATGATGCATATGATGTGGTCATCGAGCCAATCACACCACCATGTTTATTTAAGTTCATTGAATAAAATATTTACATTCATTATTATTCAGGTGTAATGTTTATAATGAAGTCCATTAATACATGCAATGACGTAGTAAACTATGATGATATCATAATACAGTGATCACTAGTATTTAAACATGTATTCTAAATATTCCTATTCGATGGATAGTCAAGACGGACATCGAATAATCCAGATAGAATAACACTAACTGATCCTACTTATATGATAAGTATAGCTGATCATGTGGCTATTAGTGTGGCGACACTGAGGACAAATAGTAGGTGCTCTTTGGAGAAATAATTCACTGAATTGATTCGTACAAATCCTTGAATGGTATTACACTTAAACGTCAATAAGGTTGATTCACGTCACTGTTGTATAAGTGATCCATTGACATGAGACACCAAGGACATCTCATGAATGGGCGTCTACATTTTGACTATGACTTACAAGCCTCTAATCATGGGATTCATACAAGTCATAGCTCAGATGTAGTAAGAAGCTCACGGAGATGATTGAGTGGTCAAGACGGGATCATCCGCCCTCGATATAAGTGGAGATTGACTCAAGGAAGACGAGGCAGTAAATCCCTGGCCAGGGTAGTGAGGATATTGGAGGAGTATTCCAATGATCCATGTTATGCATCAGTACTGATCAAATGATGGATTAGTGTTTGACGATAAACCATACCCAAAGTCGTTCAAGAGTTTCGCGCGGATGATGGATTATACATATACGGTATACGATAACAGTAAAGGTTCCATGGGAGAGTTCAGCACTACTCGGTATCTTCTAAAGCACAAGGTGTAGCTTGGAACCCCATGGGCTGGAAACTTAACCTATTGATTAGGTTAAATCGATCCTTAGTTAATCTATATGTTGATATAGTTAATTAATAAGGTTGCCCAATAATTATTATTGGGCCACTAAAACTATTAACAAGAATGATACATAGGCCTAGAGGGTCATACGCGCAAGGTCATAAGACCATTGGTGGACATAAAGTACCATAAATAAATAAAAATTGGTAGTACATAATTTTAGGTGCCCACGGTAGCCAGACCTATGGCCTCCCCCTTATTATTTCTCTTTTACATCACTCACTCAACCAGAAGTCCCAAATGGTGAGTTTTTCTCTTTTTTGACATGAATTATGTGTCACCGTATCATTAAAAGTAACAAAATAAAATAAACAAAAAAGAAACATTTGATGTGACATGTGGTGAAGCGATACCACATCACACAGTGATTGATTATTAAAAAAATAAATATATTTTTGTGCTCGCAGTGACACACAGTGCTCTAGGAGTGAATGATCCCAAAAGATGGGCGATCACACTTACCACTAAATTAATAACAATTAGGCATCTCAAATGACCAAAAAAATGAGGAAGCATCAACGCCGATGACTAGGAGAGAGAAAAATGGACATTTGGGATCGCTCCAACTTCAAAGCTTAACAACTAACAATCTAGAAGACTAATTAAGCTAAAAATTTTGAAGGACACTTATGTCTTCAACCCCACGTTCCATCCATGCCCTATGATTCATATATAAAGGCATACATCCTTAACAAAAGCATCCTTAAACTTACATCTTTCTTATGTGAGATGATTGAAAGGTAGTGAGTTTTTTTGATCTATCAAGCTTTTTCTTGGTGTCCTAGGTGTGAACAACAGAGAAGAGGAGGATCTTACCTTCACTCTCAAATTACTGTGATCCTCACGGATCATAAGGTTTCACAATAAGTATCTTTTCCTCACGTTGATCCTTCTCGACATGATTCTTAGCTTAGATCAATGTTCTTGTCACAGAACACCATCGTATCATGTCAATATACTCTCTAATCATGGCTTACTAATTTCATGTCACTATACCATCATCATCTCACCCATCATCCCCTTTACACATCTCCCTCTTTTCACAATGTCTCTCCTTCGTATTTTCTCGTAATCGTCACTCCATTCCTGTTCTTCTAAAATTCTGATTATCATTATATATCTACGATCTATAATAATCATCTTCATTATTTACAATCACCATCTCCCCTTACATTTTCGCATCGTTAGGGTCTGTATTTTATATGAATCTAATCCTATCTCACTAATTACAATTTAAAGAATGATAAATCCTTAACTATTGGTAGTTAAGGATTGGTAGTCATCACTAACTAAATTCACTTCAATGACCATGGGTTTATATTTGATTGATTATACTTAAATATGAATGAAAAAATTCAAACTCTAATTTTCAGTTTATCAATCATACTACCTCTAAACAATATAAATCTGTACATCCTCCCTGTAATTTTAATTTGGGAAGGAGAAAATCAAAAATTTCTTCAAATGATTGATTATTTGAGAAAGGGTGAATATTTCTATTAAATATAGACTTCTTTAAGGGATGAATTAATTATGGCTTGATTCTTTGGTCCAATTATATAGACACATTATTCAATAAATTTATATTTATAACCTGAAGCCAACATTTATTCTCTAGGTCTATATATAAATCTTTGTCATGTAGATTATAAATTTTAGCCTGAGGTATAGGTATGAGAAATAAAAGTAATCTCTTTCTAAACTATTGCTATACCTCTTTTTGCTTCATTTTGTAGTTTTTACACCATATCTCTATACTGTAGCATCTTTTGTTTTAAAGTATCACTATCCCTGATTAAAATTAAATTAGGATCGCGAACTCATTTAATATCCATACAGATAGTCTCTGGTTTAGAAAACGCATAATATATTTTATTGTGTAACTTGCACTTTTTGTAACCAGGATCTTTTGTAGCTCCGTGAAACTATGATTTTAGCCCTTTCTGCAGTTCTCACATGATATCTCGATATTTTGGTAGGTTATCTTTTTAAACTCTCACTATCCCTCAATTAACATCATTTTATAATTTTTACTACATATCTCTATACTTAAGCATCTTTTTGTGAAGTATCAGTACCCCTGGTTTTACTTGATTTGGGTTTACAAGCTTGTTTAATATGCATACAAACATTCTCTGGTTTAGGAAACTTGCGGTATCTTTTACTGCGCAACTTGCTCTTTTGTACACCGCTGTATTTCCGAGCGCCTAAAAGCTATATTTTTTCCCTTCTGCATTTTTTTAAGGATATCTCTATATTTTGGCAGTTCTCAATTTGAAGTCTTACTATCCCTCGTTTCACTTCATTTTGCAATTTTTACACCATATCTCTATACTCTAGCATTTTTTTTAAGTGTCATTATCCCCCGCTTTACTGAAATAGGGATTACAAACTCATTAAATATTCATACACAAATTCTCTGGTTTTGGAAATGCATGATATGTTTTACTACGTAACTTGTACTTTTGTAAGCCGATGTCTTTCTGAATGCCTTGAAACTATGATTTTTGTCCTTTTGGCAGTTCTTACACAATATCTCTATATTTTGGAATGTTGCCTTTTTAAACTCTCACAATCCCTTATTTTACTTCATTTTGTAATTTTACACCATATCTCTATACTCTAAAATGAGCAAAATATGAGGCTAGGTGATGGGTTGTAGTAGTCAGTACTTGACACATCACATTGATGGAAATATATGTGGCCGGTAAGCCAATCACACATTCCACATCTCGTTCCATGTTCATTAATAGAACATATTCATCATAGTGCACATGTGATGCTTATATTGAATTCCATTAATACGATTTCGCTAAAGTCTTCCGCTGCAAATCATTATGAGTTCTTTATCCATGTCAAGGCCACTAGAACCCAACACACATAACATCTTAAACGCTCATGGGTGAACCTGTATAACAAGAATAATTTTTCCCTTACTATACCTCCCATTATAGACAGGCTATTTTTACGTGTCGATAAGGGCTAAGCGTACAACATGTGGATGAGGCAAAAATTATATCAAAAGACTCTAGAAGTTTTAGAGTAGTATGGTGTAGAGAATTGGACACCAGTGGAGAATAAATTGGCACTAGCATGCCATAGTGATCACACAATCGAAAAAGAGGCATTGCATAGTTTCGACCTATGGAGGGTCAGGACAACACGGGCATCATGAGCTGAAATTGTGACCAATACACACCATTGGTTCATCAGTGGGGAATCCACGGTTCATGATCTCCAAAGGAAGAAGACTTGAGAAATAATCCTTGTGTGCCACAGGTGACGATCCGAAGCTTGCATAGGGAATCTCTCTCAAAAGTGGCCCCAAGAAAATTGGCAAGAGTAATTCCCATCAAGTATGAGAATCCATATAGGATGGTTGGGTAGGGTTTGAAGTTTAGTGGCCAAAATCTAATGTAAGGAGCCTGTTGGGAGTGCATGTTTCTCCTAAAGGAGCCTCATGTTCCTAGTCAGAAATGGAGACACCATCAACTAAAGTCAATGATATAAAAAGCTAAGTTGGATAGCCAAGAGCATAACAACTAGCAAAGAATTGTATCATTCCCTAATATCGTGGCCAACTTGCCAACAGATCATCATGGATATATCTAGCTTGTATTGTTTCTGAGTATGATCGCACATTGTCAATGCTCTTTCATATAAACTCCAGAATGAGCCCACTTGTCATACTTGGATAAAAAGGGTCCCAAAAGGTAGCATGTGGATGTCCTCTAAAGCATGCTTTGGACGTCCTCAAGATGGCTTCTCCCTAGATCCCCCTCATCTATTACTCGATATGGTTTCAGCCATGAAACCTAGAGGTGGCTATGAGCACCCTCAAGTGATCCGACTACATGAATTGGGCAGAAATATGCTCAACAGATTAAAACTTTGAGCGAAACAAAAAAATTTCACGAGTATGAAAAAGAATGTTCATGAGGATGTGTTATATTAGTTGGATGAGTCTCTATGGGTATTTAAAAGAGTGTTTACATCCTTCAAGTTTATTTCTCTGCTTATTCAACATGTCATCAAAATAGAGAAGCAAGGCAAGATCGAGAAAGATCGGACATCTAATATAGTCCAAAGGCAGCCATCCTTGTGTCTACCACTTGCACCTAACGATAGTTCATAATCCTAAGATGAAAATGCTCTTAGAGGTGTTAACAAGCTGGATTGAGGCCCTTGCATACAAAGTAAGTACAATTAGAAGCCCTTTAGTTTATTGGTTCATTCCATTAAGGAATTGGATTTTATCGTCATCAAATAAAAATGCGAGAGAATCTGAAAATATAGTTCGATGAGACCGTGAGCAATCACTCATGCGAGTGATTGACTGAGGACCTCACCCATCCTTTTCAGCCACCATAAAAAGGAGGGGTGAGATGGGATCACCCTACCGTAGATCGTCCATGATAGTGAAGAAATGATTCTCTCTAATACAAGCATTAACGAGGTTGATGAATGCTTTAGTGAAACTAAAGCATTACAACAATCTGATTAGGAAATTCTTGTCGAATCTATTAAAGGCCTTCTCCATATCGAGTTCAATGATGATGTTTGATCCAGCATAGTAGCATTCTAGTAAATGTGATAGTTCATAATATTGTCATGGATCTGTCAAATCATTACAAAATCCGATTGCTCAGGAGATATGTGCAATGATTTTAGATAAAACTTTGTATTATACATTACAAAGAACAATGGGTTAAAAGCCTCTAAAAGAACTAGGTCATCCACTTTGGGATAAGTGGAAGGAAAGTGATTTATAGCTTCATGGAAAGATGTTAGATATGAATATTTCCTTGATAGATTGTACTAGGTCAATGTCAATGACATCCTAACATGCTATAAAGGACTATATTGTGAAGCCATTAACCTAGGGAATTATTCCAACTAAGCAAGAAGACCACATCCTTGATCTCCACCCGCATAGGAGTGGATGTGAGGATGGTATTTTTTTGTCACCAGAAATGGGATAGAGGATAATAGATCCTCAGTCATTATTGTCTGCTTGAAGGTAAGAAGGGACTGAAATATTAAACTCTAGCATTTGCCAACCGATCGGGGTCTTGATTATAAATATCTAATATGGTCCTAGAATTAGGTCTAGATCTATACCAGATCAAGCTGTGAAATACGTGCATTTCTATCACCTTCTTGGAGCCAATAGATAATGATTTCAGGCAATACTAAATTCCTTGTTGCCTCATGGTCCCCTCAAGCTGCCCGTTGATCCTAAACTCACACTCTGAAGGTGCATCTGTCATAGTGTCCTGAAGTTCTTCTCAATCACAATAAGCTCCATCTTCAAGATCTGTACCTGTGCACGCACATCCATAATTATATGCATCTACCACCATTTTACATGGATTTATATATCCTTAGTTTATAGCAAAAGTTATCCATAGGAGAAGTGGAAATCTCTCTAGGCCAATGGTGTCGCACAAAGCTATCAAAATCTTCATCTTGAAGCCGCATGCTCTAAAACCGAAAGGAATGTCTAGGGATTCATGACATGCATATTATGTATTCATTTCTATCATCCTTCACTACATTTAATGCCAAATTCTCATGATTATGATAAATGTCATCGTTATTTTATTCAATTTCCACCATTACCATGCCATTCTACTAAGGCCTAATTTTAATCTATTTTAAGGTTAATTATATTATTTATTCAAGTTTGACATTTATCAAGTTCAAACAATTTCAAATTAAAAAAATTAATCGAGTTTAGTTCTTTCAAGAGTTAAGTGGATGCATGAGCAAGCAAAGAGATAAAGGCAAAATTAGATGACTCAAAATCAAATTTTTATTGTTGCCCTAGTTTATCTCTTCAATTCTATTAAATGTTTACCCCTCCCCAAACCTTTATTTGACAACAATATCCGTACCAGTTCTGAGCATTTAACTTCAAGATATATATCTCAGTACTTGAATCTCAAAATTGCACGTTTTTTGTATCTTTTTAATCCTATGTTTCCAAGCTTCCCACCATACCCTATTCATACAATTCTGATTTCAATTTCCTGGTCACTTTATTAACTTTAACAGGAGGTCACAAATCAGGTCATTTTCAAGGAATTAAATTTGAATATTGATATTAATCTAATCTCCTTTTTAAAATTTTACGTACTTAAATGGTAATTATCCTTTATCTCTCAAGTTCCTGAAAATAAAATAAAAGTAAAAACTATAATTTCATGTCTCCCTCAATTTACCTGAAATCGATGGATTGGTCAAGGTCAACGCTTTAAATTTTCCATTATTTTCTTCTTATTTAGAAATTAGAAAAATTTAAAAATAGTTACAATATTCCTTACATTATTTTATTTATAAAAAATATAAATACTAAAAATTAATGAGTTGACTTGGTCAATAAACTTACACGAGTGACATGATCATTTTTAATCTGATTTTTATGTATTTTGACTTAATTAGATAATAATAATTCTTACGTTTAATTATATTATATTATTATTATTTAAATTTGTATGTCTTCCAATCTGGCATAGTTTGACTAAAAATGAAGTCAACCCTATTATATTATTATTATTTAATTCTTAAAAATCATGCATTTTTAAGAAGTCAACAATAGATATCCATAGATTCAACCAGAACTGATCATCATACTTGAGTTTATACATTTGTGTGAGTTTGGAAAAAAAATTGATCAACAAATTGAGTGTTAAAATGACCAAATAATTTGCTTCCATCAAACTTGGGATAAGACAGATCGGTGAGTGGCCTGATCATTATCATGGTAGAAGTGTAAGTTTAATAGAGAATTGCATTAGAGTAATGTCGTTAGCAAAACAACAATATTGCTTTTGGCATAAGGCTCATAAGCCAGGGTACATTTTGTTAGGGAGATCAATAAGCCTACGGAAGTATTGGATATGTAGTGTGAGTTCCCCTAAGAAGGCTTCATGCACTAGTTGTTGATAAGAGGCATTAGGTTTTATGGAATATGGCACAACAAAGGTAACATACTGAGTCCCTTCAGCAAGTAACTGTAGAGAATAATCATTAGTCCAGAATAACTAGATCTTATTCAAGGAGTGATAGTAGACATGTTCCATTTCTAATTTAGTCATTAGGGAATGGATATTCTATGAGGTGGATCTGGTGGATATTCTATTAGAGAGGAGGGGAGAAGGTGGATCTGGTGGGCGGGTTAAAAGTCAGGTGGGAAGGTGGCAGATGGGGAAGGGGTTGAAGGGGAGGGTGGAAAGAGATATGATGAGCTAACTGATGGAAATATATGTGGCCAGCAAGCCAATCACACATTCCACATCTCGTTCCATGTTCATTAATAGAACATGTTCATTATAGTGCACATGTGATGTGTATAATGAAGTCCATGAATACATGATCGGACTTGGTGAAATATGATGAGATCGTAACACGGAGATCAGTGGTCTTTAAGCATGTGTTCTAAACATTCCTATTCGAAGGATATACGAGAAGGACATCAAAGTATCCAGATAGAATAGCACTATCTAGCCTCACTCATATGATGAGTATGGCTGGTCACGTAGCCATTAGTGTGGCGACACTAAGGATAGATAGTGGGTGCTCTTTAGTGGAAAGAGTTCGCTGAATTGATCTGTACGAATCCCTGAATGGTATTATACTGAACTGTCAATTAGGTTGATTCACTTCACGATTGTGTAAGTGGTCCTTTGACCTGAGACACCAAAAACGTCTTGTGGATGGACGGTTGTACTTTGGCTATGGCTAACGAGTCTCTAATCATGGGATTCTAAACGGTCTTAGTTCGGGTACATCAAAAAGTTCACGAAGACAATTGAGTGGTCAAAATGGGATCGTCCACCCTCAGTATAAGAGGTGACAGCTCAAGGAAGATGATGCGATGAAGTCCTTGGCCAAGGTAGTGAAATATTAGAGGAGTTCTCCGATGATTTCCGAATGCATTACTACTAACTCGGATGACCCATTACGGTTTGACAATTGACCATACCCTAAGTCATCCAAGGAGCGTCAAGTAGATGAGGGAATATACATAAGCGGTAACTGATGACGAATAAGTTCCATGAGTGAGTCGATACACACTCCTTTGTATCTTGTAGGACACAAGGTGTAGCTTGGCACCCCACGTGTCGGAGTCTCGACCTATCGATTGGGTTAAATCGATCCGACGTTAATTAACCTATATGATGATATAGTTAATTAGTTTGGAAGCCAATAAAGGTTATTGGGCCGCTGGAGTCGTTAACGAAACTGATACATGGGCCTAGAGGGTCACACGCAAATGGTCTTTTGAACTTTGGAAGATATACTTAAGTTTTGGGGGGTTTTATGAAAAATACCCACTTAGTATAAATAGGGGAAGGCCTTGAACGAAATTCACCCAGGCCATAATTGTTCAGGGGCCTTTCCCCTTCTTCTCTACTCTTCCCACACCCCCTCTCCATCCCTGATATGATCGGGACGACGTAACGACGCCGACGGAGAAAGAACTGGGCTTGTCAACAAGGAGGAGGAGATCCGACGTGCCGAGGACCGCGTGGATACATCTAGAGGCTGCACACTTGACCAGCTCGACTCGTCTCGCGTCGGGATCGAAGAAATCACGAATGAGATTCGTGCAAAGGTACTTTGTTTAATGTTTTTGTCGATGTCATTCGATTTGCAAAAGTCTTCCGCTGCGCATTGTTTTGTTCTGTTCATCCAGATCTAGGCCTCTAGAAACCAACACTAACAAGTGAGGGTAGCCATAAGGTCAGGATAGTATGGTTGTGAGGGAAAGTGTAGGGATGTAAAGTTGGGGTTGGGCGAGACTAAGGACTAAAGGTATGGATGGTAGGTCTAGTGGATAGCGACTATCATGTTGAATTGTGGGTTCGGAGGTCTGACCAACCCAACCTGATACAGCCTCAATCTCCTCACCTACAGTAGTCTTGTCTAATGCATCTATGAATGAAAACACATTTGATGTCAAGGGTGGGGGAAAGCCTCTTTACCCTTATGTGATGGTAGAGCGAAATGAACTTTACTTTTATTAGGCATTTTAGGGTTCTTTTCAGTTCCCTTTTAGACCGAATAGTGAGCTGTAAATGGTGGCTGATTAAAGGTTGAAGCTCTCAAGGATCTAAGCAAGATCATGGGAGCAGGTGAAGGGGTCTTCATCTGATCTATAGGTACAGGCCATGATCGAGTAATAGCCAACGGGTGTTGGGTATGTGGCAGCACTTATTAATAAGAATTTAATATTTTTTTATAAAACAGAAGCTAAAAATGATATTTTTAACCCTAATTTATGGTTTATTAATCAATGAAGTTATTTGAATGACATGTGATTGAAGTTTCTCTAAGGTAAGTCTATTAGAAAGTTATAAAATCCCTCTAAAAGCATTTGTACTCCTGTTCTCCTACAACTTTGTCAATAGTACTTAGGTACTAGTATCTAATGGATTAGAGAATCTAGTATATTATTAAATAATAATGAATAGTAGTTGATAAGAAAGAGAATTAGAGAAAGAGAGAGAATATAAGATGTATTTATACCTTTTATAGATATAAAAGATAATAATAAAGTAGGATATTGAGATGAATTAATGGTGCTAAAGTTAAAGATGATATTAGTATAAATAGTGAAGAAGCACAGAAGATTAATAAGATAGAATGATGAACTACTATTAATAGTAGATAGAGATAATGAAAATGGATATTAAGATTTTAGTTGGATAGGGAATAGCGGTTTTAGGGTAATAAAATGTGTGAAGTTAGTTAAAAGAAATATTTAGTTTAATAGAAGGTAAGATGAATGAAAGAGGAAGAAAGTGTTACTTATGATAGGAAACTAAGGAATTATATATTTATTCAGATGAAGATTAATGGATAAATAAATGCTTATTTATCGTAAGATTTTAAGCTTAAGGGAATTAGGTAAGAGAATAGGAATTATCTAGTGTATAACATAACTAATTATCTAGATAGATATAGAGAGGTTAAGAGAAGATAGAGAGACTGATAATAGAATTAAGAATGAATATATATGATTAATAGGTTGATTACAATAGTAGAATATCACTTATATCATTGTAGTGTTTTTACGGTCAAAAAGCAAAAGAAATGAGGGTAATTATGTCGACACCCTGCAGGTGTTCGACATAATACCCCAAAGAGGCCAAAATATAGGAATGCGTTCACTATGTATTTTCTTTAATAAGGTAAAATCGATAAAATTTGTGTGAAATACCTGATGCTCATAGGTGTTCGTCGAAATCTGTCGACAAGCCCAAACTAAGAAGCAAGATTCAAAACCAGTTCTCACTTTTGATTTGATTCCTGCATCCACAGAGGGTAAAATGATAGAAATCTACCTAGGAAGTTCAGATAAGTCACCTGAATCACCTGATTTGAGTGGTAGAAGATGAGGATGCTGTTCAACGCCCCCTGACTTTGGTGTGCGTCCTCATCGCTCTTCTCCATGCTGGCCCGAATACAGGAGTTCTAACAATCCTATGGAACCGTCCTAGGCATTCCAAGTAGTGGGAGAGGTGTCTCTCCTCTCCCCTAGTTGGTATCATTGCTAGAAGGGTCTCCCATAGTCGATGGAGCAACAAATCGGCAGATCCTAAATTAGGGCTTGTGATCCCTATTTAAAGGATTTCAGAGGGCCTCTACTGGTTGTGGATGAGTTTTCTGGCCAAGGGGGGTCCTCTAGTCCCCCCCCCCCTTCTTATCGGAATCTACTGTTTGTCCGCCAATGTCGACAGCCTAGGGCAGAAGTCGAAGGATCTGCCACTGGCCATCGGATCTCCATGGTGATTTGTCAAATGGCTATGATTAAATTGCAGCCGTGGATCCTTATTAATATAGTGAACCCACTTTTCCATGTCAACATCCTTCTCAGTTTGCCACGTCGCCGTTTACAGGCGTGATTCGCTCGTAGATGGGTCATGTTGTCCTTGTTAGCCTCCGCAGTCAATCAAATCCTTGGAAAAAGAAAGAAAAAGATTAAATATTATGAAACAGATCTCACCGTCCAATCTTTCGTAGAGATTGGACTGCGGAGACCATATCTGTCTACTTAAAACAGCCTGAGATGACACAGGCTTCAAGGCGGGTTGGCTCGAAGCCCAGTTATGCTTTTTTTCTAGATTTTATTCATATCGCGGCCTATTGGGCCGCGATCTATCTACGCCTGGCATGTGCCTTTCTGAAAGTTAAAAGGCAGTCATTAATCCCACATCGAAGTATTCTAAAACATGTAACACTATAAAAACTCCATCAGATGTTATGGTATGAATTGAATAAACCTTCCCTCTAATTGCGCATGCACAGGCCTCTGTGTGGGCCTCATTTGGGTCCCCTTGCGGGCCATGTGTGGGCCTCTATGTTGGCGATGTTGCAGCTCTTAGGCATAGTGGCACTCACCATTTTTAGGCCGGCTTGAGTACCTTTGCACTCGTTTGCTTGTGGCTGGCTTGAACGCTGTTGTGGCCTGCCTATGGCTGCACTTGCCTGCCTCTGCATAAAAACTATTTTTTATCTATTTCCCTGAAAAATATAAGCTATCATACTAGATAAAGGAGGATAAATCATTAAATATTTTAAGCATATTTTCAATAAGAATTATCAAGTTGGTAAATTTTACTACACATTATATTAAAAGGTGTTACTTTTACCAATTGCTTCATCTAATGCATGAGATTAAAATTTCTATAAAGACGAGGATAATATAGATAATATGATCTTAAAAATGGCATTAAAATGTGCATAATTTCATATTACATTTAGAGTTTATCATAGCTGCAACAGGAAGGGTGGATCTAGCAGCGGAGCACTAGAGAGAGGGTGAGACCGAGAGAGAGAGTGAAAGAGAGAGAGAGAGAGAGAGAGAGAGAGAGAGGGAAAACGATCACTCCAGCGGGGGTGCATCAATGTGGGGAATGATGCTATGAAGTCCCCAATCTGTTTGGGTTTTCTGGTTATGGTGGCAGTGCGCCTAACGCTACACCTGCAATGTAGTGGCTGTATAGAACTGGGGGCACCTGCAAGCTGACTAGGGGTAGTGCAAATGCAGGGTAGGGATAACTCGTGCTTGATACAATAGCCTCCAGATGCTGCACATAGGGTTTTACGACCAAAGGAAGCATTAGAGAGCATACTTTTTTGAAGACCCACAAAGACTCATTGTACCTACTAGGATCAATTGCTAGCGAGTGCACGGTACGAGAAAGGAGTGACGGGACTGACATTTGAGTTGCAAGGCTGAGAATGGTGGCCTTGGCAAAGGGAGTTGTGGTGCTTCCTTGACCAAAGCGAAATTGACTTGTCCCATAAGTCTTGGGCCTGCACCCTAGGCTGAGGTCTGGCGGTCATGCGGTGGACGCGGCTCAACAGGATGGACAGCGGGTGCACAAGCGCTGCGAGCAGATAACGGCAGAGGCAACACTCCAGCCACAGGTCAAGAAAGACAACCTGGTGGAACCTGGCATGGTGCCTTCGTGCCAAAGCTGATGTAAGACCAAGTGCCATTTATCTAGGCTGCGTTGGCATGCAGCTAGGCACGGTCGACTCAATAAATTATCTTGGCAATAAACTACATAGTGTTCTCTCTTTGGGGCCAACCCTACTACTTCTAATCCTGATATAATCAAAGACTTCCGCTGCGCTAGTGAAGGTTACTTGACTTGGTGTCCAAGATCGACGCTAGTGTGCACTTAAACTGTGAATTTGGCCCTTACAAATTTAGTGATAGGAATGGATGGCCCTACAAGTAGGCCGCACCATCTAGCTCGGTTGTGGAGCATCAACTTTGTAGACTGGTAGTTTCCGACTCATCGTCTCACTCGAGAGAGACACGGAAGTAAGACCTAAATTAAACGAGAAGAAAGATAAATGGGCATCAATTAAGTTGACTGTAAAAGTATAAAAACCACAAATTGTAGAAAACCACCCAAAATACAACAAAAATATGACTGTGCTTTATATGATTAAGCCTTTGTGACAGTCAATGACACCGTCTGGCTGATGTGAATATGCCGGGATGTGATGGCATGTGACTTAAGAAATATAAATATGATGAGTTTCCCTAAAAGTTCCATACATATGACAAGATGGGAGACGTGATAAACTACCCCTCACACTCCCGCCATCTTTCATCATCCGTCCCATCACATCTCTTCCTTTCGTCCGGGACATGCCTAACCCCAATTATCAGGCAGCATCACCCAATAAATCTTTAAACCTATACAGACAGCGCAAAAAGAGATATATATATACATAAATATATATATATATATAGAGAGAGAGAGAGAGAGAGAGAGAGAGAGAGAGAGAGCCACAATTAGGTCCAAGCAACTAAGGGAATTGTGGGCTGCATTCCTCCACGAGAAGGGAAGGGCGCTTTTGACACGTGGCGCAATGCCATTGGCTGGAGGCCTCTTATCTTCCCCTCCTACCAGCCTTGTGCAATCCACACTCTGGGAAGAAGCAGACTGCGGCGAGCTTCGAAGATGAGCCTCCAAGCAACTACCGCAGGGCTCTTCACCGTCGCCGGCGCCTCCAAAGAGGGCAAATCCCGGCCGTCGATCGGCCCTCAACACCTCCGATCGGGCTTCTTCGCGCCGTCGATCCGTCTTCTGCGCGCGAAATCCCGGCCGTCGGCTGCCGTCGCCGCCCCCAAATTCTCCATGCGCGTCGCCTCCCGGCAGGCCTACATTTGCCGCGACTGCGGGTGAGGATCTCGATCGATCTTCCCCTTTGATTTTTTCCGTTCGATTTCTTCGTAATTCTTCTCCGAATTTCCCGTCCAGTTACATCTACAACGACAAGACCCCCTTCGAGAAGCTTCCCGACAAGTTCTTCTGCCCCGGTTCGTCCTCTTCTTCCCCATTTTGCCAATTTCCCCCCCCCCCCTCTCTCTGAACTCGATCTGGCTCGTGGATGACGAACGAGCGGGATATGTGACGTCATCCGGGTCGCAATCCGTTCCGTCATCCGTCCCTGACATCTATATGAACGAGGCCGGGACGGTTTATTGTCCAAAAATGGACAATAAACGGGACGAGACGAAAATTGGAAGACGGATTACTGGCCGTCGTCCGGTAACTGGACGTAACGTTCACCGTCTTGCAATCCGTTGCGTCATCCGTCCCTAACCTCTATACAGTGAACGAGACCGGGACGGTTGGTTGTCCAAATAAATGGATAATAAACGGGACGGGACAAATGACATCGTCATTTGTCCCGTCCCGTTTAATCACAATCCGTCATCTGTCAAACATGTGGACGAATGACTGGACCAAGTCATTTCCATCATTAGTCATCAGTCATCAGTTTGGGATGACTCAAGAGTAATTGAGAGGGTGATCGTCATTCGTCCCGTCCCGTTTCATCACAATCTGCCATCTGTCAAACATGTGGACAAATGACCGGACCAAGTCATTTCCATCATTAGTCATCAGTCATTGGTTTGGAATGACTCAAGAGAAATTGAGAGGGTGATCGTCATCCGTCCCGTCCAGTTTCATCACAACCCGTCATCTGTCAAACATGTGGACAAATGACTGGACCAAGTCATTTCCATCATTAGTCATCAGTCATCAGTTTGAGATGACTCAAGAGTAATTGAGAGTGTGAGCTATAGAATTAGACTTGTGACTGGACATAGACGTGTGACTGTGTGACTGGACATAGTCATTAGTCTGAGACGGCAGAGAGAGAGAGAGAGTTAAAGAATCAGAGATGGGGAGAAAGTGAGGCAGTAAAGTAATGAGGGGTGGAACCCCAGCACTGGCCACAGCGACAACTAGGGAAGGTTTTTTCGTGTGACCGGTGCGATTTTGGTGCGATGTGCTGTCCGGTTCGAATTCCGAACCGCACATCAGGCACTAGACGGAAAATTAGCACTGGACACTGCGCAGAGGCCTGTGTGGTGCGAATGTGTAATTCTAACCTAATCTTTTAAAAAATATATATTCCCGCGCTCTTCTCTCCCTCTCTCTCTCTCGATGATTCTTCTCTCGCTCACTCACTGTTTATCGCTTCTCTCCCTCTCTCCAAATTGATCGTTTTTATCTCTCTCTAGCTCTTCTCTGCCTCATTCCCTATCTCACTCTCTCCTCTCCCTCTAGTTTTCTCTTGCTCCGTATCTCTCTCTCTCTCTACTCCCCCCATTGTTTAATCCCTCTCTCTCTCTCCTCTCTATCTTCTCCCAATAGCAATCTTTCCATCTCTTGCAGTCACTCCACTGTCTCTCTCTATTGCTCTTCTCTCTATTACTCCTCTCCCTCACTCTTCTCTCTCTCTTGCTCTCTCTTCTCTCCGTCTCTCCTCTCTCCCTTTTTCTCTTTTTTAATCGCATTTCTCTCTCTCACTCTCGTCTCCCTCTCACTTATTTGTGCAAATTTGTGTGATGTGCAATGCAAATTTTCGCTCAAATTTGCACCCGACATCGTTCAAGGGATTTGGTGGGACAGAAAAATTTGCACAGGTGTGCAAATTTTCGGACTGCACCGCACGACCTTCCCTAGTGGCAACAGCTGGGTAGAGGAAGGGTATCATTTCTCATCCATTCCGGTTGTCACTATGAATGGTATGAAGCACCAATGATAGCACAGTTTCAGTTCATAGGAACGCTTATTGTGGTATCAACACAGTAGTATACCGGATCGGATTACAACTCCGAAGTTAAGCGTGCTTGGCCGAGAGCAGTACCAGGATGGGTGACCTCCTTTCCAGCATCTCGCACCAATGATAGCACAGTTTCAGTTCATAGGAGCGCTTATTATGGTTGCTGGCTTGGATTTACAGTTTGCGGGGCGCCGAAGAGGAGATTCAGGGCATACGAGACTCCGGTCAGCAAGGATGCGAATCGCCTGGACGTCCGCAAAGCTAGAAAGGAGCAGTTGAAGCAAGACGAAAGCATCGGGTATGCAGGAAACAAATTGAAATTCAAGATTTGAGATTTGCATGAAAGGAATTTTAAAAGCACTCTTTCGAATTTCGCAGGAAGGCGCTTCCCATCGGCATTGCGGTTGGCGCCGTTGCTCTCGTGGGCCTCTACTTCTTCCTCAACAACTCCTTCTAAGCTCAGTTAAGGGCGTTTTCTCCAAAGCTTCTTCAGCCAGTACAATTTCTCCAGAGCTATGTATTTATCATCTTCACAGACTATTTATTCCTTTTTCTCTCGTATAAACATTGCAATTTGTTCGTGCTTTCTCAGAATACCACAAATCTTTCTTGAAATTGTGATGGTGGGCATTATGACGACAGATGTTGACGGCATCTATCATCTTCACCAGCAATTTATTTCTTCTTCCATCCATGTGATGAACAATGCAACAGGTTAATCACAAGCATTTCTTATAAATACGAATTGAATGATCATTTCCAGCACTAAAACAAAAAATTTATAGCTATCTCCTTACCTTTACGAGTAATGATAGCAATTTATCATATTTTTTTTGAGGAAAATAGAGAGAGTCCCCCAGAATAGGGACCCCCCGTTGCCATTGATATAATGACATAGAAAATCAAGTCATGCATTACAAGGGGGACGAAATCAGGGGGCCACAGCCACCTCTCTTCCAAAAATTTGCCAATCCCCTAGCGTCGTGCAGAATAGCATCGACGGAGGGAGGCCTCCCCTTGAAGATGACTTCATTTCGGTGTAGCCGTATCGCCCAAAGGTGGGCGAAGATCCGTTGCCACTCCGGCTCCCGGCGGAACAGCCCACCACTGATGGAGTTCCAAAAGTCCTCTTCAGTAGCGGGGTCAACGCTACCCACCCCGGCCGCCTGCCACACAGCCTGGGCCGTCGGGCATCGTAAGAACAGGTGGCCACAGTCTTCCACCGCCCCGGAGCATAGGACACATTCGGCAGTATTCCCCGGGTACCAGCGTTGACGGAACTGTCGCGTCACCAGTCTACGCCGCAAGAGAAGCCAGCCGAAGATTTTCACCTTCAGTGGGATTCGCCGCCTCCACAGTATTCGACTTCGGGGTATGAGGGAGCGGTCTGCTGGACTCCCCTGTCCCCGCAGAATGCGGTATGCAGTTTTGGCCGAAAAACTGGCTCCTCGCCACTCCCAGGTGTCCCGCGCCCCTTCTTGCGGCTGCAAAGAGGCAATCAATCGCTGTAACTGGAGGAAGTCTTCCATTCATTGCTCGGAAAGATGGGCAGGTAATGTTGGGCACCACGCATTGTCCCACATCCCCCGAACCGGGCACTGGGGCGGGCGAGAGACCATATAATCTGGGAATAGGTCGCAGGGCCCAAGACCGGTCCAATCGTCCAACCAGAACCGAAGGCTGGTTCCATCCCTAGCCGGCCGAAGAGAGGCTGAGCCTTGGCGAAGACCCCCTCAGCCCCTGATGAAAGCGGAGTCCTCGGAGGGGTGTAGCCCATTGCTCCCAGTCCATTCCCTTCAGAGCTGTCGTGCAGGACCGCCGTGACCTGATCTGATGGAGGCTGCATCAGTCGACGTACCCATTTGATCAGCAGAGCCATGTTGGTGTGCTGAATGTGCCTGACACCGAGGCCTCCTGTGACGTGGGAGACATACAGTGTCCCAGCTGACGAGGGCCACGCCCTCGATTCCCTTGACTGGGCCCGCTCCAAAAAAATTGCCGCATGCAGCTTTCAAGCCTTCTACGAACGCTCACCGGCATCCTGAAGACTGACATGAAGTGTAGAGGAATCGCGGCTAGCACAGCCTTCACCAAGACCAGTCGCCCTCCTCGAGACAAGAGACGACCTCGCCAGCCTCCCAGCCGCTGTTCAACCCTCTCCACCACCGGTTGCCATTCCCGTGCTCCAACTCGGCCATCAGTGAGAGGCAGGCCCAAATACCGAATGGGCAGGGAGCCAATCGGCGTATATAGAAGTTGGGAGCACTGACACAAATCTTTTGGAGATAGCCCGATACCGACGAGTATAGACTTGGCCCTATTCAGTTTGAGTCCAGAGAAATCGGAGAAGATGTCCAGCAAGATCGAGAGGTTCTCAGCCTCCTCCACCGATCCCTCGATGAAAAAAGTAGTGTCGTCTGCATACTGAAGGAGTGGGATCCAGCTAGGCCAGCCAGGGGTGTGAAATCCTCTGAGCAGCCCCCTTGCACACAACCGTTCCGAGCACCGCGTCAAGGTATCCGCCGCCAATATAAATAAAAGCGGGGCCAGTGGACATCCTTGCCGGATACCCCTTTGGGGGTGGATCCAGCCCCCTTGAGGTCGGCCATTGACTAGGACTGCAAAAGTACTGGTCGCTACACAGAGCTTCATCCATCGCACCCAAACCTCCGGGAAACCACGCTTGCGCAACACATTCCAGAGATATCGCCAGTCAAGCGTATCATATGCCTTGGCAAAGTCCACCTTCCACATAAATCCGGAGGTGGCTGTTCGCCTCCAGGCCGCAAGAATTTTCTCTGCCACAACCACACTCTCCACCATGTGTCTACCCGGGACAAAAGCAGATTGAAGAGGGCTCACTAAGTAGCCGATTACCTCGCGGAGTCTGTTGGCAAGTACCTTGGCGATGATCAGGTATATAGAATTGGAGAGAGCGATGGGCCTGAACTCTCCCACTTGTTCAGCTCCCGGACATTTTGGGATAAGCACGATACAAGCTTTGTTCAGCCAGTCCATCTCGCAGGTACCATTCCAGAATTCCTCCAAAGTCGCCATGACCTCCGGACCCACCATATCCCAGCACTCCTTGTAGAAGAAAATTGGCATGCCGTCCGGTCCCGGAGCCCCTTCAGCATTCAACCCATGAATGGCCAGCTGAGCCTCTTCAGTTGAGAAAGGCTCGATTAGCTTAGTTCGTTGCTCTTCCGAGATCCTGGGTGCGTCGGCTCCAGACCACTTCCATTTGTTACGCGGTCCCCGAAGGTAGAAAGCCCGAAAGTGGTTAGCTAGGGCACGTCCAACCTCCGTCTGGCCGCTGACCACTGTCCCCTCCACCCGTAAATGGTTGATCTTGTTCATTCTTCGTCTCCCACTTGCTGCTTGATGGAAGAAGCGGGTATTTGCATCCCCTGCCGCCAGCCAAAGCTGCCGCGATCGCTGTTGCCAGTCCATTTCAGTCTTTAAATCCTCCTCAGCCACTACGTCCCGATGGGCTTGACGCGTCGCCAACTCCTCCGCTGATAAAGGCCGGCTATCCTCCTCTGTGTCCCATCGTTGTATCTCCGCAAGAGCAGCGTCCCTGGTTTGGTTCCGGTCCTCGCGAATCTTCCGGCGGAAGTCGATGAGGTGTCGGCGGAGCCCTGTCAGCTTAGTAGCCAGCCGTGCCGACGCTGATCCGATAGCAGGAACGGTACCCCACCACTCGGCAACTCGCCTCTTGAAGCCCTCCTCTCGTAACCAGGAACGATCTAGCTTGAAATAGGGGGGCTTTGCAGTTCCTGTTTGTGCCTGCCAGGAAATAGGAGTATGATCAGAAATAGGGCGGGGTCAGGACATGACCTCTGCGAGCGGAAACATCTCCAGCAGCGCGATGGAGCATAGGAATCGATCGAGCCGAGAGCGTGTCAGAGGGCCTGCTGCGTTTCGCCAGGTGAATCGTCGGTCCGAGGGCCCCATTTCTTGAAATCCACAGTTGGCCAGTAGGTTCCTGAACTCCGCCGAACCTGGGTCCATCCCCCCCAAGCCATTCGGCCTGTCCTCGGCCGCCACAGTCACATTGAAATCACCACCAATGAGAATCGGGAGCTCTTGGAATTTGTGGGCAAAGGCGTAAATATCTTCCCACAGTTCCCCTCTTCGCGAGGCCAGTGGTCCGTAGGCCGAGGCCACCACCCATGTCGGCCCGTCCTCACGGTTGGACAAACGGGCCGCAACCACATGCCGCCCTTTCCACTCCTCCAGCTTATCAAAGTCCTCCGCCCTCCAAGCCACTACAATACCCCCTGATCGGCCAATTGCATCACCGGTTACGTGTGCTCCATCACCCCCCCGGCCGAGGGCGCCCCACACTTGGGGTAGATCCTGCTCTAACATAGTCTCTTGGATGCACACCACGTTTGCCCCCCATTCATTGATATATCTTCCCACTACTCCTCGCCTTCGCTCGTCACGGAGGCCTCGCACGTTCCATGAGAGGCAATTCATGGGGAGGCTACCGTGGCGTCCTCTACTGTCGAAGCTGTTAGTGAGATATATCTTGTATGGGTAATGGGCCTCTATGTTTAGCCCATTACCCTCTTATTCTCGTTTCTCTCTCCTAGGGTATATATACCCAACTCATGTACCTTCACTATTATGGGATTATTCTTCTTCTCTCAATCTCATCTTCTTCCTCCTAACCTAGGTTAGGGTTTCACATGGTATCTGTGATTAATGGAAAGAGAAAAAAGAAGAGAGAAGAATTTGGGGCAAGAAGGAATAATTTTTATTGCTGAACTGGGCCCCCTTTTATAGAAGAAAAACTTCACTTGTTATAAAGGGAATATTCCTAAGGAATATTCCTTGTTTCCAACGGTCATATATTTTGAATATATGACTGTTTGAAACAGAGAGGTCCAGCTGCTTTTAAAGCAGCTGGACTCTCCAACGGCTGGGTTTCAGCCGTTGGAGAGTTGGGCCTGACGTGGTCAGGCCCAACATATATTAGGCCCTACTGGGCCTAATATATGGGCCCCATCGGGCCTACACTAATGGGCCTTAATGGGCCCTTAGCGGAAGTTAGGCGGCCCATGTTGGGCCTGAAGTAGTTATTTTATTAATATCTCCTAGGTTAGGCTATTACAGAGTACAAGGCCTCGGGCCCATTAGTTAGCTTAAACCCTACTAAGTATCCTCCATGACCTAACACCCCCCCGCAAGTTGGGTATAGATGTTGATCATGCCCAACTTGGACACCAACACCCGGAATTGTGGGCCGGGGATGCCCTTCGTGAAGATGTCCGCGGTCTGTTCCAACGTAGGAACATATTGCGGGACTATGTGTCCTTCGTCAATGTTCTGCTTGATGTAATGCCTGGCCACTCGTGCGTGTTTCATGCGCTCATGTTGGGCGGGGTTCTTCGCCATCGCAATGGCTGATTTGCTGTCTGACTGCAAAATCATACCTTTACCGTCATATAAGCGTAGGTCCTTCAGGATGCCTTGGAGCCACATGCCCTCGCAGACTCCTTCTTCAAGGCTCGAAGCTCGCTTCGCACTTGAGAGGAAACTTCCTTTTGCTTCTTGCTGCGCCATGTAACAAGGTTGCCACCGAGGAAGCTACTGATGCCGGAGGTAGAGCGGCTGTCTTCAAAGGACCCTGCATAATCAGAGTCAGTGTATAAAGTAACACTAGGCTCACCTCCTGTCCGAAGTACAGTCCTGTCCAATAGTTCCCTTCAGGTAGGCTAAAATTCTGTCTGCTGCGCCTTGATGAGACTCCGTGGATCGTTCATGAACTGACTCGGGGAGTTAACTGCAACGCAATATCAGGTCTCGTATGATTGAGGTATAGGAGTTTACCAATGAGCCTCTGAAACGAGGTCCTGTCCACCGAGCATCCTTCTCATGCTGTTGTGCCTTCAGTTTGACATTAATGTCGATCGTGTGGCGGTTGGACGACAGTCCAGCTTACCGGTTTCTTTCAACAAATCTAGAATGTACTTGTGCTGAGACAGTACAATCCCAGTCCCCGAGTATGCCACTTCAATTCCTAAAAATACGTTAGAAGTCCAAGCGATTTAATATCAAATGATGAAGACAGGTACCTTTCAAGGTTCTGAATTTCTTCGTCATCGTTCCTGTTATGATTATGTCATCCACATAAACAATTAATATTGCTACCTTACCTTCCTTACCGTGCTTTATGAAAAGTGTATGGTCTCCTTCGCTCTGGAAGTATCCTGCTGTCAACATGGCCCGAGAGAACTTACCGAACCATGCTCTGGGGACTGCTTAAGTCCGTATAGGGACTTTCTGAGGCGTGACGCCGCTGGGTTTGTCGCTACCTGATATCCAGGAGGTTGTGCCATATATACCTCCTCTTCAAGTTCTCCATGTAGGAAAGCATTCTTCACGTCGATCTGGTGTAGTTTCCATTTGTAGATTGCTGCTAGTGCAATCAGGATTCTGACCGTGTTTAGTTTTTGACTGGGCAAGCGTCTCATTGTAGTCAATCCCATATGATTGCGTATACCTGGGCCACCAATCTGGCTTTGTGTCTTGCAATTGACCCATCTGAATGGTACTTAACCGTAAAGACCCATCTACAACCTACTACCTTTTTCCCATAGGGAGAGGGCCTACTTCCAGTGCCGTTCTTCTTAAGTGCTTCCATCTCCTCGTCCATTGCCTCTCTCCATTCTAAGGATGTCGAGCTTCTCGGCGTTCTTTGGGAGAGACATAGCTATCATAGCCTGCACAACCTGAGTGTATTCTGGGGAAAACGATCTGTAGGAGACATAGTTGCTTACGGATAGATTTTGGTCTTCGTACACTTCCGGGTTCCTTTACTAACCGCAATCGGCCATCCATAGTTGCTTGGTTTGGTTCTTCTGCTGGTATTTGTTCTTCACTTATGGCGTCGGCTATCGGGCGTGGTCCTCATTTTCCGTCAAATCCGCACAGTGCCCTCTTCAAGTTCCTCTGCACTATCCCTATGGGAAAAACAACTAAACTCCATACCTTCGGCATCTCCTTCCTCTGATTCCAAGTAGTCCCGGATCTGTCTGTTGTCTCATAAAACATCCTGACCTCGTCGAATCTTACATCTGCAGAGATGTACACTTTCCTTGACTCGGATGGTAGCACTTATACCCTTTCAGCATGGTAGAGTAGCCCAAAATACGCACTTTACTGCCCGATGATCCAATTTACCTGCATTGTGGACATAAAAATACTCAACACAGCCAAATACTTTGGCGGCAGGTTAGTCTTTAATGTTATGTTAGGAAATTCAGCGGATAATAGGTCGATTGGGGCCTTGAGTCCCAATGTCTTTGACGCTGTCCTATTTATGAGGTGTGTGGCTGTAGCTACGCCTCAGTCCAGAGATGTTTAGGGCAATTTCCTGAAATAGGAGTGCCCTGGCGATGTCATAATATGGCCAATTTTCCTTTCAGCAAGCCCATTTTGCTGAGGAGTATTCACACATGAAGATTGATGAACAATTCCCTTCATTTCCATGTAGTTATTTACTTCTCCAGAAGTATTCCTTGGCGTTGTCTGATCTCAAACATTTAATCCTTTTCCCAAACTGATTTTGAATCATTTCGCAAAATAACAGAATAATAGATGGTACTTCTGCCTTGGATTTCATTAGATATACCCATGTATACCTTGTGAAATCATCTGAAGAGAACAAACCATTTCTGGTGGGATAAACCAGATATGGAGCAGGCCCCATACATCACTATGAACACACTCGAAGGCCGAGGAGGCTCTGTGGTTCAGTCTTGACGATGGGGATCGTTTGAGTTTCGCGAATTGGCAACTCTCACAAATTAAATTTTCAAAAGGAATTCCTTTAAACATATGAGGATGCAACTGTTTTAAGATATGAAATGAGGGTGTCCTAGTCTCCTATGAAGAAGGATGACCCGCTCCTCGTTGGGCAGTATAGACCATCGACGCCCTTCTCCTTCCCGTGATTCATCTATCATGAGAAGACCACCTCTCCGGTTAACAGATGAAATCTTCTGTCCGGTGTCCTTTACACATAAAAACAGCAGTCGAATCCAAGGAGAACCGCCACCGGTATTCTCCACTAGCTGAATTAGAGACAAAAGATTTGCCTTTAATTCAGGAACGTGAAGAACACCCTGCAAGATTTTTCCTTTAATGAGGATTGTTCCTCTTCCTTCTACCCGTAGGACTCCACCATTGGCGGTAAAAACTTTAAGATTCCCTTCTCGGACTCATAAGTCTGAAATAAGGACCTGTGGGGTGACATGTGATCTGTCGCCTGAATCCAACACCCATGATACTGAAATTGATTTAGTATTTGTAAAAGTGGTAAATGCGAAACACTTACCATCGCACGAGGATGTTGAGCTCATCTTCTGCAGGATTTTGCTTATTTCGCTTGAATAAGCTTCAATGTCGCTCCTGATTCCTCCTTCTCGGTGGAGGTGGTTGGTCGCCTTCGCTGGCCACGTAGGCCTTCTTCTGACCTGGGTTCCAGGTCCCTTTCTTGATCTGCTCCTCCTTCCACGCCAGCCTTGGCAGTCCCGCTTGATGTGCCCTGGCTTCTGCAGTACCCACAGATCAGTTACGAGGTGTTACCTTCCTTTGGAGGGCTTTGGCTTCTGAGAAGATGGTGCCACAGTGTGGTGGTGCCCAGGTTGAGACTCCTTTTTGCTAAGTGAGCAGCAACGGTAGGTTTGGAGGTTTCCCCTCCTTGCTACCCAATTTCTTCCTGCTTTCTGCTCCTTGGAGCTCTGAAATTGCCTCTGCTAGCGTGGGAAATCTTTCCCGGTGTAGCAGCTGACTTGAGGGTCTCGTGCTCGGAATTGAGGCCCATCGAACTGCAGAGTTCTGAATTTTACTTCACGGAGGTATGAGGGGAATTTTTATCACTGTGGGCCACGGAGATCTAATTCGCCAAATCGCCTTCACTGGCGAATAGGTGGAGATCGTCAGATTTCCCTGCTTTAGCGTCGCTCTTGCTCGCGGAGATCATAGACCGAAAATCGCTGTGCATTTCTGCACATGACTTGTTGACTTCTAACCAGAGGTCCTTGACGCCGCGTCGATCAGAAGGTAGTCATCCTTCTGTCGTCTTCCATATTCTTCAACATCCAATTCATAATGAGAGCCTCTTCCGACTCCCATACTTCCCAACCGGCCGTCTTACGGAGCTTCTTGATCAGTGTCTCCCAAGGTAGGCTGCCTTGAGAGCCCTCTGTACCATAGTGATCCATTTTTGGCCATTTAGGCCATTGTACTTCATGTCCAGGTCGGGTAGGACAGGCCTTCCTGGACTGGTGTGGTGAACTGCATGGCGGCAGGCTCTTTGGGGCAGCGGGAGTGGAGGCAGCTTGGGAAGCCAGCTCCTCAGCCTCCTTTTCTGCTTTGGCTGTGGCTCTGGTTCTTCTGGTGGGCTTCAAACAGTGCTTCAGAAATGCCTCGAACAGGGCTTCAAGCGATTGCCAGGAATGCTTGACAGAGCTCTAATGGAGACTTCAATCAGGGCTTCATAGGGCTTCAATCAGGGCTGCACTAGGTTCAGATCAAACCTTGCTCTGATACCATGTGATTAATGGAAGAGAAAAAGAAGAGAGAAGAATTTGGGGCAGAAGGAATAATTTTTATTGCTGAACTGGGCCCCCTTTTATAGAAGAAAAACTTCACTTGTTATAAAGGAATATTCCTAAGGAATATTCCTGTTTCTTGATCATATATTTTGAATATATGACTGTTTGAAACAGAGGTCCAGCTGCTTTTAAAGCAGCTGGACTCTCAACAACTGAGTTTCAGCCGTTGGAGAGTTGGGCCTGATGTGGTCAGGCCCAGCATATATTAGGCCCTCTTTGGGCTAATATATGGGCCCCTCTGGGCCTACACTAATGGGCCTTAATGGGCCCTTAGTGGAAGTTAGGCGGCCAATGTTGGGCCTGAAGTAGTTATTTTTATTAATATCTCCTAGGGTTAGGCTATTACAGAGTACAAGGCCTCGGGCCCATTAGTTAGCTTAAACCCTACTAAGTATCCTCCATGACCTAACAGTATCAGAGCAAAGCTCTTGATCCAGACCTTCCTCCTTGCTTCGGCTGTCACTGTCTGCCTTGCAGACTCACCAGCCTTGCTTCTCCCTTCTTTCCCCTTTCGCGATCCGTCTCGCAGCCGCAGCCCCTAGGCCGCCGCCTGACGCCGACCGCTCTCCACATGCAGCGGCCGCCCGGCGCAGCCCTAGGCGCGCCGCAGCCGCCGCCCGCGGCCGCTGCCCGCCCTCCGCAGCAGCCGCGCAGCCGCAGCCCTAGGCGCGCCGCCCGCAGCCGCCGCCGCCCTCGCAGCGGCGCGCCAGCCGCAGCCTGAGCGCCGCCGCAGCCGCCGCCCGCTCTCCGCGCAGCAGCCGTCGGCCGCATCCCTAGCCGCCCGCGCCGCCGCGCCGCTCTCCGCAGCAGCGGCCGTCAGCCACAGCCCTAGGCCGCCCGCGGCCGCCGCCGCTCTCCGCAGCACCAGCCGTCGGCCGCAGCCGCCTGCCGCGCCGCCGCCGCGCTGCGGCCGCCCGCCCTCCACGACGGCAGCCACCAGCCGCAGCCCTAGGCCGCGCGTAGCCGCGCCCGCTCTCCGCAGCAGCAGCGCCGGCGCAGCCCTCGGCCGCCGCCCCGCCGTCGCCGCTCTCCGCAGCAGCAGCCGCCAGCCTGCCCCTCATGTCTACCTTCAACTCAGGGTCCTCGTCGGCGAGAACCCGGTGCGAGCTCCGTCTTCACCGCGGCCGATTCAGGAGAGACCTCCCTTCTTCAAGATCGGTCTCCTCTTCCTCCTGCTCCAGAGTGCTGTCGCTGAGCGCTCCTCAATTGTTGGCCTGGATCAAGTTCGTGGAGTCGACACTCAAGGCCGGCTTCTCCACAAACATTTGATATGCCCGCCGCTTGCCCGACCGACCCGCACTATGGTGCCTTTGATGCTGAGCAAAATTTCATCCACTCCTGGCTGCTGAATCACACGCTGTCTACTTGGTCTCGATAAGTTCCTCCACTTGACTACCTCGAAGGAGATTTGGGATTATGCCCACAATCTGTGGCCATGATGCGACCACTGGCGCATCTTCTCGCCAGAGCGTGCGAATGCTCTCCGCCAAGGGACGCTGTCCATCATGGACTACAGCTTGGCTCACAATGCCCTGTGGCGGGAGGTTGACTACTACATGCCGGTTGGTGACCCGCACGGAGTGGACCGGCGTCATGCTCTTCGTCTCCGCTTCTTGTCCTTCCTCGATCGCCTCAACCCGGAGTATGCCGAGGTGCGTCGCCGCACCTTGCACACCCGGGGCACTCTCCCGGAGTTTGATGCCGTGGTCAAGGACCTGATTGAGCTGGAGAGCAGTCTTCGTCGTGATCGTCCCGACATGGCGAACCCGGCCGACTCCACTGCATTAGTCTCCCGCTCTGAGGACTCGCCTGGGTTACTGCCGCGTCCACCGGTGCCTTCCCACTCTGCTCCCCCGGACTCGGTTGCCGACCCGCGAGACAAACTGGTTTATACTTACTGAGGCAAGCGCCGCCACACGGCGAAGCGGTGCAGGAAGAAGCAGTTTGATCTCCAAGCTGCCAAAGATGCCAAAGCTCATGTTGCGGCTGTCCCTGCCCCGGCTCTCTCCTCGACTGGCAGTGCCACCGTCACCATGGAGCAGTTACAGGCGGATCTTGCTCGGTTGTCTGCGCAGATGACCGCCCTCCAGACTCAGCCTATGGCTTCCTTCGGGACGTTCGGTGCGCCTCTTGCCTCTACTTCTGATTCGTGGTATTGCGGACATACGGCTCTCACCGCTCCTCTCCTGTCGGATACCACTTGGGTGCTTGATACGGGGGCCACGGAACACATGACCCCGTTCAATCACCGGTTCGTATCTTATGAGAGGCATGGTGGGAACCGGGCTGTCCTCACTGCCGGGGGCGGACGTCTTCGAGTGGCTGGTATCGGGACTATCCACGTGGATGGTCTTGGTTTCATCCCCAACGTTCTCCATGTTCCGTCTCTTCGAGCTTTGCTTCTATCACCGCAACGCCTTGTTGATGCGGTTCAGTGTTCCTTCCACATCCAACCTGATGGGATCTTCTTGTCTAACAAGGTGCGGAAGATTACACCGATTAGACGGGATCGGGGATTGCTGCTGTTCGAGGATGGGGGCCGATCGTGTTTCATGGTGCAGCGCAGCCTTCACACCACGGCTGACTCTCGCCGCGACCGCCTTCAGCTCACTCATCAGCGCCTCGGCCACCCGCCGTTTTCTACTTTACAGCGTTTGCTTCCGTCCTTATGTATGGGCTTGGACCTTCAGACCGCTGTCTGCGAGGCATGTCAGTTAGCCAAACATCGACGTTCGTCATTTTCTCCATCTACTTCCCATACGACGGTGCCGCTGTATCGTGTTCACAGTGATGTGTGGGGCCCGCCCGCGCCTAGTCTGAAGGGGCACCGCTGGTTTCTCCTCTTTGTTGATGAAGCCACCCGCTACACGTGGACTTACTTGCTGCCTACCAAGTCCGCTGTCGCCGCCACCGTTCAGCAGTTCTGCACAATGGTTCAGACTCAATTTGGCCACCCAATTCAACGTTTCCGCTCGGACAACGCTCGCGACTACGTCAACCAGGAGCTGACCTCGTACTTTGCTACATGTGGTGTTCTCCATGAGACGTCCTGCGTTGCCACCCCGGAGCAGAATGGCATGGCAGAACGTCGGATTGGTTACGTGACATCTACCGCCCGCACTCTGCTCGTGAACTACTCCGTCCCTTGGACATACTGGGGCGAAGCTGTCTTGACGACCACCCACCTCGTCAACCGGCTACCGTCGCAGACTCTTCAGTTCTGTAGTCCGCTCGATCGTATGTCGACCGCCTTTCCAGTTGTGACATTACGAACGGGCCTCCTTCCTCGTGTCTTCGGGTGCACGGCATACGTCCACGACACGGCGCCCACTTTGACGAAGCTTGACGCCCGTGCCCTCAAGTGCGTCTTCGTCGGTTACTCCTCTCTCCAAAAGGGGTAAAAATGCTATCACCCTCCCACTCGTCGTTTCTTCGTGTCTGCCAACGTCACCTTCGCTGAGTTTCAACCTTTCTTCGCCGCCTCCTCTTCCGGCCTTCCGCTTGGCGAGGTTTCCTCATCCCCTTTGTTAGATCCCTTTCCTCCTGCTGCGTCCCCAGCCAGTCATTCCCCTACGGACGTGATTCCTCCCTCGTCGTCCCCTCCTCAGCTGTCTTCCACTTTGGACCCGAGTAACCCCTCTCCTTTGGGGTTTCACAGAAGCCATCATAGCTCCTGCTGCCTCCGCAATCATTCTCGTCTTGGGATGTTCAACACGTTCTGGCGCTGTCCCCTGGGAGCTGGGCTCAGCCGCGATAGGGGCAGCTGGGGAGGTGGCCTTCTGCCTGCCATAACACCTTCCCTTGTTGCTTGAGTCCATGCTTCTCTCCCCTCCGATGAGTCATTCTTGGCTGCTTGCTCAGGAGTTGCATCGCGCGTTGTCGGAGGATTGCGCCCCAAATTTTGAATGAGCGAAGAAACGCTCTAGGAGTCAATCGTGGAAAGCGCCGCAGACTTTTGCCTCCACTCTGTTCAGCCTGCCTGAGGCCCTGAGGTTCCCCTGGTGGATCGTCCGTCCCCTTCAATGCCTGTGGGGGGGTTCCCGACCATCACAAAGTTGGCCGATCGAGGAAGAGGAGGAGGCGGTGGGACCACCAAGAGCTGGACAACCGGGGCCCTTGGGGCCGCCTCGCATAAAACTGATCGAGGGAGCATGCCGACGTTGTGGGGTTCCACTTCAAGCACTGTGATTAGAGGGTCTCCGCTCTCCAGCCCGATGGATATAATCCGGCGAAGGCGAGCAAATTTTCGCACCATATGGGCTGCGTGTTCCACTGAGCGATATCCGAACGGAATGCCATGAGCCTCCACCAAGATCGTACCGTTCTTTATCTTGCATCCCCCGTCTGTCTTTTTGACTCTCCGCCATTTGACTGTTCCTTGCGCCGGCATCTGCTGGTGCCATCCACAGATGTTTTCTCTTGCTGCCCGAGGCAATCTTCTAAGTAGGAATTGTTTCTCATCCACCATTTGGAGTTCCGCCTGAAAAAGCGGGGCATAGTGTTCCGCCAAACCTGCTTGAACTGCCTCCAATGTCGGAGCGCCTCCTTGAACCTCCCCGATGAGAGAGGTGACTCTGAACTCCGCGAAACTTCTCGAGTCAGCATGGCCTCCCAGCTTTAGGTTCATTGGGCACTCGGATCGGCGGTGACCTGTGCGTCGGCATCGGCGGCAGATTACTGGATCTCTGCAGTCTTTTGCGACATGTCCGCATCCCAGGCAACGGAAGCAACAGTTCTCGTTGATTCGTTCAAGCCGTCGCTTCTGTTGTGTGGAATGCTCTTCTCGCTGGGCAAATCGGGCTGTCAAAGGGTGCGCACCAGAGCCAGCCCCACGCGGAGCTTCTCGGAGTATGTCTACAAAAGTACTCTGTTTGCCAGCGTCGGTCTCCGACCCCGCACGGCCTGGACTTCGCCGTTTGCCCGCCCGTTCATTCGGTCCGTGGCGCGGGGAGGCCCGCCAGGCCCTACGGCCATAGCTTTGGCTTCTTCGTCGCCTGGGGCTAGGACTCGGGCGTCTTCCACTTCCCATCCCTCTGGAGCCGATGCTAAGTCGGCACACTCTGGCAAGATGCCCCGGCTCGCCACACTCATAACACTTCATAGCCGACCCCACATGTCGCTCCCGAGTATGGCTACCTCCCCCATGAGACATCTCAACCCTCCATCCATTTTTGCCATCAAGGTCACGGATAGCATCAAGAGCATCCCTTCTGTCAGCAAATTCAACAAAAGCATAACCTGGAGGTTTACGGGCCACCCATACACTTCTCAAAGCGCCGTAGGCCCGAAACTTGTCTTCAAGCTCCCTTTTAGTAAAACTGGCGTCCAGGTTTCCAACGTATATCCGTGCCATGTATTTTGCACAATCGCGCCAAAGGAAACCCTCAGCAGATCCTTCACGTCGGCAAGAGGGGTGGAACCCCGCTTCAGGAAAAAAAACGGCCGCCCTGAACCGACCGGCAGCGTCGCCCCCAGTCCTTTCTTTCTTCTTCCTCAGGCGCTAGGGTTTCCGGTTCTCGCTCGAGCTCCCTTCCATGGCAGAAATCTTCATCACCCTGGATGTGGAAGCTGGGTCGGGAGCCGACGGAGAGGCTGGAGGAGGCGAGAGTTTTTGCAGCAGACGGCGGAGGGGGGGCCGTCGGCGTCGGCGACGAGGCAAGTGCCGACGACGAGTGGGCCACCGTCGGGGCCAACGGCGGAGATCGTGCCCGACGGCGGAGATCGTCAAGCTCCGGTGCCGACGATGAGGTCTTCCTTTCCGATCTGTATTTCTACTCAGTAGAGTTAGTGGAGAGGCAAAACCTGGAAGACTGCTGGCGATCTGCTTGAAATATTTCGTGTAAGGATGTTTCTTGAAATTAGGAATGGAATAATCATCACCACCGACTATTTATTCCTTCTCTCAGAAAAAACAAAGCAATTTCTCATACCTAGACGGAATATAACTGAGCTTTCTTAAAGTTATTAAACATTTTCAGTACTGTAACGTTTTCTTCTTCTTATCTCTCAAATGAAGGACGCAATCTGTTCGTCCCTGAACAGAATATGATCAATATTTCTTAAAATTAGAAATGGAACAATCATTTTCATCACTATAACAAACGTTTTCAAAAGCAACCATCATATTCACCCACTATTCATTCCTTCTCTCATATAAACACCGTGATTTGCTCATCCCTTGCCAGGATTTTTAGAACACTTTCTTGAGATTATTGAATCGTGGAATAAACATTTTTCAGAACTGTGACAACAAATTCAAAAGACACCTCGAGCAACAAAAGAATTACCGCCATCTACTCCAACACAAACGACTCCTCCATCCCCTTGTCCAATCGTGCAGCTGGTTCACGGTTCAATGACGAGAACATGTCAATGAATCCGGACGAGGTAGCAGGCCGGGGTGCAGGCTTGAACTCATACGGCCCTTCTTTCACTCCCCAAATCTGAATCAAGAAAATTCAGAAAATATTATTTATCTTGATATCAGATGATCTTGGCTGTCTGATACAATACCGAGGCTGAAAGATTATTTACCTGATTTCCATCCTCATCGAAGCCCCTGTCCCAGGTATGAATCTCTCCATTTTTAAGAACAGATAGCTCCGAGGTGCAGTAGGATGCACCACTCTGTCAGACAAGATCAGATTAAAAACTCTCACTAGAAAAAGGATTTATAATTAAATAAAAGGAAAAATCAATCAAAAGCAAAATAACATTAAATAAGGACACACAGCAATGTCTCTAATCAATAGTTACCCATGAATTGGGGAAACCGCCTGGGGGCGTAGAACCTTCATATAAGCACCGCTTCCCCCGTTCGCAACGCGAGAGATAAACAGTCGTCAAGTGTTCAGCAATATCCTGGTCGAAGATGTATCCTCAAGATTGATCAAATCGGACTGAAGCATCGTATTCGATTGATCCACCGTTTACATTGATTTAAACAATGATAAATAAAAAATGACGTGGCAAAAGTTAAGCTGAGAGGATCAAACGCATAATTAAATTTATGAGATTCCCATTTCGATGGTTTGATTCAATGATATTTTTAAAATTTCTGGAAGACGATCAAATCCATCTGTATTCGTCCAGATTACTTATCGCCGAAGCCTAGCCCAGATTCTCCAACTAAGATTGGGCCGAAAGATTGTTTCAATGGAAATTTGAAGATAATTATGAACTTACCGCAATAACTTCGTCCTCTTGGGGACGCTGATCCTTTGAGCGGTCACAGAAATTTTTGTACTCCTCTGCGTCCCTTATGGCATAGGTATTCAGCTGGAAACATGGCAAAAATTATATTTTTATGGGCAACACGAAAAATCAACGATCAAAATGGAGATAATAAGTGGTGATTAATGAACGAAGACCAGCATACCAGTGTATATTGAATAATTATTTAGTAACCATTGTTATACAAAAATGTAGCATAAAATTTACCTCAACGTCGCACTTCATTTCCTTTGGACAGGGCTTAACCATGTAAAACCTCTGCAAACAGTAAAAATGTAAAGAATCCTCTGGAAACAAGAAGAATGATTTATCTGTTGTGTGCCAAAGATCAAGTAAATATGTCACTCGCAATGATTTCCATCAATTCAGGATTCATGGTGAGTATACTTTGTTTGTAATGCAGACTTCTCTTGTCACGCGCATTAAAAATTAGAATTTTTCAGGAGGAAAAGCAAATGGAAGGTGAGGAAACCATCATACTTGTCGAAAAGGTTTCTGGGGGGTTCTCCAGAACGCCTATATCAAAAGCAGAGAATAATCAACACAAAATAAAATGCGCATGGGAAATATGGGCAAGTCATCAAGTTGATCCAACCTGTTCATTATACAATACTCTCGAACCGTCTACCATGTCTGTCACCGGACATGTGAGCATTCTGAAAAGATAACAGCAAGCCTAAAAAAAAAGCTAAACGCAGTATTTCCTGATAATAATCACATGGTTACAAGAGAAAAACAAAGATGTATTTTATACTACTTCGATGGGAATAATGGTATCTGATCCACCAAGATCGCTTAACAACCACACTACAAAGTCATGAGTCTGTCAGACATACTGAATCGAATATTAAGTTGGACTGTCAACAGATCGATATTAGTAACCGTGGATAAAGTAAGGACAGCATCCTAACATCAAAAAAAAAAGTACGAAAATACTCTGAATAAATTTATTAATTACTCGTGCTTCTCAATTTTGGGTCCAAAATGACAATCTTATGTAACATATGGTGAAGTCTGATAATCGAGGAAGGCATGGCATCAACAATAAAAGGATACAAGGTAATTGAAAATATCAAACCTTAGGTTGAAGTAATTCTCTGGGTCTCGAGTTGCCTGGTCGCGAGAACACTTCAAGAATAAAAAATAGGAATGAATTGAAGCAGGACTTCTTGCTAAATATCAAAACGGAAGAGCCATTTTCTTTCTGTCACCTTCTCGCCAGAGAGAGATTCTGCAACAATGCGCGCGTGATCCCATCTAGTGGTGGCCTTGGTCAGCCTTTTAAGCAGTATTGCCCCACCCAATAGTACAAGGGCTTTCAAAACCAAACCTCGCACGCGGCCTGCGCCTTCGCCAGAGCCATCCAAATTCGATCCCATTCCTTTACCTAAATATATGATTAACACAATTAAAGGAATACCAATTGAAGCAGAACAAACCCATATTCCACTCCCAACCAAAGCAAAAGAAAACCATAATCGATCATATTCCTCTACCATGAACTACGATGAACTTAATCCACTCCCAAATTAAAGCATAACAAACCCCTAATCGATCTCATTCCTCTACTTAGAACTACGATAAACTTGATCCACACATAAATTAAAGTGGAACAAACTCTTAACATCTCCAATAACTCTACCTAAAAATACGACAAAACAAAATCAACACCCATATTGTAAAGAAACAAACCCATCATCGATTATGTTACTCACCCTAGAAATATGAAGAGCTTAATACCGTCCAAAATTGTAACGAATTCGTCCTAAAAATATGGAGAACTTAATCCACTTCAAAATTGTAACGAAACAGACTCATGATCGATCCACTTCCTCGACCCAAAAAAAAAGATGAACTCAATCCAATCCCAAGTCATAGGAAACTAGAACTCATAAAACACTCCGAAATTTCAGTAAAACAAACCCATAATCCACAACCAAATTAAAGCAAAACAACCCCTAATCCGCCACCAAATTACCTTCCGAAATTCACGCATCTTCACCCATTGCCCCTCCATCCATTGAAGCAATAAAGAACAAGAGACGCGAAAGAAAGGCGATAATGAGACGGCAAAGGTCTCTGATTTCCCCCGCCAAACGATCTGCCGCTGACACGCCTATCTTCGAGGAGAAAGACGACGAAGCTACGAAGCAATAGAAAGCTGTGGATCGATCGCTGCCTTGTACGTACGCTCGCTGTCCATTTTCCCGCAACTCCAACGGACGCTGCTCGTCGCTCTGGCCCTCCCTCGCCAGCCTAAGACCGTAATCGACGCTTACTATTAAACTATATGACAAATAAAGTTATTTATTCTGCGAGGTAAGTTTTGCAGATAATATCAGGTCAACCAGGCCCATTAAAACTGGCCCAATTATAGTTCCGGGTCGTCCGGGACGTGGACGATGGTCGGAACGGAACGAATATCGTCCCGTCTTACGTCTGGATATTTCAACTTCGTCCAGACCGTCCCGTCCAGGGATTCGTCCATTGAAGAAAAAAATTGCCCGCGTTCCAACTTCGCCAGTTTCATCCCGTCCCTCGTCCTGGACGGAAAAAATCATGTTTTCAATTTTTAATATACTTTTCTAAGTTTTTTAGGGAAATATGGAGGACAGAGGGAGCAGAGAGACATATGTTCAATTACTTTTGGGCGGCGTCAGTTTGAGCGCGTGAAAAAAAGCAGGGGCTTTGATGCAAAATGTCAAGGAATTGACTAAGCCATGCCATGTGGCAAGATCTCAACTGTCGGAAGCGAATCCAACGGATTTTCGTCCACCCCTTACCGTCCATCGTCCAAGACCTCCGCACGGGACGGTTTTTCGTCCGACAATAGGAAAATCGACGAGACCACAAGCCCAGTTGGCTTATCTGAACAAGTCTAGGTTTGCACTAAGGGGTTTTACATTTGTTTTGGTTTAGCGTTTACAAGAGTTTGTGTTTGTGTAACAAAAATATCCTAATTTACACATAAACCCCCTCATCCATGCTCGTGACAGAGACAAAAGGCGTAACAAAAATATCCTAATTTACACACGGACCCCGTTCATCCATGCATGTGACAGAGACAAAAGGCGCATAATAAGATGGTACATTTGGTAATGAGGTAGGACCAGCCTAAGACCGTGACGAGACAGTACGATCGGCCCGAGGTTCACGCTTAGGTTTTAACATTTGTTAAGGTTTAGTGTTTACAAGAGTTTGTGTTTGTGTAACATAAATACCCTAATTTACACATGGACAACACTCATACATGCTCAAGGCAGAAAGAAAAGGCATAAAACAATAAGACGGTACATTTGTTAATGAGACAGAACTAGCCTGAGACTGTGATGAGATGGTACGATTGGCCTGAGGTTCACGCATGTGGTTTTTCATTTGTTAAGGTTTAGTGTTTACAAGAGTTTTCATTTGTTAAGGTTTGTGTAACATAAGTATCCTAACTTACACATGGACCCACTCATACATGCTCAAGGCAGAAAAAAAATGCATACAATAAGACGATACATTTGTTAATGAGACTGAACTAGCCTGAGACCGTGATGAGACGGTACGATTGGCCCGAGGTTCGTGCTTGTGGTTTTACATTTTTTAAGGTTTAGTGTTTACAAGAGTTTTCATTTGTTAAGGTTTGTGTCATATAAGTATCCTAACTTACACATGGACCCCACTCATACATGCTCAAGGCAGAAAAAAAATGCATACAATAAGACGATACATTTGTTAATGAGACTGAACTAGCCTGAGACCGTGATGAGACGGTACGATTGGCCCGAGGTTCGTGCTTGTGGTTTTACATTTTTTAAGGTTTAGTGTTTACAAGAGTTTTCATTTGTTAAGGTTTGTGTCATATAAGTATCCTAACTTACACATGGACCCCACTCATACATGCTCAAGGCAGAAAAAAAATGCATACAATAAGACGATACATTTGTTAATGAGACTGAACTAGCCTGAGACCGTGATGAGACGGTATACTTGGCCCGAGGTTCGTGCTTGTGGTTTTACATTTTTTAAGGTTTAGTGTTTATGATAGTTTTTAGGTGAGTAGCACACCTATCCTGATTTACATACAGATCCCACTCATCCATGCCCACGTCAAAGAGGAAAAGCATACAATAGTCATACCCTGGCAGGTTGCTGAGTACGTTTGGCCACCCTTACAGCCCAGAAAGAACTGGCAAGGGTCACCCTTACATATTTTATTTTAATGGTTGAAAATTCCCATTAACTTTCTTCTCAAATTGACTGTAGTAATATTATAAAGTACATGATATTATCTTAAGAGTTTGGCTAACTGAATTGACATGGCTAGAGTGACAAATCCTTTGGGGAGGCTCTGGACGAAAACTGTCCCAGACCACCCTAACATCCTGTCCCCCCCAGCAATCTAGTGATCTGATCTGATTCGGATCGGATCGGATCAGATCGGATCGGACGAGCAATCCTAATTGAGATCTAGTAAAGATCCAATATGATCAATGGAATTGTGATCGATAAGTCCATGATGGGCATTGTTATCTTGATTTTATGAAAAATATTCATCATAAAATATGAAATCTGGCTGATATAGAAACTAGGTGGTATATTGAATGGATTATGTAACCTTGGCTGCATTACACGCCGCCTGATTAATGCCAAGAAACGAATAAATGTCTTCTCTTCCAGGTTCGTCATTAATTAATATGGGGATACCTCTCCCCCTTGTTCTGCATCTGATATGTTAATAATTATTGGCAGGTGACATTTAATTGTATCTCAACATTCACATGTGAAATCCCATCAAATCAATCAGACAACCCCTCTTTCTCTCTCTTTCGTTTTCTCTTTGTTTCTGTAAAGTCTCAGCGACTATTTGACTTCCATCTTTCTCTTATTTTTCTCTTATTTTTCTAAAGTTCAGACTCTCCTCTCGAAGCTCTTGCCCTCCTTTTCTTTCATCTTTCATCTTATCACGTATCATTTTTATCTGCTTTCTCTCAGCTATTATCTCTTACCCTCCATTTCTCTCTCATCACTCTCATCCCTTTCTCGCATATTTCACTCTCTTATCCTACGGCTCGGATTATCTTTTGCCCAATCCTCTCCCTTCTCTCTCTGTTAATGATACTAACCATTGGCCTTTTTGACGTTTCTCAATCTGCCCATATATCTTAGCTTATATGGGCTTGTCTCACACATTTCTACTTCAGAATATTTTATGGTATCAGATCTAGTGTGCTAGGGTTTTGTTTCTTGAGATCTGTACTCACAGAGTCAGTGATAAACTAGATTGAGAGATAGTAAAACCATACCAGCACTAACACATTGTATCGTGAATTTCATATTGCAACTTATGTATTCGATCCCATCTGAATTTTTTTCCTTTTAGTTAATTGATCATCTCAAATATGGTATCCAGTTTTCAGGCTGGGACTCCATCTGTGTTGGTATTTGTTCATCTTTTATCATACTGCTTTTCTCTTAAAGTCAAATCCTCAGTAGGAAAGGGATAATCCTTCCAGTGAATGACTTCTTCTGAGATCCCTATTAGTAAAAATATCAATCCCTCTAAAATAATCCTGATGTTCGCTTGTCAGGATGACAATTGATCGGGTTGGAAAATTATGTGGGTTTGGTTTGAGATTTTGGTTGTGTTGTTAAAGCGAAAAACATTTGGATTTAGAGATGAAATGAGTCTTCCCACACCATCGAGTGATACACATTGATAACTTATGGGATTATAGCGAAACTTTTTAGATCCTAATTACAGCTTCATTTCCTAGGCGTAGTTATTTTGCACGACTCCCCCATTCCCTTTTGATCAAGCTCACGATCACATTCATTGATCTTTGAAAAATTCATCTTGAAACTCTCATTTAAAATTTGTCCATATATTTGACGAATGCATGTACTTTATGAAGACATCAATCGAAGTTTGAAATAAAGACATTTATGACAATATTTATTGGGTTCCAGTCACAAGAGAAAGGGATATGTTGTAAGGTGTGATTTCCCACGAAACATTACACTAAATTATGTGAAAGGAAGTGAATGTATAATAAATAAATATTACTTTGATGCATTTTCCTTTTCCATGAGGTAAAACATCCATTAGTTGAAGAACGAATTTCAAATATTAGCTTATTGAAAGATGCAATGCACAGTTAATGCCTTTTCCCTGAGGCAAGGGGGGGAATTACGAGCTCGTTCTTGCAATTTCTGTTCAGAACCGTTGGAATTAGTTCAAGCTGGACGTCAATTATGCTTTAATGGTCGTCAAGATGAATAAGTTTATAATGTGATCTCACAATGATGCACAATTCTTGGGTTTTCATGACTCAGGGGAGGTAAATATATAAACTTCATAAAACAACATCAGGTAAAGTCAAGCGTGTCAACAATGGTATGCCAAAATGAATTACTCTCCAAGTCATTCTATTCTGAAAAAGCGGTATACATTTTCACTTTCCTCTTGTCTTTCTGGATGACATCAGTATTATGATCAATTATTGCCTAATTGAACTCTAAGTTTGGCATCAAGAACATCAGGTCGCTTAAATATTTAGGATTTGGGATTACCAAATCATTAAAAGAACTATTGGGTACACCTCACTAATGATGTAGACTATTTGATTGCAAAATCAATGTCATACTTACAGATCGTAACGGTGGATGTCAGTGGATCAAGTGAACCCATCGAATGCCTTCAACAGTATGCTTGTTTACTTGGGAGATAGAAATTTATATTGTAATGACAAAAAACACATTTACAAGCTGGGTGAATATTAAGATAATCTTCATTTTTATATTGATACACATTAACTTTGTCTTTTCAAGGATTGTTCTTGGGAGATAGATATTTATATAGTAATGACCAAAAATTAAATTTACTAGCTAGGTGGATATTAAGACGATCTTACACATCAAGTCTGCCCATGGAAGATTTTTTCTTCTCTAGCAAATTTGAGTTGATTCTCATAAGCCTTAGGAGATCTCTTGATATCTCATAAATCTAGGAAATATACAACCGTTTACTGAAATATTTGAGGATCAACAATCGAGGGCTTACAATTCCCTTTACTGGCGTCAACCTGCGAGACAAAATGACCTCAAATCCCATTTTGATGAGCGTATGAAGCATTTAAAAGTTGCATGTTACTATGCAGATTTCAAAACTGAGTGATAAAGCTTCAACCAATAGTTAGCGCGGATCAGTGACTAGAACTCTTTACGTCAGTAAAGTTTTACATCATATCACCCGAAATGGAAGTTAAAAAATATCTATATCTATCGTTTCTCTTGATATTGGGGTCTTTTCTATTATTTGGTTTGTCTTCGGCGAACAAAGCTGGAAGACGTCGAGACTGGTCTTTTCTATGATAGATTTTTACGATGTTTGTCTTATCTTTTGTTCTGTTTTGACCGTCCACCGAGAAGAGGGAAATTGTGTCATTTCTGTATGCGCCGACAATTCTCCTCATCTGTCTTTCCTCTCTCACCACTCTCTTCCAGGTCTCCTTCCACACCATTCCCTTCCCTGTCCTCTTCCTATCTCCTTCTCCCTCTTTCTTTCTCTTTCCATCTCTCTCTCTATCTATATCCCTCTTTCTCTCTCTCCCTATCTATCTCCCTCTTTCTTTCTCTTTCCATCTCTCTCTCCCTATCTATCTCCCTCTTTCTTTCTCTTTCCATCTCTCTCTCCCTATCTATCTCCCTCTTTCTTTCTCTTTCCATCTCTCTCTCCCTATCTATCTCCCTCTTTCTCTCTCTCTATCCATCTCTCTCTCCCTATCTATCTCCCTCTTTCTCTTTCTCTCCCTATCTGTCTCCCTCTTTCTCTCTCTCTATCTCTCTCTCCCTATCTATCTCCCTCTTTCTCTCTCTCTATCCATCTGTCTCCCTATCTATCTCCCTCTTTCTCTCTCTCAATCCATCTCTGTCTCCCTATCTATCTCCCTCTTTCTCTCTCTCAATCCATCTCTGTCTCCCTATCTATCTCCCTCTTTCTCTCTCTCAATCCATCTCTGTCTCCCTATCTATCTCCCTCCTCTCTCTCTATCCATCTCCCTCTCTCTCTCTCTCTCTATCTATCTCCCTCCTCTCTCTCTATCTATCTCCCTCTTTCTCTCTCTCTATCTATCTCCCTCTCATATCTCTCTTTATATCCATTTATCTCTCTATCTATCTCCTCTCCTATCTATCTTTATAGCCATTTATCTCTCTCTATATATCTCCTCTCCTATCTACCTTTATATCCATTTATCTCTCTCTATCTATCTCCTCTCCTATCTATCTTTATATCCATTTATCTCTCTCTATCTATCTCCTCTCTTATCTATCTTTATCTCCATTTATATCTCTCTATTCCTCTCTGTATCAATCTATCTTTCTATCACTCCCTATGCCTTTCTCTCTTTATCTCCATTTCTATCCATCTCTATCTCTCTCTCTCTAACTTCTTAGCTATCTCCCTCTTTATCTATCAATCTATCTATATATCTTCCTCTCTCTATCTCCATTTCTATCTGCCTCTCTCTCTCTCCCCCTCTCTCTTTAACTCCCTACATTTTTTTCTCTATCTCTCCCTCGCTATCTCTATTTCCCTCTCTCACTCTGTCTCCCTCTCCAGTCTCTATCTATTTCTCTCAGTCCCGAGTATCCATCTCCCTATCTCCAGTCTCGATCTATTGCTCTTTCTATCCCGATCTTCTCCGCCAATATTTAACACTGTGGGTCACTGAGGCTGCCGACTCGGGTCATCAAAGCAAGTAGCGAAAAGGAGCAGAGATGGTCTTCGAGAGACTGGCAGAAAAGATCTGACCTTCACACCCTGTCAGCGAAAGAGTGTTGTTTTCTCACACTGCCCTGGCGACGATACCTCTCGACGTCTCCTCCATTTTCCACGGCGCCAAGGCCCCACTCAGCCCCCACATTAAAGGCTCCTTCAGCCGCCTCCATCAACCCCATTCAATTCCCCCTTGCCTGTATCGTATCTGGGCTACGACGTCGCCGCCTTCTTCTCCATGGCACTTAGATCTTCTTCCTGATAGTCTCTTCTTCTGGGCTCCTTATAGATTATCGTATCGTTCCTTGTTCGATAATTGTTCCTTCTGGGTTTTCATGAATATGTCCAGAATGAAGGAGATCGCCTCTCCTGTGTCTTCCAGCAAGTTAGCCGAGAGAGGAGAGACTAGCGGTGCTCGAGATCTCTCCTGCTCTCATCTGGGCAACACGCCGGTGGATATTCGCGGAAGACCCATCAAGAATTTATCCAAGACGGGGGGCTGGGTTGCCGCTTTCTTCATTTTCGGTACTTGTAGATGATTTTTTTCGTGTTTTTTCCGTAGATTGTTTCTGGTTTCCTCTTTTTTGATTGTTTTGAGGGGTTGCAGGAAATGAAGTGGCAGAGAGAATGGCCTACTTCGGGCTGTCGGTGAATATGGTGGCGTTTCTGTTCTACGTCGTGCACCGGCCTTTCAATAGCGCAGCCAACGCCGTGAACAACTTCCTCGGTGTCTCCCAGGCGTCCTCGGTCATCGGCGGCTTCCTCGCCGACGCTTATCTCGGCCGATACTGGACTATCGCTATTTTCGCCACCCTCTATCTCTTCGTAAATACCTCTCTCTCCCTCTCTTTCTCTCTATCTATCTCTCCATCTCTCTATCTATCTGTCTTTCTATCTCTCCATCTCTCTCTCTCCCTATCTGTCTATATCTCTGTCTATCTGTCACTCTTTCTCTCTGTTTCTCTGCCTCTCTGCCTCTCTACTTCTCTGTCTATATATATTTATCTTTGTATCTATCTATCTCTCTGTGTCTCTGCCTCTCTGCCTCCTTGTCTATATATCTATCTATCTCTGTATCTATCTATCTGTCTCTTTGCCTCTCAGTCTATATAATCTATCTATCTCTGTATCTATCCATCTCTCTGTCTCTCTTCCTCTCTGTCTATATAATCTATCTATCTAACTCTCTGTCTCTGCCCATCTATCTATCGATCTATCTATCTATATATATCTATCTATCTATCTATCTGTATCTCTATATGTCTATCTCTCTGTCTCTCTATCTAGATTTCTATCTATCTCTTTGTCTGTCCATCTAGATTTCTATCTCTCTGTCGCTCTGCCTCTCTATCTATTTATCTACCTATCTCTCTGTCTCTCTATTTAGATTTCTGTCTTTCTGTCTCTCCATCTAGATTTCTATCTCTCTGTCTCTCTGCCTCTCTATGTATCTATCTATACCTCTCTGTCTCTCGGCCTCTCTATGTATCTATATATCCATCTCTCTGTCTCTCGGCCTCTCTATGTATCTATCTATCCATCTCTCTGTCTCTCGGCCTCTCTATGTCTCTATCTATCCATCTCTCTGTCTATCTGCCTCTCTATGTATCTGTCTATCTCTCTGCCTCTCTATCTATCTATCTCTCTGTCTCTCTGCCTCTCTATGTATGTATCTATCTTTTTGCCTCTCTTAGTCTCACTGCCTCTTTGTCTCTCTGTCTGTCTATACATCCATCTATCTCTGTGTCTCTCTATCTATTTATATATCTATCTATCTATCGATCTATCGATTATCTATCCATCTATCTACCAACCTACCTGTCTACCCCAGTGATCAAACAGCGTTGAAAGAAGGCACATTTTGACGATTTCTTGTGGTGATCGGTAGGGGCTGATCGGGATTACAGTCATCGCATCGGTGGGCGTCTTCCTCCCCGAGCAGAGCACCTGCGACCAGCTCTCTCTCCTGCTGGGCTCGTGCGAGCAGGCGAAGCCATGGCAGATGGGCTTCCTCTACCTCGTCCTGTACATGACCTCGTTCGGGTCGGCCGGAATCCGACCGTGCGTGTCTTCCTTCGGCGCAGACCAGTTCGACGAGCGCGAAGAGAGCTATCAATCGACTCTCGATCGGTTCTTCAACTTCTTCTATCTCTCCGTCACGGTCGGCGCCGTCGCCGCCTTTACTTTGGTCGTCTACGTGCAAATGGAGCGCGGTTGGGCCTACGCTTTCGGGCTAATGGCGCTGGCCATGGCCGCTTCCAACGCCTTGTTCTTCGCTGGGACTCCTCTCTATCGCCATCGTCTCCCCGGGGGCAGCCCTTTAACCAGAGTTGCCCAAGTCTTGGTTGCCGCTTATCGCAAGCGTTCGTTTCCCCTGCTCGACGGCAAAAGCTCCGGTCTTTATGAAGTCCCCGGCGAGCGCTCCGCCATTAGAGGCAGCGCCAAGATCCCCCATTCTGACGAACTCAGGTGCGCCCCCTCCCCCCTTCCAAGATTCTATCTTGTTTTGGGTTTTTGCAATCTCTTCCCCCTTCCAAGATTTAATCTTTTTTTGGGTTTTTGCGATCACTCCCCCCTTCCAAGATTCTATGTTTTTTTGGGTTTTTTGCAATCACTCCCCCTTCCAAGATTCTATGTTTTTTTGGGTTTTTTGCAATCACTCCTCCCTTCCAAGATTCTATCTTTTTTTGGGTTTTTGCAATCACAACCCCCTCTTCCAAGGTTCTATCTTTTTTTTGGGTTTTTTGCAAACAACCCCCTCTTCCAAGATTCTATCTTTTTTTGGGTTTTTTGCAATCTCTCCCCCCTTCCAAGATTCTATATTTTTATGGGTTTTTGCAATCACTCCCCCCTTACCAAGATTCTATTTTTTTTGGGTTTTTGCAATCTCTTCCCCCTTCCAAGATTCCATCTTTCTTGGGTTTTTGCAATCTCTCCCCCCTTACCAAGATTCTATCTTTTTTTGGGTTTTTTGCAATCTCTCCCCCCTTCCAAGATTCTATCTTTTTTTGGGTTTTTTGCAATCTCTCCCTCCTTCCAAGATTCTTTCTTTTTTGGGTTTTTGCAACCACAACCCCTTCAAGATTCTATCTTTCTTGGGTTTTTGCAATCGCAACCCCCTCTTCCAAGATTATGTCTTTTTGGGTTTTTTGCAATCTCTCCACCCTTCCAAGATTCTATTTTCTTTTGGGTTTGCAATCTCTCCCTCCTTCCAAGATTCTTTCTTTTTTGGGTTTTTGCAATTACAACCCCTTCAAGATTTTCTCCCCCTACAAGATTCTATCCTTTTTTGGGTTTTTGCAATCTCTCCCCCCTTCCAAGATTCTATCTTTCTTGGGTTTTTGCAATCACTCCCCCCTTCCAAGATCCAAGATTCTATCTTTTTTTGGGTTTTTTGTCCGATCCGATCGAACATTCGAACGATCTGTCCGAATCCCCGATCCCTACCTTCCAAGATTCTATCTTTTTTTGGGTTCTTGCAATCATGCGTAAAACTCTCACCCCATCAACCGATTATCATCCAGAATTCGTCGAATTTGATGAAACGGTTGGTTTTCTCAGGTGGCTGGACAAGGCGGCTCTTATAGTAAACGATGGCCCAGAGCCGAGCCCGTGGCGACTAAGTACCGTGACCCAAGTCGAGGAAGTGAAGATACTGGTTAAGCTTCTCCCCATCACTGGCTGTACAGTGCTGCTCAGCTTGATGATCACTGGATTTCTAACCTTATCTATCCAGCAAGTCTACACCTTGAACACCCACATTGGGAAATTCAAGATCCCGATCACCAGCATTCCAGTGTTCCCTGCACTCAGTATCCTGCTCCTCCTCTCAGTCTACTACTCCACCTTTGCGCCGCTGGCGCGCCGCCTCACCGGCCACCCGCACGGCGCGTCTCAGCTGCAGCGCATCGGCCTCGGCCTCGCCATGTCGGTCCTCTCCGTCACCTTCGCCGGCGTCTTCGAGAGGTACCGCAGGACGTACGCCATCGAACACGGGTTCGAATTCATCTTCCTCACTGCCATGCCTGGACTTAGTGTCTTCTGGCTGCTCATCCCATACTGCCTTATTGGAATTGCTGAGGTTTTCACTGTGGTTGGGCTGCTTGAGTTCCTCTACGAGGAGGCTCCTGATGCCATGAAGAGTGTGGCTTCTTCTTATGCTGCTGTGGCTGGAGGGTTGGGCTGTTTTGGGGCTACACTCTTGAACAAGATAGTGAAGGCTGCCACAGGAGATGAAGGGAATGGGCGGCCTTCATGGCTTGCCCAGAATGTGAATCTTGGCCGTTTTGAGTACTACTATTGGCTGTTGTCTGTGTTGAGTTTCCTCAACTTGTGTTGTTTCATCTACTGTGCAAAGAGATACAGGTACAGAGTCAGGGGAGGTTTGCAGACGTAGCTCTCCAGCACAACCAAGACCTCAGACCTATAGTTAGTCATACTTCAATCGTTTACTCATTATTTCTTCCTTCTCAAGCGATCGACTATTTATTGACTTGACACAAGAAACAGGCGCTTAAGTGGCCGTAATTATTCTTCTGTATTGTGGTATAATTCTGTATCCTTAAGTCCCTCTATTACTGAAGAACGAGCATGTTTTTTGACTCGTTCATATGTTCCACATAATTGAGTCATCAACTGGCCTTTATGATTTTGTCCTATCATTAGCATATTTTATACTTTTCTTTCTTATCCAGTTTCTGCCCTGCACTGAATCACTTCGTCCACGAACCATCCCACTTGGGGCACACATATTTTAAGCTTGATAACACGCATATTTAAATATTCTAATGCATATAAACATATAGCCCCAAGATGTTAACCTGATGATTATCCTTGCTCACAAAAAAAATTCCAGCTTTTGATTGACTAAGAAGAACATGAAGAAATTGATGGATTTTGAAATTACTTCTTTCACTCTGCCTATAATTATAGGAGAAGTTCTAGAATGATGTTCAATATATCTGGAAAATCTCTTTGTAAGGTATAATTAATGAATGGGTATAGGGGTATGGGACTGATAAGCCCATGAAGTCCTTTACTGTGTCCGGAAATTGGGTGATTTTGGGCCGTCGATTAACTCTTATCATTTGTATTGGAAACGATGATTGGCTACCGAAGGCCACAATCTCAGGTATGAGTGTAGAAATAAGTGCAATCATGCATTGGGAAGTCCTTGAGATCTGTACCCAGGGTACTGGATGACTGATTCCTTCAATCACTTTTTACCACGTGCCTATGGGCCACTAAAATAAATGAGAGTATTAATCAATGGGCTTTGGTAACACTTGTCTTTGGCATATCACGTGCTGTTACCTGTAGATATGTATCTGATTTAAATATTAGATTAATCAGATATATATCTACAGGTGACAACACGAGATATTTATACCTTAGAACAAGAGAGGATGTCATTCATATGAGCTAGAGTCTTCCCAACACCTCATCAGATGGCTAAAGGCTCACGACTGTTGATTCTCAACGTGATGTGTCACCCCAAAATCAGTTCAAAACCTCTCAATACATGAGGGATTTCAGCCAATACTTTCCCTAGCAGATTATCATATTCTTGGATTTTCTCTCTCCATTCCATAAAGCTGCAATTGCAATATCCTTGCATATAATTGATCATGATGATTATCAAGAGGTTTATAGGACTCATGGTAGAGAGGGGGGGATGGGGGAGGAAGCTGACATCATTATGATTTTAAGAACCTAGTTGTTTATATTTTGGCGCAGGATCACGACGAACATTTAAAGCCTTTAAAAATTCATATTTTTTCTGGAGTTTTTGATTGATTTGTTGGTTTGATATTTTGGTTATTACAGATTCCAGAGTAACTTGCAGGCTGCTTGAAGTCAAAATAAGTTAAGATAGAAGAAAATCATGAAAGAAAACTAAGGCAAACTTTCAGGAAAAGTTAATTTTTGGAAAAATATTTAGCCGTTGTTTCGTTATATCTTGTTCTTTTACATATCCTTATAAGGCTAGATAAGGGAAATCCTCGTAATGGGGTATTATAACGATGACAATTAAGGCCAGATATGTAACCATATAAATCTCCAAGCATCAAATAAAGTTTGAAGAGAAAGTCCTCCTCATATTACTTTTTGTCTTTACCAGACATGCCTGTCATTGGAATAGAGAAATGGGAGGTAAACTACATCAAACCATTGATACAATTAAATGATAACTGAGAATAATCTCTGTTCAAGCATCGTCCAAAATAATTCATATTTTCCAAATCAAACAAAGAAAAGAATAACAGATAAATGAAATAAAAAAAATGTACCCAGTGGCTCTCGAGCAAAGAGCAGAAGACTTCGCTTCTGACTGCAAGGAACGGCCGAATACCAGACGAGGGTTTAAAAATAATACCACGCCATGACAAACTATGCACAATTTCTTTTTCTAACTTTGGTTTCCTTTTTAATTTTTTTCAGTTTGAATCACTGGAGCTAGAGCTTGAATCTGATTCAAGATCTGAGCGATCAGGACTGTGCTTTCTGGGAGTATCCTTGCGAATAACTGCTGACTGCTCCAAAAGGGCATGATGGGCAGACACATTACTCATGACTGTGCTTGATATACTTTTAAACTCGTGTTCTTGCGCATAATTTTCAGGATGGTCGCTCGCTGTAGAGGATAAACTCTTGAGAAAAGATTCTGGAGGACTCTCATGAAATGTTGCTTGAACTGTTGAACTCCCAGTCGATTGACTCACTTGTATTTTCTGAGATTCTGGAACTGCTTCTTCTGTTTTTTGAGATTCTGAGAGTCTGGACTCATCCTTAATTATTTCTGAAAACACAAAATGAGTGATACCATCCTGCGTTGATTTTGATTCATTTTCCTCTACAGAAGAGATGTGAGATACACCCTCTTTGATCAGTTCTCCCATGATTTTTTTATCAGATGGAACGTCTTCAGTTGAACTTAATGAAGTCAGTAGGATGTTCACTTTTGTAAATCCCTCTTCGACCTGCGCCAGAGATTTTTCTACTGCTGATGGACTCAGGTCATAAACAGGCTCAACAGAAAGAGATTCAGCTACAACATCAGCATCCGCGATCACCGATCTAAAAGAAAAAGTTGAATTCCGGGAGGAGTCGATTTCTGTTTGAAGAATAAGATCATTTGTGGTAGGCCCCTCTGAGACCTTTGAGCAAGAATCTTTGTCTTCTTGGATTTGATCTTCAAGTCCAATAAAGTCATTGGCAGAAGCATGAAGATCCAAACGTTCAGATAAATCCATTTCTCTCTGGGAAGAACTGGCTGAATCCGCTCCGTCAGATGAAATTTGATCTCTTCCATCAAAGGTTTTGGTCTCTGAGACAAACTGAACTTCAGTTTCCTGGTGTTCCTTCTCGGAATCCTGATCGGAGACAGAACTGGCTGAATCCGCTCCGTCAGATGAAATTTGATCTCTTCCATCAATGGTTTTGGTCTCTGAGACAAACTGAAGTTCAGTTTCCTGGTGTTCCTTCTCGGAATCCTGATCGGAGACAGAACCGACTGAATCTGTTCTGTCAGATGAAATTCGATCTCCTCCATCAGAGGTTTTGGTCTCTGAGGCAAACTGAAGTTTAGTTTCCTGGTGTTCATTCTCTGAATCCTTGTCGGAGACAGAACCGACTGAATCTGCTCTGTCAGATGAAATTTGATCTGCTCCAGAGGTTTTGGTTTCTGAGACAAATTGAAGTTTAGTCTCCTGGTGTTTATTCTCGGAATCCTGATCGGAGACAGAACTGACTAAATCTGCTCTGTCAGATGAAATTTGATCTGCTCCAGAGGTTTTGGTTTCTGAGACAAATTGAAGTTTAGTTTCCTGGTTTTCATCCTCGAAATCCTGATCAGAGACGGAAGATTTTGAGTCAGATTCCTCTTCACTGGAGCTCACTTCAGAATCAGTCTTGTCGCTCGTCAGCCTCTGCAGGTGAGCAAAACTTGTGTCGTCTGGAGTCATCCTCTCACTAACGAAATATGGTCTGAACTTAATGTCTGCAGAAAAGGGGGTTACATGTGCAAAACTTTCATGCCTCCGGAAAAGCTGCTCTCTTTGATGAATACCAGATTGCTGATTGAGAGAGAAACCAGAAAACATGTTCCCTTCATCAGCTGGATGTGGAGGTGAGTCAAAAGGATTCTGTCGAGGCAGAAGAACAGACGGTGCTGACCCCGGAACTGAATGCAAGCCAAAAGCTTCTTTGGAGTCATAAGGAAGATCAAATGGATTCTGCCTTGCGATTGAAATTGACGGAATTTGGGCTTGAAAGTGGGAAAGCCCACCAGAGGTCGAGGCGATTTCCCCACCGTCAAGGTCTATCAAATTTCTTTCTGCTTCAATTTTATTTCTCCAGGCTCTTCTCTTGGCAATTAGTTTCTCCAGCCTCTGATTCCTTTCCAGTTCAGAAGTTCCAAGAACCATTACATTCTTCTCATCATCCTCTGTCCATTTCACTGCCAGCTCAGCTCCATCACCCCCCTCCTCCTTTTCTTCCTCATCAGCGCTATCCTCTGCATTTTCGACCCTTTCATCTCCACTGCCTTCATCTTCTAAATCACTCGCACAGTTAGAGTGGACAATATTCACAGAGGTATTTGCAAGATGAATACTTTCAGAATCTAAAAGCGGGTGGAGTTCGTCCAGCATTGGAATGACATCAGTCACTGAAGCATCTGGAGATGAGTTCTCTGCACAATCAGAGTCAGAATCGGATGCATCATGATTATCGACGAGTCTCCAGGACAAATCAACAGAAGGAACAGATGAGGATCCCGGAATTTCTAAACCTTGATGAATGATACCTGTTGATTTTGACATTTCTTCTACTAGTGACCTTTTGATGGATCCTCCAATGTTTATCAAGGGCTCTCTCATATCTGCCTCAGAGAGTGAGACCAAACTGATGAGATCTGGCTGGTGTCTTTCTCCTGCTTCATCAGGTTCTAACAGAAATGGTCGTCTGGAAGCATGATGAACGTTAATAGAAGATTCTTGTTCTTTTCCTGTTGTATTTTTGGCACCTTTTTCCATCAATATTATGTTATCAGCAGTATCGTTTAATGCTGAAGGGGAACGGTGTACAGTCTTATGCTCCATTCTGGGCGTACTTGGTTGGCCATAACACAGAAGAATTCCAAGAAGAAGACCACAGCAGATGAAAACGGGCGTGGTAGATACCAATAATTGCAGTAGAAAGGGTAGAAATCTGTTCAGGAAAATAACGAAGAAGGACAACCCCACATAAAACGGGTGTTCATACACTGATCTGCTGATGTTTACCAGTGAAACCACCAGGAACTTCCAAATATAAGTTCTGACTTCCTTTGACCCGACAGCCATAATTCTTTTTCTTGAACGATCTTTAACTTTTAGATCTACCCAAAAAAATTTGAATGAGTCAGTGTTGAGAAAAATAAAGTCCATATAGAGAAAATTGAATGCCTGAAATAAATAAAAATCTTCTCCTCGGATATCTTACAGAAATTTAAGTTCTAAACGATAGGTTCAGGCGAAATGTGACAAAGAAAGTTTATCTTCATTACAGCTGAAGAAACGGAGAAATCGAACAGCCAGGATGTCAAAGTTTAGTAATCCCACCCACAATAAAACATGAAAAATAAATGGGAAGATGGTCGGGTTCCAGAGTTTCTCTTTATTAGCTGATATTTTTATTATATAAACATGAATAGATGATAACCTATTCTTACCTCTGAATAAATTTGAAAATTATAAATATACACAGAAATGATGTGGAAACTATAAATAGACGTTACTATCAGTTTTCAATACCTTCTTACTCATAAGTGGGGACGGCTTTTCGATGGGATTCAATTATGCAGCGGACAGTGTCAAACTCCAGGAATGGAACAGAAACTATGCAAAATGCTGTGTATATGAATACTTTTTTCTTAAAATTTTGAACCAAGATTTATCCGCAGGACAAAGCTGGGTCGAAGAGCCAGAGGCAGTTGATTCTTTTTGTGGTGAAAACGTCACCCTTACCCACTTCTGCAAAATGAAAATTGGAATTGAGAGAAATTTCAACATAACTAGGCTAAGATAAATATGATAATAGATGATTTTTTCTCATAAACGGGTCTTTTGATAAATAAAAACATGATTGAATGAAGAAAATACTACAAAACCAACGACCCACGTCTACACGTCCCCAAGTTTGGTGGCGATCGGGGAACTAGATAGAACTAGTTCATATTCATGACTCTAGCAAATATCCTCATCAGAATCATCGGACGAACTTGAAATATTGCTCATCGACGAAAATCACATGAGCGATCGACAACCTTTCCCATCCGAAGTAGATGAGATGAATAAAACGAAGAAATCAGTATCCAAATGCGTCTACTGCTACTCAGCTTACTTCGCACGAAGAAGTTCAGTTTATGAATCAAATGAGAACGATCTACAGTGCAGTCGGGAAAACGGGAAACAAAACGAACACAAGAACTTTCGAACTAAAAATCAAGAAAATCCTGACGGAGAGATGAACACTAGAAACAATGACATGTACATCTCTGATTGCTACAAATCATTCGCAATTCGAAAATTACATCTCCGATTGTAACGATGATATGTACGAGTTCATGGTCTCAAACTGACGCACGTTCCAATGAACTACAAAACACGCGATCGAGTAACCAGAAACTTCCGAAAAGAGAACCTAAAACTACAACAAGTTATCACACAGTAACGAACTGCCTCTGGATCAAAAAAAGATGAACAACGATGTAGTCAAGAAAAAAGAGACCTTTCGAACGATGGAATACTACTGACGAAGATCAGAGGAAGACCAACTCGTTCTCTTTCCAAACAGAACGTGACGATCAAAAGTAAACAAAGTCACGACGGATCACCGTGATTTCTCCCTCGAAAAAACGTAGATTTGAGGACGAAGAACCGAAGATGGTGGCAAATCTGAAGATGTTTCCTTCTAAAGGAAGATCGTCGAGTTGGCGAGGAGCCCAGATCGCGACGTGTCCGGCTGATACCGCCGAAAGCAGAAATTTCTCTGCTTTCGCGGACGGCCCCTCCACCCCTCCCCACCTGAAAAATAAAGAATATTCTAAAGGGTAAATTAGTCAATTAATAAAATTACCAAGGGTACATTAGACTATTAAGTTAATTAGAGAGGGTAAATTAGTCAATTATGTAAATTACAGAGGGTAAATTGGTCAATTAAGTAAATTACATAGGGTAAATTAGTCAATTAAGTAAATCACAAAAGGGTAAATTAGTCAATTAAGTAAGTTACATAAGGTTAGTAGTCAATTAAATAATTTCCAGAGGGTAAAATGGTCAATTAAATAAAATACAGACGGTGAAATAGTCAATTAAGTAAATTACAAAAAGGGAAAAATTAGTCAATTAAGTAATTTACATAAGGTTAGTAGTCAATTAAATAATTTGCAGAGGGTAAAATAGTCAATTAAATAAATTACAGATGGTGAAATAGTCGAATAATTAAATTACAAAAGGGTAAATTAGTCAATTAAGTAAATTACAAAGGGTACATAAGTCAATTCCCAAGAGAAACTATGTGCTGGATCCTGGCTCCCGTGGTGGGAGGCCCCCAATCTGTTTGGCTTTCCACAGGGGGGGGGGGGCATAGACCGAGCGCGAGTTTACCGACGTGATGATAGACTCTGTCCCCTACTTGCCTTCCCACGTGGGGAATAACTTCATGGGTAAAATGGTAAATTCCACTAAGTAGAAAGCAGTTTGGACCCACTATGGTTTCTGCTTAATTTTTTTCTAAAAGTAGGGTCTAAAAATTTGCTTTTTATTGCCCTGATTAGTCAGCAGTGGATGACGAATGACAGTTACGGACGGTCGGGACGGGACTCAACGGCCATCAATTCACGCATTAGTTCATTGGTCCAGGTTTCATCCACATCGCCTTCCATCCATCATTCGTCATCGTTTCCATTCCATCATCAGTCCGCTGAGGCAGTCGTGCACCCAACCCAAGTATACCCGAGTGACAATGGGTTCCGTCCCGTATTCGCTTTTCCACTTGGGGAATAACTTCCGGGGTAAATTGGTCAATTCGACTAAGTAGAATTATCCACCACGGTTTCTGTTTATCTTTCAATAAAAAAAAAGGCTCAGATGAGTCAGCAGTGAATGACGAACGACAATTACACGGTCAGGCGGCGACTCTACAGTCATCAATTCACTCATCAGTTCATTGGTCCATGTTTCATACTGATCCATCCATCCTTATGCCATCAGTACGTTCAGTCCTGCAGCGACAGTCACATGTATCCAACAGATCGCGTGACCACCTCTCTCTCCCCTGTTGTCCAGATCTATCAATCGCAAGACGATGAATGACTGATGACTAACGATGGAATGAGACTGACAAGGATACATCATCTGTCCTCCAATATAGGGAACGGCACGTCCGGGACGTGACGGGACGGATGACGATCTGTGATGGACGGTGACGTGACGAAAGTTTCTTCACGTCACCATCCCATCACACGTCCAAAGTTTTTGGAAAAATCCGTCACGGTAGCGTCACCGTCATGGTTTGCGGTGTCCCCGTCACGTACCCGTCACCAGACGGCGTCACCGTCACTTGTGACGGGAAAAAACCATGCTTCCTTTTGCGCGAGTGAATTAATGTACTGACTTTTCTGCAAAATGCCAAGAAATCGAGTTAGCAACACCACGTGGCGAAATCTCAGCCATCAAAAAGCTTAAATCTAACGATTTTAAAGCTTTTTTGGTTGTTTCCAAAAATTCGTCACGGCCGTCATCCGTGACGGTCGTCCCGTCACGTCACTAGTCCGAGCCCCCTGTCACCGTTGCGTCACCGTCACGCCCAGCTAGTCATCCGTCACCGTCGCCGCCACCGTCACGGGCCCCTACTATCGTCACCGTCACCGTCACATCATCCGTCACATTGCCGTCACCGCGACGTGACGGATGACGGCTGCCGTTCCCTACTCCAATCCTACAAAGAGGTTGGAGGGTCAAAAGTTGCCACATGAGCTTGGGCTATGACAGGCTGGATGGATACGGGCCCACCGGATATCTTACTGTGGGCCCACCGGATAATCCCAGCCGTCAGACTGGTCTCCCAACGGGTCGGACACACTGTCCAGGCCCGACCCGACAACCCGAACTCAACTGTCGAAGAGAAGGAGCCGTTATAAGATCCGAAATCGGAGATTAGATTATTTGAAATTTATCCCACCGTTCAGGCCTCTCAGTCTCAATCCCAATCCCAGTCTCAATCTCAATCTCAATCTCAAACTCGAATCTCCGTCTCAAATCTCAATCTCAAATCTCAAATCTCAAATCTCAATCTCAAATCTCAACCTCAAATATCAATTTCAAATCTCAAATCTCACTCTCAATCTCAATCTCATATCTTAATCTCAAATCTCAATCTCAATCTCAAGATCAGGTGTGGTGGTTGCGCGCGAATCGCTATTGTGGGGGATTTCGGCGACGGGGAACAGGTGATCATTTTCTGTATTGAGAGGCGAATATGGAGAAGGAGAAGGACGTGATTAGGATGGAGAGGGAGTCCGTGGTGCCGATCTTGAAGCCTAAGTTAATCATGCATCTGGCCGAACTCATTGGTAAGCCAGTTCAGGATTTTTCTCTTTTTCTGGCTGTCGTTTATCCTCTGTGTCGCAAAATTTCTTGTTTTTCGTGAACTTGTTCCCTCGGAGTCCCGAAATTTTTTCAGATGATTTTGGGGCGGAGCTTCTCGCGTCGGCTTCGAGATTCGCTTCATTCATTTCCATGTTCTTTTCATCATTATTACAATGTTTATGTTATATTAAATGTCATTCGGCTGTTTAATCGGGACTCTACGTCGAATTGCTTGCCGAACTGCGATTCCTCCGCACGTCTGTTATATTTTCTATTGCTTCCGTAAAACATATTTTTCTTTTACTCGTTTTGAAAAAAATATTGCTTCACTGGTTAAAAATTCGGGTTGTAATACATTTGCTCGTCAAATTATGATGGTGGTTTGAGGACCATGAGATTGAACTTTTTGCTGAAAAAATTTTACTAAATACTGACTATTTGAACATCGACTACAGAACACCGGGCTGACAGAGACGAGTTCCTTAAACTCTGCAAGAGAGTTGAATACACGATCCGTGCTTGGTATCTTCTACAATTCGAGGATCTGATGGTAAGGCAGATTTCTTCCCTCGTTCTTGTCATACGTTTGTTTCTTGGATCAATGTCAGATATTTTTTGAAGGTAACACTCGCACAATATTGCAGCAATTATACTCTCTCTTTGATCCTGTTCACGGTGATAAGAAACTAAATAAGCAGAACCTACCTCCAGAAGATGTTGACGTCCTGGAACAGAATTTTCTGTCTTACTTGTTTCAGGTCAGTAAGGTTTCATCTTTCCTCTTTAATACAAGTTTTTTTGATAGATTCATCTGTTTTAGTCCTCTCACTTGTGAAGAGAGATCGTAGCAACTGTTTTCCAATTCACGGAGAAATTTGTAGCAACTGTTTTCCAATTCACGGAGAAATCTTTACGTGTTTATCCCTGGTTTAAATAGTATAAAAAAATCAGACGATAATTCAATATTTTGAATTATAAATTTATGAACGAGAGATATAAAAAAATGGTGTGTTAGATTACCAAAGACGGTATATGGTTTTAACGTTCCATATGATTTATCATTCTTGCTTCTAGCCGCATCCCTCAATTTGACTGGTTGGCAATCGTAACTTTAATTTTCATTTGTCTGACTTGGTTTCTGGAGGTTATTTTCTTGAGAATATTTACCTCATATGTTTTGCAGTTGGCATGATGCACTTTTGCATTGCAGTTTGGTGATCTGTTGATGGAAATTTAAAACACTTCGCATCATTTATTTCCTTTATTTTTCTTGTTTGGAAAATGTTTTATGCTAGAGAAAGAAAATCCTAAATTGGATCATTTGATTATTACAGATATTTCGTCACAGATGGGCTTATAACAAAAATATTTCAAGTGCTTGTAACATCATTCGAATTATTTTTGTCATCTGTCATAAGCACTTGAAATATCATTCAAAATATTTTGATTTTGATGGAAGGGATTTTTGGCTTTTATTTTTGTTAGATTCAAGCTCTTACCAGCTGTGCTGAAAGCTATAGCTGATAGCAAGGGCTCTACTTTTCGTCTTTAATCAAAATGTTGTACTTCAACACTCCCCCACAACACCTGCCGCTGGCATATTTATGGCCCAAGTGTGCAGTTTGTTGCTTCTAGGATTTGAACCTGCAACCTGGCTCTGATACCATGTTGAAGTCAAGCGCTTGCTAACTGTGTGAAAAGCTATAGCTGATATCAAGGGTTCTACTTTTCATTTTAAAGTAGGATGTGTTTTTCAACAACTTTTAATCATTTTCTGTCATCTGTTACCTGTTGTTGCTTTGCTTGGTGGGAAGATTGTTGATGCAAAGGAAAATGATTCACTACTGCTACAAATTAACAAATTAGTCCTCTTTGGTTTTGATATCATCGTTGCCTCTTTTAATTTATTTTTAAACATATAATTTGATATCGTTTATGGTCTGGAAAGAGCTCTGAGAAAAAAGTATCCAAAAGGATGAAGACAATTCCATCTACTTGAGGACAGTTACGAGTATTTCTGCCAATAGGACTCACATTTCTATTTTTCTATTTTCAGGTGATGGAAAAAAGTAACTTCAAGATAGTCACGGATGAGGAGATTGATATCGCCCAGTCAGGGCAGTATCTTTTGAACCTCCCAATCAAAGTTGACGAGTCAAAGGTTTTCAATCAACCTAATTAATTGTTTATTGATTTATTCTTAGTAATTCGTATGTAAATATGAGTGATTCATGCAGCTTGACCGAAGGCTGTTACAAAGCTATTTCTCAAAGCATCGTCATGAAAATCTTCCAGAATTCGCTGATAAGGTAATCATCTAAACTTTGGTGTAGATAGAGACGAAATATGATGAAGGCTTACATAAAAGTATGATCAAATTCCTATTTGAAATCGATTACATTTCATATGTTTTTATATCTCTTGTGTCCTCACGTTGTGCTTGTTTTATAGTCTAGATCCTGCGCTTTAAGAATATTTTATTTGTCCGGCATCTGACATATGATGTTATTTTGCATGAAATCTGGTAGTATATTATATTTCGTCGGGGCATTGGAATTGATGAAACGACAGACTTCTTCATCATGGAAAAGTTAGATATAATCATATCTCGTCTTTGGTCATATCTTCTTAGGGTTACCAGGTAACAGTTGAATGCTTGCCACAAACTCTTATCCTTTGTTTTAAATTCTTCAATTTATCTTTTTGTAACATGAACGCAGGATACAGAAATTTATTGTCAGAAAAATAAGTCGAGTATCTACAAATCCAAAGAAGAACGATGGAATAACGCCTGATGCTGATAATGCTGACATGGTCATAGAGCGGAAACGGCTTGAGAATGAGCTGAGGTTCCAGGTGTACTTTATTGGATTAAAGTGATCCATAGAATGTGGGATGCTAATATCATTATTTTTTTCTGTGCATGCAGCATGAAAAATTTGTTAGCGAAGATTACAATCCAAGAACCTACATTTGATCGGATGATTGTGGTTTATAGGTCAGCGAGAAATCTCCTATGCCTCCCACTCATTTCTTTAGGGTTTATGGTCCACGATGTCAGGTTTATGTTTTAGGGTGTATTCTTTAGTGTTTAAGAATTGGGTTTAGAGTTTAGGGTTAAGGTATCTATGTTTTCGGGTCTAGGTCATTAAGGTTTAGGGTTTAGGATTAAATTTTGGTGTTATTGATTTATGGTTTAAGGTAAGGTGTTAAGGGGAAAGGTTCGGGGTTAAGGTTTTGGGCCTATGGGTTATGGTTCAGGGTTTAATTTGTGAAGGGTTGATTGCTCCTGATCAGAGGTCTCTTACATTATTATCGATATGATGAGAGGCCTTTGCTGTAGAGATCTTCGTTCTAACTCTGAAAACTGAATCGCAGGAGAGCCAGCACAAAAAACAAGGTTGAGAGAGGAATCCACATAAAGCACTTCAAAAATATTCCTATGGCTGATATGGAACTAGTTCTGGTTCGCGTCTACGCATATCATCTTATGCTATATTTTTCATCCAGGTTTTTAATTTTTAACTCATTCATTTATGATGTCTTACAGCCTGAGAAGAAGAACCCTAGTTTGACTCCAATGGACTGGGTCAAATTTCTTGTATCTGTCGTCCTCGGCATGGTATGTGTTCTTGATAAACAGTGTTTTTATTCGCTTAATATTCCAACTCTGATTTATCATCTCTCTCTAGGTCACACTAATCAGCTCACTTGAGATGCCTAAAGCTGATGTATGGGTTGTCATTGCAATTCTCACTGGTCTAATAGGCTACTGCGCAAAAATCTATTTTACGTAAGCGTCACTCTCGCCTAATTTATGTATTTATTTAATCTTCTTCTTGCAGTTTTATTCATTGGTTGAATAATTCCTACTCTGGTTTCATCTGAAATTTTTTGACAGATTTCAGCAGAACATGGCCACTTATCAGAATCTCATCACACAGTCGATGTATGATAAGCAATTAGACAGCGGCAGGGGCACTCTGTTGCATTTATGTGATGACGTCATTCAGCAGGAAGTAGGCACCGAAAAAAATTATGATGTCATTCCTCTTAAACGTCGTGCTTTTCTTTTAATTTCTTCTTATAATTCATATCCCTATATAAGGTTAGAGAATTATCTAGTTAATTGTGTTTCCGTGGAGAAAGAGGGAAAGAAATATTCAGACCAAAAGTGTGTTTCTTGCGGCGAAACTAATGACAGTGAACTCTCTACTTTGCAGGTCAAAGAAGTTATACTTTCCTTTTTCATTCTGATGGAGCAGGGAAAAGCTACCATACAGGCATGCTACTTATAACTAAATTATAATTTTAATTCACCCTTCATTTAAAAAAATTTCCTCATTTGTTGTATGGCGAGCACGCAGGACCTTGATCATCGTTGCGAGGAGCTCATCCGAGAAGAATTCCAAGAGGAGTGTGATTTCGACGTCGTAGACGCTGTTCAAAAGCTGGAGAAACTCGGGATAGTTAGCCGGGTAAGAAAACACGGTTTAATTTCTTCGTCCTCGTACTTTTTCTGAGTAACATTTGTACCTTTTCTCTCTCTCTTGGGCTCAGGATTCTATTGGAAGAATATACTGTGTGGGTTTGAAGAGAGCTAATGAAATCATTGGAACGACTACCGAGGAGCTGGTTCTGAAAGCAAAACAAGATATTACCCATTCTTGATCAAAGGCAAGATTAGCTTTCTATCCTTGATACATTTGCTTAATTGTCATTATTAATCAAGCTACTAGAACTGGAATGAAGGCCAACTACTGGTTATTTTCTTGGGCAGGTGATTTCCTGGAGGTTGGTAGTATTTGCTTGTAATTATCCTTGCAAAAAACGAATTTGGTGTGTGAATTTTTCTGAAGATATGTTATGATTTGTCTGCATTGAGTCTAATATGGTCAGGTTTCTGGTAGAGAGGAGGAGAGAGAGATAGGTAGATAGATTGACAGATAGAGAGAGACATATGGAGAGAGAGAGAGAGATAAATAGAGAGAGACAGATGGATAGATTAAGAGAGAACAAGATAGATAGATAGATTGAGAGGGAAAGACAGACAGATAGATAGATAGATAGAGATAGATCGAGTGAGAGAGATAATTCGAGGGAGATGGATATATATATATATATATATATATAAGAGAGAGAGACAGACAGACAGACAGACAAACAGAGAGAGAGAGACAGAGTGAGAGAGAGACAGAGAGAGAGAGAGAGAGAGAGAGAGAGAGAGACAGAGTGAGAGAGAGAGACAGAGTGAGAGAGAGACAGAGACAGAGAGAGAGACAGAGAGACAGAGCGAGACAGAGAGAGAGAGACGGAGAGAGAGACAGAGAGAGAGAGAGAGAGAGAGAGAGAGAGAGAGAGAGAGAGAGAGAGAGAATTCTTGTCATTTTAGTTCCTCCAGTGAAATGTGTAAAATCTTCCATCTCAATTGCAGACATTTTTTCAAACTGGAAATCATACGATCATCGTTGAACAGAAGTAACTTTCTGGATATGATGACCAAATCTGAGAGGGGTTATTGCATTAGGTTATTTAAAATGAGGATCTTATTTCAATCCAAGTTTTCACCTAATCCTTATACTTTTAATAATACTAAGATCACTCTCCTCCTCACTGTACACAATATCTCTTACTTACTACGCTTAGTACATCATTTGGTGGAGAGTAAGAAACAAGAAAATTAGGGAACAAAACCCAAACAGAAGGGAAAGCTCACATGTGGATCGTGTATACATAAGATGGGTCCAATGAGGCTTGTACGCTAATCTATTCTAAACATCTTATTGAAATGATTGGAGTAGGAAAGATGGAGGGGACAACTAATAAATAAAAAAAACTAATATAATCCAGTAAAAAAATGTGAGATAATTTATGGTTTGATTATTTGTATTATCACTCTTGCTTAAAACACTTTGAATCTAAAGTGTAAACTTGAGTTATCATAACACCTTGTCTAAGACCAATTTATGTGTAGTGAGATAGCCTATATGTATGTGTTGGTTAATGCATTAAATACATAGTCAAAAATTTTTGAGGTAAATTCTATACCCAGGAACAAAAAATAGTATAAGCTCCTGAAGTCTCTCTTATTAAATAGTATTTCCTCCATTTTTGATCAAAATAAATGAAAAATATCTTCGTGGGTGGCATCCAGGGTAAGGCTCAGAGGGTCTACAAGAACGACTATCAAATCAGTTGTACCCACCATCATATTTTTTGTAAATAAAAAACAATATTGAATAGGTAGGATGAAAGATGGTTAATATGATTGTAATATATGTGGCTAGGGATTTAATCACACATTTTATATTGTGTTCAATGTTCATTTATATATCTATTTATTATAATGCGCATGAGATGCTTGTAATGAAGTCCATGGACACACAAAATCTGACCAAGTGAATTCTGATGAGATCACAATAATATATATATATATATATATATATATATATATATATATATATATATATATATATATATATATATATATATATATATATATATATATATTCACAAGTCTTTGAACATGTGTTCTATATTCCTTTTAATAAATGCTTGTGAAGGACATTAACATATCTAGATATAGTATCACTATCTAGTCCACACTCATATGATGAGTAAGACTAATCATGTAGCTATTATTGTGTATGAACTAAGGACAAATAGTAGGTGCTCTTTAGAGGAAAGAGTTCATTGAATTAATCCATATGAATAATTAAATGGTATTATACCTAACTATCAAACAATAAACTTGAGACTCTTAAGCCATCTTATGGACATATAGTTATTCTTTGATTACGACCTACGAATCCGTATTCATGGAATTTATTACGTCTTTGCTAGAGTGCATCGAGAAGTTCATGAAGATGATTGAGTGGTTAAGATGGAATCGTCCACCCTAGGAATAAAGAAGACAACTTAAGGAAGAGATGACCAAGGCAATATAATACTATAGAATAACATATGATTATTTCTCAACTCATTATTACTAACTCGAATGGTAGATTAGGATGTTATAGCTGACGACTGTCAGCAGATAAACCTTAATCGATCATGGTTTAGAAGGTACAAGGGATGAGCAACTACCTATACACTATAAATGATGATATTAAGGTTCTAGGAGAAATTTATTCTACAGTACGATGTGTGACATGACACTCTACAAGCTAGAAGATAAATCTATCAATTGGATTAAATTGATCCTTAACTAAATAATCTATATGATGATATATATAATTAATTAGGTTTGGTGATAAAGATTATTGGGCCACTACACTTTCTAACAAGACTAATGCATAGGCCTAGAGGGTCATACATAAATTTTCTTTTGGACTTCGAAAGATAAAAAATATAAATAGGATAAGACCTTGAAAGAAATTCACCCAAAACATAATTCTTCAAGTGGACCTCCTTCTCCCTTCTCTCCTTGGCTCCCTGATAACATGCACTTTTAGCACCTTAACAGAACCATATTTACATGTTTATTTGCATAAAATTTATTATAAATGTATATTATCAAGCTTAAAATGGTAAATCTATTTTTAGAATGATGTTATGAATTTTCTTTATTTTTTATGTATTTTTGAGGATTTTTATGACGATAGATTCTGAAAGAATTTACTTTTCTAAGTCAGAATACAATTTTTCAGAATTTTTTGACATTAAATTTGGAAAGATATGATTTTTCTAAGTCAAAATAAACATTTATATTTATTTTTTGGACCTTTATTTTGTTAAATATGGATATTCGAACTCATTTTGAATATAAAATTTAGCATCACCAAATGTCACCATTTGATTTGACAAACGGCGATGAATCCCAGGTAGCGGTAATGATTGGCGACAGCCAATCGTTTAGCCTAGTAGTCACGGCATTGTGATTAGCAAAGCCATGATTGCATTTATGATTAATGAATCGATTTTTGAATTTTTTTGGCGAAGGGCGACAAGGACCAATAAAAAAGAAGGTTTTTTATTATAAATGCGCATGTGGGATGAGCAGAAAATAACAAAATCTAACTTTTTTCCTTTTCACTTTGAAATAACGGTGGGCGACGTGGCCTCACGACACGACATCATGTGTACACCTGGGCCCCCCTTGTACATGTGGCTCTTGCGTCACAGCTGCTGATTGGATTAAAATAGAAAAAAGTTGATGTGGCATGCATTAACGACGCCACGTCAACGGCGGGCTAGTACTTTATTATATATAATAATAATAATAGTCTTAATCACTCTCTTTTGTCTTTTTCCAACTGCAGGTATACATCGCGACTCTAAAAGATGCGAGCGCAGAAGACAATGTGGGGGGAATTTCAACGACATGATGGTTGAACGGAAATAGAAAAAGAGGAAGTGTCAGTGACATTGACGAGGAGAGAGAAATAAATCAAGGCTAGGATTGCTCCAACTTCAAACATATCTGACGCTGTACAGCTCCGATTGAGCTAAAATTCAATCAACGGAGCGCTGTGAAATTCATCTTTAACTTGCTTCCTACTTGTGTGGGCTGATTGAAAGATAGTGAGTTTTGAGAATCATCAAGTGTGTTCTTGGTGTCCTGGGTGTGGGGGAAGAAGCATTGGAGAAGAAGGAGAGCTTACCGACACTCGTAAATTTCCGTGATCCTGGCGGAACATAAGGGTATAAGGTTAGCATCTTTGCCTTATGTTGCTCCTTTCTTGACATTGTTTTTAGCTTAATTAGGGTTTATTATTATCTTTTCATTATCATTTCACTCCCTTACGTACCCATTTTCTTGTACCTCTCTCTTCCATCACATTGCTCGCGCATTTGGTCACCATCATATTCGTCACATCCTCTAACTTATTCTCATAACACGCCTCGTAATTCTACTTTTACTTCATCTTTCTTTGCTAATTTTAAGTTTGAATTATAACTATTACAACCTTTTTCCCGATTTCACTATTTCGCTTATTATATTCTTATCTTTATCTTTTTTGTATTGTTAATCAAAATAGCAAGAAAATTAAATCCTTAATCATCGTTCCCTACAAAGACGATCCATACTCATCAATAGCAAATTATTCCTAAGTACCTTTAAATATATTTTTCATCGAATAATCTCAATTACTGACAACGAATTAAAAACCTAAATTTGAGATTACCACTCCCCTCCCTTCCCAATGAGATCGAAATGACATAATGAGAATGGTGAATTTAAGACAGGGATCATCATTAGAAAGAAGGTGATTAAAGAAATCTTTAATTCATGTAGATCTTATCAGGTTAACATGTTTAGAAGCTGCACACTTGAGCGGCCCACCACCCCTTGGTTGGGCAACCGAGTAATCACAAATCTGATATGTGTTAAGGTGAGATCATTGGGGTTTAAAGTCTATATGGATTGTTTAATACTTCTTTCTCTGCATTAATGGTCTTAGTTTTATGTCAATAATGGCCCCAGAGAGAAGGATAAAGAAAGATGTGAAGATGGTGTAAGAATGGTGAAGAAAGGATAAGGGGGATAAATAGTTTATGAATATGCATATATATATATATAAATAGGTGTGTGGGTTTGGGATTGGTAGGATGATAGGCAGAGGTTATAAGGAGAGGCTGACGGTGTGTAAACTATTTTGGATATAGTTCCGTTAGTAGAAATGAATGGATCTAAGCTAGATAGGTGGTGATGAAAAAGGAAATAAATTTAGGCAAGGGTAAAACCTAAGGTTGTTATGCTTTGTCAGGACCATGGTGAATTGGAGATAGAGTTGAGTTTGGTTTCTTTTCTGCTCTTCAATCATCTAAGAATAATATGAATGCCTTGATGGATCTCCAACTCACTCTCTTTCCCCTAGCCTATAAATTTTGGAATCAAGTTCAAAGAAAATTATTATATTTTTTAGCTATAGATCCAAGGGCATGGGTAGATGGATGGAAGGGACAAAGACAAAGCTGCCTAAAAAATTTCAGCTCAATCAGCATTTTTTATCGTCAGATATTAAGGTTTGAAATTTGTATAATGTAGGTAATTTATTTATCTCTCCTTAGTCAACATCATTGCTACCTCGATTAAGATTTTGAAATCTTATTTTCTTTGGATTTTCCAGTCAACAACTGATTTTGACTATCATGGAGTGAATGGATGAGTTTACCCAACATTTCCACAATGCAGGGTGATGGTTTGATGGTAGCCATGTAAATGGAGTGGGTGGATGAGTTTGACTATCATGGATTGAAGCGTAGATGAATGTGCATCGGAAACCAGTGTAATGGGATGAGTGATGTGATTTTTTCCATCATCAGTGGTGACAGAGATAGAGGCAGATACGCATCAACAAGCAACTGAGTTGGTGGTAGCATACATTATGGTGAAAACCTTGACTATCGGTGATGATAACCTAAAAAAAAAGACAAAGACATGAGTCAAAAAAGATAAATAGGGATATTTATGGTATTTTTTAGCAACTATTACGTAATGATTGATCTAGCTCGCCACATGGGTGCATCAAACGGACATGATATTCAAAGGATATGTTCAGAGATATTTAAATCATCATCTACCTCAAATATATATTATTATGCCTCAAATATGTGTAATAACGAAGTGCCAATGCACTATATCATCAATTGATATCCACAAAACAGTACATCAGACCAATAGTAACTCATCACATGTTCCTAGCAAGATAGAAAATTGTTTTTGTTTACTAGGTTGAGACATTTATAAAGACAGCCATATCCAACACAAGAAAATAAGGCTGCAAAATAATTCTGTGAATCACATCTCAAACTTTTACCATTTTTTGTTTTTATCTTTCCTTCCAGTTACCACCTCCAGTACCTAAACCTGGAGTTTAAAATTGTGCTAGAGTCGGTGCAAGAGGAAGTGGAACTGCATGAGAACTCTGAAAAAAACCAGGAGGAAGTGGAACTGCATGAGAACTCTGAAAAATACAGGGGGGCGGTTTTCTAATCCTTTTAAGTATAAACTGAATCTACATTTATCTTACTAGGGAAACTTTCCACCACCACTGCCCCCTCGATTGGTTATAACTCCATTATCTTGACGTCATCTCCTTTGTATTTTTGCTCCAACATTTTTTTCTATATCTCCCAAACTTGTCCTCTTATACCAACATTACCAGTGGAAGCCTCTCTTCAATGCTTGTTCTGATGCCAAAAGTTTATATGCTAGCAGAAATTGGAGGTTATTACTGAAGAGTGGATATCCACTGCCCAAGCTTGTAGATCTTAATGTTTAATCTCTCTTAAATTTCAGATACTTAATATCCACATGACACTGACCTAATGCATTCCTTGACCAGCCTTTGTCCATAATTTTGAGTGAAACCTTCTGTTACTCTTTTTCCCCATTTTTTTCCATTTCGTGATGGATTTTTCATATTTTCCATTCATTTTAAAATTCATATTTATAAAATCATTTGACACATTCATATTTGTTTCCAAAAAGTTGGGGATAAAGACCAAGGTAAAATATAAACTTATTTTAAGTCAAAATTTAGCATCTTTTAAGGTTTATTTGGGTATTTTGATAAACTTTAAACATGAATTTAAGTTTTATCTTCATAAAAATACAAGTTCAATTTCTATGGGGACTGACTTGGCAGAAATAACTATTAAAATAAAGTGGATGTCCAACTAAGTTGAACAATCCCCATCGGTATACATCATGCGTTTTTTGAAGTCTTTTTAATACTTGATAAATACCATACAAAGAGGGGCAAATAAAAATTCTGTAAAACTTTAGGTTATAAAAAAGTAATAATAATTGAATATTTCATATGATAATATCATCTAACGAGATAAAGAATAAGAAAAACTATACATGTGTTTATACAAGTTTAAGGTCTCCCCTATACTACTAGTGGGAGATATAACTCCCCCAGACCCTTAATCTTAGTATGATCCTAAAATTTAGGGCAAATAGTCCCATATATCCCAGGTTTTTTAAATTGTCCGCGATCTATCCAAGGTTTTTTTTTTCACACGATCTATCCCCAGTTTTTCAAAAGTTCCGCAATCTATCCCCAATTTTTTAAAAGTTCCGTGATTGATCCCAGGTTTTTTCTGACGCTGATGTGGCGTCAGACGTGGAGGGCGAAGTGGGCAGCTGGGCTGACCGTAATAGATGTGGCATCCAAGTCAGACGCCAAGTCAGCGTCTGAAAAAACCCAATAAGTCATCATCTTCGATCGGAAATCGTCGGGGAAAAAACCCTTTTCATCTCTCTGGCGATTTCGACGAGCGATCCATTCAAGGGCGAAAGGATCGATCCCGAAGAAGCGTCTCTGCAAAACCGGTATTTGTCTTCTGCGATTTTCCTCTTCTTCCGCATATGGGTTTTTTGGTGCCTCTCTTTCTCTAGGTTCCTGGAGGAAATTTTCAGACACGCAGTTTCTCTCTCCTCATTTTTCTCTCATTCTCTCTCCAAGTCTCGCGGAAAGAGAGAGAGAAACAGGGGAAGAGAGACCGCCGAGAGAGAGAGAGAGACTGATCGCGGAGAGAGAGGGAGGGAGAGAGAGAGACCGCAGAGAGAGAGAGAAGTGGAGAGAGAGAGAGATCACAGAAGAGAGAGAAAGAGGGGAAGAGAGATCGCGGAAGAGAGAGAGAGAGACTGATCGCGGAGAGAGAGAGAGGGAGGGAGAGAGAGAAGGGGAGAGAGAGAGACCACAGAGAGAGAGAAGGGGAGAGAGAGAGATCACGGAAGAGAGAGAAAGAGGGGAAGAGAGATCGCGGAAGAGAGAGAGAGAGACTGATCGCGGAGAGAGAGAGAGGGAGGGAGAGAGAGAAGGGGAGAGAGAGATTGATCGCAGAGAGAGAGGGGGGAGGAGAGAGAGAGAGAGAGAGGGAGACCCGGAGAGAATTAGAGAGAGATCGCGGGAGAGAGAGTGAGAAGGTGATCGCGGAAGAGAGAGAGAGAGATCGTGGAAGAGAGAGAGAGATATCGCGGCGGGAGAGAGAGAGAGTGGGGTTTTTTCCCGACAATGACGTGGCGCCCGACTTGGATGTCACGTCTATTACGGTCAGCCCAATTGCCCACTTGGGCGTCCGCGTCGGACGCCGCGTCATCGTCAGGAAAACCTGGGATAGATCGCGGAACTTTTAGAAAACCTGGGATAGATCGCGGAATAAAATAAACCTGGGATAGATGGCGGAACTTTTTAAAAACCCAGGATAGATCGCGGACCTTTTTAAAAACCCGGGATATATGGGAATATTTGCCCTAAAATTTATACAGTTATCTAGATAAAAATTTAAAGTTCAATATTCTCAATTCAATTCATTACTGTTTATGTATCTTATCTAGCTTTATTTACTCGACTATGTAATTATATTTTAAAATATATCTAATTAAAATATAGCATAAACCTAATATGAAAATATAACCAACTAAAGTAAATACGAAAGGAATACTTAAAGATGCTTATTTATCTCTGAATTCTTAAATAATTTCTATAGTTTATTATTATCTATCATGAGCTGGAAGGTAACAGACAACTTTATATATAAATCATACAATTCATTGAAAGGTAAATAATCTCGAAATTACTTGTTATACTTCTAGTTCGAAATTTAGCTCTCTAGTTCTCTTTCTCTTTATTGCTCTCTTTTATATTCATATAATGACACGTCACCTAAAGTTTGGGCTGTATGCAAATAAATTTATCTAAAGTCATCAAAATTTTAAAAATAAATATTTCTTTTATATAGAAAATAAGAAGAGTTTATAAGTTAACTTTAGTGATCTCATTAGTGGGTCTCATTCAAGGAGTAGCCCACTCCTTTCTATATCAAGACAAAAAATGGTAACAAGGGACGTATAACTCACTCAGCTGTTTTAACAAAATATCGTATTGTGTTTAAAACAGATGAATCCAAAATTTCGATATATTACATTATACCATAAGATACCTGATAAGCCAAAAATAGGGGTGAAAATTACGCAAATTTTTTAGCCCTTGTCGTTGTGAATTTTTAGCTTATGCAATAAAATTTATAAAACTCTACTTAATATGTATAGTGATAAGTATGAGTGTCGTCCAAGGGAGGCAAGTAGGAATTTCAATTTGATTTTATTTTTGGTGTTTTAGATCCTAATTAGAGTGAATTTGATCTTCAATGAGGATCAAGTCACCCTAATTAGGTGAGAATTTAGAGAGGGGGGTAGAAGAGATGAGATGAAAAGAAGAAATGTGGGCTCTAGATTGAATTAATTGATCCAATTGGATGGATCAAAGAATTCAATTAGAGAGGTTGGAAGAAAATTTTGATTTAAGTTTTGGTTGGTTTTGAGAATTTGCTAAATCAGAAATAAAAAGGGAAATCTTAATCTCCTAAGAATTAAAACTAAATTTTTTAGAGTTTTCTTTTGGAATGCAATTGAATGCCAAGGTAAATCCCTCAATTTCTCCTCTCAATCCTAATCAGGGCTTGTACATGCCGCTCAAGCCAAGCGATTTAGAAGTTCAGATCAGAATAGAGATGAAGAAACAAACAACTTAACCTAATTCATTCAAAATGCATAAAAGTTCAAATACAATAAAGGAAAAAAAGTACCAGATAACTTGATCCAAGCTAGAGCTCCTCCCTGTCTTGCAGCTGTGATAGAGCACCATCCAGAATGAGCTCCCCCTCTCGAAATTTAGCTTTTATACTTAGGTTATAGGGTAAAAATCACGATTTTACCCCCGTTTAGTACTTAATATTTATCTATCAATGTAGGCTAGATCTGAATGATCTAACCATACAGATAGAAAGAGGGGATCAAGACGAACAAATCCATAAAAAAATCATCTCAATCGGACTTCAGGATCAAAAGTTATTAATAAATCAATTTTAAACCAATTTAATCCATTGGATTTAAAATTGATTTATTTATTAGTTTCGTTTTTAAACACGCAATGACGTGTCACTCTCTCATTGGCTGGCGCATTTTGAATCCTCCTTTTTGCAGAAAAGTCCTTAAAAAGCCTGGAATTGCTTTTGGACGCCGCCCAAAAGTAATTGCGTATAAGCCCCTGGCGCACTCTCTCTCCTCCGATTTCTCCTAAAACATTAAAAATATATATTAAAAATTGCAATAAAACCCTGAATGATTTTAAATAGGATCTTTACGCCTGCCGTGGCGAACGAGAGCTGTTTTCAGGGTCTTTTTGCAACGAAGCGTTGCAAAAAGGCCCCAAAAAGTCTAGCAATTGCATAAATACATTTTTGTGTCTTATAAATATGCCCTTTTTCGTAGAATAAATGCATTTCTTCTTGAAATAAATCCCAGAAAATTCCTAAAAATTCGTAAAAAATTCTAGAAAATTCTAGAAAATTCCCTGATTAATTCCCATGTTGATAAATGTCGAAATAAACTTTTTAATGTGCCATTTTCATCCAAAAATAATTATTTCGAGCTTCAATAAATCCTTAAAAATTCATATAATTAACATAAAATTAGGGAAAAATCAGAAATTACTTGGAAGCATTATTTTTGTGTAAATATATGATAACAACCCAAATTTAAGCCTTTTAAATGCATAAATCATGCTAATAACATGAAATAAAGACCGAAATTAGGGTGTTATCAATACCAGCTCATCAAATCCAGTTAGAAAGAGGGTATTTGGAAAAATTAGATATATCTCTCTCATACAGTCCCTTTTATATTTACCTGTGACAAATTAGAATGGTCTAACTTCCTGATCATTATATTCAGATCCTGTTTTATTTGAATTGAATATTAATCATTGAATGAATGACCTTTATTAAAATTTGTACTCAAATTTATATGACCAATATCTTTAATAAATTCTAATGTGTTTAGTGCTCGAGATGCATTTTTTGTTAAATAAATTTATACACATGATTTATGTACCTTAATTTTAAAAACTTCACAATCAGATAATTATACTGAACGGGAGATGACTACCTTCGATATCATGTCCAGAAATAACTCTTTAATAAATATTATCTCATTTCTTAAACAACTCGATCAGTATGGACTAATATTTCATTAGATCATTGACCATTTCATTTGTGAGCAGAAATCTGTTACAACTGACAATAAGTAAAAATTAATAAAAACATACATAAATTCATATCACAACAATTTAGTGTTCCAAATTTTGAATGGATAAACTCACAATAAACCGTCGGAATAAGTCCATAATGTCTTGTTATTTAATAAGTAAAGAAAATCATTAAATTGGATGAGGTTAGTACTTTGGAACTTCATTTTTGAGAAGAGCGTTGATCTTTGACACCATGGTCAATGTGTCACACCTTATAAAGTTTAACTTAAATTTGTTACCTAAATTCATTGTATTTTCTTTGAATTTGAATTCAATGAGAATTAGACATTCATTACTCAAATTAATAAAGTGTGCAAAAAATATTAACAAGGTTTGATAAATAAAAAATATATTTTGCGATGTATTTTTTCTTGATTCAATTAGTCGCACACAATCAGAATTCCCATGTATGAATGTATCCGTCAATTATTAATGGAGTGCCAACCAATATAAACCTGTAAAGAAAACTGAATCTATCATTTAACGATCTAAAATTAATACTAAAAATTGATTTGAAGGTGTATGACCATTGACCGATGCTGCTTTAGGAACAATTTCAAAATGCAACTCCCTAAAAGTGCCAATAGAAAATTTATTACCAATAGAAAGATATGCCATTCATAATTATTAAAAAACTGACAAGAGATTGTATTCAATGCAGGCAATAGAAAATATACTAGGAAGATAAACATCCTCTATTCACCAATTTTCCAGAAACCATCGAGCATTTTTGTCTTCTTAATAAAACATATGCTACAGTTAAAGCTTAATTGCGTAATATGAAATTGAATGAATCAACCACAAAAATTAAACATAATTTTTTAAGATTGTTGATACACAAATTATATTTAGAAAACATAATATATAATATTTAGAAAACAAAGATTACAACTTATTGCAGAAAATATTTAGAAACATTGACTAACCCCCACAGGAATTCAGGAATCAGGGGAAGATCCTTGCAGACAACCAGAGAACATCTAAGAGTAGAGGTGAGAATTATTCAGGAAATAAGACTTCCACATAAATGGAGAAGGTCCAGAGTCTAATTCTAGTCCTTCGTTTTCTCTGCCTTGCACCTTGTATCTTATAAATGTGTACTTAGCCTAATGAAAGTGTCCCTTTTTTGGTGAAAGATCATGAGAGGGTTCCAGTTAATAGGACCAGTAAGGACCACTCAATAAGAGTGGGCCACATTGTAAAACTACATATAAGGTGAACAAGGGTATAGTTTGGAATCAATGGAAACAGATTAATCGAGGATCAAAGAATGAATCAACCGTTGGAGAACTCCTTATAAATGTTTGCACGATGTACCAGATGTTTATAATGGCCATAAGAATTGTGATTTCACCAGAACTCCTTATAAATGTTTGCACAATGAACCAGATGTTTATAATGGCCATAAGAATTGTGATTTCACCTTATTTCTTTCTGCATTTTATTTCAGCAGAAATAGTAAAGAGCATATCGATCTCTTATAAAAATAGTTACCCTTTCTTTATAAGAATGCATTGACCAGATGTTTGATCACTGATTTCCATACTTTGGGCCGTCCAGCCCCCTCTTGTCGTCCCATCCTCTCACCCACGGCTGGCCCGGAGCAGCTCGAGTGGCGGCAGACGCATGCCTGTCCAAGTTCTTCATTACTTTGGTTTGCACCGCATGGAATACCTGGGCAAACAATGGGGGATGAAAAGGTTATGGCCATTGAACTAAAAAATATGAATCTTAGGGTTTTCACAATGACTTGATACGCACAGGATTCGTGTTCACCAAGTCTGGTGGCTGCTCCTGCCCAGTGAGCCACTTCCACAGGTCTGGATTTTCCTGAAAACATAAAGTCAGAATTACTGCAAGGGTATTGTGTCAAACACAGGCATCTGAAAATTCCATAAAAGTTACTGCGTTAATAATCAGAGGTACAATAAACTGAATAATTCCATAGTTTTGCAAGAATTAGAAGAAAGTTTGAGAAATTGCTCAAATCTGAAATTTCAGGAAAAGTCAACGACGTTATCCACTGGTTGAAATTTAAATAGATAGATGAGATGAATTCCAAATAAGTTTGACCTTGATGCCATATAATTTACTTCACCGAGATGACGAGAACAAAAACTGTCGTTTGAGTATTCAAAATTTTTCTCTCTTACTTTCTTTCTGATAGTGACCTGGTATAGGTTTCCGTTGGGGAATGCTCTTGGAGGGTAGATATACATATGGATAGAAAGAAACAAAGATGAAAAATGGATACCAGATTGGTGACTGCCGAAAGAATCTCCTAGCCAACCCAACGGCTCCCTGTCCACAATTCCTACGAAGGGCTACATGTATTTAAAAGGAATCTAATCTAAAATAGCTTTGACAGGGGTCAAAAATGCTAACACTCATCCTCTCCAAAACAGAATAATAACCCATCTCATCGTTCTCAACACAATCCATACATCACGTAACATCTTATAATGCCCTGCGTTCACATTTTCAACATAATAACAGCCATTCCAAGTCTCAAATATCTAATCCCAAAAAAATTGGCTCATATTAATCATCACACGCATCTGTTATGCATATGAGCCATGAGTAACATTTAAAAAAAAATGAATTTTGAGGAAGGCCAACAAAAGCCTAGCCTGACAAGGGCATTCCGTCTGAAACCATTAGCCAATTAACATGGTTATCACATATTCATATTTTCTGTGCGTTTATCTAAATTCTCAGTACTTTCCCTTCTCAGTATGTTCATTCCTATCAATTCTCAGCCCATCACCTTTTAGTCATAAGTCAAAAATAATAATTCAAGATAAAATGATCATTAAAATATGTATAGCGAGCTATAGAAGTCAGTTCAGAGTTCCCAAGGAAAAATAAAGTGATGTATCCTTCATGGCACCCGGTGGCTTTTTAAATTAGAGTGTATGACGATAACAGAAAATAACGGATCTCTCAAATGGATGTATCTATTCTAGAGGGGAAACTGGTTTGTTTTTATCAGCATTAACTAAAATTTTAAACGTGGGTAAGTATGACGATACCAAAAATTCATCCAAATTAAAACGGAATAGTACTCCTTGATAGAATCAAAGATCAGCAAATTGATTTCCAAGCTTTAAGATCAACTTACAATGATGAAACCACCATTTCATAATCTAAATGAAAATTTGATACAACAAAATGAAAAATTGATACATTAAAATGCAAGTTACCAGGTTTAGGACTTCTATGAGGGCTTTAATCCGAAGTTCATCCATCGAACGGATGTTCTCCTCCACCCAGTTTCCCAAGACAAGATCTAACTCAAGAAACCCACGTTGCCTGCTCCGATACAGCAACCTACCAAACCAAATCACACGAATTAGGAGGCCGCGTTCGCGAGCAAATCGCAAAAAAATGAAATCCCAGACCACACCTGTTGAAAACACGACGTTTACTCTCCTCATTGGAAAGGTCGACGACGTCGGATTCCGGTTCGGTAGAGAAGAAAGAGACCCCCGGGTTGAAATTACTGGCGAAAATAGAGGGATAAGAACGAATCAGAGTAAGTAAACAAATTAGAATGAATCAAAGGATGCGAGGACAGTGCTTCACCTTCGTCGCGATCGCAAGAACATGGGAGCCCCCATCAATCCGCTTTGGCGAAGCCTCTGCAGAGCTCCTCTCATGGTCGCCATAGAGAGAGAAAGAGAGAGAGGTAGAGAGAGAAGTTTAATGGATTGATTTAGGATATATTTATAGAGGTAGTACAGATGTCGTGTCATTGTGTGGAGTTAACATCTGGCGAGTTGTCAATGGGTGGCACATGAAAGAAATATATATCGGTTTGGGTCCCAAGATTTTGATTAAGGCACTATATTTTTTTAATACATTTTTTCTTAGTCTCTCTCTCAGTCTCTCTTAATTTTTCTCTCTCTATCTCTCGTACTCTTTCTTTCTTTCTCTCTCACTCTCTTAATCTCTCTCTGTATATCTTTCTCTTTCCCTCTATTTCATGTACCCTCTTTCTTTCTTTCTCTCTCTCTCTCTCTTAATCTCTCTCTCTGTATATCTTTCTCCCTCCCTCTGTCTCTTGTACCCTCTTTCTTTCTCTCTCTCTCTCTCTCTAAATCTCTCTTTTTGTAGAACTTTCTCTCTTTCTTTCTTTGTCACTCTCTTAATCTCTGTCTTTTTGGGATCGGGGATTCGGACAGATATCGTTCGAATGTTCGATCAGATCAGGCATTCGAACGATCGAATCCAAACACCAATCTGTCCAGTTCAGATCCGATCTGAACACAATCTGCGCATCGTGTTCGGATCGGATTGTTCGAACAAGATGGCTGTTCGGATCGCATGTTCGAATTTGATCCGATTTGAACATGTTGTTCGAATCAGATCGAATCGAATGTTCGAATCTGGATTCGAACATTCGATTCAGCTCCTACAATACTGGGTTAGCCAGCGGCCGCCAGCGGCGGCCAGCCACCGCCAGCAGCAGCCAACCAGCGACTGCCACCGGTGCCAGCGGACACAAGCGGCGGCCAGCGGATGCCAGCGACCGCCAGCTTAGCAATGACTGCCAGCAACACCAGCGATCGCCGGCCAATGACCGCCAGCAGCACCAGCGGCTGCTGGGCAATGACTGCCAGCGAATGCCAGCGGCACCAGCGACCGCCAGCGGCCGCCATAGAGAAAGTCGCTGGCGGCCGCTGGCCATTTGTTCGAATTTGTTTGAACTTGTTCGAACAAGTTCGAACAAATGGCCAATCGAACACAAACGAACCAAATTGTTCGTTCGAAACTCTTCCTCTATCTCTTGTACTCTCTTTATTTATTTCTCTCTCTCTATATATATCATCTTTCTCTCTATCCCTCACTATCTACTGTACTCCCTCTCTCTCTTGTACTCTCTTTCTTTCTCTCTATCTCTAATTATTGTTCTCTTTCTTTCTATCTCTATCTATTGTACTCTCTTTTTTCTCTCTATCTCTGTTTTTCTCTCTTTCTTTCTATCTCTATCTCTATCTATTGTACTCTCTTTTTTCTCTCTATCTCTCTCTTTCTCTATCTTTCACTCTCTCGCTACCTGTCACAATATCTATCTTTCTTTCTTTACTTGTCTCTCTCTCTCTCTCTTGTGTTCTCTCTCTCCCTCATGGGCTTTCTCTCTCCCTCTCTCTCTAGTCCTCTCTGTTTCTCACTCCTACTATCTCTCTCTCTCTCTCTCTCTCTCTCTCTCTCTTTATCTATTTATCTCTCTATCTATCACTGTCTCTCTGTTTCCCTCCTTTTCTCAATCTTGCAGGGTTTGCACATCTCAGCACCGACATTGGATGGTGGTAAGTGATAACATGCATTTCTAGTGCCTTATCTGATTCTATTCACATGTTTTTATGCATTAAATTACTCATATTTGCATGTTATCTAGCTTAAGATTAAATCTATTTTTAGAACAAATTTCTGAATTTTCTATATTTTTTGGGATTTTTCTAACAATATATTCTAAAAGAATAGAATTTTTGAGACAGAATATGAAAATTTATGGAATTTTTTGACATTAAATCTGGAAAGATATGATTTTTTTGAGTTGAAATATATATATTTATATGTATTTTTTGGATGCTTATTTTATTTTATATGAATTTTTAAAGTTTTTAGTTTTTTTTTATTTCGCCTTGCCACGTGTCGCCGTTCAATTTGTCGAACGGCGGCTAATCAGGTTGTTTTATGATGATTGGCACCGGCCAATCATTAGTTTAGTTAATGATTGGTGGCAGCCAATCATTAGCGAGGCAATCATCACTTTGTGATTCGTGAAGCGATGATTGCTGTCATTATTAAAAGATTTTCTTATTTTAGTTAGTGCAAGGGTGACATGGCGCGATTGCATCCACGTGATTAATACAAAATAATAATAATAAAAAAACTAAAGAAGAAGAAAGGAGAGAAAGAGAGAATGACGTGGCGCGCGCTAACGCGCCACCACGTCAACCTCAAAAAGTAATTTTTTTAAAAATGCTTTTCTTCCTCTTTCTTTCCTCTTTCTTTGTCCTTTTCTTCCTCCTAGGAGCACGTGCATGGAAAAAGACAAACGCGCGCGGAAGACCAAAAAGCACGGAAGATGAGGCGTTTTGACTTTTTACCGGGCGTGGAAAACAAGGATGATGATGAGGAGAGAGAAAATATCAATGGCTAGGATTGCTCCAACTTCGAACGGCCATAACTTTTGATCTACAACTCCGATTTAGCTGAAATTTTTAGTGTTGCTTCGTCTCCCCCTCCTATTTCTATCCATACCCTCTGATCTATAAATAGAGGCCTGGATCATTGTAAAATTCATCTTGAACTTGCTTCCTACTTTTGTGGGCTGATTGAAAGATAGTGAGTTTTGAGATCCATCAAGAGTGTTCTTGGTGTCCTAAGTGTGTGTCCTAAGTGTGTGTAGGGGGGAGCTTACCGGCACTCATAAATGATGGTGATCCTGGTGGAATGTAAGGATCTAAGGTAAGTGTCTTCGGCTTATGTTGTCTCTTTCCCGTCACTATAGTTAACATAATTAGGATTTATAATCTTACTTGCACTCTCATTTTACTCTATTTTTTTGTCCTTCATCCTCGCCACCGTACCACTCCAAATTCACTCATTATCATCGTTCATACCATCGTCCATCATCATATCCATCCCACACATTTACTCTTTTATTTTAGTTAATATTAACTTATAACTTACGTATGTTTAATCACAATCACTAGCTCAGTCCTTGAATCTTGTTTCCGTTGATCCTCTCGTTGATCACCACTAGTCTAAGAAAGTAATTTCTTAATCATCGTTACATGTGGAGCAGATCCGTACTCATCACTAACTACATATTTTTAAGTATGGTTTAACATATTTTACCGTTAATACTTTTGAGGAAGCCAAAGATGTGTGGTACTGGAAATATTTTCTGGCACTAAGTATGTGGTACCATGTAAATACTTGGGTGATTATTTCTGTGTAAATACATGTAACCATGAATTAATATCTGTATTTGTTTTTTAAACTGTAATAATATTTATGAATTGATGCAGTCTGTCCAATGAAGCAGAGGGGTGTGAGAGACATTTGAGGGGGAGGATGTTGATGACATTGTGAGATGGGGCGTGGAGGTATCACTGACTTTCAGGGAGTGGGGATTGAGGACGATGTAAGGGTCAGTGATGGGTTTTGGGGAATTGCTCATGGGTGTGGGTGCAATGGTAATGGGTGTGGGGGGATCAGTGATGGGGTGAGAGGGTAGGTGGCGGTCCACAATGATATTTTTTAAATGCCTAAACGCTATTTATATCACTGATGATATTTATTTTACTCATATACACATAAATTTAACTTTATTATTACTCCATTTAATATCATCTTTCTTCCCAAAAATATTATAGGTCATAGATCTATTATGATTCCTAGCAATTTCAACATTATATCTTTCCTTACATTTAGGTATGTTTAAACATAAAATTCGGGTAAAGAATACAAAAAAATTGGTTACAAAAACCAAAGCCATTTTTTTATTCAGAGTATTTTAATAATAAAAGGGTATCAAAATAGTTATTTCTTTATCATAGAGATTTTTTATGTCATGACTACTACGATTCAACTTTAAATTTATAAATTTTATTGACATCGTCCACAATCATTTACTCTTAACCATTAATGAATCAATTTAACTTTCTTATTACTGAATTAGATGTCCTCTTTCTTCCCAAAACCTGTACATGTCATAGCCGTGTTATAATTCCTACCAAGTTCTCTACCCTAGCCTTCTTTATATTTGGGTTCATTATTTAGGGTATTGCTGCTGCATTATTTTATTATGGCTAAATAATTTATATCATTTTTATGCATCATCCAATACCTATAATAGTGATCAGATAAATGGGCTTTATTAGCTACCATTTGACAAAATTCTATGTTATGTGCAAAAAAATTAAAAAAATAGTTAAAACTATTTATTTTTCTAAGTTTTTTATTTGAACATTTTATCTTCCCTTTTATTCCAAACACAAATCCATTAAATTCACCTTGTTTCCCTTCTTTTCAAATTCCCGTGGCTCAAAATTTATAAAAATGTGTAATTGATTCAATGATATATTTCTACTCCGGTTCCAAATGTAGTCATTTCCCTAGTAATTTTATTGACTTAAAATATTCGGCTCTCTTGCCACGATTTTCAAAGCACCTTCATATTAAATTTAGAATATAGGCCTTGATCTCCTAATCCTTCCAAACCTGCCTTTTTCAAGAACACATAGGAAGTTCTCTTCACTATGGTTTTAGCATGTAACTCTATGTCATGCTGGTTTTCTTTGAAACTGTTGTATGCTGTCCATCTAGATTCTGAAAAATTAACTTTTGTTATATATACTGATATCCACATAATAGATACCGTGGATAGAAAACCTGATTGGTTGTTGTTTTCTCCAGTTCACTGTTAACGTACTTGTTGTTATGTGATACCACATTGATGGTTCTTTTTTTTTCACAAATCTTATAGGAATGATCGTGATTATTTCCTAATTTCTGCCATTAGAGTTAAAGTTTCAAAAGGTTCATTTTCCTTCAAGTTAAACCAGCTTTTTTCTATTCCCAAGCACATATTGATTAAATAAAACTTTACTCTGACACAGATACCATGTTTTGGGGGTCTACACACACGCTTCAATCACTATGATTTATTTTTACCCAGTGGTTTTATGATGCAAGCTACACAGAGAATTTCACAAGATACAAAATTGCGCTATCTGTTAATCTTTCAAACATCACAAGACTCAAAACATGATCGCCCTATCATTCGAATACCAATGTCTTGATGTTCAATGGCCGAAGGGCATATCAAAGCAATCTCTAGGATTTAGCAACATCTTTATCCCAAATAGAAGACTTTTTAGGCATTCAGAATATTATAAATGCATTAAATGTGGCACAAAAAATCCAGTCAGGGAGCAATTTTTTGCGGGAATTCCATCTTTTCGTGTCCATGGGATCATATTTAAGAAGTGCGAGTAAGAAATATAATTTTATACCTGTATATACCATGCATACCTGCTTAAATAAAATCTTCAACATAAAAGGTTAGTAATTTATAGGATTATTTATATGAGTTATACATAGAATACAATTTCAATCCTAGTTTCATAAAATTCTAGACTTTTTGGAATGAGTTGCATTGGAATAATGGCATTGATTATATAATAATTAAATTCTCTAATAAAATTAAATGAACTAGTAGTAAACTGTGGTCATAGAAGGAAAACCAAAGGGAGATACATTTGAAGATCGACAGAACAATCACATTGTATAGAACAATTATCCCTGCCCGATGGGTCTACATTTATCCCTGAATGTCGTCAGATACTCTTCACTTTGTTTGAAGATAATTTGACTTTTGGGTTTTATTATTTCTTTGAACGTGATAGGAAAAAAGTTGAGTATTAACCTGGTATTTAAAAAAGTAATCAAAGAATAATGTTATTGTTTTGTAAATATAATTATACCTATATATAAATGACATACACAAAAGGGAAGTCAACATGGATGGAAAATGATTCAGGCTTATCCCAAATTCTGTATTATATTATTTATTTTCTCTATATACATACCCTCACATTTCCCTAGAAATAATATAAGTCACTGAGGCCTCATTCATACTAGGGCAAAATGAAAACACTTGAAATCTGATTGAGCTACTCTTCTGAAAGATTCTGGTACTCTTCTTGAGACACAGAATCATTAAAAAATTTTAGATGAGTTATTATCCTTCAGACTCCAAGTCCTCTCTTGGATTATTTTTTCAACATGCTTATATTCAATATTTTTTAAAAATAAAAAGGTCAAACCTTTTGACCAAGATTTAGGCCCCTTTAAAAATTTTAACAGATAAAGGTAAACATCTTATTTAAATTTTAGCAGAAAAATATTTACAAAATTATAAGACTATTTAATGTTTATATCCACTTAAATTGGGTTCAATTTTATGTACCAAAAAATTACCTTTTATATCTTTGTTTCTGTTTATTTCAATCATCCCTCATAAAATAGTAGTGTAACTCAAAAGGATTGACTATATTCAATATTTTTTAAAAATCCAAAAGAGAAAATTTGAAAATTAAGTTCATCCATGGTTTTGAAGCTGAAAAACTCTGTATTCACAAACCCAATTTAACTCAATTACTTTATTTCTATATGTCCACTTTGACTTGAAAAATATATTTAAGTCATTCTCTCTCAATGTTTATCTCATGTAGAGTGTTTATGTTTATAATTTTATCAATATAAATGCAATTAAATCAGAATAAAATTAAATTAAAATTTTTCGAACATAAAAATCTGTTTTCAAGCCAAATCATAAAAGTCTAAAAACGTTTCCCTTTTTTCTATTGGTCTTTTTTTCCTTATCCCTCTTTACTTGAATCTCTTCCTAAAACAAATCAATTATTATTATTTAAATTAAACTAATATATAGTAAATTAATCAATAATATAATTTTTAACGAAATTAAACCCAAGGATTTGATTCTTACAGGACAATCTCATACAAGATTACAATTTTGAATTCAAGATAAATGAAATCTGTAGTATGTAAAAATAAATAATATTTTATCTTTTTGTTATGAAATTCCTTAATTATTCTGATTTTATATCTGATATTTAGTTCTTTTATTTTCATGAAACTTACATTGGTGATCAATACATTTTAAATAATAAATACATTACTAAATGGTATTTGCCTTAGTGTAGATTGGAAAATGTGCTTGATAAGTTTGTCCCCATTTCTTATTCTTGATGTAAACTGATATGTTTATTCAATGATTTTTAGGTGAAAGCACATTATAAAATCTGAGGCAAACAAAAAATGCATCATAGTTTAAATGACAATGAAATCTTCCAAGAAATATCAATCAAGGTTGGATGTTTAATCTATTCTAGAGTCAGAACATTAATCTTAGATATTTTTTACTATAATTAAATTTAAATTAAGTCATTTAAAATTAGAAATAATATAGTTATATTTTTTGATTATTTGGAATAATTTTAACACAATGACTTGCCTTTTAAATAACATATTTTAAGGTGAGTTAATGGTTTTCTCATTTTTTGGGTAGAGAGCACGCCACATTTTGCCATTGCATCATGTCCGTACAAGCTCTAATCATGTCTCAACACCTTCACGTCATCATCTTGTCATTATATTTATCGTCATTCACCTTATACAACTTGTAATTTACCTTGCTCCCATGTAGTCTTCTCGTTATTGTCGCTTCATCCTTGCTCTAGCTCAATTTTCTCAAATCTTTATTATTATTTTCTATTATATACTATCATCATCTTAATAATCGTACTAATTATCATGCTCTTGCCTCATATTTTCTCATCACTTGACTCCAGATTAAGAATATCTCATCTCATCACAGGAATCACTATATTAAGATTATCAAATTTTAATCACCGTTCACTGTCGAGATGATCCGTAATCATATCTAGCTAAGTTAACTTAGTACAGATTTATATTTTTATTTATTAATATTAAAATTTACATCTTCTTCCTCTGATTCCTGAAACTTAATTCTAGCTATAACTAACCCTCTATGCGCAACATAAAAATCTTCACTAACAGTATAAGACACTAATATATTAAACATAGATTCAAGACTATCATAAGTAAAAAAAATTTAAAAAAATCTAACCTTCATCCCCCTCTTATACCTCACTCTCTGGATTCTCTCTATAGTAGAATCAAAAGTGTGCTTCATGTAATAATAATCCCAGATTCTCTTCTATGCTAGTTCCTAAATATCTAACCATTCTTGAATGTTGATTCCTTTATATCCACGTTAGCAAGTTCATTCATATCCTCCTCAGGACTCGAAATATGAGTCATAGCCTCCTTCAGTGTTCTATACCAACCATAAATTAAAACCCTAATTCATGAGATTATCATTAGTCATATATCTTTAGAAAAGCTAAATTTTTTTTGAAATGTTATGGAAAAATTAAATAATTCCAGGAAGATATGAATGTGTTAGTATGACTTTATGTCTGTGAAAATTTCCTTCAATAGTTTAGGATCAAATAAATACTACGTTTTTTTAATATGTATTAATCCCTATGTGCTGAAAATGCCATTTGACTATTGGAACAAATTTAGATTCATCTAAAATCCTGATAAATTATAAAATACATCCTAAAATTCATTTATTGATAAATTAAGCCCAAAATATTCTGTTTTGATTCGTGGATGTTGTGGTCAAGTTATAGTATCTTCATAATCATGAAGATTGTAGGTAAATACTCTTTAAGTTTTAAACTCATATCTGTATTCACAAAATGATTTTTTAAGATATATTTTTACATGTATTTATGGTTGAACATGAGTTTACCTATGTCCTACTCAATTTAATATAAATTTATTTGTACATTAAGGAACTCTTTATGAGTTAAATTGTTTTTTGATAAATATACAAGTTGATCGTTGATGTTCGTGAAATCAGATCATCTGGAATACGTTTTTCTCTTCAATTTTATAAATTTAATCTGATTATTTTTCTAATAATTCCTGATGAAAATCTTGGTATTTGATCATTGAATCAAATGTTATTTCTGTAATATTCAAAAATCATAATTTAGTATTTGAGTAAATTAATATATATTCAGTTAATAGACAAGATTATTTTTTCATTTCTCTTTTTCAAAAGGGTATTGAAGTAAAAACAAGATTATTGTTTCACTTTTTAATCTCTCTCCCAATTTTCTCTATCTAAAATAAAAACTCTATCCTTCTCCAAAAATGCAATGATTGATATCTCATTCTCTCGACTGCTCTCAAGATTGGTGTGAAAAAATCTTCCTCTTACTCTTTCCCTCTTGTGCATGAAGTATAACTGATGGGCAACTGGTTTTGAAGCTCTTAAAATGTCTGATTGGGAATCAAGAAACACCCATAACTTTCTCTCCAGGGATCAAGGAAATGCATATCTTCATCTTAAGCTTTCTTGCTTGATCATAATGTGATAAAGCCATCATATGCTGCTTGAAATCACCTCCACAGAGTTTCATATAAAAAAATTGAGATAAAATTGTGATGATTGAGTTCTTTCTTGAAACTGATTTTCGTAGCACACTTCAAAATCCTTGTCCTTAAATCTTAGCCTTCTATCGGGACGGCTATGTCATTTACAATCCCAGAAGTTTTGGATGCTTGAAGGCCCCACTGACCCAAAGTGATTTAGAAAGATTCTTCTTTATGGATGACTTTCATCAAAGATTTTAAAATCGTATCTCTTGAATTCAATTTTCATTACGGGTTTCAAACTTTTTAAATTTGATTTCTAATAAATTTAAGATCGTATTTCTTGAATCAGAATTTTCAAAGTTCATTTAAGAACTCTCTGATTTTGAGAATTTAAAAATCGACATTATTAAATCCCACTTAATTTATTTCAGAATTCTGAATCCTACATTCCCATTTCAAAATCTGATTTGAGAAACTGAACACAGTACATTTCAGTTTCTGATTCCTGAAATTCCTAGATCATATTTCAAAATATGATTCCTCAAATTCTCAGTTCATATTTTAAAATAAAATTATTTAAATTATCAATTCATATTTCAAAATATTAATCCTGAAATTCTCCATTTATCTTTAAAAATTTGATTCCTAAAATTCTCCAGTCGTATTTCAAAATCTGATTCATGAAATTCTTAATTCATATTTCAAGATCTAAACTTTTGACATTCACATTTATCTTTCAGAAATACATATTTTCACTTTAATTTTTTTGTTCAGAAATATCTCACTTGAGTTCTAATTTTTGGTTTCTGAACTCTCTACTCAAAACTATATTTTCTGAAATTTATAAAATACAAATGTTTTAGTGACTAACTTTCAAACTCCTGAACTATTGTTTTGATCTCTTTTAATTTAGGGTTATTAAAATAAATATTAGGGACAAAATTCTGTCCATTTGAATTTTTATCTTGACTACATTTTTTTTCCAATATAAACTTAATTGGTCCTTTGAATATCGTAATTCTCATTTTGAAACAGACATATTCTTCATCTCATCAAATTCTAGGATTTCAATATCTTAAAATTTCTGAATCTTTATCTCCTTGAAATATTAGAAATCGATCTGGATTTCAGTCAAATTTGAATTTTTTGTGAGAAATGTGTAATACTTTTCTTGTGTGGAGATTTCTTTCCAGACCTTACCCTTCAGTTTGACTTAGAAGGACAGTTAGAGATATATCAAGGCAATGAAGTACATATTCCATTCATTAAACATATATACATTTAGGATCATCATAAAGATTCAGAGGGTACATAGGCCCATGTAGGATGATACTTTATATTCTATATGTTAAAAGGCAGATGAGACAAAAGTCCAAGAAGTCAGCAAAAGACTCAAATGCATTAGCAAAATGTCAAGTCAACTTCCTAAAGTCAAAGTTGAGTTTAGGGTTGAATTAGAACACACATATTTCACTCTTAATTGACTTTGGGAAATTTATCCTAATGATAAATGAGAGTTTGGATAAAATAAGTTGTTTAAGGCTCTATTTATGCAACAATATTTATATATTTTTGCATAGTAGAGTGTAAGTAAGAGTGAAATTCGAAGGAGCAGGTAATAAGTTGAATAAATTGCACTTCAAATATATTTTAAAAAATTGTTTTTGGGTGGTTTTCTATTTTTATGGATTTTAAACTATTTTTAAGAGAAAAATCAATGAAATGAGGGAAAATCGGTCAAAACTATTTAAAACTAATGAAATAAATATTTATTTTGTTTTGGATAAGTTAAAATAACATATTATGATTTTTTAGAACTTTTGGGATATTTTAGGGAAAGAAATAAAACTTTAAGTAAAAGTGGAACCTTTGTCTACCCTTCTTGCACCAAAATCTACGGGTAGTCGTGCTGGGTGGCGTGCAACTTATGGCAGTGGCATGCCGCCAGGCAACAAAATTAGGTAAAAATGGGTAGTACAGAAAAATTTGTTACTTTTGCTCCAAGAGGAATTTTACTTTTTTTTCATATTTAAAACTCTCAAATTCAAGTTGTAGGTTGGTTCCATATTTCTTGCCTTAAGTTGACCCAATTCTTAAAGCGTTTTGAATGAACTTCAAGAGTGAGCTTCTTGTGCATTGGGCCTCTTTTTTATTATCTAGGAGGTGACTTGGGTTTCTTCTTTACTCCAATTTATAGCCCAAATCCACCATTTTCTTTACCTAAGTGTTGTATTTCAAAAAGATGTGAGAAATCCACGACTCCTTAGAGTCAAGTGGGGTTAGTCTAAAAAATCAATAAAATATGTAAAAATAGATCCTAGGAAAATAAATCTTAAATTTCTCATTTATCCTTAAATGGTGAATAATATAAAAATAAGTTGTAAAAATGAAGTAGAAAAGCATATATTTATTGATCTAATTTGATGTTATTACCTGACTAGTGAGGGTATGGGCTAGACTCTTAATAATAGGTCTAAGACTGGAGGCAAGACTTCAAAGATACAAGTCAACCCAAGGGGGTAGGGAGTTGTGAGTAGAGCTCTAGAAGTCAGTTTGTGGGAGACACATAAAGTGGAAATCCACCAAAGGACCCAAGAAAAGCGAGGTCACAAACCGAGAGTGAGAGTGAATCAGATCACAATTCATATTGAACTATGACTCGATCAACCCACCTATGTAGTAATTGCTACTGGGGGTTTGGATACCCAGTCCAATATTAAAAATATGGTGCATGAGAGGTGTACGGAATTGAGTGAGTAAAAAAAGTTCAATAAACTAATTAGATAGCACAAAAAGAAAAGAAGGAACTAATTCACACCCCTTTTAGTCTCGATAAGAAAGAAAGATTAAATTTAAATCAAAACATCAAAATTAGACATTAATATATTATATCTCACATGCTTCTTCTAGATGGTATTTTATTTTTTATCTCTCTTTACCTAACTAAGAAGAAAATGTATACATGGGGATTTATTTTAAAAAATCCTCCACCAAAAATTTAACTATTATTGATGTAATATTTTCCATCAGTAGTTGGTGACATTACTTGGATGAGGACAGTTATGGGTCAATGAATTGGGGGAAATTCCCCTGTTATCTAATAAAATAAATGTTCAAAACATAAAATAAATTAAAGGGCATGATCAACTAGTGGTTAAATGAATTTTGACCTAATTCAACTCATGTTCTCACATAATAACATTCCAGCAAGCTTCATGGAGGATGCTGACGTTGAATATCTTCAAGCTACTTTTTAAAAAAAGGATATGATGAATTATCTATCCTTAAAATCATGTTTTTCAGTACTTTTATGCATCCACTGTCCTCTTTTGCGTAGGCATGCTAAATGAAGGAAAAATAAATCATTGAAAATTAAAATAGAAGGAACAAGAAGAGTATAAAGGCGTGTTACCTGAACTACTTTCCATGCAATTTCCCATTTTTATCGCAACTGTTAGTTTATTTTTCATGGAAGAGTGAACATTATGATTTTAAAGATTTATAAAAATAATATAATTAAAGAAGATTGAACATTATGTCAAGCCTTTATCTTGTGAAAGCAGTTGCGAGACACCGACCAACTATAATGGAACATTTAAATGAAATCAAAATAACAGTGTAGTAAAAAAACAAAGGATAAATTGATTAGTAAGTCAAAAGGTTTTAGGAAATGAACTCTGTGGATTAGACACCAAGTTGGTTTGTGGAAGCCCCAAACCTATATAAAAATATTTTTATTCTATTTTATGCACATTAACAATGTGACTAGTTTTTATTAATTGTTACATATATACCTATATTGGTTTAGTAATTTTTTTTATCATTCAAAAACACGGTGCCGGGTACGACCAACCCTACAGTTGTGCCCGTAGACCAACCCATCCATGCCCTGGACACCATCAAGGGGGTTTTTATTGATTAAATAGATTATTTATTAGCATTTATAGGCGTGGAGTGAGCGTTCATGTCCCAATTATACACGTACTCTACTCGCCTACACCCATGATGCAGGAAAAGAAAAAAAATACATGAGTGATACCCATTAAAAACTGGGAGGTGGTCACTCATGCCAGTAGTAGTGTGTGTAGCCTCATAGTGGTGATAATGCTTGGAGTGTGCGCAGTCTTCCCCATGTCCGTAGATGTCGACGTTGAGGTATGCGGCATGTCAGACTATCAGGCGGGAGGACGAGCTCTCCCGCCTCCAGCGCTCCATGCAATATGCCAGTCCCGTGGGCCCTTCTTCGACAGTGTGCGATGCGCATGAAGGGCTAGCAAGCCGAGGCGTTTAACGTGATAGTATCCATGAGCTGTTTGGGGGAGTTCCTGTCAAGAGAGGAAAAGAGAGGAGTGAGTTTGTGTGCATATAGCGTGGTTGGCTAGGGCATCCACCGTTTGGCTTCCCTCGCGCAACTGGTGACAAACACTAGTAAAGCGAGGGTGGCACCACATGATGTCCTGCCATACGCATTGCAGCTGCCACTGGGAGCATACACCTGCACAAAGCATTTCAACTAACACATGTGAGTCCGATTCTACAACGATATTGTGAAGGTTTTTTTCCTCATAGAGGACTAAACAATCCCATATCGCCATAGCCTCGGTTGTTGTATTAGTTTGTATGCCATAAAAAGATGAAAAAGCAAAGAGAATACTCCATGTATGGTCACGGAGGATACCACCCCCTCCTACTGGCCCCGGGTTTCCTTTGGCCGCACCATCTACATTCAACTTGAGGATGCAAATTGACGATGGATACCAATGGACAATATGTAGCCGAATGGTGATGGGGGCGAGGATCACTGGAGTTCCACAAGTGGAAGGAGGTCACATGTAAGGGTTGAGGTGCGGGGGGGGGAGTGATACAAGATGGTGGGTGCGTCATATCCATTGCTTGACTCATCTCATGATGTCGAATGTTCACATGGGGGTCCCTGCAAAACAAGAAGAATTTCACCCTTTCCAGATCTCACATAGTTAGTAAGTTATGGTGACGTGAAGGAATGGGCTCTGCTTAGAGCATGTTGGAGAGAAAAATATTGCCAAAACATACTAGTAGTGTTAGAGTAGCAGGGGTACATAGTAATGGGCGTCAAAGGTGTGTGATTTGGTGCCAACAGTGTAGGACTGTCTGACTATGGAAGAAAACGTGTTATACAGTCTCAGCCTAGGGGAAAGTCGGGCACCAATGGCAACGCAAACTGAGAGAATGTCCTATACGGGTCACCCAATCATCAATCGGGAGGCCACAATGCATAAGTCTCCAGATGAAGAAGGAGATGCAAGGAGGGATCTCTCTCGTAAATGCTCCCAAGAGGAACGACAAGAGAAGGACCCATCAAGGGTGAGCATCCATATAGGTCGGTCATGAGAGGTCCCTATGGTAGTACGTAAAGCCTGGTAATTTCTGGTGGGAGGCCATGCTGCTCCCTGAGGTTGTTTAGTAAAAAATTAAATACATGATATATCACACCTTTAAGGAAGTCCTTTAATGACATAAACAAACAAGACATCACGTTCTTTCTTATAAATATCATTCAAAAAGTCATCCCATCACAAATAGATTTCCATTAACGAGTATTGGAGATGGCATGAATAGAGATCTTACCTATCTTTTTGGCTTGTTCGAGCGAATTCCACATGTTAATAACTCTAAAGTTAAGTGTGTAGGGGTAGGAGAAATTTGGGATAGGTAACCAAATGAGATGTTTGTCAAAAAAATACTCCACCAGTAAAAAAAAGTTTTTTTCTAAAAAGTCATCAAGCAATGCACCAATACCACATCACATGTAAAAGTTCTGGGGGAAATAATAATATCTTTAACAAACCCAAACATTTTCTGCAAAACTCTCTACAAGTATGGAGTTATATGAAACTTAAAACTAGTATGGGCTTATGGAGGAGGGATGCGTCCTATTGATAGTCATAAACAATATGTTATTTTAAATAGTAATTTCATAAATTTTATGTGCTTATTGTTATTGAAATAATCATAAGTTCATGCTATTAAAGATTAAAATGATTTATTGAACTTTTAGAACAAAGTTATGATTTTTATTTTTTTATGGTATTTTGACAGAATTTTCTGATACTAATATAATAATGAGAAAAACTTAAAAGTCAGGAAATACATTTTTGATTGATTAAACTAATTATAGGGATTTATTATATTCTTATAATGAAAATAGGATTCTCCCCAATTTTATGGTAATTTTTGGAATTTTCTGGCGCTAAATTCATAAAGAAGATACTTTTACTAGTTGAATATATTTTTAGTGTTATTTAAATATTTATGAGGACTTTATTTTGGTTCATTCAATTTTAAATATCTCCTCCGCCACATATTGTGATCCAATTCATTTGGATTGTGACCAATGGTTGGTTGTGGCAAATGGTTGGTGTTAGGCAACCGATGATTGTGACATGTACTTGAAGGTACTTTTTTATTATTACTTTTAAGCTCAGAAAGTGTGTAGCCAGTAGGAAAAACGATGAATTTTCTAATAAATACAGTACGATGTCCAGGATGCTTGGTGAAAGTAGAAAAATTAAATATTTATCCTAATTAAAGTCCTCTCACATGTGGAAAAACCAAAACAATGGCTATGTAATTAGGAAGAAAATTTTAATGAGGAAAAAATTTTGTTTTTTTCTCTCTAATTTTCAGGTATACGTAGCACCATGGAATTGGACAAACAAGAATCATGGAAACTTTCTTTACATGTGTTAGCAAGTGTTATAACACACATTTTGATGCTAATTATTAGCAGATTTTTTTCCAACAGTGGAAAGTTTCCAATAGGGGAATTTTCCATCCAGAAAATCTGATGTTTCAGTGCCACATTGGCGATCCATAATGAGGAGAGAAAAAATGTTAAGGGCTACTCTTGCTCCAACTTCAAAGGACAATATCTTATGATCCAATAGGGGTTTTGGGCAGAAATTTTAAGGGTAGCTCTCTACTTACCACCTTTATTTATCTATATTCTTGGATTTACAAATATAACCTCCATCAGTGTAAAAATTCACTTTTAGATTTTGTTTCTAATCCCAATTACCGGAGTAATTTGATCATTTAGAATCTCATGTCTTCATCCATTTTCCTAGGTTATCATCACCAATTTCCTAGGTTTTTATTTTGACTAGTGACATCTTAAACCCTATTGCTTGTTCGCATGCATCTGCTTCCATCTCCATCGCCACTGAGAGATGAAAGAACATTGTGAAATAGAAAAGAGAGGGAAGATAGTCAAGATAAATCATAAACTAATGAATATGAAATAAAAGAGGAGAAATAAGATTGTGAAACAAGGAAGAGGGAGGAGAAGAAAGATTGTATGATATAAAAAAGGAGGAAAAATAGAAACTAGAGTGGGATAGTAAAATAGATATAATAGATGAGAAAAAAGGAGAAAGTAAGGAATTAGAAGAGAGAAGGTGGAGAAGTCTAAGACAGAAATCCGAGGAGAAAGGGGAGACAAAAAAAATATATTTTCATTCTGCCATCATCTGCTTTTTACTTTGAAAATGTTAGGTGATGTCTACTGAGAGCTCCATGTGCAACAAAATGAAACAAGCCAATAAAAAAATTGAGTTATATTTGTTGGGAAAATTATTTTGTTCGAGCCTGAATTTTATTTTATGTTAAGGATTGATGCACTAACCATGGGCCTAAGGCCATGTAACTGTAATAGAATCGTTAGGGTATTAATAGAACTTCTAACTCCCCTTAGAATGCTGCTAATGGACCCCTGGAAGGCCCATTAGCAGCCCAGTAATGGTCCACTAAGGGCCCATTACAATCCCACTAAGGGCCCATTAAGGGCCCATTAGTGAAGGCCCACTAAGGGCGGGAATATCAGGCCCACTAAGGGCCTGATATGTTCTGGGCCTGTCCTGGGCAGGCCCAGAGTCCAACGGCTAGTAAAACTAGCCGTTGGACCCTCCAACAGTTTCTTGTTTAACAAGTAAGACAGTTACTTGTTAAACAAGTAACCTCTCTTTTGAATTTGAAAGGGCCTAGTGCCCTGGATTTTTTGTGTATAAAAGGGGAACTCTTGGCAGTAATAGATCATCTTTTGTGCCCCAACTCTGGTGTTCATCTCTCTCTCTCTAATTCTCTCCCTAGCTTTCTCTCTCCTCGGATTACTCCATTTCACAGTTATTATTCTTATTTTGAACATGAATTATTGAAAATTTTTAAGAAGAATTTGTTAGGAAGTCATTGATAAAAATATTTCAAGGAAAAGATTGAGTGAACAATCTCAAAGAAGATATCATTACTGAAACATATCCTTAGATAATATGAGCTATATATCCATGATAAATATCTGCTGAAATTACTTGGAACATATTCAATTGAATCAGGTGAAAATAAATTCATGTTGAAACTAAGCAGAGAAAATATTTGAAATATGCTAATTGTGATGGATCAACATTGATTCTGAAATTGAGCGAAGAATTAAGTTGAAGTTTTAGGTTCATTAAATTCATAAAAAATCACTTTATGAGCCATAAAAGATACTTAAAATATTTTTTAATTTTCAATCTTCCTAAAAATTCATGCCATGCTGAAATCACCACACAGATATTTAGGTTCATTAAATTCCAAATTCTCCAACTTCAGATGTAGATATCTAACTATCCAAAGTTAAATTTGCACTAATATTTTGAGTTTAATTCTGTCTATACCTTCTCAATCCATGCTCCATCTTGGATCTACAAATAGACTGCCCATTCTTATTAAAAAAAAACCATTGGATTCTGAATCTCATTATGATTAGTAGAGTGATTTCCTCATTTAAAATCTTCTTTTGGTCCATTCATGCATTCTAGACAATCGGAACATCATTTTAAAAATTTTAAAACATTTTTAGCCTTAATAACACATATCATGATCATTTTAATGAAAATAAACATGTCCAAATACATAAGTTACTATCAAGATTAGAATTTTATTTGTGATTTACAAAATACCCCCAAAATTAATTATTGTTAATCCCTTATCAAAGCCCATTAAATTTTTCTTAGGTTATCCATTCTCGCTGAAACAAAATAAGCCATGTACATGAAGTGATAGCTATAAATTTTTAGCATGAATAATCCCTAAAAAAAAATTAGACACTAGCTTTTTCAGGAATGTGTGAAACTAGCTCATGATGAGTGAAGCATGCTAATCTTTGGGTATGATACTATAACCCTAGAATTTCTCACTTGCATTAAAATGATAGGTCTCACACCTCTTGCAAGCAAGATCACTCTCTCACAGGGGTGGTGGATACTTAGTTTATGGGGTCCCACTAACTTCTTTATACCAGGAAAATAGGGAATACATATTCTTTTTCTCATGTACAAACATAAATCATAAATGTGCATAAATGAAACATGGGGGATGAGGCTCCTATCAAACTATGGTGAATAAAGAAGAGAATGGTGGGTGGTACAAAAGAAAGTGTTAGGGAAGGTAAAGGGTGATGGAAAAAAAAAAATGCTTTGATAGCTTACTCCCAAGAATCAAGTAATGATAATAATAAACTGTATGGGTGTTGCTAAAGATAAGGATGGTGGATAATATAGCTGTCCATCCACTTAAGAAAGCGATGATAAAAAATAATGATCAACACATGCTTAAAAAAAATAATTTTTTTTTCCAAAATAAGAAAACACATTTGTCTTTTTTTTGTTTTATTTTATTTTATTTATTTTTTTAAAAAGGGTGATAAAATACATACAAAGATGGAAGGGTTGATTCATAAAATAAAGGAAACACTGATCAAATACATAGTTATTTTCTAATTCATAACATGTTAGTGAAAAAGAGAAGAATGAATTGAAAACACGTAGGCAGAAATCAAAGAAGGGGATAAGAAGGAAATGATATCATGAAGGACTGATCTCAAAAAGGGATAGAAGAGAAAAAACATGGGATTAAAGAATATAATAAATAATTTGGGATAATGGGGAAGAGATGGTTTCCTATAGGGATAAGAAACAAGTGGGTGAAATGGTGTAAGGTAAGCTGGGGAAAATGTATGAAGAGAATATATAGGTTTAAAATATACTTTTACGATTCTCAGGAATGGTGATTATTCACTTATAAACTTGAAGAAATGCATAAACCAATCCCAGAATAAGGTTCATCTAGTGGGTAGACAATGCACTAAGTAGGGTTGACTCATAGAAGGTGGCTGTGAAGTGGTGGTTCACACGAGTCACTGATCACTCCATCTTGGATAATGATACTTCAACCCTTTGATTTTTATGTCTGAAACCCTCCACATATTGTCTAAAATCATAGTTTTTACCATCTATAATTTTTTTTACTAATCTGCTTTAACTTTTTTAAATTCTATGGATAAATCTGAGTTGAGGGGAAACAACTATTTATCTCCATCATCATTGACTTGTTTAAAATTTTGAATTTTCTTCCCATTTATTTAATTTTATTATAAATTAAATTTTTTGAAAAGAAAAAGAACTAAGAAAAGCAAAGGAAAAAAACAACAGCAAGAACATTAAGGTAAAAAAAAACACAATTTTAGAAGAAAATTTATTTTTAGTTTTGAGAGGAAAATCCTGGAAATAAAGTAGAAATCATGGATTTCAAAAAGATATGTTCAATAGCCATATGAACAAATTTATATTTAAAATGTGGTCTCAAAACTAGATTTCTCCGGGATTTTGATGACCATCATATTCTTCTTATAGTGTGAACTATGGTATATTTAGAAGTTAGGTCTTTTAAAACTAAAAACAACTCAGGATAAGAATTTATGAAAGATAATGAATGATCATCACGTGCTATATGAATTTTTTTAATCTATTTAAGCTGATCAATATATTTTAATGATATTTCATTAATAGTTGTCTCATCAGTCATATCCAATTTTTCCTTCTTATCTGTGTAATAAGAATCATCATTAGTAATGAAAATAGCCTTCCCCAATATCTGTTTCATCCAAAAATAAACTATTTATATGAAAATTAATATGATCATCTCATTCTTCAAATGTCGTGTGTATCTCATTAATAAATTCTAACAATATTTCATTAATCTTAATCTCATCAGTCATATCTAATTTTTCCTTTATACCTTTTAAATAATAATCATCATTAATAATGGAAAAATTAGGGACACATTAATGATATTCCAATTAGAAATTACATTCCCCATTACCTCCTCACTCCAAAAATAAACTATATGTATGAAACATAACATGATCATCACATTCTTCAAACATCATATGTATGTCACAATTTGTTTCATCCACTTCAACCCCATGATATTCTGTAATTAGTTTTAGATTTGAATTTGTTGTTGATGATGATAATGATCATAACAACAATGGATTATGATTTAATAGACTACTTTGTAGAGGATTAATATAAGATTGAGTGGAGGATTGTCTTACAGCATAGTCCATCTTTTTCTCTTCATTTTCAGACTTTTTGTTGAAGATGAAATTAACCTGCTTCACTTGTCCTTGTTTGAAGCCATTCATGTCATTATGTAATTTCCCTGAATGTTGATCACACAGACTTCCAGGTGGAGAATCTATGTGATATTCTCCTTGAAAATGCAAAAAGGACATTCTTCTTCTTTATGATCATAAGTAAAACACCAAAAAATATAAAGGAACAAAGTCGAATTTTCATATGCAATATTTTGATCACAACTTTGTGCAGAGTTTATGCTCTGATTTTACACTCTATCAAGCCTCTTCACCAGCTCCTGAATTTCTACGGTTTCTCCCGCATCTTATGAAAAAACAGTTATTTAAATTAGGAGATTTTGATTTTTGAAAATGTTTAGAAGATGAAGCTTGTTATGAATAATTGTTAAAGTGGGGAGGATGAGGTTTTTTCTGAAATGAAGGTCTAAACTTACTGTTGAAATGATGGGTTTACTTCTGAAATGAAGATCAAGGTCTAAACCCACCTTGACCCTAGTCAAACTTGATGACATTGTCCTCCTCCATTTCTTGATATTCACCATCTTAATGATCATCTCTAAAAAAACATAACAACAACTATTTTGCGCGCATGATTTAAAATATAAATAGGTTGTTTTTGCTGAATTATTTTAAGCCCTATACTCATCAATAATTTATGAATTTTAATTTCTTAACATCCCCATTTCTTTTCAAAATAAAATATTTTTAGCGTCGTTTCATTCCTCAAGATATATCCTTTACATCATCCAATAGTTTTGAAAGACATTCTGCTGTTGTATATGAATCAGTATATTCAGCACACACATTGTTAACAAAAATGAAGTCATTGTATAAACAAAGACATTCATACTTGATATTATTTTGATTTCTCCAAAAATAATGTCTAAAAGTATTGGTCATTTTTAAGAGATTCATTCAGCTGAGAAATTTTAATTTTCATTAAATCCTAAATATTCTTAGAAAAATATCTGGAGGAACAAAAATTTTCTTAGTAGGCTTATAATTATAATGGTACTGTTCAGATGACACATATAATGGCTTCCATTAGATCTAAGTTCACAATTTCTTCGACATGAATATGAAAACATTGCATTTACAACTCAAAAGATAAAGGGAGTAGGTATTACTGAAGTCCTCCTTTGATTCATTTCTACACTAAAAAATATATGTGAATGAATAATAATAAATTAGAATTCATTAACTTAATGAAACCCATTCCCTGGCAATAGGACTAATTGATGAACCAAAATTTGAGCTTAAATAGCACCATTTAAGGCTTATGGTAATACAACAATATTTTTATTTTTATTAGGTGCATATAAACAGGGGAAAAGTATTCAATAAGTCAATATATTATTCATGATACATGTATATATATATTTAGAAAATTAGACCTAATTGAAGAAAATTTACTACTGAAAACTTATTCAAAACAATTATAAATTAACAAGAAGATAAAATTTATAACTAAAATAATTTATTTCAATATATAAATAAATTTGGGGATTTGAATAGAATTAATAGTAAAAAGTAGGGTGATGGGAGATGATGTGGTGTGAATGGAGTGAGTTGATGAGTTTGAGTGTCATAAATTGGACTAGAGAAGGCTGTGAATATGCATCGATGAGAGGAGTTTGAATCTCATGATTAGGGACTCGTCAATCATAGTAAAAATATAGTTGTGCATCTACAAGATGTCATTGGTGTCTCAGGCAAAAGGACTACTCAGATAGATGTGACAGTAATTAACTTGATCAACATTTATATTAGGGAAGGTCCAAATGTGCGAACGAATTTTTTTTGTGCGTTTGTGCATTGCGGTGCGCCAGAGAAGAATGCGGTGACATGGACGGCGGTCGTGTCAGGGCCGGCGCAGGCGGGCCGGCCAGCAGATGCACTGACTTGGTTCGCGGGGATGCAGCGTGCGTGGGCGACGCCGGGCAGCGCTGGTCTGGTCGGCGCTGGCCTGGTCGGCGCTGGCCTGGTCGGCGCTGGCCTGGTCGGCGCTGGCCTGGTCGGCGCTGGCCTGGTCGGCGCTGGCGTAGGGCCAGTGGCTCCACGGCTACACTGCCGCCACTGCCATCGGGGTCCAGCTTGGCACGGCGCTGATCAAGACGTATGACAAGTACGGCAACAAGGTAGCAGCGGAGGCGGTCTTCGAGGAGATGTGGGAGAGGAATATGGCGGTGTGGATGAGCATGGTGGTGGCGATGGCGGCACACGGGCGAGGGCCGGCGGTGGTGGCAAGGTTCTGGGAGATGGAGACGATGTGCGAATTCGTGCGATGTGCGGTGTGAATTTCTTCACGAATTCACACCGCACATCGCATGGAGCCTTTCGTGCGATTGAAAGTTCAAACGGGCGGTGCGAAAATTTGCACCGCACCGCACGACATTATCTAATTTATACTGAACTCCTTGAATACTTTCAATGACTTGGGGAATTATGATATAATCATTATACAATGATTCAGTAGTCTTTAATCATGTGCTCATGTTTGAATCAATTTTAGCATGAAATGGTTTCTTCACTAGGTTAGGATTGGGACACATATCATATTTACTAGCTGAGCTATGATCTGCAACAATGGGTATCCTACCTGTCATTTACGATAAAATTACATGAATAATTGAAATGGCCAAAACATACATTTGGATAATGTTAGAAATTATTTTAAAACTTTTATCAAACATGATGGTATATTATTTAAGGCACATTTTAATAACATAAAATTAAAACTCATAAAATCCATAACCTGGAATAAGCTATGGCATCCATTAGTCAACAATGACATCTTTTGATAACTCATTAATGATTATGTCATAAGAGATAATGATTCAGTTGAATTATAGTATACCTTCTATAGGTTTTGAGATATTTTTGGACACTAATGTATGGATATACATAAGAAAAACTTGGGATAAAATGATGAGTAATATAATTGTGGAAAGGATTGAAGTCATGAATATAAATAAAAGACTAAGGATGACTCTTTAGATGTGAGAGGAATTTTGGAAAGTGCAAATGATATAAGAATTAAGTATTAAACATCAGTACTAATAAATATGTAAAAATATTTATTGACTTTATTTAGGAAAACAAAGACAGTCCAAACCAACTAGAGATTAGAGAGCCAAGGAAATCATTTTTTTCCATTGTCAGGATCCTTTTCAGTGCATTAATCTAGCGATATATGATCTGAGAAAAATTTGAAAAATTATGTAAATCCACTCACTTAACCTTAAAAGGTAATAAAAATTTTAAAGAATACATCGATTGAATTGGGAATTCACAAGAGGGCCTTTAATAAGATCTGCTTTGGTAACATAGGCTATTAGTCAGGTCTCTTCCTGAATGAGGAAAGAGGTGTGTGAAATTGGGAATTTTATTTTGAGGTTTTATTACCTAAAATTACTATCCAAATGAAAAAATATATTTATAATGCCATTGTATTTTTTCCTTATTTTCCTATCTATTGATCTCTACCTGCATGTCATGTGAAGATTTACACTGATGTGACCTTATATACTTGGGTAAGGTTACTTTTGTGAATATCCATGTGGTCCACTAACAGCTAATATGATGTTTGATAGTATCTCAATAAAAGTCAGTGATGAGTAAAGACATGGAGCTTCCATGTTCTCAATTTTATACAATCAGGGGCCTCTAAGATCTTAAAATAAACAGTACACGGACTAAACACTGCACCCATCCCATGTCATCATTCAATTCCAATAAGCCCATGTGTTATACATCAGTATTTATTTCATCCCAATCATGGTCTAACCAGTGTCCTCATTATGTATCCCATGTATTTCATTATTTGTGTTATACACCATTATGTATTTCATTCCAATCATGGTGCTAAAGATGCACCAAAAAACATGTGTACAAAATTCAGAAGTTATTAAAATATTAAAACTGGAAATAACCACTCTGCATTATTGAAGTCATTTGGAATTGTTCGGGAAGAATACGTAAAATTTCAGAATCAATGAAATATAGGTTTAACCATAAAATGGGTAAACTCCGACCAAATTGCATGACAATACGTATTATAGACTACATGTATAACTTTGGGTGTGGGACATAAACATATAATACCTTCATTTCCAAGGTCCAATAGCCGTTCTATACCACATAGTTATTTATTCATTATTCTTCCACAAGCTCATATTCTACATATTGGATCATACATAATCCTTGTGCAGGCCCCTAATCTATTCACTCATGATTGGAGTCACAAGACCAAGCATACATAGAGAATAAACCATAAGTATATAATGACCAAATTAAGGTACATATTAAAATATGAAAAAATGTAAAATGAATGACAACGTCCATTAAACAAACTAAGTGAATGTTATAAATAAGTTATAAAACGGTGCATAATTATAGGTGGAAATGTATTCAAACAGAAATATTATTAATCTAAGCCTTTTTGGGATAGAAACTCGACTAGACCATGGTGAGAAAGTGAGTCTTTAGGGAAATATAATGCCAAATAAAAATATGAGTATTTCAAACCTCTATTGAAGTGTAGTATTTATATTCATATTGTTAATCCAAAAAATGGGTTTGATTCCAGTTATTGCATCTTCAAAACTGGCAAATCCTATTCATTATATCTTCCTCCTCTTTCTCCTCCATCTCACCGCTAGCTCAATAGAGTTTTTGTGATATCAATTTTCCCAAAAGGTGCATCGTGATTGGCATGGAACTTTACACCTTTTACGCAGTCATATTGACATAAATAAATCTGTCCATGTGTCTCTACACAATCCAATCAAGAATCAATGGCTGTTAGATAACTAACATGCATACATCTTCCTCAAATTGCAGAGCTTTATACATCTTGGAAAATTTGACATGTGCCACAACAAATGATGTTAAATTATCCCCTTTTATAAGGCCACATTGTCACAATTCAGTATGCATTTATTGAAAAAGAAATGTACCTTTTCTCAGTAGATCATGTCATTTGCGCTTACATTCATTGTAGAAAAAAGAGCAACATTTTTTTCTATTTCAAACTCATCAACAAATCGGTAATCATATGTAATGCCATTACAAATTTTGTTTTTTTTATTGACATGTGTCCTTACATGCTAAACATGTCTTGATTAGCATCCAGATTGTTCGTTTGGGCTCACATATCATGAGGCCAAAATGATGTGTCTGCTAATGATTGTGAAAACCAATCATCACCAAAAAAATTTTAATTTTATTGCGACACGTATTGGAGTAATAAAAGCCAAAAAATCCCATAATTTCATATAAGCATATTTTTCAACTGAAAAATTACTTGATGTCTCTATGGTCAAAATTTTTTTCAAAAGAGCCGTAAAAAATTCTTCAAATTAATACATAATTTTTAAATTCAAAATAAATATTATATGATGTATTAAGTAATTTCTAACTGAACCTGTAGTCAGAAAATCTGTAAAAATACTAAAAATATTTAATATCACATAATTTTATTCCAGGTGAATTTAATTAATTTTAATTATGATAGCATTCAAATATGATCCCTTAAATGCATAAATTCAAGAAATATGCATAATTTAATTGCAAGAAGCAGCATGTTATTTCATATCTCCTTATATAGACATTATAGTTACTTATTGGATATCTAGTTACACATCTTTTGCAAAACGTTTTAAATAACAAATTCAACTCTTCTTAAATCATTCCCCATTTAGTATAACCTGCTAAATAATATGTACATTTAATTATTTTATCATAGAAATAAGAGAAGATGTGACGAGTTAATTAATTAAATTAAATAAAAGTTCAAGATATACTTGAAAATAAATATTGTATGAAATAAAATTTTTAAAAATATTTTAAATATAAATTCAGAGATAAGACTATATATACAAGTATGAAGAATTAATGACATAGAATAAAGAGCATATAGCAAACTTGGGACCCTTGTTTAACCATGATCATGCAATTTTCTCCAAAAATATGATATCTTCTTATCTTAGATAATTCACACCTTCACCCAATTTCAATCATTCACAAAAATAATATACCCTAAAGTATAAGTTCTCACCAAAGCTGCTTCAGCCTACACTAGGTTCTTTCGTATGCTTGCACATCATGTCTACTAGACATGGCTGCTTTAAGTGGTGTACCTGCTGATCATAGCTTTAATCTTCATTTTTTGTTCTTCTCCAACTCATTTATTTTCCTAATACCTTAAAATCTAAAAGTCTCAAGAAGACCATTAGTCCCTCATAAAATTGACCTGAAAAGTCAGGGATTACAACAGAATATGCAGCCAATTTAAGAGAGCTGTGAAATATAAATGTTTAGACTATGCAAAAGCCGTGAATTATGATCTCTGTGGTTTGACTCCTCACAATATATTTTTCATGAAGCATTTAAAATGATTTTATGAATTTATTGCATACATCCATTTTACAGAACAATGATATATTTTACCCTAAATAAGACTTATTTGCACCTACCAAGTCTTTGGGGGAGTGGAATGACTAGGAGATTTTCTTAGATTTCTAGCAACCCTATTCTGGAATATGGATGGGGGATTCGATCTAATTCGATCTAATTATTCAATTCGTACTCAATCTTCACATCAGATTCAGATCATGGTTTTTCATGTGGCCCAATGTTCTGATCAAATAATCCATTCTGATTCGATCCGACCAGCTCGGATGGGACCAGATTGGATTGTTAGAATTACCAACTTAAAAATAATTTGTAATAAATGAAACGGGGAACCTAGAGAGAGAGAACAAGAGGTAGAGAGCAAGCGAGAGAGAGAACAAATGAGAAATCAAGTGAGAGAGAAGAGAGAGAGAGAGAAAGAGAGAGATTAACAAGAGGGAGAGAGAGAACAAGAGATAGAGATCAAGCGAGAGAGATCAGCAAGAGGAGAGAGAACAAGAGAGAGAAAGAGAGAGATCAGCAAGAGGGAGAGAGAGAAGAGATAGAGATCAAGCGAGAGAGATCAGCAAGAGGGAGAGAGAGAGAGATCAGCAAGAGGGAGAGAGAGAAGAGATAGAGATCAAGCGAGAGAGATCAGCAAGAGGGAGAGAGAGAACAAGAGATAGAGATCAAGCGAGAGAGATCAGCAAGAGGGAGAGAGAGAACAAGAGATAGAGATCAAGCGAGAGAGATCAGCAAGAGGGAGAGAGAACAAGAGATAGAGATCAAGCGAGAGAGATCAGCAAGAGGGAGAGAGAACAAGAGAGAGAAAGAGAGAGATCAGCAAGAGGGGGAGAGAGAACAAGAGGTAGAGATCAGCAAGAGGGAGAAAGAGAAAAAGAGAAAGAGAGCCAGAGGGGATAGAGAACGAGAGAGAGAGAGAGTCAGAGGGAGAGAGCCTGTGAGAGAGAAAGTCAGAGGGAGAGTGCCAGTGTGTGTGTGAGAGAGAGAGAGTTAGAGGGAGAGAGAGAGCCAGAGTGAGTGAGAGAAAATGAGAGAACAAGCGAGCGAGAGATAGAGACCACGAGAGAGAAAGAGCGAGAGAAAGAGATATAACGAGAGATAAAATGTGTGTTAGAGAGAGCATGAGCGAGAGAGCCAGAGGGAGAGGGAGAGAGAGAGAGAGAGAGAGAGAGAGAGAGAGAGAGAGAGAGAGAGAGAGAGAGAGAGAGAGAGAGAGAGAGAGAGAGAGAGAGAGAAACAGCCATCTTGTTCGAAAAATCCGACCCAAACAGACACGCAGATCGTGTTTGGATTCGGATCTGAACTGGACAGATCGGTGTTTGGATTCGTTCGTTCCAATGCCCGATCCGATCGAGCATTCGAACGATCTGTCTGAATCCGCGATCCCTAGAAGGAGGGAGAGAGAGAGGGAGAGAGAGAGAGAGGGAGAGAGAGAGAGAGAGAGGGAGAGAGAGAGAGGGAGAGAGAGAGAGAGAGAGAGAGAGAGAGAGAGAGAGAGAGAGAGAGAGAGAGAGAGAGAGAAAGAAAGAGAGAGAGAGAAAGAGAGAGAGAGATCACATGAGAAAAAACCTGAGAGCATGAGAGAGAGCACGAGAGAGAAAATGAGGGAGAGCCGGAAGAAAGAGAGCGAACATGTGCGCGAGAGAGAACAAGCAAGAGAGAGAGACACAGGAAACGAGCAAAAGAGAGATAAAGAGAGAGTGAGAGGGAGATATGAAAGAGGGAGTTCTCATTTTTTCTCAAGCTGTTTGATTTCATTTGAACAGTTCAGATAAATTTTGATCAATTTCGATTTTTCAAATCGAATCTACCAAAAATCTGGATCGAATGCGACCAAACACCTTGTTCAATCGAAATATTTGATATGTTTGGATTGAATCTCATTCTGATTAATCTTAACATTTTATCTAAATATCTGGAATGTAACAAAATAATTAGAGAGCTATCAAGGTTCGCGTGGATACATCTATAACCCATGCAACTGGGCGGCTTGAAAAAAGTCATTGAAGGGATCATTTGAGTGTGGATTAGACTCCGCATAGGGTGATTTGTTTATGGACATATTTTTTTCATTGGGAAGATCAAAATTTTATTTGATTATTTCCCAATGAAAAAATCTAATGTGAAACATAATTCAAAACACAAAGTTTTTCCCATGTAGATTTATCCTTAATAAAAAAAATTTAGAGTGAACAATATAACTCTCATGTCTTCAGGAAAATAAACTAATTATTTTTCACATAAATAAACTAATTATCTTTGGCATTTTAAGGTTGACGCACAATGATAAAAAAATTAATTAAAATTGAGTTACCATATATTTTACTCTCTTGATTTCCAAAGGAAATATGAGACTTTATCTCTAAGATATCCCATTTGATTCATTGGATTTTATTACCGCAACATTTTATTTAACATATTTTTATGCACAAATGGAACTCCAGATGACAAGATAGATGTTCGTTTGTGAAAACCTACAAACATTCATAATGACTGTAAAGTTAATTAGATGATTTCAATTTAGTAATTATTTACAAATACATACTAGACATTAATGAGTTGTTGATTCCAAAAAACTAGATAATATTTCTTATAAAGGCCACTTCTTAACATTTAACTATTGTCTTTGTGGACCCAAGGAAACTCACGTCCTGTATTTATTGGGGCTCTCCTCCTTTTCTCTGCATAGAGGCATACAGAGGATAGAGAATACTAATTACATAATATTTATATATAACTAATATAAAATAATTTGGTTTGTCATCTGTTGACGTCATAAGTCAATGCCAGTGATGATGGTCAATGCAATGTATAACGTCAACGGATGACGCAGACAGCTTCCTCACTAACAACAATGACACCATCAAACTGTCCGGCGAAATGACAAATGACGATAAGGATGCCAACGACGATGACGTGAAAGATGAAAAATTTCAGAGACTCCACAGATGGACACTATTGACGCCAATTGAAGATGACCTCATTGTTAGTTGATGTTGACGTAATCATCCCATATGACGATGTCTAATTGTCCGGTGACAATGACGACGACGATGATGATGACGATAAGGATGACAATGATAATGACATGAACGACGAAAAAGTTCAGAGACTCCACAGACGGACAATATTGATGCCAATTGACGACAACACCATCGTTAGTTGACGTCGACGTTGTCATCCCATATGACGCCATCTAATCGTCCGGCGACAATGACGACGATGATGATGATGACGATAAGGATGACAATGACAATGACATGAACGACGAAAAATTTTAGAGACTCCACAGATGGACAATACCGACACCAATTGAAGGCGACACATCATTAGTTGACGTCGACGCTGTCATCCCATATGACACCGTCTAATCATCTGGCGACAATGACGACGACGACGATAATGATGACGATAAGGATGCCAACGACGACGACGTGAATGACGAAAAAAGTTCAGAGACTCCACAGACGGGACAACATTGATGCCAATTGAAGACGACACATCATTAGTTGACTTCGACATAATCATCCCATATGACGCCGTCTAATCGTCCGGCAACAATGCCAACGGCAACGATGATGATGACGATGACGTGAACGACGAAAAAGTTTTGGGACTCCACAGATGGACAATATTGACGCCCATTGAAGACAACACCATCGTCAGTTTACGTCAACATTGTCATTCCATGGATCCATATGATCACGCTGATCCATGGAATTAGATCCGACCCGACCCGACCCGATCCGATCCGATCCGCTCGTAGTCCCCAATTGTTGGCCCACATTGGAAATGGGCCAATTGGGCCGGGCAGGAGCGTAACGGAAACTAAGTCACTGTCTCACCGACGGTAAATAAGAAGCGATCCGAGTACAAATACAACAGAAACAACTCGGCAGCTCTGGTTTCGCGACGAAGGGAAATTTCCTCGTTGAAGGCGGTCGAGCTCCATCGCCCTCGCATCTAGATCGCCGCCATCGCCGAGATCTTCCTCCTCGTCGGGAGCTTCGTCGACCTCGGCCATGGCTTCTTCCTCGGGGCCGCCGTCGAGGCCTCCTCCGGGCTACATCCCGCCATCTTCCACAGTTCGGCAGCCGAATCCGGCAACCCTCGCTGGTCCGATGCAGAACCTCCAGATCGGGCAGCCTATGGCTCAGCCGGGGCCGAATCCTGCCCCCTACGGCGCGTTTGCAGGCCAGGGACCGATCTCTCGGTTCGGGCCGCCCGGCCGGCCTTTGGGATCGCCGGCGATCGCCCCAATTGGTCCGATCGTCGGCAACGGGCCTTCTTCATCGGCAATTCCTGGGCAGCGGTTCCCTCCGCCGGCCAATTCGCAGTATCCTGCTGGTAGAGGGCCCGCCCCCCCTTTCCAGTCCCAGGTTCAACCCGGCCGTTCATTTCCAGGAAGCCCGCCTTTAGGCGCTTCTTTGAGCTCCCAGACACTGCCGCCTGCCCAGAATTCGGTCCCATCTCAGCCAATTCCTCGAGCAGTTGCCGCCTCGCCGCCGTTCGCTGGGCCTCCGTCTCAGTATCCGCCCGGAGTGCCGCCCTTTCAAGGGTACCCGGGTCGGCCTTTGCAGCAACCGCCGCCGGCAATCCCCCCCGCCTCCTACTCAGCTACCCCCCAGCCTGCTCCTCAGTCGTTCTCCGGCCCGCCGCCTCCGCCTTCCTTTACTGGGTTGTCCAGATCTCAACCATTTGCGGCTCCTGGGCCATCCCAGATGTTTTCAAGGCCGCCGATATCTTCTTCTTCCTATCAGGTTTGTTAAATCAATTCTTATTGATCAGTCATCCTATTATGATCCTCTCTTGTTTCCTAAAATCGTTTGAACCAAACGGCTACTTTGGTCTTTAATTCTATGCCCAGATGGCTTGTTTTGTTCTGACAACCCTGTTCTTTATAGGCTATGAGAGGGTACTTGGGATTTATTTACTCACTTCTGTTTTCATCAATTGAGGGGCTCTAATTTTTACCTTACCAAGTGTATTTTAAGACACATGGTTAATTACTTTTCTGTCACTCAAGGACCTTGTTACATGTCGTATCGATAAGTCATTGTAATATGATCCTTCCAGTTCGAATGGACCATACAGATAGACGCCTTTGGGCCGTATTTGTCTAATTTGGAGTTTTATTTTCCATACTGGTTATCTGGTCGAAAAAATTCAGAAACTTAGAAACATTGTTACATCAGTCATGGTTAACCTTTGCTTACAGATCACTCAGTCTATTAATATCCTTCACGATATCCGATGGTCAAGCTCAAATTAACAGTACAGCCGTAGTTATCTGACTTGATGTTTAATTCTCTATACTTTGGTTGTGTGGTTAGAATTTAATTGTGGAACTTCGATATCTTGATGCATGAGTTATACGGGTATCTTTGGGATTTCTTTTTTTTTAAATGTATGGCATCTTTTGGATTTAGGTTCCTCCAAGCATGCCGGGTGTAATGCAGGCGCCGCCAAGAATGTATGGGATGGCGGCTCATGGACAAAGTACAGGATTCCCTACTGCAGTGGGGCAGTCTCCTATAGCTGCCGCCCAAGGGTCATCGCCTTCAAAGATCGACCCCAACCAGATCCCAAGGCCTGTGCCTACGCTCTCAGAGACCATCTTTGAAACACGACTGGGCAATCAGGCAAACCTTCCTCCTGTAAGTATCTGAAATTCCCCATCTTGGGCAATGCTCAAACTCAGCTGTTTCTTTTATGTTCATGTCGTGAAGTGGATTTTTCATGGCCATTTTTTTTCTTGTTAAAAAATCTGACTATGTTTCCTTGTAACTGTTCTTCTGATTAAGCCTGCATCGAGTGAATATGTCGTACGAGATAATGGAAACTGCAGTCCTCGCCTCATGAGATGCACTGTCAACCAGGTGAGCAACTTATATCCCTCATTTTTTTGACACCCCTATTCTTTTGGAACAGATACAATTGATTTCTAAGGTGTCATTTTTTCTTATTTTTTAAGAAATTCACTGGTGTTTGATTTCTAAGGTGTCATTTTTTAGATTCCATGTACCAGTGATCTTATTTCGACATCTAGCATGCCACTGGCGCTGCTCGTCCAGCCTCTGGCTCTTCCTCACCCATCAGAGGAGCCCATTCAGGTCCAACCTTCAAAGCTCTTTCAGTTGTTTTTCTTGGTGAAGGGAACTCCTTATTGTCTCTTGATTATTTTCTTCTTTTGTGTAGTGTCTCTCGTATTCTATTGTTTTAAGCCTTTTTTTTACTTTCAATGGTTTGATATGTTTTTGAGAGCGGTAATAGTTAAGAATGACGTTCATTGTTTTACCTATCGATATCTTAGTTTATGCCCAAATATGGTAGAACCCTTGTGTTCTGGATAGTTTTATGTTCAAATTTTACCGTGGACCCTTTAGTGTGCAGTATATTTGGATTGTAACTTTAAAAGAAAATCTCAAATAACTTGAAATTACAACAATCTTTAAAAAAATATACTGGGATTGTAACCTAAAATCTGCCCGAGTTAGCCTAAAATTATTTTCATGAGAGCTGTTTTCCTCCAGGAAGCTATTACTTGGCGATCACTTTCAACTTGAAGACCTACGCATCTACTTATTTGTTCCAAAGTGAAAACAAATAACCTTATTATTTCTTCAGTAGTACAATTCAAAAAAAAAAATATTTCTTCAGTAGTAGTGAACATCGTACTATTGCGTGCAATGGGTATTTTCTTCCAAGGACAGATGAAGAGTTTGAAAGAATCAATGTGTTGTTTATTTAGGCTTTCCATTTACTCACGGTCTATGCCTCATCATGCACTTTATCGTTTTAACTTTGACATAGCTGAGTCACGAACGTTAATTTTCCCCATCCAGGTCGTGGACTTTGGAGAGAGTGGACCAATTCGATGTTCTCGGTGCAAAGGATACATAAACCCTTTCATGAAGTTCATCGATCAAGGAAAACGATTCATTTGTAACTTATGTGGTGAGTATCTTTTCAAGGAGATTCAATAACTGATTTCCCATGAGTTTTCATGCTTCAGATTTTTCCTCTGCGCTGGAAAAAGTTGAAAGTAACCTATAAAGCTGCTCTATAGTAGCTTAATATCAGTGCCAATAATTGTCTTTGATCGGGGCCCTTTGTTTTTTCGTGAAGTATTCATGACGCCCCTTTGTTTTTTCGTGAAGTATTCATGACATTTGGGGGTTTTGAGAGAGTTTCCTTTGCAAAAGTTCTATTTTTTTCCAGCAGCTTTTGCTGCATAGTTGTTAGATCCCATCGATGTATTCACATGTCCTCATTTTTGTAAAGTTTAGTTTCTATTTTGGGCCTCTATATTTCCTGTTGAGGAACAACATCCTGGTTAAAGATGAAAAGTAGCGCCCTTGCTATCTGCTATAGCTTATAGCACAGTTGGTAAGCGCTTGATTTCGACATGGTATCAGAGCCAGGTGGCAGGTTCAAATCCCAGAAGCAACACACTGCACGCTAGGACCATAAATAGGCCAGCGACAGGTGTTGTGGGGGAGTGTTGAAGAACAACATCCTGCTTAAGGCTGAAAAGTAGCGCCCTTGCTATCACCTATAGCTTTTAGCACAGTTGCTATCACCTAGTGCTTGATTCCAACATTTCCATTGAATGACAAATAATCTAGTGGAACGGTTTGTTTTCTCTGATACTGGCCCCGTATTATTTCTTCAACTTTTTACCTTTTAGTATGATTATCTTTTTGTCTGTATTCTAGTAATGAGAGTGTGGTTTGATGACACGATCCGTAGGGGGTATCAAGTCGAGGTGAAGAATATAACCGAAATCCTTTTATAGAGAGGGATAAATCGTCTTGAAAATCCACAAGAGAGAAAGATAGATGTCTGGCTATTTAGCGGATCAGATTGAGAGGAATGGCAGAAAGAATGTCACCGAAGGGGAGACAAAGAGAGAGTCAACGATGAAGAGGGATGGAGGAAATAACATCGCCAAGGAAGAGACAAACTGTCTCCTACGCAGCAGGGAAGATCATCTAAGAGTAGGCAAGAGAGGGTCATGTCCATGAAGAGGAAGAGCAGAAGGAACACCAAAAGAGGAAAGGGTAACTCACGGGTCTATTTCACCGTTCCTTTCCTTATGTTGCCAGCATCTTTTATTGGGATTTGCCTCCCTACCGGGTTGGCTTTGCTCATACACCCGGGATGGTATCATATTATTTGATGCTGATTTCCTATTTTCTCCCCTGAATTTCTATATTAGCTTCTATATTAGATGCTTATTCAAATTTATCTGTACTCGTTGAACTTTACTTATCCTGACATTGCCCCGTTTCCTTCTTTTGCGAACCACTTGTGGCTGTTGCAGCTTTCTTATGAACCTCTCTTGTTTGAATGATCAATAAAATGGGGTGTTGGATTCAACTATGCATCTTGTTTGAATGATCAAGCCCTTACCAACTGTGCTGAAAGCTATAGCTGATAGCAAGGGCACTACTTTTTTATCTTTAAGCAGGATTTTGTACTCCAAAATGGATCAAATGACTTCTGAAAAGTATCCTGATTGGTTCTTACCTTGGATCCTAAGAATACTCTGCTGTATCCATGAACAGTGTCCAACATTTCAAGGATGGTTGGACCAGTTCGTGAAGTGTGCGAACATCTTCCAAGAAACAATGGAAATCAATAAATAGCCGCTGTATTTGTGGGTCTCCTGCACACGAAATATTCTATCCAGGAGATGCCACAGCCCGCCTATTTTATCAGCAGTGCCAGGTTCACAGCTTGCCGTTGTAGAACCCGACAAACACCCCCCCCACACATATCTATGAGCCACATCCCAGAAGACCAGAGACACCTCCCTGCTATTTACCAATGGGAAGCCTTTCCAAAAAAATCTTCATCAAACCTTCCATGTGGTCCAAAACTCTTATAAATTGTCCATAAACTCTGTCCCCACCAACTCTTGCATCACCAAATCCAAATCAACCTTCTGCTTCTGCATCACCCTGGTGGCCCTCTGCCACTTCATCTACTCCAGCTTTGGGTCCTCTGCTCAGAAAAGGCCCAAATTGGTCCACAAGAACTTCACCAACTTCCTGTGCCCCAAAAATTCCTTGTTCCCCACTTGTAGCTTCAATATTTGGTTCAATCTTCTCTTTCCATTTGCGATGAAGTGAAAAAATCTTGTGCAAACGTCACCCTCTTTCAGCCATAGTTGCCTCAATCTTCTCCCACCATTTGCGATGAGGTGAAAATTTCTTGTGCTAACATCACCCTCTTTCAGCCACAGTTGCCTCAATCTTTGTCTCCAATCCATCGCCAGTTTCTTATCTTCCTCTACTACCACATCCTTATACTCCTGTTATTCCCTTGTCTCTTCTTCTGATAAGGTTCTTGAATCTTACAGGACATTCTTTAACATTCTGCCTCCTGTTCCTCTCCTTCAGTATTTGCTTCCTGATTTCAATAAGGTGCCTTCAGAGCTGTGCAAGTTTCTTAGCCAGCCTCACTGCTTATGCGCCCTTTCATGGCTGTGACCACTGCCATGTTACCATCTCTTCCCTGAAACCACTCTCCGCAGCCAGGATCTGTCCATCTTGAAATATGTGCACCAGCCTTGTCCCCCATGCATCTGCCATACAATTGGGGAGTGATCTGACAGCGATCTGGAAGTGCTCGCATGTTTCCTATAGGGAAGTGCTCCAACATTTCCTCTGAGAATAGGAACCTGTCCAGGCGAGAAATTATAGTGGGCCCCTTGTGCTTCTCCAAGTGTACATACAGTTCATCTGGTCTTCTTCCTGCAACCCTACCGCCAATATGAAAGAATAAAAAACCGTCAAACCCAGGTCCTGCCCAACAGCTCCATTAGTTCTGTCCCCCATCTCCAACATCACATTGAAATCCAACTCAAACAATAATGGGAGCTCTTGTAAAGTTGAGACCATTCCAGTCAGCTCTCCCCATAGAGTACTCCAATAAGAGGCATTGATATTGGTAATAACCCTCTCAAAGTCATCATTCCGCTTCTCAGCTTCACTGCTGCCACGAACTGCCCTGTCAACAGATCCCCTTTAGAAAACATTGATGCATTCCAAGCAACCACCAAGCCCCCGGAGCAACCCATGGCATTCACTGACAGGAAACCCTTGAGAAATCCTTGCCCCACCAAATTCCAACCCCCCATCACACAACTTCCTGCATAGTCTCTTGTAAGGAGGCCACTGTGTCAACCCAAGCTAGAAGACCATGTATGTCGTTTTTGTTATATTGTTGGGTTAAAATGTCTTTCCCTAGTTTCTCAGGGGGTTTGTGTAAAAGTGTAAAAGTCTATCTCCCTATTTAAGGCATATAGAACATGAATGACATTGGGAAATTCCACTTATTTTCTAGGGTTTTCATTCCCTCGCTCCCAGGGCAGCAGGAGGAATCCTGCCGCCCTGCCTCTCATTCGCTCCTCCGATCATCCACAAGTTGACAGTTTTTTTCTTTTTGTCCTGGTATCTCCCGACCATTCCTCACTGCTACTCATCAGATAGTCCTTGCACGTTGCATGAGACACTTGATAGCTGAACTGATTTGCCCCCACCCTGCTTATGTATCCTCTGCAGGGCCACTCCCTCAGCAATCGCTCTTGCCTGCTGGTTCATGAGCAGATCCTTTCCCACCTCATTGTCTTCCAATCTGCTGACATGCCCCCTTCCCGTTCTCCCTCTCTGTGTCTTCCTCCAGCATTGTGGATTTCCCCCTCTGGATCTTGTTGCTATGCAGCAGCCCTACCACCCGCTGGTTCCCTTATGCGACACTTTAGAAGTCCCTCAAATACAGTCCACTTGTGGTCTCCCAACTTCAGTTTGATTCTCTTGCCCCGTCTTGTGTTCTCTCTTCACCTTGTCCAATATTATCAATTTCACCTGGTCATTCAAGGTTATCTGTTCGCCTAAGTTTTCTTGTGTGTTTTCAATATTTGGTCTCTGATACGAGACGATTCTTCTCCAAACACTACCAAAGGAAGAAAAGGAGGCACGTGTGAGAAGACCCACCTTGACTAAACACATGCAGGATCTGATAATCATAAAGAGAAAGCGGAAATAAGGGACAGACTCGTTTTTTCAAGATTCAGTTGCCGAAGAAGGCTGAGGGCTGGGGGAGTGGGATCAGGCCTACCAACTAGAAGGGGAGAGCTCAAGGAAATCTCCATCTGATTACGTCCACATTCATCTAGTTTGTTCTCACTATTCTTCTACATTCTTCTTTCTGATTTGTGGACGGAAAGGTTATCAACATTCAATCGATCAAAATTGCAAGATTTTGCATTTTAGAAGATAGATATCAGTCTTATTTCATGTCAGATTTTTGGATTGATATCAGTTTCCTTCAGTTCTGCATCTGATGAAATGATAACTTTCTCTGCAACCTGTATTGGTGAAATATTTCAAAGCAGAACAACTATTTCTTATAAAACAATTCCTTTGGTTTTAATGCCTTTTGGTTCCTTGTGGGTGTCTTGAAATATTTCATCACTCGTGTCTTCTCAGCCTTTTTGTATCCCGTGCAGGAGCTGTGACTCAGCTATATTATGGGTTTGTTGTCATTTTTTTTACTGTTTTTGATCTCTCAGGTTTTACTGATGAAACACCACGTGACTACTTCTGCAATCTTGGACCTGATGGTAGACGGCGTGATGCTGATGAACGACCAGAATTATGCAGGGGAGCTGTTGAGTTTGTTGCAACGAAGGAATATATGGTAAATCCAAATGGATATCTTGCTTCAAATGGTTTTTATTTAGTCATTCATAGTTTAATCCATGTCTGATTCTGCTGTCTCGGTAGCTCAATTGAAAGTCCAAAAGTTTTTTTTTGTGGAAAACATTTGGGGAAGTCTTCAGAGTTCTCAATGCAACAAGTGAAAATATTCTGATGGCTATTGTTTACTACCTATAACACTATTTTGAGCCAACCATCGACTACCGCCTCTCATGGACTAGACACAGAGATTGTCACCATGTATATGATAGAGACAGTGGAGGTGCTGAATGAAAGAGACAAAGACCCTTGAATTAGTCTCCGAGTAAAGGGGAATGCTGCTGCGGTGGGACTGCAGCAGGTACAAAACAGGGGCGGGGGAACCAATCTTCAATCATGATGTCATGGAACATTCGAGGCCTCCAAGATGAGTGGAGGAGAGGGATAGTGGGAAGGTACTTGAGATAATGATGAGTCTTGGTGGAGTGTTTGCAAGAAATTATGCTAGAAAGGTGCGATACACGAGTGGAACAGAGTGGGCAGAGGTTTCCTTGGAGGATTCCATGCGGGCAATGCAGTTGGACTCTCGGGAACAGTGATAGCTTGTCGTGAAACAGTGTTCTCTAAACTGGACACTTGGAAGGGTCAATTGGCCATTGCAGTCAAACTTTAAAGGAAAAGCAATGATTTTGAGATAGTAGTAGTCTCTCGGTATGGCTTAATGAATGCCGCAAGGACTGATCTACGGAGGGAGTTGGCAAGAGTGGTGTCCGCCTTCCAAGGGTCACGGATGTTTGGGGGGGACTTCAATGTGCCTCTAGAGGCAAGAGACAGATTCAATGACAAGGGAGGGCAAGATCCAGACTCAGAAGACTTATGGTCATTTATCTCCAATGCGACCTTACAAGAAATGGGGCCAATGAACTGTGTGTATACTTGGAGGAGCGTGACAGGACGCGGTATGCAATCTAGGTTGGACAGGTTCTTTTGTTCAATCAAGTTGGAAAAGCGTTTACCGTTTGCAGTTGTGAGATCATTGTTGCAACTAGATGATTTGGAGGACAGTAGAACCCTATACATGGAAGAAAGGCATGAACGTCAAACATATCGAGGGTTGTGGTGGAAGAGGACAGGAAACTCGTGATGGATTGGAGATGACGCTGAAGACAATTGTGGTTGCATATAGACAACGGTAATACAATATTTTTTCTTCTTGTGGAGAATGGTAGGAGACACACAAACCAGATCTTTAGAATAATGATAGAAAACCAGGAACATGTCAGTATTCAGGCAGTGGGATGGGCTATTGCTGACTGCTCCGCTCTTTCTCGAAAAACGGGAAGAGAATTCAGTGGAAGCAAAATGGTAGGGGGGCAAAGATGGTGAGTCCAAAGCACCAAGTAGAACTGGTCAGACCTTTCTCACAGGAGGAGGTCAATGTGGCAATTAGGAGACTAAATGGTGAGGGGTCATTGGGATATGCTTTTATCGTGAGTCTTGGGAGCTGGTTGGGCCTGATGTGATAGCCACATTCAAAGAATTTCATCAAGCACAGGGTAGCGTGGAGAGGATCAATAAATCGCACCTCTTGTCAGTTAGAGGGCTTTTATTATTAACCCACTTTATGCTTATTATTTGTAATGGGCCCATTGAGCCCAGTGTGTGTAAACTCCCTGTGAGCCCATATTATAAAGGGACACAGGAAACCCTAATGAAAGACTAATCTCGTTTTTGCCACATCTTCCTTCTCCATCTCCTCCCTCTCTTTTCTCCTCGACCTAGGGTTAGGTCAAGAGAGTCTCACATGGTATTAGAGCAGGAAGCCTGAAGGTCGTGGAGCAAAGTCGTGCGAGGAACTCTCTATCTCGTGCGAGGAGCAAAGTCATGCGTGGAGCAAAGTCGTGCAAGCAAAGTTGTGGATCGTTGGTGCGAGCAAAGTCGTGCGAGGTCAAAGTTGTTCGTGCGAGGAACTGAAGGACTGCAGCAGGTCGTGATTGACCCTGGTCGGTGTGGATCTTGGTTGTTGTTTGATCGTTGGTGTGGCTGCTGGGCTCTGGTGTCTCTGGTCTCGGTTGACTGTGCAGGTCTACTACCAGGTTCGACCTACACTTATCAACTGCAAGGTGCATTGCTGTGGCGTTCTTCTTGTTGGCTTCCACTCAGATCCGTTGTGATTTGCATTTGTCTTCTGTGGAGTCTGTTGGTGCCAGGGGTGATTTGTTCAAGTTCGACATCTATTGTTTGGACAGTTGGTAATGGCTAGTGAAGCAATGTCCACAGCAGTAAGTGGAGCTCATGGCGATCTGAGGGATTCTCACAGTCTTTTGCCGTCTGTGATCCCTCCGGTGGCAGAACCACTGAGATACAATGGGAGAAATTTCACTCAGTGGGGTCAATTAGTGGAGCTCACCCTGATTGGGCGAGAGTTGAGTGATCATCCAAGTGAAGAAATGGATCCATCAAATCCTTTGTACAAGTCTTGGAAGCGAGATGATGCTATCGTCCATGTGTTTCTGCTCAGCTGTATGACCAAAGATCAACTCCCCAAGATGGCATTTCTGAAGTCCGCGAAGCAAATTTGGGATTATGTTGAGAAGAATGCTCTTAAGAAGAGTAATCTCTGGAGAATGTATGAACTTGTGATTAAAGTTTGGAATCTGCGGCAGGGAGACAGAAGTGTAACTGACTATGTTAATGAGCTGCAGGCCATTTGGTTGGAGCTGGATCACTATCGGCCAATTCATAATCCAGACGAATGGGAGTACACACTCCGAGACAGAATGTTCAAGTTTCTTATGGTTCTCAATCCTGAATACAAGTCTGTACGGAGTCAGATTCTGAATTGAGAAAAAATTCCTGATCTGGAACAGTCTATTAGTCTTATATTGGAAGAAGAATGTCGTTTGCAAGTTGCTAGTAATACTCTGACGGATGAGACCGGGTTGGGAATGATGGCGAAGGTAAAGAACCAAAAGATTGGAGAAGGAGATCTTCGAGGCGCTGATAAGGTTGCTGGGCAAGAAGCGCATGAGGCATATCAAGGTCGTAAAGGTCACGGAAGTAGAGACAATAAGGGCTCTGTTGTGTGTCACTATTGTAAGCGGCGAGGGCACACCAAGGACAAGTGCTGGGATTTGCATGGGCGACCTCCCAGAGTTCAAGCTCACTCTGTACATACTGGAGTAAGTGATCCAGGAGAGGCTGAATCCAATGACCAAGCGAATGTGAAGTGTGTGATGAAGCTCAGTACTGAGGAAGTTAGTCATCTCAGAGAGGAGCTGGAGAAGTTGAAGGCCCTAGTCAGCTCTTCGGCCATGGTCAGCACGGTCACCAGGTCAGGTAACTCACCTTCCCCAGAAAATCTAATTTACCGAGACTGGATCCTGGATTCAGGAGCAACGGACCATATGACTCCGTATAAGGCTAAATTCTGTATATATCTCCCTTGTGACGGAGGAAGAAAGGTATTTACTGCAGGAGGAGCAGCATTATCCGTCATAGGCGTGGGTAATGTAAAAGTTGAAAGTGTGGGAATCATTAGAAATGTTCTCCATGTGCCTGATCTGAGGGCTCAATTAATTTCACCTCAGCATTTAGCTCATGATACTGGATGTACACTAATTTTTAATACTGCTGGGTGTTTTATCTATGATAAGGCAAGGAACCGGAGGATTTCACCCTTTGAAGAACGAAATGGACTCATCTACGTCAAGGATGGGTGGAAGGCAGGGATGATGGTGGATGCTCGGAGACTTGAAGAGAAGAGGAGCAAACAACTTGAAGAATTTAAATTGTTGCATTTTCGTCTGGGACATCCAGCTTTTGTATTGATGGAAAAAATGTTTCCTTTATTTGCTAAGGACCTTGAGATATCTCAAATTATATGTGACTCTTGCCAGTGTGCTAAGCACAAGCGAATGTCTTATAACGGGACCGGTGAAAGAAGTGGAGTCCCATTTTCTCTGATTCATGGTGATGTGTGGGGACCATCTCCTGTTGCATCTTTGACAGGAGCAGGATGGTTCCTTATCTTAGTCGATGATTGTACCAGATTGACTTGGGTGCATCTCCTTAAGCAGAAATCAGAGGTGGCTAAGGTAATTAAAGATTTTTGCGCACGCATTAGAACTCAGTTTGGTGTGTACGGAAAATGAAGACGGATAATGCGATGGATTCCTTCAACAATACTTTGTCATCGTTCTTTTTGGAACATGGAATAGTACATGAGTCATCGTGTGTGTATACTCCACAGCAAAATGGTGTTGCCGAGAGAAAGATTGGCCATGTGGTAAGTACAGCTCGAACACTCCTTGCATCAAAATATGCCCAAACTCTACTGGGGTGAAGCTATATTAACTGCAGTTCACCTAATCAATGGGCTACCATCGCGAATTCTAAATTATGATAGTCCGGTTGAGATTCTGTCCAAGTATATTCCTCATGTTGATTTAAAGACTAAGCTAAAGCCCAGGGTATTTGGCTGCACAGCCTTGGTTCATGTACGCAATCCAGTGGATAAGCTCAGTCCACGGGCAGTTAGATGTGTATTTGTTGGATACTCTCAAGAACAGAAGGGTATAAATGCTATGATCCTAAGTCAAGGAAGTTTTATATCTCAGCAGACGTTACATTTGATGAGAATTGTGCGTTTTTCCTTGGTGAAACACCAGAAAATGTTCAAGCAGTATTTCCTGCAGATGTGCCTGCTACAATCGTTAGCACTGAGTCCCAGCATAATGAATTACTGGAGCCTGGATATTCCTCAACTGGTATGGATGTGACTGACGCTAGCGACAACAATGGAGCATCTGGAGAGGAAATAAGGTCAAGCGAAGATGAATCAATTTCTCAAGATAAACAAGGAATAACCTCAGAGAATGAAGCGACCCATGATGGTGAGCATCATATGATTGAAGAAGTAATTTCACCAACCCAAGATGATGAGGCTGGGTGGCCTATTGCACTCAGGAAAGGGAAGCGGTCATGTACCCAGGGAGTGAGATATCCTATGTCGAACTTTGTGACATATGATCGTACCTCTACTGAGTATCAGGCATTTCTAATTAAGATTGATTCTATCCCTATTCCAAAGAATGTTAGAGAAGCTCTAGCCGATGACAGATGGGTGGACGCAATGAACGCTGAAATGGAAGCTCTTATAAAAAATTGTACATGGGATATTGTTGATCTTCCAAAAGGTAAAAGGCCAGTTGGATGTCGATGGGTGTATACTGTGAAGTTTAAAGCAGATGGATCTATTGAAAGATATAAAGCAAGGCTAGTAGCCAAAGGATATACACAATGTTATGGAATTGATTATGACGAGACGTTTGCTCCGGTGGCCAAGTTGAACACAGTACGTATATTGATTGCGGTGTCAGCTAGTCTGGGATGGAAATTACATCAATATGATGTTAAAAATGCGTTTCTACACGGACAGTTGGAGGTAGAAATTTACATGCAGCTACCTCCCGGATATTATTCTGATTTATCTCGTGACAAAGTGTGCAAGTTGAAAAAAACGTTGTATGGCCTCAAGCAATCTCCAAGGGCGTGGTTCGGAAAATTTTCACAAAGCTTGAAGCACATGGGTTATTCGCAAAACCATGGTGATCACACTCTCTTTGTGAAGCAATCACTTTCTGGGCAGGTAGCAATTTTACTTGTATATGTGGATGATATCATCATTACAGGCAGTGATGAAGAAGAAATTAAAATACTGGGTATGCGTTTGGCTGAACTGTTTGAAATTAAGGCCTTAGGGCCATTAAGGTATTTCCTGGGCATTGAAGTGGCGTACTCGAAGGAGGGCATATTTTTATCACAGCGCAAGTATATCATGGATCTTCTACATGAAACAGGGATGAGCAATTGTAAACCAGCTGCAACACCTCTTGAACCTAATGTTAAGTTGGGTTTGTGTGAAGAATCAGTCCCTGTCAATAAAGAGAGATATCAGCGTTTGATTGGAAGACTTATTTATCTCAACCATACAAGGCCAGATGTAGCTTTTGCAGTGGGTATTCTCAGTCAATTTATGCATAGTCCTCGTGAGCCTCATATGGAGGCTGCTTACAGAGTGCTTTCATACCTGAAAGGCACAGTGGGCCATGGCTTATTATACAAAAGAGGTGGCAATCTTAATTTGTCTACTTATACAGACTCGGACTATGGCGGATCTCTTTCTGATCGTCGGTCAACGACAGCATATTGTACATTCCTTGGAGAAAACCTAATCACATGGAAGAGCAAGAAACAGCATGTGGTTGCACTATCCAGCGCAGAGGCTGAATTTAGGGCCCTTGCTAAATGCATTTGTGAAGGTATATGGCTCAAAATTATTCTTGAAGATCTTCGAGTGCGAAGGAGCTTGGCAGACTCTCCAATTATTCTTTACTGTGACAGTCGATCAGCTATTGATATTGCTCACAATCCCGTCCAACATGATAGAACAAAGCATGTTGAGATTAATCGCCACTTCATCAGAGAGAAGATCGACCAGAAGCTAATCAAGCTGGAGTATGTACCAATGGCCGATCAAGTGGCAGACCTCCTCACAAAGAGCGTTCCAGGAAGGATTTTTCAGAAGCTGCAATCCAAGCTGGGTGTTAGCAGTATCTACCTATCAGCTTGAGGGGGGGTGTCAGTTAGAGGGCTTTTATTATTAACCCACTTTATGCTTATTATTTTTAATAGGCCCATTGAGCCCAGTGTGTGTAAACTCCCTGTGAGCCCATATTATAAAGGGACACAGGAAACCCTAATGAAAGACTAATCTCGTTTTTGCCACATCTTCCTTCTCCATCTCCTCCCTCTCTTCTCTCCTCGACCTAGGGTTAGGTCAAGAGAGTCTCACACCTCTTCCTTCTGCCAAAATGCCAAGGAACCCCTAGAATTGAGGACTATGGACCCGTTACATTGTCCAATTCAATCTGCCTCTTTTTTGCAATGTGTTGACAAACAGGCTAAGGGATGTGATCGGAGAGCTTGTTGGACCCTCCCAATCCGCATTCATATCGGGATGGCTATTGGTGGACACAGCTGTAACGGCAAGAGAGATAAAATCATCGTGGCGAAGGAAGGAACCCAAGGGTTCATTTGGAAGGTCGATTTTGCCAAGCATACGACTCCTTAGGTTATTAGTTTTTGTAGGCTTCTATGAAAAGGAGGGGCTTCCCCAAAGAATAGATCATGTGGGTTTAGAGATATATTACATCTCATGTATACTTTGTGTTTGTGAATGGACACTCAGAGGGAGGCCGAATACAACCACAAAGGGATGTCAGGCTAGGGTGCCCACTAACAACACTATCGTTCATCTTGGCACTGGATACACTCGACATATGTACCAATGAAGTGTGCTCCAAGGACTATTGTGGGGCTACCAAACAACAAGCTCCCATGGACTTTATGTAGATGACACTGCCTTCTTTATTGAAGGCTCCGTGGAGGAGGCGAGGAAGCTGTCCACTTTACTAGACCTAATCGCAGATTTTTCACGTCTACAAATTAACCAGACCTAATCAGCTTTTCTGTGTAGTGGGCAATGCAAAGAAGAGGAGAGTCAGTGCACAGAGGCATTTGGAATGCAAATTGGGAGATTACGAATGAGGTATTTGGGCTTGCCATTGAAGAAGGAGAGGATGACAAAAATGGATTGGCAACCAGTCATAGAGAAGGTTGAGCAGCAACTTGAGGGGTGGCAAGCCAAGGTGTTGTTGAGGGGGGATGCTTGGAAATGGGGAGAAGACTAAACAGCATTATAAGATGCTTATTATGGTGAGTATCGAGGCCAGAACAAAGCTGTGAGCTCGCGATTGTTGCATGTGATGTTGTGTGTCAACCTATCAAATTGGGAGGATTCGGAGTCTTACAGATACAAAGTATGAACTCAGCAGTGCTAACGAAGTGGGTGGAATGGATTATGAATCCTCAGGATGACCTCACCATTCAAATACTGTGGGACAAGTATGGCAGGGGGTTGAATTGGGAGAGAAAAGCATCTCTGTTCCAAGGGGCATCACCCTTTTGGCAAGGATCAGATAGATCTTCCCCCAGGTACGAGACTTTTTTAGCCAAGTTAGGCGATGATTCAATATTTCAGTATTGGTTGGATACATGGTCGCCACAGGGCATGTTGCATGAAGCATTTCCTCACTTACATACACTCACATGGAGCCCAAATGCTAACATGGAACCCAATCTTAGTTTGTGCCCTGTCGAACCAGAGGGTTGCAGAAATTCTTGGACATGCAGCAGTCCCCGGCACAATTAAGCCTAAGGTGCAGAGAATAAGATGGCTGGACATCGGTTAACAAACACTTACATGCGGATCCAAAAGGAGCAAGGGGACCAGACAATCACCCGACATGTAGGTTCATGTGGCTGCAAAAGGTCTCAACGAAGATACATATTTTGCCTGGCTTCTAATACGGAGAAGACTAATGACCTGGATCTTTCAAAAAGGCTATACCCAGATAATTTTTTGTCATGTGCGTTATGCCCAAGAGGAGAAGAAGACTGCCAACACCTATTTTTCAATTGCCCTTTTTCCCACATTATTTGGGCCAGCAAAGAGATATCAATGGTGGATGTGAATTCAGAAGAGGTTTTTTGAGGCTCAATCCAGAGCTGCACGTGTAAAAGGAAGGAAGAAGGTGGTTGGGCACTGGGGGCATTGTGGGCCATATTGTTGCATAGGAATGAGGTATCGTTCAGGGGAAAGACTGCTTCAAGCAATTGGGCTTTCCATGAGTTAGAGGGAGGGACTTAAGGCAGCCAGGTTTCCTTGGGTCGTGGATGGAGAGAGGAGGGTTTGGACATGTTTGGATAGACAAAGATTGGCTTGCAAGGTTGTACTGGGAAGGTTGCTGACTAGTTGGGTGATCATCCCTTTAAATATTAAAAAAACACTATTTTGAGGATTTTATTAAAAAAACCTATTTTGAGGATCACTTGAGGACACGTATAAAGTCTAGACTTTCACCAGTTTTGAGGTTTTTTGAAAATAAACTTGGAATTTTATAAAAGACCACCAAGTCAATGTGCTGCATGTTGAAGAATCAATGAAGGTGGTGAAACTCTCTCTCAAGACATCTTTGTTTTCATGACATAAGAACCCACTGCAAGCAGTTTATGTGTAGTCGGGGATTGATCAGAGTTCGGACCAAGTAGGTTGGAAGGAAGCCCTCCAACCCAGAGGAAATCAGATGCAGCCCATGGCTGACAAGAGGATTCTTTTTAGCTTCTTCTACCTTTGGAAGGGAACGTATTGAGAAGAAAGAGGGAGGAGACCCTGGCGGGATGGATGAGGCCGAGATAGATGAGGTTGGCGGAGAAGTGGCAGATTGGGTGTTGCCGAAGGGAAGGGGAACCGACGAAGTGGATGTCGTCAAGAGAGACAGTAGCTACCAAACATAAACAATAGATTGTAACCTCGTGTCCCGCTCTCCAACGAGGAGGGCTACATATTTAAAGGGAAATGTAAGATGAGAATAATGCAAATACGAGAATGTCCATTGTGGGCTTGCCAGAGGGAATAGATCATGACAAGAAGCCCTTTCCGTAAATTGCCCAGTTATCTCATGTGTGGCATTGACCTGGACCCAAAAGTTCTCTTGTTCTGTCTCTAGTAGGACTTATTTTAGCTCCATCAGAATCGTGCTGTTCTTCATCTATGAAAAGCCATTGGATAAATTACGTGGAGAAACTGATGTTGAGATCTTCATGAGAAGTTAGATGCCCTGTCACTTTTAAATCTGGATCTTGACGTGTTTGATGTATTGTTTTTTTTCTTCTTCTTCTTCTTTTTTTCACAAGTAAATCTGGATCTTAATCCAAAGCTTTTCATTGTGTTTTATCCAGGTCCGAGATCCGATGCCTCCAGTTTTTTTCTTTCTCATCGATGTGTCAATGAATGCCATTCAAACTGGTGCCACTGCTGCAGTGTGCAGTGCGATTGGCCAGGCGATTGCAGACCTCCCTGTAAGTTTTCCGTTCGCTCTTTTTCTTAGTTTAAATGAGTTAACTGCTGGTTAAGAGATAAAACTTGTCTTGATTTTCATTGAGGTATCAAGTTCTTCTATGATAAATCTATCGTGTTGCTATGTGGTCACATAATTCAGAGATGATTGACTTTGAGTAGTCTTTAGATTTACATATTTTCCAAAGAGATCAATGCATTCCTGTTAGGATCCCATCACGATATGTTGATCATAGAAGAACTTAATACCTCAATGAAAAGCAAGACAAATAGTTCAATGCATTCCTCTAAGCATTGATCAATAACCTAGACTTCATGTTCTAAGATCCCAAAGAAGATTGATATAAACTATTTCAAACAAGTCAAGTTGCTCAAAACGTTATCATAATCCAGAAATTTATATTTGTACAGTGTTTTAGTATATTGGCACTCCTTTTTATTGGCTCATTTTTAAATATGATTTCGTTTGGAATTTTTTTGCAGGAAGGTCCTAGAACCATGGTTGGTCTGGCCACGTTTGATTCCACGATTCATTTCTACAGTTTAAGGAGAGGTTCACAACAGGTATCATCTTGGCATGATTTTTTAAGATAATTTTTTTAGTTTTTATATTCCATTCTGACCTTCTCTCATTTAATTCGAAGACTCTGCAAATATAGGATAAGTATTGTGTTACTTCAGTCTTTTGGTGTTGCTTGTGAGAGGGGTTGTAGAAACATGTTTCAGTGTCTCGTATTAGTGGGAGACCTGTGCAGTGGGGCCATAAGCATTTCATGAAAATGTGTTTTTCTTTCCGCCGAACTTGTGAATACCCTTGATTTTGGCTCTTTTCATGATACGAAGCATCTCATCTTAACTTCTTAAAAATAATTTTCTTTTGAGCTATATTTTGAACTATTTTGCTTTCATTAAATGGTGGTATTGCCACAATACTAGGTTTCCGTTTGGTGATGCAGCTTTGTCCTTTTTTTCAGCCTCTGATGCTTATTGTTCCTGATATACAAGATGTTTACACCCCCCTTCATTCAGACATCATTGTTCAACTAACTGAGGTTTGTCCATTGTTATTGAGCTAGGTGATCCTCGGCTACTTTTAAAAAAATCGCTATTATTAATAAGTTTCTGGGGATGCAGTGCCGCCAGCATTTAGGACAGCTGCTGGAGAGTATTCCATCCATGTTTGAGACTAACCGGATTTCGGAGTCTGCTTTTGGTGCTGCTACGAAGGTACACCGCTTCTTGACAACTTGGTTGTTTCAAACTGTTGGTTTTCATATTTTAGAGTGTTATAGTGTGAGGTTCTTTGGGTCATTGACTTTGGACTGATGCCAACTGTAAATAAATCTTCTCTCTTTTCATTCCTCTCTTACTGTTTGATTACTTATTTCAGGCTGCTTTCTTGGCGTTGAAGCCCACCGGTGGGAAATTGCTTGTGTTTCAGTCAGGCAAGTTCTTTTTCTTTCTTTTTTACCCTAGCCAGAGAAAATACAGATCATGGTCGAAGTTCAACCTTAGTATTTAAATTACGGTTCTTTTTTCTGAATATATGGATTTTTAATTAGCTCATAATGATATCAATGATTCTCTTCAAAAAAATAATAATAATGCTATCAATGATCATTTCGTGCATTCTGTCCTCTAATTAATGTTCATGACGGAAGATGGAAAACGACCAGTTCTCTGAATTAGCAGTGTCCTCTAATTAATGTTCATGACGGAAGATGGAAAACGACCAGTCCTCAAATTAGCAGTGTCTTTATTTTCTTTTGTTCAAGTATTCCATGATGTTTTGGCGCACAACCATTTAAGGATGAAGATACCACTTGAGATTGTTGAATTCAGTTTGCAGAACTGAGGTTTTTGTGGGAAAATACTAATTCGGTAAAACATTTCTGTTGGGTGTTTACCAGATATCTTCTCAGGGTATAAATCCTTTTTTTTGGTATTTGATGTTTCTTTATGCATAAATATTCCTTGTGGTTGTGTGCTTGATACACCCTTCGTATCAAAGACAAATCAAGTCCAAGGACTATCTATGTCCCAATATGAAATGTAGATCAAGACAACGCAGTAGATGGAATTATGGTAAGACTGGAGATGATCTCAACGGCTCCCTCTTGGTGAGCTCCTTCTTGATCGTGGCAGTCCTCCTCTGTGGGCTGGACTCCTCCCTCCAGGTCGTATGGAAGGGCAGCGCGCTCGCAGCTCCTCCCCAGGATAGCTGTAACAACTTCTTGCACAAGAAAATAATATCCCATCCCAGCAGGTGTACCCCTTTATTTATAGATCTCGCTGGGGTCACTTATACTGGTCAACTGTCTGTTGACCAGATCTGAACTTCCTTCTTCTGTTGTCTTCGAATAGCGTCTATCAGTGCTATTATCATTGCCTTATGTAAATGGATCAATGATTCGATAGACACCAATAACCCAAAAATATTTTTGTCTTATCACAAAGTAAAATGTACGATGTGAAAAAGGTGTAACCCAGATATCATTGATTTTTTTAAAGAAACGCCAGATATCATTAATATATCCCTGGGTTGTAAGCCAGGGATATTATTTTGTTTCATTTCATTACTTTTTCTCCATGACGTGGTCTTCCAATTAATGAGCGGCATTTTCAGCGGCATGCAAGTAGATCCAGTTCTTGAGTATTCTCTTGGGTTCTAAAAATTATCTTGCTTCTTGCAGTGTTGCCCTCAGCTGGAGTCGGTTCCTTATCTGCCAGGGAAGCTGAAGGGAGAGCCAATGTTTCATCTTCAGACAAGGTACAATCTTCGAATTACCAAACCCTTTGCCTTTCAAAACTTTTTTTTGTTTCGGTTGTTCCTCTCTTCAGCAATAACTCATCAGTCCAGAGTACTCAGTCCCGACAAAGCAAATAAGAAGCATCTTAGAAAAACTTCTGTTCAGAAGCAAAGATGAACTAACATCGCAGTGTTTTTGGGTGATTACCGCTTTGTCGGGTGATCGTCGACTTTTAATCATCTTTCAAAAAAAAAAAATGTTGCAGTCCATCCTCTGGTCATTGCTGGTAGCATCATGGATTTGACGAAAATGGTTGTCTAATGGTATCGATAATTCTCAGGAGGCTCATAAATTGCTCCAACCGATTGATAAATCTTACAAGACTATGGCGCTAGAGTTTGCAGAGCAGCAGGTGTGCTCTTCGTTAAATTATCTTTTCTAGCATACCAAAAAATCTTCAAAATATTCCAGTTTCGGCTATGTTGAATCTTTAATCGATTGTCAGGTCTGCGTGGATGCCTTCATCACTGCCCAGTCATATGTAGATATGGCATCCATCTCTGTCATATCAGCGACTACTGGTGGACAGGTAGGCGCAAAAGATTGCCATCCTTCGGGGATTGGTTGCTGTTATTCGTTTCCTGTAGTTTTATTTTTATTTTTATTTTTTTTTAACTTGCCTACTTTCTTCTCAAACAAACGTATCCATTGTTGTGATGATTTTGCTTTCATTATCAGGAGGTAGGTCATTCATCGTTTCGTCCGTTTCTATCAGTTGGTGTTATGACGTTATTGTTGCCATTATTGGACCTAGATTGTGTTTCAAGTTTGTCCTTGTGTCATTGAAAAGCAAATAATTAAAAATATTTTAATTGATTTACTTATAAATCCTTTTCAGGTCTATTACTACTACCCATTTTCTGCAGTTTCGGATTCTGCAAAGCTTTACAACGATCTGAGATGGAATGTAACAAGGCCGCAAGGTTTTGAAGCCGTCATGCGTGTACGATGTGGTCAGGTAACTTCTACGCTCTTTCGTATCTCGAAAATCCAAAAAATTGGCGAGCAGTTTAAATAATTTCCCCCACTTATCTGGTGATAACTTGTCTTTTTCGTGTAGGGTCTTCAAGTCCAGGATTATCATGGACACTTTTGCAAGAGAATTCCTACGGACATTGATCTCCCTGCGGTTGGTTTTTACTTGGTCTTAAGTATACAAAAACCTAATTTGAGATTCTATCTTCAGACTGTTATTTTCCTCTTATTTTTGTGCCACGTGGCCAATGACGAAAACATGGCTTTCAAAGCAGTTGCCTATTGACGTCCAATCACACATACTATATTAAACTCTATGCTAAACAATCTCAACGGCTGTTAGGCCATTTGATTGGAAGGGGGAGCTGAGTTATCTTTTTTCACGCAATTTCTGCTTCCAATTTTTGTTATCTGAATTATGTACAAACATGTCTGCTTCATTTGAACCAATGTTTTTATCATAATTTCTGGGCACATAAACCAATTTTAATGATCCCTTGCTTCTTCTATAAACGACTGATTTAAACTTTTCTTGCTCAAATCAACTGTGTTTTCTCTCTCCCTTGACTGATTCATTCAAGTGGATGCCGCAGATCGATTGTGACAAGACGATAATGGTCACTTTCAAGCATGATGATAAATTCCAAGAGGGAACTGAATGTGCCTTTCAGGTTTTTTCTCTGAATTTTTTCTCTTTTTTCCTTTACCGGATAAAATATATTTTCCTGAGGCACTCTTGTTCTTCATGCAGTGTGCCCTTCTTTACACAACCATGTACGGTGAAAGAAGAATTCGCGTCACAACTCTCTCGCTTCCTTGCACAAGTATGCTCAGTAATCTGTTTCGTTCTGCTGACCTGGACGCTCAATTTACGTGCATGTTGAAGCAAGGTAGTGTCAGGCCGCATGAAAAGTTTTTTCCGTATTTCTATATTTTTTAAGTCATTTAATATTCTTCTCACTTTCTAGCGGCAATGGGAGTCCCGATAAATTCTCTCTCCCAAGTCAGGGACCAGATGACCAATTTCTGCATCAATATTCTCCACTCTTACCGAAAATTTTGTGCTACTGTCTCATCATCTGGTCAGCTGATCCTCCCAGAAGCTCTCAAGCTTTTACCCCTGTATACGTTAGGTACATATTCTGCCCTCTTTATCATTATTGCTTTGGTGATACAGCCATTTTATACTAATTTATATATTCAATGGCCAACGGTGTATTATCAATGTAAGATGTTTAAGCCGTACAAACTTATCGTCTATTCTTCCTCATCATCCCTATCCGTAACAAGAAAACAACGGATTGGCATGTCCAAGATCTTAATCTACTGGAACTGGTTTTTATAATAAAAAAGAAAAGAAAAGTCGGAGCTTCCAGTAACTTATAAAAAAATGCCAGATAAATTTTGGTTTTTTGTCGTTTGGTCTGCAATTTTCGTAGTTTGGCCTAAAACTACTCGTCTTTTTTTTTTTATTTTATTTCAGCTCTTACTAAGAGCATTGGACTACGTTCTGATGGGAGATTAGACGAGCGATCCTACTGGGTTAACCGTGTCGCATCACTTTCTGTACCACTGGCGGCTCCTCTCGTTTATCCTCGCCTTTTCGCAGTTCACAGTCTGGGAACGAAGGTGAGTGATTTCCTTGCTTCCGATGCATTTCAACCAATCAGAATCTTCCATGTGTTAAAGGGTGAGCTTCCCCCCCCCAGGATGACGACGAGTCTGCAATTCCTCCTACTCTACCGCTCTCCAGCGAGCATATAACAGACGATGGTGTATACCTCCTCGAAAATGGGGAGGATGCTCTCATTTACGTGGGAAATTCTGTCAGAAATGAGATGTTAGAGCAAATATTCGGAACTCCATCTGTTGATGGAATTTCCTCGCAGGTACGCTGCTTTCTATTCTGATGTGTATGCGTAGATTTGTTAACGATGCTCTATGAGGAATAAGTTGTCGTTTTTAAGTTATAGCATGTAGGAAGTTCTTTAGGAAATTCATTTCGTTGGGGTAATTTTACTTTTTTTTTCAGTATTTTACCCTAAATAAAAAATGTGTTGGCTCCTGATTTACGGCCCTCCTGCCGGATAATTAGGTTAAAATTTGTGGGCAAATTAGGCTTTAAAAGCTCGATTTGGTACTTGACCAAAATGGTGTCCCTCGATGTAACTGAAACTTGTAATTGACTCACCAAACATCAATTTTCATGGTTAAACCTAGGAATGATACCTTTTATCAATTAAAAAGCCATCTTCCCATCTCTTTCTGTGCAGTTTGTGTTGCAGCAACACGACAACGAGCTGTCGAAGAGGCTAAATGATGCAATCAACGAGATAAGGCGCCAGAGATGTTCCTTCTTGCGGTATTCTTTCCATCTTTTCCGACCTCTTTGTTTACAGTTTGTTTGATGGTTGTAATTGGTTGGGGGAAAAACTGGGCCAGGACTTCAAATTATTTTGTGAATTATTTATTTGCGTAATTGACTTTGTAACGTGACCCCCGAGAATTTTTTCTATGTTCTGTCTGCAGCTTGCGGCTGTGCAGAAAAAGTGACCCATCTGGTGAGTCCCCCTATTCACCAAGGTGGTTGTTCCACGTGGCGTGTTCTGATTGGTTTGAACCGTGCAGGTATGCTCTTCTTCTCCTACATGGTGGAGGACAAGAGTCCCAGCGGGCTATCCTACGTGGAGTTCCTCGTCCACGTCCATCGGCAGATCCAAACCAAGATGGCGTGATCCGGACCGCACACATGGCATTCCATATCTCATCCCAGTTTTCGTTCACTTCCAATTTTTCAGAGTCAGGCGCCGGCCCTTTTTCTAGACAGTGTGGGCTGCCAATAGTGGAATTTTTTCGAGTCTAATACTGCTTTGTTATTTCTTTTGTATTTTGACGATCATCCACTTGTCTCCCGCAAGTAGGGAACAGCTATAGTCATCCGTCACGTCAGACGTCACCGTGACGGAAACGTGATGGAAACGTGACGGATGACGCGACGGTGACGGTGACAGAATGCAGGGGTAGTGACGGTGACGTGACGGTGACGGGATATCCTAGACGTGTGATGTGACGAAATGTCCGTCACGGATGACGGCCATGACGTTGTTTTATGCATTTTAATGAATTTATTGACAGAAAATATAAAAATTTTATTTGTTTTATTAAATACATTTTAGTAATTAATTTTTTGCTGGGAAACATGTATAAATAATTTATTAATTAATTTCTTGACGAAGAAATTAAGGATTTGGTGACGCATTTTTTAATAGAATTGAATAATTTGTTTACGGATAAATAATTCATAATTACATTTTAATAATGAAAATTATGAATTTAATAATTTAAAAAATTAATATATTGATGAAAAAATTAAGGATTTAGTGACTTATGTTTTAATATGTTGTGATATTTAAATTTTTGACGTAAAATTGAGAATATAAATAATTTAACGTAAAGTTCTTGATTGAAAAATTAAAGATTTAGTGAGGTTTTTCTTGAAAACAATGAAATACTTTAGTGAGGATAAATCATAACTGGTACAGATAAACACATAATCTTTCAAAGTTTCTTGAAGAGATTCAGCATGAGCTTCCAAAAATGGGAAATCAATTCAGTTCTGACGACGCGTTTGCCTTTTGATTCATTAATAATTATTTGAAATAGTTAATCAGATAGGGAAAGCGCTTATCAGAGAAACTAGTAATGTGGAAAATCAAAAAGTAAAGGGGGATTTCCCACAAAATTTCCCAGTTTTCTAGGGGGAGAACAGAAAGAAAACCCAGCGCAAATCCTTAAATCATGACGATTACATACCAACACGGAATATTTCAAAGTTTCTTGAAATTAATTCAATACTGGTGATGGTTTTGAACTATGATCAATCAGAAATCATTTATGATAGTTTATCACAGAACATACAGGGAATATTTAAATACTATTTGAAAAAGAGAAACAGAGACGACATTTTCAAGAAAATGGAGGTGGTGGAAAAACAAAAAAGAAGTATTTCCCACAAATTTTCAGAGTGTTCATGGGAGAGAACATCGAGAATTGAAAATTCAACTCAGCTCTAGATCAGGAGGATTTCTGAGCCTTTGCCGCCTTGTCCTCTTCTTGCTTCTTCTTCAACGATGGCGGCGGCCTAGGTACGATGCTCTTCATCCACTTCCTGTCCAGTTTTCTTGAAAGTCTTTTATTAATTCCCTCCTCAATCTCCCTCTCCCTCTATACCGTCAGCATTCTGGCTATCTGAAAAGAGAAATTCAATTCCGGTGAAGCAAAACATAATTCAGAAAATATTATAAATCTAAAAAAGAATCAAATGCCCATCAGTCTGAGTTTTGTCTGAAAATAGAGACAAATTGTGATGATGATACGATTTTTTTAGCAAGCAGATGGAATTGTGACTACGCAAGTCAAATTTAGGATTTGAAATCAAAAGTGGTTGTTTTGGATTAAAGGGTATCCCTGTGAAGTGATTTTCAAGAAAATAAATGAAATTATAAGGAAGATTAATCTCAGAGTGGATGGTGCTCATCTGATGAAGTAACAAAGGGGCAGGGCACTTCAGATTTCTACAGTTTTGTTATCATCATATTTCGATTAAGCATATATCAATGGCCATCTATAAATAGCAACGGATAAAAAAATTTCTAGACAATTCTTCGCCACTAGTGTATCTTGGTGAACGCAGTTCCTCACAAACTGAATGATGTTACAGAAATATGAATACTATATTAGAAGATTTTAACCCCATCTCGAAAGAAAGAATTCTAACGCAAGAGAACTAACCGACTTCTCAATCTCAAGACAGAAAGAACTCGTAGTAAATCTGGATTTCAGCTAAAAAAATTACACCAATAGAGATCTCCAAACTCTCTTCAGACATCAATACCGAAGTTTAAGAATTTTTCACGGCAGACTGATTAGATTTTGGCGTACCCGTATTAAATCCTTCCACTGGGTCTTCCAGAGAAAACTCGAAAAAAAAATCAAAACCCACGCATCCAAGAAGCGACGAATTTGAGATAGGGAGATATAGAAATAGGAAGAGCAGAGAGAGATCGAGAAATAGAAGGATAGAGAATTTGAGATAGGGAGATAGATAAATAGGAAGATCAGAGAGGGATGGATATAGGGAGATAGAGAATTTGAGACAGGGAGATAGAGAAATAGGAAGAGCAGAGAGTGATCGAGAAATAGAAAGATAGAGAATTTGAGATAGGGGGATAGATAAATAGGGAGATCAGAGAGGAATGGCGATAGGGAGATGGAGAATTTGAGATAGGAAGATAGAGAAATAGGGAGATCAGAGAGGGATGGAGATAGGGAGATGGAGTGACCGAGATAGGGAGATAGAGATATAGGAAGAGCAGAGAATGATTGAGAAATAGAAAGATAGAGATAGAGATGCAATGATCGTTTCTTCAGTGAAGAGTACGAAAGAAAGTACCTGCGCTCGGATCAGTACAAAAGACATCGGTCGGGGAAGAAGAATGGAAGAGACAATTTTCCCAACGAAGATCGCCATAGCTGCAAACAAATTGTACAATAAAATTACTTAGAAGATTGAACCGATAGAAGTAAATAAAGAGTAACAACTTACACTAGTCGTCATTAGAAAAGTCATTCGCACTGTCTCCATCACGCAGCTGAGCATTCTCTGCATGTAACCAACATTTGACTGTGACCAGGAGCTCGATGCTTTCAGCAGTAAGACGTGCCCACTTGAAAGTGACGACTGCACGTCCCGCGGAGAATAGATGTTCTGCTGGGGCATTGGTTGCACATACTGAGAGAAACTCTTGCGCAAGGGTAGAAAGTCGTGGGTAGGTTCGTGCGCATATGCGTGCCCACCATCCTAGTGATGTCTCATTGTCCCTCTCTGTTGATTGTAGATACACCTCCAATTCCTCGGCTGGAGTTGGTACTCGTTGTTCCTTCTCCCTAGCTGGCGCTACGCCATCAATGAGTTCTGTGAGCCAGTCCTCATCCTCGGGGTCGTTACAAATTATGTCTTGCTCACCATTTTGGGGCATAAGTCGGCGGACAAATGCCAATGCATCCTGAATGCCACTAGGATTGAGTGATGCTCCCTTGTTAAAAGGGTCAAGAATTGTTGTTGTTGTCGTCACTCAGTTTTTCAAAATCATCTTCTCATACTTCAACATCTTACCCTTCATGCTCTCACAGCCTCCCGCATGGCGTCCAAATTGTCTATATCAGCGTCGTAATCAGGATCATATGTTGCGTCCGTGGTGCTGCTGTCAGGAGTCTTAGGAGGAGGTGTGTTCACCAATACACGTAATGATTTCAATGCAGCCTGGACGATGATGTTTAGCACGTGGGCAGCGCACGGGACATGTTGGTCCTCTATAAAATGGTCATTAATCGGCTTGAATTCCTTTGCGAGCAGTGCTATCATCTGCGCGTTACTTGAAGCATTGTCCATAGTGATAGATCCAACCTGCATGCTCAAAACGCTAGTTTTGCAGTAAGGTAGTACGACGCAAAATGAAGCCAGACGGGATGTTTCCGACCTTCATCTTCAACCCGAAGTCCTCCAATGCTTGGATGACTATTGCGCTCATATTCTCGCCATCGTGTTTACCCACTAGCTTGCGTATAGCAAGTACACGTTCGCATAGTTCCCACTGGTTGTTCACCCAATGAACTGTGATGCCGAGAAGACCACATAAATTCTCCGCGGTCCACGCATCCACCGTTAGTGAGACCCAGGGGACATTTGCCAATAACTCTACAAGCCTCCCCTTCATGGTCCCGTATAGCTTACGCGTCGTAGCCTTTATTGCCTTCAAACCTGGCGGGTCAACTATCGTCTCCGCGGCGTACTTCCACATAATCTTGAACCCAACATAGTCCACTATGGCCCATGGGGAGTCCGTGAGGCAAACAAACTGTGCTATGATCTCCTTTGTCTTCTCCAACGTCTTCTTGACGGCACCACCTGCCCGTACGCCTCAGCTATTGTCTATTGATCGAGATTAGTGGCCTTCAGCTCGTGGTATAGTCTGGTATGACTGAACTCCAAGTGCCTCCATAAAATGTTAGTAGACCCATCTTTTTGCCGCTTCAACCTATTCCGCAATGGGTCAACGCCCATACGCCTGACCCGACCTCCGTGAAGTATCGCAATATTTCAGCCTTCCCTTTGTGTTTGGGATGTGACGGCCCTACCACCGGTAGAGGGGTCTCTCGAACATCCTCCTCCGATGACTCTACTGCCAAGTCAACACACCTGTCGCCAATTGGAGTTTCCATTGGCAACTGTGTCATAGAGAATAGGTGGAAAATCTCGTTTAGTCAAATTCAAAAACTAACTCATTCAATGGATAAATCTCCATAAAATTAACAAGAAGATACTATGAACATTAGAGATAACATGTGCAACAATTAGAGCTACGTCACCATCGCATGAACACTATTCTTTATGAGATTAGGCACAAATATTTTTAAATATTTTCAAGCCTCTGAATATATGAATAGCGTAGCCGTCACTGTAATCTCAAAAGGAATCACAAAAATGCAAATGTGTATATAATCACTGGTTACAGATCACAAAATAGACAGCATAAATGTGGAGTTATGTGTAAAATTATTGCCTTCAACTGTGCCTCATTTACGGAGCACCCAAATTTTGACATTAAAACTGTCGTACTACGAATGGCCTATTCTCCATATCAACTGTCAGAATTTTCGGTAGAGAATTTGAGGTAGGGAGAAAGAGAAATAGGGAGAGCAGAGAGGGATGGAGATAGGGATATGAAGAATTTGAGATAGGGAGATAGATAAATAAGGAAATCATAGAGGGATCAAGAAATAGAAAGATAGAGATTTTGAGATAGAGAGCAGAGAGGGATGGAGAATTTGAGATGGAGAATTTGAGATAGGGAGATAGATAAATAGGGAGATCCGAGAGGGGTCGAGAAATAGAAAGATAGAGATTTTGAGATAGGGAGAAAGAGAAATAGGGAGAACAGAGAGGGATGGAGATAGGGATGTGGAGAATTTGAGATAGGGAGATAGATAAATAGGGAGATCAGAGAGGGATCGAGAAATAGAAAGATAGAGATTTTGAGATAGGGAGAAAGAGAAATAGGGAGAGCAGAGAGGGATGGAGAATTCGAGATGGAGAATTTGAGATAGGGAGATAGATAAATAGAGAGATCAGAGAGGGATTGACAAAGAGAAAGATAGAGATTTTGAGAGAAAGAGAAATAAGGAGAGCAGAGAGGGATGGAGAATTTGAGATAAGGAGATAGATAAATAGAGAGATCAGAGAGGGATTGACAAATAGAAAGATAGAGATTTTGAGATAGGGAGAAAGAGAAATAGGGAGAGCAGATAGGGATGGAGATAGGGAGATGGAGTGATCGAGATAGGGAGATAGAGATAGGGAAACAGGAAGAGCAGAGAGTGATCGAGAAATAGAAAGATAGAGATAGAGATGCAATGATCATTTCTTCAGTGAAGAGTACGATTGGATATGTCATGGAAGAAGATCAACGTGAAGGAAGAAGATCGGATATAGCATGGAAAAAAAATTTGCACAACTCACCGCGAGAGAGCGAGGATGAAGATCAACGTGAAAGGGAAATTTCCAGAGTTGTCCTTCACAAATTGCCAGAGAAATAGGAGAGGAATGGGTCTTCTTCCGTCTTCGACTTCAACTTCGACTTTGACTTTGACTTCGACTTCAACGGTCTAAGATAGACCTAACGGGGCTCTGACTCAGAGAATTAGAAGTTACATTATTATGTTTCTTAACATAGTAAAATAAATAATACTATTTCCGTCATCGTCACCGGTGACAGCGTCACAGTGACAGTGATGTGACGGAATGAGGAAAGAGGGATGCGTGACGGGTACATGATGGATTTTTCAGAATCCTCGGATGTGTGACGAAACGGTGACGTGACGAACATGTCGTCACGTCACAATTCGTCACGCGTCATCATCCGTCCCGGGCGTGCCATTCCCTGCCCACAAGTCTTGGAGAAAGATGATGGATTGAAATGGACAGAACGGGACAGCACTGCATTTTTTCACAGAGTTTGCAGTTTCATTCTGTTTCCAACGGAACAGATAACCAAGATCCAGGAATGGAGGACTGGACGGATGACGAAAATAAGAGGAACGAATAAAGAACGGATAATGAAAATCATACAGGAATGGATGACTCATGTGAGGACGGAACGGATAACGAAATCAGGACGCAAAGGATGACAAAAAGTAGAATGGACAGATACAGTTCCGGTTGACGGGGCGGACGAGGAAACAGATTACGTAACTGAAGATGGGAATGAGATGAGACGGATGACATATTTGGTGATTAGAAATCGGAGAAGGAATGGATGACGGAAAATGAGGACTCAATGGATGAAGAAACGAATTAGGGAACTGATGACGAAAATTGGGACTGAACGGACGACGAAACAAATGACAAACTGTTGACCAATTAGGACTGAATGGATGACGATAATCGGGACTGAGCGAACGACGAAACGAATGACGAACTGTTGACTAATGAGGACTGAACGGATGACAATAATCGAGACTGAGCGAACGACGAAACGAATGACGGATTGTTGACCCATTATGACTGAATGGATGACGAAAGTTGGGACTGAACAGACGACAAAATGAATGACGGGCTGTTGATCAACTAGGACTGAACGGACGACGAAACAAATGACGGGCTGTTGACCAACTAGGACTGAACGGATGACGAAAATCGGGACTGAACGGACGACGAAACGAATGACTGACTGTTGAACAATTAGGACTGAACGGATGACGAAAATCGGGACTGAACGGATGACGAAACAAATGACGGGCTGTTGACCAACTAGTACTGAACGGATGACGAAAATCTGGACTGAACGGACAACGAAACGAATGACGGGCTGTTGACCAACTAGGACTGAACGGATGACGAAAATATGGACGGAAGGGATGACGAGGTAGGTGAGAGGAATGGGTAGGGATGGTTTGGTGGAGAGGGGGGGCTTTAAAAGGGAGGGAACAGCCATCGCTTGTGCGAAGCAGTTGGCCATGGCGTCGTCTTCGTCGATGTCGTCGGCGTCATTCCTCGGGGCTACGAGGACGGAAGGTGGCTGCGGCGTCGGTTTCTTCCAGCCGTCGGATCTCCATCGGCTCTGCGCGCGAACCGTTCAGATCTCTGCCCGGCCGCGAACTGTTTCCACGAGACGGCTAGGTCTGTGATCTGTTCCGCGTCGGAGATCGGCGAAGGAATTGAGATTCGTTGTTAATTTTATTTGACGTTCGTTTGTTTTATTAGTCTGCCACTTCGTGATTTTCCGACTAGGTTGATCTTTGTGCAGCTTAATTTTTAATTGTTTTATGTTGAGTTTGATGAAGTTTGATTTGGAATTGTTTCACGGATTGCAGAGGTTCAGGCCACTGGTAACCAGTTCGGGAAGTATTTTCAAGTTACTACGTCTGGAGAATCTCATGGCGGGAGCGTTGATTGCATCATCAGCGGATGTCCGCCTCGGTTGCCCCTCTCAGAAGCTGACGTGCAATTTGAACTTGATCGGAGGTAGTGTTCGGGTGATTTATCATTCCGTCATTTTGGTAGTTTTTTTTTCTGGAAGCACATTGATTTTAGTGTACATTTGTCTTAATTTGTACCTTTTTTATGTAGGAGGCCTGGACAGAGCAGGATAACCACTCCGAGAAAGGAGACGGACACTTGCAGAATCAATTCAGGGATCGCTGATGGTTGGATTTTTTCTTGATTATTCATTAAGGTTTTAACCGTGAATAATTTGAGCCGATACTTTGCAGGTTTTACCACAGGCACTGCGATTTGTATATCGGTCCCTAACCAGGATCAAAGGGGATATGTAAGCTATTTTCGATATTTGGCTTAATTTTAGAAGGCTTGCAGACCAAAATCACATTAACTGTTGAAGAAGAATCGTCTCTTTTCTTGCGTCGCACGAAAATAATTTTTTATTGCAACAGTACATCCAGATAAAAGTGGAGCTTACTGTATGATTTTGATTTTGCGTGAGATTTATGTGCCTTGTTGATTTAATTGAACGACTTAAGGTTCTTAGATTGACCACCTTTCAATGCCTGAGCTTGATGCTAATTGAACTCTTAAGGTTAATTGAACAACACGCGCTATTCATTGCACTGACCACTTCTCAGTGTCCGTGCTCATATTTCACTGCTTCTAATGGATCAACCATGCTGAAGACGGCAACTTTTTCTTGATTTATGATATATATTAATTATAATGTCTCTAATAGAGAGGGATTCTCGCATTATTAATGCTAAAAAACGTATCAAAATTTTAATCTATCTAAGAAGATAAAGCATATAGTCCTTTAAACATGCATTTGAAACAAAAGGCTGATAGTCTGTGATTTTAATTGCTTTTATCCATCTCAATCTTTTGGCTATCGAACAGGATTTATGAATCTAGGGCTCATAGAATGAAGTGTGATTAGTCGGATGAGTTATCACATGAAAATGGAATCATTTCCACTCTTATGGATCTGAACTCACCTAATCCGTACAGCTGTAACATTAAATTCAATATTATTTTGCCTGTCTTCCCATTCTAGTTGTGCCAATATTTTTGTCACACGAATTCCCTACTTCATTTCGTTCCAGGACTATGCAGAAATGTCAAAAGCATACAGGCCTTCTCATGCTGATGCGACGTATGATTGGAAATATGGTGTTCGGTCCATCCAGGTGCCCCTACAGTTGCCTGTTTCTCTTTTATTTGGTTTCTGCTCCAGCAAAGATTTAAAAATTCAGAGATAAATCTAGCATGCTTATAATTTTAGGGAGGTGGTAGATCATCAGCTAGGGAAACTATTGGGAGAGTGGCTGCCGGAGCTGTTGCCAAAAAAATTTTGAAGATGAAGACTGGCACTGAAGTATGCTATAACTCGATCTGACCCCTTGTTTCATCCCAGATATAATTGATTATTGAAATTTTCATTTTCGAAAACTCTTAGATCCTTGCATTTGTGTCCCAAGTCCATAAGGTTGTCTTGCCGGAAGAATCCATCGACTTTGATTCAGTGACACTTGAGCAGGTCAACTCTGGGTTCCTTTTTCTAAATTTATCCAGTTTAGCATTTTCCTCAATACCTTGAAATGTTATGATTCCCAGATTGAGAGCAACATCGTCAGATGCCCAGACCCAGAATATGCTCAGAAAATGATCGATGCAATTGACGCCATTAGAGTCAGAGGTGATTCTGTCGGTGGAGTGGTCACATGCATTGTTAGGAATGTTCCACGTGTATGAGACTCTCTTCCTCTCTCTTCCTCTCTCTTCCTCTCTCTCTCTCTGGCACTTATAAAGCATTTATATTTTCAGGGCCTCGGCACTCCGGTCTTTGATAAGCTTGAAGCTGACCTGGCCAAGGCTGTCATGTCCTTACCAGCAACCAAAGGTTTCGAATTCGGTAGTGGCTTTGCAGGTAAATCACTCAAGAATCAACGGTTCAAGCTAGGTTTAGGTGTCAATGAATCATCGTCATTATCGGCCATTTGGTCATTGTCCAGTTTTTAAAATGTGGTCATTGTCGCCCATATCCATCAACTAATGATAAATCTTCGTCGTCATCTGATTTTGAAGGTCATCAAAATCATTGTAATTATCAGCCATTTGATCAATTCCTCATCATTCATCCAAACCGAGCATGGATGAATCATCATCCTTGTTATCATCATTGTCATAGTTTTTTGATGGATGACAGCGACATAACTAAATTCAGGGATGAGAATGATGATAATGATGATGAATTCCTCACCAGCTGCCAACCCTAATTCATGCTCTTACGCCAAACTTCTGCCGCAGGCACATTCTTGATGGGCAGCGAGCACAACGATGAGTTTTACGTAGATGAAAACGGCAGAACCAGGACAAGAACCAACAGATCAGGAGGAATCCAGGTTCAGATTCAACTTCTCTCTTAAAAATCCCTTCTCTCTTAAAAAGCTCATTAACTCCTCTTTTTCTCCAGGGAGGAATATCCAACGGAGAGACCATCTACATGCGGGTCGCCTTCAAGCCCACATCCACCATTAGCGTAATCAGTCAAAACTTTCTTTCCTCTCATCTCTTTTCGTCTTCTGCGGAACTAGTGCTAAAGAAACTCGCGTCTCAATAATTGCAGAGGAAACAGAACACAGTGACCAGGGACGGGCAAGAGACGAAGCTGATTGCTCGAGGCCGCCACGACCCTTGTGTTGTTCCTAGAGGTGCATTAAGATCTTCCAGACGGATAGTTTTATTTTAAGCTTCATGATGTAAATTTTGATGAATTTCTTGCAGCTGTGCCTATGGTGGAGTCCATGGTGGCATTGGTGATTGTGGACCAACTTATGGCCCACATGGCGCAGTGCGAGATGTTCCCCATCAACCCGTCTCTGCAAGAACCAACGAGCCCCCCGGCCACTGCGGACCTTGCCGCTGCGGCCCACTAGACCGCCATCGCGGTTGACAGGTTTGTCGCGTTCCTTTAACTCTGCTTTCTTGGGTTGATTAATTTGATCTTGGTCTTGGGTACCAATAAAATAATGAGGTTGTTGTATTATTTAGTTAAGGAAAGATTCCAGCATGAACTGATAATTCTTGTGAATGCAATTGAGGGACTTGGTATTTAAACTAAGGCGTGAGGGTGCTACTTTTGGTGCTAAGGAGCGTAGAAGCGACAGCGCGACGAGGGAAGAAAGAAAACTTACAGACCGGAAAAGATGCGTAGATAAGAGTACTGGCTGTATTTCAGAACGAAACTTACTACAACTTGAACTCACATCAGAAGAATCAAAAAGTGGAGGGTTATCATTTTTTGCGAATATTCTAATTATATTAATAAAGAACCAACTAATGATGCTCAATAAGGCGTGAGTTTACGAGCAGAAACGATTCATTGAAAAATAATGCGCCTTCTTCTTAACACTTCGTGTTATTGTCGCTCGTAAACTCGCGCCTATTGCTCCAGCCTCTCGGTGTAATAGCTTACTTCTCGGGTGGCTCGTACCATGGGTGGTGTGGCTGAGCCAGAGTGGGCTCAGCAGTCGGCCTATGTATCCGCACGAATGCGTAGAGGCATGGTTAGTTCCACGAATCTCGCTGCACTCACCGTAGTGAGATAAAACTTGAAACCTGGAAGATTACTTGACTTAGTGACTAGGCTTGTTCAGCGAAGAGCCACTTTTTTATTGCAGAATGTCTATCTTTTTCCAATTAGAAAGTGAACTTTACTTCATAACCTTTGTTGACTAGCTTCAGAGAAATCAGAACCTTTGGAACCTAGCCTGGCCAGCTCTCGGTTCTTGAACAAGCTCCTCTACCGCGGGTAGGGCAGTCCATTGTCTCATGTCTTAATTCCCATCTTTCTTCTTTCAGTTCATATGCAAGATTTTATAAGTCAAGAAGCGTTATGTAGGTGCGAATGATATACCTTTTGCTATGAGGAAGGAGCCAACTTAGAAATGGCAAGCCAAGGTGCGACTCTAGTGATAATCTCAAATTTAAGGGTTTTAATTCGTCGTTGGTAATTGAGATGAGTGTGGATCGTCTCCACAGGGAACAATGATTAAGGATTTAATTTTCTCACTATAGTGATTATCGGTATGAGAATGATAAATACGAGAATAGAATAGGGGGGATAGTGATATCGAGGAAATATAAGTAGAATTACGCGAAGTATTACGAGAATAAGCTAGAGGGTGTGATGGATATGATAGTGATCGAATGCGTGAATGGTATGATGGTAAAGATAGAGACGAGATAATGGGGACGCAAGTAAGTGAAATGATAAATGAAAATATGATAACTAACTATAATTTTGATAACAATGATGTCGGGAGAGAAACAACGTAAGGTGAGGACACACCATAGATCCTTATGTTTCGCTAGGATCACGACGATTTACGAGTGTGGGTAAGTTCCCCCTCTTATGTAATGCTTCTTCCCACACACCCAAGACACCAAGAACACACTTGATGGATCTCACAACTCACTATCTTTCAATCAGCCCACACAAATAGGAAGCAAGTTCAAGATGAATTTCGCAATGATCCAAGCCTCTATTTATAGATCAGAGGAGGGGAAAGAGGGTATGGATGGAAATAGGAGGGGAAGACGAAGCAATGCTGAAATTTTCAGCTCAATCGGAGTTGTAGATCAAAAGTTATGGCCGATTGAAGTTGAGCCAATCCTAGCCCTTGATTTCCTTCTCTCTCCTCGTCAGCGTCCTTGTTTTCCATGTCCGTTAAGAAGTCAAAGCGCTTGAGATTCTGCGCTTTTCATATTCCATCTAGGCACTTTTTGTATTCCGCGCCACGTGTACCTGAAAAAAGGCCAAAGAAAAACAAAAGAAAAAGAATAAAAAACTCTTTCTCGACGCTGATGTGGCGATACATCAGCGCGCCACATCACCCTCTGTCTTCTTTCTTCTTTTTTCTTTTGTTCTGTAGGAGTGGACGTGAGCACGCCATGTCACCCTGCGCCAAAAAAGGTAAATATATTTTTAAATTTCATATTAAATAGAATAAAAGCCCAAAAACTACGTATAAATATATATTTCGACTTAGAAAAATCATATCCTTCCAAATTTAGTGTCTAAAAATTCCAGAAAATTCATATTCTGTCTTAAAAAGTATATTCTTTTATGATCTATTGTCAGATAATTCTCCAAAAAATGCATAAAATTTAGCAATTTATTCTAAAAATAGATTTAATCATTTTAAGCTTGATAACATGCAAATATGAGTTATCTAATGCAAATAGACATGTAAATATGATCATATTAATGTACTTAACATGCATGTGATCATCTAGGAGCGGGTAACCAAAGGTTCTCTCATTGTTAAGGAACCGAAGGATTCCTCGCAACAGTTATAATATAACCAAAATGTCTATGTACCGCTAGTAGATGGGATTTTACTTGCCCCTAAAAAAAGACCCCTTTGGAACCGAATCATTATTTATTTTTGATCATATCAAGTATCTAGTTTATATTATATTCAACAAAAAAACCAAAATGGCAATCTTCTTTGATGGTTAAATAACGATGTGGAAAATAAGAAAGGGAATTCAGATTCAGATGCTAAGAAGTCAATTCAGATTGAGTTGAAGAAGAAACGATGAAACGATTCAGATTCAAATGCTAATCGCGGACAAAGAAGGAAAGAAGAAGAAAGGTTCCGAAGGTAACGAAGTTATGATAAGTAAGCTGTTCTCAATGGGCTTAGCCCAGTTCTCGCCGTTCAGCAGTGGTGGTTCATTGTCCATGATTAGCATCCATACTCAAGAAATGAAGTCAAAGGCGCGAGTTTACGAGCGGGAGATATTCAGATTCAGATTTAGGTACAAATTTATTCACAGAAGCGGCGAAGGCATGAGTTTACGAGCGGAAGCAGGAGCGAGTTCACGAGCAGGAGCAATGAAGATTCAGATTCATGTTACTAAGGTTATTCAGATTCATCTTCAAGTACGAAGTCAGAAAGATTTTATGTTTTAACATAAAACGTTACAAAGTAAAAGGTTCTGCAAGAACACGTTTTGAAAGAAACAAAATCAAAGGCACAAGGAGTGGGAGCGAAAGGACAACGAAGAAAGAATGCTCATAAGTGCTAAATTCTGAGTATGTGAAAGCACAGAGGAAATTATGGGGAGCTCTTAAATTCAGAAGCTGCTCTTATAAGATTTACAAGATGTCCTAGAAATAATGCTCTCATTTAGAAGTAATTTATAATTCTACTTGATCATGAAACCGATATGGGAAATAGTTTCTGGGTGAATAAATTTAGTAAATTAGTCTAAGTCAATATCTAGACCTTTTTCACAATTTTTATTATATGTTTATCTAATTATAAATTCTAAATGTTAATGCAGAATCACATGCCTCAATTAATTAAAAAGTTGAAGCAGACTATCTGTCAATCACTTAACTTTCACTCATATTATCTTCTACATTTGCCTTAGTATTAGAAGCGTCAAACATAAGTCTTTATCTCGATGATTTTTCCTGACTAGCATCATATTTTGATATTCTGCTCTAGATTTTCGCCTGCTTCAATATTTTACTCTAATTATATTCTATTTTCTCAATTTTAATTTTATTTTAAATTTCTTCAAATACTATCATGTGGTATTTTGGTATACTACATGTGCCCTACATTTTGGATAGCCCATGACTAAAAGTTTCTTCCAGTATTCTACTCTTAATTTTAAGGGGATATGATTTGGAATTCAAAAACAGAGAGAACTTTAATTCTGTCAATTCCTTTTCTAAATTAGGAAAAAGTCATCCTCCAAGAAAAATGATAGTCCCTAAAGCCAATTTACAAACGACTTAAGTTTCTATGAACATGTTGGAAAACATATCCTGAATCTAATTTCTTAAGTATTTCAATATAATGTGCACACAGGGAAGGCCGGTGTTTAATATTGAGGAAAAGTCTTATTCAAAGAGAACAAGTGTAATTGACAATGCATTCCTTTTGGAATTTATCATAATGTACATGATATTGTTCATTAGTGTGTGAAATGAGAGAGAAATACTTTATCTCTTGCATACATTTATTTGTTTTTATTTAGTTTCAATATATAGTCTTTTGTTTATTCATCTCATGATATAAAAAATATATTAAAGGTTATGTTTTATGAGTTTTTAAACATTTAGCAGCCTTTTACTTATGATTTAATCAAATAATTAATACAATCATTTAGAATAAAATGTCGTCCATGGTCTACCTTTTAATTTTGATTTTTTAATATTGTCACTTGTGCAAGATAACAACTTAACTCCTGTATTTATCTATTTTGTGTGATTATTTATATCACTTAGTTATCTTATAATCCCTTCGTGTATGTTTTTTCTTGCTACAATCAGGACAAGGGATGTTAAATATATTCCCCCAAAAGATTTCATTTGGAAAAAAAATCTTCTGAATTTGGATTTGGATGTTAACAATTTTGTGATGGAGCTAATCATTTGAATTTATGACCACATTCTCCGTTGCACCTTCTTATATCTTCCTTCTTCAAGCTTGGGTGATGGAAGAAAGATCCAAAAAGCAGATACCATAAACAGCCAGTTTTATTATGAAACATTACTAAGAGATATTTTATGCCCATGAAACCCATCCTAGAAGTGGAAAATTTTAATTTATGGGATACTGATTTCTTGTAACCTTACATCTCCATGGATGTTGTTTATGCTTGTAGATGGGTAGGAGCCATAGCCAGTAAAATGAATTATGGTAAGATAATAACTAGTTTCATTAAGGAATACATTATTACTACATTTTGTTGTCCTAGGGCTATCATTAGTGAAGATAGATTCCATTTTACTAATTTTTGTGTCAGACTTTTTGAAAAGAGATTTGATGTGCAGCTTGGAGTTACGACACCCTACTGTCCACAAGCCAATCAACAGTTTGATCTAGGCATTAGGGAAATAAAAAATATCCTCATAAATATTGAGAGACCTTATGAAAAAGATTGGTCGAGAACATGGGATGATGCATTATGGGCTTTTTTAACTGCATACAAGACTCCCTTAGGGATGCCCTCTTTTAGACTAATATTGGGTAAATCATATCTTTCTTGTGGAGTTGGGTCCAAAACCTACTGGGATATAGCGAAGTAACTAGAATGTAGAATTCTTCGACTCCATTATTTTCCAGGAAATTTCAGGTGCATGACAAAATCTAAAAATCCAAATCTATATAGCGAAGTAACTATGAAATTGTCAAATCTAAAAATCCAAATCTAGGTCGTACATGACAAAAACATTGAGGGGAAATTTTGTTTAAAACAACAAGTTTGGCTTTTTATTTTGAGGCTTAAATTATCTCCTGGAAAATTGAAGTCTAGGTGGGATGGACCTTCTATTGTTTCTAAAAAAATTTGATGTGAAGCTGTGTTGATTAGTAACCACAAGACAGTTTTAAAGTCAATGTCAAGAGGCTCAAGCCATCTGTAGAACCCGAACCCCTTCATCCAATCATTGTCATCAACCTTCCTAATGAAGAGAATGAGAAGACCGTCTAGTGGTTCCAGCCTTCTTTCTTATTTACTACATTTCTTATTTTTTTCATTTTCTTTGTATGATATATTTCATATATTTAATGTTTTAATAAGAGATAATCGCTAAGAGGACAATAAAACAATCAAAACATTTTATTGTTCTTATGTGTTTATGCGATAAGCTAGTCAATAGAAAAGTTTGTCAAACCTTCTTGGATAGGTAGCTTTCAGTTCACCATGAATTTTGGATTTATATTTTGGAATTAAAATCAAGAATAATAATCATATTGTGTTAGAAGAAACATTTTTGTCCTTACAAACATTTCATGCATGGAATAATGCAGTATTTTTATGACGATTTTAACAAACATCAGTGGTCCGTGCATAAAATAATATGGGGGAGTTATTATATGTACTTATAAAGTATTTTAAAAAATCATTGATCAGCATAAGATGAGATGAAATATTCATGAACTTGTATATAGCCCCAATTTAGGAATTCTATTTACCCATGAGCATAGGTCCACATGTAGACAATTTTGGCTCCTATAGTGGATTATGATTGTGTTCTAAAGAATACAAACTCTGAGTTTAGACAATGTGTGGTTGATTCCCAAATGGAGAGTATATATGGTAGGTTGATATAATAAACATTGAATTCAGTGGGCTGAGATACTATAATACTTGGACTGAGTAACGAGTGACTTGTGTGAAGCTCCACATCACCACCACCTTTCATGAGCTGACCCTTACTTATATACCTTGGCCACTTATTATGTGAATATTATTTTGGAGCAGGGTTATTTATCTCTTTAAATTCTTAACCCCAGAATGTGTTTAAATTCTTTGAGCCGCCTGAAAGTTACATTTGAAAGTTATATATGTAGCATCTTCACCCCTTTTTCATGGCCTACCGTGCTCTATTTTTTCACCCCTTTTTGCATATTCCTATTGGAACTCATCTCGCTGTTGGTTGATGGGGCTTTGATTAATTGCTTAAAATCAAATTTGTTTCAGCAGAAAATGGTAAAATCTATATAAACTAATTCTTCTAAGATGCCACAATCTTCAAAGAAACGCAGACGATCATATGATCAGGGAAATAATTACATCCTTGACTTTGTCCGTGTAAGAGTTTCTTCAAGCCATGATGTTTACAGCCTCTAGACAAGCCACCAGTCGATCTCCTCTTCTTCTTCTCCTAATGTTCTTGAATATCTAGTAGATCGCCTCGCCATCAAGTCTCACTAATTGAGTGATGCAATGAGAATAAAATAAGGAGCTTGCTAAGTTTGTCTTGCATAGGCGCCTGAAATGGGTGCTCCTATATATACCTGTTTAACAATTTTTCCAAAAAAGTCCTATACCTTAAGTATGTCCATCGACGTCCAAAAGTCTAATGTGTGTGATCCTCTAGACCCATGTATCAGTCTAGGTAATATCTTTAATGGCCCAATAACAGTTATTTGCCAAAATTATATAGATTAATTCTTGAATATCTAGTAGATCGCCTCGCCATCAAGTCTCACTAATTGAGTGATGCAATGAGAATAAAATAAGGAGCTTGCTAAGTTTGTCTTGCATAGGCGCCTGAAATGGGTGCTCCTATATATACCTGTTTAACAATTTTTCCAAAAAAGTCCAAAAGTCTAATGTGTGTGATCCTCTAGACCCATGTATCAGTCTAGGTAATATCTTTAATGGCCCAATAACAGTTATTTGCCAAAATTATATAGATTAATTCATTAATTAAGGATCAATTCAACCCAATCGATAGGTTCAGTTACTAGCCCATGGGGTGTCAAGCTACACCTCATGTTCTATAAGATACATAGAAGTGATCAAACTGTCTCGTGGAATCTTTACCATCATTGGTCACTATATAAGTATAAGCCTTCATCTGTGCGAGACTCCCGCACGACTTAGAATATAGTTATCCATCAAAGCCTAATTTGACATTCCACCTAATACTGAGGCATAATGGGGACCATCAAAGAATCCCTCCTTTGATATCCCCATTAGCCTTGCTAAGAATTTAATGCATCTTCTTTCTCTAGTCAATCTCATCGTAAACTTTGGCCAAAAGATATCATCTCGACCACTTAATCACCTTCATGTGTGTCTTACTATATACAAGCTCACTTTATTACTATATCATGTGATTAGGGACTCATAAGTTGTAGTCAAAGTATATGTGTCCATGCACAATATGTGTTTGGCGTCCCAGGTCAAATGGCCACTTATACAACCATGACACTAATCAACCTGATTGATATTTAGGTATATTAGTATTCAGGGATTTGTGCAGATCAATTTACTGAACTTTTCCCTGAATAACATCCATCAACTTTCCTTATTGTCCCTACACTACTAGCCACAATATCAACCATAGTTTTCATGTTTGTTATCATCGGCGGCAGGTAGTTATTATTATCATTAAATAGATCATACATTTATGCTAATGTCTTAAAATATCTTATTATAGATTTAGACTAATATTCTTATTTCTATCATTTTATATTTTTTTAAAGAACTTTGTGACATCAAATTTGCAAACAGATTAATTTTATAAGTAATAATTAAATTTACATTTAGTTAAATAATCGTATGACTTTAAATGCATTTTTTGTGTAAAAATCTGCATTGAAATCTTGCACAATCATACTTTTTTAGTTTGTGGCCAATAATTTGTAACTACGAATCACTTTAAGCAATTAATCATTAGTTGTCACCAATGATTACATACATTAATCAACTTTTTACTTGGAAAGTTCATCGTCACTGGAAAGATGGCTGATTAAATTTTTTTAAAAAGGTGTTCTAATGTGAAGGACATGTCACATAAGGAAAAGGCCACTGATTTTAACCAAACTTAATGCATCTGACAGGTTAAATGTGCATGAAACATACAGCAAATCGTAATTCAACCTATTAGGCGACATTAAAATCACAGATATTTAACTTCATTCCATTTCAGTTCCATGAGACAAAATATGATTGCACATAAGGTCTCAATGTAGATGTATGTGCCAGTGAGTGCACTTTTTGGAAACTTTTAGAACATGTGCCAATAGTGGATCAAAGTGCACTTAAAACATGGATTTGAATGCCAATGATTGGTGCATCTTTTTCCAATTTCAAGGACAAGTTTCAGTAGTTTAAAGCACATTTTAAGTGCATCTTTTGATGTATATATTTAAGAAACCTGATTATTCTATCACCACACTAACTAACCTTGACAGGAATCAAGGAGAGAAAAATAATCAATGATACAAAATTGTCCAGCTTCAAAACGTAAGATATGATGAGCCAGGAGACTTGGCCTAAAATTTTGAGTGTAGCTCCATCTTTTTCTTACCTATCCAATATATTGAAATAATGTTCCACCTACTATAAATTATATTCCAATAATTTAGGGCGTGATGAAGATGAATCTGAATGGAGAAAAAGTAAGAAGTCAGATATGTTATTTCAATATCAGCATTTGGACTTCACATTGGTTTACTTTATTGAATACATTTAAAAATACCCCATGAAGTTCAAAATTAATGTGTTTGGTCAAAAATTAAATATAAGGGAATTAACATATATTCTTAAAAATTATTATTGATTAATTATCCTTGTGGATAGGAATAAATAATTTACTTGTGATCCAGAACAAAACTTCAGTATTATATCACAATATGTTCAGCTTGTATTGGTGGGAGAGCCATTTTGTAATCAATTTTATTTTTGATTTTTGACAACTTTCATAGGCATAATGTAATATACTTTATACGTTACATCTAATGAGCTTCCAGATTCCCCTGAATATCTGATAAGGGATCATTCATAATTATGAGATCAATTTTTCCAACGATATTATTATTATCAAAGATATAACATTTACTAAAAACGACAAGATAGGGTTGATCTTTGTTTGTATTGTTCCAATTTACATAAGTTCTACCAAAAGATAAACATTCAAGTCCTTGGGTTTATTGCTTAAAATATTTCATAGTTCTAAAAAACTTTCAACTTATTTATGTGAAAGTCTATGATATTCATCTAGATCCAAATTTAAAGAGTAACTATAACATCTTCTACACTTTATGTACCATCTCTGTAATTCAAATAGAATTTGATTTCCATATAATTTATGTTCTTCATACCTACACAAATCCTACTAGCATTCCTTATTTCATGATTTCAACATTTATTTTCATTTAGGAAAATACTCATGTACCTCTCACAGTTTTTTTATGAGGAGAGGCATCTGTCATCTTTTCACTGATATCTCATTGAAATTCATTTTTTAATCATGATTGAATAAGTTAAATATGATAAAAAATGATAAAATGGGGTAGAATGAATAAATTTATACATTATAGATGAATAACAAAATAGTGTATCCTTCATCACATTGCACAAAGTTTCAATACCAAGTTTTTACTTTCTTTGCATTGCAGGGCAATCACTAGGAATGAGTCCTACACTACTCAAGGGGCAAAACCCACATAATTGGTTATTCAAAACAACAATTCTGGTCTGGTTGTAAATATTATAGCCCAATTCACTTTCAAGGAAGCGATTATTGTCTATCAACACTGTGGCACACCAAATCGGATAGCTCAGGCAAGCATGACCAGCATGCTAGTGGCATATATGCCATGCACAAGTATGCAGCAGTGTAATGGAGAGTGCATGGGTGGACATGCTGGTCAGCTCTACAGCGACACGTGGGTGATTGCCTAGTTAAAAGCATTATGGTATGGAAGTGATACGCACATAGCACAGGGGTGTGATAAAAATGGCTTACATGCGGATGCATCAATAGGCATGCAAGGAACTCAATGTGAGGATGGTGAGCAAAGATTCAGTGAATGCAGTAATAAGAAAAGCTGTGTGAGGGAATTATGGTTTGCCATTTTTCACCAACCTTTGATAAAGCTGGATTGAACCAAGATTGTCAGTGCTGGTTTACCAAAATTTTGTTACCCATTTCAGTCTGAAAAATAAACAGGATTGAAAATTGAACAAGATCAAGAGTACAAAAAATGAAATAAAATATACATTTCCTACCACCAGGTTTGGAACCCCAATCTCCTCTCTCCTTGCGGCTCACCCCTTGAACCAACTCTGCCACTAGTATCTTTTTGAAATATAAATAGGATTAAAAAATATAAACATGTAAATTTTAAATTTTACTAAAATGTAGAGCCAAGAGGAGATTGTTTCCCACTTTCCCTGATTTCAA